>NC_092341.1:356941250-358235000 GCF_046630445.1 Rutidosis leptorrhynchoides | reverse complement strand
GAATATACAAATGATATAGGTTCGTGAATCCGAGACCAACCCTGCATTGTTCAATATAGTCATATATATTTTTACTACAAAATACATTAGGTGAGTTCATTTGCTCCCTTTTACTCTTTACATTTTTGGGACTGAGGATACATGCGCTGTTTTTACAACTGCTTTATTAAATGCTTTTGAAATATATTTTGAACTGCGAATACATGAAATGCTTTTATAAATGTTTGACGAGATAGACACAAGCAAAACATTCCTCGAATGAATTATTATGCAGACAGAAGTTCTGCGGATTATTATTGAATTATGTGGACATGATAATTGCCACCATTGAATTATGTGGACATGATAATTGCCACCATTGAATTATGTGGACATGATAATTGCCACCAGTTGATGTAAATGTTATATATTGAGAGAATGATTTTATACACAGGTTATGTGTATGTTATTTTTGTGCACAAGATATGTCTACGGTTACTATGATTTATGAAAGATGATTTCATACACGAGAAAGGTGTACTGTATTTAAAAGATATCGCATGTATATTACAGGTGGGTATAGGATTCGGGCCCATTTGTACCATGCATCATTTAAATCTTGTGGTCTATCAAAATGATGAATTTTAATGTTTTATGATAAACCTATGAACTCACCAACCTTTTGGTTTGACACTTGAAAGCATGTTTATTCTCAGGTATGAAAGAAATTCTTCCGCTGTGCATTTGCTCATTTTAGAGATATTACTTGGAGTCATTCATGACATATTTCAAAAGACGTTGCATTCGAGTCATTGAGTTCATCAAGATTATTATCAAGTCATTCATAGTTGGATATATTAGGAAATGGTATGCATGCCGTCAACTTTTGATGTAAATGAAAGTTTGTCTTTTAAAAACGAATGCAATGTTTGTAAAATGTATCATATAGAGGTCAAGTACCTCGCGATGTAACCAAATGTAATGTATTCGTCCGGATAGATTAGGACGGGTCGTTAGAGTTAGTATCAGAGCGGTGGTCTTAGTGAACCAGGTCTTGCATTAGTGTGTCTAACTGATAGTTGTTTAGATGCATTAGAAAGTCTTGACTTCAACCGTGTCTGCATGTCAAAAGTTTTGCTTATCATTTCTAGTCGAAAATCATCTGCTTATCATCCTTAAAAAAAAAAAAATTACCTGCTTATTATTCTTAGTCTAGACATGTCTTACTGCCTCTATTGCATAGACAGTGTATAGATAAATTCATATCTTATCATATATGCTAATTCATATCTTAGCGTATCTGTTACTGTGGACTTTGCCTGACAGCTTCCATAGATTCCTCCATAACTTATGGGATTTTAGTATTATATATGTATATGTAAATTATGTATTGCAGGGTACTAATCTACATCCTATAATCTGTTTCTTGTCAAAAATCCTTCATCTGATCGTACGAGATGAATCCCTCAGCCAGTTCGAGTCCCTCAGATTTCGATAGCTATTCCGATAGTTATTCCGACAGCTATTCTGACATGGATATTCACCTAAGCTCCGAAAGCGGTGTCACCAGAATGAATCAATCAATCAGCCATTCCCAATTCATCTGATGAGTTCGTAGTCGACTTAATCAACGGAAACGAGAAGAAGGCAATTCCTTTCCACCAACCAAATTTCCCTCTTGGCAAAGAACCTGAAGCACTTACCGACGAATCTATCCGAAACACCATTTTCAGCCTCATTTCCAGAGTAGTTCGACACTATTATATTCTATCCACAATTCTAAACCTTATTCATCCGCTCGTTCCGACCGACAATCATCCCGGAATAATAGAAGAAATTAGCGAACTTCGCGCTCGAGTAATCAATTTGGAGAATATGGTGCAAAATTTACCAGCTGCAGCAATATCAACGGCACCAACAGTACCATCAGTAACAACACCAGTACCATCAACAATCCATGCCTCAACATCTCATTCTATA
Source organism: Rutidosis leptorrhynchoides (assembly GCF_046630445.1). Taxonomy (NCBI): domain Eukaryota; kingdom Viridiplantae; phylum Streptophyta; class Magnoliopsida; order Asterales; family Asteraceae; genus Rutidosis; species Rutidosis leptorrhynchoides. The sequence continues at coordinate 358,233,041 of NC_092341.1, read as the reverse complement.
CCTCGAAGTATAATCATCGTTCTACGTGACGTTCTACATCATTTATCTTCGTTCGACATGGCGATTATGTAATCTCTAATATTTTAGAGATTATATACTCTTGTTCTAACGGTAAATCAAATGAGATTAATATTATATTAACTCATTAAATCCATGATTACATCTGAAGAAAATATATATGTATATATATTTTCATAAGGATTGTAATTAAAAATTTTTTTGTACAAACTGTTAATGGTGAAAATATTTTAACGGGTAGGTAATACCCGAGGAATATTTAGATTTCACATTAATAAGTTACACTGTACATTCTTCAAATCTGATTCAACATTCATTTACTATCCTACTTACATCCATCGATATACATATCCGTTCACCACAGAATAACCATTTTCATTCAATTTCATATTTGGATTTTGACCTATCAGAATCCAACAAGTGGCATAATTAAGAAAACATATGACAAAATAAAATTTGTTAGAAACAGACAAATTAACTATGAGAAATTTTGTTAAGAATCCACGCTAACTGTTCCTAGCTAACTGTTTATTCCGTATTACGTTTTATTTATCGCAATTTATTTATCGCAATTTAATTATCGCATTTTATTTATCGAAATTTTAATTCTCGCAATTTTATTTATCGTCATTTAATTTCTGTTATTTATTTTACGCACTTTAAATATCGGGACACGTATACAAAGTTTTGACATATCATATTGACGCATATATATATATTATTTGGAATAACCATAGACACTCTATATGCTGTAATGATCGAGTTCGTTATACAGGGTTAAGGTTGATTCTTAAATAATATATATACTTTGAGTTGTGATCGAGTCTGAGACATGTACACGGGTCACGATACGTATTAATTAATTCGAATATTATATATTAAACTATATATGAATTATTGAATTAATAATTGTGGACTGCTAACTGTGGACTGCCAACATTGGACAATTAAAATGAATTAAAATATTAATTATAACATATGAAACTAAACATTTCTTCAAGTTTGCCACTTGATTTCATCTTAAACCTCATTTGTATCTTGACAATTACAATCTGCGTTCAAACCTTTCATGATTCTTGAAAACACCTCAATCGGGAGGATGAACCAACCGCACTTTATCTACGTAAGAAGAGATTAATGCATATAGTTATGCACCTGAAAATACTCGGAACCTGAGTAAACGTCTAACACTTATCTGTGCTAACTCCTGTGACATTGTTATTACCGAAAATAACTTTGCAATTCCTTTTCAAATTAGCCAAATTTGTCACAGCTCCAGCAAGTCAACTTCGACTTTTCGTTCGAAACAATCTTATTATAACCTTGATATATATGCGTGCTCTTTTATTATTACCGGAGAACCTTTTATATTCCCCCATATTACCAGCAGATGTATAAACAACCTCGTTGATGTTTGGTTTAAATCTCTCTGACAAATCACTATATTTATCTATTGAAGTCTTATCATGAACTCATCGGCATCTTGTAACGATAATTACCATACCAAATACTGGGAGGCATCAATCGATAATCTTGAATTCCTCAGCGATTCTACGACAACAATTATATATATATATACACACACACACACACACACACACACACATATATATATATATATATATATATATATATATATATATATATATATATTCTATCTCCTAGATTTACAACACTTCAATTCTGAATTTCTGAAAAGCGCTTTAGTCTATGAATCAGTTTTCTGAGTTTTGAAAAAGCTGATGAAATCTTTAGCGAATACCTTGCTCCTTAATCTAAATCCTTGCGGACGAATTTCTTCATCATCTTCTGATCTTAAATATTTTAAATTCTAAAGATATCATCGTATCTTTCGTTATAAATATCTTAGATATTTCTGAAGATACCTTCATAATTATCTTTATTCGAAATTATCTATCTCTTCGTGCTATCCGTATTACGTCATAAAGGAAACTATCTTAGTTTCTAAATTTCTTTAAAATTCGAGTTTGAATTATGAATGGTTTCTGGAGAAGTGTTGGGGATTGAAGCATGAGTTAGTATAATATAATGACGTCAGGCCAACGTGGTTATATTACAGTAAGTCATGCTGAATTTCTAATGGAACGTGATGATGGTTCACAGGTCATACCCTCATCATATGCCATGTTACATAACTCTTTTATTTTACTTAACTTCTAAACATATTGAGAAAATATTTTCTTGATATTTCTATCTTTTCGTGATTTTTGGTAATTTAATAAATCAGATCATGCTATTACATTTGCTTTCTGATTAGAAGACTTCTTTAAATTTCTTGAATCCTGGAAATCCACCGTGACTACGTCAAAAGTTAAAACTTTATCTCAATCTTTTGTGACAGCTTCACTTGTACGCTTCACAAAATCAAATTGTTTTATCTATATTACTCACTGATGATAAAAATCTATTTATCGACTCATATTCGTCATGAAAACATTTTTATGGTTATCCATGACCATCCCAATCAAATTTCGGGACGAAATTTCTTTAACGGGTAGGTACTGTGACGACCCGGAAATTTCTAACCAAATTTAAACTTAATCTTCATATGATTTCGTCACGATAAAGCAAAGTCTGTAATGTTGAAGTCTCAAAAACTTTTGAACTGTGTTCATGTATTCATTTACCCTTCGACTATTCCCCGACGATTCACGAACAACTATTTGTAAATAGATATGTGTGTATATATGTATATATAAATAATAATTCGAAATATAATTTGAAGTATTATATGTTGTTGTTATTAAAAATTGATAAAACAAAAATAGGATATTATAATAATAATTATTTAAAATATATCTCTATATATAAATAAAGTATATTAAATATAAATATTAAATGATTGTAATACTTGTTTGATGTTCCTATTGATATTAAGCAAGTTAAATTCGAACTTATATGATTTTAAAATAAACGGTGAACCGAAAATGAGCTATATAAATTTTAGGCTTATTAAAAATATATTTAGGAGCTAATTGTTGAATTTTAACACTTTTTATATTTTCCCATAAATGAGAGGGATAGCTGATGTAATTTTTATTTGTTAAATTTATGACTGAGATAATTAAATATAATTACTGTAAAAATTTGGGATTTTTTGGAGAACTTTTATTCGACACTAGTTAACAACAGAGTACAAAATACAACCTTAAATATTATGTCCACAGATAGTGAAAGGCTGCTAGGCTGTTACAAGTCACTATTTTATTTCAATGCAAATCCACACATTTATTTTCCCTGATAGTTACTTTATCATATTGAATACAAATGAAAACTTAGATTACTATTCGTACAGTTTAATTAACATATTTGTGCCACTATTTTTGGTCTAACTCATACAGACTAACTATATATATATATATATATATATATATATATATATATATATATATATATATATATATATATATATATATATATATATATATATATATATATATATAATTTACATATTTCACATTTAAACTTACCCAAATCAATCTTGTAGACTTCCTATTAACCATTTTAAAATCTAGATAACTGTCAATTCTATTACTATGTTTGTTCCCCACTTAACTAAATTGTAATATACATACAAGCATCTTTCAAATCATTAAACCTACTGCATCTATTCCTAATTCAATCAACCTTTTTCTCCTACTTACTCTTGTACTAGTGATGACTATAATCACGTCCACTTTTTGATTATGTTCAATCACCAAGTAAATCCACAATCTATTATTTATACTTATATATATATATATATATATATATATATATATATATATATATATATATATATATATATATATATATATATATATATATATATATATATATATAGGAATATAGATGTATATATAATTCAATCAACCTTGACTAACCACACATTTTAAATTATTGATGATATTATTAGTAGTGACTTTACTGCATTCCTTCAATTCACATGATAACCATTGATTGATATTATTATAATTATATTATTATTATTATTATTATTATTATTATTATTATTATTATTATTATTATTATTAAATATATTAACTTTATAGAATAGATATATATCTATATATATGTGTTACACACACATATCACATAAGCATAGCAACACCTCTACTACCATCATCTTCCTCGTACACGACCACCGATCACCACCATCGCACCACCCCTCGAACCACCTGCATCATTGTCGACTACCATCATCACCCTTCTCTCTTTCTCCCTCTCTCATATATTTCTGCTGTAAACCACCATTAGCTGCCCTCAACTAGCCTCGATAACATCCAAATTGCAGCGTGTTTCCATTTGTTCTTGTTCAATCGAAGGGTGAAGCTACAACGGCTATTATTTCTGTTTCATATCTAACAAAACCGGAGTTGAAAGTCTTCTTGTCGCTGCTACAACTCAAATCATTCTGTTTCTGTTTCGGTAACTATCTCACTACCACCTGCATACTCCTCAGTACTACTTTTATTCGTGCCATATACTGCTACTATCACCTTCCGTTTTACGATTGAATCCCTCCTATCCTCTTCTATTCTGCTACAGTAACTAAATGATGAAGATGCACGAGGAAGACGAGGAACAATGTATAGATGATGAAAGTTGGAGATAATACAGTAAGATATAGTTGATGGTACATGAATGATAATGATTATGATGTCACGAAAATGATGATCGGTTAAGATAGTGTCGATAAGGAGACAGAAGTATCGATAGATGAATATGATGATGGATGATGTGATGATGCTACGATGATGCTTCAATGATTTATAATATTAATGATGAATATGATGTGCCAACGAATTAAAATGAAGCTCGATGTTGATGACGAGAGGAAGAAGGGATGATGAATAGTTATGGGTTTTGATTTTAGAAAAAGAAGAAAGAAAAAGAAATAGGAGTTATATATAATTGGGTATCCATTAGTTCAGAAAAACAGATGACAGATCAACGGTTGGGCGCTTGGTCGGGGAGCGAGAGGTCGCGGGTTCGAGTCCCTGCTCTAGCGAGTTATTTCTTTTTAAACTTTAAGAGGTAGTTTTCAACACCAAGAGTTTTATTATTATTATTATTATTATTATTATTATTATTATTATTATTATTATTATTATTATTATTATTATTATTATTATTATTATTATTACTACTACTACTATTATTATTACTACTACTACTACTATTATTATTATTATTATTATTATTATTATTATTATTATTATTATTATTATTATTATTATTATTATTATTATTATTATTATTATTATTATTATTATTATTATTGTTGTTGTTGTTGTTGTTATTATTATAATTATATTTGTTATTATTATTAAAATTACTAGTATTATCCTTAAACATTATTATTCTAACTATGATTATGATTATGAATTAAATATTAAAGTATTAGGGATATATCTTTGTGACTATATGAAAGTAAATTTAACATAAGTATGACTAAATCTATTGTACGAAATAAAAATAAGCATAGTAAAAGATAGTTTATGAAAACGAATACTATATTAAAAATGACTAAAAATTTTAATTAAGTTATAAGTGAAAGATAAAAATATAAATATATGTATATAACTCAAGTATCATTATTATAATTATTATGATTATCATTATTAATATCATTATTAACATTATCATTTTCACTTTCATCATTATTATAGAGTATCAATATTATTACTAATATTAGTATTATCATAATTATTAATTACAAACAAGTAATCCCTATATAAAAATATATTTAACTTAACTCTATATTAACAATTATATATATAATGAAAGTATATAAATAATGAAACTTATAATTTATTAAATATATAAATTACATCACTAATTATAATATATATTTATTCGATTACGATTATATGTATTAATGAATATACAAATGATATAGGTTCGTGAATTCGAGACCAACACTGCATTGTTCAATATAGTCATATGTATTTTTACTACAAAATACATTAGGTGAGTTCAGTTGCTCCCTTTTACTCTTTACATTTTTGGGACTGAGGATACATGCGCTGTTTTTACAACTGCTTTATTAAATGCTTTTGAAATATATTTTGAACTGCGAATACATGAAATGCTTTTATAAATGTTTGACGAGATAGACACAAGCAAAACATTCCTCGAATTAATTATTATGCAGACAGAAGTTCTGCGGATTATTATTGAATTATGTGGACATGATAATTGCCACCATTGAATTATATGGACATGATAATTGCCACCATTGAATTATGTGGACATGATAATTGCCACCAGTTGATGTAAATGTTATATATCGAGAGAATGATTTTATACACAGCTTATGTGTATGTTATTTTTATGCACAAGATATGTGTACGGTTACTATGATTTATGAAAGATGATTTCGTACACGAGAAAGGTGTACTGTATTTAAAAGATATCGCATGTACATTACAGGTGGGTATAGGATTCGGGCCCATTTGTATCATGCAACATTTAAATCTTGTGGTCTATCAAAATGATGAATTTTATTGTTTTATGATAAACCTATGAACTCACCAACCTTTTGGTTGACACTTGAAAGCATGTTTATTCTCAGGTATGAAAGAAATTCTTCCGCTGTGCATTTGCTCATTTTAGATATATTACTTGGAGTCATTCATGACATATTTCAAAAGACGTTGCATTCGAGTCATTGAGTTCATCAAGATTATTATCAAGTCATTCATAGTTGGATATATTAGGAAATGGTATGCATGCCGTCAACTTTTGATGTAAATGAAAGTTTGTCTTTTACAAACGAATGCAATGTTTGTAAAATGTATCATATAGAGGTCAAGTACCTCGCGATGTAACCAAATGTAATGTATTCGTTCGGATGGATTAGGACGGGTCGTTAGAGAAAGTCTTGAACTTTCAAAACATGTTCATTATTTTGAATGTGAAATCTTACATGAACATAAAAATTCATACGTAGGTCATCTGCACCAAGGCGGGTGTCAACCGTATGAACGGTGATTGTATCGTGTGGTCGAAACCGGGCCATACGCTAGATCGAAAACTTTAATAGGGCGATCCTCATTGTTTCTCCTAACAAGGACAATGTTGCGTCCGACCACTTTATTTAACCACACAGGATGTATCCATTCCATCCTAAAGGGAGTCAAGTCTCCCGAACGACACGCTTGCTGATTTGTTTCAGACATTGTAGTCCAGACCAGTTGTAGGGTGATGAAAAATCTTGAAAAGTCATTTCTAAAATCGACTGGAAATCTACCAGTCCTCAACGTCAAACAGGGAAACTGGTAGTCAAAGCTTGTCTCAATGAGGGAGATTTGCTAGCCAAATGGGAAGCGCACCATGATACACAAAATGTCAATGATTGATCAGATTCCCAGTGGATAACCTCCGGAAAGGTAAGATATCAGCTTTTAAGCTTGATGAACTTCAATCTTTATGATTGAATTAACGGATTAGATGATTACCTCATAATTATCGATGATATCAATGTGTATCCTCTTAAGCACATTATTTTCTTACCGACATCTCGCGATGTTAGGTACTGTGGGAGGCATTGGCTTGACCAATTGCGGGGTAGCCCGTGCGTTCTTTTGGCATACATGTTCGATCGTCATATCTTTGGTGCTCGGCTCTCACTTAATTCTCGATTTCTTTGAAACCTTATATTATGGTTCGAGATTTTCTACTACATCATTATGGTACGTTATCGAGACTGCCTTTGGTTACATTATACATTACATATTGCTTGAGGTTTGGGAAGATATCGGTTTTGGAATGCAAGCGAGAGCCATGGTTGATATTTGCCTCCAAAACTGTACCCATGCTAGTTACTTGATTGGTTAATGTTCGTTTGACTCTACATACACGTTTGAAGATGTTATTCCTTGGTAGAAGATTTATTTTCCAGTCGGATTTGCTTGAGGACAAGCAAGACTCTAGTGTGGGGTGATTTGATATTGCATATTTTACATACGTTTATCTTAGCAATATCAGTCGCATTTTGGTCCGTTTGGATGCAGTTTGGTTAATATTTGGTGGTATTTTTGAAGATTTGTGTTTTGACATCAAGAGGTGCTTCGGTATAAGTTTATTGGTTTTCAGTGTGTTTTCGAGCTCATTTATCAGCACAGTTTATTCTGGTTCATATTGAAGCTTCAAATCATAAAGTTAGAGAGTTTTAAACTTCGTTTACATGGTATGTTTGATTGATCTTGCATTCGAGTAGTATCATCTAAAAATGGAGAAGTTGTGTGGAAGGTTGATGGTATTGCAAAATCCGCGCACCTTCACCGAAACGGCCATATCTCATTGCTCGTAACTCCGATTGAGGTGAGGTCACATCCCAGACGTCCGTATCTTAGAGCTCTAAAATATACAATTGAATGTTTGGTTGTTTAATGAGTTAAGATGTGCGCACTTCCCATAGGAGTGCGCACCACTAAAGCATGAAACGGAACCAGTCAGCTTTTTAATTCATGCAGCTAAAATCATTCACAAACGCGCACCGTGCATTTTTGTGTGCACCACGCATTTTGGGTCGGCCAGGTGGTTTCCACGCGATATAAAAGGTAGTTTTTAACCCTAATCTTTTATCTTTCACTTTGGACGATTAGGGGCAGCAAAAAGGACGAAAAGGTGATTTTTGGGGAATTCCAAGGTCACCAATCCCATCCAATCGATCCATTAACGCGTTGCAATCCTACAAACATTGAAGATTCATCATCATCTTTGGTTGATTCTTTCCTCAAACTTATGAATTCCCAATTGATTTTGATTTTATCTTTTAACATGGTTGTTGGCTAATTTATTTATGTTCATCTAGACTAAATACATTGTTGGATGTAATTTTTATGATTGATTATTATATGTTTGATGATTGATAGCTTGAACACTTGATTATTCTTATTGATACTTATTCTTAAATTGATTGATAATTGTGATTGTCTAATAGGAAGAGATTTCATTGGAGTCTATTGCAATTGTTCATAAAGTTCTATGCTTTTAGTTGATTGATTAATTTGGTTGTCCAATTTAGTGACGTTTGTTGGAGTCTATCATATTAAGTAAATTGATCAAACTGTTTTAGATACTTGTGCATTTAACTGGAGACGGTATTGAATCATAGGAAATAATTAATTGAAGCAGGGATAGATTGTGTACAACGAGAGTTGGCGCGATTGTTGATCTTAGGGAACCCTAGGTCACGGTTTGGGTCTATCAGTCAGTCAATTTGATTAATCACAGATTAGAGGTCTTAGGCTACAGGGAATTCTGTGTCGTGTAATCTAGTTTGAAGTGTTTACTCAAGGGAATTCTTGGTGAACTGATTAGTTAATTTGCAAGCATTTGACAATTGATCAGGGCGTAATCTAGAAACATCCAACATTTGTGAAGAAAGTCTAGGTGAACATATTTTCATCTATTTAAAAATGTTTTATTAATATAAAACACCAAAAATATTGTCTTTACTTTTGAAGTTGTTCTTGATTCAGCTAATCGTTAAATAGCCATAAACCAAACTATCTCGTACGTTATATTTTCTTAGATTAACTTTAGTTTATTTTTGTTAGTTACAATCTTAATTCTCACGTTTAAACTGTCCTTGGAATGATCACGAATTTACCAAATTTATACTATTACACGATCGGGTACACTGCCCGTTAGTGTGTAGTAATCTCTAAACCGGTATTTCCAATTATAAATTATAGACGCGATTTTACACATCAACTGACAACATGGCCCAAAAACTGTACTTCTTGTAACCAGAAATCACATTTTGAAAATTTTGCGTACAATTCTTCTTTCTTGAGTATCTCTAGTACCAGTCTTAAGTGTTGCTCATGTTCTTCCTTGTTCTTCGAGTAAATCAATATGTCGTCGATAAAAACAATGACAAATTTGTCTAAATACGGTCTACAAATGCGATTCATTAGATCCATGAATACTGTTAGAGCATTAGTCAATCCAAAAGGCATGACTAGAAACGCATAATGACCGTAACGGGTTCTGAACGCGGTTTTAGGAACATCTTCTTCCTTCACTCTCAGCTGATGATATCCGGAGCGTAGATCAATCTTAGAATAAACACTTGATCCTTGCAATTGATCAAACAAATCATCAATCCTCGGTAATGGGTACCGATTCTTGATCGTTAATTTGTTTAATTCTCGGTAATCTATGCACATTCTCATAGATCCATCCTTCTTCTTGACGAACAGAATAGGAGCACCCCAAGGTGAAAAACTGGGATGAATAAATCCACGGTCTGATAATTCTTGCAACTGGTTTTGTAATTCTTGCATTTCTGAAGGTGCAAGTCTATATGGGGATCGGGCTATAGGTGCGGCTCCTGGTACGAGATCAATCTGGAATTCTACACATCTGTGTGGAGGTAGCCCCGATAATTCTTCTGGAAATACTCTGGAATATTCTCTTACAACCGACATGTCATCAATGCTTCTTTCTTCAGTATCGATCTTCTTTACGTGTGCCAGAATAGCATAAAAACCTTTTCTTATAAGTTTCTGGGCCTTCATACAGCTGATAAGGTTCAGCTTCGAGTTGCTCTTCTCCCCATAAATCATTAATGACGTTTTATCCTTACGAGGAATGCGGATTGCTTTCTCAGCGCAAACAACTTCCGCTCTTGTTTTGGACATCCAGTCCATGCCAACGATTACGTCAAAACTTTCTAATTCTACGGGTATCAAATTAATTTTGAAGGTTTCACCAGCGAGATTTATTTCGCAACCATAGAAAATTTTATCGGCTTTTATCAGTTTACCATTAGCTAATTTAATAGTATATTTATCGTCTAGAGGCAATGATGCACATTTTAGTTTAGAACTAAAGTCTTTACACATATAACTTCTATTAGCACCTGTATCAAACATAATAGAAGCTAGTTGATTATTAACGGTAAACGTACCCGTGACAAGATTAGGATCCTCACGTGCTTCACTGGCACTAATGTGATGACCCGGAAATTTCTGATCAAATTTAAACTTGATCTTAATATGATTTCGACACGATAAGCAAAGTCTGTAATGTTGAATCTCAAAATATTGGAACTATTTTCATGTAACCCTTTGACTATCCCCGATGATTCACGAACCATTGCTTGTAAATATGTGGATATATATAAATATGTGTATATATAAATATATGTATAATATTATACTTTGAGTTTACTTATTTCAATATATATAATTAACATATTTAACTAAGTAATAAAACTTGATATTTAAAACGTAAGTATATATATATATATATATATATATATATATATATATATATATATATATATATATATATATATATATATATATATATAGCAGTTTGAATATGTATATAATTTCTATACATAACTAATAATATGTAAATGCAAGTAAAAGTATAGTTATTAATAGTATTACTTTCATTATGATTAAAGATAAATGTTAATATTAAAAGTTATTATTACCATTACTAGTATCACCATAAATTTAATTATTATTATTAGTTTTGTTATTATTATTAATATTAATATTAATAATAATGTTAAATATTAAAGTTGTATTATAAATAATGTTATGCTTCCTTAATATGTAAAATACAGATATAATTAAATAACCAAATATATAGATACATCATACAGGCATATACAGATTTTATATATATAAATACATAAAATAGATATATAAACTATTTTAATAAATACGGATATATATATATATATAGATACAATTATATAATTATATATATATACCGATATATTATCAGAAACAAAGAATTAGATATATATAAATATATATATATAAATTGCAGTTATATATTTTTATATATAGATACCTATACATTTATATATAATTACTAATATATAAATATAACTGAATATATATGTATTAACACAAAAAAAAGAAAAAAAATTAAAATTACGTAATTCTGTTTTGCCATCGTTCTCAAACTGTAGGTAATATATTTTCTGTCTGATTTACAGTACGATTTGATTCCAAAAATTAAGCACAAGAGTTCAAACTTTGTTAGACATCCCTTTCTCCTTTTAATTCTTTTTCGTTATTTCTCTGTTCTTGACAAAATTCCTGTCGAATAAGATACATAATATAATCTGATTAATTCAATTATTATATAACTCATTCTACCTACTACTACCTTTATCCATCACAAACAAACCTGACAGCTTCCCATTAAATCAAAATTAATCAGAAAATTTAAATTTGAAAGAACGACCCAGGTACCTCTGTACGTGTGAACTTTTATTCAATAGCTCAATTTCGAAACAATTTTTAAAAACTATAATTGCAGTCTTGATAGGAATCCTTCACTTAAACTTTCTGCAAAATTTGAAGTATCAATTCCTCTTGTCGATTCCTAATTTTGAAGTCAAAGTTATCGGATAAAAGTCAAACAATTTGGTTTATGAAGAAATTTGAAGTTGTTTTGAGGTTTTTGGATAAATTGATGATGCAGAAACTTTATAGAGATGATTTGCAATATAATTCGTGTTAGAACTTTTGTCTAAAACAACTTAGAATTCGAAATTAGATTCTGTGTTCATCGAGTTCAAACGAAGACTGTTACAGTCTTTGAATTTCAATTATTATTTTGCTGTGTTGATAAAATTAAATTCCTCACTTTCGATCTGTCACGTTTCAATTAAAAGTTTATTTAAAACCTTAGTTTGTTGCTTGATTCATAATTGGATCGACCTGTGTATTGAGAAGAAGAAAAACAAGGGTGAAAACAGGAAATGGGTTTAATAAATTTAAGTTGGGTTATAAATCGGAAAAATTGGATTGGAGTAATGGTTAAGTATGGGTGCGTGTTAGCGGGAGGTCTCGGGTTCGAGCCCGGCTTGTGGCAATTTTTTTATGAAAGGCTTATTTTGAGGTAGTTTTATTTTTATAAAATTTTGATTATTAATATTAATGTTATTATTATGAATTATGTTATTATTAATGTGTTAATTACTATTATCACTAATATTAAAATTATGTGTATTATTATCATTAACAAAACTAATGTTATAGTTACTATCATTATTATTATACCTAAAAGTATTATAATTATCATTAATATTTTTATAAGTATTATTAAAGTTATCAGATAATTACAAGTATTATTATTATTAAGGATATTGTTATTATAACATCATTAATACTGTTGAGATTATTATTGTCATCCTTACCAATATCGTTAAAAGTATTATTATTAAAAATGTTAGAATTATCATTGTTACTAGTATATGTATTATTAATATTACTAAGATTAAGATTATTATTATTACTATTATCAATATGGAAATAAATCAAATTAGTATTTTTCTTTAATATTAGTATTAATATCATTATTATAATAGATTTCTCATTTAACAATGATATTAGTATTAGTATTACCATTAAAATGACTATTAAAAAAATTCTATTAAAACTATCATTATTATTATTATCCTTAACCCAATAATATTACAATTATTATTTTAAAAAAAAATAAAAGATATGTTTATATATAAGTGTACTACAATTTCATAATAATAGGTTTTATTATATATCAAATAAGCATTATAATACATCAAAAGTATTAATAAAAATCATATATAAATATTAATCATATTACATAACTAAATATATATATATATATATATATATATATATATATATATATATATATATATATATATATATATATATATATATATATATATATATATATATATATATATATATATATATATATATATATATATATATATATATATATAAATTTGTTCGATTACGATTACATGTTTTAATATGTATACAAATGATATAGGATCGTGAATCCGAGGCCAACCCTACATTGTTTAATGTCGTCATATGTATTTTTACTACAAAATACAGTACGGTGAGTTTCATTACTCCCTTTTTAAATGCTTTTGCAATATATATTTTTGGGACTGAGAATACATGCAGTGCTTTTATAAATGTTTTACGAAATAGACACAAGTAATTGAAACTACATTATATGGTTGAATGGATCGAAACCGAATATGCCCCTTTTAAACTTGGTAGCCTAAGAATTAGGGAACAGACCCCCTAATTGACGCGAATCCTAAAGATAGATCTATCGGGCCCAACAAGCCCCATTCTAGAATTTAGAATGCTTTAGTACTTCGAAATTATCATGTCCGATGGGTGTCCTGGAATGATGGGGATATTCTATATGCATCTTGTTAATGTCGGTTACCAGGTGTTCAATCCATATGAATGATTTTTATGCATGATGTTTATGAGAAATGGAAATATGAAATCTTGTGGTCTATTAAAATTATGGAAATGATTATTTATGATAAACTAATGAACTCACCAACCTTTTGGTTGACACTTGAAAGCATGTTTATTCTCAGGTACGAAAGAAATCTTCCGCTGTGCATTTGCTCATTTTAGAAATATTACTTGGAGTCATTCATGGCATATTTCAAAAGACGTTGCATTCAAGTCGTCGAGTTCATCAAGATTATTATTAAGTCAATTATAGTTGGATATATTATGAAATGGTATGCATGCCGTCAACTTTCGTTGTAAAGAAAGATTGTCTTTTAAAATCGAATGCAATGTTTGTAAAATGTATCATATAGAGGTCAAGTACCTCGCGATGTAACCAAATATAATGTATTCGTCCAGATGGATTAGGACGGGTCATTAGAGTTGGTATCAGAGCGGTGGTCTTAGCGAACCAGGTCTTGCATTAGTGTATCTAACTGATAGTTGTTTAGATACATTAGTGAGTCTGGACTTCGACCGTGTCTGCATGTCAAAAGTTTTGCTTATCATTTCGTGTTGAAAATTACCTGCTTATCATTCTTAGTCTAGGTACATCTTATTACATTGATTGCATGAATAGTGTATAGAAAAAATTCATATCTTAGCGTATATGCTAATCCATATTTTAGCGTATCTGTTACTGTAGACTGCCTGACATATGCCGTAAATTCCTCTGTAGTCTACGAAATCTTTAGTACTATATATAGATATTCTATATAATAGAATATCATCTAATATTCGAAAATCATTTCTTATCAAAAAATCCTTCATTCAATCGTATGAAATGGAACTCGTCATTAGTGCAAGTTCTTCGGAACCCGATAGCTATTCCGACATGGATGTTCACCTAAGATCCGAAAGCAGCGTCACCAGAATTAATCAACCAAATCATCCATCCCCAATTCATCTGATAGGTTCGTAGTCGACTTAAACAATGGAGACGTGAAGAAGGCGACCCTTTCCATCCACCACATTCCCCTCTTGGTAAAGAACCTGAAGCACTTACCGGTGAACCTATTCATAATACCATTTTCTCTCTAATTTTCAGATTATCTCGTCATGATTATATACTATCTCGAATTCTAGATCTTATTCATCTAGTCGTCCGAACCGACAATCAACCCGACTTAGTAGAAGAAGTCAACGAGCTTCGCGCTCGAGTAGTGACTTTGGAAAATATGGTGCAAAATTTACCAGCTTCAGCAACATCATCAGCACCAACAGTACCATCAATAAACAGCACCAGTACCATCAACAATCCATGCCTCAACATCTCATTCTGTACCTCGAGTATAATCATCGTTCTACGTATCGTTCTACATCAATTATCTTTGTTCTTCATGGCGATTATGTAATCTCTAATGTTATAGAGATTATGTATTCTAGTTTTGACGGTAAACCAAATGAGTTTAATACTATATTAATTCATTAAATCCACGATTATATCTGAAGAAAATATATATATATATGAAAGTATATTTTCATAAAGATTGTAATTAAAAATTCTTTTGTACAAACTGTTAATGGTGAAAATATTTTAACGGGTAGGTAATACCCGAGGAATATTTAGATTTCACATTAATAAGTTACACTGTACATTCTTCGAATCTGAATCAACAGTCATTTACTATTCTACTTACATCCACAGATATATGAATCCGTTCACCACAGAATAACCATTTTCATTCAATTTCATATTTGGATTTTGACCTATCAGAATCCAACAAGTGGCATAATGAAGAAAACATTGGACAAAAATAAAATTTGTTAGAAACAAACAAATTAACTATGAGAAATTTTGTTAAGAATCCACGCTAACTGTTCCTAGCTAACTGATTACATTTTATTTATCGCAAATTAATTATCGCAATTTATATTCTCGCAATTTTATTTATCGTCATTTAAATTCTGTTATTTATTTTACGCACTTTAAATATCGGGACACGTATACAAGGTTTTGACATATCATATCGACGCATCTATATATATTATTTGGAATAACAATACACACTCTATATGCAGTAATGATCGAGTTAGCTATACAGGGTTGAGGTTGATTCTACAATAATATATATACTTTGAGTTGTGATCGAGTCTGAGACATGTACATGGGTCACGATACGTATTAATTAATTCGAATATTATATATTAAACTATATATGAATTGTTGGACTATTAACTGTGGACTATCGACTGAGGACTAATAACATTGGACAATTAAAATGAATTAAAATACTGATTATAACATATGAAACTAAACAATTCTTCAAGTTTGCCACTTGATCTCATCTTAAACCTCATTTGTATCTTGACGATTACAATCTGCGTTCAAACCTTTCATGATTCTTGAAAACACCTCAATCGAAAGGATGAACCAACTGCACTTTACCTACGGAAGAAAAGATTGATGCATATAGTTATGCACCTGAAAAACTCTCAGAAACTGAGTAAACGTTTAACACGTAGCTGTGCTAATTCCTTTAACGTTCTTATTACCGAAAATAACTTTGCAATCTCTTTCCAAATTAGCAAATTTTGTCACAGCTCCAGCAAGTCAACTTCGACTTTCATTCGGATTAGCCTTATTATAGCCTTGATATATAAGTCTGCCTTTCGCCATCGTTGTCGGGGAACCTTTTATATTCCGCCACATTAGCAGTAAACTTATCAGTAACTTCATTACTCATTGGCTTAAGTCTCTTCTAAGAACCATTATATTTGTTCATTAAAACCTTATCATATATTCGTCTGCATCTTGTAACGAGTATTGCCATACCAATTACCGGAAATTAGCAATCAGTATTTTGAATCTCGCAACAATTCTACAACAACAGTTATAGGTATACATATAACCTTTATCTCTTAGAATTATGACCTTCCATTCTGAAATTTTGAAAAGCACCCAGTCTACGAATCAATACTCAAAATGTTGAAAAAGCTGAATGAAGCAGTAAAAACTACAAACGATCTTAACAGCCAGAAGTTTGATAATAAAGAATAGTATGTTGGAAAAGCTCAGAAAAGTTGGAACTGGAAAACGGATTGAGCTAACCACGAAAGAGGCTAAGGACAAATACAAGGACCAAACCCTATATTCAAAGAATCCAGATAATTCTGTATCCAATGAAATCTTTAGAGAAAACCTTGCTCTATACTCATATTAAATCTTGTGAAAAATCTTTCTTCATCAACCTTCGATCTTAGAAATTCTGAAAATATCATCATAAATATCTTCGATATTTCTGAGGATATTTTCATAACTCTTCTTATCCAAAATTAGTTATCTCTTCGTGCTATCTGTATTACATCATAAAAGAAACTATTTTAGTTTCTAAATTCTAAAACCTTCGAGTTTAAAATATGAATGATTTTGAAGTAGTGTTGGGAACTGAAGCATGAGTTAGTATAATATAATGACACTTGATCAACGTGATTATATTACAGTAAGTCATGCTGAGTTTTTAATGGGATGTGATGATTCACAGATCATACCTTCATCACGTGCCATGTTACACTACTCTTGTATTCTATTTAACCTCAAAAATATCAGGAAAATATTTTCTTGATGATTCGGTCTTTTTCGGATATTCTGGTAATTTGACAAATCAAATCGTGCTAATACGTTCTTTCTTGTTTAGAACATGATGTTCATTCGAAACTCCATACTTACGAATTCTGGACCGTTACTCGCTTTACTAGAGGTCGAGAAGATAATAAAAAGACAAAGAGCTCCAAAATATAAGAGAAAATGTAAAGCCCAATAACAACACAAAGGTTACAAACCGTGGGTATTAATACGAATAACTATATAAAGACACGGTAGGATTAAGAATAGTATCACCTCAAGGTAATAGTAGAAGTAAACAGATTTTTCTGGTGGAAGATTGAAAAGAAGGATGACAGAAATGATAATTAGAAAAATATCAAGGATTAGAACGGGATTAAGTATTTTCACAATCTTTAGGATGTATGAACTAAGAAAGAAAGTATAGAAATGGTGAGGATAATGGAACGGAAAAAGTTTAATTTATAATGGAAATATCAGACAGAGTAATCGAGGCAGATCACCGTATTTAATTATAGTGATCTTAATTTCCTTATTCGTCGAAGGATCAAATCTTTTAGATTTCGAAGATTTTC
This sequence comes from Rutidosis leptorrhynchoides, assembly GCF_046630445.1. Taxonomy (NCBI): domain Eukaryota; kingdom Viridiplantae; phylum Streptophyta; class Magnoliopsida; order Asterales; family Asteraceae; genus Rutidosis; species Rutidosis leptorrhynchoides. The sequence continues at coordinate 358,214,583 of NC_092341.1, read as the reverse complement.
TTTAAATTCCTTGAATTCCGGAAATCAATCGTGACTACGTCACCGTTTAAGATGAACCTGCATTTAATCATTTTACTCTTTTGTGATAGCTTCACTCGTACTCTTTGAATAATCGAATTGTTTTATCCATATTACTCAATGATGATAAAACTCTATTTATCAACTCATATTCTTCAGAAAAACATTCTTATTGTTAGCCATAATGATCCCACTCAAATTTCAGGACGAAATTTCTTTAACGGGTAGGTACTGTGACGACCCGGAAATTTTCCGACCAAATTTAAACTTGATCTTAATATGATTTCGACATGATAAGCAAAGTCTGTAATGTTGAATCTCAAAATATTGGAACTATTTTCATGTAACCCTTTGACTATCCCCGATGATTCACGAACCATTACTTGTAAATATGTGGATATATATAAATATGTGTATATATAAATATGTGTATAATATTATACTTTGAGTTTACTTGTTTCAATATATATAATTAACATATTTAACTAAGTAATAAAACTTGATATTTAAAACATAAGTATATATATATATATAGCAGTTTGAATATGTATATAATTTCTATACATAACTAATAATACGTAAATGCAAGTAAAAGTATAGTTATTAATAGTATTACTTTCATTATGATTAAAGATAAATGTTAATATTAAAAATTATTATTACCATTACTAGTATCACCATAAATTTAATTATTATTATTAGTTTTGTTATTATTATTAATATTAATATTAATATTAATAATAATGTTAAATATTAAAGTTGTATTATAAATAATGTTATGCTTCCTTAATATGTAAAATACAGATATAATTAAATAACCAAATATATAGATACATCATACAGGCATATACAGATTTTATATATATAAATACATAAAATAGATATATAAACTATGTAAATAAATACGGATATATATAGATACAATTATATAATTATATATATATACCGATATATTATCAGAAACAAAGAATCAGATATATATAAATATATATATATATATATATATATAAATTGCAGTTATATATTTTTATATATAGATACCTATACAGTTATATATAATTACTAATATATAAATATAACTGAATATATATGTATTAACACACAAAAAAGAAAAAAATTTAAAATTACGTAATTCTGTTTTGCCATCGTTCTCAAACTGTAGGTAATATATTTTCTGTCTGATTTACAGTACGATTTGATTCCAAAAATTAAGCACAAGAGTTCAAACTTTGTTAGACATCCCTTTCTCCTTTTAATTCTTTTTCGTTATTTCTCTGTTCTTGACAAAATTCCTGTCGAATAAGATACATAATATAATCTGATTAATTCAATTATTATATAACTCATTCCACCTACTACTACCTTTATCCATCACAAACAAACCTGATAGCTTCCCATTAAATCGAAATTAATCAGGAAATTTAAATTTGAAAGAACGACCCAGATACCTCTGTACGTGTGAACTTTTATTCAATAGCTCAATTTCGAAACAATTTTTAAAAACTATAAATGCAGTCTTGATAGGAATCCTTCACTTAAACTTTCTGCAAAATTTGAAGTATCAATTCCTCTTGTCGATTCCTAATTTTGAAGTCAAAGTTATCGGGTAAAAGTCAAACGATTTGGTTTATGAAGAAATTTGAAGTTGTTTTGAGGTTTTTGGATAAATTGATGATGCAGAAACTTTATAGAGATGATTTAAAATACAATTCGTGTTAGAACTTTTGTCTAAAACAGCTTAGAATTCGAAATTGGATTTTGTGTTCATCGAGTTCAAACGAAGACTGTTACAGTCTTTGAATTTCAATTATTATTTTGCTGTGTTGATAAAATTAAATTCCTCACTTTCGGTCTGTCACGTTTCAATTCAAAGTTTATTTAAAACCTTAGTTTGTTGCTTGATTCATAATTGGATCGACCTGTGTATTGAGAAGAAGAAGAACAAGGGTGAAAACAGGAAATGGGTTTAATAAATTTAAGTTGGGTTATAAATCGGAAAACTGGATTGGAGTAATGGTTAAGTATGGGTGCGTGTTAGCGAGAGGTCTCGGGTTCGAGCCCGGCATGTGGCAATTTTTTTATGAAAGGCTTATTTTGAGGTAGTTTTATTTTTATAAAATTTTGATTATTAATATTAATGTTATTATTATGAATTATGTTATTATTAATGTGTTAATTACTATTATCACTAATATTAAAATTATGTGTATTATTATCATTAACAAAATTAATGTTATAGTTACTATCATTATTATTATACCTAAAAGTATTATAATTATCATTAATATTTTTATAAGTATTATTAAAGTTATCAGATAATTACAAGTATTATTATTATTAAGGATATTGTTATTATAACATCATTAATACTGTTAAGATTATTATTGTCATCCTTACCAATACCGTTAAAAGTATTATTACTAAAAATGTTAGAATTATCATTGTTACTAGTATATGTATTATTAATATTACTAAGATTAAGATTATTATTATTACTATTATCAATATGGATATTGTTATTATAACATCATTAATACTGTTAAGATTATTATTGTCATCCTTACCAATATCGTTAAAAGTATTATTACTAAAAATGTTAGAATTATCATTGTTACTAGTATATGTATTATTAATATTACTAAGATTAAGATTATTATTATTACTATTATTAATATTTTTCTTTAATATTAGTATTAATATCATTATTATAATAGATTTCTCATTTAACAATGATATTAGTATTACCATTAAAATGACTATTAAAAAAAATTCTATTAAAACTATCATTATTATTATTATCCTTAACCCAGTAATATTACAATATTTATTTTTTTAAAAAAACAAAAGATATGTTTATATATAAGTGTACTACAATTTCATAATAATAGGTTTTATTATATATCAAATAAGCATTATAATACATTAAAAGTATTAATAAAAATCATATATAAATATTAATCATATTACATAACTATATATATATATATATATATATATATATATATATATATATATATATATATATATATATATATATATATATATATATATATATATATATATATATATATATATATATATTTTTTTTCGATTACGATTACATGTTTTAATATATATACAAATGATATAGGATCATGAATCCGAGGCTAACCCTACATTGTTTAATGTCATCATATGTATTTTTACTACAAAATACAGTACGGTGAGTTTCATTACTCCCTTTTTAAATGCTTTTGCAATATATATTTTTGGGACTGAGAATACAAGCACTGCTTTTATAAATGTTTTACGAAATAGACACAAGTAATTGAAACTACATTATATGGTTGAATGGATCGAAGCCGAATATGCCCCTTTTAAACTTGGTAGCCTAAGAATTAGGGAACAGACCCCCTAATTGACGCGAATCCTAAAGATAGATCTATCGGGCCCAACAAGCCCCATTCTAGAATTTGGAATGCTTTAGTACTTCGAAATTATCATGTCCGATGGGTGTCCCGGAATGATGGGGATATTCTATATGCATCTTGTTAATGTCGGTTACCAGGTGTTCAATCCATATGAATGATTTTTATGCTTGATGTTTATGAGAAATGGAAATATGAAATCTTGTGGTCTATTAAAATTATGGAAATGATTATTTATGATAAACTAATGAACTCACCAACCTTTTGGTTGACACTTGAAAGCATGTTTATTCTCAGGTACGAAAGAAATCTTCCGCTGTGCATTTGCTCATTTTAGAAATACTACTTGGAGTCATTCATGGCATATTTCAAAAGACGTTGCATTCGAGTCATCGAGTTCATCAAGATTATTATTAAGTCAATTATAATTGGATATATTATGAAATGGTATGCATGCCGTCAACTTTCGTTGTAAAGAAAGATTGTCTTTTAAAATCGAATGCAATGTTTGTAAAATGTATCAAATAGAGGTCAAGTACCTCGCGATGTAACCAAATGTAATGTATTCGTCCAGATGGATTAGTTGTTCTTCTCCTTATCAGGGCATTGATTTATAAAGTAACCAGGCTTCCCGCATCGAAAACATTTCTTGACATCGGTCAGTTTTGTCTTTACTTCAGAAATGGTGGCATAACAATCTTTCGCCACATGTCCTTTCTTGTTGCACTTATCACGGACCACTTGGCAATAACCTGCATGATGTGTGTATCATCTTTTGCAGAACGGATAGGGTCTCTTATAGTTTGGACTAGCAGTTGCCCCATCTTGTTTACCTTTAAAAGTTTCTTGCTTCTTCAGGTGAGTACTTTTTCCCTTATTGTCTTCCCATTTCTTCTTTCTTTCAGTTGTCTTGACTTCGGTAATTGGTGCCTTAAACGAACTCTCCGTGATCTGGTCCATGAGTTGGTGTGCCATTGTCATGGCTTCCTGCATCGTATTCGGTTTAGATGATGTAACATTTCCTTTGATATTGATCGACAAACCATCAATATACATCTCTATCTTTCGTTTCTCGTTTGACACTAATTCGGGACACAACAAGGCTAGTTCCATGAAACGCTTTTCATAGTTATTGAGATTCGCACCGAAAACCTTTAGATTACGTAACTTGGATTCCATTTTTCTGATCTCGTTTCGAGGACAGTACTCCTCGATTAGCATTTTTTTCAGTTCTTCCCAAGAGATATCATATGCCGTATCTAGTCCTTCTGCTTTAGCACAATTGTTCCACCAAATAAGTGCACCGTCTTGCAACGTGCACGAAGCATACTTTGACTTGTCTCCGTCTGCACAATTACTGATTTTGAAAACAGACTCCATCTTTTCAAACCATCGGGTTAGACCGACTGGTCCCTCGGTCCCACTAAACGTCTGTGGTTTGCATCCTTGAAAAGTTTTGTATGAGCATCCATTTCGTGAGTTTGTGTTCACAGCTGCTGCTTTGGCTGCTGCTTTTGCCGCCTCGGCTACAATAATTCTTTCATTCGCACGTTTCTCGACTAGTTTCTCAAACTTAGCATCCGACATTTGAGACATGTTTCTTCAATAAACACAACAGATATAATTAATCACGTAGAATATTATAGATGTAGCAAGTAATTAATGGTACATCATGGAATATTAATAATATAAACCCATTATTATAAAAGCTGTTTCTTCTTTATTAGCACTTTATAATTATAACTCGGGTAGTACCTACCCGTTAAGTTTATACATAATAGCTAGTACAAGGAATTAACTACTAAAATCCTAATAATATTCCACTATGAAAAACTATAGCGAGTTACTACGTTATTATCTAATAATAATAATAAGAAGTAGTAATAATACAAATAATCATTCCATGCATTTATTATTAATAAACCAAATTAATACAATACCATACAATACCGATATTTTACATATGCTTATTCTACATAACAAGATAGAGTAGCACACATAAGCAATAGAATAGCGCATGGAAGATTTATGGTTGCGAAGTCGTTTATTCAGAACTATCAGAAACTTCTTTCCATTTGGTTCTCTCTGCCAATTGTTTGTGTATGCATGGTCCGACAGACATTCTAGCAGTGTATTTAATTGTTGGTCGAGGTTTTGAGGTACCCGTTGCCTCAGTGGGTTTAATACAATAAGGGTGGTTACGGATCGAATGGTCTTGTTCCTTTTTAATAATTAAGGACTTTTTATTTTTGTGGTTCTTTATATCAAGTTTGAATTCCTTCCTTGTGATTTCTTTTATTTCATTAGCGAAATCCTCCTCTGGGTTTACGGGGAGTTGAGATTCCCCGGCTAACACAATTTCTTCTTTAATAGGTATTGGAACGCCCTTTTTAGTTGTGGAAAGAATAGACTCAGTGACCGATTCAGAATCGTACAAAATGATGGGATTAGAAGAAGTCATTTATCATATAATTGAAACAACAATTATGTTAGCATATAAATATATCACATATAATGTTTTTGACAAAATGATAAGCAAAAATCGGTAAAAACAGATATGGTCATAGTCCAGACTCACTAATGCATACTAATAATTACCAGTTAAACACATTAATTCAAATTCTGGTTCCCTATAACCTCAAGCTCGGATACCAACTGTAACGACCCGTCAAAATCGCTATTGACGCGGCACGTTAATCATTGATTCCACAGTGAGGTTTTGACCTCTATATGATACGTTTTGAATATACTTTATTATTATTAAACTTAAATTAAAATTATAATTATAATTATAAATATAAATTTAAATTACAGAAGAAAGAAAAGAAGTGTGAAGAATTCGCCAAGCAAACTGGCGTATTTATAGTACTTTTTCATTTCCTGTAGCCCATGCGATCGCATGGGTTTGTAGTGTATTTTCCATGCGATCTCATGGCCGCCTGATCCGCTTTTGTTTGCTAGTTCATCGACATAATCTATACTGTAGCAAATAGTGTTTACTGTAGCAAATAGTGTTTACTGTAGCAAATAGTATTTACTGTAGCAAATAGTGTTTACTGTAGCAAAGTCGGTTTCACTGTAGCAAATAGTGTTTACTGTAGCAAAGTCGTTTTCACTGTAGCAAATAGTGATTTTTATAATTATCACAAGTTATGACGTTCGTGAATCGTCGAAAAAAAATCGAAAGGTACATGAATGTGTAAACTAGCTCAAAAAGTTTTAAGACTCAACATAATAGGTTCGCTTATCGTGTCGAACACATTGATCCTGTAATTAATTTATTAATATGAAATTTTCTGGGTCATCACATTAGCTAACTTGTTTACCTTTGGAAAAGGAATCGAATAAAAGAATAGTTGTAGCAATACTTCAATAGATGGGTTTTATTGTCTTGACTTCGAACACGATTACCAAAACAGAAACGAAAAGTAGCTGCAGTTTGTAAGGGTGGTAATGATGGAGGTGGTGTTTGAAAGTGGTCTAATGATGAAATGATTTTCGTGGTAGTTTGAAAGGGAACCAGAAATAAAACTGTAGCGAAAAAGAAACATGGCAGCAGCAAAGATTTTGCAAATTGGTGGCGAGGATGGTTGTTTCATGGTGATGATATTGTTGTGTGGTTCACAAGAAAACACAAAAAATATAGAAGCGTCTCAATTGTTACGGTGTCATGGTGGCTGTCAAAAACTGAAACAGATAAATGGGTGGTGGTGTGGTTGTTCACGTCAAAACAGAAGGTGGAAATTCGAAATAGAAAGAAGAGAGAAAGAAATATATAAAGGTGGTCTAGGTGATTATGGGTTTAACATGTATCATATATGTTATATATATATATATATATATATATATATATATATATATATATATATATATATATATATATATATATATATATATATATATATATATATATATATATATATATATATATATATATATATATAGAGAGAGAAGAAGATGGGTGGCGGTTGTAGATGATTATTGGTGGTTGGGTGATCGGCAAGCAAGGAGGAAACAGAAAACTTTGTAAGGTAGGAAAAAAATAGCGTGAAGATGGTGTGGTTTAGGGTTGTTATGGTGGTCACGAGTGTATAGTAATTCGAAGGGTGACCGTAGTTAGCTCTTGATGGTGGTGGTCGATCATAGTTAGTCGATGGTGTGTGTTAGTGTGATGACCTGGAAATTTCTAACCAAATTTAAACTTAATCTTTAACGTTTCCGACACGATAAGTAAAGTCTATGAAGTTGAATCTCAAAATTTTGAACTATTCAATTACCCTTCGATTGTTCTCAACGATTCACGAACAATTATATGTAAACAGATACATACTATAACTTGAAAACATAACAAAGTGTTGAGTATATGATACTGTGCATTAAACTTATTGGTTTGATTATCTGATTGATATATTTAACTACGAAGTTAAAAGATTATGCTAAACGATTGAATTAAAAGATATTTAATGAGTCCCTTAAGGATTATGATATTATTACGGGTCTCTGTTGTAAGGTACACGTTGATTTGGGAAATCATTCATTTTTAACGATATTCAAAATAAATGTTAAAGTGTTTGTACACATACAACAATAAGAAATATTAACTGTTAGAATTAGATATATGAATAACTTGAGGTGTGTAATTTAAAAACGTGTTTATGAATATTGAAAATATATATTTAATAATATGATAAAATGTAATATTAATTTGGTTATAAAATGTTTTGATTTAAAATTATATATTATGATAACGAGAAGATGATTTATAGAAGTAAATGACCAATACACTCGAAAGATTAAGATCTACTTTGAGTGGAATAATTTAGGGATAATTTAAGACTATATTTTGACAAAGGTACGAGTCACGAAACATAAAGTACAAGTTTTCTCAACGTACGAAAGGACATTCAAAAAACCGGAACCGGGACATAAGTCGCGTGATGACGTACGACTTATCGGGACAAAAACTACAAATCAACTATGCACGGGAATATAATATAATATATAATTAATTAATTTAAATTATATATATTATATTAATATTTAAATATGTCGACAAACTAGAAGTTAAAAGAATGTGAACTGGATCAGAGGGCCATGCGATCGCATAGTCTTGAAGCACAAATCCCATGCGATCGCATGGGGTGCTTTTTCAGAAAAGGTTCTATAAATTGATCGAGTTCTGGCTTAATTCTCACACACACATATTTATCTATATTACTCCGTATAAGATTTATTATTTATTATTTATTATTTATTATTATTATTATTATTATTATTATTATTATTATTATTAATATTATTATTATTATTGTTAAGATTAATATTATTATTATTAATCTTATTATTATTATAAGTATTTTTAGATATCCTTATTATTAGTATTATACATAAAATACTACGACGAGGTTATAAACGTGTCAATTTCAAAATGGGTTTTCAAACGGATTAAAGCTAAGGAAAATATGGGTTATAGCTATGGAGGTTATGGGTAATGTTCATGGGTATTGTTCGCAAGTCAAACCTAATGTTTATCATCTCTGTTGCGTCTACGTACTTTTCTGAAATATTGAATCACAATATTGATACGTAATCATTTATATTTTATCTTTTATAAATTAATAGGGTATACATGTCTAGTGCTCGAGTATATATATTTATACATGTTTGTATGCTAAATTTCATCGTTAAATAGTTTATAATGAATCACGAATTAAATACATATATTACTGGTAAAAGGTATATGATATACATGTTTTTGAAAAGCTGGCGAAAAATCAGTAACTTTTCATTTAGACACCGAATAGTTTCGATAAACGGATTAAAAGATATGATCAACTGAATTATGACTGACGTTAATTGAAATTGCTTTTGAATCTGCAATTAAGATTTAAACAACTTATTTACGAGATTGATAAAATGGATTTTTGAACATTACCAACCGAGTAAATGAATCCTTATACAAGGTACATCTCGTTTTGTTGAACTATTGTCAAAAATGACTTTTTGAAATGACTTTTGATAAACTTTTGTATGTCGATCTCGAGCATTAGGATCGTGATACACTATGACCTGACCTAGCTTGATAGACATTTATTGACCAATATATGTTCTCTAGGTTAAGATCTACGATTATTTGATATTCCGAGTTTCGGTCACATTACGATGAACAACTTTATGTGCTGCTAAGGTGAGTTTCATATAATCCCTTTTTAATTGCTTTTGCAATATATATTTTTGGGCTGAAAATACATGCACTTTATTTTAAACGCAATGGATGCAAGTACAGACTTAATTCTATGCTGAGTTTAAACCGAAAATCCCTTAGCTTTGGTAACTAGTAATTGCCAGTACATAGGATATGGACTGGTGGGTGCGAATAACAGTATATGGATCCATATAGCTTGACATCCCCATCCGAGCTAGAGCGCTAGATTTTTAACGGACATGTGTTATTTGAGTTTAGGACACGTTGATTTGCGTGTATTAAAACGAATGGGGTATTTATCATTATAACGTTAAAGTTTAGTTACCAGGGTGCTCTGTTATGTAGAATCTATTGATAAATGTTTCTGGATGAAACAACTGAAATCTTGTGATCCACTTTTATATAATCTATTGATAAACGTTTCTGGATGAAACAACTGAAATCTTGTGATCCACTTTTATATACAGATTATGCGAAACACTAAAACTATGAACTCACCAACCTTTGTGTTGACACTTGTTAGCATGTTTATTCTCAGGTTCCCTAGAAGTCTTCCGCTATTTGCTTACATGTTATACAAGCTATGTGCATGGAGTCTTGCATGCTTTATTCAAGAAAACGTTGCATTCACAAAGCCATCATCATGTATCTATTTTGACTGCATTGTCAACGGAAGTATTATTGCAAACTATTATTTTCCGGTGATTGTCTATATGTTGAAATCATCAGATGTCGAAAACCTTGGAATTAAATATTCATTTATGGTATGCCTTTTCAAAAGAATGCAATGTTTACAAAACGTGTCATATAGAGGTCAAATACCTCGCAATGGAATCAATGAATGACGTGTTCGTCCATATGGATTTGGAGCGATCGTCACAATTGGTATCAGAGCGTTGGTCCTAGCGAACCAGGTCTTGCATGAGTGTGTCTAACTGATAGTTGTTAAGATGCATTAGTAAGTCTGGACTTCGACTGTGCCTGCATGTCAAAAGTTTTGCTTATCATTTCTTGTCGAAAATTACATGCATATCATTCTTAATTCTAGACACGTTTTCATGCATTTATTGCATAAATAGTGTATAGACAAAAATTCATATCTTAGCGTATCTGTTACTGTAAACTTTTCCTGACACCTTCCAAAAATTTCTCCGTGATTTATGGAATTTGGTATTATATATACATATGTAAATTATGTATTGAAGAATACCAAACTAAATTCTATAATCTAATTCATATCAATAATCATCTCCCTAATTATACAAGATGGATCCCGTATCAAGTTCAAATTCCTTAAACTTCGACAGCTATTCCGATATGGATATTCACCTGAATTTCGAAGACAGTGTAACCGGAATGGATCAACCAATCAGCCATCACCTATTCTGGATGAATTGGGGATGGGTTCGTAGCCTGCTTAGTCATTGGAGACAAGAAGAAGGTGATCCCTTCCATCCACCACATTGCCCTCTTGGCGAAGAACCTGAAGCACTTACCGGCGAACCTATTCGAGACACCATTTTCTCTCTCATTTTCAGAGTTTCTCGTCACGATTATATATTATCTCAAATTCTAGATCTTATTCGTCCACTCGTCCGAACCGACAATCACCCCGGTGTAATAGAAGAAGTCAACGAGCTTCGCGCTCTGGTAGTGGCTTTAGAGAATGTGGTGCAAAGTTTACAAGCACCAGCAGCAGCACCGGCAGCAACAGTACCACCATCAGCAACACCAACAGTACCATCACCACCACCAACAACAACATCCGCATCCCACACCTCAACATCACAATCTGTACCTCGAACATCAACGTCATACGCACCATAGATACCAAGGAATACCAACAACAATAATCGATGAAGTATTGATTCATAACTTCATTGGAGAAATATCCTACGGCGACTATGTAATCTCTAAAATCTTAGAGATTATTTATCCCAGTTCTAACCATAAATCAGATGAATAGAGATGTAGAAGGGAGAATAGAAACCCTGACAAGAATGATGTGTAAGACACAAGCTAGACTTGTTTTACTAATAGCATCAACAGTACCCTTAGCCTCACCAGCACAGTCAGTACTGTCCACATCGCCTCTAACATCACAAGCTCCGCCAATTCAAGAAAGCACCGTGGATATCATTACGAGTCAACAACGAGTATATTGTATCAATGAGTTATGAAGTAATAACTCAATTTCTATAAAGAATTTATATGTACATCTTATATATAAATTTTAAAACCATCATAAATCTTTTTCGTACTAAGCTATTACGTGTGAATCTTAACTAGTAGGTATTACTCGGTTAATTCATATTACTAATATGCTATGATATACATCCTTCATTAACAACTTAACCATCGTTAACTACATTATCTGTTTCAACTCAATGAATTTAATTTCATAATGAACTTAGTGTATTAATCAACTACATGTTTGATTTTACACTTTTATCTTCAATGTACTCGAAAACATCATTTATATCTTATGAAGTTCATAAGAATTCCACGAGCACCACACCCTTCACCAAGGAATATCAATAAGAATAAATAATGAAGTATTGATTTCATTAGCGAAATACTCCGCAAAGATTATGTAATCTTTAATATTTTAAAGATTAATCATTTCTAAGTCAAGCCGAAAATCAAATGAGCTTAATATGATATTAACTCATTAAATCTGTATTACATCTGAAGAAAATATACATACATATATTTTCATAAAGATGGTAATAAAAAATTCTTTTGTACAAAATATTAATTGTGAAATCTTTAACGGGTAGGTAATACCCGGGAAATATTTAAGTTCGCAATTAATATGTTACACTGTACATTCTTCAACTTTGATTCAAAAATTATTAACAATGCTTACAACGATATACAATCGTTTTCATACAAATTCAATTACATATTCTGATATTGACGGATCAGAATCCAAGTCATAACTCTGAATCGATGACATCATTCTTAGATCTCTACATCTTTCAAAGCTATACTTTGACTTTAAATCTGTGCAAGATCCATTAGCATTGTTTTTACCGAAAATAACCTTGCAATTCCTTTTCAAAAGTATCCAGTATTATCAACCGTTCAACCAGTCAACGACGACCTTTCAGACTTGTAACTTTGGTATATACGTTTTTGTTACTGGGGAACTTTTCATGTTCCACCACATTAACAGTAAGTGTACCAGCAAATTCATTAATATGTGACTTAAAGTCTCTCCGAAAAACCATTATAATTTTTCATTGAAACCCTATCATGTACTCATCCACATCTTGTAACGGTGGGAATTAGCAATCAGTATTTCGAATTCCGCAGCAATTCTACGCCAACAGTTATATATATACATATAATGTCTATCTCCTAGACTTATTTACTTCGATGGTGAAGTTTCTAAAAAACACCCAAACTGCGAAACTAGTTCTTCGAATTTTGGAAAAAATGCTGATGAAGCAGCAAAAACTGTAAACGACCTTAACAGTCAAAAGTTTGATGATAAATAGTATGGTGGTAAAGCTGAGAAAAAGAGAAGGTTTGAAACTGAAAACGGATTGAGCAGACCATGAAGGAGGCTGTGGACAAATCACAAAGACTAAACCGGCCTTCAAAGAATACAAATGATTCAGTATCTGCTGAAGTCATTAATGAATACCTTGCTCCTGACTCAAAATCCGTTACGAACAAATCTTCTTCATCATCCTTCGATATTAGAAATTCTAAGATATTATCATATCTTTCATTATAAATATCTTCGATATTTCTGAAGATATCTTCATAACTATTATCATCCGAAATTATTTATCTCTTCACGCTATCTGTGTTATATCATAAAAGAAACTATTTTAGTTTCTAATTTCTGAAAATTTCAAAAAATGGATGTTTTTGAAGTAGTGTTGGGAATTGAAGCATGAGTTAGTATAATATAATGACACTTGATCAACGTGATTATATTACAGTAAGTCATGCTGAGTTTCTAATGGAACGTGATAAAGGTTCACAGATCCCACTCTCATCATGAACCATGTTACATAACTCTTCCATTCTATATAATCTCTAAATATATCAAGAAAATATATTTCTTGATGATTCGGTCTTTTTCGAGTATTCTGGTAATTTGACAAATCAAGATCGTGCCATTACAATTTATTTCTTAGAACATTAGTATTGTTCATCCAAATCTTCATACCTACGAATTCTGGACCATTATTCGCTTGACTTAAAGTCCGGAAGAGAAAACAAAAGCATGAAGCTCCGAAATATAAAGGAGAATATAAGCCCGATAACAACCCCGAAATTTACGAACCGTGTATATCAATGCGTATAGCAATATAAAGACACGGGAGAATGAAAAACACTATAACCCCAAGGTAATGGTAGAAGAAAATAACTTCCTCTGGTGGTAGATGAAAAAGAAGAATGACAGATATGAAAGTTAGGAGTATATCAAGAATCAGAACTGGATGAAGCATTTTCACTATCTATTAAGAAGTATGAAACAAGGAAAAAGATTATAGGAGTGGTGAAAATAAATGAAACGGAAGAGGTCAATTTATAGCAAAATATCAGACATAGCAATCGAGGAAGATTACGCATATAATCAAAGGAAATCTTAATTTCCTTAAAATTCGAAGAATCAAATCTTATTTAGATTATGAAGATTTTCTATTCCTTAAATTCCAGAAATCAATCATTACTACATCAAGAGTTAAGACGAATCTCTATTCCTTCATTTCACTCTATTATGATAACTTCTCTCATACGCTTCGAGTAATTGGATTGTTTTATCCATATTATTCAACGGTGATAAAAATTCTATTTATCAACTCATATTCGTCATGAAAACATTTTTATTGTTAGCCATGACGACCTCACTCAAATTTTGGGACGAAATTTCTTTAACGGGGAGGTACTGTGATGACCCGGAAATTTCTGACAAAATTTAAACTTAATCTTTAACGTTTCCGACACGATAAGTAAAGTCTATGAAGTTGAATCTCAAAATTTTGAACTATTCAATTACCCTTCGATTGTTCTCAACGATTCGCGAACAATTATATGTAAACAGATACATACTATAACTTGAAAACGTAACAAAGTGATTATATTATATAAAGCTGTACATTAAACTTATTGGTTTGATTATCTGATTGATATATTTAACTACGAAGTTAAAAGATTATGCTAAACGATTGAATTAAAAGATATTTACTGAGTCCCTTAAGGATTATGATATTATTACGGGTCTCTGTTGTAAGGTCCACGTTGATTTGGGAAATCACTCATTTTTAACGATATTCGAAATAAATGTAAAAATGTTTGTACACATACAATAATAAGAAATATTAACTGTTAGAATTAGATATATGAATAACTAGCGGTGTGTAATTTAAAAACGTGTTTATGAATATTGAAAATATATATTTAATAATATGATAAAATGTAATATTAATTTGGTTATAAAATATTTTGATTTAAAATTATAAATACTATGATAACGAGAAGATGATTTATAGAAGTAAATGACCAATGCACTCGAAAGATTAAGATCTACTTTGAGTGGAATAATTTAGGGATAATTTAAGACTATATTTTGACAAAGGTACGAGTCACGAAACATAAAGTACAAGTTTTCTCAGTGTACGAAAGGACGTTCGAAAAACTGGAACCGGAACATAAGTCGCGTGATGACGTACGACTTATCGGAACAAAAATTACAAATCAACTATGCACGGGAATATAATATAATATATAATTAATTAATTTAAATTATATATATTATATTAATATTTAAATATGTCGACAAACTAGAAGTTAAAAGAATGTGAGCTGGATCAGAGGGCCATGCGATCACATGGCCTTGAAGCACAAATCTCATGCGATCGCATGAGGTGCTTTTTCAGAAAAGGTTCTATAAATTGATCGAGTTCTGGCTTAATTCTCACACACACATATTTATCTATATTACTCCGTATAAGATTTATTATTTATTATTATTATTATTATTATTATTATTATTATTATTATTATTATTATTATTATTATTATTATTAAGATTAATATTATTATTATTAATCTTATTATTATTATAAATATTTTTAGATATCGTTATTATTAGTATTATACATAAAATACTACGACGAGGTTATGAACGTGTCACTTTCAAAATGGGTTTTCAAACGGATTAAAGTTAAGGAAAATATGAGTTATAACTATGGAGGTTATGGGTAATGTTCATGGGTATTGTTCGCAAGTCAAACCTAATGTTTATCATCTCTGTTGCGTCTACGTACTTTTCTGAAATATTGAATCACAATATTGATACGTAAGCATTTATATTTTATCTTTTATAAATTAATAGTGTATACATGTCTAGTGCTCGAGTATATATATTTATACATGTTTGTATGATAAATTTCGTCGTTAAACAGTTTATAATGAATCACGAATTAAATACATATATTACTGTAAAAGGTATATGATATACATGTTTTTGGAAAGCTGGCGAAAAATCAGTAACTTTTCATTTAGACACCGAATAGTTTCGATGAACGGATTAAAAGATATGATCAACTGAATTATGACTGACTTTAATTGAAATTGCTTTTAAATCCGCAATTCAGATTTAAACAACTTGTTTACGAGATTGATAAAATGGATTTTTGAATATTACCAACCAAGTAAATGAATCCTTATACAAGGTACATCTCGTTTTGTTGAACTATTGTCAAAAATGACTTTTTGAAATGACTTTTGATAAACTTTTATATGTCGATCTCGAGCATTAGGATTGTGATACACTGAAAGGACCCGTTCATATACATAATAATTATATATACTAATATAATAATATTATAATATAATTATTAAACATAACTTAGAATATAATAATGATGATTTTTATATATACTAAATCAGTTATACTTAACACATAAATATATAAGTTAATTTATATTAAATTATAATTATATCAGTTATAATATATGTTTAAAGTGTCAACCAAAAGGTTGGTGAGTTCATTAGTTTATCATAATCATTTATTTCCATCATTTTAATAGACCACAAGAATTTCATTTCCAGTTCTCATAAATATACGTCCCATGCATAGAGACAAAAATAATCATTCATATGGTGAACACCTGGTAACCGACATTAACTAGATACATATAAGAATATCCCCTATCATTCCGGAATCCTCCTTCGGACATGATATAAATTTCAAAGTACTAAAGTATCCGGTACTTTGGATGGGGTTTGTTAGGCCCAATAGATCTATCTTTAGGATTCGCGTTAATTAGGGTGTCTGTTCCCTAATTCTTAGATTACCAGACTTTAATAAAAAGGGGCATATTCGATTTCGATAATTCAACCATAGAATGTAGTTTCAATTACTTGTGTCTATTTCGTCAAACATTTATAAAAGCGCATGCATTCTCAGTCCCAAAAATATAAAGGGTAAAAAGGCAAATGAAACTCACCATACTGTATTTCGTAGTAAAAATACATATAACGTCATTGAACAAGTGCAAGGTTGGCCTCGGATTCACGAACCTAAATTAATTATATATATTTATGTGTTGGTCAATATTTGTTTAACAAATTAGGTCAAGTCATAGTGTACCACAATCCTAATGCTCGAGACTAATATGCAAAAGTCAACAAAAGTAAATTTGACTCAAAATAATTTCCAAAAATCTATACATGATTAATATATAGTTTAAATATCGTCATTTTATATTTTTAAATATTTTTAAAAGATTTATTAGAGTAAATAATATAATTTATTTATTAATAAATAAAATTTTATATTAAATTTATATAATAAAATATACTTTTATATATATTAAGTAATAAAATTTATAGGGTTCATTTAATATTATAAAGATAATATGATAGGTATTATTAAAGTAAGTTATTACACGTAGTAAAATATGTTTGTATAACATATTTATTTGATAAAATAATATCTATAATGATAGTAAGTAAAAGTTGTATTATTTTGTAATAATAATAATTATTATAAAAATATCAATATTTATAATTACTAAGATGACATTATGATAAAACGATAATTCTAATTATGATAACTTTAATATTTACGATAATTTTTAATATTATCTTTAAAATAATAATTATATTTAAAATAATAATAATAATGATATTTTATAGTAACAATGACATGTCTATTAAAATGATAATTTTTGTTAAAATGATAGTTTTAATACTAACGATACTTTTAATAATAATAGTAATGATAAAAATAATAAGAACGATAATTTTATCTAAATCAATATCTTATAATATTTAATTTCATCATGATACTCTTACCCATTATTTCCTATTCGTTTCGTTTAATAGCTTTTAATCGTCTTTTATATCGTGTTTGTAATAATGATAATAATAGTAATCAAAATAATTAGGTGTTACAAATATTTGTTTTAGTTACACTAATATTAATAATGATAGTTACTATAACGTTATTAACGATAATACTATTAATTATCTTAATGATAATATAATAATAATAATAATAATAACAATAACAATAACCATTTTTAAATAATGATATATATATTAATAATGATAATAATAATAATAATAATACCAATAATAATAATAATAATTGGATAATAATAATAATACTAATTATAACTTTAACGATAATAACGATAGTAATAATAAAAAAAATAACAATTTTTAATGATAAATCCCTTTTATTGATAAAGATAATAATAATGATAATAATAAGATAAAACTAGAACGACGATAAAAACGACGATAATAATAATCATTTTTAATAAAAATATCGAAAATTCAATTGATTATAACTTCGAATCCGTTCATCGAAACCATTCGATATCTAAAGGAAAAGTTCTTAATTTTTCGCTAGCTTTCCAAGGACATGCATATCTTATACCTTATCTCAACCGCAAGTGTAACTAATTCAAGATTCAACCTAATCTGTCTAAGGGCAATATCAAAAGTACAAGCATGCATAATCCTAAATACTCGAGCACTAGTCAGGGATACACTATTAGTATGTAAAAGTTAAATTATGAGGACTTACGTATCAATATCGAGATTCAATATTGCAGGAAAGGTACGTAGACGCAACGGAAATGATAAACACTATATTGACCTCACGAGCATACCCATGAACCATACTCAATCACCTCCATAGCTATAACCCATAATTTCCTTAATCATATCCCACTCGAAAAACAATTTCGAAATCACTCGGACAGCACTCCGTAGTAATATTTTATGTATACTAATAATATCTTGAAATAATACGGAGTAAATATATATATGTATATCGATTGAGAGAGTTTAGAGAAAAATATTTTTAAGTTTCTATGAAATAATGAAACCTATTGAATTCTATTTATAATAGATTTTTGAATTATTAAAGTGAATTATTAAAGTATGAATTATTAAAGTGAATTATTAAAGTATGAATTATTATAGTGAATTATTAAAGTATGAATTATTAAAGTGAATTATTAAAGTTAAAGTAAAGTAAAAATAAAGTAAAGGTAAAGTTTAAGTATAGTAAAAGTATAAAACTATGTACGTATAATACGCGTATAAATATATATAATATTAATTTAAATCGTTATATATATTTAATAAAATAAAATACAAATATCGTTATCTTTATCATACTAGTTAAGTAATGAGTTGTCAAAAGTGGTTCTAGATATTTATAAAAGTTATATACGTTTTAATAATAAAGTTCTTTTTAAACCAAAAACGTTTTTTGTACGTTTGAAACTAAATAGATCAATCGAGTCTTTATGAAATTCAATCTTCCACTATCCTTTGTCTAGTTCTCAATGATTGACAATTTGTTCTTATTTATAAATCACTTTACCATTTTTCGAATATTGTTAAAATGGAAAGATTTCTCAAATCAACGTGGGTCTTTCAACAGAGACTTGTAATCATAATTCAATATATCTGATAATTCAATCATTTGATCTTATCTTCTAATTCCATTGATAAACATTTTGAAACAGATACAATCATATAAAGTATTTAATCTAATATTTTATTTACGTTTCAAGTTATAATATATATACACATATACATATATAATCATATTCGTTTAATGGTTCGTGAATCGTTGGAACTTGGTCGAGGTTGAATGAATGTATGAACATAGTTTAAAATTCTTGAAATTTAACTTAACAAATATTGCTTATCGTGTCGGAAACATATAAAGATTAAAGTTTAAATTTGGTTGGAAATTTCAGGGTTGTCACATACACTATGACCTGACCTAGCTTGATAGACATTTATTGACCAATATATGTTCTCTAGGTTGAGATCTACGATTATTTGATATTCAGAGTTTCGGTCACATTACGATGAACAACTTTATGTGCTGCTAAGGTGAGTTTCATATGATCCCTTTTTAATTGCTTTTGCAATATATATTTTTGGGCTGAAAATACGTGCACTTTATTTTAAACGCAATGGATACAAGTACATACTTAATTCTACGCTGAGTTTAAACTGAAAATCCCTTAGCTTTGGTAACTAGTAACTGCCAGTACATAAGATATGAACTGGTGGGCGCAAATAACAGTATATGGATCCATAGGGCTTGACATCCCCGTCTGAGCTAGAGCACTAGCCTTTTAACGGACGTGTGTTATTTGAGTTTAGGATACGTTAGTTTGTGTGTATTAAAACGAATGGGGTATTTATCATTATAACGTTAAAGTTTAGTTACCAGGGTGCTCTGTTATGTAGAATCTATTGATAAATGTTTCTGGATGAAACAACTGAAATCTTGTGATCCACTTTTATATAATCTATTGATAAACGTTTCTGGATGAAACAATTGAAATCTTGTGATCCTCTTTTATATACAAATTATGCGAAACACTAAAACTATGAACTCACCAACCTTTGTGTTGACACTTGTTAGCATTTTATTCTCAGGTTCCCTAGAAGTCTTCCGCTGTTTGCTTACATGTTATACAAGCTATGTGCATGGAGTCTTGCATGCTTTATTCAAGAACATGTTGCATTCACAAAACCATCATCATGTATCTATTTTGACTGTATTGTCAACGGAAGTATTATTGTAAACTATTATTTACGTTGATTGTCTATATGTAGAAATTATCAGATGTCGAAAACCTTGGAATTAAATATTCATTTATGGTATGCCTTTTCAAAAGAATGCAATGTTTACAAAACGTGTCATATAGAGGTCAAATACCTCGCAATGGAATCAATGAATGACGTATTTGTCCATATGGATTTGGAGCGATCATCACAGTTAGGCCGAAGACTAGAAGAAAATAAGAAGATATTTCAAGTTGGTTTGCGGTTCTAACGAAAACAAAGAAGAATTGTAGAAAGGGGTTTGTATGTGTGATGAAATGAAGTAATAATAGATAGATGAATTCGATGACAGTGATATATATATAAAGAGGTGATAGATAAGTTAGATGTGGAATGTTAATTATGCAAATGCATGTATGTATATGTAAAGTTTGTGAATTGTGAAGAACAACAAACACAGAACACATTTTATTAATATGATATTACATCACTAATTCAGTTCACGGGTTAAATGGTTGATTCCCTTGTCGACATAATTTTTCAATCAAGAAGAAAATATAGAAAGTGGACAATGAGGGCTAACAGAATTTTTTTAATAATTCAGCTGATATTATGATTTAAATTTAATTAATATTAATGATTAATAAATATAAATATATTAATAATAATAATACTTTTAATATTAGTAATAATAAAAATAATAATAATATTAATAATAAGTATAATGATAATAATAGTGTTAAAAATGGTATTAATAATAATATTAATGACAATAATAAGTTGTATAACCATAACCATAACTATAATAATTTTTGTGATAATAATATCACTAATAATATGACTAATAATAGTAATAATATTAATGATTAATAATAATATTACTATAACAAATTAATATTAACACTTAATTATTTACATGGAATGAAATATCATAAGTTTCTATATATAATATTTATTACATTCGTTTATTATATTTCAACTACTATTTAAATATATACATATTTATTTACAAGCAATTGTTCGTGAATCGTCAAAAATGATCGAGGGTTAAATGAATATAATAAAACAGTTCAAAAGTTTTGAGACTCAATATTATAGACTTTGCTTATCGTGTCGGAAACATATAAAGATTAAGTTTAAATTTGGTCAAAAATTTTCGGGTCGTCACAGTACCTACCCGTTAAAGAAATTTCGTCCCGAAATTTGATTGGGATGGTCATGGCTGACAATAAGTATGTTTTCATGACGAATATGAGTTTGATAGATAGGGTTTTATCATCATTGAGTAATATGGATAAAACAATTCGATTATTAGAAGAGTACGAATGAAGCTATCACAAAAGAGTGAAATGAGTAAATGTAGATATTATTGATTTCCAGAATTCAAGGGATTTAGAGCAAATCTTCGCAATCTTTAAAAGATTTGTTTCTTCGGTGATTCAGGGAATTAGGATCTCTCTAATTAAATGTGGAGATCTGCCTTGATTTCTTTATCAATTATTTCACTTTAAATTAACTTCTTTCGTTCCATTACTTTTACCATTCCTATACTCAATTCCCAAATTTAAAAGATTGTGAAAATGCTTAATCCAGTTCTGATCCTTGTCCTTATCCTGACTATCGTAACAATCATTCTCCTTTTCCAACTTCCACCAGAGGAATCTGTTTACTTCTACTTCGCCCTTGGGGTTATAGTGTTTTTAATTCTCCCGTGTCTTTATGTTGCGATAAACATTGATATACACGGGTTGTAATTTATGTGTTGTTATCGGGCTTTATATTCTCCTTTATATTTCAGAGTTTCATACTTTTGTTTTCTCTTCCCGACCTTAAGTCTAGCGAATAATGGTCCAGAATTTGTAGTTATGAAATTCGGAATGAACATAGTTAATGTTCTAAGAAAGAAATTGTAATGGCACAATCTGACTTGTCAAATTATCAGAATTCAAGAAAAAGATAGGACTATCAAGAAAATACGTTCTTGATATGTTTGGAGATTAGATAGAACGTAAGAGTCGTGTAACATGGCACCTGATGACGTTATAGTCTGTGAATCATCAAGTTCCATTAGAAACTCAGCATGACTTACTGTAATATAATCACGTTGATCAAGTGTCATTATATTATACTAACTCATGCATCAATTTCCAACACTACTTCAAAATCATTCATAATTCAACTCTAAGTTTTTAGAGATTTAGAAACTAAAATAGTTTTCTTTTATGATATAACACAGATAGAGCGGAGAGATAATCAATATCGTACAAGAATATTTATGAAGATATCTTCAGAAATATCAAAGATATTTATGACGATATTTTGGAATTTCTAAGATTGAAGGTTGATGAAGAAAAAATTTTCCACAAGATTTTAACATGAGTACGGAGCAAGATATCCGTTGAAGGTTTCATCAGATCCAGAATTACCTGAATTCTTTGAATATATGGTATGGTCCTTGTATTTGGCCTTGGTCTCCTTTATGGTTTGCTCAATCTGTTTTTCAGTACCAAATTTTCTATCGAGCATTCCTAACACGCCCTTCTTTATCATCAAACTTTTGACCGTTTAGACCATCTACAATTTTTCTGTTTCCTCTACATTTAATGCTACTATACCTGAATCATCGGTTATCAATCTGAGGTGGTTTCAAGAGAGTTGTGTTTTTAGATGATTAAACGTTGATGGTAATATGGTGGAATATAAAAGGTTCCCCGGTAACAATAAAAGAGCATACATATAAATCACGGTGATAATAAGGTTGTTTCGAACGAAAAGTCGAAGTTGACTTGCTGGAGCAGTAACAAAATTTGCTACTTTGAAAGGAATTACTAAGTTATTTTGGGTAATAATAATACTAAAGGAATTAGCACAGATACGCGTTAAACGTTTACTCAGGTTCCAAGAGTTTTCAAGTGCATAACTATATGCATCAATCTCTTCTTACGTAGATGAAATGCGGTTGGTTCATCCTCTCGATTGAGGTGTTTTCAAGAATTACGAAAGGTTTGAACGCAGATTGTAATCGTCAAGATACAAATGAGGTTTAAGATGAAATCAAGTGGCAAACTTGAAGAATTGTTTAGTTTCATATGTTATAATCAATATTTTAATTCATTTTAATTGTCCAATCTTGGTAGTCCACAGTTAGCAGTCCACAGTCACTAACTCAATAATTCATATAATAATCGAATTAATTAATACGTATCGTGACCCGTGTACATGTCTCAGACTCGATCACAACTCAAATTATATATATTATTGTAGAATTAACCTCAACCCTGTATAGCTAACTCGATCATTACTGCATATAGAGTGTCCATGGTTATTCCAAATAATATATATAGATACGTCGATATGATATGTCAAAACCTTGTATATGTGTCCCGATATTTAAAGTGCGTAAAATAAATAACAGAAATTAAATGACGATAAATAAAGTGTGTAAAGTAAATAACAGAAATTAAATGACGATAAATAAAATTGCGATAAATAAACTGCGATAAATAAAATGTAATCAGTTAGCTAGGAACAGTTAGCTAGGATTTGGTTAGCGTGGATTCTTAACAAAATTTTCTCATGGTTAATTTGTTTGTTTCTAACAAATTTTATTTTTGTCCAGTGTTTTCTTCATTATGCCACTTGTTGGATTCTGATAGATCAAAATTCAAATATGAAATTGAATGAAAAGGGTTATTCTGCGGTGAACGGATACGTATATCGGTGGTTGTAAATAGGATAGTAAATGACTGGTGAATTAGATTTGAAAGAATGTACAGTGTACTTATTTGTGTGAAATCTAAATATTCCTCTAGTATTACCTACCCGTTAAAATATTTTCACCATTAACAGTTTGTACGAAAGAATTTTTAATTACAATCTTTATGAAAAAATATATATACCTATATATTTTCTTCAGATGTAATCATGGATTTAATGAGTCAATATGATATTAAACTCATTTGATTCACCGTTAGAACAAGAATATATAATCTCTAAAATATTGGAAATTACATAATCGCTATGTCGAACGAAGGTAAATGATGTAGAACATCATGTAGAACGATGATTATACTCGAGGTACAGAATGAGATGCCGAAGCTGGTGACACGGATGTTGTTGGTGGTGGTACTAGTGCTGTTGGTGCTGAGGCTGGTGATGTTACTGGTGTTGGTGATACTGCCGGTGCTTGCAAATTGTGTACTGTGCTCTCTAAAGTTAACTCTCGAGCTCGGAGTTCTTTAACTTCTTCTACTAACCCTGGTTGGTTATCAGTGTGAGGTAGAGGTCGGATATCTTCTCTAGTTCTGTTAATGGTAGCCTCAAGATGAAAAATTCTTGCAAAAAGGGTATAAACGGTGTTGCGAACAGGTTCGCCGGTGAGCGGGTCGAGTACTCCAGGGTTAGGTGGTAGATTCGATTCATGATATGGAGTACCTTCTTCCTTTCTCCATAGGGTGAGTATGTCGCGAACCCACCCCCATTTTATCCAGTAATCACGGTAGTTGATTGGTTGGCGTGCTCCTGTCACGCTGTCTTCGGAGTCAGAGGAACGTGGTCGATTCGTAGAGGCCATCTTACGCGATCACAGAAAAGATTTTTGGTATGAAGAGTTTAGTGACAGAAATTGATAGTTGGATATATTCTCAATGCATAATATGCATAGATATATATAGTACCAGGATCCCTTAAATTACGGAGAAATTTACGAGAGATATCAGGCAAGGTCTACAGTAACAGATACGCTAAGATATGAATTGTGAGATACGCTAAGATATGAATTTTGTCTATACACTATTCATGCAGTCAATGCAGTAAAACGTGTCTAGACTAAGAATAATGAGCAGGTAATTTTCTAAGGATGATAAGCAGATGATTTCCGACAAAAATGATAAGCAAAACTTTTGACATGCAGACACGGTCGAAGTCCAGACTCACTAATGTATCTAAACAACTATCAGTTAGACACACTAATGCAAGACCTGGTTTGCTAAGACCAACGCTCCGATACCACATATCGTGACCCATCCTAATCCATAAGAACGAATACAATAACATATGATTACATCGCGAGGTATTTGACCTCTATATGATACATTTTACAAACATTGCATTCGTTTTAAAAGACAAACTTTCATTTCATCGAAAGTTGACAGGCATGCATACCATTTCATAATATATCCAAACTATAAATGACTTAATAATAATCTTGTTGATCTCGACGACTCGAATGCAACGTATTTTGAAATATGCCATGAATGACTCCCAATAATATCTCTAAAATGAGCAAATGCACAGCGGAAGATTTCTTTCAAAACTGAGAATAAACATGCTTTCAAGTGTCAACCAAAAGGTTGGTGAGTTCATTAGTTTATCATAAACATTCATTTTCATCATTTTAATAGACCACAAGATTTTCATTTCCATTTCTCATAAATATATGTCCCATGCATAGAGACAAAAATCATTCATATGGATTGATCACCTAGTAACCGACATTAACAAAATGCATCTAGAATATCCCCATATATAAATATCGAAGTACTAAAGCAATTCAAATTCTCTGACTGGGGCGTGTCAAAGCCCATAGATCTATCTTTAAGATTCGCGTCAATTGGTGGCAATTATAATAAACACCAATTCTTAGGCTACCAAGTTCAACAAGGGCGATATCCGGTATAACAATTCAACCATAGAATGTAGTTTCAATTACTTGTGTCTATTTCGTAAAACATTTATAAAAGCGCATGTATTTTAGTCCCAAAAATATATATTGCAAAAGCATTTAAAAAGGGAGCAAATGAAACTCACGATACTGTATTCTGTAGTAAAAATACATATGATGTCATTGAACAAGTGTAGGGTCGGCCTTGGATTCACGAACCTATATCATTCATATATATTAATGCATAATTAACATATAATAGTAATCAAACCTAGTTTATATATATTAAATATATAGTATATTACTTATTTAGAATTTTAATGTATTTATTATTTCAAATGTTGTATATATTTATATATGTTATAGTAACTCTAGATATACTTATGATATATGTAATATTTATATCTTTATATATTTATCTTTTGTTAAATAATATTTATAATAATACAAAAGAAAATGTTAATAATACTTATAATAATAATAATAATATTTAAAAATAATATTAATAGTGATAATAATAATAATAATAATAGCTTTATTAATAATATTTATAATAATAATCTTTAATAATGATAATGATTAGGTCTAATAATGAATATGATAATAATAATTTTGATAAAAATGATTATTTTTCTAATAATAATAATAATAAAAATGATACTTTTAATAAAAATGTTAGTTTTTAATAAAAATAATACTAATAATAATATTAATAATAATTAATAATAATAATCATAATAATAATAATAGTAATAATAATAATAATAATAGTAAAAATGATAATAATAACAATAACAATAATAATTAAAATAACTACCTTAACTGGAAAAAGCTAAAAGAAGATAAATTGCCTCGGCCCGGGATCGAACCCGAGACCTCTCATTAAACCACCACACCCCTAACCAATGAACCATTCGTTTTTGTGTCTTGAATTAATCCCCACTTTTAATTATTTTAACCATCATTCATTTATCATCTTCATCGTTATAACCCGCCATCGTCTTAATCTAATCCTAATCACGATTACCATTCTCATCATCATCCTTAAGCCATCCATTCATCATTATCATAATCAATATCATCATCATCATATCAAAACATCTCATCATCATTGTTATCATATTTCATTTTATCATTTTCCAATCGTCTTAATTATATTTTTTTTTATCTTAATTGATCATTAACTCGTCAACTATCATAATCATATTCACCTTTGTTTAATAGCAAACGAAATAAGGACATAGCGAGTGAGTAACAGCAGCCTTTTTAGTGACGTGCGGTGATGATATTGGGCCGATTAGTGGGCTGTTTATAATGGATCGATAATTCAAAAAGGATAAATGTTGGGCTTGTATAGACTCGGGCCAGAGTCAAAACGGAATAGCAATAAAAACTTTTAAATTGTAAGTGTCAAGGTAAATAGAATTAAAGGATTTAGGCAGCAACAGTATGGTGTTCATTTGGGTTTGTTGTGGGTTTAATTAGAAACGTAACTTCTTCATAAATACAATCATATTCTCATTAATATCCTTATCATCGAACCATCACTTTTAGTAATATCATTACACGTTATTTCCATTATCTTGATCATAAAAGCTAGGTGACCCCCAATCAATAATTGTGCTGAATTAGATATAATATAATACGGAGTACTTTTCTTTTAAAAAAAACAAGGTGTAATGGGTGAGGTTTTCTTTTGTCCCACCTCTAATGCACAAAAGAACAACTCAACAGCAAAAGTTAGCCAACTTGTTTACCTTTGGAAAAGGAATCGAAATAAAGAATAGTTGTAGCAATACTTCAATAGATGGGTTTTCTTGTCCTGACTTCGAACACGATTACCAAAACAGAAACGAAAAGTAGCTGCAGTTTGTGAGGGTGGTAATGATGGAGGTGGTGTTTGAAAGTGGTCTAATGATGAAATGATTTTCGTGGTAGTTTGAAAGGGAACCAGAAATAAAACTGTAGCGAAAAAGAAACATGGAAGCAGCAAAGATTTTGCAAATTGGTGGCGAGGATGGTTGTTTCATGGTGATGATATTGTTGTGTGGTTCGCATGAAAACACAAAAAAATATAGAAGCGTCTCAAATGTTACGGTGTCATGGTGGCTGTCGAAAACTGAAACAGATAAACGGGTGGTGGTGTGGTTGTTCACATCAAAACAGAAGGTGGAAATTCGAAATAGAAAGAAGAGAGAAAGAAATATATAAAGGTGGTCTAGGTGATTATGGGTTTAACATGTATCATATATGTCATATATATATAGAGAGAGAGAGAGAAGAAGATGGGTGGTGGTTGTAGATGATTATTGGTGGTTGGGTGATCGGCAAGCAAGGAGGAAACAAAAAACTTTGTAAGGTAGGAAGAAAATAGCGTGAATATGGTGTGGTTTAGGGTTGTTATGGTGGTCACGAGTGTATAGTGATTCGAAGGGTGACCGTAGTTAGCTCTTGATGGAGGCGGTCGATCATAGTTAGTCGATGGTGTGTGTTAGGCCGAAGACTAGAAGAAAACAAGAAGATATTTCAAGTTGGTTTGCGGTTCTAACGAAAACAAAGAAGAATTGTAGAAAGGGGTTTGTATGTGTGATAAAATGAAGTAATAATAGATAGATGAATTCGATGATAGTGATATATATATAAAGAGGTGATAGATAAGTTAGATGTGGAATGTTAATTATGCAATGTGATGACCCGCCCAAATCTACTTGGACGAATACATCATTCATTGATTTTATGGTGAGGTTTTGACCCCTATATGATACGTTTTGTAAACATTGCATTCTTTTGAAAAAGGCACACCATAAATGAATATATAAATCCAAGGTTTTAAACGTCTGATGATTCCTACGTGTAGACAATCACCGTATATAATAGTTTACAATACTACATGCGTTGACAATGTAGTCAAAATAAGATACATAGTGATGATTTTGTGAATGCAAAGTTTTCTTGAATAAAGCATGTATGACTCCATGCACATAGTTTGTATAACGTATAAGCAAACAGTGGAAGACTTCTAGGAACCTGAGAATAAACATGCTTAAAAGTGTCAACACAAAAGTTGGTGAGTTCATACTTTTAATGTTGCGCATAATCTGTATATAAAGGTGGATCACAAGATTTCAGTTGTTTCATCCGAAACGTTTATCAAAAGATTCTACGAAATTGAGCACCCTGGTAACTAAACTTTAACGTTATAATAAGTACCGCTGTTTTAACATACATGCAATCAACATGTACAATACACGCAATCCAACATGTACTAAACTCAAATAGCATACGTCTGTTTTATAGTTCAGGCTAGGGTTTCTATACCTGGAACAGACGGGGATGTCAAGCCCTATGGATCCATATACAGTTATTCGCGCCCACCAGTCCATATCCTATGTACTGGTAGCTACTAGTTACCAAAGCTAGGGATTTTTGGTTTAACTTAGTATAGAATTAAGTATGTACTTGTGTCCATTGCGTTTAAAATAAATTGCATGTATTCTCAGCCCAAAAATATATTGCAAAAGCAATTAAAAAGGGAGCAATGAAACTCACCTTAGCAGCACATAAGGTCATTCACCGAAATGTGACCGAAACTCGAAATGCAAAATAACCATAGATCTCAACCTAGAGAACATATATTGGTCAATACATGTCTAACAAGCTAGGTCGGGTCATAGTGTATCACAATCCTAATGCTCGAGACCAACATGCAAAAGTTAACAAAAGTCATCTCAAAAGTCAACCTGACCGAATATGATCTTTACATCTATACATGTTTATTATCATAGTATAAGTCTTGATAATTGAACGAATTTATAGTTTATCAAACTCAAAATATTATTTATTTCAGGAGCTATATTATATTTGAATTATCATGGCAATCGAAAATATTTTATTATTTCACATAGCTTTCCAATACTTGTAAAATCAGATTATAGTGTTTATAAAGCTTTAAAACATGATAAGACAGTCAACTTTGACAATTGTTCAACAAAACGAGACGTGCTTTATATAGAAATTCATTTACTCGATTAGTAATATTTGAAAATTCAATTTATCAATCTCATAGACAAGTTCTTTAAATATTAATTTACAGTTCCAAACACAATTTCAACTAATGTTAACCATAATTCAGTTGACCAAATCTTTTAATCCGTTCATCGAAATCACGCGATTTCTAAATGAAAAGTTAATAATTTTTTGCCAGCTTTCCAAAAACATGCATATTATATACTTTATATCAGTAGCATATGTATTAAATTCGTGATTCATCATAAACTATCTAACGACAAAATTAAAGCATACAAGCATGCATAAACATATATACTCGAGCACTAGACATGGATACACTATTAATATATAAAAGATAAGATATAAATGCTTACGTATCAATATTGTGATTCAATATTGCAGAAAAGTACGTAGACGCAACGGAGATGATAAACACTAGTTTGACCTTACAAGCTATACCTCCAAACAATACCCATAACCTCCATAGCTATAACCCATAATTTCCTTAGCTCTATCCCGCTCGAAAAACCCGTTTTGAATTAATTCGCTCATGACCTCGTCGTAGTATTTTATGTATAATACTAATAATAACGCTACCTACTAATACTAATAATAATAATAAGATTAATATTAATAATATTAATAATATTAATAATAATAATAATAATAATAATAATAATATATATATTTATTTATTTGAGCGAAGTATGTGAAGAAATGAATCACAAATCGAAATGCGTTCAATTTGTAAGAGATGTTCAGCCCACCTACCCCCATGCGATCGCACGGGATTTTGCCTATATGGCCATGCGATCGTATAACCTGAAGTTACAGCTCACAATGCATGTCGACACTTATATCTCATATGATTAATATAAATAATATAAATAATATTATTTAATATATAATATATTTAATCTTTAGAATTAATTAAATATTATATTATATTCACGTGCATAGTTGACTTGTAATTTTTACACCGATGTGTTGTACGTTGACCCTCAACTTCAGTATCGGTTTCAGTTTTTCGAACGCATTTTCGTACGCTTAGAAAACTGGTACTTTACGTTTCGTGTAATGTACCTTTATCAATAATAAGACTCAAATCAATGAAAAATTATCCACTCAAAGTGTAACTTATTCATTTGAGTGTTTTGGTCATTTGCATCTATAAATCGACATCTCGTTACTTACCAATATATATTATAATAATACTATTTTAAATCCAAAACGTTTTACGACTAAGTTAATATTATATTTTATATATATATATATATATATATATATATATATATATATATATATATATATATATATATATATATATACGTATATTTTCCAATCCAATTATAATGGTTCGTGAATCTTCAGAGTTTGGTCAAGGTTAAATGAATGTATGAATACAGTTTATACTTCTTGAGATTCAACTTAACAAACTTTGCTTATCGTGTCGGAATAATATAAAGATAAAGTTTAAATTTGGTCAGAAATTTTCGGGTTGTCACAGTACCTACCCGTTAAAGAGATTTCATCCCGAATTTGATTGGGATGGTTATGGCCGACAATAAGTATGTTTTCATGACACATACGAGCTGAAAATTAGAGTTTTATCATCATTGAATAATATAGACAAAACAATTTGATTTGTGAAGAGTACGAGTGTAGCTATCACATAAAATTGAAATGGAAAAAAAAATTTCGTCACATCTTTTGACGTAGATAGTGTTGATTTCCGGAGTTTAAGGGATTTAAATAAAATCTTCATAATCTATAAGATTTGATTCTTCGGCGAAAAAGGAAGTTAAAATCTCTTTAATTAAATGCGGTAATCTGTCTCGATTGCTCTGTCGGATATTTTACTATAAATCCACCCCCTTCGTTTCCTTATTTCTACAACTCATACTTTCTATTCTTTTTCTCTCAACTCGTACTTTAAAGCATTCGTCAATATGCTTCATCCAGTTCTGCTTCTTGATATATTCCTAACTTTCATATCTGTCATTCTTCTTTTCCATCTACCGCCGGAAGAATCTATTTGCTTCTATTATACTCTTGGTTTTATAGTGTTTTTAGTTCTCCGTGTCTTTATATTGCTATATGCATTGATATATACGGTTTGTAATTTCTGAGTTGTTGTTGGATTTTATATCTTCTCTTATATTTCGATGTCTCTGCTTCTGTCTTTCTATAATCATTGACATCCACTGTTAATACTCTCTCCAATTTGCTGTGATTTATACCCCCATTGCTACTTTGAAGCTTCATGCTTTTATCTTCTCTTCTCAACCTTCGTGTGAAGCAAGCAATGGTCCAGAATTTGTAGGTATGAAGTTTCGGATGAACATGACTAATGTTCTATGAAAGAATTGGTAATAGCACAATCTGACTTGTCAAATTACCAGAATTCAAAGGAAAGATAGGATTATCAAGAAAATATGTTCTTGATATGTTTATAGATTAGATAGAATGTAAGAGTCATGTATCATGGCACATGATGACGTTATAGTCTGTGAATCATCATGTTTCATTAGAAACTCAGCATGACTTACTGTAATATAACCACGTTGATCAAGTATCGTTATATTATACTAACTTATGCTTCAATTCCCAACACTTCTTTAAAAACATTCATAATTTGAACTCGAAGGTTTACATAATATATAAACTAAACAGTTTCCTTTATGATGTAATGCAGATAACGTGAGGAGATAAATGATTTCAGATAAGAATAGTTATGAAAATATCTTCAGAAATATCTAGGATATTTATAATGAAAGATATGATGATATCTTAGAATTTCTAATATCGAAAGATGATGAAGAAGATTTTGTCCGTAAAAGTTTAGAGTCAGGAGCAAGGTATTCGTTAATGACTTCAGCAGACACTGAATCATTTAGATTCTTTGAAGGCAGGTTTAGTCTTTGTGATTTGTCCACAGCCTCCTTCATGGTTTGCTCAATCCGTTTTCCAGTTCCAACTTTTCTGAGCTTTGCCAACACACTATTCTTTATCATCAAACTTTTGACTGTTAAAGTCATTTACAGTTTTTACTGCTTCATCAGCATTCAAAGTTATCATAACCGAATCGTCGGTTATCAATCCGAGGTGTTTTCAAAAGTTTGAAGGGTATGCATGAAGATTGTAATTGTCAAGATATATATGATGTTCTAGAATTTTTGAATGATACAAATATTTTTTGTTCCAGGGTTTATGAATAGAAGTGATGTTCTAGCACATTTTTGAAGTCAAAGTATAGCTTTGAAAGATGTAAGAATCTAAGAGTGATGTTTTCTGTTAAATCTTGGCTTGGATTCTGATTTTTCAAAATCAGAATATGTAATCAAATTTGGATGTGAATAGTTGTTTTGATTTCTATGAAAGAATGTATATCGTTGTGAAAGTAGTGAGTATAGTTGATGATTTGTTGAATCAGAATCGAAGAATGTAACATATTACTTGTGAATTTATATATCTTTCGGGTATTACCTACCCGTTAAAAGTTTCACAAGTAAAATTTTGTACCAGAGAATTTTATTAGTGTCTTTATGAAAATATATGTATGTATATTTTCTTCAGATGTAATACAGATTTGATGAATTAATATCATATTAAGCTCATTTGATTTTTGGCTGGATTAGAAATGAATAATCTCTAAAATATTAAAGATTTCATAATCTTCGCGGAGTATTTCACTAATGTAATCAATACTTCATTATTCAGTTTTATTGATATTTCCTCAGTGAATCATGATGGTGCTCATGGAACTCTTGCTAACTTCGCAAGGTACGAATGATGTTTTCTAGAAAGTTTCGAGTACATCGAAAATGAAAGTATAAAATCAAACGTGTAATTGAATAATACACTTAGTTTATTATGAAAAGGAATTCATTAAATTTGAAACAGAGATTGTAGTTAACGATGGTTATGTCGTTAATGAAAGATGTACATCATTGCATATTAGTAATATGAACTAACCGAGTAGTACCTACCAGTTAAGATTCACACGTAATAGCTTGGTACGAAAAGATTTATTTTGATTTCAAAATTCATATATATTAAATATACATATAATTTCTTCAGGGGAAATGAGTTAATACTTCGTAACTCGTTGATACAATATACGCGTTGTTGATTTGTGATGATGTTGGTGATTATGGAATTGGCGGAACTTGTAGTGCTACAGGTTTTGCCGGTGTTGGTGATACTGACGGTACTGTTGATGCTGCTGGTGATGTCAAAGCTAAGGGGTATAAAATACTATTAAATTTTAGCAGGAAATACTATTAATACGATACAATTTTACACAAGATATTTATTTATTTATAGAATGGATATACTTAAACCTTGCTACAACACTTATAGGCAGTGTACCTAATCGTACAGTAGTGTAGTTTTTAGCAAGTCCGGTTCGTTCCACAGGGAAAATCTTTAAACAAAGCTTAACGCTATATTAGTTTACTTTTATAAAAATACAAATATATATATAAGTAATATTATTATTATAAAGGGGGGTTTTTACCGTTTAATGACCGGTTTGTCGATTTTAAAACTTTAGTCGCAGTTAAAACCAAATGTAAAATATTAAAAATAAATACAAGACTTAAATTAAAGCGTAAAGTAAATAACGATAATGAAATTGCGATAAATAAAAGTGCGATAAAATAAACTTACGATAATTAAAAAGTACAAAAATTAAAGTGCAATTAAATACAATAACAATAAATAAAATGCGATAATTAGAAGTGCAATTAAATATAAAATAAAGGAAATAAAATATGAAATAAAAGAATTATGCTTATTTAAACTTCCGTAATCATGATGTTTGACGTGTTGATTTTAGTTTTATGCCCATGGGTTAATTGTTCTTTGTCCTGGATTATTTAATATGTCCACACGGATTTGTCCATAATAGTCCATCAGTCATAAATATAAAGAGCGAAAGCCTTCGTCAAATTATTCTTATTCCCGAAGTCAAATATTCCAACTAATTGGGGATTCGAATTGTAACAAAGTTTTAATACTTTGTTTAATGAATACACCAGGTTATTGACTGCGTGTAAACCAAGGTTTTACTACTTTGTTAACAATTACACCAATTACCCTTGAATGTAATTCACCCATGTTTCAACAAGTCTATTAACTATTAATCCAGTTCCGTGTCCGGTAAAATGAATAATTATTGGTATTTATAGATATCCCGCCCACCGTACCCAGTCAAGCGTATGTGGTTATATATAAATACGTCGAATTATAAGTTTGTATATTAAATTAACAAGGTATTTTTTAGTTAATATAAAACACATTAATAGCCCATAGTCTAATTTTCACAAGTGTCGTTCTTTTATCCAAACCCCAATTATGGTACAAAGCCCAATTACCCAAATTTAGTAATTAGCCCAACATCATGATTACTTCGGATTAAATAAGCATAATAATAACTTAGCTACGAGACATTAACTTAAAAAGGTTGAACATAACTTACAATGAAAAAATAGCGTAGCGTTACACGGACAGAATTTTGACTTACACCCTTACAACATTCGCTAACATACCCTTATTATTAGGATTAAAATTAAAATTATAATTAAAATATAAATTATAAATAAATATTACGTATATAGATAGAGAGATTGATATATTATGGATTAAAAATTGATCAGAATTCGTTGGGTTTTATAGGGAGTTTCAGTTTTTGAGGCTCCGCGACTCGCGACCCTTTCCTTCTTCAAACTCCGCGAGTCACGGAGTTTGTTTTTACAGCTCACCCACATTTGGCTCTTTGTTTTCCGACGATTTATTTTATAAATAATATATATATATATATAATTAATATAATTAATTATATATTATATTATATTTATATACATAGTTAACTTGTAATTTTTAATCCGTTGCGTCGAGCGTTGAGAGTTGACTATGGTCCCGGTTCCGGATTTTTGAACGTCCTTGCGTACTATTTTATATCTTGTACTTTGCGTTTTGAATCTTGTACTCTTGTAATTTCGAAACGTTTCTTATCAATAATTGGAACCTCTTTGATTGTATTTTGTACTTTTGAGCTTTTTGGTCGTTTGCGTCTTCAATTCGTCGAATCTGTCTTTTGTCTTCACCTTTTAATATTTAAACGAATATCACTTGTAAATAGAACAATTGCAACTAAAAGCTTGTCTTTCTTGGGAAATAATGCTATGAAATATATGTTCGTTTTTAGCATTATCAAATATTCCCACACTTGACCGTTGCTTGTCCTCAAGCAATATAGTCTTGAAATACTAGAATCACTTCTTTATTCTTCACACTTTGTACATCAGTGATTTCTATACGGCGGTATAAACAATGGTAGTAACGATATGGTTTACAGTCCCACATGACTATAAAAATTTAGATCCATTAAGGAAATTAGATCTTTATGAAAACATTTGATCTTTTGAAAATTAAATCTAGTTTTTACCCTAGATAAGTTTTCCGGAATAACCCTTCACCGGTGTTTGCAAAATATTTTTGTGGGTTTGGTGGGTTTCAGATTTGAAAATTTTAGCTCAAAACTTATGGTTTTGTGTCACCCACTTGCTAACCTTGTATTTGGAAAGCAATACGTCCAGTTTACTTGTCCCGTATATTACCTTTCGGTAAACTACCGTCCGGTTGTAAAGGAAAGCGTTGAACAAGCAACTGTTAAGGCAATGTCCCCTGACATGCTTTTAATTATGGTCTATAACGTGTCGGACGCAATTACTATCGTTGGTAGGAGCAATAGTAAAGCTCACCCTTATAATTTTCCGGTCTGGCACAAGGTCCTGTCTTTGACCATGCTATGCAACCACCATTCTTACGGTTGACACCCGATTTGGTTCAGGTGACCTAATGAATTCTAGGTGAATTCCTAGGATTTTACGTTCAATGGTAATGAACGCATTAAAAATGGGTTTTCAGAAAACAAATCGGTTTGTAATTTTGATCAAAATATTTTCTCGTTCAAGCTCGAGTTTAGATATCATTGAATTCCATGAGTTTGAATTCTCAATCTTTAAGGTCAATCTCAAGGATTGAGTAATATCAGTCTTAAAAACTGATTTTTGATCTTTTAAGGAGATTATCCTTTCTGGGGATCTGATTCATTAGTCTTATCCAGCTAATTTGCATGGTGCCCCCCCATTGTACGAGATAAATCCTTCTCATGGTTAGGATAAATCTGACCACTTGGCGACCCTGTTTTATGCTGAGGTCTGTGGATTTCCTGTTGATTTTAGTGATGACTTTTCTAGATTTTTCGTTAACCTACAGCTGGTCTGGACGACAATTTCCTGACCTAAATCAAGAAGCGCGTTTCTTTTTCGGAAGACTTTACTTCCTTTTAATGATGGAATTGATTCATCGTGTAGATCCATCTCTTCTTTTCTTTCATCGGGTAAAACAGTTTAGTTTAGTCCAAAGCAAAAGTATTTTCAGTTATTTGTTACCGATATATGTGACATATGTTTAAGATAACTTGGTAAATTTTCCCACACTTGGCTTTTATTTTCCTTTTTATTGTTCTCTATTCCATTTTAAATGAATTTTAACATTTTAGTTTGTTTCTCAATTTATGTCCTTTCCGAGGTAACAATAATTTCGGTGTTAAAACCTAGTTTTATCGTTCATAAATATGTATAAACATGATTTTGAGTTCATTTAATTGAAAATTTTGAAAAATTTTACTAGAATTGGGTAGTCAGTATATAAGACTAGGGCTGTTCTTTATTATCAGAGAGCACTAGATTCTAATACAACTACTGCTTTACTAGTATTTTTAATGGTAACCCAGTGTTTAAGATAAAAATTTTAAAATCCGAAAGAATTTAACCCCTTCCCACACTTAAGATCTTGCAATGCCCTCATTTGCAAAAAATCAGTAACAATTTAAATTATTGAGGGTGATTTGTGTGAAAATGATTAAATTTTACCAAAGTTTCCAAACATATTTGTGTTTGCTTGCTGAATGATAAATGGTGCATATCATTTGTTCATTCCGTCTTGTTGTTATTTCACATATATTTTGCATCTTGTCGTCAAAATTAGTTGCTTTTGCTGAACTTAATGCCAGTCTTTGAAAATGCGTTGTTTTACCCTGTTGTGTACATAAGATAAACTGCATACATATATACATATTTTTGAAGTTTGGTATATTACCCCACATTCAAAAATTATTAAAATCTAAGAATAAAAGTTAGAAAATTATAAAAACTATTACAATATTAAATAAGTATTAAACGTATCAACATTACAAATTACAAAATAAATAAAACTAAGTAGACTAGGGATGATACTGATACCAGTAGGGGTTCCATGCATAACCATAGGTGCTATAAAATGCTTCGGCTGGGTTATACGTAGGATACGGTGGTTGAATCTCTATAGACCAGGGAGGGAATATGGGCGATGGAGTAGGAATATAGTTTCTACCTATATGTTGGCAATAAGCTATGATTTGGTTTTGATGAACTTGCCAATCTTCAAATGCTCTATGTCTAGCATTTTCATACTCTTGTGAAGCTATAAACCTTTGCATTTCTGCCATTTCATTTCCCCCTCCTACATTACCTTGCTGTTGGTTTCTCTCAACCTGTGGATGTCTACCATGGTATTGTACTGCGGCGTTATTTCGCCTCTTCAAAACTTTCGAACCATGGTATACATTTAAACCTATTGTATCGCGGGGTTCTGGTTCTTCGACTAATAATCCCCCCGACTTATATCCACATCGAGATATTCAGCAAACAAAGTAATAAATATACCACCTCCTATTATGCTATGCGGTCTCATCCCCCTAACCATAGCTGATAAATAATAACCCACACAATAAGGTATACTTACAGCGCTTTGTGGGTCTCGAATACACATATGGTAAAACAAATCCTGTTCATTTACATTTTCCTTGTTCTTACCTCTTTGTGTAATCGAATTAGCTAAAAACCTATGAATTACTCTTAATTCAGCTCTATCTATATCCAAATAAGAGTAATTTCCCCCTTTAAATCGGTGATGGCTAGTCATTTGACTCCATACACCATGCATATCAAAATTTTCGTCTATCTTTCTACCATTTAGTATCAACCCTCTACAATCGGCAGATGCGAGCTCCTCAGGCGTATA
This sequence comes from Rutidosis leptorrhynchoides, assembly GCF_046630445.1. Classification (NCBI taxonomy): domain Eukaryota; kingdom Viridiplantae; phylum Streptophyta; class Magnoliopsida; order Asterales; family Asteraceae; genus Rutidosis; species Rutidosis leptorrhynchoides. Next base: position 358,175,075 of record NC_092341.1, on the reverse strand, counting down.
TATACGTAAAGCCTGAGCCATGTCTAGTAAAGACATGTGGCGCATCGAACCTCCTAACAAAAATCTAATAAAATATCGATCGGTTAAACTAGCTACCCGGTCATTTAATTCTATACTACACAACAATTCTTCACACCATACTTTATATACAGGTCTACGCATGTTGAATAACCGTACCCAATCGTTAAAAGTAGAATTACCATACCTCTGTGCAAGTAATTTCCTAATTGGCCCGGCCAATTCTACAGCTTCTAATGGTCCCCATTCTATGACCCTAGGTACCTCAACAGTTTTAGAATGAAGAGTATGCAAACCCCTTTGGTATTTTGGATAATCTATCCAAAGTCTATCAAATCTCAGGTTCGGGTGCAAATCTTCCAAGTGCATATCAGAAAATGTCATGACTGGATGAGGTATTTCTTATTTGTAGTAGTTATCCACCTCTTGTTGTTCCGTATTCTCAGCAGGAGTATTGCGAGCTTGGGATGAAGATTCACCCCTTTCAGTCTGCAAAACACATCAAACACAATTTTTGTGCATCCAAATATGCATTAGTGTCAGCAAAATCATCAATCAAAATAATTACAATGACATGATCAATTTATATCAAACTTAAGCTCATTTTCATATTTTCAACAAATCTACACTTTTTCAAATAAGCATATACGAAAATGTTCGCCAAGTTCATAAGCATTCAACTCAAATAACATGTCAAAATAATCATTACTAGCAATTAAACAAATTTCAAATGGCATTATCTCTCAAAAATCAAGTTCATGAATTTTAGACTTGAAAAAGTCCATTTTAATTCTCAAAATCATGTTTAGGCTCAAAGTTTGGATCATTTAACTACCTAAACATGTTACACTACTTAATTTAGCAACAATTCATGACAAAAATCGGCCATAACCTGTTTATATCAAAAAGCCCCAAATTTGCTCAAGAACACAAATCCTAGATTACTCAAAATTTGAAGTTTAAGGCTTCTAATCATGTTAAATAGCATCAATCTAGGTTATACAAGCATAATACATAAACAATTTAAGCATAATTACACTAAAAAGCATCAAAATCAAATTGGGAAAAAAATTGTTCAAGAACACTAATTTTCGAATTAAATGGTGTTTAGGTGTAGAAATTTACCGTTTTTCTTGAGTAATTCCTTGATAGCATCCTTCTCAACATGATTTTAGTAAAAGATTTGATGATTAACGGTCAAAAATTGTGAATTTGGGAGGTTTTTTCGGGTTTTTTCGGCTGTGTTTCGCAGTATTTGTGGTGTGGGGATGTTCAACTGATCAGTTTTTGCGTTTTTATTTTTTCCTGAGTTTTGGTTCCTCCGCGAGTCGCGGAGTTTGTATTTTTTTTATATATCTTATACTAATTAAAACAATTAAGTAATTAATTTTAAAATTTTGTTTCACTTGTTATTTAGGACGAGGTCGTTTCGGATCGATGTCCTAGTCCGTCCTTCAACAAAATTTTAAAATTTGTCTTTTTCAAGCGATTGTTTTAAAAGCTTAGATTTTTGGGTTTTTTTTTTTAATGTTTTTGGCATACTTTAATTCAATAAGATTAAAAATAATGATAATAAAATTTCTCGTCCCTCCCTCTGGTAAAGCAATTTCGGTTCAACGACCTAGTCTTCAACTTACGACGAATTTTAAAAATCATATTTTTAACTTAATGAGATAAAGTAAATTTTTGTTTTTAAATTCACACCAATTAAAAATACATAAAATTCAAAATTAATATTAAAAATTCATACCAAACTTAAAATTTAAAATGCATAAAATTAAAAATTCATATTTTAAAAATTAAAAATTCACACCAAACTTAATTTAAAAATTCATATTATAAAATCACACCAAACTTATATTATATTTTTCAAATATTTACAATTTTAAATATATTGTTTTTACAAAGTTTACAATATTAATTTAAGATTTATATATTAATTTTAAAAACATGGTAAAAATAAAATTAAAAATCTTTTTGGCTTTTTATCCCACTTTAATCAATCAAATATTATCAAAAATATGCGCCCCTCTTTTTGGTAAAGTAATTTCGGTTCCATGACCTAATTTAACTCATGACGAATTTTTGAAATATTTTGGGTTGATTGATTAAAGATATTTACACCTTAAGAATAAACGTTAAATTTCGCAGTGATGTAATAAATTTTTGAATAATATCAATAATTTCGGTCGCCAAACCTAATTTTATTCAATACCAATTTATTACTTTATAGCGAACAAATTAGCGTTTATTATCAAAAGGTTAAAAATAAAAATAAAAATAAAAACTGTACAGACTTACCTGTGAGATAGTATTCTTAGTTATATGATCTATCCCATTCATAAGATAGTCGGTTTAATTGGTTTTCCATGGCTACATAGGCGTAACCTCGAGCATTCAGTGTTTTTTCTTCTAAACATATGAACGGTCCGTCTCTGCATAAAGTAACAAATTCGGTATTTGAATAGGTTTGATTATTTGAACATTTACCTCCATGTGACCATTTTCCGCATTTGTGACATCTCTCTAGGTGTCGTGCTCTTCTTTTCGCTGCGAATTTTGATTTTCCTTTACCAAATTGTAACTTATTATCTTCGCATCTGTATTCTTTTCTTACTCCGTCCAATCTTTCTCTGATTACTGATACTATTTCACTCGAAAGTGTGTCATTATTACGTTTAGTGATCAAAGCGTGTAGCATTAGACCATGGTTTAGTTCACAGGCAGTCTTCATATAGTAAAAACCTAAAAAAATAAAAATTCAGAATGGGGGGAGAAGACTAGTTCTTTAGGGTCTGCTAGGGAAAGACCATTCGAGTTCCATTTTCGAGAACTACACGAAAATAGACAATCTAACTCTAACAGAAATACATATTATCCTTTAAAGACTTGATTCTCCCCACACTTAGTTAGCTGTAGTATTGAAATTGTGATTAACTTCATTGTCAACTTCCATCGGACCATGTATGTAATGTTTAACTCTGTGACCATTAACTTTAAATTCAATCCCATTTGAATTTATTAGTTCTATCATTCCGTATGGGAAAACTCTTTTGACTATGAATGGTCCAGACCATCTTGATTTCAATTTTCCAGGAAATAGCTTGAATCGTGAATTGAAAAGAAGAACTCTGTCTCCTTCTTTAAATTCTTTTGAACTTCTGATTCTTTTATCATGCCATTTCTTCGTTCTTTCTTTATAGATTAACGAATTTTCGTATGCTTCATGTCTTAATTCTTCTAATTCGTTTAGTTGACTAAATCGTAGACGTCCAGCTTCATGTAAATCAAGATTACATGTCTTCAAAACCCAAAATGCTTTGTGTTCAATTTCTACTGGAAGATGACATGCTTTTCCATAAACAAGTCTAAAAGGTGTGGTTCCAATTGGAGTTTTGTAGGCTGTTCTAAAAGCCCAGAGTGCATCCTCCAATTTAATGGACCATTCCTTCGGATTTGATCCTACGTTTTTCTCTAGAATACGTTTTAAAGCACGGTTGGTATTTTCAACTTGTCCACTTGTTTGTGGATGATATGCGGTGGAGATTTTATGAGTTACTCCATATCTTTTAAGAACTTTCTCAAGTTGATTATTACAGAAATGAGTACCCCGATCACTTATTAAAGCTTTCGGTGTTCCAAACCTTGCAAAAAGACGTTTTAAAAAGTTGACTATAACTCGTGCATCGTTAGTTGGGAGAGCTTGTGCTTCTGCCCATTTAGATACATAATCAATGGCAACGAGAATATATAGATTATTATGAGATTTTGGAAATGGACCCATAAAGTCAATACCCCAAATGTCAAATACTTCACATACTTGAATGACATTTTGTGGCATTTCATCACGTTGACTTATTTTTCCGGCCCTTTGACAAGCATCACAGGATTTGCAAAGAAGGTGTGCATCTTTGTAAATTGTAGGCCAATAGAATCCAGCATCATAAACTTTTCTTGCTGTTAGTTGAGGCCCATAATGCCCTCCTGTTGGTCCTGTGTGACAATGGTTTAAAATTTTACTAGCTTCATCTCCGAATACACATCGGCATATTATTCCATCGGGACAACTTTTAAACAGATGTGGATCTTCCCAAAAATAGTGTTTTATATCACTAAAGAATTTCTTTCGTTTTTGGTACGATAATCCTTTTTCAAGGAATCCACAAACTAAGTAGTTTGCATAGTCTGCAAACCATGAAATTTCATTATAATCTATCTTCAATAGATATTCATCAGGAAAGTTGTCTTGTATGGCCGATTCATTTAGAACTTCTAATTCGGGATTTTCAAGACGAGAAAGATGATCAGCGGCGAGATTTTCTGCTCCTCTTTTATCTCGGATTTCAATATCGAACTCTTGTAAGAGTAAGATCCAACGGATTAATCTTGGTTTAGCATCTTGTTTCGAAAATAGGTATCTAAGAGCAGAATGGTCGGTATAGACCACCGTTTTAGCTAGAACGAGATATGATCGAAATTTGTCAAAAGCAAAGACAATAGCAAGGAGTTCTTTTTTAGTAGTTGTATAGTTTGTTTGTGCTCCTTGTAACGTCTTACTAGCATAATATATAGGTTGAAATCGTTTTTTAATCCTTTGTCCAAAAACGGCTCCCATTGCAAAATCACTTGCATCGCACATTAATTCAAACGGTAGATTCCAATTTGGTGTTATCATGATCGGTGCATTAGTGAGTTTCTCTTTAAGAATATTAAAAGATTTGATACATTCATCTGAAAAGATGAATGGAGCATCCTTTTCTAGGAGTTTATTCATAGGAGTGGCAATTTTAGAAAAATCTTTTATGAAATGTCGGTAAAAACCGGCATGCCTTAGAAAACTCCTAACTCCTCTAACATTGGTGGGATGTGGAAGTTTAGCAATTACATCTACTTTAGCTCTATCCACTTCAATTCCTTCTTTTGAAATTTTATGTCCAAGAACGATGCCTTCTTTAACCATGAAATGGCATTTCTCCCAATTAAGTACTAGATTTGATTGTTCGCATCTAATAAGCATTCGTTCCAGATTAACTAGACATGATTCAAATGTATCACCGAAGATTGAAAAGTCATCCATGAAAACTTCCATGCATTCTTCTATCATGTCGTGAAAAATTGCCATCATACACCTTTGAAAGGTTGCAGGGGCGTTGCAAAGTCCAAATGGCATGCGTTTGTAAACAAAAGTACCATAAGGGCACGTGAATGTGGTTTTCTCTTGGTACTCGGGTGCTATTGGAATTTGAAAATATCCGGAAAATCCATCTAGAAAACAATAGTAACTATTTTCGGCTAATCTTTCCAACATTTGATCAATGAAAGGTAAGGGAAAGTGATCTTTTCTGGTGGCGTCATTTAATTTTCTATAATCAATACATACACACCATCCTGTTACAGTCCTAGTAGGAATAAGCTCATTTTTCTCATTTGTAATGACAGTCATGCCACCCTTCTTAGGTACGCATTGAACTGGGCTTACCCATGGACTATCAGAAATTGGATAAATTAAACCTGCATCTAGCAGTTTAATAATCTCTTTCTTAACTACATCTTGCATATTAGGATTTAGTCTTCATTGTCGTTGCACATACGTTTTATGACCTTCTTCCATAAGGATTTTATGTGTGCAATACGAAGGACTTATTCCTTTAATATCATGAATCTTCCATGCAATGGCTGGTTTATGAGCTTTCAACACAGAAATGAGTTGTGATTTCTCATTTTCAGTAAGAGAAGACGATATTATTACAGGTAATTCAGATTCACCATGTAAATAAGCGTATTCCAAATGGTTTGGAAGTGGCTTTAACTCTAATTTAGGAGGTTCTTCTATCGATGATTTATATCGATATCTGTCTTCTTCTTTTAGCATTTGAATTTCTTCTGTTGTTGGTTCATATCCATTAGCTATAAGTGTAGCTAACATTTCAGCTTCATCAATTTGTTCTGTTCCTTCTCCTAAAGAACATTCTCCTGTTCCTTGTAATTCTGGAAATTCTTCTAATAATTCTGCATGTGCATCTATAGTTTGAATATAATAACATGTATCATCTGCAGATTGTGGTTGTTGCATTGCTCTATCAACTGAAAAGGTAACACTCTCATCCTCTATACTTAGGGTCAATTTCTTACTGAACACGTCTATCATTGCTTTAGCCGTGTTTAAGAATGGTCTTCCTAATATGAGAGGAACTTGAGAATCTTCTTCCATGTCCAGAACAACAAAATCTACTGGAAATACTAAAGTACCAACTTTAACTAGCATGTTCTCCATTATCCCTCTAGGATATTTTATTGATCGATCGGCTAGTTGTATGCTTATTCTTGTTGGTTTCAATTCTCCAAGGTCTAGTTTAGCGTATAGTGAATATGGCATTAGATTTATACTAGCATCTAAATCTGCCAATGCTTCTATTGAACTAAGACTACCCAGAAAACATGGAATTGTGAAACTTCCTGGATCAGATAGTTTTTCTGGTATCTTATTCAACAGCACTGCTGAACAATTAGCATTCATGGTAACAGCCGAGAGTTCTTCCATTTTCTTTCTATTTGAGATTAGATCTTTCAAGAATTTAGCATATCTAGGCATTCCTAAAATCACATCAATGAAAGGAAGATTTACATTTATCTGTTTAAACATATCCAAGAATTTGGATTGCTCGGCTTCAAGTTTCTCTTTCTTCATTTTACTCGGGTAAGGAAGTGGTGGTTGGTATGGTTTAACATAAGGTTTAGCCTTAACTGTGTTATCTTCATTAACCTTTTCAACTACCGTTTCTTTTTCCTTATCTTGATCAGGTTGTGGTTCTTGTGGAGTAGGAATAGCTTCATCAGAAGTTACAGGTATTTCAGCTGGTTTAAGTGTTGTACCACTTCTTGTGGTAATGGCTTTAGCTGTTTCATTCCGGGGGTTAGCATTTGTATCACTAGGTAGACTTCCCGGTTTTCTTTCACCTATTAACCTTGCTAGGTTACTTACTTCTTGTTCCAGATTTTGAATAGAAGCTTGTTGATTTCTAAATGCTTGAGCATTTTGTTCATTAGTTTGTTTCTGAGATGTGAAAAATTGCGTTTGAGTTTCAACTAGCTTCGTCATCATATCTTCTAAATTCGGCTTTTTATCATCGGTTTGTTGTAGTGGTTTGTTTTGAAAATTAGGTCTTTGCTGGTTGTAAGTATTATTGGATACTTGTTGATTGCTAGGACCTTGTTGGTTGTTGTATGGAATATTTCGGTTATAATTCTGGTTTTGATTGTAAATCGGTCTTGGCGGTTGATAATTATTCTGATAATTATTTCCAGGCCTTTGGTTTATGTATGAAATATTCTCTCTTTGTTCCATTGTTAATTCAACACTGAGACAATCTTTTGTCAAATGTGGTCCTCCACACTGCTCACAACTAATTCTTATTGAGTGAATATCTTTAGTCATCTTTTCAATTCGTCTCTCGACAGCATCTATCTTTGCGGAAATGGAATCTAAGTCATGGCTAGAATCGGCTCTAGCTGCTTTAGATGATCTAACGATATCTTTTTCTTGGTGCCACTCATGTGAGTGGGAAGCAGTGTTATCAATAATTTTGTAAGCATCAGTTTCAGTTTTCTTCATAATAGAACCACCAGCTGCTATATCTATGTCTTTCCTTGTAGTGATGTCGCATCCTTGGTAGAATATTTGTACTATTTGACAGGTATCTAAACCATGTTGCGGACATCCTCTTAATAACTTTCCAAATCTTGTCCACGCCTCATATAGAGTTTCATTTGGCTTCTGTGTGAACGTAACAATTTCTCCTTGAAGTCTTACGGCTTTAGATGCAGGGAAGAATTGTTTAAGAAAATTTTCAACTAAAACGTCCCATGTATCAATCGCCCCTTCAGGTAACGATTCCAACCAATCTTTGGCTTCTCCCTTTAAAGTCCAGGGAAATAACATGAGATATATCTGTTCATCCTCAACTTCTCTTATTTTAAATAGAGTGCAGATCCTATTAAAGGTACGAAGATGTTCATTTGGATCTTCCTTCGGCGCACCACTAAATTGGCATTGATTAGTCACCATGTGTAGAATTTGTCCTTTGATTTCATAATCTGGTGCATTAATGTCTGGATGAGTAATTGCGTGACCTTGGCCAGTGCGTTTGGCTCTCATTCGGTCTTCCATACTTAAAGGTTCTGTTACTTCCATAATTGAATTTGTTGAATCGGAATCACTAGAGGATTCTGATTTAATGGTTCGTTCCTCAACAATCTCTGTTTGAATGATTGGTGGTTCCGGAGGAAAGTTTAGTGGTTCAGGATCTACGAATCATCCCTGAATATTCTCCGGATTCTCAATTGTGAGGTCGGGTTCAAAAAATGGATTATCAACGGCGACAATATTAGTTAGATGTCTTGATCTAGTTACAGGTGGTGAACGTACAAAAGGTGATGAACGTCTTGCTCGGTGCATTCACTGAATATCCTATTAGTTTTTAAAAGGAAAGAAAAAATATAATAAGTTATCCAATTAATAGACTTTTCTGATTTTGCCCACGTTTCGAATAGCCAAAAGATGCAGCAGAGGGGCAGGATTTGTTTGGTCTCAATATAATTGAGGACTGTTTGGCTCCAATAACCCGGTCCACATACAAATCCAACTATTACTACGAACCAGAAAATTTTGATGTCTATCAATTTAACCACTTAAAATAAATTTTCGTAATTTTAAGAAATTTTGATATGAAGTAGAATAAAAAATCTATGTCCTAAAAACTAGAATGACGAGAAATAAGAAAGAAAAAGAGCGTGTCGGAAAAAGGTCGAAAAAGAAAAGATCGAAAAAATAAAAGGCGTCGAAAAATAAGAAATAAAAAGAAATGACTTATAGAACTTAAAAACACTAGACTAACCCAACCTTATTACTATCACTAACTTAAAATTATAATCGCAAATTGAGATTACTAATTGGAATGATAATTGATACATAGTAAAAGGTGTCTAAAAATATTAAAGCTTACAAGAAAAACTATATCCCAAATGGCAATAATTTAAAAAGAAACTAAAACTTAAAAAGGCGTCGCAAAATTCTAAAGCACCTAAATCTTAGTCTAAAGAAAAAGCACTTAAGGGATTTTACGGCAAAGCCTAAAAATCTAGAAGTAAAAATAACTATGGCAAAAACTATGAGTTAAAAATAAATACGAGCGAAAAATACAAAAGTTACGCTAAAACTATTAAAAAGGGACAAAATATAAAAATATACAAAAAGTTGTAAAAAGTACAATTTATATAAATATATTATTTTTATATTATTTATTTTATAAAACTATTAATTTTATATATATTAAACTAATTAAAATTTAAAATACAATTTAATTTAAAAACTTAAACTAATTATAATAATAATTAAGTAATTAGGGTTTATTAATAATAATAATTAATAATTACCCTTAATAAATGCTGATTAGGGTTTCTGTCGGTGTCAGAGTGTCTCCGCGAGTCGCGGTATTCGAGGCTGCAAACTCCGCGAGTCGCGGGGTTCCAATTTTCAACTCAGGTACAGTTTAAAATTCGACGCGTTTTTTTTTTGTTTTTTTTTTAAAATCTAAAATATTTATATAATAAAAATTTATATTTAAAAACTAAAATAAAAATAGAACTACTTTATAATTTTAAAAATATCTTAAAAATAGATTTATATATATATTAAATTTTTTTTTTTTAATTATTAGTGTTGCGCTTCCGGCTTTTAAGCTAGATTGTCCCCGGCAGCGGCGCCAAAAATAACTTGATGTCAAAGCTAAGGGGTATAAAATACTATTAAATTTTAGCAGGAAATACTATTAATACGATACAATTTTACACAAGATATTTATTTATTTATAGAATGGATATACTTAAACCTTGCTACAACACTTATAGGCAGTGTACCTAATCGTACAGTAGTGTAGTTTTTAATAAGTCCGGTTCGTTCTACAGGGAAAATCTTTAAACAAAGCTTAACGCTATATTAGTTTACTTTTATAAAAATACAAATATATATATAAGTAATATTATTATTATAAAGGGGGGTTTTTACTGTTTAATGACCGGTTTGTCGATTTTAAAACTTTAGTCGCAGTTAAAATCAAATGTAAAATATTAAAAATAAATACAAGATTTAAATTAAAGCGTAAAGTAAATAACGATAATGAAATTGCGATAAATAAAAGTGCGATAAAATAAACTTACGATAATTAAAAAGTACGAAAATTAAAGTGCAATTAAATACAATAACAATAAATAAAATGCGATAATTAGAAGTGCAATTAAATATAAAATAAAGGAAATAAAATATAAAATAAAAGAATTATGCTTATTTAAACTTCCGTAATCATGATGTTTGACGTGTTGATTTTAGTTTTATGCCCATGGGTTAATTGTTCTTTGTCCTGGATTATTTAATATGTCCACACGGATTTGTCCATAATAGTCCATCAGTCATAAATATAAAGAGCGAAAGCCTTCGTCAAATTATTCTTATTCCCGAAGTCAAATATTCCAACTAATTGGGGATTCGAATTGTAACAAGGTTTTAATACTTTGTTTAATGAATACACCAGGTTATCGACTGCGTGTAAACCAAAGTTTTACTACTTTATTAACAATTACACCAATTACCCTTGAATGTAATTCACCCCTGTTTCAACAAGTCTATTAACTATTAATCCAGTTCCGTGTCCGGTAAAATGAATAATTATTGGTATTTATAGATATCCCGCCCACCGTACCCAGTCAAGCGTATGTGGTTATATATAAATACGTCGAATTATAAGTTTGTATATTAAATTAACAAGGTATTGTTTAGTTAATATAAAACCCATTAATAGCCCATAGTCTAATTTCCACAAGTGTCGTTCTTTTATCCAAACCCCAATTATGGTACAAAGCCCAATTACCCAAATTTAGTAATTAGCCCAACATCATGATTACTTCGGATTAAATAAGCATAATAATAACTTAGCTATGAGACATTAAATTAAAAAGGTTGAACATAACTTACAATAAAAAAAATAGCGTAGCGTTACACGGACAGAATTTCGACTTACACCCTTACAACATTCGCTAACATACCCTTATTATTAGGATTAAAATTAAAATTATAATTAAAATATAAATTATAAATAAATATTACGTATATAGATAGAGAGATTGATATATTATGGATTAAAAATTGATCAGAATTCATTGGGCTTTATAGGGAGTTTCAGTTTTTGGGGCTCCGCGACTCGCGGCCCTTTCCTTCTTCAAACTCCGCGAGTCGCGGAGTTTGTTTTTACAGCTCACCCACATTTGGCTCTTTGTTTGCCGACGATTTATTTTATAAATATAATATATATATAATTAATATAATTAATTATATATTATATTATATTTATATACATAGTTAACTTGTAATTTTTAGTTCGTTGCGTCGAGCGTTGAGAGTTGACTATGGTCCCGGTTCCGGATTTTTGAACGTCCTTGCGTACTATTTTATATCTTGTACTTTGCGTTTTGAATCTTGTACTCTTGTAATTTCGAGACGTTTCTTATCAATAATTAGAATCTCTTTGATTGTATTTTGTACTTTTGAACTTTTTGGTCGTTTGCGTCTTCAATTCGTCGAATCTGTCTTTTGTCTTCACCTTTTAATATTTAAACGAATATCACTTGTAAATAGAACAATTGCAACTAAAAGCTTGTCTTTCTTGGGGAATAATGCTATGAAATATATGTTCGTTTTTAGCATTATCAGCTGGTAAACCAAGTCTAGCTTGTAAATCGTGCACCATTCCGGTCAGGGTTTCTACTCTTCCTTCTATCATTTCGGTTCACTTATCTAACTTACGGTTACAGCTGGAATAGATAATCTCTAAGACTTTAGAGATTACATAATCTCCGCAGAATATTTCTCCAATGAAGTTATGAATCAATACTTCATCGGTTATTGTTGTTAGTACTCCTTGGTATCTATGGTGCGTATGACGTTGATGTTCGAGGTACAGATTATGATGTTGAGGCTTGTGGTGCGGATGTTGTTGGTGGTGGTAATGGTACTGTTGGTGTTAATGCTGGTGGTGCAGTTGGTGGTTGTGGGGCTTGTGATGCTTGTAAGTTCTGCATCATATTCTCCAAAGCTAATACTCGAGCGCGAAGCTCGTTGACTTCTTCTACTACACCGGGATGATTGGCAGTTCGGACGAGCGGATGAATAAGATCCAGAATATGAGTGAGTATATAATCATGACGAGATACTCTGGAGATGAGAGAGAAAATGGTATTACGAACAGGCCGGTAAGTGCTTCAGGTTCTTCGCCAAGAGGGCAATGTGGTGGATGGAAGGGATCGCCTTCTTCTTGTCTCCAATTATTAAGTAAGCTACGAACCCATCCCCAATTCATCCAGAATATGTGATGGCTGATTGGTTGATCCATTCCGATTACACTTTCTTTGGAGTTCAGGTGAATATCCATATCGGAATAGCTGTCGGAGTTTAAGGAATTTGAACTAGATACGGGATCCATCTTGTATAATTAGAGAGATGATTTTTGATATAAAATAGATTATAGGACTTAGATTGGTATTCTTCAACACATAATTTACATATGTATATATATAATACCAAAATCCCATAAATTACGGAGAAATTTTCGGAAAGTGTAAGACAGAGTTTACTGTAATAGATATGCTTAAGATATGAAATTTGTCTATATACTATTTATGCAATAAATGTAGGAAAATGTGTCTAGACTTAAGAATGATAAGCATGTAATTTCTGACAAGAAATGATAAGCAAAACTCGGTAAAAACAGATACGGTCATAGTCCAGACTCACTAATGCATCCTAACAATTACCAGTTAAACACACTAATGCAAATTCTGGTTCCTTATGACCTCAAGCTTTGATGCCAACTGTGATGACCCGTCTAAATCCACTTGGACGAATACATCATTCATTGATTTCATAGTGAGGTTTTGACCCCTATATGATACGTTTTGTAAACATTGCATTCTTTTGAAAAAGGCACACCATAAATGAATATATAAATCCAAGGTTTTCGACGTCTGATGATTCCTACGTGTAGACAATCACCGTATATAATAGTTTACAATACTACATGCGTTGACAATGCAGTCAAAATAAGATACATGGTGATGATTTTGTGAATGCAAAGTTTTCTTGAATAAAGCATGTATGACTCCATGCACATAGCTTGTATAACGTATAAGCAAATAGCGGAAGACTTCTAGGAACCTGAGAATAAACATGCTTAAAAGTGTCAACACAAAAGTTGGTGAGTTCATAGTTTTAATGTTGCGCATAATCTGTATATAAAGGTGGATCACAAGATTTCAATTGTTTCATCTGAAACGTTTATCAAAAGATTCTACGAAATTGAGCACCCTGGTAACTAAACTTTAACGTTATAATAAGTACCCTTGTTTTAACATACATGCAACCAACATGTACAATACACGCAATCCAACATGTACTAAACTCAAATAGCATACGTCTGTTTTATAGTTCAGGCTAGGGTTTCTATACCTGGAACAGACGGGGATGTCAAGCCTTATGGATCCATATACAGTTATTCGCGTCCACCAGTCCATATCCTATGTACTGGCAGCTACTAGTTACCAAAGCTAGGGATTTTCGGTTTAACTCAGTGTAGAATTAAGTATGTACTTGTGTCCATTGCGTTTAAAATAAATTGCATGTATTCTCAGCCCAAAAATATATTGCAAAAGCAATTAAAAAGGGAGCAATGAAACTCACCTTAGCAGCACATAAGGTCATTCACCGAAATGTGACCGAAACTCGGAATGCAAAATAACCGTAGATCTCAACCTAGAGAACATATATTGGTCAATACATGTCTAACAAGCTAGGTCGGGTCATAGTGTATCACAATCCTAATGCTCGAGACCAACATGCAAAAGTTAACAAAAGTCATCTCAAAAGTCAACCTGACCGAATATGATCTTTACATCTATACATGTTTATTATCATAGTATAAGTCTTGATAATTGAACGAATTTATAGTTTATCAAACTCAAAATATTATTTATTTCAGGAGCTATATTATATTTGAATTATCATGGCAATTGAAAATATTTTATTATTTCACATAGCTTTCCAATACTTGTAAAATCAGATTATAGTGTTTATAAAGCTTTAAAACATGATAAGACAGTCAACTTTGACAATTGTTCAACAAAACGAGACGTGCTTTATATAGAAATTCATTTACTCGATTAGTAATATTTGAAAATCCAATTTATCAATCTCATAGACAAGTTGTTTAAATATTAATTTGCAGTTCCAAAAATAATTTCAACTAATGTTAACTATAATTCAGTTGACCATATCTTTTAATCCGTTCATCGAAATCACGCGATTTCTAAATGAAAAGTTAATAATTTTTCGCCAGCTTTCCAAAAACATGCATATCATATACTTTATATCAGTAGCATATGTATCAAATTCGTGATTCATTATAAACTATCTAACGACAAAATTAAAGCATACAAGCATGGATAAACATATATACTCGAGCACTAGACATGGATACACTATTAATATATAAAAGATAAGATATAAATGCTTACGTATCAATAGTGTGATTCAATATTGCAGAAAAGTACGTAGACGCAACGGAGATGATAAACACTAATTTGACCTTACGAGCTATACCTCCAAACAATACCCATAACCTCCATAGCTATAACCCATAATTTCCTTAGCTCTATCCCGCTCGAAAAACCCGTTTTGAATTAATTCGCTCATGACCTCGTCGTAGTATTTTATGTATAATACTAATAATAACGCTACCTACTAATACTAATAATAATAATAAGATTAATATTAATAATCTTAATAATAATATATATATATATATATATATATATATATATATATATATATATATATATATATATATATATATATATATTATTTGAGCGAAGTATGTGAAGAAATGAATCACAAATCGAAATGTGTTCAATTTATAAGAGATGTTCAGCCCACCTACCCCCCATGCGATCGCATTGGATTTTGCCTATATGGCCATGCGATCGCATGGCCTGAAATTACAGCTCACAATGCAAGTCGACACTTATATCTCATATGATTAATATAAATAATATTATTTAATATATAATATATTTAATCTTTAGAATTAATTAAATATTATATTATATTCACATGCATAGTTGACTTGTAATTTTTACACCAATATGTTGTACGTTGACCCTCGACTTCAGTACCGGTTCCGGTTTTTCGAACGCATTTTCGTACGCTTAGAAACCTGGTACTTTACGTTTCGTGTAATGTACCTTTATCAATAATAAGACTCAAATCCATGAAAAATTATCCACTCAAAGTGTAACTTATTCATTTGAGTGTTTTGGTCATTTGCTTCTATAAATCGACGTCTCGTTACTTACCAATATATATTATAATAATACTATTTTAAATCCAAAACGTTTTACGACTAAGTTAATATTATATTTTTGTAATATATATATATATATATATATATATATATATATATATATATATATATATATATATATATATATATATATATATATATATATACGTATATTTTCCAATCCAATTATAATGGTTCGTGAATCTTCAGAGTTTGGTCAAGGTTAAATGAATGTATGAATACAGTTTACACTTCTTGAGATTCAACTTAACAAACTTTGCTTATCGTGTCGGAATAATATAAAGATAAAGTTTATATTTGGTCAGAAATTTCCGGGTTGTCACATGCAAATGCATGTATGTATATGTAAAGTTTGTGAATTGTGAAGAACAACAAACATAGTACACACTTTATTAGTATGATATTACATCACTAATTCAGTTCACAGGTTAAATGGTTGATTCCCTTGTCGACATAATTTTTCAATCAAGAAGAAAATATAGAAAGTGGACAATGATGGCTAACAGAATTTTTTTAATAATTCAGCTGATATTATGATTTAAATTTATTAATATTAATGATTAATTATTAATAAATATAAATATATTAATAATAATAATACTTTTAATATTAGTAATAATAAAAATAATAATAATATTAATAATAAGTATAATGATAATAATAATAGTGTTAAAAACGGTATTAATAATAATATTAATGACAATAATAAGTTGTATAACCATAATCATAACTATAATAATTTTTGTGATAATAATATCACTAATAATATGACTAATATTAGAAATAATATTAATGATTAATA
Source organism: Rutidosis leptorrhynchoides (assembly GCF_046630445.1). Lineage (NCBI taxonomy): Eukaryota > Viridiplantae > Streptophyta > Magnoliopsida > Asterales > Asteraceae > Rutidosis > Rutidosis leptorrhynchoides. Next base: position 358,158,794 of record NC_092341.1, on the reverse strand, counting down.
ATAATATTACTATAACAAATTAATATTAACACTTAATTATTTACATGGAATGAAATATCACAAGTTTCTATATATAATATTTATTACATCGTTTATTATATTTCAACTACTATTTAAATATATATAATAAATATATACATATTTATTTACAAGCAATTGTTCGTGAATCGTCGAAAATGATCGAGGGTTAAATGAATATAATAAAACAGTTCAAAAGTTTTGAGACTCAATATTATAGACTTTGCTTATCGTGTCTGAAACATATAAAGATTAAGTTTAAATTTGGTCGAAAATTTCCGGGTCGTCACAGCGCTCAAGAGCCATATGCCGGTTCTTTTGTCTAACGGGTGTGAGTGATGGATTAACATTCAACTTATGTTCCGCAATATCACGCGGAACCCCAGTCATGTCTGATTCTTGCCATGCAAAAACATCTGCGTTTGCGGATAATAGTCCATGCAACTTAGCCTTAGTTTCGGCTGACAAGCCTGCGCCGATTTTGATACGCTTATCCGGGTGCAAACGGTTAGCTATGACCATACTGCTTGCAAGTTTTTTGTGATGACCCGGGAATTTCCGACCAAATTTAAACTTGATCTTTGTATGATTTCAACAAGATAAGCAAAGTCTGTTAAACAGAGTCTCAAGATTTTTAACCATTTACATGAATACATTTAAACCTTTGATTATTCCCAACGAGTCACGAACCATTGTGTAAATTTATATGTAACATATGTATGTATATATATAAATTAATTTGAAGATAGGTATATATAATAATATGAAATAATAAAATACAAAGTTAATCATTAGAATTAAAAACGTAAAATAATATACAGAATAATTAAGTTGCTATCAGAATATATATATATATAAACAATAATATATATACATATATATTGTAAAATATATAAATAATAAATATACAATAAATGTTATCATATAATAATACAAAAAAAAATGTAAATTATGTAATTACAAGTTACAATATAGTTATTAGATTAATATTTTTATTACTTTCATTATTAATACTAATATTAGTGTTAATAATTAAAATCAGTATTAGTTATATTATTATAGATAGTATATAGATATGAAATATAATGCATTTAATTTATCATCTTTACTAATATTATTATTATTTTCATTACTATTGTTAGAATAAATATTTGATATTAATAACAGTGATATCAATATTACTTTGTATAATATATAAATATGAAACTTGATATGATTGAATAATTATATAACTATTATTATTATTATTATTATTATTATTATTATTAAATCTATTATTTTTATTAGTATTTGTATTATTATTATAAAACTATCAATATTAATAATATAATTATTAATAAAACTTTATATAAAAGGAATCAAGATCAGGTTCAAATCATAATTGACTGTATACGTTTTTTGTACCTATCTCCAATTAGTTAGAAGTCTACATCAGATTCCAAAACACAACAAAATTCAGTACAATCAGTGTTATTCTTTAATATATTTTTTTTATTTACTTTATGTACGAATGATTCTGTTTTGACGTGTTTAATTCGATTATATATCAAACTTTCCACTTGATAAATGATATCAAACCAATTCACACTATCATTACAAATCACAGACCCTTTAACAACTGCTGTTTAATCGAAATTAACCAGAATAAGTGAAGAACAGGAGGTACGCTCTGTTCTTGGTCATTTTTTTTCCAAACAAAGTCGATTTTCAATCAGATGTAAGAACTATTAATGCTGTGTTGTTCAAAAACTTTTACTAAAACTATCTGGAAGGTTTTAATTCCCAATTCATTGAATTGAAAACAAATTTAGGAGTCAAAGTTTTTGCTTTAAAAGTCAACCTTTCTGATTTTGTCAAAATTCGATTCATATTGGACATCTCCAGTTAAATGGATGATCGAGATAGATGTTAGGATTGATTTTAAATAAAATTCGTATTTAAACTTTGATCTAAAATGTTCTAATTTTAGAATTCATGTGTTGAGTTGTTATTCGATTTTTTTTTTCTGTTACAGCACCCCGTATATTTTTTTTTTGTTTGTTTATTTGTTCTGTTAAATGCCAATTAAACACATTGAATCGTTTTCGTTTCTATAGAAGAACTTAAAGCATTTAGTCAATTGGTGATTAGGATTGATTTGGTCTCTGAGCAATTTAAATCTTGAAGAAGATGAAGTTAAACAGAACCCAGTTTATATACATTTAATTCGTGAAGTAAACTAGAAAAGCAGAGACAGAGGGACGGTCTTGGGATGTTTCGGGTATTCGAGAGGTCGGGTGTTCGAATCCGGTTCGCGACAATTTCTTTTTAAGCTTCTTTTGAGGTAGTATTTAATTTCCATATCACTTTTATTATTATTATTATTATTATTATTATTATTATTATTATTATTATTATTATTATTATTATTATTATTATTATTATTATGATTGTCATTATTATTATTATGTATTATTAAGTATTGTTACTAATTCAAGTATTATTGTTATTATTATTATTATTATTATTAGCATTATTATTTAGTAATTAATAGTGTTAATATTATTATTATTATTATAAGTATTACCATTATTGTTAATATTATTGTTAATCTTAGCTATTATATTTATTATCATTATTACTAATAAAGTTTATCATTTCTAACACAATTAAGAATCACAATTATGACTACTACTATTATTATCATTATCACTAGTATTATTATTATAAAAGTGATACGATTTATTAGTACTTTCATAAATATTAGTATTATTACCATTTATAGATATAGTAGAACTATTATTATTAACATAAGTATATTAATAACGTTATTATCATTATTTTTATCCTTACTAATATTAACTTAGTATAATTAGAACTATGTTTTTGATAAACAAATGAAATATATATACAAAATATAGTTAACACATACAACCTAACAAAGAATTTTTATATGAAACCTAAATATACTATTAAAGTAAAAAGATATAATTAATAAGTTATATATATAAACTTAGTCGATTGCGATTATGTGTATTGATATATATACACAAATAATATAGGTTCGTGAATCCGAGGCCAACCCTGCATTATTCGGTTGTTAATTATCGTTATATGTATTTTTACTACAAAATACATTATGGTGAGTTTCATTCGATTCCCTTTTTACTCTTTACATTTTTGGGACTGAGAATACATGCGCTTTTATAAATGTTTGATGAAATAGACACAAGTACCTTAACTGCATTCTATGATAGAAATATCTGGGATTGGGGTTGATTATTATGACACGCATTAGCTCCCGGTTTTCGTTAGAGCGTATGAGCTCCCGAGCCTGGTGGATGGTTTATTATTTACGACATTTTGGCACCGGTTGTCCTATATTTTTCAAACATGTGTTCAGCCGTAGGGTGTAAAGACCGGCACAGAGGTTCTATATTTTGAAGGCACATGTATTCAGCCGTGGGGTGAAAGACCGGCACATATGGTTACTATTATATTTTGAATCCTCACCAGGTGTTCTTCATATGAAAGATATTTTTCGTGCAGTTGGAATGGGACTTCTGCACGTTTTATAATAAATGAAATCTTGTGGTCTATTAAAAATGATGAAAATGAAATGATTACTATAAACTAATGAACTCACCAACCCTTTTGGTTGACACTTGAAAACATGTTTATTCTCAGGTTTGAAAGAAATCTTCCGCTGTGCATTAGCTCATTTTAAGGATTTTACTTGGAGTCATTCATGACATATTTAGAAAGACGTTGCATTCGAGTCATTGAAGTTCATTAGAGATTATTAAGTTAATGACGGATTAAGTCATTTATAGTTAGATATTATGAAATGGTATGCATACCTGTCAACTTTCAATGTAATGAAAGTTTGTCTTTTAAAAACGAAAGCAATGTTTGTAAAATGTATCATTTAGAGGTCAAGTACCTCGCTATGTAATCAACTATTATGAATCATTTATAATCAATATGGACTTCGTCCGGATGGATTAGGACGGGTCCTTTCAGTTGGTATCAGAGCGGTGGTCTTAGCGAACCGGGTCTTGCATTAGTGTGTCTAACTGATAGTCGTTAGGATGCATTAGTGAGTCTGGACTTCGACCGTGTCTGTATGTCAAAAATTTTGCTTATTTTTTTTTTGTCGGAAATCATCTGTTTATCATCCTTAGAAACGTTACCTGCTTATCATTCTTAGTCTAGACACATCTTACTGCAATGATTGCATGAATAGTGTATAGACAAACTTCATATCTTAGCGTATCTGATAAATCATATTTTAGCGTACCTGTTATTGTTACCTTTTCCTGACAGATTCCGTAGGTTCCTCCGTAACTTATGGGATTTTAGTATTATATATGCATATGTAAATTATGTATTGCAGGGTACTAATCTACAACCTATAATCTATTTCTTATCGAAAATCCTTCATCTGATCGTACAGGATGAATCCCTAAATCAGTTCGAGTCCCTCAGATTCCAATAGCTATTCCGATAGTTATTCCGACAGCTATTCCGACATAGATGTTCACCTAAGCTCCGAAAACAGCGTCATCGGCATGAATCAACCAATCAGCCATTTTCAATTCATCTGATGGGTTCGTAGTTGACTTAATTAATGGAAACGCGCAGAAGGCAATCCCTTCCACCAACCGAATTCACCTCTTGACAATGAATCTGAAGCATTTACCGGCGAACCTGTTCGAGACACCAGTTTCAGTCTCATTTCCGGGGTAACTTGACAAGATTATATTCTATCCACAATTCTGAACCTTATTCATCCGCTCGTTCCGACCGACAATCCTCCTAGAGTAATAAGTCAACAAACTTCGCGCTTGAATAATCAATTCAGAGAATATGGTGCAAAATGTACCAGCTTCAACAACATCACCGGCACCAACAGTACAATCAATAACAGCACCAGTACCATCAACAATCCATGCTTCAATATCATCATCTGTACTTTGAGTATGATCTTCGTTCGACATGTCGAATATGTAATCTCTAAAGTTTTAAAGATTATTTATTCTAGTTCCAACCGAAAAGCAAATGAGTTTAATATTATATTAACTCATTAAATCCATGAATACATCTGAAGAAAATATATATGTATATATGTTTTCATAAAGATTGTAATTAAAAATTCTCTTGTACAAACTGTTAATGGTGAAAATATTTTAACGGGTAGGTAATACCCGAGGACTATTTAAATTTCACATTAATAAGTTACATTGTACGTTCTTCGAATTTGTTTCAACAGTCATATACTATCCTACTTACATCCATCGATATACAAATCCGTTCACCACCGAATAACCATATTCATCCAAATACATATTTGGATTTTGACCTATCAGAATCCAACAAGTGGCATAATGAAGAAATAATGGACACAATAAAAATTGATTAGAAACAGATTAATTAACAATATGAAATTCTATTAAGAATCCACGCTGACAAAATCCTAGCTAACTGTTCCTAGCTAACTGTTAATTCCGTATTACCATTTAATTATCGCAATTTATTTATCGCAGTTTATTTATCGCAATTTACATTCTCGCAATTTTATTATCGTCATTTAATTTCTGTTATTTACTTTACGCACTTTATTTATCGTCATTTAATTTCTGTTATTTATTTTACGCACTTTAAATATCGGGACATGTATACAAGGTTTTGACATATCATATCGACGCATCTATATATATTATTTGGAATCACCATAGACACTCTATATGTAGTAATGATCGAGTTCTCTATACAGGGTTGAGGTTGATTCTCAAATAATATATATACTTTGAGTTGTGATCGAGTCTGAGACATGTACACGGGTCACGATATTTATTAATCAATTCGAATATTATATATTAAATTATATATGAATTACTGGACTGTTACTGCGGAATATCAACTGTGGACTACCAACACTGGACAATTAAAATGAATTAAAATATTGATTATAACATATGAAACTAAACAATTCTTCAAGTTTGCCACTTGATTTCATCTTAAACCTCATTTGTATCTTGATAATTACAAATCTGCGTTCAAACCTTTCACGATTCTTGAAAACACCTCAATCGATAGGATGAATCAACCGCACTTCATCTATGGAAGGAAAGGTTTATGAATATAGTTATGCACCTGAGAAACTCTCGGCAACTGAGTAAAAGTTTAACATGTAGTCGCGTCAGATCCTTTGGCATTTATTAATAAAAATAACTTTGCGATCCCTTTTCAAGGTAGCCAATTTTGTCACAGCTCCAGCAAGTCAACTTCGACTTTTCATTCGAAGTAGCCTTACTATAATCCTGATATATACGATTACCTTTTTGATACTGGAGAATTCTTTCATATTCCACCACATTACTAGTAAATGTACCGGCAACCTTGTCGCTCCTTAGTTTAGATTCCTCCGACAAATCACTATATTTATCTATTGAAGTCTCGTCATGTACTCATCCGCATCTTGTAACAAGAACTGCCATAACAATTACCAGGAATCAGCAATCAGCACTTTGAAAACTCACAGCATATCTACATCAACAGTTATATGTATGACATTTATCTCTTAGAATTATGATATCTCATTTTGAAATTCTGAAAAGCACTCAGTCAGAAATCAATACTCTGAATGTTGAAAAAGCTGAATGAAGCAGCAGAAACCATAGACAACCGTAAACGACCTTAATCATCGAAAGTTTGATGATAAAGAATAGTATGTTGGAAAAGCCCAGAAAAGTTGGAACCGGAAAAATGGATTGAGCTAACCATAAAGGAAACCAAGGAGAAATACAAGTAACATACCCTAAATTAATAGAACCCAGATAAATCTAGATCCGTTGAAATCTTTAGAGAATATCTTGCTCCGAAATCATGTTAAAATCTTGCGAAAAATCTTTCTCCATCAACCATCGAACTTAGAAATTCCAAAATATCATCATCAATATCTTTGATATTTCTGAGGATATTTTCATAAATATTCTCGTCCGAAATTATATACCTCTTCGTACTTCCTGTGTATCATTATATTGGAAACATTTAATAGAAAATTTAGTACCAAAAAGCAGATTATGCGAAACCATGAAAGAAGCCGTGGACAAATCACAAAGAATAAGTTTGACTTCAAAGAATCCAAATGATTCTGTTTCTGATGAAATCTTTAACGAATACCTTGCTTCCGAATCTAAACCCTTACGGATAAATCTTCTTCATCATCCCTCGATATTAGAAATTTCAAGATATCATCGTATCTTTCATTATAAATATCCTCCATATTTCTGAAGATATTTTCATAACTATTCTTATCTGAAATCAAAAATCTCCTCGTACTATCAATGTTACATCATATAGAAATTATTAGTTTCTATATTCTGTAAACTTTCGAGCTTAAAATATGAATGTTTTTGAAGTAGTGTTGGGTACTGATGCATGAATTAGTATAATATAATGACACTTGATCAACGTGATTATATTACAGTAAGTCATGCTGAGTTTCTAATGAAACGTGATGATGGTTCACAGTAGATTATACCATCATCATGTGTCATGTTACATAATTCTTTCATTCTACATAACCTCCAAGCATATCAAGAAGAATATATTCCTGATAATTCTATCGTCTGTATTTTTGATAACTTTGAAAATCAAATTGTGTTATTACGTTCTTTCTGGTTTAGAACATTATAGTCATTCGAAACTCCATACTTACGAATTCTGGACCATTACAAGAGATGTCCAATCGTAAAAAGAAGAAACGAAGGGACAAAGCTCCAAAAGAAATAGAAATTGGAGTATAAATCGCAGCAAAGAGGAAGGAGTATTAAATGGGGATGACAATGATCATAGAAGATAGAAGCAGGGACTTCGAAATATCAGGGAAGATATACAGCCCAATAACAACACATAAATTACAAACCGTGAATATCAGTGCGTATAGCAATATAAAGACACGGGAGGATTATAAATACAATAATCACTAGAGCATAGTAGAAATAAACAGATTCTTCTGGTGGAAGTTGGAAAAGAAGAACGAACATTACGATAGTCAGAATGAGAACAAGGATTAGAACGGGATTAAGCATTTTCACAATCTTTTGGATGTATGAACTAAGAAAGAAAGTACAGGAATGGTGAGAATAATGGAACGGAGAAGTTTAATTTATAATGGAAATATCAGATAGAGTAATCGAGGTAGATCATCGTATTTAATTATAGAGATCTTAATCTCCTTATTCGCCGAAGAACCAAATCTTTTAGATTTTGAAGATCTTCTTTAAATCCCTCAAATTCCGGAATTCAACCCTCTACGTCAAAAGCTATGACGCACCATATCTTCTAAATTCAACCAAGACAACGTCAATAGTTAAGACGCACCCTATTTTTTAAATTCAATCCTGTTTACGTCAAAAGATATTACGAATCTACATTTACTCATTTCACTCTTTCATGATAGCTTCACTCGTACCCTTCGCAAAAACGAAATGTTTTATCCATATTACTCAATGATGATAAAACTTTATTTATCAACTCATATTTGTCATGAAAACATTCTTATTGATATCCATGACGACCTCTATCAAATTTCGGGGACGAAATTTCTTTAACGGGTAGGTACTGTGATGACCCGGGAATTTTCGACCAAATTTAAACTTGATCTTTGTATGATTTCAACAAGATAAGCAAAGTCTGTTAAACAGAGTCTCAATATTTTTAACCATTTACATGAATACATTTAAACCTTTGATTATTCCCAACGAGTCACGAACCATTGTGTAAATTTATATGTAACATATGTATGTATATATATAAATTAATTTGAAGATAGGTATATATAATAATATGAAATAATAAAATACAAAGTTAATCATTAGAATTAAAAACGTAAAATAATATACAGAATAATTAAGTTGCTATCAGAATATATATATATATATAAACAATAATATATATACATATATATTGTAAAATATATAAATAATAAATATACAATAAATGTTATCATATAATAATACAAAAAAAAAATGTAAAGTATGTAATTACAAGTTACAATATAGTTATTAGATTAATATTTTTATTACTTTCATTATTAATACTAATATTAGTGTTAATAATTAAAATCAGTATTAGTTATATTATTATAGATAGTATATAGATATGAAATATAATGCATTTAATTTATCATCTTTACTAATATTATTATTATTTTCATTACTATTGTTAGAATAAATATTTGATATTAATAACAGTGATATCAATATTACTTTGTATAATATATAAATATGAAACTTGATATGATTGAATAATTATATAACTATTATTATTATTATTATTATTATTATTATTAAATCTATTATTTTTATTAGTATTTGTATTATTATTATAAAACTATCAATATTAATAATATAATTATTAATAAAACTTTATATAAAAGGAATCAAGATCAGGTTCAAATCATAATTGACTGTATACGTTTTTTGTACCTATCTCCAATTAGTTAGAAGTCTACATCAGATTCCAAAACACAACAAAATTCAGTACAATCAGTGTTATTCTTTAATATATTTTTTTATTTACTTTATGTACGAATGATTCTGTTTTGACGAGTTCAATTCGATTATATATCAAACTTTCCACTTGATAAATGATATCAAACCAATTCACACTATCATTACAAATCACAGACCCTTTAACAACTGCTGTTTAATCAAAATTAACCAGAATAAGTGAAGAACAGGAGGTACGCTCTGTTCTTGGTCATTTTTTTTCCAAACAAAGTCGATTTTCAATCAGATGTAAGAACTATTAATGCTGTGTTGTTCAAAAACTTTTACTAAAACTATCTGGAAGGTTTTAATTCCCAATTCATTGAATTGAAAACAAATTTAGGAGTCAAAGTTTTTGCTTTAAAAGTCAACCTTTCTGATTTTGTCAAAATTCGATTCATATTGGACATCTCCAGTTAAATGGATGATCGAGATAGATGTTAGGATTGATTTTAAATAAAATTCGTATTTAAACTTTGATCTAAAACGTTCTAATTTTAGAATTCATGTGTTGAGTTGTTATTCGATTTTTTTTTCTGTTACAGCTCCCCGTATATTTTTTTTTGTTTGTTTATTTGTTCTGTTAAATGCCAATTAAACACATTGAATCGTTTTCGTTTCTATAGAAGAACTTAAAGCATTTAGTCAATTGGTGATTAGGATTGATTTGGTCTCTGAGCAATTTAAATCTTGAAGAAGATGAAGTTAAACAGAACCCAGTTTATATACATTTAATTCGTGAAGTAAACTAGAAAAGCAGAGACAGAGGGACGGTCTTGGGATGTTTCGGGTATTCGAGAGGTCGGGTGTTCGAATCCGGTTCGCGACAATTTCTTTTTAAGCTTCTTTTGAGGTAGTATTTAATTTCCATATCACTTTTATTATTATTATTATTATTATTATTATTATTATTATTATTATTATTATTATGATTGTCATTATTATTATTATGTATTATTAAGTATTGTTACTAATTCAAGTATTATTGTTATTATTATTATTATTAGCATTATTATTTAGTAATTAATAGTGTTAATATTATTATTATTATTATAAGTATTACCATTATTGTTAATATTATTGTTAATCTTAGCTATTATATTTATTATCATTATTAATAATAAAGTTTATCATTTCTAACACAATTAAGAATCACAATTATGACTACTACTATTATTATCATTATCACTAGTATTATTATTATAAATAAAAGTGATACGATTTATTAGTACTTTCATAAATATTAGTATTATTACAATTTATAGATATAGTAGAACTATTATTATTAACATAAGTATATTAATAACGTTATTATCATTATTTTTATCCTTACTAATATTAACTTAGTATAATTAGAACTATGTTTTTGATAAACAAATGAAATATATATACAAAATATAGTTAACACATACAACCTAACAAAGAATTTTTATATGAAACCTAAATATACTATTAAAGTAAAAAGGATATAATTAATAAGTTATATATATAAACTTAGTCGATTGCGATTATGTGTATTGATATATATACACAAATAATATAGGTTCGTGAATCCGAGGCCAACCCTGCATTATTCAGTTGTTAATTATCGTTATATGTATTTTTACTACAAAATACATTATGGTGAGTTTCATTCGATTCCCTTTTTACTCTTTACATTTTTGGGACTGAGAATACATGCGCTTTTATAAATGTTTGACGAAATAGACACAAGTACCTTAACTGCATTCTATGATAGAATTATCTGGGATTGGGGTTGATTATTATGACACGCATTAGCTCCCGGTTTTCGTTAGAGCGTATGAGCTCCCGAGCCTGGTGGATGGTTTATTATTTACGACATTTTGGCACCGGTTGTCCTATATTTTTCAAACATGTGTTCAGCCGTGGGGTGTAAAGACCGGCACAGAGGTTCTATATTTTGAAGGCACATGTATTCAGCCGTGGGGTGAAAGACCGGCACAGATGGTTACTATTATATTTTGAATCCTCACCAGGTGTTCTTCATATGAAAGATATTTTTCGTGCAGTTGGAATGGGACTTCTGCACGTTTTATAATAAATGAAATCTTGTGGTCTATTAAAAATGATGAAAATGAAATGATTACTATAAACTAATGAACTCACCAACCCTTTTGGTTGACACTTGAAAACATGTTTATTCTCAGGTTTGAAAGAAATCTTCCGCTGTGCATTAGCTCATTTTAAGGATTTTACTTGGAGTCATTCATGACATATTTAGAAAGACGTTGCATTCGAGTCATTGAAGTTCATTAGAGATTATTAAGTTAATGACGGATTAAGTCATTTATAGTTAGATATTATGAAATGGTATGCATACCTGTCAACTTTCAATGTAATGAAAGTTTGTCTTTTAAAAACGAATGCAATGTTTGTAAAATGTATCATTTAGAGGTCAAGTACCTCGCTATGTAATCAACTATTATGAATCGTTTATAATCAATATGGACTTCGTCCGGATGGATTAGGACGGGTCCTTTCATTTTTCTCCCATGCTGGGAATGTTTATAGGCATAACTGAACCACATAACTCAGTTGTTTGATGTGACGCAATCGTGGCAATTCCTCCCATTGTAGGAAACTTAATCAAGCCATGCACTACCGATGGTATAATATTAAAACGTCGTATGAAATTTCTCCCTAGTAGCGCATTGTAACGCGAAGTCGAACGAACCACATAAAAGTCAACTAACTCGTGTCTGACCAATTGCGGATTCTTATCATCCGCAAGCCCTATCATTAGCTCTATCCGGCCTAGCGACCATGAGCTTTCTCCAGAGAACCATGATAGCGTAATATCGGGCTGGCGTAACTGCGCTTTAACTTCTGCAGGAAGGAAACGATAGCAATGCTCATACATAATGTCGACGCCACTCCCGGTGTCAATATTCATGCGTTTGATCTGTATTCCGCAATTAGGAATGCGACACTTGATGATGATGGGCTCGTTAACGGTGTCGATCGACATTACGGGAGGGAACGAAATTGGAATGAGCTCCCAATCCTGGTAATTGTTGTATTTCCTTCGCTGGCCAACTTTGTCTGCGTCAACCATATTGATGGTTACATCGGCACTTTTAGCTTTATCTGTTTTTTGCCATGCGAACGTTTTGGCTTTTGAACTCTCTTCTGCGGCCTTTCCCTTATCTTTCTTTGGTGGCTTGAGATGATCTAATTTTCCTGCGCGTAGCGCTTTCAACACTCGCTCCATTAAATTTTTACACCGATTGGTCTCATGGCCGTGATCGTCATGAAACTCGCAGTATTTTGTTTTATCCCGCTTGCCAAATTCTGTCAGGGGAGTTGGAACCGCAAAGGTTGCGCATACTGGTTCGGTTGCCAAAATTTCTTTTGGTGTTTTAGACAAGCTTTTGAGCAGCGCATAATTCTGATTATTAATACCGCACTGATTATTGTTTTGAAAACCACCACTTGCTCGCCCTTTATCATTTCTTATAGGACCACCACTAGTATCTTCCGCGAGAGCTGTTACCGCGATTTTGATCGCGCGAACGATCATCATCTTCTTTCCTTTCGTTGCGTGAGCTAGCTGTTGGAATATCATTACCTTCACCACTCCGCATATAATCATGGCATTCATTAAGCACTTTAGCATAAGTTGTTGGCACTGTATGGTGCAGACTCCTTACCAGCGTTGGATGACGCTCTGTACTTATACCATGTATCAGCCCAGAAATCTGCTGTTCTGGCTTTAGGTCCGGTATGCGCAAGTACTCATTAGTATATCTCGTGAGAAATTCTCCCAAAGATTCCTTGGGTTTCTGCACAATATCGAGACATTCAATGTGAGTGCGTTTGCGCTGCCTTTGATTTTGATACTGCAGCAAGAACTTCGTACGCAAATCCATGAACCCCGATATGCTACCTGCCGGAAGTTTATTGAACCATTCACGCGCAATGCCCTGCAACGTCATGGGAAATATCTGACATGCAACTGGATCAACCCACCCTTGGGTGCGCATCACGCCTTCGAAACGCTGCAGGAAATCATCTGGGTCAGTCAAGCCATTGTAGGTACCTAACGTGTGAGGTATCTTTGGTGCTGATGGAAACGGATACGCGGTTATATGGGGAGGAAACTTGTCAAAAGTGGTTGGTAGCTTAAAGGGCGGTTTAACAGGATCCCCTTTGAGTCCTGCGAAGAAACGCTTCATCATATCCTGAACAAAATCAGGTTGCGAAAATAAGTGGACCATGTCAGGAGGTGCCGCCTGCATAAATTGGCTTGCGAGATTCGCCTGCCCCTGAATATTTTGCCAAGGTTGCCCCGGCGTCTGCGGATATAGCCAAGGCTGCTGCGTTAGAAAAGAAGGCAGGCTTGACGGCGCAGAGTATACGGGTAGCTGAAAAGGTGCCAAAACCTATGGCGCAGATGCCTGCGAGACCTGAGGATATGCCGTTATAAGTCCAGCTGTATGTGCAGTACTTTGCTGTTCTGCGGTTATTGGCGTCCAATGTGAATTGGCGTCTGGAATGACACCGAATCCCCAACTATTAAGTGATGTATGCGCATCCGCAGGGGTCAGAAACTGCGATACTGGACGCGGCGTTTGCCAAGGTTGCAATGGCGTACACGACAAATTTTGCTGAACACTCTGCCTCTGCAGAGGAATTGAAACGTGGTACTGTAAATAGGTACCTGGCCGCAGCATACCACATGCGGACCTACTGTTTCACCGCTAGTGCCTACTAAGATGACCCTTGGATCCACCGAGGAAAAATCCAGCCGCGTGGTTATGACTGGTGAGTTTGCCCTTGGCGGTGTAATTCCATCCGGATATATCGGCTTGTACCTTTGGAAAGGCTCGCCGGACACTGGTGGAGGGTAAGGCGTATATCCCGCCCCCGTAGTCATAGCTTGCGTCTGCTGGTTACCAGACGACGTGTTTTGATTGTCTGTTTGAGTACGTTCCGATGAGTCCCCGGAAGTCATGATACTGTAAAAGAGACAAAATATTCAGAAATTTTGTGAATAATGAGCCTTATAATTCAAAACTTTTTTAAAGAAAAAACAATTAAACATGTCTTGAATTAATTCGGCTCTCAATGAAAGCACCACTTGATCATGCATATATTTTCCATAGAGTCAATATGCCTGTTCAATAAGGTAAGGGGGTTTAAGGATCTTAGAACTTGGCTCTCCGATCCGGCTACCGTGAATAACCCTGGCTGACATGATGATGTCGGCGGGGTGGCCAAGTGATTAAGTCCACCTTTGATAACGGTCGTTGATCAGAAGGCCCCATGTAAGGTTGTAGGTGCTAGTTAATAAGGAACTAACCTGTAAATCTTGAGAAGATGAAAGATGATGCTAATTACGTGAGATGTGTAGCAGACACTGGTTACGTAACGTGCTGTTCTAGAATGATAATAAGAGTTAGTATATATAGTCAAACCCTAATTCTAGAACCGTCTAAGATTATGATAATCCTGTCCATAACAAACTCCCCCGAATCTCGGTTGTAATTATGGAAAAGATATCGGCTTGATGACCAAGTAACCGCCGTACCGGGAACAAAGGCATTCGATACATCGGCGCATGCCGCATACCGCATACAAAGTACACGCATACGCATGCCAGCGAGCGCCCGCATACGTATAGAATGCGCATGCGGGTTGCGGTATCATTATGATAAATTTTTCACGTGAGAAATGTTCTTCAAATTTAAATTTTTATAAAATGGTCATTTACCAACACATACATAAAATCGAAATCATAATCCATTACCAAAATGATAAATGATATTTTTTATTGATAATTTTGATATTCAGTATTAATATTTTTTTATAATTTTGGGATACTAGCTTGGTCAAAAATAGATGAACAATACTTTTGTATGACAACCAAGGTTTTCATCATTTTTTGTATTTTGCCATATGTAGTGATTTTATTGTGTTTTCGGTGATACATTGTTAATACACACCTGCGCAATATAGAGTCAAAATTGATTTAAGAGTATTATTATTGTTGTTTTTACTATTATTTTCTCAATATTTGATTTTGTTATACTCCGTAATTTAATTTAATTAATATTAATGAGATAGAAACTTTTAAATTTTGAGGTGTGATATTGGCTATAAATAATGGAGAGTAAGGGTGTGAGAAAACCATTATTGAGAAAGCGAAAAATGGCACCATCAAACTCTTTAATTTTGCTCCTATCCTCTTGTTCTTTCTTCTTTTTATTGGTTGTTGCAAGAAATGAGTTTACGGTGGATACAAATCAACAAGAAGCAGCACACCATTATCATACCCTTAAACAAAGCTCTTTCTTACCATCATCAATTTGTAACCCCTCCACTAAAGGTTAGTTTCTATGTATTCTATATAATATATAATATATATTATTTATTATTTATACCTCAAACTTGTAACATAATATATATGTTTTGTAATAGTGTATACATACATGTATATGTATGTGTTGTTGTCTATGGTTGTGTACGACGATAAACATATAAAACGATAGAAGTAAGGTACCCGGCCCGTTTCAACAATTTAAAGGTTCTAGACGAAAATAAAAATGAGTCCACATATACGTTAAATTTTTTTACAACGTATAAAAAAAATAATATTCCAAGTTATCTATTTAGTTACTTACATCGTACATTTAATTATTAAAAATAAGTTATTTTAACTTGAATTAATAATTTTTTATTTGATTTGATTAAATATATTGAGAGATTATTTACATATTCTGTTCATGTGTACATGTTAATATGTGTGTTATGCCGTTATATGATGTAACTCAATGCATGTATACACGTATTAGATACTCTTCCAACTTTAAGTAGATCAAGATTTATTAGTATGTTCGTGCAAGTTTTGTCCATACTTTACATCATAGTAACATAATAAATAGTCACTTTGTATCCATAGCTAGTGAGTTCACTCGACATTCCTAATAGATTTTTGAATAACTACTTGTCACTTTGTATCCATAACTATTCAAAGATAGCTTAGTGGTATGCTCCTATATTCTAACAAGAGATTTCAGGTTAAAACCTTAAATACCAACATATATTAGTTGAAGTGGCCAGAAAAAAGATAAGAATGGATTATGTTGTGTATATTTGAATAAAAATTACTTTCTTACTCCGGGTATAGAAACACTATCTTTTTACCCGTATATAGTTACATGTAATTGTAATACGATTATACAGTTTTGATTATAATCTAAGGGCCATAATTGTTGCTGGATTATGAAGTTTTATCTTTTAGATAGACATTGATGGAATGTGAAGTGTTAGTATATATGTTTTAATGTCACTTTCATGAAAGAAATGAATGAAAATAATTGGACCCTTGATAGGTACGGCAACCACACTATGAGATTATGGGGTCTTTTGGACCATGGATCGTGCCTACACCAAACTTACACTCAATCTTTGCCCATCTTTTAATTTAAACAATCGTTAATTAATTAATATACTCGTAAATATGTTTAGCCGTCTCAAAATAAATACTCTGTATTATTTATGCTAATCTGATATTTAGATCACTACTTCAATTACTCGTATAATTTAACTAATAATTTTTTATTTTTTTTAACAGCAAATTATATTATAAAACGAAAATAACAAGAGGTTCTTACAAGATGTTACACATAACGATACCGAGCTAGAATCCTATGCTAACATCTAAAGTACACACAAGTATATAACTCGAACTAAATTACAAAACAAGTATTTGTTGATTTTGCAACCATTCGAGCCACTCGATATTTTTTTATTTACATCTCTTCGCAATCCATTCAAAACTCTTCACTTATGTGTCATTTAGTGCAACCGGAGGAGACCAACTCAACTTCTTAAACACAATTTGATTCCTATTTTTCCAAATGAGATAAACGCCAGACCACACCATTGCGTGCCAAATCTTCTCACCGACTTCCGAACATTGTAAATGACTACTCCCACTTAGAATATGATCAAGATTATGTTGTGACGAAACAATGCCCTACCAATTTAAAACTTTATCCCAAATTTCCCGAACCTTTTTACACGAAAATAATGCATGATTGACCGTCTCTACTACCTCATCGCACAAAGGACAAATAACGGAATGAAGATCAATCCCCCTTTTGTCAAGTTCGGACAAAACGGGTAATCTTTTCCGCCTTGCCTTCCACATGAAAACGCCCACTTTTTTTGGAAAAAGATTATTTCGTTGAGTTGCTAGATTAGAAGGATTTGTATGATAACACTTAACCAGGATATGTTTCGTTAGAGATTGAGTTGAAAAGATATCGGACCCGCATAATTTCCAAGTCCAAGCATCGTCCTTCTCGATCACTAACCTTGATGTTGAAATCAGCCTTTCTAATTCGTCTAGCTCGCCTTTTGTTCTACCTGTGACTTCACGGACCCACGACCACATCGAAACGCACCTTTATCCATCCC
Source organism: Rutidosis leptorrhynchoides (assembly GCF_046630445.1). Taxonomy (NCBI): domain Eukaryota; kingdom Viridiplantae; phylum Streptophyta; class Magnoliopsida; order Asterales; family Asteraceae; genus Rutidosis; species Rutidosis leptorrhynchoides. Next base: position 358,140,795 of record NC_092341.1, on the reverse strand, counting down.
AATTAACTCGATCCGATATCAACGCATTTGTATTAGATTCTAACCACGCCAATCTTTTGAAAATTTCCTTGAGAGGTTTGTCTTTGAGCCACACATCTTCCCAAAAATTTATTTTGCTACCATTACCGATCACCTTTGAAAATGACTTGAAAAAGTCAACACCTAAGCCATCTTTCTCGAAACCTGTTTTTACAATTTTACCCCAAGTAGAATTAGCACATGAAAGTGAATTGAACACACCCAAAATAATTGACCCCGAATCCCCATGAAGACTTTAATAACATTAACTCACAAGGAAGTGAGTTCGGTATAAAACCTCCACCACCACTTGCCGATTAATGCTAGATTTTTGCAATTAAGAGAGCCAAGATTAAGTCCGCCTTCCACCCAAGGACGGATAACATCATATATCCCATTTAACCCACGAGAGTTTTGACTCGTCGCCCGACCCACCCCAAAAGAATTTTCTTCTCACACACTCAAGTTTTTTAAGCACGCTAGGCGGGGCACGAAAGAGCGAAAAGTAGTACAAAGGCAAACTATTTAGAACCGAATTCACGAGTATTAAACGTCCTCCGTAAGACATCGCACGTGCTTTCCAATCCGATAACCTTTTCTCAAACTTATCTATAACCGGTTTTCAACTTTCGAACTTGTTCATTTTTGCTCCAATAGGCAACCTAAGATAAGTGAACGGGAAGGAGCCAACCTTACAACCAAAAAGATTAGCCATAAACTCGACATCATTCTTTTCAACGCCCACACCAAAAAGATTACTCTTGTTATAATTAACCTTTAAACCGGAGCACAACTCAAAACATTATAGAAGCTTCATTAAATTCTCAAAATTATCCAAGCTCCAAGTACCAAAAAATATCGTATCGTCCGCATATTGGAGGTGTGAAATGAGAATTTTATCCTTTCCATTTTCTACCCCACTATAAAGATTATTTGACACCGCCGACTTTGTTAACCAATTAAGTCCCTCTGCCGCAATAATGAAGAGGAAAGGCGAAAGAGGATCGCATTGTTTCACACCCCTCCCGAGCTTAAATTCTTTTGTTGGGGAATAATTGACAAGTACCGAAATAGAAGCCGTTTTTAAACACGATGTAATCCAACCCCCCCTCCATTTAGCACCAAAACCCATAAATCCCATCATATCATTCAAAAATTCCCAACTAAGACTATCAAATGTTTTTTCAAAATCAACTTTAAACTTCATACTAATAATTTTTTTTTATGTGTAAACATACTTTTTTCAAGTTCAGTGACTTACTATGTATAGCTAGTAGGGTGAAAATATATTTGCATAATAAAGACTTTTATAAATATTCAATTCATTTTATATACGGAGTATATCAAATTCATATATCATAATGTAATGTAGTATTTAAAAAAATTTAGTAAGTTTTAATACTCCTTACTCTTAATTAATTTTCTTTTTCAAACAACAAAAATTTTATTTAAAAAAAATCAAAAAGCTAAGCTAGGAAAAATTACAGAGAATTACTAAGAATCAATAAAATTAAAACTACACTTCTATCAAAAACATATTACTTTTAAAGAAAATGCTTAACTTCTACTCTGTCTTTATGGCCAATTTGTTAGTATAACATTAAATTTCAATAAAATAAAGCCAACACTCTACAAATTATATCAGTTAAAATTTACACTTGAGCCAAATTTAACCTTAAAAGTTAATTTAAAGGATTAAAAACTCAAGTCATTATAAGTATTATAATATTTAGAACCTCTTTTAATTTTTTCCTGAATATTTTCATAAAATTATATAATTATTATAATATTTTCCATACAAAATGATGGATAATGATTAAAGAGAAAAGAATTGAAACCACTATGTTTGGTAGGGTATTCATTTCACGATTACCGTGTTCCTAGATAAAATAAGACCAACTCAATGAGATAATTCTAAAATCCCCAATTTCATATTATTAGTTAACCGTATTCTAGGATCTTGCGCCGGCTTCGCCTACCTTTCGGAATGATTTAAGGATCGATGGTTCCTATAATGCGGTTCGAGTTTCATACCGAAAACACGTGTGTGCGTGAAAAATGGTCGTGTGAGTGAGTTATTCCACAGTCAGTGATTTCAAATACTTGCCTTAAAAGATGTTAATTATACAAATTTTTATTATGTGATATATATCATATTAGATACAATTTTTAAGGACATAGCCCTATAGATTTTTGTCTTAATATTTTTAGTATACTTTTCCATGATATTTTGTATTTTCACTGAACTAGAATCACATATTTGTTAATGTCAAAACAAGAAGTTCCCGTGACACACGACATTATGTATTGTACAAACTTTTAAAAAGATCTTGATATCGCATTTATTATATTAACAAAATTAAAATATGTCAAATATAGGTACATATACAAATATGATAAACACATGGCGACCAATAATATATTGTCACTACTCTAATATGACAAAACTGTTTGTTTGTGTGCCTTTCAATTTTATTGAAGATTCACATGGAAAGGGGATTTCCTTTTATTCATCTAAAGTTAAATATATAAGTTGAATAATATGTTTTTGTTTGATATAGCTTTGTTTGGAATCAAAAGATGATCAAGATTACTTGTTAAAATTCATTGACCGACACCGACTCACAAGTGACATGCAACCAAAAGACAACGGCCAGACCATAGTTAGAGTCATCACATTATCTATTTTTTATGTAACTAGTTTTAACTTCACAAAATAATTAATAAGTGTAGACGTGTAGTGATTCTGAGGGAATTAAACAAATGGGAAAGATAGGTAGCGGCGTAATATCATTCATCGCTAGCGTAATATAATTTATCACACATCAAATAAATGATAATTCATCACATGCGTAATTATCATTCATCACGTTGCTTCCTCTACTTCTTCTTTTCTAACTTCTCAGATAATGGTTGAAATTACAATTAACTAATTATTAATTAATAATTTACAATTTATTAATTTAATAGTTTAAATTGGTTAAAATAAGAGAGAATTATGACATCTTCAGCCAAATTAATTATTGAAATTCAAAACTTTTAACTCATTTAAAGGTTGAAATTCAATCTTGCTAAAAATATGACATAAATTTTGGGATTTTTATATATAAGAAAATAATAATTCCGAACTATTACTGTTTTGTATACCATATATGAATCGATGAAAAAAAAAAAAAAAACGAAGGGACTTCACTTATACGAATCTTGGCCTCATGTTCTCTAAAGGTCAGGTCAGAGGCGAAAACTCGAAAAGTTCATCATGGCGATAATCTATATAGCTATTTAACAAGATTACTTGTACGTGGTTAGGTACAAATTAAGATCTCAAGATAATCTATATAGCTAATTACACAAGATTACTATATTCAGACCTCAGTACAAAGAAGGGTCTATTTCCCAATACATGAAAAAGTTTAAGCTTACACGTAGAAAAACTAAATAGACCGCTGAATCCAATCAATAGACGTGTTATGGTGTAAATCAGTTTGTAACTCAATTAGCCTATAGGTAAAGTCGTATATAAATGGTACCAAAAGGCCTTTGGCCTAGCGGTATGGAGGAGCCCCGCTGTCATTGAGGTCATGGGTTCGAGTCCTATTTACGAAATTATTCGTGTAAAATTATGTAAGTTGCCTGAGTTTTCCGTTCTAAAAAAAATGTATATAAATGGCAAACAAGTTCTAAAGCATAATTTGTAAATTTGGGAGTTATCTTTCTTGGCTATGTAATGTAATCTTACTTATTTTCAAACTACCACTTAATAAGATTTAAATCTTTGTACTAGGTGACAAGAAAAAGGGAATATTGGAAGTGGTTCACAAACATGGACCATGTTCTAAGTTCAGTGAAGACAATGTCAAACCTTTGACAATTGAAGAAGTTTTCACACATGATCAGTCAAGAGTTGACTCAATCAGGGCTAAGTTAACCTTCAAAAAAGACCAAAAAGACACACTAGGCAAAAAGGCTACAGTCCCTTCTAAATCAGGTAGCACCATAGGATCCGGTAACTACATCATAACGTGCGGATTAGGCACCCCGAAAAAACACCTTTCGCTCATTTTCGACACCGGAAGTGACCTAACTTGGACTCAATGCCAACCATGTGCTCGGTCATGTTATAAACAACAAGAGCCCATATTCGCACCATCCGCATCAACCACATACACCAACATTTCATGCACCTCATCCGAATGCTCAGGACTTAGTACCGCAACTGGGAACACGCCTAGTTGCAGCTCGTCGACATGCGTGTATGGTATTCAATACGGCGACCAATCGTTTTCGGTTGGTTTTTTTGGAAAAGAAAAACTTACACTTACTTCAAAAGATGTGATTGACAATTTTTATTTTGGGTGTGGTCAAAACAACCAAGGACTTTTTGGTGGTGCGGCAGGGCTATTAGGACTCGGTCGCGATAAGCTGTCGATTGTGTCTCAAACGGCTGCAAAATATGGTCAAGTTTTTTCGTATTGTCTTCCATCAAGGGCTAGCTCAACTGGTTTCTTAACATTTGGTAGTGCAGCTTCAAATAATGTCAAGTACACACCAATTTTAGACCAACAAGGTGGAAGTTTTTATGATCTTGATCTTAATGCAATTTTTGTTGGTGGAAAGAAACTAGCAATAAGTCCAAGTGTGTTTAAGTCATCAGGTACAATTATAGATTCAGGCACTGTTATAACTAGGCTTCCATCGACAGCGTACGCAGCTTTAAGTAAAGAATTTAAAGCTCAAATGACGCAATATCCGTTAACTAAAGCGTTATCTATACTTGATACATGCTATGATTTTACTAATTATCCTACTGTTAATGTACCAAAGATAAGTATACTTTGGGGTGGGAACACTGTCATGAACATTGCATCGTCTGGAATTTTTTACGCAAACGATATTGATCAAGTGTGCTTAGCGTTTGCGGGTAATAGTGATGATTCGAGTGTTGGTATTTTGGGAAATACGCAACAAAAGACGATTGAAGTTGTGTATGATGTGAAGGGTGGAAAGGTAGGATTTGCATCAGGAGGATGTGCTTGAATGAAGATGTATGATTTATAACGATACATGGGTTTAAAAGTTAGCGAAAAGATTGTTGAAATAAGGTATAGATGTAAGTTTAGTTGATTATACCATTTACAAGTGCTTGATTTGTGAAGTTGTGAAAGTAAGATGTGAATTGATTGCCTTTTAGTTTGATGTTTGATAGTTAAAAAGTTGTCAAAGGAATCCACATTGTATGACAGAACCAAAATTGTATAATACGATTCTATATGAATTTATGCTTTATCTTATATACGGAGTATTAATTATCATTATTATCTAGTGTATCTTGTTTCTAGCATATCAATGGGTACATTTTTGTTGAATAGTATGTACATCAAGATATTAAGAATATTGTACAATTATGGCCCGTCTCCCCACCTTGGTGGATTTGATATCGTTGTGAAGTACATGTTAAAATGAGATCAGGAAAAGAATCAGAATCACGAAGTAAAGCAGTTAGGCTCGTACAGTTGAACATAAATATTCATCTTCGTCGTATAAATTTTTTTTTTTTTTCAAAAGCAAGGAAAAAATAACATTTATACTCACAGAATACATCAAGAATGGGCCACCTATACACTGTTACATTAGGCTAGCCCAGAAAACAGAATCGACAATGCACAAGAAGTACATACACCAATACAGCTTCATATAACAAGGAATTACACCAACACAGATTCATATAACAAGGTAATGAGAAGGGTTTGTAAGCCAAATGTGCCCATCTATACTCTTTCCTTTGAGCCTTTTAGAGATCCAATCGTACGAGATGACTTGTAGCTCGTTTAGCAACACCGGAACGCAAGAACCTTTACACTTAAAAACCTTCATGTTGCGATTCTTCCAAAGATAGTATACACAAATCCACTTGACGGCTTGCCAAAATTTTGAACCTAGAGCCGACATAGGTTGAGAAGAGGTTACGAAGAAGCTCATTTAGACTATAGCTAGAGATGATGCCAAAATTCCACCACTTGAAAACCCGAGACCAAACGTCCAAAGAAAAATTGCAAGCAACGAAGGAATGATCTACCGTCTCAAGGCTATGAAGATCGATACCCCTTTTATCAAGTTCAACCCGTACCGGAATTCTTTTTTTCAACACTCTCCACACGAATACCTCAACTTTTTTTGGCACTAAGTTATTTCTTAAAGTTTCCTGGTTAGCGGATGTATATGTAGGAAACAAAGACGATTCGATGATAGATGATAACCTTTTAACCGTGAAGATACCATTTGAAGCCAAGCCCCACTTCCAAGTTACTCATTCGCTGAAACCCACGTTAATTGACGATAGCAGGTTTGTAAGCTCAACGAGTTCACCTGATGTTCTACCTGTTGGAGTTCTTGAAACGACTCGTCCATATTACTATAAACGCAGTACGTTATTCATTGGTCCCATAGCGAGGTATTCGACCTCTATATGATACGTTTTAGAAAATATTGCATTCGTTTCATGAAAAGCACACTATTATTATACATAATGCATGTTTTTAAACAAGTGGGCGATTATTTAAGAATAAATCCCCATGATACATCGGTTTCCAAATACTACACACGTGACATAACAGTCTAATATAATACATGACAAAGGTTTTATTGAATGCAACACTTCATCTAAACAAAAGCATGAGACTCCATGAACAGCTTGCTCAGATAATGCAACAGCGAAAGACTTTCTTAAGGACCTGAGAATAAACATGTTTAAACAGTCAACACAAAGGTTGGTGAGATATATAGGTTTAAAGCTAGCATCGATATAAATATAGACCACAAGATTTCATAGTTACAAACATTTCAATAAAGATATTCTATAAGTTGTTGAGCGCTTCGGTAACCATACTTAACCATTAATGTGGCATATTCCCTTTATTATGAAATCTCCCTACACTATACCAAGTGTAGTAAAAACGAAGTACTATGCAACCGTTTACGTTACTAGAGTGACTAGCTCGATTGTGGTTGTGAAACCCGATAGATCTATCAATAGGATTCGCGCTTACATGTTCTTACAACATGTAAATATTAGTTACCAAGCTATTAGGGAAGATATGCAAGGTGGTACAACTCAACGTAGAATATATTTTAAGTACTTGTGTCCATGGCGTAAAACATAAAATGCATGTATTCTCATCTCAAAATATTTTTAGAGTTTAAAAATGTAGTAAAAGTATATTAATAATAAGTTTTCAGCTTATTAAAAATATGGCCGTCGTCCTTGGATTCACGAACCTATAACAATAATAATGATTCAGATAATAATACGACATGTGAATAAAATAAAACAAGTTCATAGAATACTTATATATTAATTTTTAACATTTTTATGTTAGTAGTCCTTTGTTAGTAGTCCAAAATAGTCCGAAATGTCCAACAGTCCAATAATCGGTATATATATAATCTTAGAATTACCCCACGACGTATTGTATACGTATTGTCTTTGCATCAACCCAGAGACGTATTGTATACATATTGTCTTAGAATTTATTAAAACTTATTGTCTTAGGATTTATCAAAACGTATTGTATACTTATTGTCATGGAATGTACCAAGATTATATATATATATATATATATATATATATATATATATATATATATATATATACAATCTCAGAATTAACTAAGATTATAATATTTTGTTATACTAATGATAACATGTCCAAATATATATAGGAAAAGTCAGCAAGGATATGGTTAATATAGTTTTTGTAATATAAATTTCGTCCATACAACGTTAATTTTAGCAGATGTTGTTTTGCTCGCCAAATATTCATTACAACTCCGTTTAAAGTGAATCAAATTGCTATGGATTTCTTAAGAAGTTAATTTTTCAAAAAAAATTCGAAAAGTTCAGCCCATGTATTAATATTCAGAGTTTTACCCTCTTTTTGTGCCCGTGGACAGATTTGGAAGAATCCCGGCACCCACCCAATATATGATTTTTGATAAAATACTTCCACTTTGTCTAAAATCATGAAAAAAATACTGAAAGTCTTATTTACATATATTAACATATTTACAAAGTCTTAGCCTCGAACTCAAAGTCTAAAATAGGTTTTTAATTCCCAACCCAAAACAGCCCGCTTTTTGCCGAATGGAGATTAAACGATATATGTTAAGTTTCAAGGTGTTCTTCATATGTACAAGTTATAAGTTCTTATATTAACTTAATATAACATCATACTACATATAAATAAGTGTTATTAGAGTTAAGTTAGAAAGATTAGATTAGTCCTTCAAACAAGTTTAGAATCAACTAAACTATGTTCTAGTTTATAAACTCTTATATAGATAGCTATAAACATATGAATTGAACAAGAGTTGAAGTAGAGTTTTTACCTCAAGTTTAGAATGTAAATTTGCTGGAAAGAAGTAGTAGCACAAAACTTGAGAGAGTTCTTGCAAGTGTATGTGTGAAAATTGGAAGTAAAATTTGGAAAATGAATGTGTAAAAATGAGTTAGAAATGGTGCTTATTTATAGGCTTGAAAATTTGTTTTTTAGTGAAAATATCTAAGATAAGTTAAAATGTATTAAGTCATGGATGACATGTTAAATTGATTAGGTCATGGATGACATATTACACAAATAATTGCAGATTTCTATTGGTATATACCAATAGCAAATACTTCTAGAAGCTGTGTATAATACGGGTAAAAATACCGTATGAATGCGAGTAGAATTCTTGAGGAAATTGAACGAAAATACGAGTATAGCTATCCTTTATATGTATTGATATATTATAAAGTGTATTTAATACTTGTAAGAATGTATTTACACTCGTAATACTTTATATGTAAATACATTTTAACATAAGTTAATTACGTCGTTTAAATAGTAACATATATATTGTTCAAAAACTCTTTAAATTAGTAGTATAAAAATATATATATAATACTTTGTTAATATACTTAATGATATATATTTAATTATCATATTTTCAAGTTAAATCTATATATATATATACACACACACACACACACACACACACACACACATATAATTAATACAAGTTATGACGTTCGTGAATCGTAAGAATAAAAGGGTGGTCAACTGCTTATGTAAAATTCTTTTCGGAGGTTCAAGACTTATTAAAATTCATTGCTTATCAAGTCGAAATTATTAAATCATGTAAATAGTATAATCAAGTAGTCGAAAAAAATCCGGGTCATCATAGTTCTTGACCAGTCCCACGTGAATTCCACCATGTTATTTGTTGAATTCGCGACCCGATCCTTTACTGATGATGCGCTGCACTTGTCCAATCTATACAATCTTGGAAACATGTCTTTGAAGCACATTAACCCGCACCATAAATCTGTCCAGAAGGCTGTAGAGCCACCATCACCAAGCGTTTTCTTGAACGAGCTCTTAAATGGAACCTGCAATTCTTCAATTTGATTTCCTGCACGTATGATATTATTCCAAATGCCCCCGGTCGGAAGATGAGCGTGCCCATCCTCCGAACGAAGGCCACCATCAATTCCATAAATACTCCGAATAACTTTGGTCCACAAACAATTGGTTTCAGTTTTTGTGATGACCCGTCCAAATCCATTTGGACGAATACATCATTCATCAATTTCACAGTGAGGTACTGACCTCTACATGATACGTTTTGTGAACATTGCATTCTTTTGAAAAGGCACACCATAAATGAATATCAAATTCTAAGGTTTTTGACATTTGATGATTTCTACATATAGACAATCATAGTAAATAATAGTTTACAATACTACATCCGTTGACAATGCAGTCAAATAAGATACTTGGTGATGATTTTGTGAATGCAACGTTTTCTCGAATAAAGCATGTATGACTCCATGCACCTAGCTTGTATAACATATAAGTAAACAGCGGAAGACTTCTAGGAAACTGAGAATAAACATTCTTAAAAGTGTCAACACAGAGGTTGGTGAGTTCATAGTTTTAATGTTGCGCATAATCTGTATATAAAGGTGGATCACAAGATTTCAGTTGTTTCATCCAGAAACGTTTATCAAATTATTCTACAAGATTGAGCACCCTGGTAACTAAACTTTAACGTTATAATAAGTACCCATGTCTTAACATACATGAAACCAACATGTACAATACACGTAATCCAATGTGTACTAAACTCAAATAGCATACGTCCACTTTATAGTTCAGGCTAGGGTCTCTATACCTGGAATGGACGGGGATGTCAAGCCCTATGGATCCATATACAACTACTCGCGCCCACCAGTTCTTATAACTGGCAGTTACTAGTTACCAAAGCTAAGGGATTTTCGGTTCAAACTCAGTGTAGAATTTAGTATGTACTTGTATCCATTGCGTTTAAATAAAGTGCATGTATTCTCAGCCCAAAAGTATAGATTGTAAAAGCAATTAAAAAGGGAGCAAATGAAACTCATCTTAGCAGCACATAAGGTCATTCACCGAAATGTGACCGAAACTCGGAATGCAAAGTAACCATAGATCTTAACCTAGAGAACATATGTTGGTCAATAAATGTCTAACAAGCTATGTCAGGTCATAGTGTATCACAATCATAATGCTCGAGACCGACATGCAAAAGTTAACAAAACTTATCTCAAAAGTCAACCTGACCCAATATGATCTTTAAATCTATACATGTTTATTATATTAACATAGTATAAGTCTTGATAATTGAACGAATTTATAGTTTATCAAACTCAAAATATTATTTATTTCAGGAGCTATATTATATTTGAATTATCATGGCAATTGATAATGCTAAAAACGAACATATATTTCATAGCATTATTCCTCAAGAAAGACAAGCTTTTAGTTGCAATTGTTCTATTTACAAGTGATATTCGTTTAAATAATAAAAGGTGAAGACAAAAGACAGATTCGACGAATTGAAGACGCAAACGACCAAAAAGCTCAAAAGAACAAAAGACAATAAAAAAAAGGTTCCAATTATTGATAAGAAACGTCTCGAAATCACAAGAGTACAAGATTCAAAACGCAAAGTACAAGATATTAAATTGTACGCGAGGACGTTCGAAAATCCGGAACCGGGACCAGAGTCAACTCTTAACGCTCGACGCAACGGACTAAAAATTACAAGTTAACTATGTATATAAATATAATATAATATATAATTAATTATATTAATTATATATATATTATATTTATATATATAAAACCGTCGGCAGAGAAACTCCAAGGGTGTGAGCTGTAATTTCTATCTCCGCGAATCGCGGAGTTTGAAGGGCATTTTGCCGCGAGTCGCGGAGCCCCAATTTTCAACCCTGGCTATAAAGCAAACCGAATTCTGATCAAATTTCATCTCATTTTTTCATCTCTCTCTCAATATATACGTAATATATATATATAATTTATATTTTAATTTTAATTTTAATTTTAAATCCTAATAATAAGGGTATGTTAGCGAATGTTGTAAGGGTGTAAGTCGAAATTCTGTCCGTGTAACGCTACGCTATTTTTAATCATTGTAAGTTATGTTCAACCTTTTTATATTAATGTCTCGTAGCTAAGTTATTATTATGCTTATTTAAAACGAAGTAATCATGATGTTGGGCTAATTACTAAAATTGGGTAATTGGGCTTTGTACCATAATTGGGGTTTGGATAAAAGAACGACACTTGTGGAAATTAGACTATGGGCTATTAATGGGCTTTATATTTGTTTAACTAAATGAAAGTTTGTTAATGTTAATATAAAGATTTACAATTGGGCGTCCCTATAAATTACCATATACACTCGATCGGACACGATGGGCGGGGTATTTATATGTACGAATAATCGTTCATTTAACCGGACACGGGAATGGATTAATAGCCACTAGAATAATTAAAACAGGGGTGAAATTACATTCAAGGGTAATTGGTGTAATTGTTAACAAAGTAGTAAAACCTTGGTTTACACGCAGTCGATAACCTGGTGTATTCATTAAACAAAGTATTAAAACCTTGTTACAATTCGAATCCCCAATTAGTTGGAATATTTAACTTCGGGTATAATAATAATTTGACAAGGACACTTGCAATTTATATTTATGACTGATGGACTGTTATGGACAAAAACCAGACGGACATATTGAATAATCCAGGACAAAGGACAATTAACCCATGGGCATAAAACTAAAATCAACACGTCAAACATCATGATTACGGAAGTTTAAATAAGCATAATTCTTTTATTTCATATTTAATTTCCTTTATTTTATATTTAATTGCACTTCTAATTATCGCACTTTTATTTATTTGTTATTTAATCGCACTTTTAATTATCGTACTTTTTAATTATCGCAATTTTATTTTCTCGCACTTTTATTATTCGCAATTTCATTATCGTTATTTACTTTACGCTTTAATTTAAGTCTTGTATTTATTTTATATTTTACATTAGGTTTTAACTGCGACTAAAATCTTAAAATCGACAAACCGGTCATTAAACGGTAAAAACCCCCCTTTATAATAATAATATTACTTATATATATATTTGTATTTTTATAAAAGTAAACTAATATAGCGTTGAGCTTTGTTTAAAGATTTCCCTGTGGAACGAACCGGACTTACTAAAAACTACACTACTGTACGATTAGGTACACTGCCTATAAGTGTTGTAGCAAGGTTTAAGTATATCCATTCTATAAATAAATATCTTGTGTAAAATTGTATCGTATTTAATAGTATTTTCTGCTAAAATAATAACTATTTTATATACACCTCGCTTCACATCAAGTATTTTTGGCGCCGCTGCCGGGGAACACTCTTAAACGCCGGAAGCGCAACGCTAATATAAAAAAAAAAAAGATTTTTATCTACTTTTATTAAAATTCGTTTTTGTAAAAATACGTTTTAATTATTGAAAAATATAAAAAGAAAAACAAAAATATAAGCATTTTTAAGATTTTGTTAAATATTTAAGTTTTATAAGTTTCTTTATTTCTATTTTAGTTTATAAAAATATAAGTTTTATTTTAAAATCTTTTATTTATTTAAAAAAAAACAGAAAACATAAAATAAAAAAAAAAAAATTAGAAAACGCGTAAAATTTCAAAGCTGTCAACAGAATTTCTGAACCTCGCGACTCGCGGGGTTTTCTTCTTTAATTGCCGCGACTCGCGGAGATCATCTGACACGCGCACAGAAGCCCTAATTCTGCATTAATTACGTTTTATTATTAATTATTATTATTTTAACCTAATTATTATTATTATTATTATTAGTTTAGTTTTATTTTTACTTTTTATTTAATTTATGTATTTTGTTAAATTAGTTTTATTAAAATTGTAAAATTAATAGTTTTATAAAATAAATAATATAAAAATAATATTTTTATAAAAATTGTACTTTTTACAACTTTTTGTATATTTTTATATTTTGTACCTTTTTAATCGTTGTAGCGTAATATTTGTATTTTTAGCTCATATTTAATTTTAAACTTAGTTTTTGCTATAGTTATTTTTACTCCTAGATTTTTAGGCTTTGCCATAGAATTCCTTAAGTGCTTTTTCTTTAGACTAAGATTTAGGTGCTTTAGAATTTTGCGACGCCTTTATAAGTTTTAGTTTCTTTTTAAGTTATTTCCATTTGGGATTTAGTTTTTCCTGTAAGCTTTAATATTTTTAGACCTTTTACTATGTATCAATTATCATTCCAATTAGTAATTTCAATTTGCGATTATAATTTTAAGTTAGTTGTAGTAATAAGGTTAGGTTAGTCAAGTATTCTTAAGTTTTTTTTTAAGTTTCTTTTGTTTTTCCGTCACCTTTTATTTTTCAACCATTTTTTTTCTTTTTCGACCTTTTTCGACGAACTCTTTTTCTTTCTTATTTCTCGCTATTCTAGTTTTTAGGACTTAGAATTTTTTCTACTTCTTATCTAAATTTCTTAAAATTACGAAAATTTATTTTAAGTGGTTAAATTAATAGACATCAAAATTTTCTGGTTCGTAGTAATAGTTGGATTTGTACGTGGACCGGGTTATTGGAGCCAAACAGTCCTCAATTATATTGAGACCAAACGAATCCTGCCCCTCTGCTGCATCTTTTGGCTATTCGAAACGTGGGCAAAATCAGAAAAGTCTATTAATTGGATAACTTATTATAATTTTTCTTTCCTTTTTAAAAACTAATAGGATATTCAGTGAATGCACCGAGCAAGACGTTCATCACCTTTTGTACGTTCACCACCTGTAACTAGATCAAGACGTCGTTTAACAAACATAACCGCCGTTGATTTTTCTTTAGAATCGTCATCTAATCAACCAAGTACTTCAGTTCAAATTTCCGATAATCCATTTTTTGAACCCGACCTCACAATTGAGAATCCAGGAAATATTCAGGAACGGTTCATAGATCCTGAACCATTAAACTTTCCTCCGGAACCACCAATCATTCAAACAGAGATTGTTGAGGAACGAACCATTAAAACAGAATCATCTAGTGATACCGATTCAACAAATTCAATTATGGAGAATCTGGAACCTTTAAGTATGGAAGACCGAATGAGAGCTAAACGCACTGGCCAAGGTCACGCAATTACTCATCCAGACATTAATGCGCCAGATTATGAAATCAAAGGACAAATTCTACACATGGTGACTAATCAATGCCAATTTAGTGGTGCGCCGAAAGAAGATCCAAATGAACATCTACGTACCTTTAATAGGATCTGCACACTATTTAAAATCCGAGAAGTGGAGGATGAACAGATATATCTCATGTTATTTCCCTGGACTTTAAAGGGAGAAGCCAAAGATTGGTTGGAATCGTTACCTGAAGGGGCGATCGATACATGGGATGTTTTAATTGACAAATTTCTTAAACAATTCTTTCCTGCATCTAAAGCCGTAAGACTTCAAGCAGAAATTGTTACGTTCACACAGAAGCCAAATGAAACTCTATATGAGGCGTGGACAAGATATGGAAAGTTATTAAGAGGATGTCCGCAACATGGTTTAGACACCTGTCAAATAGTACAAATATTCTACCGAGGATGCGACATCACTACAAGAAAAGACATAGATATAGCAGCTGGTGGTTCTATTATGAAGAAAACCGAAACTGATGCTTACAAAATTATTGATAATACTGCTTCCCACTCACATGAGTGGCACCAAGAAAAAGACATCATTAGATCATCTAAAGCAGCTAGAGCCGATTCTAGCCATGACTTAGATTCCATTTCCGCAAAGATAGATGCTTTCGAGAGACGAATGGAAAAGATGACTAAAGATATTCATGCTATACGAATTAGTTGTGAGCAGTGTGGAGGACCACATTTGACAAAAGATTGTCTCAATATTGAATTAACAATGGAACAAAGAGAGAATATTTCATACATAAGCCAAAGGCCTGGAAATAATTATCAGAATAATTATCAACCGCCAAGACCGATTTACAATCAAAACCAGAATTATAACCGAAATATTCCATACAACAACCAACAAGGTCCTAGCAATCAACAAGTATCCAATAATACTTACAATCAGCAAAGACCGAATTTTCAAAACAAACCACCACAACAAACCGATGATAAAAAGCCGAATTTAGAAGATATGATGACGAAGCTAGTTGAAACTCAAACGCAGTTTTTCACATCTCAAAAACAAACTAATGAACAAAATGCTCAAGCATTTAGAAATCAACAAGCTTCTATTCAAAATCTGGAACAAGAAGTGAGTAACCTAGCAAGGTTAATAGGTGAAAGAAAACCGGGAAGTTTACCAAGCGATACAAATGCTAACCCCCGGAATGAAACAGCTAAAGCTATTACCACAAGAAGTGGTACAACACTTAAACCACCTGAAATACCTGTAACTTCTGATGAAACTATTCCTACTCCACAAGAACCACAACCTGATCAAGATAAGGAAAAAGAACCAGTAGTTGAAAAGGTTAATGAAGATAACACAGTTAAGGATAAACCTTATGTTAAACCATACCAACCACCACTTCCTTATCCGAGTAAAATGAAGAAAGAAAAACTTGAAGCCGAGCAATCCAAATTCTTGGATATGTTTAAACAGATAAATGTAAATCTTCCTTTCATTGATGTGATTTCAGGAATGCCTAGATATGCTAAATTCTTGAAAGATCTAATCTCAAATAGAAAGAAAATGGAAGAACTCTCGGCTGTTACTATGAATGCCAATTGTTCAGCAGTGCTGTTGAATAAGATACCAGAAAAACTATCTGATCCAGGAAGTTTCACAATTCCATGTTTTCTGGGTAGTCTTAGTTCAATAGAAGCATTGGCAGACTTAGGTGCTAGTATAAATCTAATGCCGTATTCACTATATACTAAACTAGACCTTGGAGAATTGAAACCAACCAGAATAAGCATACAACTAGCCGATAGATCAATAAAATATCCTAGAGGGATAATGGAGAACATGCTAGTTAAAGTTGGTACTTTAGTATTTCCAGTAGATTTTGTTGTTTTGGACATGGAAGAAGATTCTCAAGTTCCTCTCATATTAGGAAGACCATTCTTAAACACGGCTAAAGCAATGATAGACGTGTTCGGTAAGAAACTGACCCTAAGTATAGAGGATGAGAGTGTTACCTTTTCAGTTGATAGAGCCATGCAACAACCACAATCTGCAGATGATACATGTTATTATATTCAAACTATAGATGCACATGCAGAATTATTAGAAGAATTTCCAGAATTACAAGGAACAGGAGAATGTTCTTTAGGAGAAGGTAATGAACCAATTGATGAAGCTGAAATGTTAGCTACACTTATAGCTAATGGATATGAACCAACAACAGAAGAAATTCAAATGCTAAAAGAAGAAGACAGATATCGATATAAATCATCGATAGAAGAACCTCCGAAATTAGAGTTAAAGCCACTTCCAAACCATTTGGAATACGCTTATTTACATGGTGAATCTGAATTACCTGTAATAATATCGTCTTCTCTTACTGAAAATGAGAAATCATAACTCATTTCTGTGTTGAAAGCTCATAAACCAGCCATTGCATGGAAGATTCATGATATTAAAGGAATAAGCCCTTCGTATTGCACACATAAAATCCTTATGGAAGAAGGTCATAAAACGTATGTGCAACGCCAACGGAGACTAAATCCTAATATGCAAGATGTAGTTAAGAAAGAGATTATTAAACTGCTAGATGCAGGTTTGATATATCCAATTTCTGATAGTCCATGGGTAAGCCCAGTTCAATGCGTGCCTAAGAAGGGTGGCATGACTGTCATCACAAATGAGAAAAATGAGCTTATTCCTACTAGGACTGTAACAGGATGGCGTGTATGTATTGATTATAGAAAATTAAATGACGCCACCAGAAAAGATCACTTTCCCTTACCTTTCATAGATCAAATGTTGGAAAGATTAGCCGGAAATAGTTACTATTGTTTTCTAGATGGATTTTCCGGATATTTTCAAATTCCAATAGCACCCGAAGATCAAGAGAAAACCACATTCACGTGCCCTTATGGTACTTTTGCTTACAAACGCATGCCATTTGGACTTTGCAACGCCCCTGCAACCTTTCAAAGGTGCATGATGGCGATTTTTCACGACATGATAGAAGAATGCATGGAAGTATTCATGGATGACTTTTCAGTCTTCGGTGATACATTTAAATCATATCTAGTTAATCTGGAACGAATGCTAATTAGATGCGAAAAATCAAATCTAGTACTTAATTGGGAGAAATGCCATTTCATGGTTAAAGAAGGCATCGTTCTTGGACATAAAATTTCAAAAGAAGGAATTGAAGTGGATAGAGCTAAAGTAGATGTAATTGCTAAACTTCCACATCCCACAAATGTTAGAGGAGTTAGGAGTTTTCTAGGGCATGCCGGTTTTTACCGACGTTTCATAAAAGATTTTTCTAAAATTGCCACTCCTATGAATAAACTCCTAGAAAAGGATGCGCCATTCATCTTTTCAGATGAGTGTATCAAATCTTTTAATATTCTTAAAGAAAAACTCACTAATGCGCCGATCATGATAACACCAAATTGGAATCTACCATTTGAACTAATGTGCGATGCAAGTGATTTTGCAATGGGAGCCGTTTTAGGACAAAGGATTGAAAAACGATTTCAACCTATATATTATGCTAGTAAGACGTTACAAGGAGCACAAACGAACTATACAACTACTGAAAAAGAACTCCTTGCTATTGTCTTTGCTTTTGACAAATTTCGATCATATCTCGTTCTAGCAAAAACGGTGGTCTATACCGACCATTCTGCTCTTAGATACCTATTTTCAAAACAAGATGCTAAACCAAGATTAATCCGTTGGATCTTACTCTTACAAGAGTTTGATATTGAAATCCGAGATAAAAGAGGAGCAGAAAATCTCGCCGCTGATCATCTTTCTCGTCTTGAAAATCCCGAATTAGAAGTTCTGAATGAATCGGCCATAAAAGACAACTTTCCTGATGAATATCTATTGAAGATAGATTATAAAGAAATCCCATGGTTTGCAGACTATGCAAACTACTTAGTTTGTGGATTCCTTGAAAAAGGATTATCGTACCAAAGACGAAAGAAATTCTTCAGTGATATAAAACACTATTTCTGGGAAGATCCACATCTGTTTAAAAGTTGTCCCGATGGAATAATACGCCGATGTGTATTTGGAGATGAAGCTAGTAAAATTTTAAACCATTGTCACACAGGACCAACAGGAGGGCATTATGGGCCTCAACTAACAGCAAGAAAAATTTATGAAGCTGGATTCTATTGGCCTACAATTTACAAAGACGCACACCTTCTTTGCAAATCCTGTGATGCATGTCAAAGGGCCGGAAGAATAAGTCAACGTGATGAAATGCCACAAAATGTCATCCAAGTATGTGAAGTATTTGACATTTGGGGTATTGACTTTATGGGTCCATTTCCAAAATCTCATAATAATCTATATATACTCGTAGCCATTGATTATGTATCTAAATGGGCGGAAGCACAAGCTCTCCCAACTAACGATGCACGAGTTGTAGTCAACTTTTTAAAACGTCTTTTTGCAAGGTTTGGAACACCGAAAGCTTTAATAAGTGATCGGGGTACTCATTTCTGTAATAATCAACTTGAGAAAGTTCTTAAAAGATATGGAGTAACTCATAAAATCTCCACCGCATATCATCCACAAACAAGTGGACAAGTTGAAAATACCAACCGAGCTTTAAAACGAATTCTAGAGAAAACCGTAGGATCAAATTCGAAGGAATGGTCCATTAAATTGGAGGATGCACTCTGGGCTTTTAGAACAGCCTACAAAACTCCAATTGGAACCACACCTTTTAGACTTGTTTATGGAAAAGCATGTCATCTTCCAGTAGATATTGAACACAAAGCATTTTGGGCTTTGAAAACATGTAATCTTGATTTACATGAAGCCGGACGTCTACGATTAAGTCAACTAAACGAATTAGAAGAATTAAGACATGAAGCATACGAAAATTCGTTAATCTATAAAGAAAGAACGAAGAAATGGCTTGATAAAAGAATCAGAAGTTCAAAAGAATTCAAAGAAGGAGACAGAGTTCTTCTTTTCAATTCACGAATCAAGCTATTTCCTGGAAAATTGAAATCAAGATGGTCTGGACCATTCATAGTCAAAAGAGTTTTCCCATACGGAACGATAGAATTGATAAATTCAAATGGGATTGAATTTAAAGTTAATGGTCACAGAGTTAAACATTACATACATGGTCCGATGGAAGTCGACAACGAAGTTAATCACAATTTCGACACCACAGCTAACTAAGTGTGGGGAGAATCAAGTCTTTAAAGGATAATATGTATTTCTGTTAGAGTTAGATTGTCTGTTTTTGTGTAGTTCTCGAAAATGGAACACGTATGGTCTTTCCCTAGCAGACCCTAAAGAACTAGTCTTCTCCCCCCATTCTGAATTTTTATTTTTTTTAGGTTTTTACGATATGAAGACTGCCTGTGAACTAAACCATGGTCTAATGCTACACGCTTTGATCACTAAACGTAATAATGACATACTACCGAGCGAATTAGTATCAGTAATCAGAGAAAGAATGGACGGAGTTAGAAAAGGATCCAGATGCGAAGATAATAAGTTACAATTTGGTAAAGGAAAATCAAAATCCGCAGCGAAAAGAAGAGCACGACACCTAGAACGATGTCACAAATGCGGAAAATGGTCACATGGAGGTAAATGTTCAAATAATCAAACCTATTCAAATACCGAATTTGTTACTTTATGCAGAGACGGACCGTTCATATGTTTAGAAGAAAAGACAATGAATGCTCG
Organism: Rutidosis leptorrhynchoides; assembly: GCF_046630445.1. Taxonomy (NCBI): domain Eukaryota; kingdom Viridiplantae; phylum Streptophyta; class Magnoliopsida; order Asterales; family Asteraceae; genus Rutidosis; species Rutidosis leptorrhynchoides. The sequence goes on along the minus strand of NC_092341.1, from coordinate 358,120,480 downwards.
AGGTTACGCCTATGCAGCCATGGAAAACCAATTAAACCGACTATCTTATGAATATAATAGATCATATAACTAAAAAATCTATTTCACAGGTATGTCTGTACAGTTTTTATTTTTATTTTTATTTTTAACCTTTTGATAATAAACGCTAATTTGTTCGCTTAAAAGTATTAAATTGGTATTGAATAAAATTAGGTTTGGCGACCGAAATTATTGATATCATTCAAAAATTTATTACATCACTGCGAAATTTAACGTTTATTCTTAAGGTATAAATATCTTTAATCAATCAACCCAAAATATTTCAAAAATTCGTCATGAGTTAAATTAGGTCTTGGAACCGAAATTACTTTACCGAAAAGAGGGGCGCATATTTTTGATAATATTTGATTGATTAAAGTGGGATAAAAAGACAAAAAGATTTTTAAATTTATTTTTACCATGTTTTTAAAATTAATATTTAAATCTTAAGTTAATATTGTAAACATTGTAAAAACAATATATTTAAAATTGTAAATATTTGAAAAATTAATATAAGTTTGGTGTGAATTTATAATATAAATTTTTAAAATAAGTTTGGTGTGAATTTATAATATGAATTTATAAATTAAGTCTGGTGTGAATTTTTAAAATATGAATTTTTAATTTTATGCATTTCAAATTTTAAGTTTGGTGTGATTTTTTTTATATATTAATTTTGAATTTTATAATTGTGTGAATTTAAAAACAAAAATTTACTCTATCTCATTAAGTTAAAAATATGATTTTTAAAATTCGTCGTAAGTTGAAGACTAGGTCTTTGAACCGAAATTGCTTTACCCGAAGGAGGGACGAGAACTTTTATTATCATTATTTTTAATCTTATTGAATTAAAGTATGCCAAAAACATTGAAAAAACCCAAAAATCTTAGCTTTTAAAACAATCGCTACAAAAAGACAAATTTTAAAATTTTGTCGAAGGACAGACTAGGACATCGATCCGAAACGACCTCGTCCTAAATAACAAGGGAAACAAAATTTTAAAATTAATTTCTTAATTGTTTTATAAGTTAAAGATAATAAAAAAAAAAAAAAAAAAAAAAGAGCAAACTCTGCGACTCGCGGAGCTTGCAGTGCAAAACCTCCGCGACTCGCGGAGGGACCGAAAATCAGAAAAAAAAATATAAGGAGCTGAACGATCAGTTCACTCCCACACAAAAACACTGCGAATTTCACAGCGAAAAACACCCCGAAAAAACCCGAAAATCACCCCCAAAAATCCCAATTTTTAACCGTTAATCACCAAATTTTTTGCTAAAATCATGTTGAGAAGGATGATATCTAAGAACTACTCAAGAAAAACGGTAAATTTCTACACCTAAACACCATTTAATCCGAATTTTGGTGTTCTTGAGCTATTTTTCCCCAATTTGATTTTGATGCTTTTTAGTGTAATTAGACTTAAATTGTTTATGTAGTATGCTTGTATAACCTAGATTGATGCTGTTTAACAGGATTAGAAGCCTTAAACTTCAAATTTTGAATAATCTAGGGTTTGTGTTCTTGAGCAATTTGGGGCTTTTTGATATAAACAGGTTATGGCCGATTTTTGTCATGAATTGTTGCTAAATTGAGTAGTGTAACATGTCTAGGTAGTTAAATGATCCAAACTTTGAGCCTAAACATGATTTTGAGAATTAAAGTGGACTTTTTCAAGTCCAAAATTCATGAACTTGATTTTTGAAAGATAATGCCATTTGAGACTTGTTTATTTGCTAGTAATGATTATTTTGACATGTTATTTGAGTTGAATGCTTATGAACTTGGCGAAAATTTTCGTATATGCTTATTTGAAAAAGTGTAGATTTGATAAAAATGTGAAAATAAGCTTAAGTCTGATATAAATTGATAATGTCATTGTAATTATTTTGATTGATGATTTTGCTGACACTAATGCATATTTGGATGCACAAAATTTGTGTTTGATGTGTTTTGCAGAATGAAAGGGGTGAATCTTCATCCCAAGCCCGCCATGCTCCTGCTGAGAACTTGGAACAACAGGAGGTAGATAACTACTACAAGCAGGATGTACCTCATCCAGTCATGACCTTTTCCGATATGCATTTGGAAGAGTTGCACCCGAACCTGAGATTTGACAGACTTTGGATAGATTATCCAAAATATCAACGGGGTTTGCATACTCTTCATTCCAAGGTTGTTGAGGTACCGAGGGTCATAGAATGGGGACCCTTAGAAGCTGTAGAATTGGCCGGGCCAATTAGGGAATTACTGGTACAGAGGTATGGTAATTCTTCTTTTAATGACTGGATATGTTTATTCACCATACGCAGACCTGTATATAAAGTATGGTGTGAAGAGTTGTTATGTAGTATAGAGTTGAATGATCGGGTAGCTAGTTTAACCGATCGTTCTTTTATTAGATTTTTGTTACGCGGTTCGATGCGCCACATGTCTTTACTGGACATGGCTCAGACTTTACGTATATATACACCTGAGGAGTTAGCGTCTGCCGATTGTAGAGGATTGATACTAAACGGTAGAAAGATAGATGAGAATTTTGATACACACGGTGTGTGGAGTCAAATGACAAGCCATCACCGTTTCAAAGGGGGAAACTACTCTTATTTGGATATAGATAGAGCCGAATTAAGAGTAATACATAGGTTTTTAGCTAATTCGATTACACAAAGGGGTAAAAACAAAGAAAAGGTAAATGAACAAGATTTGTTTTACCATATGTGTATTCGAGACCCACAGAGCGCTGTAAGTATACCATATTGTGTGGGTTATTATTTATCAGCTATGGTTCGGGGGATGCGTCCACATAGCATAATAGGAGGTGGTATTTTTATTACTTTGATTGGTGAATATCTCGGTGTGGATATAAGTCGGGGGGGATTATTACTAGAAGAGCCGGAACCCCGCGACACTATAGGTTTAAATGTATACCATGGTGCGAAAGTTTTGAAGCGGCGAAATAACGCCGCAGTACGATACAATGGTAGACATCCACAGGTAGAGAGAAACCAGCAACAAGGTAATGTAGGAGGGGGGAATGAGATGCAAGAAATGCATAGGTTTATAGCTTCTCAGGAATACGAAAATGCTAGACAGAGAGCATTTGAAGATTGGCAAGTTCATTAGAACCAGATCATAGCGCATTGCCAACATATAGGTAGAAACTATATTCCTACACCGAAACCCGTCTTCCCTCCTTGGTCGATAGAGATGCAGCCACCATATCCTACGTATGACCCTGCCGAAGCATTCTATAGCACTTATGGTTATGCGTGGAACCCCTATTGGTACCAATATCATCCTTAGTTTACTTATTATTTTTTATTATTTTGCAATTTGTAATTATTGATACATTTAATATTTTTGTTAATATTGTAATCATTTTTATAATTATCTAACTTTTATTCTTAGACTTTAATAATTTTTGAATGTGGGGTAATATACCAAACTTCAAAAATATGTATATATGTTTGCAGTTTATCTTATGTACACAACAGGGTAAAACAACGCATTTTCAAAGACTGGCATTAAGTTCAGCAAAAGCAACTAATTTTGACGACAAGATGCAAAATATATGTGAAATAACAACAAGACGGAATGAACAAATGATGTGCACCATTTATCATTCAGCAAACAAACGCCAATATATTTGGAAACTTTGGTAAAAATTTAATCATTTTCACACAAATCACCCTCAATAATTTAAATTGTTACTGATTTCTTGCAAATGAGGGCATTGCAAGATCTTAAGTGTGGGAAGGGGTTAAATTCTTTCGGATTTTAAAATTTTTTACTTTATACACTTGGTTACCATTAAAAATACTAGTAAAGCAGTAGTTGTATTAGAATCTAGTGCTCTCTGATAAAAAAGAACAGCCCTAGTCTTATATACTGACTACCCAATTCTAGTAAAATTTTTCAAAATTTTCAATTAAATGAATTAAAATCATGTTTATACATATTTATGAACGATAAAACTAGGTTTTAACACCGAAATTATTGTTACCTCGGAAAGGACATAAATTGAGAAACAAACTAAAATGTTAAAATTCATTTAAAATGGAATAGAGGACGATAAAAAGGAAAATAAAAGCCAAGTGTGGGAAAATTTACCAAATTATTTTAAACATATGTCACATATATCTGTAACAAATAACTGAAAATACTTTTGCTTTGGACTAAACTAAACTGTTTTACCCAATGAAAGAAAAGAAGAGATGGATCTACACGATGAATCAATTCCATCATTAAAAGGAAGTAAAGTCTTCCGAAAAAGAAACGCGCTTCTTGATTTAGGTCATGAAGTTGTCGTCCAGACCAGCTGTAGGTTGACGAAAATTCTAGAAAAGTCATCACTAAAATCAGCAGGAAATCCACGGACCTCAGCATTAAACAGGGTCGCCAAGTGGTTAGATTTATCCTAACCATGAGAAGGATTTATCTCGTACAATGGGGGGCACCATGCAAATTAGCTTGATAAGACTAATGAATCAGATCCCCAGAAAGGATAATCTCCTTAAAGATTAAAAATCAGCTTTTAAGACTGATATTACTCAATCCTAGAAATTGGCCTTAAAGATTGAGAATTCAAACTCATGGAATTCAATGATATCTAAACTCGAGCTTGAACGAGAAAATATTTTGATCAAAAATTACAAACCGATTTGTTTTCTGAAAACCCTATTTTCAATGCGTTCATTACCATTGAACGTAAAATCCTAGGAATTCACCTGGAATTCATTAGGTCACCTGAACTAAATCAGGTGTCAACCGTAAGAACGGTGGTTGCATAACATGGTCGGAGACAGGACCTTGTGCCAGACCGAAAAAATTATAAGGGTGAGCTTTACTATTGCTCCTACCAAGGATAGTAATTGCGTCCGACACGTTATAGACCATAATCAAAAGCATGTCACGGGACATTGCCTTAAACAGTTGCTTGTTCAACGCTTTCCTTTACAACCGGACGGTAGTTTGCCGAAAGGTAATATACGGAACAAGTAAACTGGACGTGTTGCTTTCCAAATACAAGGTTAGCAAGTGGGTGACACAAAACAGTAAGTTTTGAGCTAAAATTTTCAAATCTAAAACCCACCAAACCCACAAAGATATTTTGCAAACACCGGTAAAGGGTTATTCCGGAAAACTTATCTAGGGTAAAAACTAGATTTCAAAAGATCAAATGTTTTCATAAAGATCCAATTTCCTTAATGGATCTAAATTTTTATAGTCATGTGGGACTGTAAACCATATCGTTACTACCATTGTTTATATCGCCGTATAGAAATCACTGATGTACAAAGTGTGAAGAATAAAGAAGTGATTCTAGTATTTCAAGACGATATTGCTTGAGGACAAGCAACGCTCAAGTGTGGGAATATTTGATAATGCTAAAAACGAACATATATTTCATAGCATTATTCCTCAAGAAAGACAAGCTTTTAGTTGCAATTGTTCTATTTACAAGTGATATTCGTTTAAATAATAAAAGGTGAAGACAAAAGACAGATTCGACGAATTGAAGACGCAAACGACCAAAAAGCTCAAAAGAACAAAAGACAATAAAAAAAAGGTTCCAATTATTGATAAGAAACGTCTCGAAATCACAAGAGTACAAGATTCAAAACGCAAAGTACAAGATATTAAATTGTACGCGAGGACGTTCGAAAATCCGGAACCGGGACCAGAGTCAACTCTTAACGCTCGACGCAACGGACTAAAAATTACAAGTTAACTATGTATATAAATATAATATAATATATAATTAATTATATTAATTATATATATATTATATTTATATATATAAAACCGTCGGCAGAGAAACTCCAAGGGTGTGAGCTGTAATTTCTATCTCCGCGAATCGCGGAGTTTGAAGGGCATTTTGCCGCGAGTCGCGGAGCCCCAATTTTCAACCCTGGCTATAAAGCAAACCGAATTCTGATCAAATTTCATCTCATTTTTTCATCTCTCTCTCAATATATACGTAATATATATATATAATTTATATTTTAATTTTAATTTTAATTTTAAATCCTAATAATAAGGGTATGTTAGCGAATGTTGTAAGGGTGTAAGTCGAAATTCTGTCCGTGTAACGCTACGCTATTTTTAATCATTGTAAGTTATGTTCAACCTTTTTATATTAATGTCTCGTAGCTAAGTTATTATTATGCTTATTTAAAACGAAGTAATCATGATGTTGGGCTAATTACTAAAATTGGGTAATTGGGCTTTGTACCATAATTGGGGTTTGGATAAAAGAACGACACTTGTGGAAATTAGACTATGGGCTATTAATGGGCTTTATATTTGTTTAACTAAATGAAAGTTTGTTAATGTTAATATAAAGATTTACAATTGGGCGTCCCTATAAATTACCATATACACTCGATCGGACACGATGGGCGGGGTATTTATATGTACGAATAATCGTTCATTTAACCGGACACGGGAATGGATTAATAGCCACTAGAATAATTAAAACAGGGGTGAAATTACATTCAAGGGTAATTGGTGTAATTGTTAACAAAGTAGTAAAACCTTGGTTTACACGCAGTCGATAACCTGGTGTATTCATTAAACAAAGTATTAAAACCTTGTTACAATTCGAATCCCCAATTAGTTGGAATATTTAACTTCGGGTATAATAATAATTTGACAAGGACACTTGCAATTTATATTTATGACTGATGGACTGTTATGGACAAAAACCAGACGGACATATTGAATAATCCAGGACAAAGGACAATTAACCCATGGGCATAAAACTAAAATCAACACGTCAAACATCATGATTACGGAAGTTTAAATAAGCATAATTCTTTTATTTCATATTTAATTTCCTTTATTTTATATTTAATTGCACTTCTAATTATCGCACTTTTATTTATTTGTTATTTAATCGCACTTTTAATTATCGTACTTTTTAATTATCGCAATTTTATTTTCTCGCACTTTTATTATTCGCAATTTCATTATCGTTATTTACTTTACGCTTTAATTTAAGTCTTGTATTTATTTTATATTTTACATTAGGTTTTAACTGCGACTAAAATCTTAAAATCGACAAACCGGTCATTAAACGGTAAAAACCCCCCTTTATAATAATAATATTACTTATATATATATTTATATTTTTATAAAAGTAAACTAATATAGCGTTGAGCTTTGTTTAAAGATTTCCCTGTGGAACGAACCGGACTTACTAAAAACTACACTACTGTACGATTAGGTACACTGCCTATAAGTGTTGTAGCAAGGTTTAAGTATATCCATTCTATAAATAAATAAATATCTTGTGTAAAATTGTATCGTATTTAATAGTATTTTCTGCTAAAATAATAACTATTTTATATACACCTCGCTTCACATCAGCAATCGAAAATATTTTATTATTTCACATAGTTTTCCAATACTTGTAAAATCAGATTATAGTGTTTATAAAGCTTTAAAACATGATAAGACAGTCAACTTTGACAATTGTTTACCAAAACGAGACGTGCCTGATATAAAAATTCACTTACTCGCTTAGTAATATTTAAAAATCCAATTTATCAATCTCATAGACAAGTTGTTTAAATATTAATTTACAATTTCAAACACAATTCCAATTAATCGTCAACATAATTCATTTGACCATATCTTTTAATCCGTTCATCGAAATCATGCGATTTCTAAATGAAAAGTTAATAATTTTTTGATAGCTTTCCAACGACATGCATATCATATACTTTATATCAGTAGCATGTGTATCAAATTCGTGATTCATCATAAACTATCTAACGACAAAATTAAAGCATACAAGCATGTATAAACATATATACTCGAGCACTAGACATGGATACACTATTAATATATAAAAGATAAGATATGAATGCTCACGTATCAATATTGTGATTCAATATTGTAGGAAAGTACGTAGACGCAACGGAGATGATAAACACTAGGTTTGACCTTTGACTCATGGTCATAACCCCCAAGCAATACCCATAAGCTCCATAACTATAACCCATAATTTTCTTAGCTCTATCCCGCTCGAAAAACTTGTTTTGAAATAACTCGCTCATGACATCGTCTGTAACGACCCGTCAAAATCGCTATTGACGCGGTACGTTAATCATCGATTCCACAGTGAGGTTTTAACCTCTATATGATACGATTTGATAAAATATTGCATTCATTAAAATAAGTGACTTTCCAAACATAGAAAGTTATGAACATGTGGGCGAGTGCTTAAGTATAAACAAATCCCCAAAATACATAAGTCTTTATTTTACAGGTTGACATCACAGTCAAATTATTTATTACACAACGTAGTTTTGTTTCGAATGCAATAAACTTTATACAAAGCATGAGATACTTCATGCAGGCAACAAGCACATCACAGCGGAAGCAGTCTAAGAACCTGAGAACAAAACATGCTAAAAAGGTCAACACGAATGTTGGTGAGTTATAGTTTTAATTGCTCGAGTCATAAGTATATAAAGATGGATCACAAGATTTCATTAAAAGTTTATCAATAGATTCTACCTAACAGAGCACCCTGATAACTAAACTTAACGCTATAATAATAATTACCCTATTCGTTTTAATACACGCAAACCAACGTGTCGTAAAATCAAATAATATACGTCCGTTAAAAGGCTAGCGCTCTAGCTCGGACGGAGATGTCAAGCCCTATGGATCTATATACAATTATTCACGCCCATCAGTTCATATCCTATGTACTGGCAGCTACTAGTTACCAAAGTTAAGGGATTTTCGGTTTAACTCAGTGTAGAATTAAGTATGTACTTGTATCCATTGCGTTTAAAATAAATTGCATGTATTCTTAACCCAAAAATATTTAAAGCATTTAAAAACGGATCTATAAACTCACGGTTCAATATTGAAATTCAATATTGTAGGCAAATTCGTAGACGTAATGATAGTGGATGACTGTATGGTTGGTCTTGGATTCACGAACAATACCCAATATTTTGATTAATTTAAAAATTGTTTGAAACATACAGCAAGGTGGTTATATGGGTTCTTTATTACTAGATGATGAGGGTGTTGGATTATTTATATGTACCGTATGTAAATATATATAGAGAGAAATGTGTATAGTTTATTAAGTCCGTGATTCAAAAGTAATATGATGTGCATGTATGTGTATTATATGTAAGATCCAAAACAATTCCCATTTATGAGTATGATGAAGTTTATTAAGTCTGTGATTCAAAAGTAATATGATGTGCATGTATGTGTAAAAGTAATATATGTGGGTTTGGTGTTTGATTATAATATCACATAAATCTATCTATTATCTCTATATATAAATTATTGTGCAATAATTGTGCAGATGCACTAAAAAATGTACAAAAGCAAATAGTACTCAATCAATTCAATCACAAATCACGGGTTCTTTAAGTTAATGCATATAGTTAATATTTTTATTTATTCATGTATATAGTTTAAGTCTATAATAATGTGTTTTTAATCAAATGATAGCAACACTTGGTTAACTGTCTACACACGAGACCTTAATCGTAAATAATAAGACAAAGTAAATGTTTAAAAGAAAATGTGACCGTTAGATAATTTGGTACATAATATACTTGGTCCAAGTTGCACCAATTATTACTAATTCAATAAAAGTGAGTGGGTCAGTGAAGAAGTTAAATTGAATTTGTTGAGTAGTTAGACAAAATAATTAGACTCCACTTTGCTTCCTTCTTCTCGTGAGAAGACAAATGGGATCCAATTATGTTTATTTGACAATTTATTCTCTTATGTGTACTATGTTTATTTTACTATTGATTCTCAACCCTCAACTGCGTATATCTCCGTGTCTCATAAAATAATAGGTTAGTATATCTTTTATATAGAGGAACAATATAGGGGAAATGTTAAAAAATAAAAAATAAAGTTACTAATTAGATTTTAATGTCAATCAAGTATTACTTAATTTCATAAGTTATAAAATGAGTAGGTTCGTTATAATAATAAAATGCCACTTAATAATCGGATAAGCAACTTGAAAATAAATGGCCACACCTAATTGTAACAAATGACACATTTCCAAGTGTTAGTCAACTTCATTCAAAATCCATTATATTTAATATAATATATATAAATACATCTTAGTAACAAGTATTATTATATCAAAATTTATTTTACATAATAACTAAATCGTATAATAGTTTATTAACTTTTCAATTTATTATATATACACATATATTTATATTTATATATATATATATATATATATATATATATATATATATATATATATATACACACACACATACATACATACATATTTATTAACAAATAAATGTTCGTGAATCACCGGGAAGAGTTGAGGGTAAATGAATTAACGAGAACAGTTCAAAATTTTTGAAACTCAACATAATAGGTTCAGTTATCGTGTCGGGAACATTTTATCCTGTAACTAATTTATTAATGCCATTTTTCTGGGTCATCATAGTACCCCACCGTTAAAGAAAATTTCGTCCCGAAATTTTGAGTAGTACCTGTTTTATGAGAGATATCAGTAAACTAATGTGGATACTTTTGCTTCATTTGATCTTCACGTTCCCAAGTAAACTCGGATCCTCGTCTAGCGTTCCAATGAACTCGAACTATCGGTATTTTGCTTTGTTTTAATTGTTTGACCTCACGGTCCATGATTTCAACAGGTTCTTCGATAAAATGGAGTTTATCATTGATTCGTATTTCGTCAAGAGGAATTGCGACATCCTCTTCAGCTAAACATTTCTTCAAATTTGACACGTGAAATGTGTCGTGAACACTACTAAGTTTTTGCGGTAGCTTTAATCGATAAACAAATGCTCCAATTCTTTCAGTGATTTCAAAGGGTCCTACGTACCTAGGACTTAGCTTTCCTCGTTTACCGAATCGTACAACGTCTTTCCAGGGTGACACTTTCAACATGACTTTGTCACCCACTTAAAATTCTAGCGGTTTTCTTCTTACATCAGCATAACTCTTTTGGCGACTCATGGCCGTTTTCAATCGCTTTGTATTTGAATGATCTTTTCGGTGGTTTCATGAATAATTTCTGGTCCGGTAAGTTGTCTTTCTCCTACTTCACTCCAACAAATAGAAGATCTGCACTTTCTACCGTAAAGTGTGTAGCGACCTGAAAAAATTGTCATTGACGGCGCCATCTACTTAGGTCCCGTTACGTGGTCATAAGTCTTTAAAACAACGTTTGACCAAAAGTATGTCGCATTCATTTCAAAAGTAAAGATGTTTCAAGGTTTACAAAGTAGTTCGACAACTAGTTACATAACAAAGTTTAAAGTACAATTGAAACATATGCGACACAATTTGAAAGTAGCCAAAAGACGCTCCATGTATGCATGTATACTCGACATCCAAGCAAGTATCAAAAGTAATGAGCGGAAGCATGTATCACAAAACGTTCAAGGACCTGAGAAAAACATAGAAATCTGTCAACGAAAACGTTGGTGAAATCATAGGTTTAAGTAAGTAATTACAAGTGAACCACAAGATTTGTAACATTGTTATAATAGTAATACATTCCAAAAGTTTGTTTCACGAGCACCCAATTATCAATGCTTAACATTCCTTCCATAGAACCCCATCACAATAGTGTTAGAACATACACTGTTTCTCGAAAATATATTCCATTCGTAAACGGTAGCGAACCGTTTGAATGAGGGTTTGTCAAACTCATATGGCCATATAACATAAGTTCTTGCTTACACCCGGCAAGTGTAACTAATGATAATCGAATTAAGAATTTTTGTTCAAACTCGTATGTAGAATGTTTATTTTCCTGTACTTGTGTTCACTTAGTAAAAGAAACGTTTATGTTTTCTCATCCCAAATGTAAGTTCAAAAAGAGTAAAAGTGGGACTATGATCTCACCTTGAGTGCACGTATGTAAAAGTACTTCAACAAGTAAACGTGTGCAAGAACGAATGCTAGTCTTGACCTAAACAAATAGGTTTGTATCAATAACGGTAACACGATAGGTCAAAGATGTTCAATTAGTCCTATGGCTCGTTAAGACTCGATCATAATATCATGTGGATGAAATTATCATGTTTCATGCAAGGTACAAGTATAAAAGCATGTTAGAACGATTGCACAAACATTTGGTTAAGTTTGATTAAAAGTCAAACTTTGGTCGGGTCAAAGTCAACGAAAAGTCAACACGTTCGGGTCGGGTCCCGAACTATTTTTCTGAGATTTTTAATCATATATGAGCATATTAGAACAAGTTACATGTGAATCAGAGGTCCATAGCATGGCAAACATTTTTCGTAAAATGACCAAGTTGGACAGTCCCCTGATAGGCAAACTGGACGGCGTCCAAAATGGCTGGACGACGTCCAGCATTGAAGGCCTGGACGGCGTCCAGATTGGTACACAGGTCTGCTATGCTGAAAACACACAAGTGCACGAACCAAAATGCAACCAAACACAATTTATGATCCGCAAACACTTATAACATGTATTTTATATCATCGGAAAGGTATTTTGACAATGAAAACAACCAAGCACATTTCATCAATCACATTTACCTTTACAACAACTAAAATCACATTTAAAGCTCACCATTTAATGCATTCAAGTTCATAAATGTAAATCAATGATCCGGCAACCAATTTACATGAATGATATGCCGTTTCGAAGGTATTCAAGCATACAATACAACCTAACACTTACTAATAACATCGCATGTCATTCAAAGCATCAAAATTCCATTTCAAGTTCATCAAACCTTAACCCAAATTCACCAAAATCACTAATCAAGTTCATGAAGTTTTCTAAAGCAACCTACACATCAAATTGAAGCTAGTGATACTAGGAACACATTTAATACTTGTACTTTATCATAACAACAACATTAAATCATCCAAAACTCAAAATCAAACACACACTTTTCATGTTCATGCTAGTTACACTAAAACAATGAGATCGAGCATATAAATCATATATTCATGTTAGACTTGAGCCATAGACACTAACTAACAACTTTATAATTTAAAAACATCAAGAACACAAAATCTAGTGATTTTAGAAAGTTACCCAAATGTAATAAAATCGGTATAGAATCGAAGAGGAAGTTGCAAGGATTCCAAAAATGTAATTTATTTTGCAAAACACCCGCTAGTTCGGATTTGGATGATAATTCTTTGATAATTGGGTGTTGAGAGAAAATGGAGGAAGTAGTAAAGATGAAAGAGGAGTGATGAATGGATGAGGATGGTTTGACCACTTTGACCTAGTCAAAGATTTGGCCATTTGGCAAGTTTGGTCCTTCAAGTTTCATTCGGGTGCGTGAATTACCTAAACGAGATAATTTAAAACGCGTATCAACGGGAGATGTTATAAACATATAACGGACTTTAAATAAGTAAACGGAAAAAGTAAATGGAAAAAGGCGGGATGTTACATTACCTACTCCTTAAAAGAAATTTCGTCCCGAAATTTAAGTAGGCGTAGTAGTCGTTGTTTCTTCATCGGGATTTTGCGTTTCCGAATTCGCGAATAGATGAGGATACTTCCTTTGCATTTGATCTTGTCTCTCCCAAGTAAACTCGGGTCCCCTTTTGGCATTCCAACGGACCTTAACAATTGGAATTCGGCTTTGTTTTAGCGTCTTGACGGAGGTATCCACAATTTCAACCGGTTCTTCCACAAAATGAAGTTTGTCATCAATAGTAAGCTCTTCAAGAGGGATGACGATATCGGGTTCAGCAAGGCACTTTTTCAAGTTGGATACATGGAAAGTAGGATGAACGGAGCTCAATTTAGGCGGAAGATCTAAACGATAAGCAACAGTTCTAACACGCTCTAAGATTTCGAAAGGACCAATATATCGTGGATTTAGCTTCCCGCGTTTCCCAAAATGGATTACACCTTTCCAAGGTGAGACTTTTAACATTACGCGATCACCGACTTGAAATTCGAGGTCGTTGCGTCGTTTGTCAGTATAGCTCTTTTGACGACTTCGGGCTGTCCTAAGCCTATCTCGGATTTGAACAATTTTCTCGGTTGTTTCATGAATGAGTTCGGGTCCGGTGATTTGTGTGTCGCCTGCTTCGGCTCAACAAAGAGGTGAACAACATTTTCGGCCATATAAAGCTTCGAATGGTGCGACGTTAATACTCGTGTGATAACTATTGTTGTAGGAGAATTCGGCGAGAGGCAAGTGCTTATCCCAAGCTTTTCTAAAGTCGAAAATGCAAGCTCGTAGCATGTCTTCCAAGGTTTGAATTGTGCGTTCGCTTTGTCCGTCGGTTTGCGGATGGTATGCGGTGCTCATGTCTAAACGCGTTCCCAACGCTTCTTGTAAATTATGCCAAAATCTAGAAACAAATCGACCATCTCGGTCGGAGATAATCGATAAGGGTACACTGTGTCGGGCTACGATTTCTTTAATGTAAAGTTGTGCGAGTTTCTCCATGTTGTCGGTTTCCTTCATGGCTAGGAAGTGCGCGGATTTGGTGAGACGGTCAACAATAACCCAAATAGTATCATAACCGCCAACCGTCTTTAGTAGTTTGGTGATAAAATCCATCGTTATCCTTTCCCACTTCCATTGCGGGATTTCAGGTTGTTGAAGTAGTCCGGACGGTCTTTGATGTTCGGCTTTGACTTTGGATCAAGTTAGGCACTTTCCAACATAAGTAGCAACGTCCTTTTTTATGTTTGGCCACCAATATTGTTCTTTGAGGTCGTGGTACATCTTATTGGCACCGGGGTGAATCGAATATCTTGACTTATGGGCTTCGTCTAAAATAAGGCTCCGTAGGTCCCCATAACTAGGTACCCAAATTCTTCCAGCGAAATATCGGAGTCCGGTTTCTTTAACTTCGAATCGAGAGGTGAGGACATTCAAGTGTTCGAGAGAGATGTTTTCATCCTTGAGAGCCTCGTCTTGGGCTACACGAATTTGACTATTGAGGTTGGTGTGAATGGTGATGTTTAAAGCTCGGACACGAAGAGGCACCGCTCTTTCCTTTCGACTTAAGGCATCGGCTACTACGTTTGCCTTCCCGAGATGGTAACGAAGCTCAGAATCATAATCGTTTAAAGTTTCAATCCACCGTCATTGTCTCATGTTTAGTTATTTTTGATCGAAGATGTGTTGAAGGCTTTTGTGATCGGTGAAGATGGTACTTTTGGTTCCATAAAGATAATGTCTCCACATTTTAAGTGCGAAGACAATGACTCCGAGTTCGAGATCATGGGTCGTATAGTTCCGTTCATAGATTTTCAATTGTCGAGAGGCATAAGCAATGACTTTCTTTCATTGCATCAATACACACCCAAAACCATGTTTTGAGGCATCCCAATATACAACAAAATCATCATTGCCTTCAGGAAGTGACAAGATAGGAGCGATGGTTAGCTTTGTCTTCAAGATTTGAAATGCGGATTCTTGTTCGGTTGCCCAAACGAATTTCTTTCCCTTGTGAGTTAACGCGGTTAAAGGACGAGCAACCAAAGAGAAATCCTTGATGAATCTACGATAGTATCCGGCGAGACCCAAAAATTGACGGATGTGAGTAGGAGTAGTAGGAGTCTCCCATTTACTAATGGCTTCGATTTTTGATGGATCGACTTTAATACCTTGATCACTTATAACATGACCAAGAAATTGAACTTCCTTCAACCAAAATTCACACTTGGAGAATTTGGCATAGAGTCGTTCTTGTCTCAAGAGTTCAAGCACAAGTCGGAGATGTTGTTCGTGCTCTTCTTCGATTTTAGAATAGACCAAGATGTCATCGATGAACACAATGACGAATTTATCGAGATACGGTTTACACACGCGGTTCATAAGGTCCATGAACACCGCCGGTGCGTTAGTGAGACCAAATGGCATGACAAGGAATTCATAACTACCATAACGAGTCCAGAAAGCGGTTTTGGAGACATCTTCCCCCTTAACCCTTAATTGATGATAACCCGAGCGGAGATCGATTTTCGAATATACACAAGACCCTTATAGTTGATCAAAGAGGTCATCGATGCGAGGAAGAGGATATTGGTTCTTAACCGTCAATTTTTTTAGTTCACGATAATCAATGCACATTCGTAGGGATCCGTCTTTCTTTTTAACAAACAAAATCGGAGCACCCCATGGTGAATGGCTAGGTTGGATAAAACCACGGTCAAGTAATTCTTGGATTTGACTTTGCAATTCTTGCATTTCGGATGGAGCAAGTCTATATGGTGCATGTGCTACGGGTGCGGCTCCCAAAATAAGATCGATTTGGAATTCTACCGGTCGATGAGGTGGAAGACCCGGCAATTCGTCGGGAAATACATCGGAAAAGTCACTAACAATTGGCACATCATCGATATGCTTCTCATCGGACTCGACTTTCTTAACATGGGCAAGGATTGCAAAACAACCCTTACGGAGTAGTTTTCTAACTTTAAGGCACGAAATAAGGTTGAGTCCGGTGCAACTCTTATCGCCATAAACAATCAAGGGTTCACCATTCTCGATAGAAATTCGGATTGCGTTAAGATCACAAAGGATGTGAGATTTCATTTTGGCTAACCAATTCATACCGATTATTACATCGAAGCTTCCTAGTTCCATGGGTATCAAGTCAATTTCAAACTCATTACCCAAAATATTTAACGTACACCCCCGGTAATATGTGTCGGCACTCAATAGTTTCCCGTTGGCCACTTCAATGGTATAAGTGGTATCTAGTGGGAGTGGTGGAGTGCCAAAAGAATGAATCAAAGTCTTGGATACAAAGCATTTATCGGCACCCGAATCGAATAAACAAGTAACATAAGTGTTGCTGAGAAGAAACGTACCCGTGACTAATTCATTGTCATCTCGGGCTTCTTCGGTGTTGATGTTGAAAGCTCGGCCGCGCGTATTGGGGTTATCTTTCTTCTTCGGGTATGCATTTCTATAATGGCCCGTTTGGCCACATTCGTAACAAGTGCCGGTTTTTGGTGCATTGGGCCCCTTTCGAGCGATGGGGGTGACACTTTTACATTCGTTGGCCTTATGACCAACTCCTTGGCACCAATGGCAAATTAGCTTGCCACATTCACCAAAGTGGTGCTTGTTGCATTTGTTGCAAAGAGGTAGGTTTCCGGCATAACCTTTCTTACCGTCGGAGGTGTAAGGCTTCTTGGCAAAGTTGTTGTTACTTGATTGGGGGGCTTCCCATTTTCTTTTGTTGTTACCCGACTTATCCTCGACTTTAGGTGCCGACACTATACTTTCATCCACCGTTTCTATCAACTTGTGGGCCATGTTCAAGGCTTCTTGATGATTAGTGGGTTTGGATGACATTACCCCATGTTTGATGCTCTTTGGAAGACCATCCATGTAAAGTTCAACCCTTAAAGCTTCGGGGTTCACAAGGTTTGGGCACATCAAGGCTAGTTCGGAATATCGTTGATTATAAGCCTTGAGATCATTTCCGACCGCTTTCAAAGTTCTTAGCTCTTATTCGAGCCTTCGGGTTTCTTCATGAGGAAAATATTCGACGATCATCTTTTCCCTTAAGTCGGCCCAAGAGAGGGCGTGAGCTTCATCGGTAACCACCAATTGTACATAGGTGTTCCACCATGTGAGGGCGACACCGGCGAACGTGTGAGTGGAGTATTTGACTTTATCTTGGTCCCGACAACCGCTTATGCTAAAGACGGCCTCCGTTTGTTTGAACCATAGAGTGAGAGTAACGGGTCCCCCGGTCCCATCAAAAGTATGAGGTTTGCACCCCATGAAGGCTTTGTAGGAGCACCCTTCGCTTGAGTTACCGGCTCCTTGATTGTTATTGTTGTGGTTGTTATTATTGTTGTTGTTGGAGGAGTGATCGGCCATGGCCGCATCCACGGTGGTAGCTATCATCCGTTGAAGGGCTTGTTCGGGAGTCTCATGGCGTGGCACATGGCGAGGAGGCATTGTTCCTTCAAAACACAAGAATACCGTTGATTAGTATTTTCAATAATACTAATCATGATAAGGAATTAGGATAGAGAGAAAAATTTTCCTTGATTCGCCTTAAATTCTTTATGCCATAATGTCGGAACGTTCATATGAGTCATCATAATATAATTCCGGAAATTATATTACCCTAATTCATATGTGCATTCGACATTATTTCACTAAGTCAAGGTGGCGTGTCAATCAAATTAAACAACGTGAGATTAAGATGAAATAAGAGTAGATATAAGTAGAAACGTTCAAGTATAAATGCACAAGTAGTCAAGTAATTCCTACTTCAAGTCTATATGCCGGTTGTAGTCTAGACTCACTAATGTACCCTATGACTCGGGGTTGACACCAATAAACTCTAAATCCCTACAACCAACGCTCTGATACCATCTGTAGCGACCTGAAAAAATTGTCATTGACGGCGCCATCTACTTAGGTCCCGTTACGTGGTCATAAGTCTTTAAAACAACGTTTGACCAAAAGTATGTCGCATTCATTTCAAAAGTAAAGATGTTTCAAGGTTTACAAAGTAGTTCGACAACTAGTTACATAACAAAGTTTAAAGTACAATTGAAACATATGCGACACAATTTGAAAGTAGCCAAAAGACGCTCCATGTATGCATGTATACTCGACATCCAAGCAAGTATCAAAAGTAATGAGCGGAAGCATGTATCACAAAACGTTCAAGGACCTGAGAAAAACATAGAAATCTGTCAACGAAAACGTTGGTGAAATCATAGGTTTAAGTAAGTAATTACAAGTGAACCACAAGATTTGTAACATTGTTATAATAGTAATACATTCCAAAAGTTTGTTTCACGAGCACCCAATTATCAATGCTTAACATTCCTTCCATAGAACCCCATCACAATAGTGTTAGAACATACACTGTTTCTCGAAAATATATTCCATTCGTAAACGGTAGCGAACCGTTTGAATGAGGGTTTGTCAAACCCATATGGCCATATAACATAAGTTCTCGCTTACACCCGGCAAGTGTAACTAATGATAATCGAATTGAGAATTTTTGTTCAAACTCGTATGTAGAATGTTTATTTTCCTGTACTTGTGTTCACTTAGTAAAAGAAACGTTTATGTTTTCTCATCCCAAATGTAAGTTCAAAAAGAGTAAAAGTGGGACTATGATCTCACCTTGAGTGCACGTATGTAAAAGTACTTCAACAAGTAAACGTGTGCAAGAACGAATGCTAGTCTTGACCTAAACAAATAGGTTTGTATCAATAACGGTAACACGATAGGTCAAAGATGTTCAATTAGTCCTATGGCTCGTTAAGACTCGATCATAATATCATGTGGATGAAATTATCATGTTTCATGCAAGGTACAAGTATAAAAGCATGTTAGAACGATTGCACAAACATTTGGTTAAGTTTGATTAAAAGTCAAACTTTGGTCGGGTCAAAGTCAACGAAAAGTCAACACATTCGGGTCGGGTCCCGAACTATTTTTCTGAGATTTTTAATCATATATGAGCATGTTAGAACAAGTTACATGTGAATCAGAGGTCCATAGCATGGCAAACATTTTTCGTAAAATGACCAAGTTGGACAGTCCCCTGATAGGCAAACTGGACGGCGACCAAAATGGCTGGATGGCGTCCAGTATTGAAGGCCTGGACGGTGTCCAATAATCTGGATGGCGTCCAGATTGGTACACAGGTCTGCTATGCTGAAAACACACAAGTGCACGAACCAAAACGCAACCAAACACAATTTATGATCCGCAAACACTTATAACATGTATTTTATATCATCGGAAAGGTATTTTGACAATGAAAACAACCAAGCACATTTCATCAATCATATTTACCTTTACAACAACCAAAATCACATTTAAAGCTCACCATTTAATGCATTCAAGTTCATAAATGTAAATCAATGATCCGGCAACCAATTTACATGAATGATATACCGTTTCGAAGGTATTCAAGCATACAATACAACCTAACACTTACTAATAACATCGCATGTTATTCAAAGCATCAAAAGTCCATTTCAAGTTCATCAAACCCTAACCCAAATTCACCAAAATCACTAATCAAGTTCATGAAATTTTCTAAAGCAACCTACAC
The DNA here is from genome assembly GCF_046630445.1 of Rutidosis leptorrhynchoides. Classification (NCBI taxonomy): domain Eukaryota; kingdom Viridiplantae; phylum Streptophyta; class Magnoliopsida; order Asterales; family Asteraceae; genus Rutidosis; species Rutidosis leptorrhynchoides. The sequence goes on along the minus strand of NC_092341.1, from coordinate 358,100,405 downwards.
ATCAAATTGAAGCTAGTGATACTAGGAACACATTTAATACTTGTACTTTATCATAACAACAACATTAAATCATCCAAAACTCTAAATCAAACACACACTTTTCATGTTCATGCTAGTTACACTAAAACAACGAGATCGAGCATATAAATCATATATTCATGTTAGACTTGAGCCATAGACACTAATTAACAACTTTATAAGTTAAAAACATTAAGAACACAAAATCTAGTGATTTTAGAAAGTTACCCAAATGTAATAAAATCGGTATAGAATCGAAGAGGAAGTTGCAAGGATTCCAAAAATGTAATTTGTTTTGCAAAACACCCTCTAGTTCGGATTTGGATGATGATTCTTTGATAATTGGGTGTTGAGAGAAAATGGAGGAAGTAGTAAAGATGAAAGAGGAGTGATGAATGGATGAGGATGGTTTGACCACTTTGACCTAGTCAAAGGTTTGGCCATTTGGCAAGTTTGGTCCTTCAAGTTTTATTCGGGTGCGTGAATTACCTAAACGAGATAATTTAAAATGCGTATCAACGGGAGATGTTATAAACATATAACGGACTTTAAATAAGTAAATGGAAAAAGTAAAAGGAAAAAGGTGGGATGTTACAAAGTGCTTCAAATGGCCCTGCGTTGATGCTCGTATGATAGTTGTTATTGTATGAGAATTCTGCCAAGGGTAAGTGTCGATCCCAACTGGTTCCAAAGTCAATCACGCATGCCCGTAACATGTCTTCTAATGTTTGTATTGTTCTTTCACTTTGACCATCTGTCTATGGATGATAAGCGGTGCTCATATCTAATCGAGTTCCCAATGCTTTTTGTAATGACTGCCAAAAACGTGATGTGAATCGGGTGTCGCGATCAGATATGATGGAGATAGGTACACCATGCCTGGAAATTACTTCCTTCAAATATAGGCGTGCTAATCTCTCCATATTGTCTGTCTCCTTTATTGGTAGAAAGTGAGCTGATTTAGTGAGGCGATCAACTATCACCCAAATAGTATCGTGATTACTTGCAGTCCTTGGCAATTTCGTAATGAAATCCATGGTTATTCTTTCCCATTTCCACCGAGGAATTTTTGGTTGTTGCAGTAATCCTGACGGCTTTTGGTGCTCAGCTTTGACCTTCGCACATGTCAAACATTTGCTTACATAAGTAGCAATTTCTGTCTTCATATTAGGCCACCAATAGAATTTCTTAAGATCGTGGTACATTTTCCCGTTTCCCGGGTGAATTGAGTACCTCGTTTTGTGTGCTTCATCCAGTACTAGTTGCCTTAGGTTACCATATTTTGGTACCCATATCCTACCAGCAAAATACAGGGTTCCATCAGCTTTTACTTCAAGCTGTTTTTCTAACCCTTTGCTCATTTCACCTTTTTCGTTTTCTTCTTTTAAAGCTTCTAACTGTGCTACTTGAATTTGCTTTGTGAGATCAGTACGAATTCTAATGTTCAAAGCTCGGACCCTCAGAGGTTTTACTCTTTCTTTCCGACTTAGGGCATCAGCTACAACATTAGCCTTTCCGGGGTGGTAACGGATTTCACAATTGTAGTCGTTCAATAACTCTACCCAGTGAAGTTGCCTCATATTGAGTTGTTTTTGATCAAAAATATGTTGAAGACTCTTATGGTCGGTGTACACTGTACACTTGGTTCCATATATATAGTGTTTCCATATTTTGAGTGCAAAAACTACTGCTCCAAGTTCCAAATCGTGCGTTGTATAGTTCCTTTTATGAATTTTTAGTTGTCGTGAGGCGTATGCAATAACTTTTGTGTGTTGCATTAATACGCATCCTAAACCTTGGCGCGAAGCATCACAATAGATCACGAAACTATCATTTCCTTCCAGTAATGACAAAATGGGTGCAGACGTTAACTTCTTCTTTAACAGTTGAAATGCGGACTCCTGTTCCGTGGACCAATCATACTTCTTTCCCTTTTGAGTCAATGCGGTTAAAGGTTTGGTGATTTCAGAAAAATCTTGAATGAATCTTCGGTAGTAGCCATCAAGACCTAAAAATTGGTGAATTTGTGTTGGAGTCTTCGGTGTTTCCCATTTACTAATGGCTTCGATCTTGGCAGGGTTAACTTTAATTCTATGTTTACTGACAACATGGCCTAAAAACTGTACTTCTTGTAACCAGAAATCACACTTCAAAAATTTTGCGTACAATTCTTCTTTCTTGAGGATTTCTAGTACCAGTCTTAAGTGTTGCTCATGTTCTTCCTTGTTCTTCGAGTAAATCAATATGTCGTCGATAAAAACAATGATAAACTTGTCTAAATACGGTCTGAAGATGTGATTAATTAGATCCATGAATACTGCTGGAGCATTAGTCAATCCAAAAGGTATGACTAAAAACTCATAGTGACCGTAACGGGTTATGAACGCGGTTTTAGGAACATCTTCTTCCTTCACTCTCAGCTGATGATATCCGGAACGTAGATCGATCTTAGAATAAATACTTGATCCTTGCAATTGATCAAACAAATCATCAATCCTCGGTAATGGGTACCGATTCTTGATCGTTAATTTGTTTAATTCTCGGTAATCTATGCACATTCTCATAGATCCATCCTTCTTCTTGACAAACAGAATAGGAGCACCCCAAGGTGAAAAACTGGGGCGAATAAATCCACGATCTGATAATTCTTGCAATTGGTTTTGTAATTATTTCATTTCTGAAGGTGCAAGTCTATATGGGGATTGGGCTACAGGTGCAACTCCTGGCATGAGATCAATCTGGAATTATACACATCTGTGTGGAGGTAGCCCCGGTAATTCTTCTGGAAATACTTCGGGATATTCTCTCACAACCGGCACGTCATCAATGCTTCTTTCTTCAGTATCGATCTTCTTCACGTGTGCCAGAATAGCATAACAACCTTTTCTTATAAGTTTCGGGGCCTTCATACAGCTGATAAGGTTCAGCTTCGAGTTGATCTTGTCCCCATAAATCATTAATGACGTTTCATCCTTACGAGGGATGCGGATCGCTTTCTCAGCGCAAATAACTTCCGCTCTTGTTTTGGACATCCAGTCCATGCCAACGATTACGTCAAAACTTCCTAATTCTACGGGTATCAAATCGATTTTGAAGTTTTCACCAGCGAGATTTATTTCGCAACCATGGCAAATTTTATCGGCTTTTATCAGTTTACCATTAGCTAATTCAGTAGTGTATTTATCGTCTAGAGGCAATGATGCACACTTTAGTATAGAATTAAAGTCTTTACACATATAACTTCTATCAGCACCCGTATCAAATATAATAGAAGCTAGTTGATTATTAACGGTAAACGTACCCGTAACAAGATCAGGGTCCTCACGTGCTTCGCTGACATTAATGTTAAATGCCCTCCCACGTGCGGGTTCTTTGTTCTTCTCCTTATCAGGGCATTGATTTATAAAGTGACCAGACTTCTCGCATCCAAAACATTTCTTGACATCGGTCGGTTTTGTCTTTACTTCAGAAACGGTGGCATAACAATCTTTCGCCACATGTCCTTTCTTGTTGCACTTATCACAGACCACCTGGAAATAACCTGAATGGTGGGTGTAACATATTTTTCAAAACGGATGGGGTCCCTTATAGTTTGGACTAGCAGTTGCCCCATCTTGTTTACCTTTAAAAGTCTCTCACCTCTTCAGGTGAGTACTTTTACCCTTATAGTCTTCCCATTTCCTCTTTCCTTCAGTTGTCTTAACTTCGGTAATTGGTTCCTTAATCGAACTCTCCGTGATCTGGTCCATAAGTTGGTGTGCCATTCTCATGGCTTCCTGCATCGTATTCGGTTTGGATGACGTAACATTTCCTTTGGTATTGATCAACAAACTGTCAATATACATCTCTATCTTTTGTTTTTCGTTTGGAACTAATTCGGGACACAACAAGGCTAGTTCCATGAAAATATTTTCATAGTTATTGAGTTTTGCACCGACAACCTTCAGATTACGTAACTCAGATTCCATTTTTCTGATCTCATTTCGAGGACAGTACTCCTCGATAAGCATCTATTTCAATTCTTCCCAAGAGATATCATATGCCGTATCTACTCCTTCTGCTTTAGCATAATTATTCCACCAAGTAAGTGCACCGTCTTGCAACGTGCACGAAGCATACTTTGACTTGTCTCCGTCTGCACAATTACTGATTTTAAAAACAGACTCCATCTTTTTGAACCATCGGGTTAGACCGACTGGTCCCTCAGTTCTACTAAACGTCCTGGTTTGCATGCTTGAAAAGTTTTGTATGAGCATTCGTTTCGTGAGTTTGTGTTTACGGCTTCTGCTTCGACTGCTGCTTTGGCCGCTGCTTCGGCTGCTGCTTTTGCAGCTGCTCCGGCTGCTGCAATTCTTTCATTCACACGTTTCTGTACTAGTTCCTCAAACTCAGCATCCGACATTTGAGACATGTTTCTTCAATAAACACAACAGAGATAATTTAATCATATAAAATATTATGGGTATAAAGAGTAGTCAATAGTTAATTGTAGCATATTAATAATATGAACCAATTATTATAAAAGCCTTTTCTTCTTATTAGCGTTTTATAATTATTTCTAGGGTATTACCTACCCGTTAAAGTTCATACATAATAGCTTAGTACAACAATTAACTACTACAATTCAAATAATATTCAATTATGAAAAACTAATGCGTTATCATTTCACGCTTTATTCTTCAATGCGTTATCGTACAACGATACAATACCATTTATTCACATAAGTTTATTTTACATAAAACATATGTAAGATAAAATAAATCACACTAATTAATATTATACAATGCGTGAAGTGATGTCGTAGCAGAAATGGTTTTTAAAAACGGCGAGGCTTCTTGTTATCATATACTGGAATATCGCTTATTTGAGCGGTACGTTTATATTTTTGTCAGGGTTCTGAGGTACTTGATACCTTAATAGAGTTGGTAAGAGAAGGGTGACTAGGGGTAGCAATATTAGGAGTAACAATTGCTTTATTAATTTTTGGATTTGGCAATTCTGGGTTGGTGACTACAGGTTCCTTTTCTTTGTTAACTTCTTTTTCTGTAATCTCCTTTACTTCCTCCTCCTCTTCACTGATCTCACCTAATGAACTATCTGAGTCATGTGTAGGAGAATATGTACCGGTGGTCATGAACCGATACCTGCCAGGCGTAATCGGCACAACCCACCCGTCGGCGGTGTATCTGGCCCAGTGTCCATGTTCGTTAAGAAATGGAAGGCCCTCGTTTATTCCAGGGATCATAGTACCATCGAAATGATACTGTGGCTCCGGGAAACTAGGGCTGGGTGGAGCTGGGACCTCTTCTGGGTTAACTGGGAGTTGAGATTCTCCGGCTAACACAATTTCTTCTTTAATAGATATTGGAACACCCTTTTTAGTTGTGGAGAGAATAGATTCAGTGTCCGATTCTGAGTCGTACAAAATGATAGGATTAGAAGAAGTCATCTATCACATTATTGAAACAACAATTACGTTAGCATATAAATATATCACATATAATGTTTTTGACAAAATGATAAGCAAAAATTGGTAAAAACAAATATGGTCATAGTCTAGACTCACTAATGCATCCTAACAATTACCAGTTAAATACATTAAAGCAAATTCTGGTTCCCTATGACCTCAAGCTCGGATACCAACTGTAACGACCCGTCAAAATCGCTATTAACGCGGTACGTTAATCATCGATTCCACAGTGAGGTTTTGACCTCTATATGATACGTTTTGATAAAATATTGCATTCATTAAAATAAGTGACTTTCCAAACATAGAAAGTTATAAACATGTGGGCGAGTGCTTAAGTATAAGCAAATCCCCAAAATACATAAGTCTTTATTTTACAGGTTGACATCACAGTTAAATTATTTATTACACAACGTAGTTTTGTTTCGAATGCAATAAATTTTATATAAAGCATGAGAGACTCCATGCAGGCAACAAGCACATCACAGCGGAAGCAGTCTAAGAACCTGAGAACAAAACATGCTAAAAAGGTCAACACGAATGTTGGTGAGTTATTGTTTTAATTGCTCGAGTCATAAGTATATAAAGATGGATCACAAGATTTCATCAAAATTTTATCAATAGATTCTACATAACAGAGCACCCTGGTAACTAAAATTAACGCTATAATAATAATAATAATTACCCTATTCATTTTAATACACGCAAACCAATGTGTCGTAAAATCAAATAATATACGTCCGTTAAAAGGCTAGCGCTCTAGCTCGGACGGGGATGTCAAGCCCTATGGATCCATATACAATTATTCGCGCCCACCAGTTCATATCCTATGTACTGCAGCTACTAGTTACCAAAGTTAAGGGATTTTTGGTTTAACTCAGTGTAGAATTAAGTATGTACTTGTATCCATTGCGTTTAAAATAAATTGCATGTATTCTCAGCCCAAAAATATTTAAAGCATTTAAAAAGGGATCTATAAACTCACGGTTCAATATTGAGATTCAATATTGTAGGCAAATTGCGTAGACGTAATGATAGTGGATGATTGTATGGTTGGTCTTGGATTCACGAACAATACCCAATATTTTGATTAATTTAAAAATTATTTGAAACATACAGCAAGGTGGTTATATGGGTTCTTGATTACTATATGATGAGGGTGTTGGATTATTTATATGCTCTGTATGTATATATATATATATATATATATATATATATATATATATATATATATATATATATATATATATATTGAGAGAGAGAGAGAGAGAGAGAAATGTGTATAGTTTATTAAGTCTGTGATTCAAAAGTAATATGATGTGCATGTATGTGTATTATATGTGGGATCCAAAACAATTCCCATTTATGACTATGATGAAGTTTATTAAGTCCGTGATTCAAAAGTAATATGATGTGCATGTATGTGTAAAAGTAATATATGTGGGTTTGGTGTTTGATTATAATATCACATAAATCTATCTATTGTCTCTATATATAAATTATTGTGCAATAATTGTGCAGATGCACTAAAAATGTACAAAAGCAAATAGTACACAATCAATTCAATCACAAATTACGGGTTCTTTAAGTTAATGCATATAGTTTATATTTTTATTTATTCATGTATATAGTTTAAGTTTATAATAATGTGTTCTTAATCAAATGATAGCAACACTTGGTTAACTGTCTACACACGAGACCTTAATCGTAAATAATAGGACAAAGTAAATGTTTAAAAGAAAATGTGACCGTTAGATAATTTGGTACATAATATACTTGGTCCAAGTTGCACCAATTATTACTAATTCAATAAAAGTGAGTGGGTCAGTGAAGAAGTTAAATTGAATTTGTTGAGTAGTTAGACAAAATAATTAGACTCTACTTTGCTTCCTTCTTCTCGTGAGAAGACAAATGGGATCCAATTATGTTTATTTGACAATTTATTCTCTTATGTGTACTATGTTTATTTTACTATTGAGTCTCAACCCTCAACTGCGTATATCTCTGTGTCTCATAAAATAATAGGTTAGTATATCTTTTATATAGAGGAACAATAGAGGGGAAATATTAAAAAAAAAATAAAGTTACTAATTAGATTTTAATGTCAATCAAGTATTACTTAATTTCATAAGTTATAAAATGAGTAGGTTCGTTATAATAATAAAATGCCACTTAATAATCGGATAAGCAACTTGAAAATAAATGGCCACACCTAATTGTAACAAATGACACATTTCCAAGTGTTAGTCAACTTCATTCAAAATCCATTATATTTAATATAATATATATAAATACATCTTAGTAACAAGTATTATTATATCAAAATTTATTTTACATAATAACTAAATCATATATTAGTTTATTAACTTTTCAATTTATTATATATATACACATATATTTATGTATATATATATATATATATATATATATATATATATATATATATATATATATATATATATATACATATTTATTCACAAATAAATGTTCGTGAATCTTCGGGAATAGTCGAGGGTAAATGAATTAACGAGAACAGTTCAAAATTTTTGAAACTCAACATAATAGGTTCAGTTATCGTGTCGGGAACATTTTATCCTGTAATTAATTTATTAATGCCATTTTTCTGGGTCATCATATCGTCCTAGTATTTTATGTATAATACTAATAATAATAATACTTCTAGTGATAATAATAAGATTAATAATAATATTAATCTTAATAATAATAATAACAATAATAATAATAAAAATAATATTAATAATAATATATATGTTTACAGAGAGAGTAGATGGAAAGATATGTGTTCGACCAAAATAGAAAACGAAATGAATTTGTAGAACTTTTTCTGTCCAGGACTGCCATGCGATCGTATGGCTTCCTAGCCCATTTCCCATGTGATCGCATGGGGTGGGTTTCCAACTCATATGTTTTTGTTTCTTTGTTTTTCGACATAATTTTATAATATATATATAATTTATATTAATTATATATATATTATATTATATTCTCGTATATAGGTGACTTGTAATTTTAGTTCCGATTACTTGTATGTTGTCACTTGACTTATGTCCCGGTTCCGGTTTCTCGAACGCATTTTCGTACGCTTAGAAAACTGGTACTTTATGTTTCGTGTAATGTACCTTTATACATAACAAGACTTATATCAATGAAAAACTATCCCACTCAAAGTGTAACTTATTCATTTGAGTGTTATGGTCATTTACGTCTATAAATTAACGTCTTAATATAATTATGTTAAATCAAAACGTTTTATATCTAAGTTAATATTATATTTTATAACATTTGTAAAATATACATACATTTACATTCTGAAATAGTGTTTTACTGTAGCAAAATGATTTTTACTGTAGCAAATAGTGGTTTTCAAAAACACTGTAGCTTTTCGGGTACTATAGTAATTCGAAAATACTGTAGCAAATTAGTGTTTTACTTGTTCATCTTAAACGTTTTAGTTAACTTATCTAAATATCAATCGAATCAATAATCGAATGTAACTATTGTTTACTAAATAACTTGAAATTATATATATGTATATATCTTTATTTAATATACATAAATCAGTTTTTAAATACACATTGCAAGTTATTTATAATTAATTTCAATAATTAATATTCCAACTTATTGTATATATATATATATATATATATATATATATATATATATATATATATATATATATATATATATATATATATATATATATATATATATATATACACAAATAGATATTCGTGAATCGTCGGTCAATAGTCAAAGGTTAACTAAATATATAACATTAGTTCAAAAATTTTGAGAATCAATATTACAGACTTTGCTTATCTTGTCGAAATCATATAAAGATTAAGTTTTAAATTTGGTCGGAAATTTCCGGGTCGTCACAGTACCTACCCGTTAAAGAAATTTTGTCCCGAAATTTGATAGAGATTGTCATGGCTAACAATAAAAATGTTTTCATGACGAATTGGAGTTGATAGATAGAGTGTTATTGCCATAGAGTAATATGGATAAAATAATTCGATTACTCGAAGAGTACGAGTGAAGCTATCACAAAAAATGAAATGAGGAAATTAAAGATTCGTACTAACTTTTGACGTTGTCACGTTTGATTTCCGAAGTTCAAGGAAATTAGAGAAAATCTTTGTAATAAGATTTGGTTTTTCGGTAATTAAGGAAATTAGGATCTTCTTTGGTTAAATGCAATAATCTGTTTCGATTGCTCTATCAGATATTTTACTATAAATCCACACCATTCGTTTCCTTATTTCCACAGCTCACATCTTCTATTCTTTCTCCTTCAATTCATACTTTAAAGTATTCGTCAATATGCTCCATCCAGTTCTGATTCTTGATATACTCCTAACTTTCATATCTGTCATTCTTCTTTTTCATCTGCCACCGGAGGAATCTATTTACTTATACTATACTCTTGGGTTTATAGTGTTTTTAGTTCTCCTGTGTCTTTATATTGCTATATGCATCGATATACACAGTTTGTAATTTCTGAATTGTTGTTGAGCTTTATTTCTTCCCTTATATTTCGGAGTCTCATACTGTTGTTTCCTCTTCCCGACTTTAAGTCAAGCGAATAATGGTCCAGAATTCGTAGGTATGGAGTTTCAAATAATCATAATATACAAAGTAGAAAGGAAAGGTAATAGCACGATTTGATTTGTCAAATTACCAGAATATCCGAAAAAGACCGAATCATCAAGAAAAATATTTTCTTGATATGTTTAGAGGTTAAATAGAATGAAAGAGTTATGTAACATGGTTCATGATGAGAGTATGATCTGTGAACCTTTATGTAACGACCCTGGTTTTTCCAACGTTTAATTAATAATATTTATTATTAATGCTTGTGTTTAATGAATGTATTTTTATACGTTTACTTGTTATCGTACTTGACTTTACATAGCCCGACACGTCTTTGTGACACACGAACTTTTCACGAATAATATTTCGGATATTATTTGCATCCATGATTAATTATTATTAATCATTTTTAATTAACTAGTGTTAATAGTTAATTACTTGGGCTTTGTTGGATTAATTTGTTAATTACTTGAACTTGGGCTTTTATTAATGTTAGTGGACTTAGAAGCCCAGCCTACTTATATTAATGGACTAATTAGCCCATCTTTCATGTAAGTATTACATTTGAACTTAACTAGATTAATTAGTGCTTATGGAATCTAGTTACTACATACATACACCTTGTTCCAACACCATGCAACCTTACTACCATTTTTTGAGCCAAATACATGAAGTAACTTGTGGATTTTTCCCTTCCCCTTTTTGTTTTGAAACCGTCGGCCAAGGTAGGATACAAGGGAGGTTTTGTTCATTTTTTTTATTACTTACTCACTTGTATTCTTCACATTTCACACACACACACTTTAACTTGATCTCATTTCCTCTCAACTTTTCTCTCAAAGTGCGAGTTTCTTTCAAGTCTTTCTCCTTCTTTTTCTTGTCTCTAAACCGAAACATAAGCATCCATTCATCATCATTCTTGTACTTGTTTCATGTTGTTGTTTAATTACTTGTAGTTGTTGTTGTTTGTTACTTGTTCTTAGTTGTTGTTTACTTACTAAGTTGTAAGAATCAAACTCTCTAGTATATTCTTCATATCATCTTTTTTATTCAAGAATATAAAGAACCTAGGAGAATCAAGTTTATGTTTTGATTCTTCCATAAAACTTGTTAAAGAAAGTTCATGAGTTTATAATCATACTTGTATTCATGAAGTAAACTTAAAGTTTACTTTCTTAAAGATCAAAGTCTTGGCTTGAATCTTTAAAAGTATTAATAACCATGAACTTATTACTTATAGATTTAACTTATTTCTTCATTTTATGTACTTTAAAGTTGTGATTTGGTCAAGTGTTACTAGTTAATCTTGATCTCATATTTCTTGGAACTAAAAGTTAACTTTGTAAGTTCAAGAACATGGAAGTATAACTTTTTAGTTATAACTTCATATACTTGTGTTGGATTTAACTTAATAACTTTAGATCTAGACTTTTGGGTCTAGGATCTTCAAGATCTAACTAAGAACTATGTTCTACAACTTAAGATCTTGTTTTCTTAAGTTTATTTTCAAGTTTGTAGTTTAATATTACTTTTATAACTCTTGTAGGTGTTGGATCTAAGATCTTGATGTAACTTTGGCTCATCAAACATCATACAACTCTTAAGTGAGTTGTTCTACATATCTTAGACTTACACTAGTGTCATGATAGTCAAAACTTGGTTAATATTACTTTTAGAGTTCATGTATGTGTCGGATTTAAGATCTTGATGTAACTTTGGTTCATCAAACTACTTGCAACACTTAATTGAGTTGTGCTACTAATGTTTTAGCAGAGGGGTATAAAATACTATTAAATTTTAGCAGGAAATACTATTAAATACGATACAATTTTACACAAGATATTTATTTATTTATAGAATGGATATACTTAAACCTTGCTACAACACTTATAGGCAGTGTACCTAATCGTACATTAGTGTAGTTTTTAGTAAGTCCGGTTCGTTCCACAGGGAATCTTTTTAAACAAAGCTTAACGCTATATTAGTTTACTTTTATAAAAATACAAATATATATATAAGTAATATTATTATTATAAAGGGGGATTTTTTTACCGTTTAATGACCGGTTTGTCGATTTTAAAACTTTAGTCGCAGTTAAAACCAAATGTAAAATATTAAAAATAAATACAAGACTTAAATTAAAGCGTAAAGTAAATAACGATAATGAAATTGCGAATAATAAAAGTGCGATAAAATAAACTTGCGATAATTAAAAAGTACGAAAATTAAAAGTGCAATTAAATACAATAACAATAAATAAAATGCGATAATTAGAAGTGCAATTAAATATAAAATAAAGAAAATTAAATATGAAATAAAAGAATTATGCTTATTTAAACTTCCGTAATCATGATGTTTGACGTGTTGATTTTAGTTTTATGCCCATGGGTTAATTATCCTTTGTCCTGGATTATTTAATATATCCGTCTGGTTTTTGTCCATAACAGTCCATCAGTCATAAATATAAAGTACGAGTGTCCTCGTCAAATTATTCTTATACCCGAAGTTAAATATTCCAACTAATTGGGGACTTAAACTGTAACAAGATTTTAATACTTTGTTTAATAATTACACCAGGATGTCGACTGAGTGTAACCCAAGGTTTTAATATTTTGTTATCAATTATACCAAGTGTCCTTGTACATAATTTCACCCCTGTTTTAATTATTCTAGTGGCTATTAATCCATTCCCGTGTCCGGTTAAATGAACGATTATTCGTACATATAAATACCCCGCCCATCGTGTCCGATCGAGTGTATATGGTAATTTATAAGGACGCCCAATTGTAAATCTTTATATTAACATTAACAAACTATCATTTAGTTAAACAAATATAAAGCCCATTAATAGCCCATAGTCTAATTTCCACAAGTGTCGTTCTTTTGTCCAAACCCCAATTATGGTACAAAGCCCAATTACCCAATTTTAGTAATTAGCCCAACATCATGATTACTTCGTTTTAAATAAGCATAATAATAACTTAGCTGTAGTGACCCGTCCATATCCCCCTGGACGAAATTAACAAACATCCGGTTCCATTGCGATGATCGACTCCAAGTAATGTTCTTAACACGAGCAAATGCACAGCGGAAGACTTTATTCGTACCTGAGAATAACATGCTTTAAAATGTCAACATAAAGTTGGTGAGATATATAGGTTTGATGCTAGCAGCGTTATAACTATGGACCACAAGATTTCATATATAAACATTTAATAAAAATATTCTAAGTGGTTGAGCACTTGGTAACCATACTTAACATTTAATCACGTCGCATATTCCCTTTATTATGAAATCTTACTACACTGTACCAAGTGTAGTCACGAAACGAAGTACTGTGCAACCGTTGAATACTGGTCGTCCAGTCCGGTTGGGGTTGTCAGGCCCGATAGATCTATCAACAGGATTCGCGTTTACAATACCGCTGTAAATATTAGTTACCAAGCTACAGGGAAGTATGCCAGTGGTACAACTCAATGTAGAATATATTTTTCAGTTACTTGTGTCCATAACGTAAATCATTTATAAAAACAGTGCATGTATTCTCAGCCCAAAATATTTAGAGTTAAAAGGGATCTATATACTCACCTAATGTATTTTGTAGTAAAAATACATATAACATCATTGATCAATTATAAGGTTGGCATCGGATTCACGAACCTATATCATTTATATATATATATATTAACACACATAATTGAAATCAAACGAATTTATGTAGTATTTGTTATCTTAGTAATAATATGTTTCATTAATAACTTTATTAACTATTTTATTTCATATACATTAGATACATAATTAGTATTGCTTATAAAATATTAATACATTTAAATCATATATGTTTAAATATATTTTTATATAATAAATATTTATTTGGTAAAATAACATTAATAATAATAATAATTAAAAGATGTATTTGTTTAAAAATAATAATACTAATAATAATAATTTTGATAAAATGATAATTTTTCTAATACTGATAATAATACTAAAATGATCACAAAAATAAAATGATAAATTTTAATATTTTTTTGAAAATAAAAATGATCATAATAATAGTAGTAGTAATAATAATTATAATAATAATATTTTTACTAATAATGATGTTCATAATGATATTAATACTAATAATACAAATTTTAGTAATAATAATGATTTAATGATAATGATAATAATAGTAATAATAATAATAATAATAATAATAATAATAATAATAATAATAATAATAATAATAATAATAATAATAATAATTTTATCAAAAACTACCTTAGAATGCTAAAAAGGAATTAAAGTGTCCGAGCCGGGACTCGAACACATGACCTTCTGCTTATCTGTAACCCTCTAAACCATGGATCCAATTCTGTTTATCTAGAATTAAATCCCGCCGATTTATTTAGAAACCGTATCTGTTGCTTTCTCATCCTAAAACCCCATCGACATCATCATCAATTTTCGTATTTTCATCATAGCAGCCCCCAAAAATATATTTGTTGGGTCACGGCCCAAAAAGGAAATCAGTGCACCACACTCTAATTCATTCTTAGTGTAAATAAGGTCCGATTATTTTGAAGCCCACTTAACCTATAATCTTAACGAGTCCAAGAACTAATAAGTTCATTTAGGTTTATTATATGAATCATGAATGTCAAAACAGCTGGAAAGTTTAAACTTTATGTGGGGTTGTTGGTTTGATGACTGTCGGCCAAACGAAAAAGAGGATATCTTTATTCGATTATAAACAGAAACAAAGGTTGCTGGGGCAGCTGTCTTCGTGAATTAACAAAACAAAAGAAAGAAAAATAAGTGTGCAGAAATTTTGTAATGAATTGGTGGTGTTGGGTTGGGTTTCGGACTGCAGCAGGGAATTAAGAAACATAAACAAAAGCATGCAGTAGCCGGTTGTATAGTGGTAACAAGACAGATGGATAGCAGCAACACAAAAGGATTAAACAGGTATTTTCTTGTAGGGTTTATGATAAATCAATGTTAAATTTTTTTTATTTTATTTTTTTTTTGGTTGCTTTATTCGTTGGTTAGATACGAAGAAAGAATAACAGCAGCAAGAGTAGTTGTTCGACAGTATTAGAAGTAAACAGAAACAGAAGACCTATTAGCGGCATAAAATCATGGGATTGCATAGACGTTTTTGGGTTTGAGATGGTGAAGTGACTCTTGTCTTCACGAAGTAGAAGCAGGAAATAGGAAAATGGGATTTAAGGTAGGCTGTGTTCGAGTATGAAAAGAAACAAGAAGAAGAAAAGAAAAAGAAATGTGTGATGGTGATACGGTGCATACATATATATATATATAGAGGAGATGGTTTGATCATGGTTGAGGAAAACAGGAAACAAGTGTGGTGTGTGCGTGGGTTTCATAGTGCTTCGAATTGTAGTAAAAATCAAAGTGGTTTAGTGGTTATAGAACGATTCATAACAGCTGGAACTGGTTACATTATTGATCAATTGTTGTTGTCGACTTATAACATCCAGACAAAAGAAAGGACAATGAAAATATCAAAAGTAGATTACGATTGTCAATAGAATTAGATTATGTTGTACATGAATGATTCGAGCTGTAAATTAATTCAGAGACAGAAACAAAATCCTTTGAAAAGTTTGATAGTTACTTGCAACAGAATAATCACTTTATATGTATTTATCTATATACATAACCATAATACGTATTTTCATATATCTGTATATGTATATAACCATACATCTGACCTTATACTTAAATATATATATATATATATATATATATATATATATATATATATATATATATATATATATATATATATATATATATATATATATATATGTATGTATATTAAATATATACAAGGAAACCTAGTTATATTAATTACGCAAACATTAATATTCAATATTAATTTTAATTGTAAATATAATAATTCTAATAATAATTAATGATAATAATACCAATAATTAATAATTACATAACTTAATAATGTTACAAGTAATATTAAAAAAATGATTTTATTAATAATAATAACAGATAATAATAATAATATTTAAGATAATTATACTATTAGTTATAACAATATTTTTAATGATAAAATTAATTATTTCCTAATAATAATAACTTATAATACTGTTAATAACAATAATGATAATAATAATCATAGTAATACTAATACTAATATAATAAATTATATGTATAGATTTCATATTACAATTTTTTTAATAACACCAATAATACCCATAATAATTTATGTATTAGTAATATAACATTTATAATTAAATTTATAATTATATATTATTTATATATATATATATATACACATATCAAATTACAATTAATGGTTCGTGAATCGTCGGGAATAGTTGAAGGGTAACTAATTATCTGAATATAGATTTCAAACTTTCTAGACTCAACATTACGAATTTTGCTTATCGTGTCGGAAACATATAAAGATTAAGGTTTAAATTTGGTCGGAAATTTCCGGGTCGTTACAGTACCCACCCGTTAAAGAAATTTCGTCCCCGAAATTTGGTAAAGGTCGTCATGGATAACAATAGGAATGTTTTCATGACGAATATGAGGTAATAATGGTGTTTTATCATTATTGAGAGATATAGATAAAACGATTCGATTACGCGAAGAATATAAATGAAGCTATCGCAAAAGGGTGAAATGAGTAAATAATTATATTTGTTTTAACCGATGACGTAGCTACCATTGACTTCCGGGATTTAAGGAATTTAAAGAAAATCTTACATAATAAGATTTGGTTCTTCGGCGATTTAGAAAATCAGGATCTTCTTTGATTTAATGCGGCAATCTGTTTCGATTTCTTTGTCGGATATTTCACTATAAATTCACCTCTTCATTTTTCTTATTCTCCACATCTTCTATTCTTTATCCCTCTACTCATTCCTTAATATGCTCCATCCAATCCTGATTCTTATTATACTTCTAACTTTCATATCTTTCATTTTTCTCTTTCATCTGTCGCCAGAAGAATCTATTCACTTTTATGATTTCCTTGGAATTATATTGTTTCTAATTCTCCCGTGTCTTTACGTTGCGATATGTATTGATATACACGGTTTGTAGTTTCTGGGTGGTTGTTGGGTTTTATATCTTTCCTTATACTTCGATGTTATTACTTTTGTTTTCTATAATCATTGTTATCCACAGTTAATGTTCTTTCCTAATTGCTGCGATCTTTACTACAAATTTTATTTCGGAGCTTCGTTCTTTTTCTTTTCCTCCTCTTCAACTAAGCATCCTTTGTAATGGTCCAGAATTCGTAGGTATGAGGTTCGGAACGAGCATAGCTAATGTTCTAAGAAAGAAAGGGTATTGGCAAAATTTTGATTTGTTAAATTACCAGAATACCCTGGAAAAGATAGAACTATCAAGACGATATGTTCCTAATACGTTTGAGGATTAGATAAAATGTAAGAGCCGTGTAACATGGCACATGATGACGGTACTGTGAATCGTCATATTCCATTAGAAACTTAACATGACTTACTGTAATATAATGAAGTTGATCAAGTTTCATTATATTATACTAATTCATGCATCAGTTTCCAACACTACTTCAAAACATTCATATTTAAACTCGAAGATTTTAGAACTTAGAAACTAACACAGTTTCTTTTATGTTGTAACGCAGATGTTACGAAGTGGTAAATGTTTTCAGATAAAGATAGTTGTGAAAATATCTTCAGAAATATGGGGAATATGTATAACGGAAGATATGAAGATATCTTATAATATCTAAGATAAGTTGATGATGAAGAATATCATCCGGGAAAGGTTTAGAATAAAGAGTAGGGTTCTTACTAACGGTTTCAGCAGGCACTGAATCATTTGAATTCTTTGAAAGCAGGTTCAGTCCTTGTATTTGTTCTTTGTTTCCTTCACGGTTAACTCAATCCATTTTTCAGCACTAAATTTTCTATCGAGCGTTCCTAACATTCCCTTATTTATCATCAAACTTTTGGCCATTTAGGCCATCTAAAATTTTACTGTTTCCTCTGCATTTAATGCAGTTATATCTGAATCGTCGATTATCAATCCGAGGTGTTTTTGGGCGAATTGTGTTTTTAGATGATTAAATGCTGATGATAACATGGCGGAGTATGAAAGGTTCCCCGGTAACGATGAGGAAAACCAATCGTATATATCAAAGTTATAATAAGACTTATTCGAATGAAAGGTCGAAGTTGTTCTGCTGAAGCTGTGACCAAATTGGCTACTTTGAAAAGGAATCGTAAGGTTGTTTTTGCTAATAAATGCTAAAGAATTCGTCGCGGTACGTGTTAAACTATGACTTTGGGTTCAAGAGTTTTTCATGTGTATAGATCTTTTCTTCTGTAGATGAAGTGCGGTCGGTTCAACTTCTCGATTGAGGTATTTTCAAGAATCCTGATAGGTTTGTACGCGGATTGTAAACGTCGAGATACAAATGAGGTTTAGGATGAAATCAAGTGGCAAACTTGAAGAATTGTTTAGTTTCATATGTTATAATCAATATTTTAATTCATTTTAATTGTCCAAAGTTAGCAGTCCAATAGTCCAGTTGTCCACTAGTCCAATATATTCATATATAATTTAATATATAATATTCGAATTAATTAATACTTATCGTGACCCGTGTACCGGTCTCAGTATTGATCACAACTCAAACCATATATATATTTTGAAATCAACCTCAACCCTGTATAGCCAACTCCAACATTCACATATAGAGTGTCTATGGTTGTTCCGAAATATATATATAGATGGGTCGATATGATAGATCGAAACCTTGTATACGTGTCCCGTTATTTAAAGTGCGTAAAATAAATAACAGAACTTAAATGACAATAAATTAAATTGCGTTAAAATGTAATACGGAATTAGCAGTTAGCTGGGAACAGTTAACTAGGAACAGTTAGCGTGGATTCCTAACAGAATTTCTCATAATTAATTTGTTTGTTTCTAACACTTTTTATTTTGTCCAATGTTTTCTTCATTATGCCACTTGTTGGATTCTGATAGATAAAAATCCAAATATGAAATTTGAATAAAAAAAGTTATTCGGTGGTGAACAGATACGAATATCGGTGGTTGTAAGTAGAATAGCAAGTGACCGTTGAATCAGATTCGAAGAATATACACTGTAGCTTATTAATGTGAGATCTAAATATTCCTCGGGTACTACCTACCCGTTAAAATATTTTCATCATTAACAGTTTGTACGAAAGAATTTTTAATTACAATCTTTATGAAAATATACTTGTATATATATTTTCTTCAGATGTAATCATGGATCTAATGAGTCAATAAGATATTAATTTTTTTTTTTTTGATTTATCGTTAATACTTGATTACATGATCTCTAAAACATTAAAGATTACATAATTACCATGTCGAACGAAGATAAATGAGATAGAATGATAAGTAAAGCGAAGATAATCGAAGATCATACTCGAAGTACAGATAGTGATATTGAGGTGTGTGATGTTGATATCCGAGGTACAAATTGTGATGTTGAGGTTTACGACGCGGTTGTGGTTGAGGGTGATATGGGTACTGTCGGTGTTGATGATGGTGGTACGGATTATGCTGCTGGTGCTGCTGCTGGTGTTTGTAACCTTCGCACCATATTCTCCAAAGCCGTCACGCGAGCGCGAAGTTCGTTAACTTCTGCTAGTACACCGGGATGATTGGTGGTTGGAGTGAGCGAATGAACAAGATCTAAAATATGGGATAGTATATAATCGTGACGAGATACTCTAGAAATGAGAGAGAAAATGGTTTCTCGAACAGGTTCACCGGTAAGTGCTTCAGGTTCATCGCCAAGAGGGCAATTTGGTGGATGGAAGGGATCACCCTCTTCATGTATCCAGTAACTTAGTATATTACGAACCCACCCCCAATTCATCCAGAATAGATGATGGGAGATTGGTTGATCCATTCCGGTGACGCTGCCTTCGGAGCTTGAATGAAAATCCATATCGGCATAGCTGTCATATTCTGAGGAATTCGAACTAGATGCGGAATCCATCTTGTATAATCGAAAAAATGAATTTTTGGTATGAAATAGATTATAGAAGTTAGATTTGGTACTCTTCAATACATACTTTACATATGTATATATAATACCAAAATCCCGTAAATTACGGAGAATCTTTGAAAAGATGTCGACTAAAGTCCAAAGTAACAGATATGCTAAGATATGAATTTTGTCTATACACTATCGATGCACTAAATGCAGTAAGACGTGTCTAGACTTATGAATGATAAGCAGGCAATTTCCTAAGGATGATAAGCAAATAATTTACGACTAGAAACGATAAGCAAAACTTTTGACATGCAGGCACGGTCGAAGTCCAGACTCATTAATGTATCCTAACAGCTACTAGTTAGACATACTAATGCAAGACCTGGTTCACTAAGACCACCGCTCTGATACCACCTGTAGTGACCCGTCCATATCCCCCTGGACGAAATCAACAAACATCCGGTTCCATTGCGATGATCGACTCCAAGTAATGTTCTTAACACGAGCAAATGCACAGCGGAAGACTTTATTCGTACCTGAGAATAACATGCTTTAAAATGTCAACATAAAGTTGGTGAGATATATAGGTTTGATGCTAGCAGCGTTATAACTATGGACCACAAGATTTCATATATAAACATTTAATAAAAATATTCTAAGTGGTTGAGCACTTGGTAACCATACTTAACATTTAATCACGTCGCATATTCCCTTTATTATGAAATCTTACTACACTGTACCAAGTGTAGTCACGAAACGAAGTACTGTGCAACCGTTGAATACTGGTCGTCCAGTCCGGTTGGGGTTGTCAGGCCCGATAGATCTATCAACAGGATTCGCGTTTACAATACCGCTGTAAATATTAGTTACCAAGCTACAGGGAAGTATGCCAGTGGTACAACTCAACGTAGAATATATTTTTCAGTTACTTGTGTCCATAACGTAAATCATTTATAAAAACAGTGCATGTATTCTCAGCCCAAAATATTTAGAGTTAAAAGGGATCTATATACTCACCTAATGTATTTTGTAGTAAAAATACATATAACACCATTGATCAATTATAAGGTTGGCATCGGATTCACGAACCTATATCATTTATATATATATATATATATATTAACACACATAATTGAAATCAAACGAATTTATGTAGTATTTGTTATCTTAGTAATAATATGTTTCATTAATAACTTTATTAACTATTTTATTTCATATACATTAGATACATAATTAGTATTGCTTATAAAATATTAATACATTTAAATCATATATGTTTAAATATATTTTTATATAATAAATATTTATTTGGTAAAATAACATTAATAATAATAATAATTAAAAGATGTATTTGTTTAAAAATAATAATACTAATAATAATAATTTTGATAAAATGATAATTTTTCTAATACTGATAATAATACTAAAATGATCACAAAAATAAAATGATAAATTTTAATATTTTTTTGAAAATAAAAATGATCATAATAATAGTAGTAGTAATAATAATTATAATAATAATATTTTTACTAATAATGATGTTCATAATGATATTAATACTAATAATACAAATTTTAGTAATAATAATGATTTAATGATAATGATAATAATAGTAATAATAATAATAATAATAATAATAATAATAATAATAATAATAATAATAATAATAATAATAATAATAATAATAATAATAATAATAATTTTATCAAAAACTACCTTAGAATGCTAAAAAGGAATTAAAGTGTCCGAGCCGGGACTCGAACACATGACCTTCTGCTTATCTGTAACCCTCTAAACCATGGATCCAATTCTGTTTATCTAGAATTAAATCCCGCCGATTTATTTAGAAACCGTATCTGTTGCTTTCTCATCCTAAAACCCCATCGACATCATCATCAATTTTCGTATTTTCATCATAGCAGCCCCCAAAAATATATTTGTTGGGTCACGGCCCAAAAAGGAAATCAGTGCACCACACTCTAATTCATTCTTAGTGTAAATAAGGTCCGATTATTTTGAAGCCCACTTAACCTATAATCTTAACGAGTCCAAGAACTAATAAGTTCATTTAGGTTTATTATATGAATCATGAATGTCAAAACAGCTGGAAAGTTTAAACTTTATGTGGGGTTGTTGGTTTGATGACTGTCGGCCAAACGAAAAAGAGGATATCTTTATTCGATTATAAACAGAAACAAAGGTTGCTGGGGCAGCTGTCTTCGTGAATTAACAAAACAAAAGAAAGAAAAATAAGTGTGCAGAAATTTTGTAATGAATTGGTGGTGTTGGGTTGGGTTTCGGACTGCAGCAGGGAATTAAGAAACATAAACAAAAGCATGCAGTAGCCGGTTGTATAGTGGTAACAAGACAGATGGATAGCAGCAACACAAAAGGATTAAACAGGTATTTTCTTGTAGGGTTTATGATAAATCAATGTTAAATTTTTTTTATTTTATTTTTTTTTTGGTTGCTTTATTCGTTGGTTAGATACGAAGAAAGAATAACAGCAGCAAGAGTAGTTGTTCGACAGTATTAGAAGTAAACAGAAACAGAAGACCTATTAGCGGCATAAAATCATGGGATTGCATAGACGTTTTTGGGTTTGAGATGGTGAAGTGACTCTTGTCTTCACGAAGTAGAAGCAGGAAATAGGAAAATGGGATTTAAGGTAGGCTGTGTTCGAGTATGAAAAGAAACAAGAAGAAGAAAAGAAAAAGAAATGTGTGATGGTGATACAGTGCATACATATATATATATATAGAGGAGATGGTTTGATCATGGTTGAGGAAAACAGGAAACAAGTGTGGTGTGTGCGTGGGTTTCATAGTGCTTCGAATTGTAGTAAAAATCAAAGTGGTTTAGTGGTTATAGAACGATTCATAACAGCTGGAACTGGTTACATTATTGATCAATTGTTGTTGTCGACTTATAACATCCAGACAAAAGAAAGGACAATGAAAATATCAAAAGTAGATTACGATTGTCAATAGAATTAGATTATGTTGTACATGAATGATTCGAGCTGTAAATTAATTCAGAGACAGAAACAAAATCCTTTGAAAAGTTTGATAGTTACTTGCAACAGAATAATCACTTTATATGTATTTATCTATATACATAACCATAATACGTATTTTCATATATCTGTATATGTATATAACCATACATCTGACCTTATACTTAAATATATATATATATATATATATATATATATATATATATATATATATATATATATATATATATATATATATATATATATGTATGTATATTAAATATATACAAGGAAACCTAGTTATATTAATTACGCAAACATTAATATTCAATATTAATTTTAATTGTAAATATAATAATTCTAATAATAATTAATGATAATAATACCAATAATTAATAATTACATAACTTAATAATGTTACAAGTAATATTAAAAAAATGATTTTATTAATAATAATAACAGATAATAATAATAATATTTAAGATAATTATACTATTAGTTATAACAATATTTTTAATGATAAAATTAATTATTTCCTAATAATAATAACTTATAATACTGTTAATAACAATAATGATAATAATAATCATAGTAATACTAATACTAATATAATAAATTATATGTATAGATTTCATATTACAATTTTTTTAATAACACCAATAATACCCATAATAATTTATGTATTAGTAATATAACATTTATAATTAAATTTATAATTATATATTATTTATATATATATATATATATATACACATATCAAATTACAATTAATGGTTCGTGAATCGTCGGGAATAGTTGAAGGGTAACTAATTATCTGAATATAGATTTCAAACTTTCTAGACTCAACATTACGAATTTTGCTTATCGTGTCGGAAACATATAAAGATTAAGGTTTAAATTTGGTCGGAAATTTCCGGGTCGTTACATTAGCTACGAGACATTAATGTAAAAAGGTTGAACATAACTTACAATGATTAAAAATAGCGTAGCGTTACACGGACAGAATTTCGACTTACACCCTTACAATATTCGCTAACATACCCTTATTATTAGGATTAAAATTAAAATTAAAATTAAAATATAAATTATATATATATATATATTTTACGTATATATGAGAGAAGAGAAAGATATATATGTTTTTGGTGCACCAAAGCTCGATTTTTATAGGCATGTGGGCTGGAACTGGGGCTCATGCGATCGCATGGATTTATGCCTTCCAGGCCATGCGATCGCATGGCCAGCTGGGGAGGCTCATTTTTGGTTGTTTTCTTCTGCCGACGGTTTTATAAATAATATAATATATTAAATAATTATAAGAATTATTTAAATATTATATTATATTTATGTGCATAGTTGACTTGTAATTTTTAGTCCGTTGCGTCGAGCGTTGAGAGTTGACTCTGGTCCCTGTTCCGGATTTTCGAACGTCCTTGCGTACAATTTAATATCTTGTACTTTGCGTTTTGAATCTTGTACTCTTGTAATTTCGAGACGTTTCTTATCAATAATTGGAACCTCTTTGATTGTATTTTGTATTTTTGAGCTTTTTGGTCGTTTGCGTCTTCAATTCGTCGAATCTGTCTTTTGTCTTCACCTTTTATTATTTAAACGAATATCACTTGTAAATAGAACAATTGCAACTAAAAGCTTGTCTTTCTTGAGGAATAATGCTATGAAATATATGTTCGTTTTTAGCATTATCAAATATTCCCACACTTGAGCGTTGCTTGTCCTCAAGCAATATCGTCTTGAAATACTAGAATCACTTCTTTATTCTTCACACTTTGTACATCAGTGATTTCTATACGGCGGTATAAACAATGATAGTAACGATAGAACCATGGTTAAAGGTGGGTGTGTCATCCACAGTTGCCTCGGGTTTAGGTCAACGACACTTGCAATCAAATAGCTGATTTACTTTCGGTTTCCAAAGCAAAGTGCACATTTGAAAGGCGGTTTACAGTCCCACATGACTATGAAAATGTAGATCCTTAAGGAAATTGGATCTTTATGAAAATATTTGATCTTTTGAAAATTCAATCTAGCTTTTACCCTAGATAAGTTTTCCGGAATAACCCTTCACCGGTGTTTGCAAAATATTTTTGTGGGTTTGGTGGGTTTCAGATTTGAAAATTTTAGCTCAAAACTTGCGGTTTTGTGTCACCCACTTGCTAACCTTGTATTTGGAAAGCAACACATCCAGTTTACTTGTCCCGTATATTACCTTTCGATAAACTACCGTCCGGTTGTAAAGGAAAGCGTTGAACAAGCAATTGTTAAGGCAATGTCCCCTGACATGCTTTTAATTATGGTCTATAACGTGTCGGACGCAATTACTATCCTTGGTAGGAGCAATAGTAAAGCTCACCCTTATGATTTTTCGGTCTGGCACAAGGTCCTGTCTTTGACCATGCTATGCAACCACCGTTCTTACGGTTGACACCCGATTTGGTTCAGGTGACCTAATGAATTCCAGGTGAATTCCTAGGATTTTACGTTCAATGGTAATGAACGCATTGAAAATAGGGTTTTCAGAAAACAAATCGGTTTGTAATTTTGATCAAAATATTTTCTCGTTCAAGCTCGAGTTTAGATATCATTGAATTCCATGAGTTTGAATTCTCAATCTTTAAGGTCAATCTCTAGGATTGAGTAATATCAGGCTTAAAAGCTGATTTTTAATCTTTAAGGAGATTATCCTTTCTGGGGATCTGATTCATTAGTCTTATCAAGCTAATTTGCATGGTGCCCCCCCCATTGTACGAGATAAATCCTTCTCATGGTTAGGATAAATCTGACCACTTGGCGACCCTGTTTAATGCTGTGGTCCGTGGATTTCCTGCTGATTTTAGAGATGACTTTTCTAGATTTTTCGTCAACCTACAGCTGGTCTGGACGACAACTTCTTGACCTAAATCAAGAAGCGCGTGTCTTTTTCGGAAGACTTTACTTCCTTTTAATGATAGAATTGATTCATCGTGTAGATCCATCTCTTCTTTTCTTTCATCGGGTAAAATGGTTTAGTTTAGTCCAAAGCAAAAGTATTTTCAGTTATTTGTTACAGATATATGTGACATATGTTTAAGATAACTTGGTAAATTTTCCCACACTTGGCTTTTATTTTCCTTTTTATCGTCCTCTATTCCATTTTAAATGAATTTTAACATTTTGGTTTGTTTCTCAATTTATGTCCTTTCCGAGGTTACAATAATTTCGGTGTTAAAACCTAGTTTTATCGTTCATAAATATGTATAAACATGATTTTGAGTTCATTTAATTGAAAATTTTGAAAAATTTTACTAGAATTGGGTAGTCAGTATATAAGACTAGGGCTGTTCTTTATTATCAGAGAGCACTAGATTCTAATACAACTACTATGTTACTAGTATTTTTAATGGTAACCAAGTGTATAAAGATAAAAAATTTTAAAAATCCGAAAGAATTTAACCCCTTCCCACACTTAAGATCTTGCAATGCCCTCATTTGCAAGAAATCAGTACAATTTAAATTATTGAGGGTGATTAGCGTAGAAATGATTAAATTTTACCAAAGTTTCCAAATATATTGGCGTTTGTTTGTTGAATGATAAATGGTGCATAGCATTTGTTCATTTCGTCTGTTGTTACATCACATTTATTTGTCATCTTGTCGTCAAAATTAGTAGCTTTTACTGAACTTAATGCCAGTCTTTGAAAATGCGCTGTTTTACCCTGTTTTGAACAATCGACAATATACATACATACAAGTATAATCATGCATGGCAATTTGAAATGGGACTTAATATCCCACTTTCAAATTCTAAATATGAAATATTAGTACACAATAATAATAAAATAATAAAAATTACACAAATTTATCCAATAACATAAGTTTAAACATGAAAAAGTCAAAAGATAAAAACATAATAATCATAAAAATAACCAAATGGAACTAAATCAGTCTGGATAGGGGTTCCAGTTCATCTCATCGGGTGGGTTCCATTGTTGGTTATAGGTGTTCTGATAGGCTTGGTTATAGTCATACCGGTTAAAGGGTGGTCGGATATCGGGGCTATGTGGCGGAAAATGAGCAGGTCGAGTAGGTACATAGTTATCTGGTACCTGATATGATAGCTGGCTCATGATTTGGTGCTGATGAACTAACCAGCTATCGTGTTGGCGTCGCCTATAATCCTCGTATACTCGCTCGGAGTTCCACTGCTCATACATACTATGTCTTGCAGCGTTCGTCATTGCTTCCTCATCTATACGAACGTGGACGTCAAGAATAGCATTTCGAAAGACATCCCTAATGTCTTCCGCCTCCTCCATTTCCTCGTCTGAGCCTCTCTCTACCTGAGGATGAGATCCCTCATAGGGTACTGCCTGGTTACGTCTACTTTTCAATACCTTAGCACCCACATAAACTTTCAATCCTAAGGGCTCAACCTGTTCTCTACAAATCTGTAATGGACCCCCTTGGTTCCTATCAACACCTAAATACTCTCCAATGAGAGTAACAAAAATACCTCCTCCTATTATACTCCCGTCCTGCATTCCCTCTACCATTTTAGATAAATAAAAAGCAACACAGTAAGGGATATTGACAAAGCTCCTAGGATCCCGAATACACTTTAGGTAGAATAAATCATATAAGGTAATTTTTTCTTTATTATGACCTCTTTGTGTAATCGAGTTAGCCAAAAATCTATGAATAATACGAAGCTCGGCTCTGTCAATATGTGTATAGGAGTGTCCTCCTGCTCATGTAAAAACATCAAAATGTGACATACGCCTCCAAATGGCGTCAGCGTCAAAGTTACTATCTACCCGTTCACCATAATGAATCAAGTTTGTACAATCGGGTAATAGCAACTCACCAGGAGTATATATCTGTAAGGCCCTGGCCATGTCCAGCATGGACATTCTGTACATCCTACCGCCAAGGATAAACCTAAGAAATCTTTTATCATCTATCCTAACTATATTTGTATCAAGTGATATAGTACTCATCAACTCAACACACCATTCCTTATATACAGGTCTACGAATGGTGAAAAGACGTTCCCAATCTGTAAAAGAAGAACTGCCATACCTTTGAACTAAAAGCTGTCTAACACGGTCAGCTAGATGGACCGTTTCCAAAGGGGCCCAATCAATTACCCTTGGCACCTCTACATTTTTTGTTACCAATTTGAATTTGTTCCTTTGATATGTCTCGTAATCTCTCCATCTTCTATCAAATCTCAGATTAGGATGTAGAGTGTGCTCAGGAATCGTTGGGAATTCTACTGGCGGCCTCATTGGGAATACTATGAATTCATCAACAAACTGTACCGGATCATAATAAGGTATGTGCTGATCAGGCTGTTGTTGTTCCTGTTGTGGTTCTTGTTCGTGTTGCATTTCTGGTTCTGGTTCTGGTGCTGGTGCTGGTCATCTAGATGATGATGCTCCTGAACCTCCAGTATCGGCTCTCTGTAAAACACATTAAACACAAAAATTGTGCATCCAAATATGCATTAGTGTTAGCAAAATAACAACTTAAAACAATCACTATAACATGTTAAATCAAAATTAAACTTATACACATTTTCACAATTTTTCACAATTCTACACTTTTCAAATAAGCACATATGAAAATGTATACAAAATTCATAAGCATTTAACTCAAATAACATGTCAAAATATTCATTATTAATAATTAAACAAGTCTCAAATGGCAAATATATCAAATTAATCAAGTTCATGAATTTTGAACTTAAAAAGTCCACTTTAATCTCCAAAAATCATGTTTAGGATCATTGTTTGGATCATTTAACTATCTAAACATGTTACACTACTCAATTTAGCAATAATTCATGACAAAAATCGGCCATAACCTGTTTATATCAAAAAACCCCAAATTGCTCAAGAACACAAACCCTAGATTTCTAAAATTTTTTGAAGTTTTTGGCTTCAAATCATGTTAAATAGCATCAATCTAGGTTATACATGCATAAAATACTAACAATTTAACACTAATTACACTAAAAATTAACAAAATTGCATTAGGTAAAAAATTGGTAATTATCACAAAAACTAGGAATTTATAGAGTTTAGGGGTGTAATTTTTACCAATTTGCTGAAGATTGAGAATCTAGGCATGATTAGAGCAAGAAAAATGACGAATTACGGTGGAAAAATGGCGAAAATTGGTGAATTTTTGGGTTTGGTTCGGGTGTATGTGTGTGTGTTGTGGTGAAGAACAGACCCGCTGCTGTTATTTGTTTCTGACCTGCATTTGGTCCCCATGCGATCGCATGGGTTCCAAGTGCAAACCCCATGCGATCGCATGGGGTGCCGGCTACAGTGTTTTCAGCTTTTTTTTTTATTTTTATAAAACCTTATGCTTTATAAAACTTATCATTAATTAAATTTTAAAAATTTTGTTTTCCTTTAGGAGCGAGGGCGTTTCGGATCGTTGTCCTAGTCTGTCCCTCGACAAAATTTTAAAATTTGTCAAATCAAAGCGCGGTTTTTGAAAGTAAAGATTTTTGGGTTTTTTTAATGTTTTTGGCATACTTTAATTCAATAATATTAAAAATAATGATAATAAAAGTTCTCGTCCCTTCCTCGGGTAAAGCAATTTCGGTTCAAAGACCTAGTCTTCAACTTACGAAGAATTTTAAAAATCATATTTTTAACTTAATGAGATAAAGTAAATTTTTGTTTTTAAATTCACACAACTTAAATATAAAATTCAAAATTAATATTAAAAATTCACACCAAACTTAAAATTTGAAATGCATAAAATTAAAAATTCATATTTTAAAAATTAAAAATTCACACCAAACTTAATTTAAAAATTCATATTATAAATTCACACCAAACTTATATTAATTTTTCAAATATTTACAATTTTAAATATATTGTTTTTACAAAGTTTACAATATTAATTTAAGATTTAAATATTAATTTTAAAAACATGGTAAAAATAAAATTAAAAATCTTTTTGGCTTTTTATCCCACTTTAATCAATCAAATATTATCAAAAATATGCGCCCCTCTTTTCGGTAAAGTAATTTCGGTTCCAAGACCTAATTTAACTCATGACGAATTTTTGAAATATTTTGGGTTGATTGATTAAAGATATTTATACCTTAAGAATAAACGTTAAATTTCGCAGTGATGTAATAAATTTTTGAATGATATCAATAATTTCGGTCGCCAAACCTAATTTTATTCAATACCAATTTAATACTTTTTAGCTAACAAATTAGCATTTATTATCAAAAGGTTAAAAATAAAAATAAAAATAAAAACTGTACAGACATACCTGTGAAATAGATTTCTTAGTTATATGATCTATCCCATTCATAAGATAGTCGGTTTAATTGGTTTTCCATGGCTACATAGGCGTAACCTCGAGCATTCAGTGTCTTTTCTTCTAAACATATGAACGGTCCGTCTCTGAATAAAGTAACAAATTCGGTGTTTGAATAGGTTTGATTATTTGAACATTTACCTCCATGTCACCATTTTCCGCATTTGTGACATCTTTCTAGGTGTCGTGCTCTTCTTTTCGCTGCGGATTTTGATTTTCCTTTACCAAATTGTAATTTATTATCTTCGCATCTGGATTCTTTTCTAACTCCGTCCATTCTTTCTCTGATTACTGATACTAATTCACTCGGAAGTATGTCATTATTACGTTTAGTGATCAAAGCGTGTAGCATTAGACCATGGTTTAGTTCACAGGCAGTCTTCATTTCGTAAAAACCTAAAAAAAATAAAAATTCAGAATGGGGGGAGAAGACTAGTTCTTTAGGGTCTGCTAGGGAAAGACCATTCGGATTCCATTTTCGAGAACTACACGAAAACAGACAATCTAACTCTAACAGAAATACATATTATCCTTTAAAGACTTGATTCTCCCCACACTTAGTTATCTGTGGTGTCGAAATTGTGATTAACTTCGTTGTCGACTTCCATCGGACCATGTATGTAATGTTTAACTCTGTGACCATTAACTTTAAATTCAATCTCATTTGAATTTATTAATTCTATCGTTCCGTATGGAAAAACTCTTTTGACTATGAATGGTCCAGACCATCTTGATTTCAATTTTCCAGGAAATAACTTGAATCGTGAATTGAAAAGAAGAACTCTGTCTCCTTCCTTAAATTCTTTTGAACTTCTGATTCTTTTATCATGCCATTTCTTCGTTCTTTCCTTATAGATTAACGAACTTTCGTATGCTTCATGTCTTAATTCTTCTAATTCATTTAGTTGACTTAATCGTAGACGTTCAGCTTCATGTAAATCAAGATTACATGTTTTCAAAGCCCAAAATGCTTTGTGTTGAATTTCTACTGGAAGATGACATGCTTTTCCATAAACAAGTCTAAAAGGTGTGGTTCCAATTGGAGTTTTGTAGGCTGTTCTAAAAGCCCAGAGTGCATCCTCCAATTTAATGGACCATTCCTTCGGATTTGATCCTACGGTTTTCTCTAGAATACGTTTTAAAGCTCGGTTGGTATTTTCAACTTGTCCACTTGTTTGTGGATGATATGCGGTGGAGATTTTATGAGTTACTCCATATCTTTTAAGAACTTTCTCAAGTTGATTATTACAGAAATGAGTACCCCGATCACTTATTAAAGCTTTCGGTGTTCCAAACCTTGCAAAAAGACGTTTTAAAAAGTTGACTACAACTCGTGCATCGTTAGTTGGGAGAGCTTGTGCTTCCGCCCATTTAGATACATAATCAATGGCTATGAGTATGTATAGATTATTATGGGATTTTGGAAATGGACCCATAAAGTCAATACCCCAAATGTCAAATACTTCACATACTTGGATGACATTTTTTGGCATTTCATCACGTTGACTTATTTTTCCGGCCCTTTGACAAGCATCACAGGATTTGCAAAGAAGGTGTGCATCTTTGTAAATTGTAGGCCAATAGAATCCAGCATCATAAACTTTTCTTGCTGTTAGTTGAGGCCCATAATGCCCTCCTGTTGGTCCTGTGTGATAATGGTTTAAAATTTTACTAGCTTCATCTCCAAATACACATTGGCGTATTATTCCATCGGGACAACTTTTAAACAGATGTGGATCTTCCCAGAAATAGTGTTTTATATCACTAAAGAATTTCTTTCGTCTTTGGTACGATAATCCTTTTTCAAGGAATCCACATACTAAATAATTTGCATAGTCTGCAAACCATGGGATTTCTTTATAATCTATCTTCAATAGATATTCATCAGGAAAGTTGTCTTGTATGGCTGATTCATTTAGAACTTCTAATTCGGGATTTTCAAGACGAGAAAGATGATCAGCGGCGAGATTTTCTGCTCCTCTTTTATCTCGGATTTCAATATCAAACTCTTGTAAGAGTAAGATCCAACGGATTAATCTTGGTTTAGCATCTTGTTTTGAAAATAGGTATCTAAGAGCAGAATGGTCGGTATAGACCACCGTTTTTGCTAGAACGAGATATGATCGAAATTTGTCAAAAGCAAAGACAATAGCAAGGAGTTCTTTTTCAGTAGTTGTATAGTTCGTTTGTGCTCCTTGTAACATCTTACTAGCATAATATATAGGTTGAAATCATTTTTCAATTCTTTGTCCTAAAACGGCTCCCATTGCAAAATCACTTGCATCGCACATTAGTTCAAATGGTAGATTCTAATTTGGTGTTATCATGATCGGCGCATTAGTGAGTTTTTCTTTAAGAATATTAAAAGATTTGATACACTCATCTGAAAAGATGAATGGAGCATCCTTTTCTAGGAGTTTATTCATAGGAGTGGCAATTTTAGAAAAATCTTTTATGAAACGTCGGTAAAACCCGGCATGCCCTAGAAAACTCCTAATTCCTCTAACATTGGTGGGATGTGGAAGTTTAGCAATTACATCTACTTTAGCTCTATCCACTTCAATTCCTTCTTTTGAAATTTTATGACCAAGAACGATGCCTTCTTTAACCATGAAATGGCATTTCTCCCAATTAAGAACTAGATTTGATTTTTCGCATCTAATTAGCATTCGTTCAAGATTAACTAGACATGATTCAAATGTATCACCGAAGACTGAAAATTCATCCATGAATACTTCCATGCATTCTTCTATCATGTCGTGAAAAATCGCCATCATACACCTTTGAAAGGTTGCAGGGGCGTTGCAAAGTCCAAATGGCATGTGTTTGTAAGCAAAAGTACCATAAGGGCACGTGAATGTGGTTTTCTCTTGATCTTCGGGTGCTATTGGAATTTGAAAATATCCAGAAAATCCATCTAGAAAACAATAGTAACTATTTCCGGCTAATCTTTCCAACATTTGATCAATGAAAGGTAAGGGAAAGTGATCTTTTCTGGTGGCGTCATTTAATTTTCTATAATCAATACACACACGCCATCCTGTTACATTCCTAGTAGGAATAAGCTCATTTTTCTCATTTGTAATGACAGTCATGCCACCCTTCTTAGGCACGCATTGAACTGGGCTTACCCATGGACTATCAGAAATTGGATAAATTAGACCTGCATCTAGCAGTTTAATAATCTCTTTCTTAACTACATCTTGCATATTTGGATTTAGTCTTCGTTGGCGTTGCACATACGTTTTATGACCTTCTTCTATAAGGATTTTATGTGTGCAATACGAAGGACTTATTCCTTTAATATCATGAATCTTCCATGCAATGGCTGGTTTATGAGATTTCAACACAGAAATGAGTTGTGATTTTTCATTTTCAGTAAAAGAAGACGATATTATTACAGGTAATTCAGATTCACCATGTAAATAAGCGTATTCCAAATGGTTTGGAAGTGGCTTTAACTCTAATTTCGGTGGTTCTTCTATCGATGATTTATATCGATATCTGTCTTCTTCTTTTAGCATTTGAATTTCTTCTGTTGTTGGTTCATATCCATTAGCTATAAGTGTAGTTAACATTTCAGCTTCATCAATTGGTTCATTACCTTCTCCTAAAAAACATTCTCCTGTTCCTTGTAATTCTGGAAATTCTTCTAATAATTCTGCATGTGCATCTATAGTTTGAATATAATAACATGTATCATCTGTAGATTGTGGTTGTTGCATTGCTCTATCAACTGAAAAGGTAACACTCTCATCCTCTATACTTAGGGTCAATTTCTTACCGAACACATCTATCATTGCTTTAGCCGTGTTTAAGAATGGTCTTCCTAATATGAGAGGAACTTGAGAATCTTCTTCCATGTCCAGAACAACAAAATCTACTGGAAATACTAAAGTACCAACTTTAACTAGCATGTTCTCCATTATCCCTCTAGGATATTTTATTGATCTATCAGCTAGTTGTATGCTTATTCTGGTTGGTTTCAATTCTCCAAGGTCTAGTTTAGCGTATAGTGAATACGGCATTAAATTTATACTAGCACCTAAGTCTGCCAATGCTTCTATTGAACTAAGACTACCCAGAAAACATGGAATTGTGAAACTTCCTGGATCAGATAGTTTTTCTGGTATCTTATTCAACAGCACTGCTGAACAATTAGCATTCATAGTAACAGCCGAGAGTTCTTCCATTTTCTTTCTATTTGAGATTAGATCTTTCAAGAATTTAGCATATCTAGGCATTCCTGAAATCACATCAATGAAAGGAAGATTTACATTTATCTGTTTAAACATATCCAAGAATTTGGATTGCTCGGCTTCAAGTTTCTCTTTCTTCATTTTACTCTGGTAAGGAAGTGGTGGTTGGTATGGTTTAACATAAGGTTTATCCTTAACTGTGTTATCTTCATTAACCTTTTCAACTATTGGTTCTTTTTCCTTATCTTGATCAGGTTGTGGTTCTTGTGGAGTAGGAATAGTTTCATCAGAAGTTACAGGTATTTCTGGTGGTTTAAGTGTTGTACCACTTCTTGTGGTAATGACTTTAGCTGTTTCATTCCGGGGGTTAGCATTTGTATCACTAGGTAGACTTCCCGGTTTTCTTTCACCTATTAACCTTGCTAGGTGAAATGTCCCGTTCTTATTGATTAAAAACGTTCCATATTAATTGATTTCGTTGCGAGGTTTTGACCTCTATATGAGACGTTTTTCAAAGACTGCATTCATTTTAAAACAAACCATAACCTTTATTTCATCAATAAAGGTTTAAAAAGCTTTACGTAGATTATCAAATAATGATAATCTAAAATATTCTGTTTACACACAACCATTACATAATGGTTTACAATACAAATATGTTACAACAAAATAAGTTTCTTGAATGCAGTTTTTACACAATATCATACAAGCATGGACTCCAAATCTCGTCCTTATTTAAGTATGTGACAGTGGAAGCTCTTAATAATCACCTGAGAATAAACATGCTTAAAACGTCAACAAAAATGTTGGTGAGTTATAGGTTTAACCTATATATATTAAATCATAATAATAGACCACAAGATTTTATATTTCAATACACATCCCATACATAGAGATAAAAATCATTCATATGGTGAACACCTGGTAACCGACATTAACAAGATGCATATATAAGAATATCCCCATCATTCCGGGACACCCTTCGGATATGATATAGATTTCGAAGTACTAAAGCATCCGGTACTTTGGATGGGGCTTGTTGGGCCCGATAGATCTATCTTTAGGATTCACGTCAATTAGGGTGTCTGTTCCCTAATTCTTAGATTACCAGACTTAATAAAAAGGGGCATATTCGATTTCGATAATTCAACCATAGAATGTAGTTTCACGTACTTGTGTCTATTTTGTAAATCATTTATAAAACCTGCATGTATTCTCATCCCAAAAATATTAGATTTTAAAAGTGAGACTATAACTCACTTTCACAGATTTTTACTTCGTCGGGAAGTAAGACTTGGCCACTGGTTGATTCACGAACCTATAACAATATATACATATATATCAAAGTATGTTCAAAATATATTTACAACACTTTTAATATATTTTGATGTTTTAAGTTTATTAAGTCAGCTGTCCTCGTTAGTAACCTACAACTAGTTGTCCACAGTTAGATGTACAGAAATAAATCGATAAATATTATCTTGAATCAATCCACGACCCAGTGTATACGTATCTCAGTATTGATCACAACTCAAACTATATATATTTTGGAATCAACCTCAACCCTGTATAGCTAACTCCAACATTCACATATAGAGTGTCTATGGTTGTTCCGAAATATATATAGATGTGTCGACATGATAGGTCGAAACATTGTATACGTGTCTATGGTATCTCAAGATTACATAATATACAATACAAGTTGATTAAGTTATGGTTGGAATAGATTTGTTACCAATTTTCACGTAGCTAAAATGAGAAAAATTATCTAATCTTGTTTTACCCATAACTTCTTCATTTTAAATCCGTTTTGAGTGAATCAAATTGCTATGGTTTCATATTGAACTCTATTTTATGAATCTAAACAGAAAAAGTATAGGTTTATAGTCTGAAAAATAAGTTACAAGTCATTTTTGTAAAGGTAGTCATTTCAGTCGAAAGAACGACGTCTAGATGACCATTTTAGAAAACATACTTCCACTTTGAGTTTAACCATAATTTTTGGATATAGTTTCATGTTCATAATAAAAATCATTTTCTCAGAATAACAACTTTTAAATCAAAGTTTATCATAGTTTTTAATTAACTAACCCAAAACAGCCCGCGGTGTTACTACGACGGCGTAAATCCGGTTTTACGGTGTTTTTCGTGTTTCCAGGTTTTAAATCATTAAGTTAGCATATCATATAGATATAGAACATGTGTTTAGTTGATTTTAAAAGTCAAGTTAGAAGGATTAACTTTTATTTGCGAACAAGTTTAGAATTAACTAAACTATGTTCTAGTGATTACAAGTTTAAACCTTCGAATAAGATAGCTTTATATGTATGAATCGAATGATGTTATGAACATCATCACTACCTTAAGTTCCTTGGATAAACCTACTGAAAAAGAGAAAAATGGATCTAGCTTCAACGGATCCTTGGATGGCTCGAAGTTCTTGAAGCAGAATCATGACACGAAAACAAGTTCAAGTAAGATCATCACTTGAAATAAGATTGTTATAGTTATAGAAATTGAACCAAAGTTTGAATATGATTATTACCTTGTATTAGAATGATAACCTACTGTAATAAACAAAGATTTCTTGAGGTTGGATGATCACCTTACAAGATTGGAAGTGAGCTAGCAAACTTGAAAGTATTCTTGATTTTATGTAACTAGAACTTGTAGAATATATGAAGAACACTTAGAACTTGAAGATAGAACTTGAGAGAGATTAATTAGATGAAGAAAATTGAAGAATGAAAGTGTTTGTAGGTGTTTTTGGTCGTTGGTGTATGGATTAGATATAAAGGATATGTAATTTTGTTTTCATGTAAATAAGTCATGAATGATTACTCATATTTTTGTAATTTTATGAGATATTTCATGCTAGTTGCCAAATGATGGTTCCCATATGTGTTAGGTGACTCACATGGGCTGCTAATAGCTGATCATTGGAGTGTATATACCAATAGTACATACATCTAAAAGCTGTGTATTGTACGAGTACGAATACGGGTGCATACGAGTAGAATTGTTTATGAAACTGAACGAGGATGTAATTGTAAGCATTTTTGTTAAGTAGAAGTATTTTGATAAGTGTATTGAAGTCTTTCAAAAGTGTATAAATACATATTAAAACACTACATGTATATACATTTTAACTGAGTCGTTAAGTCATCGTTAGTCGTTACATGTAAGTGTTGTTTTGAAACGTTTAGGTTAACGATCTTGTTAAATGTTGTTAACCCAATGTTTATAATATCAAATGAGATTTTAAATTATTATATTATCATGATATTATCATGTATGAATATCTCTTAATATGATATATATACATTAAATGTCTTTACAATGATAATCGTTACATATATGTCTCGTCTAAAAATCATTAAGTTAGTAGTCTTGTTTTTACATATGTAGTTCATTGTTAATATACTTAATGATATGTTTACTTATCATAGTATCATGTTAACTATATATATATATATATATATTCATATATATGTCATCATATAGTTTTTACAAGTTTTAACGTTCGTGAATCATCGGTCAACTTGGGTGGTCAATTGTCTATATGAAACATATTTCAATTAATCAAGTCTTAACAAGTTTGATTGGTTAACATGTTGGAAACATTTAATCATGTAAATATCAATCTCAATTAATATATATAAACATGGAAAAGTTTGGGTCACTACAGTACCTACCCGTTAAATAAATTTCGTCCCGAAATTTTAAGCTGTTGAAGGTGTTGACGAATCTTCTGGAAATAGATGCGGGTATTTCTTCTTCATCTAATCTTCACGCTCCCAGGTGAACTATGGTCCTCTACGAGCATTCCATCGAACCTTAACAATTGGTATCTTGTTTTGCTTAAGTCTTTTAACCTCACGATCCATTATTTCGACGGGTTCTTCGATGAATTGAAGTTTTTCGTTGATTTGGATTTCATCTAACGGAATAGTGAGATCTTCTTTAGCAAAACATTTCTTCAAATTCGAGACGTGGAAAGTGTTATGTACAGCCACGAGTTGTTGAGGTAACTCAAGTCGGTAAGCTACTGGTCCGACACGATCAATAATCTTGAATGGTCCAATAAACCTTGGATTTAATTTCCCTCGTTTACCAAATCGAACAACGCCTTTCCAAGGTGCAACTTTAAGCATGACCATCTCTCCAATTTCAAATTCTATATCTTTTCTTTTAATGTCAGCGTAGCTCTTTTGTCGACTTTGGGCGGTTTTCAACCGTTGTTGAATTTTGATGATCTTCTCGGTAGTTTCTTGTATAATCTCCGGACCCGTAATCTGTCTATCCCCCACTTCACTCCAACAAATCGGAGACCTGCACTTTCTACCATAAAGTGCTTCAAACGGCGCCATCTCAATGCTTGAATGGTAGCTGTTGTTGTAGGAAAATTCTGCTAACGGTAGATGTCGATCCCAACTGTTTCCGAAATCAATAACACATGCTCGTAGCATGTCTTCAAGCGTTTGTATCGTCCTTTCGCTCTGCCCATCAGTTTGTGGATGATAGGCAGTACTCATGTCTAGACGAGTTCCTAATGCTTACTGTAATGTCTGCCAGAATCTTGAAATAAATCTACCATCCGTATCAGAGATAATAGAGATTGGTATTCCATGTCTGGAGATGACTTCCTTCAAATACAGTCGTGCTAACTTCTCCATCTTGTCATCTTCTCTTATTGGCAGGAAGTGTGCTGATTTGGTGAGACGATCAACTATTACCCAAATAGTATCAAAACCACTTGCAGTCCTTGACAATTTAGTGATGAAATCCATGGTAATGTTTTCCCATTTCCATTCCGGGATTTTGGGTTGTTGAAGTAGACCTGATGGTTTCTGATGCTCAGCTTTGACCTTAGAACACGTCAAACATTCTCCTACGTATTTAGCAACATCGGCTTTCATACCCGGCCACCAAAAATGTTTCTTGAGATCCTTGTACATCTTCCCCGTTCCAGGATGTATTGAGTATCTGGTTTTATGAGCTTCTCTAAGTACCATTTCTCTCATATCTCCAAATTTTGGTACCCAAATCCTTTCAGCCCTATACCGGGTTCCGTCTTCCCGAATATTAAGATGCTTCTCCGATCCTTTGGGTATTTCATCCTTTAAATTTCCCTCTTTTAAAACTCCTTGTTGCGCCTCCTTTATTTGAGTAGTAAGGTTATTATGAATCATTATATTCATAGATTTT
Source organism: Rutidosis leptorrhynchoides (assembly GCF_046630445.1). Taxonomy (NCBI): domain Eukaryota; kingdom Viridiplantae; phylum Streptophyta; class Magnoliopsida; order Asterales; family Asteraceae; genus Rutidosis; species Rutidosis leptorrhynchoides. The sequence goes on along the minus strand of NC_092341.1, from coordinate 358,060,536 downwards.
ACTCGAATGGGTTCTCTGTCCTTCCTGCTCAAGGCATCGGCTACCACATTTGCCTTTCCTGGGTGGTAACGAATCTCAAAGTCGTAATCATTCAACAATTCAATCCACCTACGCTGCCTCATATTCAGTTGTTTCTGATTAAATATGTGTTGAAGACTTTTGTGGTCGGTATATATAATACTTTTGACCCCATATAAGTAGTGCCTCCAAGTCTTTAATGCAAAAACAACCGCGCCTAATTCCAAATCATGCGTCGTATAATTTTGTTCGTGAATCTTCAATTGTCTAGACGCATAAGCAATCACCTTTGTTCGTTGCATTAATACACAACCGAGACCTTGCTTTGATGCGTCACAACAAATCACAAAATCATCATTCTCTTCAGGCAATGACAATATAGGTGCCGTAGTTAGCTTTTTCTTCAATAACTGGAACGCTTTCTCTTGTTCATCCTTCCATTCAAATTTCTTCCCTTTTTGCGTTAATGCAGTCAAGGGTTTTGCTATTCCGGAAAAGTCTTGGATGAACCTTCTGTAGTAACCAGCTAGTCCTAAAAACTGGCGTATGTGTTTCGGAGTTTTCGGGGTTTCTCACTTTTCAACAGTTTCTATCTTTGCCGGATCCACCTTAATACCTTCTTTGTTCACTATGTGACCGAGGAATTGAACTTCTTCCAACCAAAATGCACACTTTGAAAACTTAGCGTACAATTCTTCCTTCCTCAATACTTCTAACACCTTTCTCAAATGTTCACCGTGTTCTTGGTCATTCTTTGAGTAAATAAGTATGTCATCAATGAAAACAATGACAAACTTGTCAAGGTATGGTCCACACACTCGGTTCATAAGGTCCATGAACACAGCTGGTGCATTAGTTAAACCAAACGGCATGACCATAAACTCGTAATGACCGTAACGTGTTCTAAAAGCAGTCTTTGGAATATCATCTTCTTTCACCCGCATTTGATGATACCCGGAACGTAAGTCAATCTTTGAATAAACAGACGAGCCTTGTAGTTGATCAAGTAAGTCGTTGATTCTCCGTACTGGGTAGCGGTTCTTGATGGTAAGTTTGTTCAACTCTCAGTAGTCGATACACAACCTGAATGTACCATCTTTCTTCTTGACAAACAAAACAGGAGCTCCCCACGGTGATGTGCTTGGTCGAATGAAACCACGCTCTAAAAGTTCTTGTAATTGGCTTTGCAGTTCTTTCATCTCGCTGGGTGCGAGTCTGTAAGGAGCACGAGCTATTGGTGCAGCTCCTGGTACAAGATCTATTTGAAATTCAACGGATCGATGTGGGGGTAATCCCGGTAATTCTTTCGGAAATACATCGGGAAATTCTTTTGCGACGGGAACATCATTGATGCTCTTTTCTTCAGTTTGTACTTTCTCGACGTGTGCTAGAACAGCATAGCAACCTCTTCTTATTAGTTTTTGTGCCTTCAAATTACTAATAAGATGTAGCTTCGTGTTGCCCTTTTCTCCGTACACCATTAAGGGTTTTCCTTTTTCTCGTATAATGCGAATTGCATTTTTGTAACAAACGATCTCTGCTTTCACTTCTTTCAACCAGTCCATACCGATTATCACATCAAAACTCCCTAACTCTACTGGTATCAAGTCAATCTTAAATGTTTCGCTAACCAGTTTAATTTCTCGATTCCGACATATATTATCTGCTGAAATTAATTTACCATTTGCTAATTCGAGTAAAAATTTACTATCCAAAGGCGTCAAAGGACAACTTAATTTAGCACAAAAATCTCTACTCATATAGCTTCTATCCGCACCCGAATCAAATAAAACGTAAGCAGATTTATTGTCAATAAGAAACGTACCCGTAACAAGCTCCGGGTCTTCCTGTGCCTCTGTCGCATTAATATTGAAAACTCTTCCGCGGCCTTGTCCATTCGTGTTCTCCTGGTTCGGGCAATTTCTAATAATGTGGCCTGGTTTTCCACATTTATAACAAACTACATTGGCATAACTTGCTCCGACACTACTTGCTCCGCCATTACTCGTTCCGACACCATTTGTTCCTTTCGTTCTATTAACCCCTGGTCCGTAGACCTCACACTTCGCCGCGCTATGACCATTTCTTTTACACTTGTTGCAAAATTTGGTGCAGAACCCCGAGTGATACTTTTCACACCTTTGGCATAGCTGCTTCTGATTGTTGTTGTTGTTGCGGTTATTATTGTTGTTGGGATGATTGTTGTAGTTGCTGTTGTTGTTGTTGTTGTTGGGCCGTTTGTTGTAGTTGCGATTGATGTTGCGATTGTTGGGATAATTGTTGCGATTATTGTTGTAATTGCTGTTGTTGTTGTATTGGTGATTCTTATCACCGTTTTCCTCCCACTTTCTTTTGACTTACTTCACATTGGCCTCTTCAGCAGTCTGTTCTTTAATTCTTTCTTCAATCTAGTTCACTAGTTTGTGAGCCATTCTACATGCCTGTTGTATGGAGGCGGGCTCGTGTGAACTTATATCTTCTTGGATTCTTTCCGGTAATCCTTTCACAAACGCGTCGATCTTCTCTTCCTCATCTTCGAATGCTCCCGGACACAATAGGCACAATTCTGTAAATCGTCTTTCGTACGTGGTAATATCAAATCCTTGGGTTCGTAACCCTCTAAGTTCTGTCTTGAGCTTATTGACCTCGGTTCTGGGACGGTACTTCTCGTTCATCAAGTGCTTGAATGCTGACCACGGTAGTGCGTAAGCATCATCTTGTCCCACTTGCTCTAGATAGGTATTCCACCATGTTAACGCAGAACCTGTGAAGGTATGCGTAGCGTACTTCACTTTATCCTCTTCAGTACACTTACTTATGGCAAACACCGATTCGACCTTCTCGGTCCACCGTTTCAATCCGATCGGTCCTTCGGTTCCATCAAATTCCAAAGGTTTGCAGGCAGTGAATTCTTTGTAGGTGCATCCTACACGATTTCCTGTACTGCTAGATCCAAGGTTATTGTTGGTATGTAGCGCAGCCTGTACTGCGGCTATGTTTGAAGCTAGAAAAGTACGGAATTCCTCTTCATTCATATTCACGGTGTGTCGAGTAGTCGGTGCCATTTTCTTCAAAATAGTCAAATGGAACAAGTTAATCATACAGAATATTAAGAGTAGTTAATAGTATTTCGTAGCATAATATGAACTCATTTATAAAAGCTTTTTCTTCATATTAGCGTTTTATAAGTTTAAATTCGGGTAGTACCTACCCGTTAAGTTCATACTTAGTAGCTAATATACAATTCAACTACTACAATTCTATATGAAAAACTGATTATAATAATATTTCACGTTCAAACTTTTACACAATATTTTACAAGCTTACAATATCGCTTATTTTACATATAGCATAAAATATAGCACACAATAAATTTGATACAAGATGGTTGTGAAGATAATTCTAGCTAGTACACAAGTCGTTCAGCAAAGGCAATAAAGACACGTAATTCATACGTCCAGAAACAAGTCATGCATTCTGGTTTTACTAGGATTACTTCCCATCCTTGGTCTTGTGGAACATAACCGTTATGGCCGTTGATAAGACATCGTGTTGTAACGTCGTCAAAGGGACGAGGGTTACGTAATGTCCAACAGTCCCGTAACAATCTAAAAACCTCATTTCTTACCCCAATTACCGACTCCGTCACTTGTGGGAACGTTTTGTTTAATAGTTGTAGCCCGATGTTCTTGTTCTCACTTTGGTGAGAAGCGAACATTACTAATCCGTAAGCATAGCATGCTTCTTTATGTTGCATGTTAGCCGCTTTTTCTAAATCATGAAGTCCTATATTCAGATACATTGAGTCAAAATAATTTCTTAACCCGTTGCGTAAAATAGCATTTGGGTTTCCTGCAATATATGCGTCAAAGTAAACACATCGTAACTTATGGGTTTCCCAATGTGATATCCCCCATCTTTCAAACGAAAGTCTCTTATAAACCAAGACATTCTTGGAACGTTCTTCGAATGTCTTACAAACTGATCTCGCCTTAAATAGTTGTGCCGAGGAATTCTGACCGACTCTAGACAGGATTTCATCAATCATGTCTCCGGGTAGGTCTCTTAAAATATTGGGTTGTCTATCCATTTTGTGTTTTTAAACTGTAAAATAGACAAGAGTTAGATTCATAAAAAAAAATACTTATTAATACAAGCAATTTTTACATATATCATAAAGCATAAGCACACTATATTACATATATTACACCACACGAATACAACTATCTTATTCCAACTCGCTTGTTTCTTCTTCTTCGGTTTTGGTTCGTTTTGCCAAGTTTCTAGGGATATATGATGTTCCCCTAATACGATCCGTCGTTTTCCACATTGGTTTAGAAAAACCTGGTGGTTTAGAGGTTCCCGGGTCATTGTTACAACTTAAGGACTTCGGGGGTTGACGATACATATAAAGTTCATCGGGGTTGGAATTAGATTTCTCTATTTTTATGCCCTTTCCCTTATTATTTTCTTTTGCCTTTTTAAATTCAGTTGGGGTAATTTCTATAACATCATCAGAATTCTCGCCGGAATCCGATTCATCGGAGAATTGGTAATCCTCCCAATATTTTGCTTCCTTGGCAGAAACACCATTGACCATAATTAACCTTGGTCGGTTGGTTGAAGATTTTCTTTTACTTAACCATTTTATTATTTCCCCCACCGGTTCTATTTCCTCCTCCGGTTCCTCTTCTTCCGGTTCTGATTCTTCTTCCGATTCCGACTCTTCTTCCGGTTCCTCTTCGGGAACTTGTGAATCAGTCCACGAATCATTCCAATTTACATTTGACTCTTCATTATTATTAGGTGAGTCAATGGGACTTGTTCTAGAGGTAGACATCTATCACATAATATCAAACACGTTAAGAGATTAATATATCACATAATATTCACATGTTAAAAATATATAGTTTCCAACAAAATTTGTTAAGCAATCATTTTTCAAGTAAACACGGTCAAAGTCCAGACTCACTAATGCATCCTAACAAACTCGATAAGACACACTAATGCAAAATTCTGGTTCTCTAAGACCAACGCTCGGATACCAACTGAAATGTCCCGTTCTTATTGATTAAAAACGTTCCATATTAATTGATTTCGTTGCGAGGTTTTGACCTCTATATGAGACATTTTTCAAAGACTGCATTCATTTTAAAACAAACCATAACCTTTATTTCATCAATAAAGGTTTAAAAAGCTTTACGTAGATTATCAAATAATGATAATCTAAAATATCCTGTTTACACACAACCATTACATAATGGTTTACAATACAAATATGTTACAACAAAATAAGTTTCTTGAATGCAGTTTTTACACAATATCATACAAGCATGGACTCCAAATCTCGTCCTTATTTAAGTATGCGACAGCGGAAGCTCTTAATAATCACCTGAGAATAAACATGCTTAAAACGTCAACAAAAATGTTGGTGAGTTATAGGTTTAACATATATATATCAAATCATAATAATAGACCACAAGATTTCATATTTCAATACACATCCCATACATAGAGATAAAAATCATTCATATGGTGAACACACCTGGTAACCGACATTAACAAGATGCATATATAAGAATATCCCCATCATTCCGGGACACCCTTCGGATATGATATAAATTTTGAAGTACTAAAGCATCCGGTACTTTGGATGGGGCTTGTTGGGCCCGATAGATCTATCTTTAGGATTCGCGTCAATTAGGGTGTCTGTTCCCTAATTCTTAGATTACCAGACTTAATAAAAAGGGGCATATTCGATTTCGATAATTCAACCATAGAATGTAGTTTCACGTACTTGTGTCTATTTTGTAAATCATTTATAAAACCTGCATGTATTCTCATCCCAAAAATATTATATTTTAAAAGTGGGACTATAACTCACTTTCACAGATTTTTACTTCGTCGGGAAGTAAGACTTGGCCACTGGTTGATTCACGAACCTATAACAATATATACATATATATCAAAGTATGTTCAAAATATATTTACAACACTTTTAATATATTTTGATGTTTTAAGTTTATTAAGTCAGCTGTCCTCGTTAGTAACCTACAACTAGTTGTCCACAGTTAGATGTACAGAAATAAATCGATAAATATTATCTTGAATCAATCCACGACCCAGTGTATACGTATCTCAGTATTGATCACAACTCAAACTATATATATTTTGGAATCAACCTCAACCCTGTATAGCTAACTCCAACATTCACATATAGAGTGTCTATGGTTGTTCCGAAATATATATAGATGTGTCGACATGATAGGTCGAAACATTGTATACGTGTCTATGGTATCTCAAGATTACATAATATACAATACAAGTTGATTAAGTTATGGTTGGAATAGATTTGTTACCAATTTTCACGTAGCTAAAATGAGAAAAATTATCCAATCTTGTTTTACCCATAACTTCTTCATTTTAAATCCGTTTTGAGTGAATCAAATTGCTATGGTTTCATATTGAACTCTATTTTATGAATATAAACAGAAAAAGTATAGGTTTATAGTCGGAAAAATAAGTTACAAGTCATTTTTGTAAAGGTAGTCATTTCAGTCGAAAGAACGACGTCTAGATGACCATTTTAGAAAACATACTTCCACTTTGAGTTTAACCATAATTTTTGGATATAGTTTCATGTTCATAATAAAAATTATTTTCTCAGAATAACAACTTTTAAATCAAAGTTTATCATAGTTTTTAATTAACTAACCCAAAACAGCCCGCGGTGTTACTACGACGGCGTAAATCCGGTTTTACGGTGTTTTTCGTGTTTCCAGGTTTTAAATCATTAAGTTAGCATATCATATAGATATAGAACATGTGTTTAGTTGATTTTAAAAGTCAAGTTAGAAGGATTAACTTTTATTTGCGAACAAGTTTAGAATTAACTAAACTATGTTCTAGTGATTACAAGTTTAAACCTTCGAATAAGATAGCTTTATATGTATGAATCAAATGATGTTATGAACATCATCACTACCTTAAGTTCCTTGGATAAACCTACTGGAAAAGAGAAAAATGGATCTAGCTTCAACGGATCCTTGGATGGCTCGAAGTTCTTGAAGCAGAATCATGACACGAAAACAAGTTCAAGTAAGATCATCACTTGAAATAAGATTGTTATAGTTATAGAAATTGAACCAAAGTTTGAATATGATTATTACCTTGTATTAGAAAGATAACCTACTGTAAGAAACAAAGATTTCTTGAGGTTGGATGATCACCTTACAAGATTGGAAGTGAGCTAGCAAACTTGAAAGTATTCTTGATTTTATGTAACTAGAACTTGTAGAATATATGAAGAACACTTAGAACTTGAAGATAGAACTTGAGAGAGATTAATTAGATGAAGAAAATTGAAGAATGAAAGTGTTTGTAGGTGTTTTTGGTTGTTGGTGTATGGATTAGATATAAAGGATATGTAATTTTGTTTTCATGTAAATAAGTCATGAATGATTACCCATATTTTTGTAATTTTATGAGATATTTCATGCTAGTTGCCAAATAATGGTTCCCACATGTGTTAGGTGACTCACATGGGCTGCTAAGAGCTGATCATTGGAGTGTATATACCAATAGTACATACATCTAAAAGCTGTGTATTGTACGAGTACGAATACGGGTGCATACGAGTAGAATTGTTGATGAAACTGAACGAGGATGTAATTGTAAGCATTTTTGTTAAGTAGAAGTATTTTGATAAGTGTATTTAAGTCTTTCAAAAGTGTATAAATACATATTAAAACACTACATGTATATACATTTTAACTGAGTCGTTAAGTCATCGTTAGTCGTTACATGTAAGTGTTGTTTTGAAACCTTTAGGTTAACGATCTTGTTAAATGTTGTTAACCCAATGTTTATAATATCAAATGAGATTTTAAATTATTATATTATCATGATATTATCATGTATGAATATCTCTTAATATGATATATATACATTAAATGTCTTTACAATGATAATCGTTACATATATGTCTCGTTTAAAAATCATTAAATTAGTAGTCTTGTTTTTACATATGTAGTTCATTGTTAATATACTTAATGATATGTTTACTTATCATAGTATCATGTTAACTATATATGTATATATTCATATATATGTCATCATATAGTTTTTACAAGTTTTAACGTTCGTGAATCATCGGTCAACTTGGGTGGTCAATTGTCTATATGAAACATATTTCAATTAATCAAGTCTTAACAAGTTTGATTGCTTAACATGTTGGAAACATTTAATCATGTAAATATCAATCTCAATTAATATATATAAACATGGAAAAGTTCGGGTCACTACAGTAGGTTACTTACTTCTTGTTCCAGATTTTGAATAGAAGCTTGTTGATTTCTAAATGCTTGAGCATTTTGTTCATTGGTTTGTTTCTGAGAGGTGAAAAACTGCGTTTGAGTTTCAACTAGCTTCGTCATCATATCTTCTAAATTCGGCTTTTTATCATCGGTTTGTTGTGGTGGTTTGTTTTGAAAATTCGGTCTTTGCTGATTGTAATTATTATTGGATACTTGTTGATTGCTAGGACCTTGTTGGTTGTTGTATGGAATATTTCTGTTATAGTTCTGGTTTTGATTGTAAATCGGTCTTGGCGGTTGATAATTATTCTGATAATTATTTCCAGGCCTTTGGTTTATGTATGAAATATTCTCTCTTTGTTCCATTGTTAATTCAATACTGAGACAATATTTTGTCAAATGTGGTCCTCCACACTGCTCACAACTAATTCGTATTGAGTGAATATCTTTAGTCATCTTTTCCATTCGTCTCTCCACAGCATCTATCTTTACGGAAATGGAATCTAAGTCATGGCTAGAATCAGCTCTAGCTGCTTTAGATGATCTAACGATATCTTTTTCTTGGTGCCACTCATGTGAGTGGGAAGCAGTGTTATCAATAATTTTGTAAGCATCAGTTTCGGTTTTCTTCATAATAGAACCACCAGCTGCTATATCTATGTCTTTCCTTGTAGTAATGTCGCATCCTTGGTAGAATATTTGTACTATTTGACAGGTGTCTAAACCATGTTGCGGACATCCTCTTAATAACTTTCCATATCTTGTCCATGCCTCATATAGAGTTTCATTTGGCTTCTGTGTAAACGTAACAATTTCTGCTTGAAGTCTTACGGCTTTAGATGCAGGAAAGAATTGTTTAAGAAATTTGTCAACTAAAACATCCCATGTATCGATCGCCCCTTCAGGTAACGATTCCAACCAATCTTTGGCTTCTCCCTTTAAAGTCCAGGGAAATAACATGAGATATATCTGTTCATCCTCCACTTCTTGGATTTTAAATAGTGTGCAGATCCTATTAAAGGTACGTAGATGTTCATTTGGATCTTCCTTCGGCGCACCACTAAATTGGCATTGATTAGTCACCATGTGTAGAATTTGTCCTTTGATTTCATAATCTGGCGCATTAATGTCTGGATGAGTAATTGCGTGACCTTGGCCAGTGCGTTTAGCTCTCATTCGGTCTTCCATACTTAAAGGTTCCAGATTCTCCATAATTGAATTTGTTGAATCGGAATCACTAGAGGATTCTGATTTAATGGTTCGTTCCTCAACAATCTCTGTTTAAATGATTGGTGGTTCCGGAGGAAAGTTTAATGGTTCAGGATCTACGAACCGTTCCTGAATATTTTCCGGATTCTCAATTGTGAGGTCGGGTTCAAAAAATGGATTATCGAAAATTTGAACTGAAGTACTTGGTCGACTGGATGACGATTCTAAAGAGAAATCAACGGCAGTTATATTTGCTAAATGTCTTGATCTAGTTACAGGTGGTGAACGTACAAAAGGTGGTGAACGTCTTGCTCGGTGCATTCACTGAATATCCTATTAGTTTTTAAAAGGAAAGAAAAATTATAATAAGTTATCCAATTAATAGACTTTTCTGATTTTGCCCACGTTTTGAATAGCCAAAAGATGCAGCAGAGGGGCAGGATTCGTTTGGTCTCAATATAATTGAGGACTGTTTGGCTCCAATAACCCGGTCCACGTACAAATCCAACTATTACTACGAACCAGAAAATTTTGATGTCTATCAATTTAACCACTTAAAATAAATTTTCGTAATTTTAAGAAATTTAGATAAGAAGTAGAATAAAAATCTATGTCCTAAAACTAGAATAGCGAGAAATAAGAAAGAAAAAGAGTTCGTCGAAAAAGGTCGAAAAAGAAAAATGGTTGAAAAATAAAAGGTGACGGAAAAATAAAAGAAACTTATAAAACTTAAAAATACTTGACTAACCTAACCTTATTACTACAACTAACTTAAAATTATAATCGCAAATTGAATTACTAATTGGAATGATAATTGATACATAGGTAAAAGTCGTCTAAAAATATTAAAGCTTACAAGAAAAACTAAATCCCAAATGGAAATAACTTAAAAAGAAACTAAAACTTAAAAAGGCGTCGCAAAATTCTAAAGCACTTAAATCTTAGTCTAAAGAAAAAGCACTTAAGGGATTTTACGGCAAATCCTAAAAATCTAGAAATAAAAATAAATATGGCAAAAACTATGACTTAAAACTAAATACGAGCGAAAAATACAAAAATTACGCTAAAACGATTGAAAAGGGACAAAATATAAAAATATACAAAAAGTTGTAAAAAATACAATTTTTATAAAAATATTATTTTTATATTATTTATTTTATTAAACTATTAATTTTGTAATTTAAATAAACTAATTAAACTAAAAATACAAATTAAACTTAAACTAATAACTAATTAAATAATAAAACTTAATTAGGGTTAATAATAAAATTAATAATTAATTAAAACCCTAATCGTATTAATTGCTGTACGATGATGGCCTGTCAGATACGCTCATGCGATCGCATGAGTTCTAAGTTACCCAGCCATGCGATCGCATGGGCTAGGGTTTCGGGCCAGAGTTGTGCTGCTACAGTACAGGCCGATTAATTTTTTTTTTTTCTGTTTTTGCTGTAAAATATAAAATATATTTATTAATTAAATAAAACTTAAATTTTTACAAACTAAAAAAAATAGAAATAAAGAAACTTTATAAAACTTAAATATTTACCAAACTCTTAAAAAAAATATTTATATTTTTGTTTTTCTTTTAATATTTTTGAATATTTAAAACGTATTTTTACAAAAGCGTACTAAAAATAAAAATCTTTTTTTTTATATTAGCGTTGCGCTTCCGGCCTTTAAGCTAGAATGATGTTCCCCTGCAGCTGCGCCAAAAATACTTGATGTTTTAGCAGAGGGGTATAAAATACTATTAAATTTTAGCAGAAAATACTATTAAATACGATACAATTTTACACAAGATATTTATTTATTTATAGAATGGATATACTTAAACCTTGTTACAACACTTATAGGCAGTGTACCTAATCGTACAGTAGTGTAGTTTTTAGTAAGTCCGGTTCGTTCCACAGGGAATCTTTTTAAACAAAGCTTAACGCTATATTAGTTTACTTTTATAAAAATACAAATATATATATAAGTAATATTATTATTATAAAGGGGGATTTTTTTACCGTTTAATGACCGGTTTGTCGATTTTAAAACTTTAGTCGCAGTTAAAACCAAATGTAAAATATTAAAAATAAATACAAGACTTAAATTAAAGCGTAAAGTAAATAACGGTAATGAAATTGCGAATAATAAAAGTGCGATAAAATAAACTTGCGATAATTAAAAAGTACGAAAATTAAAAGTGCAATTAAATACAATAACAATAAATAAAATGCGATAATTAGAAGTGCAATTAAATATAAAATAAAGGAAATTAAATATGAAATAAAAGAATTATGCTTATTTAAACTTCCGTAATCATGATGTTTGACGTGTTGATTTTAGTTTTATGCCCATGGGTTAATTGTCCTTTGTCATGGATTATTTAATATGTCCGTCTGGTTTTTGTCCATAACAGTCCATCAGTCATAAATATAAAGTGCGAGTGTCCTCGTCAAATTATTCTTATACCCGAAGTTAAATATTCTAACTAATTGGGGACTTAAATTGTAACAAGATGTTAATACTTTGTTTAATAATTACACCAGGATGTCGACTGAGTGTAACCCAAGGTTTTAATATTTTGTTATCAATTATACCAAGTGTCCTTGTACATAATTTCACCCCTGTTTTAATTATTCTAGTGGCTATTAATCCATTCCCGTGTCCGGTTAAATGAACGATTATTCGTACATATAAATACCCCGCCCATCGTGTCCGATCGAGTGTATATGGTAATTTATAGGGACGCCCAATTGTAAATCTTTATATTAACATTAACAAACTATCATTTAGTTAAACAAATATAAAGCCCATTAATAGCCCATAGTCTAATTTCCACAAGTGTCGTTCTTTTGTCCAAACCCCAATTATGGTACAAAGCCCAATTACCCAATTTTAGTAATTAGCCCAACAACATGATTACTTCGTTTTAAATAAGCATAATAATAACTTAGCTACGAGACATTAATGTAAAAAGGTTGAACATAACTTACAATGATTAAAAATAGCGTAGCGTTACACGGACAGAATTTCGACTTACACCCTTACAATATTCGCTAACATACCCTTATTATTAGGATTAAAATTAAAATTAAAATTAAAATATAAATTATATATATATATATATATTACGTATATATGAGAGAAGAGAAAGATAGATATGTTTTTGGTGCAACAAAGCTCGATTTTTATAGGCATGTGGGCTGGAACTGGGGCTCATGCGATCGCATGGATTTATGCCTTCCAGGCCATGCGATCGCATGGCCAGCTGGGGAGGCTCATTTTTGGTTGTTTTCTTCTGCCGACGGTTTTATAAATAATATAATATATTAAATAATTATAAGAATTATTTAAATATTATATTATATTTATGTGCATAGTTGACTTGTAATTTTTAGTCCGTTGCGTCGAGCGTTGAGAGTTGACTCTGGTCCCAGTTCCGGATTTTCGAACGTCCTTGCGTACAATTTAATATCTTGTACTTTGCGTTTTGAATCTTGTACTCTTGTAATTTCGAGACGTTTCTTATCAATAATTGGAACCTCTTTGATTGTATTTTGTATTTTTGAGCTTTTTGGTCTTTTGCGTCTTCAATTCGTCGAATCTGTCTTTTGTCTTCACCTTTTATTATTTAAACGAATATCACTTGTAAATAGAACAATTGCAACTAAAAGCTTGTCTTTCTTGAGGAATAATGCTATGAAATATATGTTCGTTTTTAGCATTATCAGCTACTTATCTTAGACTTACACTTGTGTTATGATAGTCAAAACTTGGTAAAGATGATGTAAACACATCAACGAGTTGTACACTTGAAGCTATATGCATCAAGGATGAGAACCGTGATGAACATCAAGCACCAAGAACCCACCGGAACACACTGTTTACTGTTTTCTGGAACTGATCAGAATACCTGGGATACTGTAAAGTTGATTTTCAGTTATCTATGTTCGAGTAGATAATTTTTCGTTTAAGACTCGTCTTAATCCGAGTTACGGTTTAGGATCTATGGCCCTACAAACGTCACTATGTCCTTTTAACGTTGTGCTGAAAATTCTGACATACTCGCACTTAAACCGTCACCACGGTCAAACAAAGACGAGTTTGATTCTGGAATTTTTACAGCAACTAAAGGACTCATATACGGAGCCATGGCCACTGGTCTCACCTCATTTCAGTAGGTATAGAGGCCGTGATGACTGACCGAAGTCAGCCTTTGTTTTAAACTCTTTTCTAGAATGAAACTTACTTTACACTTTTTGATTAATGATGAATGATGATGACCCTTAAGACCTAATTTACATACTTTTAAACATATTGGGATGATTTACTGACTTAGTAACTTTTGACTTAGGTTGATGACTTTTCGGACCTACATACTTGCTTACTTTTCCCGAGTCAACTTTACTACTACTTTTCCACTGTGAGTTATAGCATCCCTTTTTACTTTAACTATTTTGGGAACTGAGAATACATGCGTGTTTTACGTTTTACATACTAGGCACGAGTACTTAAACTTTATATATGTGTGGGTTATTGATAATGCTAAAAACGAACCTATATTTCATAGCATTATCCCTCAAGAAAGACAAGTTTTTAGTTGCAAATGTTCTATTTACAAGTGATATTCATTTAAATAATAAAAGGTGAAGACAAAAGACAGATTCGACGAATTGAAGATGCAAACGACCAAAAAGCTAAAAAGTACAAAGTACAATCAAAGTGGTTCAATTTATTGATTAGAAACGTCTCAAAATTACAAGAGTACGAGCTGCAAAACGCAAAGTACAAGATATTAAATTGTACGTAAGGACGTTCGAAAATTCGGAACCGGGACCAGAGTCAACTCTCAACTCTCGACGCAACGGACTAAAAATTACAAGTCAACTATGAACATGAATATAATATAATATATAATTAATTCTTAAAATTATTTACATATTATATTATTTAATAAAACCGTCGGCAAGAAGAAAACAATCGAATGTGAGCTGGAATCTCAGGCCATGCGATCGCATGGCCAGCAAGAACAATCTCCATGCGATCGCATGGCAGCAAATATCTGGCCACATCTATAAATTTCGCAGTTTTTGGTCGAACTTAAGACATCTTTTTCTTTCCTCTCCCTCACATGATATATATTTATATTTATATTTTAATTATAATTTTAATATTAAAGTTTAATAATAAGGGTATGTTAGCGAATGTTGTAAGGGTGTAAGTCGAAATTCTGTCCGTGTAAAGCTACGATATTATTAATCATTGTAAGTTATGTTCAACCTTTTTAAATTAATGTCTCGTAGCTAAGTTATTATTATGCTTATTTAAGCCGAAGTAATCGTGATGTTGGGCTAAAATATTAAAATTGGGTAATTGGGCTTTGTACCATAATTGGGGTTTGGACAAAAGAACGACACTTGTGGAAATTAGACTATGGGCTATTAATGGGCTTTATATTTCTTTAATTAAATGATAGTTTGTTAATTTAATATAAAGATTTACAATTGGACGTACCAATAAATAACCATATACACTGGATCGGACATGATGGGCGGGATATTTATAAGTACTAATAATCGTTCATTTACTCGGACACGGGAATGGATTAATAGTTAATGGACTTATTAAAACAGGGGTGAATTACATACAAGGAAAATTGGTGTAATTATAGTTTAAGTCCCCAATTAGTTGGAATATTTGACTTCGGATATAAGGATAATTTGACGAGGACACTCGCACTTTATATTTATGACTGATGGACTATTATGGACAAAAAACCAGACGGACATATTGAATAATCCAGGACAAAGGACAATTAACTCATGGTAATAAACTAAAATCAACTCGTCAAACATCATGATTACAGAAGTTTAAATAAGCATAATTCCTTTATTTCATATTTAATTGCACTTTTAATTATCGCACTTTAATTTATTGTTATTTTAATTATCGTACTTTTTTATCGCAATTTTATTTATTGTCATTTTATTTATCGCACTTTAATTTATCGCAATTTTATTATTGTCATTTACTTTACGCTTTAAATTAAGTCTTTTATATTTTTAATATTGTACATTAGGTTTTAACTGCGACTAAAGTTTTAAAATTGACAAACCGATCATTAAACGGTAAAAACCCCCTTTTTATAATATATATATATATATATATATATATATATATATATATATATATATATATATATATATATATATACAAATATAGTTTTAAAAATATAGCGATAACTTTGCTAGCTCCCTGTGGAACGAACCGGACTTACTAAAAACTACACTACTGTACGATTAGGTACACTGCCTATAAGTATTGTAGCAAGGTTTAGGTATATCCACTCTATAAATAAATAAATAACTTGTGTAAAATTGTATCGTATTTAATAATATTTTGTAGTAAAAATATAACTATTTCGTATACACCTCTACGCACATCAAGTATTTTTGGCGCCGCTGCCGGGGAACTGCTTAAACACCGGAAGCGAAACGCTATATATAAAAATAAAAAAAAAAGATTTTTAATTTAGTTTTGTAAAAATACGTTTTAAAGTTAAAAATATATAAAAAGAGAAACAAAATATATATATTTTTAAGAATTATTCAAAATATATAAATTATAAAATATTTCTATTTCTATTTTTAGTTTGTAAAAATATAAGTTTTTATTTAATTTATATAAATATAAAACAGAAAATTTAAAACAGAAAAAAAAATTTAAAATTATACTCGGGCTACACTGTAGCAGCCCAAATAATCTGGCCCGATTTTTTTTAATTCATTCGACCGCATGGATCCGTAGACCAAAACTCATGCAACCGCATGAAGGGTTCTGACACGCCAGAATTGACCTGGTACAGCATTAATTACAGAATATTAATAATTATTATTATTATAAACCCTAATTAGGGTTAATTATAATATTAATTATTTTAGTTTTAGTTTTAATTTGTATTTTAAGTTTTATTTAGTTTTATTAAATATATAAACTTATTACTTTTATAAAATAAATAATATAAAAATAATATTTTTATAAAAAATTGTATTTTTATAACTTTAGTTTTATTTTTATATTTTCGTATCTTTTTATTAGTTTAATTCGTAATTTGTATTTTTCGTTCGTAACTAGTTTTAAATATAGTATTTTTCGTAGTTATTTTTATTTCTAGATTTTTAGGATTTGCTGTAAAATCTCTTAAGTGCTTTTTCTTTAGACTAAGATATAGGTGCTTTAGAATTTTGCGACGCCGTTTTAAGATTTTAGTACTTTTTAAGTTATTGCCGTTTTGGATATAGTATTCCTTTTAAGCTTTAATACTTTTAGACGCAACTTTTAATTCTTAGTTTTTAGACTTTTAAGTTTCGACGCGCTACGTTCTTTTTATTATTCGACCTTTTATTTTTTCGACATTTTATTTTTTCGACATTTTTCGACGCGCTCTTTTTCTTTCTTATTTCTCGACGCTCTAGTTTTTAGGACATTGAATTTTCTATTTCTTCTCTAAAATTTCTTTAAATTTCAACGAAAAATTATTTTAAGTGGTTAAATTGATAGACATCCAAAATTTTCTGGTTCGTAGTAATAGTTGGATTTGTTAGTGGCGAGTTGTGGGCTTCCGATTTAAAGGGTCCTGGCTACCTGCTGCATCTATTGGCTATTCGAAACGTGGGCAAAATCAGAAAAGTCTATTAATTTGATAACTTATATAATTTTTATCTTTTATAACTAATTGGATATTCAGTGAATGCACCGAGCAAAACGTTCACCACCTTTTATACGTTCACCACCTGTAACTCGATCAAGACATCTAGCCAATATTGTCGCCGTTGATTTTTCTTTAGAATCGTCATCCAGTCGACCAAGTACTCCAATTCAAATTTCTGATAATCCATTTTTTGAACCCGACCTCACAATTGAGAATCCGGAGGATATTCAGGGACAATTCAGAGATCATGAACCACTAATCTTTCCTCCGGAACCACCAATCATTCAAACAGAGATTATCGAGGAACAAACCATTAAATCAGAATCCTCTAGTGATTCAGATTCAACAAATTCAATCATGGAAAATTTGGAACCTCTAAGTATGGAAGACCGAATGAGAGCTAAACGCACTGGCCAAGGTCACGCAATTACTCAACCAGACATTAATGCGCCAGATTATGAAATCAAAGGACAAATTCTACACATGGTAACTAATCAATGCCAATTTAGTAGTGCGCCGAAGGAAGATCCCAATTAACATCTTCGTACCTTTAATAGGATCTGTACTCTATTTAAAATCTGAGAAGTGGAGGATGAACAGATCTATCTCATGTTATTTCCCTGGACTTTAAAGGGAGAAGCCAAAGATTGGTTGGAATCGTTACCTGAAGGGGCGATTGATACATGAGATGTTTTAGTTGAAAAATTTCTTAAACAATTCTTTCCAGCATCTAAAGCCGGGAGACTTCAAGGAGAAATAGTTACGTTCACACAAAAGCCAAATGAAACTCTATATGAAGCGTGGACAAGATTTGGAAACTTATTGAGAGGATGTCCGCAACATGGTTTAGACACTTATCAAATAGTACAAATATTCTACCAAGGATGTGACATCACTACAAGAAAAGACATCGATATAGCAGCTGGTGGTTCCATTATGAAGAAAACCGCAACTAAAGCTTACATAATTATTGATAACACTGCTTCCCACTCACATGAGTGGCACCAAAAAAAAGATATCGTTAGATCATCTAAAGATTCTAGCCATGACTTTGATTCTATTTCTGCAAAGATAGATGCTGTCGAGAGACGAATGGAAAAGATGACTAAGGATATTCACTCAATACGAATTAGTTGTGAGCAGTGTGGAGGACCACATTTGACAAAAGATTGTCTCAGTATTGAACAAACAATGGAACAAAGAGAGAATGTTTCATACATGAACCAAAGGCCTGGAAATAATTATCAAAATAATCTGATAATTATCAACCGCCAAGACCAATCTACAATTGTGACGACCCGGAAATTTCCGACCAAATTTAAACTTTAATCTTTATATTATTCCGACACGATAAGCAAAGTTTGTTAAGTTAAATCTCAAAAATTTTAAACTGTGTTCATACATTCATTATAACCTCGACCAAATTCCGACGATTCACAAACCGTTATATATAAATAGATATGTATATATATATATATATATATATATATATATATATATATATATATATATATATATATATATATATATATATATATATATATATATTATAACTTGAGAATATTAATAAAGTATTAAACGTATAATACTTTACACGAATGTATTTGTTTCAATATGATTTTCGACGAAATTAAAAAATATATATATTAAATGATTGAATTATCAGAAACATTGAATTATGATTACAAGTCTCTATTGAGAGGTCCACTATGATTTGAGAAAATCTATTCCTCTTAACGATATTCAGAATAATTTGTAAAGCTATTTATAAATAAAAACATAAAGTGTCATTTACGAAAGTTAGACAAAAGTTAGTGGAGAATTGGTTTCCATAATATTCTATTAATCTATTTTCAAACGTACAAAGACGTTTTCAGTTTAAAAAGAACTTTATTATTAAAACGTATATAACTTTTATAAATATTTAGAATCACTTTTGACAACTCATTACTTAACCAGCATAATAAATATAACGATATTTATATTTTATTTCATTAAATATATATAACGATTTAAATTGAGAAAATATATATATACTTTAACTATACTTTAACTTTACCTTTACTTTAATTTTAATTTACTTTAACTTTAATAATTCACTTTAATAATTCATACTTTAATAATTCACTTTAATAATTCACTTTAATAATTCATACTTTAATAATTCACTTTAATAATTCATACTTTAATAATTCACTTTAATAATTCATACTTTAATAATTCACTTTAATAATTCATACTTTAATAATTCACTTTAATAATTCAAAAATCTATTATAAATAGAATTCAATAGGTTTTATTATTTCAGAGAAACTTGAAAATATATTTCTCTAAACTCTCTCAATCGATTTATATATATATATATATATATATATATATATATATATATATATATATATATATATATATATATATATATATATATATATATATATATTTGCTCTGTATTATTTCAAGATATTATTAGTATACATAAAATATTACGACGGAGTGCTGTCCGAGTGATTTCAAAATAGTTTTTTTGAATGAGTCGAAGCTAAGGAAATTATGGGTTATAGCTATGGAGGTGATGGGTATGGTTCATGGGTATGCTCGTGAGGTCAATCTAGTATTTATCATCTCCGCTGCGTCTACGTACTTTCCTGTAATATTGAATCTCAATATTGATACGTTCGTGAATCCGAGGCCAACCTTGCACTTGTTAAATGACGTTATATGTATTTTTACTACGAAATACAGTATGGTGAGTTTCATTACTCCCTTTTTATATATATTTTTGGGCTGAGAATACATGCGCTGTTTTATAAATATTTTACGAAATAGGCACAAGTACTAAAACTAATTCTATGTGGGTTTAAACCAGAAATATACCCTTAGCTTGGTAACATTAAACTACTTGTCTATGTACGGTAGGCGCGAATCCTAAAGATAGATCTATTGGGCCTGACAAACCCCATCCTGACTATGGGATGCTTTAGTACTTCGAGGTTATTTTAAACACACCTGATCTGGTGTACTTCAGAGGGTAAAACATGAACGTTAAGGCTTGTTACCGGGTGCCTACAGCTTATAGAATACTTTTATACACTTACGAGTGTACATATATTTATAAACGGAAATCTTGTGGTCTATTAATATATTGAAATGATTGTTATGATAAACCTATGAACTCACCAACCTTTTGGTTGACACTTTAAAGCATGTTTATTCTCAGGTATTAAAGAAATCTTCTGCTGTGCATTAGCTTATTTTAAGGATATTACTTGGAGTCATTCATGGCATATTTTGAAAGACGTTGCATTCGATTCATTGAGTTCATCAAGATTATTATTAAGCCAATTATAGTTGGATGTATTATGAAATGGTGTGCATGCCGTCAACTTTCGTTGTAAAGAAAGTTTGTCTTTTAAAAATGAATGCAATGTTTGTAAAATGTATCATATAGAGGTCAAATACCTCGCGATGTAATCAACTATTGTGAATCGTTTTTAATGTATATAAACGGGTCCTTTCAGTTGGTATCAGAGCGGTGGTCTTAGCGAACCAGGTCTGCATTAGTGTGTCTAACTGATAGTCGTTAGGATGCATTAGTGAGTCTGAACTTCGACCGTGTCTGCATGTCAAAAGTTTTGCTCATCATTTTTGTCGAAAATTACCTGCTTATCATTCTTAGTCTAGACACATCTTATTGCATTGATTGCATGAATAGTGTATAAACAAAATTCATATCTTAGCGTATCTGCTAATTCATATCTTAGTGTATCTGTTACTGTAAACTTTGCCTGACATATTCCGTAAATTCCTCCGTAATCTACGAAACCTTTTGCTCTATATAATTAGAATACCACCCGATAGACAGAAAATCATTTCATATTGAAAAATTCTTCATTCAATCGTACGAAATACAATTCGTCATTAGTTCAAGTCCCTCGGATTCCGAAATGGAATCCCACTCAAGTTCCGAAAGCAGTGTGACCGGAATGGATCAACCAATTAGTCATCATCTATTCTGGATGAATTGGGGATGGGTTCGTAGCCTCCTTAATCATTGAAGACAAGAAGAAGGTGATCCCTTCCATCCACCACATTGCCCTCTTGGCGAAGAACCTGAAGCACTTACCGACGAACATATCCGAAACACCATTTTCTCTCTTATTTCTAGAGTATCTCGTCACGATTACATACTACACCAAATTCTAGATTTTATTTATCCACTCGTCCGAACCGACAATCACCCCGGTGTAATAGAAGAAGTTAACGAGCTTCGCGCTCGGGTAGTGGCTTTGGAGAATATGGTGCAAAGGTTACAAATACCAGCAGCAGCACTAGCAGCATAAACAGTACCACCATCAGCAACACCAACATTACCAACACCACCACCAACAACAACATCCACATCCCACACCGCAACATCACAATATGTATCTCAAACATCAACGTCATACTCCCTATAAATATCCAGGAATATCAACAACAACAACAAACGATGAAGTATTAATTCATAAACTTCATTGAAGAGATATCTCTGCGGAAGTTATGTAATCTCCAAAATCTTAGAGATTATTTAATTCTGACCATAAATCGGATGAGTGAACGGAGATGGTAGAGTAGAAACTTTGATCGAAAATGGTGTACGATTTACAAGCTAGAATTGTTTTACCAACAACATCAACAGGACCGTAGCATCATCAACACAGTCAGTGCCGTCAGTATCGTCAGAATCAACAGCACCTGTAACATCACAAACTCTGTCAGTTCAAGAATCATTGTGGACATCATTATGAATCAACAACAAATATATTGTATCAACGAGTTATGAAGTATTAACTCATTTCCAATCGAAAGATTTATATGTATAAATTTTTAAACCATAATAAATCTTCCCGTACTAAGCTATTATGTGTGAATCTTAACTACTCAGTTAATTCATATTACAAATATGCAATGATGTACGTCCTTCGTCCGCAACTTAACCATCGTTAATTACAATCTCTGTCTCAATTCAATAAAATTCCAATTCATAATAAATCAAGTGTATTATTCGAATATATGTTTGATTTTACACTTTCATCATCGATGTACTCGAAACTTTTCAAATAACATCATTCGTACCTTGCGAAGTTCACAAGAATTTCACGAAAACCAACAAATAACAAAGTAATGATTCATAATTTCAATATTATTGAAGAAATACTTATGCAATTTATAAAGTTTTAGGGATTACTCAATTCTAGTTCCAACCATAAAACAACTGAGTTTAATTTAATATTAACTCATTAAATCTATATTACATATATTTTCATAAAGACTGTAATAAACTTCTTTTGTACAAAATATTAATTGTGGAATTTTTTTAACGGGTAGGTAATACCCGAGAGATATATAAATTCACAATTAATATATTACATTTTTCGAAACTGATTCAGCAATCATCAACTATACTCCCTACTTTCACAACAATATCCATTCTTTCATATAAATCAAAACAATCATACTCATTCAAATTCAATTACATATTTTGATTTTGAAATCGCATAATTCAATTCGAAATATAACCAGTATCATCACTCTTAGATTCATATATCTTTCAAAGACTTCAAAACTGTGTTAGAACATCATATGTATTAACGATTACAATATGTGCTCAAACCCTTCGAAATTCCTGAAGACACTTCAACTAAGGAACAATCGAGATGATGATCCAACAACATGTTACCCATAGTTATACACCTGAAAAACTCTCAAAACCCAAGTCATAGTTCGACACGTATCCGTGTTAGACCCTTTGGCATTTACTAGCTAAAATAACTTTTCAATTTCGTTTCAAAATAGACAGTTTTGTCACAGCTCCAGCAAGTCAACTTCGACTTCTCAATCAAAACAGTCTTATTATAACCGCCATAGATACGTTGCCCTTTCGCCAAGGTTACCGGGGAATTGTTTATATTCACCACATTAGCAATAAACTTACCAACAACTTCACTGATCTTTGACTTTCCAAAAAAAAAAATCATTATAATTATCGAAACCTTATCATATACTCATTCGTACCTTATAACAAGAATTAACATACCAATTATTGAGAATCAGCAATCAGTATTTTGAAACCTCGCAGCATGTCTACATCAACAATTACATATACACACAACGTCTACCTCCAAGACTTACATTCTTTGAATGAGAAATTTCTGAAAAACACCCTAAACTGCGAACCAGTTCTCGAAATTTTGAAAAATGCTGATGAAGCAGCAAAAACTGTAAATGACCTTAACAGTAAAAAGTTAGATGATAAAGGATAATATATTGGCAAAGCTCAGAAAAAGAGAAGCTTTGGAACTGAAAAACGGATTGAGCAAAGTATGAAGGAGGCTGTGGACAAATCACAAAGGCTGAACCTGTCTTCAAAGAATCCAAATGATTCAGTACTTACTGAAGTCATTAACAAATACCTTGCTCCTGACTCTAAACCCCTGCGGACAATATCCTTCATCATCCTCTGATATTAGACATTCTAATATATCATCGTATCTTTCATTATAAATATCATCCATACTTCTGAAGATATTTTTATAATTATTCTTATCTGAAATCATTTACCTCTTCTCGCTATCTGTATTATATCATAAAAGAAACTATTTTAGTTTCTAAATTCTGAAACATTCGAGTTTAAAATAGGAATATTCTTGAAGAAGTGTTGGGAGCTGAAGCATGAGTTAGTATAATATAATGACACTTGATCAACGTGATTATATTATAGTAATTAATGCTGAGTTTCTAAATGGAACATGATGATTCACAGATCATAACGTCATCATGTGCTATGTTACACGACTCTTGTATTCTCTTTGATCTCTAAATATCAAGAAAATATTTCTTGATGATTCGGCCTTTTCTGAGGTATTCTGGTAATTTGACAAGTCAAGATCGTGCCATTACAATTTCCTTCCTAGAACATTAACAATGTTCATTCCGAAATTTATATCTGCAAATTCTGGACCATTACAAGCGGTGCTTAATCGCAAGAAGAAGAAACGAAAGGACAAAGCTCCGAACTAGAAATGGGAGTATAAATCATAGCAAATAGAAGAGAGCATTAACTGTGGATGACAATGATTATAGAAGAAGCAAGAACTTTGAAATATAAGAGAAGATATAAAACCCAACAACAACCCAGAAATCACAAACCGTATATATCAATGCATATAGCAATATAAAGACACGGGAGAACTAAAAACACTATAAAACCAAGAGTATAGTAGAAGTAAATAGATTCTTCCGGAGGCAGATGAAAAAGAAGAGCGACAGATATGAAAGTGAGGAGTATATCAAGAATCAGCACTGGATGAAGCATATTGACAAATACTTTAAAATATGAGTTGAGAATGTGTGAGTTGTAAGAAAACAAAGGAGGTGGATTTATAGTGAAATATCCGACAGAGAAATCAAAATGGATTATCGCATTAATTCGAAGAGGATCATAATTTCCTTAATCGCCGAATAATCAAATCCAATATAGATTACAAAGATTTTTTTTTTGGAGATCAATCGTGATGACGTCAAAAGATACGACGAATCACTATTATCTTATTTCATTCATTTACGATAACTTCACTCACACGCTTCGAGTAATCGAATTATTTTATCCATGCTTCTTGAACATGATAAAACTCTATAATCGTTATAATAACATTCTCATTGTTAGTCATGACGACCTTTATCAAATTTCGGGGACAAAATTTCTTTAACGGGTAGGTACTGTGACGACCCGGAAATTTTCGACCAAATTTAAACTTTAATCTTTATATTATTCCGACACGATAAGCAAAGTTTGTTAAGTTAAATCTCAAAAATTTTAAACTGTGTTCATACATTCATTATAACCTCGACCAAATTCCGACGATTCACGAACCGTTATATATAAATAGATATGTATATGTATATATATATATATATATATATATATATATATATATATATATATATATATATATTATAACTTGAGAATATTAATAAAGTATTAAACGTATAATACTTTACACGAATGTATTTGTTTCAATATGATTTTCGACGAAATTAAAAAAAATATATATTAAATGATTGAATTATCAGAAACATTGAATTATGATTACAAGTCTCTGTTGAGAGGTCCACTATGATTTGAGAAAATCTATTCCTCTTAACGATATTCAGAATAATTTGTAAAGCTATTTATAAATAAAAACATAAAGTGTCATTTACGAAAGTTAGACAAAAGTTAGTGGAGAATTGGTTTCCATAATATTCTATTAATCTATTTTCAAACGTACAAAGACGTTTTCAGTTTAAAAAGAACTTTATTATTAAAACGTATATAACTTTTATAAATATATAGAATCACTTTTGACAACTCATTACTTAACCAGTATAATAAATATAACGATATTTATATTTTATTTCATTAAATATATATAACGATTTAAATTAATATTATATATATTTATACGCGTATTATACATACATAGTTTTTATACTTTTACTATACTTTAACTTTACCTTTACTTTACTTTTAATTTACTTTAACTTTAATAATTTACTTTAATAATTCATACTTTAATAATTCACTTTAATAATTCATACTTTAATAATTCACTTTAATAATTCATACTTTAATAATTCACTTTAATAATTCATACTTTAATAATTCACTTTAATAATTCATACTTTAATAATTCACTTTAATAATTCAAAAATCTATTATAAATAGAATTCAATAGGTTTCATTGTTTCATAGAAACTTGAAAATATATTTCTCTAAACTCTCTCAATCGATTATATATATATATATATATATATATATATATATATATATATATATATATATATATATATATATATATATATATATATATATATATATATATATATATATATATTTATATTTGCTCTGTATTATTTCAAGATATTATTAGTATACATAAAATATTACGACGGAGTGCTGTCCGAGTGATTTCAAAATAGTTTTTTTGAATGAGTCGAAGCTAAGGAAATTATGGGTTATAGCTATGGAGGTGATGGGTATGGTTCATGGGTATGCTCGTGAGGTCAATCTAGTATTTATCATCTCCGCTGCGTCTACGTACTTTCCTGTAATATTGAATCTCAATATTGATACGTTCGTGAATCCGAGGCCAACCTTGCACTTGTTAAATGACGTTATATGTATTTTTACTACGAAATACAGTATGGTGAGTTTCATTACTCCCTTTTTATATATATTTTTGGGCTGAGAATACATGCGCTGTTTTATAAATATTTTACGAAATAGGCACAAGTACTAAAACTAATTCTATGTGGGTTTAAACCAGAAATATACCCTTAGCTTGGTAACATTAAACTACTTGTCTATGTACGGTAGGCGCGAATCCTAAAGATAGATCTATTGGGCCTGACAAACCCCATCCTGACTATGGGATGCTTTAGTACTTCGAGGTTATTTTAAACACACCTGATCTGGTGTACTTCAGAGGGTAAAACATGAACGTTAAGGCTTGTTACTGGGTGCCTACAACTTATAGAATACTTTTATACACTTGCGAGTGTACATATATTTATAAACGGAAATCTTGTGGTCTATTAATAAATTGAAATGATTGTTATGATAAACCTATGAACTCACCAACCTTTTGGTTGATACTTTAAAGCATGTTTATTCTCAGGTATTAAAGAAATCTTCCGCTGTGCATTAGCTTATTTTAAGGATATTACTTGGAGTCATTCATGGCATATTTTGAAAGACGTTGCATTCGAGTCATTGAGTTCATCAAGATTATTATTAAGCCAATTATAGTTGGATGTATTACGAAATGGTGTGCATGCCGTCAACTTTCGTTGTAAAGAAAGTTTGTCTTTTAAAAACGAATGCAATGTTTGTAAAATGTATCATATAGAGGTCAAATACCTCGCGATGTAATCAACTATTGTGAATCGTTTTTAATGTATATAAACGGGTCCTTTCAACAATCAAAACCAGAATTATAACCGAAATGTTCCATACAAAAACCAACAAGGTCCTAGTAATACTTACAATCAGCAAAGACCTATTTTTCAAAACAAACCACCATAAACCGATGATAAAAAGCCAAATTTTGAAGATATGATGTCAAAGCTAGTTGAATCTCAAACGCAGTTTTTTACATCTCAGAAACAAACCAATGAACAAAATGCTCAAGCATTTAGAAATCAACAAGCTTCTATCCAAAATCTGGAACAAGAAGTAAGCAACCTAGCAAGATTGATAGGTGAAAGAAAACCGGGGAGTCTACCTAGTGATACAAATGCTAACCCCCGAAATGAAACAGCTAAAGCCATTACCACGAGAAGTGGTATTACACTTAAACCACCTGAAATACCTGTAATTTCTGATGACTCTATTCCTACTTCACAAAAACCACAACCTGAGCAAGATAAGGAAACAGAACCGGTAGTTGAAAAGGTTAATGAAGATAACACAGTTAAGACTAAACCTTATGTTAAACCATACCAACCACCACTTCCTTACCCGAGTAAAATGAGAAAAGAGAGTTTTGAAGCCGAGCAATCCAAATTCTTGGATATGTTTAAATAAATAAATGTTAATCTTCCTTTCATTGGTGTGATTTCAGGAATGCCTAGATATGCTAAATTTCTGAAAGATCTAATCACAAATAGAAAGAAAATGGAAGAACTCTCGGCTGTTACTATGAATGCTAATTGTTCTGCAGTACTATTGAATAAGATACCAGAAAAATTATCAGATCCAGGAAGTTTCACAATTCCATGTTTTCTGGGTAGTCTTAGTTCAATAGAAGCATTGACAGACTTAGGTGCTAGTATAAATCTAATGCCGTATTCACTATACGCTAAACTAGACCTCAGAGAATTGAAACCAACACGAATAAGCATACAACTAGCCGATCGATCAGTAAAATATCCTAGAGGGATAATGAAAAACATGCTAGTTAAAGTTGGTACTTTAGTATTTCTAGTAGATTTTGTTATTCTGGATATGGAAGAAGATTCTCGAGTTCCTCTAATATTAGGAATACCATTCTTAAACACGGCTAAAGCAATAATAGACGTGTTCGGTAAGAAACTGACCCTAAGTATAGAGGACGAGAGTGTTACCTTTTCAGTTGATAGAGCCATTCAACAACCGCAATCTGCAGATGATACATATTATTATATTCAAACTATAGATTCACATGCAGAATTGTTAGAAGAATTTCCAGAATTACAAGGAACAGGAGAATGTTCTTTAGGAGAAGGAACTGAACCAATCAATAAAGCTGAAATGTTAGCTACACTTATGGCTAATGGATATGAACCAACAACAGAAGAAATTCAAATGCTAAAAGAAGAAGACAGATATCGATATAAATCATTGATAGAAGAACCACCGACATTAGAATTAAAGCCACTTCCAAACCATTTGGAATATGCTTATTTACATGGTGAATCTGAATTACCTGTAATAATATCGTCTTCTCTTACTGAAAATGAAAAAGCTCAACTCATTTCTGTGCTAAAAGCTCATAAACCAGCTATTGCATGAAAGATTCATGATATTAAAGGTATAACTCCTTCGTATTGCACACATAAAATCCTTATGGAAGAAGGTCATAAAACGTATGTGCAACGCCAACGAAGACTAAATCCTAATATGCAAGATATTGTTAAGAAAGAAATTATTAAATTGCTAGATGCAGGATTAATTTATCCAATATCTGATAGTCCATGGGTAAGCCCAGTTCAATGCGTACCTAAGAAGGGTGGCATGACTGTCATCACAAATGAAAAAAATGAGCTTATTCCTACTAGGACTGTAACAGGATGGCGTGTTTGTATTGATTATAGAAAATTAAATGACGCCACCAGAAAAGATCACTTTCCCTTACCTTTCATTGATCAAATGTTGGAAAGATTAGCCGGAAATAGTTACTATTGTTTTCTTGACGGTTTTTCCGGATACTTTCAAATTCCAATAGCACCCGAGGACCAAGAGAAAACCACATTCACGTGCCCTTATGGTACTTTTGCTTACAAACGCATGCCATTTGGACTTTGCAACGCCCCTGCAACCTTTCAAAGGTGCATGATGGCGATTTTTCACGACATGATAGAAGAATGCATCGAAGTTTTCATGGATGACTTTTCAGTTTTCGGTGATACATTTGAAACATGTCTAGTTAATCTTGAACGAATGCTTATTAGATGCGAACAATCAAATCTAGTTCTTAATTGGGAGAAATGTCATTTCATGGTTAAAGAAGGCATCGTTCTTGGTCATAAAATTTCAAAGGAAGGAATTGAAGTGGATAGAGCTAAAGTAGATGTAATTGCTAAACTTTCACATCCCACCAATGTTATAGGAGTTAGGAGTTTTCTTGGGCATGCCAGTTTTTACCGACCTTTCATAAAAGATTTTTATAAAATTGTCACTCCTATAAATAAACTCCTAGAAAAGGATGCTCCATTCATCTTTTCAGATGAATGTATCAAATCTTTTAATATTCTTAAAGAAAAACTCACTAATGCACCGATCATGATAACTCCAAATTGGAATCTACCGTTTGAACTTATGTGCGATGCAAGTGATTTTGCAATGGGAGCCGTTTTAGGACAAAGGATTGAAAAACGGTTTCAACCTATTTATTATGCTAGTAAGACATTACAAGGAGCACAAACGAATTACACAACTACTGAAAAAGAACTCCTTGTTATTATCTTTGCTTTTGACAAATTTCGTTCATATCTAGTTCTAGCAAAAACGGTGGTCTATACCGACCATTCTACTCTTAGATACCTATTTTCGAAACAAGATGCCAAACCAAGATTAATCCATTGGATCTTACTCTTAAAAGAATTCGATATTGAAATCCGAGACAAAAAGGGAGCAGAAAATCTCGCAGCTGATCATCTTTCTCGTCTTGAAAATCCTGAATTAGAAGTTCTCAATGAATCGGCCATACAAGATAACTTTCCTGATGAATATCTATTGAAGATAGATTATATTGAAATTCCATGGTTTGTAGACTATACAAACTACTTAGTATGTGGATTCCTTGAAAAAGGATTGTCATACCAAAAACGAAAGAAATTCTTCAGTGATATAAAACATTATTTCTGGGAAGATCCACATTTGTTTAAAAGTTGTCCTAATGGAATAATACGCCGATGCGTATTCGGAGATGAAGCCAGTCAAATCTTAAATCATTGTCACACAGGACCAATAGGAGGGCATTATGGGCCTCAACTCACAGCAAGAAAAGTTTACGATGCTAGATTCTATTGGCCTACAATTTTCAAAGACGCACACCTTCTTTGCAAATCCTGTGATGCATGTCAAAGGGCCAGAAAAATAAGTCAACGTGATGAAATGCCACAAAATGTCATTCAAGTATGTGAAGTATTTGACATATGGGGTATTAACTTTATGGGTCCATTTTCAAAATCTCATAATAATCTCTATATTCTCGTTGCCATTGATTATGTATCTAAATGGGCGGAAGCACAAGCTCTCCCAACTAACGATGCACGAGTTGTAGTCAACTTCTTAAAACGTCTTTTTGCAAGTTCTGGAACACTGAAAGCTTTAATAAGTGATCGAGGTACTCATGTTTGTAATAATCAACTTGAGAAAGTTCTCAAAAGATATGGAGTAACTCATAAAATCTCAACCGCTTATCATCCACAAACAAGTGGACAAGTTGAAAATACCAACCGATCTTTAAAACGTATTCTAGAGAAAACCGTAGGATCAAATCCGAAGGAATGGTCCATGAAATTGGAGGATGCACTCTGGGCTTTTAGAACAGCCTACAAAACTCCAATTGAAACCACACCTTTTAGACTCGTTTACGGAAAAGAATGTCATCTTCCAGTAGAAATTGAACACAAAGCATTTTGGGCTTTGAAGACATGTAATCTTGATTTACATGAAGCTGGACGTCTACGGTTAAGTCAGCTAAACGAATTAGAAGAATTAAGACATGAAGCATATGAAAATTCGTTAATCTATAAATAAAGAACGAAGAAATGGCATGATAAAAGAATCAGAAGTTTAAAAGAATTTAAAGAAGGAGACAGAGTTCTTCTTTTCAATTCAAGATTCAAGCTATTTCCTGAAAAATTGAAATCAAGATGGTCTGGACCATTCATAGTCAAAAGAGTTTTCCCATACGGAACAGTAGAATTAATAAATTCAAATGGGTTTGAATGTAAAGTTAATGGTCACAGAGTTAAACATTACATAGATAATCTAATAGAAGTTGAAGATGAAGTTAATCACAATTTCGACACCACAGCTAACTAAGTGTGGGAAGATTCGAATCTTTTTAGGGTAATATGTATTTATGTTAGAGTTAGATATTCTGTTTTCGTGTAGTTCTCGAGAATGGAATCCGAATGGTCTTTCCCTAGCAGACCCTAAAGAACTAGTCTTCTCCCCCCATTCTGATTTTTATTTTTTTTAGGTTTTACGAGATGAAGAATTCCTTTGATCTGAACCATGGTCTAATGCTACATGCTATGATTACTAAACGTAATAACGACACCCTTCAGAGTGAACTGGTATCATTCATAAGAGGCAAAATGGACGGAGTAAGAAAAGAACTTAGAAAAGATCATCATAAGATACATTTTGGTAAAGGAAAATCAAAATCCGCAACAAAAAGAAGAGCACGACACCTTGAAAGATGTTATAAATGCGGAAAATGGTCACACGAAGGTAAATGTTCAAATAATCAAACATATTCAAATACCGAATTTGTTACTCTATGCAGAGAAGGACCGTTCATATGTTTAGAAGAAAAGATATTGAAGAATCGAGGTTATGCTTATGTAGTTATGGAGAACCAAATCACACGACTCTCCTATGAGTCGGCTAAAGCAGGTCTCTGAGAATTCTTTCTCACAGGTAAGTATGTACAGCTTTTATTTTTTTATTATTTTTAATCTTTTGATAATAAACGATGAATCGTTCGCTATAAAGTATTAAATTGGTATTCAATAAAATTAGGTATGCGTAACCGAAATTATTGATACCATACAAAAATTTATTACATCACTGCAAAATTTACCGTTTATTCTTAAAGTATAAATATCTTTAATCAATCAACCAAAAATATTTCAAAAATTCGTCAGGAGTAAAACTAGGTAATATAGCCGAAATTACTTTACCGAAAAGAGGGACGTATATTTTTGATAATATTTGATTGATTAAAGTGGGATAAAAGACCAAAAAGATTTTTAATTTTTACCTTGTTTTTAAAATTAATATATAAATATTAAATTAATATTGTGAACTTTTTAAAATCAATATATTTAAGTTTGTAAATATTTGAAAAAAAATTAATATTTTTAATATAAGTTTGTAAGTATATTAATGAATTTTTAATTTTATGCATTTTAAATTTAAGTTTGGTGTGAATTTAAAAACAAAAATTTACTTTATTTCATTAAGTTAAAAATGTGATTTCTAAAAATTCGTCGTGAGTTGAAAACTAGGTCGTTGAACCGAAATTTCTCTACCCACGGGAGGGACGAGAACTTTTATTATCATTATTTTTAATCTTATTGAATTTAAGTATGCTAAAAACATTTAAAAAACCCAAAAATCTTTGCTTTTAAAACGACGCTTAAAAGTAACAAATTTTAAAACTTTGTCGAGGGACGGACTAGGACAACGATCCGAAACGCCCTCATTCGTAAAAGAAACAAAATTTTAAAATTAATTAATTATTTTGTTTTAATTAGTACAAGGTTTTTATTTAAAAAAAAACAGAAAATATGCTCCATGCGATCGCATGGAGTTTGGCCTTCAGAACCATGCGATCGCATGGAGCTGAAAAACTGGCCAGGTACAAAAAAAAGAGCAGTCGCTGCTGCTTCTCTTCCACAAACACACACACACATACGCGAATATAACTAAAAAACACCTCAAAAATTCTCAAATTTTCACCAAATTTCACCAAATTTCGTCCTATAATCCGCTCTAATCATGCCTAGGTTTGGATTTTTTAGCAAGAAGGTAAAAATTACACCCCTAATCTCTTAAATTTCTTAGTTTTTATGATAATTACCAATATTTTACCTAATTTGATTTTGTTAATTTCTAGTGTAATTAGAGTTAAATTGTTAGTATATTATGCATGTATAACCTAGATTGATGCTATTTAACATGATTTGAAGCCAAAAACTTCAAAATTTTTAGAAATCTAGGGTTTGTGTTCTTGAGCAATTTGGGGCTTTTTGATATAAACAGGTTATGGCCAATTTTTGTCATGAATTATTGCTAAATTAAGTAGTGTAACATGTTTAGGTAGCTAAATGATCCAAACTTTGATCCTAAACATAATTTTTGAGAATTAAAGTGGACTTTTTAGGTCTAAAATTCATGAATTTGATTAAATTGGTGTAAATGCCATTTGAAACTTGTTTAATTGCTAGTAATGGTTGTTTTAACATGTTATTTGAGTTAAATGCTTATGAACTTTGTAAACATTTTCATATATGCTTATTTGAAAAAGTGTAGAATTGTGAAAATTGTGAAAATGTGTATAAGTTTAATTTTGATTGAACATGTTATTGTAATTGTTTTAATTTGTTATTTTGCTAACACTAATCCATATTTGGATGCACAAATTTTGTGTTTAATGTATTTTGCCGAAAAATACCGATACTGATGGTGCATCATCATCTAGGCAACCTGCTCCAGAACCTGAACCAGAAATGCAATATGAGCCACAATATGAACCGGAGCAACAACAGGAACAACAACAACAACCTGATCAACACGTACCTTATTATGATCCGCAACAAGAATATGTTAATGCCTACGTAATTTTTCCGATTCATCCGATAGTAGAACACCCGACGATTCATGAAGAACAGTTGCATCCTAATTTGAGATTTGATCGAAGTTGGAGAGATTACCCAACATATCAAAGTAACAAATTCAAACTGGTAACAAAAAAATGTAGAAGTGCCGAGGGTAATCGATTGGGAGCCTTTGGAAAGGGTCCAACTAGTTAACTCAGTTAGACTGCATCTGATCCAAAGGTATGGCAGCTCTTCTTTTCCCGATTGGGAATGTTTATTCACCATTCGTAGGCCTGTATATAAGGAATGGTGTGTTGAGCTTATGAGTACTATTTCACTTAATGCGGATGTAGTTAGGTTAGATGATAGAAGTTTTCTTAGATTTATACTTGGCCGTAGGATGTACAGGATGTGCATGCTGGACATGCCCAAGGCTTTACAGATTTACACTCCTGGTGAATTACTACTACCCGATTGTACAAATTTGATTTATCAAGGGGAACGGGTAGATACGAATTTTGACGCGAATGCCGTCTGGAGGCGTATGTCAGATTATAATGTTTTTACGCTGGGAGGAAGACACTCCTATTTAGATATTAACAAAGCAGAGCTACGTATTATACATAGATTTTTAGCTAATTCGATTACACAAAGAGGTAAAAACAAGGAGAAGATGACCTTACATGATTTATTTTACCTTAAGTGTATTCGAAACCCTAGAAGCTTTGTTAACATTCCCTACTGTGTTGGTTTTTATCTGTCCAAAGTAGTGGCAGGAATACAGGATGGGGAGTAATAGGAGGAGGTATTTTTTTTACTCTCATTGGAGAGTATTTGGGTGTAGATAGGGATCAAGGGGGTCCACTTATGGTATGTAGGGAACTGGATGATACTTTAGGATTGAAGGTCTATCAGGGTGCTAAGGTATTAAAAAGCAGACGCAATCAGGCAGTACCGTATGATGGTAGTCATCCTCAGGTAGAGAGAGGTTCAGATGAGGAAATGGAGAAAGCAGATGACATTAGGGATGTCATTAGGGAGGCTATGACTGACGTCTACCAGCGTATAGATGAGGTAGAAATGACAAACCAGGATAGACATAGTCGGTACGAGCAATGGCAAGCCCGGAATGAGTACGAGCGTTCCAGGCAACGACAGCATGATAGATGGCATTATCATCAGCATCAGATCATGAGCCAGCTATCACCTCAGGATCACTACGTACCGACCCGACCTGCTTACTATCCTCCACACCAGCCCGATATGCGACCACCATTTACTCTCTACGACCCTAACCAGGCCTATTAGTACACCTATAACCAACCATGGAACTCGCCCGATGACATGAACTGGAACCCCTATCCAGATTGATATAGTTCCGTTGGTATTTTTATGATTTTTATCTTTTTATTATTTTTATTTATTTATGTTTAAACATACAATATTGATACTTTTATGTAAGTTTAATATTTTTATTATGTTGTACTAATATTTCATATTTGATTTGAAAGTGGGATTTTAAGTCCCATTTCAAATTACCATGCATGATTATATTTGTATTGTATGTATTTTATTTCATATACACAACAGGGTAAAACAGCGCATTTTCAAAGACTGGCATTAAGTTCAGCAAAAGCTACTAATTTTGTCGACAAAATGAAAAACAAATGTGATGTAACAACAAGACGGAATGAACAAATGATGTGCACCATTTATCATTCAGCAAACAAACGCCAATATGTTTGGAAACTTTGGTAAAATTTAATCATTTTTCTACGCTAATCACCCTCAATAATTTAAATTGTTACTGATTTCTTGCAAATGAGGGCATTGCAAGATCTTAAGTGTGGGAAGGGGTTAAATTATTTCGGATTTTTTAAAAAAAATTTGACTTATACACTTGGTTACCATTAAAAATACTAGTAACGCAGTAGTTGTATTAGAATCTAGTGCTCTCTGATAATAAAGAACAACCCTAGTCTTATATACTGACTACCCAATTCTAGTAAAATTTTTTTCAAATAAATGAATTCAAAATCATGTTTATACATATTTATGAACGATAAAACTAGGTGTTAACACCGAAATTATTGTTACCTCGGAAAGGACATAAATTGAAAAACAACCCAAAAGGTTAGAATTCATTTAAAATGGAATAGAGGACAATAAAAAGGCAAAGAAAGGAAAATAAAAGCCAAGTGTGGGAAAAATTTACCAAGTTATTTAAAACATATATCACATATTTTTGTACAAATAATTGAAGATACTTTTGTTTTGGACAATTTTATCAGTTTTACCTAATTTCTTATAATATATTTGAAAGAAAAGATGGATCTACACGATGAATCAATTCCATCATTAAAAAGAAGTAAAGTCTTCCGAAAAAGACACGCGCTTCTTGATTTATGTCAGGAAGTTGTCGTCCAGACCAGTTTTCTCGAAAATCAGCTAGAAATCCACAGACCTCAGCATCGAACAGGGTCGCAAAGTGGTCAGACTTATCCTAACCATGAGAGGATCTGTCTCGTAAAATGGGGAGGGCGCCGTGCAAATTAGCTTGATAAGACTAATGAATCAGATCCCCAGAAAGGATAATCTCCTTAAAAGATCAAAAATCAGCTTTTAAGACTGATATTACTCAATCCTTGAGATTGACTTTTAAAGATTGAAAATTACAAACTCATGGAATTCGATGATATCTAAACTCGAGCTTGAACGAGAAAATATTTTGATCAAAATTACAAACCGATTTGTTTTCTGAAAACCCATTTTTAATACGTTCATTACCATTGAACGTAAAATCCTAGGAATTCACCTGGAATTCATTAGGTCACCTGAACCAAATCGGGTGTCAACCGTAAGAACGGTGGTTGCATAGCATGTTCAAAGACAGGACCTTGTACCAGACCAAAAAACTATAGGGTGAGCTTTACTATTGCTCCTACAAAGGATAGTAATTGCATCCGACACGTTATAGACCATAATCAAAAGCATGTCACGGGACATTGCCTTAACAGTTGCTTATTCAACGCTTTCCTTTACAACCGGACGGTAGTTTACCGAAAGGTAATATACGGAGCAAGTATACTGGACGTGTTGCTTTCCCAATACAAGGTTTGCAAGTGGGTGACACAAAACCGCAAGTTTTGAGCTAAAATTTTCAAATCTGAAACCCACACAACCCACAAAAACAATTTGCAAATACCGGTGAAGGGTTATTCCGGAAAACTTATCTAGGGTGAAAGCTAGATTGAATTTTCAAAAGATCAAATGTTTTCGTAAAGATCCAATTTCCTAAAGGATCTAAATTTTCATAGTCATGTGGGACTGTAAACCACATCGTTACTACCATTGTTCATACTGCCGTATTAAAATCACTGATGTACAAAGTGTGAAGAATAAAGAAGTGATTCTACTAAAGTTTTATTTCAAGACTATATTGCTTGAGGACAAGCAACGCTCAATTGTGGGAATATTTGATAATGCTAAAAACGAACATATATTTCATAGCATTATCCCTCAAGAAAGACAAGCTTTTAGTTGCAAATGTTCTATTTACAAGTGATATTCATTTAAATAATAAAAGGTGAAGACAAAAGACAGATTCGACGAATTGAAGACGCAAACGACCAAAAAGCTAAAAAGTATAAAGTACAATCAAAATGGTTCAATTTATTGATGAGAAACGTCTCAAAATTACAAGAGTACGAGCCGCAAAACGCAAAGTACAAGATATTAAATTGTACGCAAGGACGTTCGAAAATCCGGAACCGGGACCAGAGTCAACTCTCAACGCTCGACGCAACGGACTAACAATTACACGTCAACTATGCACATGAATATAATATAATATATAATTAATTCTTAAAATTATTTATATATTATATTATTTAATAAAACCATCGGCAAGAAGAAAACAATCGAATGTGAGCTGGAATCCCAGGCCATGCGATCGCATGGCCAGCAAGAACAATCTCCATGCGATCGCATGGCAGTAAATATCTGGCCACATCTATATATTTCGAAGTTTTTGGTCGAACTTAAGACATCTTTTTCTTTCCTCTCCCTCACACGATATATATTTATATTTATATTTTAATTATAATTTTAATATTAAAGTTTAATAATAAGGGTATGTTAGCGAATGTTGTAAGGGTGTAAGTCGAAATTCTGTCCGTGTAAAGCTACGCTATTATTAATCATTGTAAGTTATGTTCAACCTTTTTGAATTAATGTCTCGTAGCTAAGTTATTATTATGCTTATTTAAGCCGAAGTAATCTTGATGTTGGGCTAAAATATTAAAATTGAGTAATTGGGCTTTGTACCATAATTGGGGTTTGGACAAAAGAACGACACTTATGGAAATTAGACTATGGGCTATTAATGGGCTTTATATTTGTTTAATTAAATGATAGTTTGTTAATATAATATAAAGATTTACAATTGGACGTACCTATAAATAACCATATACACTCGATCGGACACGATGGGCGGGATATTTATAAGTACTAATAATCGTTCATTTAACCGGACATGGGAATGGATTAATAGTTGATGGACTTATTAAAACGGGGGTGAATTACATACAAGGAAAATTGGTGTAATTATAGTTTAAGTCCCCAATTAGTTGGAATATTTGACTTCGGATATAAGGATAATTTGACGAGGACACTCGCACTTTATATTTATGACTGATGGACTGTTATGGACAAAAACCAGACGGACATATTGAATAATCCAGGACAAAGGACAATTAACCCATGGTAATAAACTAAAATCAACTCGTCAAACATCATGATTACGGAAGTTTAAATAAGCATAATTCCTTTATTTCATATTTAATTGCACTTTTAATTATCGCACTTTAATTTATTGTCATTTTAATTATCGTACTTTTTATCGCAATTTTATTTATTGTCATTTTATTTATCGCACTTTAATTTATCGCAATTTTATTATTGTCATTTACTTTATACTTTAAATTAAGTCTTTTATATTTTTAATATTTTACATTAGGTTTTAACTGCGACTAAAGTTTTAAAATCGACAAACCGGTTATTAAACGGTAAAAACCCCATTTTTATAATAATAATATTACTTATATATATTTTTATATTTATACAAATATAGTTTTAAAATTATAGCGTTAAACTTGGCTAGCTCCCTGCGGAACGAACCGGACTTACTAAAAACTACACTACTGTACGATTAGGTACACTACCTATAAGTGTTGTAGCAAGATTTAGGTATATCCACTCTATAAATAAATAACTTGTATAAAATTGTATCGTATTTAATAATATTTTTAGTAAAAATATAACTATTTCGTATACACCTCTACGCACATCAGTTATACAACGGCATAAACTTTCCCCTTAGCTCGGTAACGTTTAGTCATTGGTTTTTGAACCGTGAACGCGAATCTTAGATATGGATCCATAGGGTTTGACATCCCCACTCGAGCTAGTAGCGCTAGAATTTAACGGGTGTTTAATACTTCGTAAACATACGCACTTGCCAAGTGTACTTTCAGGGGGGTTATAAACGTTAAGTTAGTTACCAAGTGCCCACGGTTAAACATATACTTTACATACTATTTTGAAACGCTCTTTGTAGCACTGAAATCTCGTGGCCTACCTTACATACTGTTATACTTAAACTATATCTCACCAACCTTTGTGTTGACGATTTTAAGCATGTTTTTCTCAGGTGCTTAAGGTTGCTTGCTTCCGCTGTTGTACTAGTCTTGCTGATTAGCCACCCGCTGCCTTGTTAGAATTGTTACCGCATGAAACATTTTATCTTGCATTCAAACTTTATTACTGTTGAACTATGATTTGTAATGACCTAAGGGTCACGTACTATTATTACTTGCTTCCATTCATAGAAGCATACTTTTGGTTGTAAAACAATTGACGTTGGTTATGACGTCACCTTTTATCATGAATGCAAACTTGTTTTGAAAACGCATATAGTGTTTGACCTTGTAATGATCCTGTTGTTGATGATTTGTACACGATGGTTTTGTACGGGGCATCACATTTGGTATCAGAGCATTGGTTGTAGGGAATTAGGTTGCATTAGTGAGTCTAAGACCGACCCGAGTAGGATTCACTGATAGGACTAATCTACAACTTGCTAGTTTACTTGTTTCCGCTGAACTTACTGCATGCTGCTGCTTACTTTTACTACTATATGCCGTATGATACTTGTTTTCACTACTGCATGCTATTATTTGCTTTCGATTGCATGCTACTTCTGTATGATTCGTTATTATTGCCATGCTATTTACTGCTATACATGATTTAGACTGTCGTAGTTACTTTGCCTAATACGTGCTTGCTTTTTGACTTACTGACGTGGAAAAAGTTATTTTTCCTTGTTCAGATGTCGGATATTCCACTTGTCATCATTTTGGACAGCGACACAGAACCGTTGTTGCCGATTCCCAGATGTCGTCGTCGACACCCACCAGTAACCCTAGCGCTTCATCCTATGGTGTCAGTAGTCATGCACCTGCCCCAGTGGTTACCTCTGATGGAGCCGAGGACCTCCAGGAGATTCCAGCTCCACTTGCCCCCGGACCCTCAGAGCCACAGCACCATCCTAGTAGTGCTGTAATTCTCACGGATCTTGGGGAAGGTCCAGTCCGTAATGAGCATAACCATTGGTGCCGACGCACTCCTGATGGACGTCTTGTGCCGATCGGACCCATCAGATACCGACAGATGATGGCCGCCCGAGGAGAGCCAGTACAGCCACCCGTGCAGCCACCTCCACATGATTCGGACGACCCATCCTCCGCTGACTCTTTATCCGACGACACCTCCTCAGACGACTCCAGTGACGATGATTCTGATGAAGACCCTGATGATGCACCTGTACAGCCACCCTCCACCCCGCCGAAGAAGCGGTACCGTTTCGATGGTACCGTCATTCCAGGGATTAATGGAGGTCGAGCATTCACTGACGCATATGGTCGGCGTCGTAGGGTTACCGCCCGTAAGCGGCTTGTGCTGTATCCTGCTGATCCCTTCATCCGTAAGCCTTACCGCTTCGCAGCCTCTACTTCTGGAGTCAGACCGTCTGCACCACCAGCACCACCCGTACCGACTGCACCGCCTGAATAACGACCCTCATTTTTTCCATTCTATATTTTTCCAATATTAAAAGCCCAAACAATATAATTAAAACTTAATGATTAAACTTTAATCAACAATTGTTAAGTGTTAAGAGTTAGAAAACATATTAATTAACTTTGTACAAAAATTGACAAGTTAATAAAAGATGAAAATAATAAACTGTTAGTCGACACTCACTGCTAATTAAAATTTATGCATTTATGTAATATTATAACTAATAACCTATAAGTAATAAATAAAAAGTGACATTTATATAAATAATAAAACAATTGGGAACTAAATATATACAAGTCATGAATTAGTAAAAAAGAAAATAATACTTATCATGTAGTAAATGTAAAAATAATAATAATAGTAATAGTAATAATAATGAGACTAAAAAAAATCTTACATCCTTATGTTGACTAAAAATAAAGTGTAAACTAGTACATCCTTATGTTGACTAATTATAAACTAGTACCACCTATTGTTGACTAAAAATTATAAAACAAAATAAAATCATTAATTAGAACATCCTTATGTTGACTAACACTCTAATACTTGCACTATATAAACACCTAGTTTCTCATTCACAAATCACACCAAAATCCTCTCTCAAAAACAATCTCTCCCTCTCCCTCTCTTGTGGTATTCGGATCTTCAAGCTTGTTCTTCGTGTTCTTCAAGAATCTTCAAGGAGTTCTTCAAGATTTTCAAGGCTTTGATCTTCCATCTTCATCGTGTTCATCTTTTCTTTGTTAATTATCTTGAATCTTCAAAGGTATAACATAAACCCTAAACTATTTACATAAACTTTGATCTTTGATAATTCATATTCATATTATAAACTTGTTATTCATAAGTATATACATAAACACACCTAGATTTATATATACATATATACATGTAAAAAAAAATATTTTTATATATATATATATATACATATATATACGAATTATATATACATATACATATTAAAACCTTAAACCCTAATTACACCTAAACTATAATTCTTAAACCCTAATTAATTAAACTCTAAAAATTTATGAAACCCTAGGACATTAATTACTAAACCCTAGTTATTAATTACTACTTTAATTAACTAACCCTAATTAATGAAACCCTAATACTACTTATACTAGTACTTAACATGTATACACTATTACTATTACTAGCACCTATAACCTACTAATTATATTGTAGCACAAAAACATTTTGGGATATGTATTAGAGATGTATAGATCTTCGAACTTTCTTGACGAATGGTTTCTACGAGATTCTAGGCAGAGGGTTTGGATTTCCGATTTAAAGGGTCCTATGGCTCAAGCCCCTAGATCTAAATTAGCCATTCGAAGGGAAAGGGGTGATTGGAAGCTTATCTAATACGGCAAGTATCCTAAAATGGAAACACTCATAAAAGTAGAAACTCTCTAGTCATAGAAACTTAGTAAAATAAGAAACTTTCTAAAAATAGAAACTTTATAAAAATAGTAACTTACTAGGAATAGAAACTTAGTAAAACAAACTATACTTAAACACATACTTAAACTTAAACATGGGCAAAACACTTAACTACTCTTAAATGTCAATAGGTTGACTTTCCTGCTCACTCGTTCAACTCTCTATTCCGAGGAATAACTCTCTCTACTTACTAAGGTGAATTTCATAGCCCCACTTTTTACTATTTCGTTACTGTTTTGAAACTATGGGGTGAGACACATGCTTTCTTTTAAATTTTTAACATGTAATATTTTAATAACTGTTTTACAATATTTATATACGTGAATTTCATAGCCCCACTTTTTACTATTTCATTACTGTTTTGAAACTATGGGGTGAGACACATGCTTGA
This sequence comes from Rutidosis leptorrhynchoides, assembly GCF_046630445.1. Classification (NCBI taxonomy): domain Eukaryota; kingdom Viridiplantae; phylum Streptophyta; class Magnoliopsida; order Asterales; family Asteraceae; genus Rutidosis; species Rutidosis leptorrhynchoides. The sequence goes on along the minus strand of NC_092341.1, from coordinate 358,017,479 downwards.
TTTTAAATTTTTAACATGCATTATTTTAATAACAGTTTTACAATATTTATATACGTGAATTTCATAGCCCCACTTTTTACTATTTCATTACTGTTTTTAAACTATGGGGTGAGACACATGCTTGCTTTTAAATTTTTAACATGCAATATTTTAATAACTGTTTTACAATATTTATATACGTGAATTTCATAGCCCCACTTTTTACTATTTCATTACTGTTTTGAAACTATGGGGTGAGACACATACTTGCTTTTAAATTTTTAACATGCAATATTTTAATAACTGTTTTACAATATTTATATACGTGAATTTCATAGCCCCACTTTTTACTATATCATTACTATTTTGAAACTATGGGGTGAGACACATGCTTGCTTTTAAATTTTTAACATGCAATATTTTAATAACAGTTTTACAATATTTATATACGTGAATTTCATAGCCCCACTTTTTACTATTTCATTACTGTTTTGAAACTATGGGGTGAGACACATGCTTGCTTTTAAATTTTTAACATGCAATATTTTAATAACTGTTTTACAATATTTATCTACGTGAATTTCATAGCCCCACTTTTTACTATTTCATTACTGTTTTGAAACTATGGGGTGAGACACATGCTTGCTTTTAAATTTTTAACATGCAATATTTTAATAACTGTTTTACAATATTTATATACGTGAATTCATAGCCCCACTTTTTACTGTTTCATAACTATTTTATAACTTTTGGGGTGAGAATACATGCACAACTTTTATAACTATTTTACACGTATTAACTATTAAACTGTGATATGTTGGGCTATGACCAGCAAGCCCCCAACCGATAAGTATAAACGATAACTTGTTACGGGGTAAACTTGAAAGTCTAGTCTAAATATCAGTACTTACACGTATCTACTATTAAACTGTGATATGTTGGGCTATGACCAGCAAGCCCCCAACCGACAAGTATAAACGATAACTTGACACAGGGTAAACTTGAAAGTCTAGTCTAAATATCAGTACCAACTGTTAAAACTATGCTATACCCGGCTATGTCCGACTAAGTCCCTACAGTGATATTTTTAAGTGCTGCGGCATGCTTATTTATTGGGGGTAGGCCTATCGGGAGTAACGTCCCCGATACATTTGACTCAGTCTTTGTATTACTTGATAATGAAATTTAAACCGACAAGGACAGACACAACTTGTCATGGGGCAAACTTGAACGTTTAGTCTAAATATCACGCACTGGCATAACTTTTGGATCTGCGAGATCTACTTTTTGATCCTGCGGGAGATCAACTTTACAACTAAATCTTGTGGTCTAAAAACAACGATAACTACTTTTGTTAAACCTATGAACTTCACTCAACCTTTTTGGTTGACACTTTAGCATGTTTTGTCTCAGGTGCTGTTTGATTCAAGCTTTCTTATCTACTACTTATGTGATTCTACTTGGACTTAGGATCAAGAGATATCGCATTTATTACTTCTGCATATGAACAATTACTTTATCGTTATTTCCATTATTGTAACGACATTTCATTTTCCGCTGCGTACTCAATAAAGTTAAATTTTCTCATTTAGTATTGTTCTCGTATTATAATATGTTGGTTTATTTGATATTAGTAACGTTTCTTCCAGACCCTATTGGGAGGACGTTACAGATTGGTATCAGAGCATAACCAGGCTGTTATAGAGAACCAGGATTGCAATTTTATGTGTGCCTTACTTGCTAGCTAGGGTGCCTTAGCAATCTAGGAAACTATAACCTTTCCTGCCTTACACTTAAAGCACTTAGGATTGCCTTATAATCTTAACAATCATGCTTTACCAAACTTGACTTAAAGATTCTAATCAAAGTCTCTTTCCTAATGTAGGACTACAACTTTTCTTGACCATAGTGCCTTTAATTGTTGCCTTTAACTGTTAAATGCTACACTATACTTTAGAAACTTTACTTATCTTAGAATGACGAGCTAATCTAAGAACTCTGCTCACTTTCCTGAGTACTATCCAATTACACCACCGCATCTAAATGCGACACAATGATTTCAGAAATTCTTGACATTCATAAGTCATCTATCATGGTTATGTGTATTACATATGTATTACATGAAATATTATCCATGATTTTGAAACTCTTATAATTGTTACTACTCACACACAAACGTATATAACTCCCTGTTATATCACGTACCTATATGCCTTATGCCTTTATGCATCGGTTTATGAATCGAAAAATGTCATTGGGTTATCACAGTATACGAATTGAAAGTCTTTAATCAAAAGATTATTAGATTACATACTTATCACTTTATGATCTCGACACGTCATACTGCCATTATTAAAGTATAGACACATCATATCTTATTATATCTTATCGTATCTATCCCAATAGATTTTGTCTAACACTTTTCCTAAATTCCCTCCGTAAATTACGGAAATCTTTTTGCTATATACACGTATTCGAGGAGACGAATATATCATCCAGTATTCAACACTAATCTCATATCAAAAACCCTAATTCCAAACACATAATATGGATTCCTCGAACTCTTCGAGCTCCAATGGCAGCGTAACCGGAATGAACCAACCAATCAGCCATCATCTATTTTGGATGAATTGGGGATGGGTTCGTAGTAAACTTAATCAATGGAGACAAGAAGAAGGTGATCCCTTCCACCAACCGAATTCACCTCTTGGTGAAGAACCTGAAGCACTTACTGGCGAACCCGTTCGGAACACTATTTTCACCCTCATTTCCAGGATATCCAGTCACGAATATATAATATCTAAAATTTTAGATCTTATTCATCCACTTGTCCGAACCGCCAATCATCCTGGAATAATAGAAGAAGTCAACGAGCTTCGCGCTCGAGTAGTGGCTCTGGAGAATATGGTGCGAAACCTACGAACACCAGCAGCAGCACCAGCAGCATAACCAGTACCACCAGTACCATCGGCATCACCACCAACATCACCACCAACATCACCAGCTTCACCAACGACAACATCCGCATTCCACGCCTCAACATCGTACTCAGTACCTCAAACATCAACATCATACGCCCCATAGATACCAAGGAATATTATTAATAATGAGTTAAGATGTATTGACTCATTCTTCCTGAAGAATTACATATGTATACTTTATATATATGGATTGGAACAATAATAAATCTTTTCGTACTAAGCTATTACGTGTGAATCTTAACTAGTATGTACTACATGGTTAATTCATATCACAATATGCTATGATGTACATCTTTTGTTAATAACTTAACAATCGTTAATCATTGCTACAATACAATAAACTCCATTTCGTAATAAACCAAGTGTATTACTCAAATATATGATTGATTGTATACTTTAATTTTCGATGTACTCGAAACTTTCTAGAAAATATCATTAGTGCCTTATGAATTTCACAAGAATTCCAAGAGCACCAACATCATATACTGAAGTATATCAATAACAATGAACGATGAAGTATTAATTCATAACTTCATTAGCGAAATATTTCACGACAATTATGAAATCTCTAAGGTTTTGGAGATTATTTATTCTCGTTTCAACAGCAAATCAAATGAGTTTAATGTTATATTAGCTCATTAAAACCATGATTACATCTGAAGAATACATATATGAACGTATATCTTCTCTTTTGTACAAACTGTTAATTGTAAAAAATATTTTAACGGGTAGGTAAAACCCGAGAGATATTCATATCTCATATAAATATGTTACATTGTACATTCTTCCATTCTGATTCAGCAGTTGTTAACTATACTACTTACATTCACATGATATATGTATATGTTCACCAAAGAAAAACCATTTTCATACAAATTCAGTTACATACTCTGATTTTGACATATCGGAACTTAAGTAAAGCTTTAGCAAGTGTTATCTTCCTAAAGATCACTACATTCATGAATTATATTCATTCGTATTCTATGATGAATTATCAAATCAAACCACCGAACTTACCATTCCTTACTTTTGAAAATCACAACATTTCTTCGTCAACCGTTAGATCCATTGATGGATGCATCTTACGCTTAAACACTTCAAATTTAAAATTCTTGAAAACATCCTTTGAATCTTGACGATCGCAATCAGCGTTTAATCATCTAAAAATGAAATTTCTTGAAACCATTTCGGATTGATAACCGATGATTCAAATATGGCTGCATTAAATACAGAGGAAACAGAAAAATTGTAGATGGTCTTAAGGGCCAACAGTTTGATAATAAAGAATGGTACGTTGGAAAAGCTCAAAAGAAAATTTGGAACTGAAAAACGGATTGAGCTAACCATGGAGGAGACCAAGGACAAACACAAGGGTCAAACCCTATATTCAAAGAATCCAGGTAATTTTGGATCCGGTGAAATCTTTAGAGAATATCTTGCTCCGAAGTCATGTTAAAAGCTTGCGGAAAATTTTTCTTCATCAACTTTCGAACTTAGAAATTCCAAAATATCATCATAAATATCCTCTATATTTTGAAAGATATCTTCATAACGATTCATGTCCGCAATTAAGTATCTCTTTGCGATATCTTTATAAAGGAAACTGTTTTAGTTTCTATATTCTGTAAAATTCGAGTTTAAATTATAAATGCTTTGAAGAAGTGTTGGGAATTGAAGCATGAGTTAGTATAATATAATGACGTCAGGCCAACGTGATTATATTACAGTAAGTCATGCTAAGTTTTTAATGGAAGATGATGATTCATAGATTTTATAATCATCATTTTCCATGTTACACGACTCTTACATTCTATTTAACCTCTAAATATATCAAGAACATATTTTTCTTGATGATTCGGTCTTTTCCGGATATTCTGGTAATATGACAAATCAAATCGTGCTATTACATTTCCTTTCTACTTTATATATTATGATCATTCGAAACTTCATACCTATGAATTCTGGACCATTACTCGCTTGACTTGAAGTCGGGAAGAAGAAACAAAAGCATAAAGCTCCGACATATAAGGGAAAATATAAAGCCCGATAACGACTCCAAAATTACAAACCGTGTATATCAATGCGTATAGCAATATAAAGACACGGGATAATTAAAAACACTATAACCCCAAGAGCATAGTAGAAGTAAACAGATTCCTCTGGCGGTAAAAGAAAAAGAAGAATGACTGCATAGATGGTCAATATAATAACCAGGATCAGAACTGGATTAAGCATTTTCTTAATCTTTTGGAAGTTTGAATTGAGAAAGAAAGTATAGAAGTGGTGAAGATAATGAAACGAAGGAAGCTAATTTATAGCAAAATTCCAAACACATCAATCGAGGCAAATCACCGCATTTAATCAAACAAATCTCAAAATTTTGTAAATACCAGAGAATCAAATCTTATAGATTACGAAGATTTCCTTTAATTCCTTGAATTTCGGAAATCAATCGTGACTACGTCAAAAGTTAAGGCGAACATTTAATTTTCTCATTTCACTCTTTTATGATAGCTTCATTTATACTCTTCCTATAAACGAATCGTTTTATCCATATTATTCAATAGTGATAAAACTTTATTTTTCAACTTATATTCATCATTAAAATATTCTTGTTGTAAACAATGAAGATCTCTATCAAATTTCATGACTGTGATTTTCACGAACTCCTCTTTGTTTGTCTGCCCTAATATTGTGGCATAAAATGCTCAAGGTTTTAAATGAGCTCAGTACTATTCATAACACATTTCATGTATCCAATTTACTGAAATGACTTGTATAACATCATCATTTTGAATGATATTCGCATTAATGATAAAATGCACTTCGTTGAATAACCTATAGAAATCATGGAAGGAGAGGTCAAACAAACGCGTAAAAGCAATATACCTATCGTTAAAGTCCGTTGGAATTCGCGTAGAGGCCCCGAATATACCTGGGAACGCAAAGACCATATGAAACGGAAATATCCCCATCTCTTCTCAACTGCCGATGCAAACGAGGAAACTACCTAAAAACTTCGGGACGAAGTTTTCAATAACGGGGAGGTACTATAACGACCCTCATTTTTTCCATTCTATATTTTTCCAATATTAAAAGCCCAAACAATATAATTAAAACTTAATGATTAAACTTTAATCAACAATTGTTAAGTGTTAAGAGTTAGAAAACATATTAATTAACTTTGTACAAAAATTGACAAGTTAATAAAAGATGAAAATAATAAACTGTTAGTCGACACTCACTGCTAATTAAAATTTATGCATTTATGTAATATTATAACTAATAACCTATAAGTAATAAATAAAAAGTGACATTTATATAAATAATAAAACAATTGGGAACTAAATATATACAAGTCATGAATTAGTAAAAAAGAAAATAATACTTATCATGTAGTAAATGTAAAAATAATAATAATAGTAATAGTAATAATAATGAGACTAAAAAAAATCTTACATCCTTATGTTGACTAAAAATAAAGTGTAAACTAGTACATCCTTATGTTGACTAATTATAAACTAGTACCACCTATTGTTGACTAAAAATTATAAAACAAAATAAAATCATTAATTAGAACATCCTTATGTTGACTAACACTCTAATACTTGCACTATATAAACACCTAGTTTCTCATTCACAAATCACACCAAAATCCTCTCTCAAAAACAATCTCTCCCTCTCCCTCTCTTGTGGTATTCGGATCTTCAAGCTTGTTCTTCGTGTTCTTCAAGAATCTTCAAGGAGTTCTTCAAGATTTTCAAGGCTTTGATCTTCCATCTTCATCGTGTTCATCTTTTCTTTGTTAATTATCTTGAATCTTCAAAGGTATAACATAAACCCTAAACTATTTACATAAACTTTGATCTTTGATAATTCATATTCATATTATAAACTTGTTATTCATAAGTATATACATAAACACACCTAGATTTATATATACATATATACATGTAAAAAAAAATATTTTTATATATATATATATATACATATATATACGAATTATATATACATATACATATTAAAACCTTAAACCCTAATTACACCTAAACTATAATTCTTAAACCCTAATTAATTAAACTCTAAAAATTTATGAAACCCTAGGACATTAATTACTAAACCCTAGTTATTAATTACTACTTTAATTAACTAACCCTAATTAATGAAACCCTAATACTACTTATACTAGTACTTAACATGTATACACTATTACTATTACTAGCACCTATAACCTACTAATTATATTGTAGCACAAAAACATTTTGGGATATGTATTAGAGATGTATAGATCTTCGAACTTTCTTGACGAATGGTTTCTACGAGATTCTAGGCAGAGGGTTTGGATTTCCGATTTAAAGGGTCCTATGGCTCAAGCCCCTAGATCTAAATTAGCCATTCGAAGGGAAAGGGGTGATTGGAAGCTTATCTAATACGGCAAGTATCCTAAAATGGAAACACTCATAAAAGTAGAAACTCTCTAGTCATAGAAACTTAGTAAAATAAGAAACTTTCTAAAAATAGAAACTTTATAAAAATAGTAACTTACTAGGAATAGAAACTTAGTAAAACAAACTATACTTAAACACATACTTAAACTTAAACATGGGCAAAACACTTAACTACTCTTAAATGTCAATAGGTTGACTTTCCTGCTCACTCGTTCAACTCTCTATTCCGAGGAATAACTCTCTCTACTTACTAAGGTGAATTTCATAGCCCCACTTTTTACTATTTCGTTACTGTTTTGAAACTATGGGGTGAGACACATGCTTTCTTTTAAATTTTTAACATGTAATATTTTAATAACTGTTTTACAATATTTATATACGTGAATTTCATAGCCCCACTTTTTACTATTTCATTACTGTTTTGAAACTATGGGGTGAGACACATGCTTGATTTTAAATTTTTAACATGCATTATTTTAATAACAGTTTTACAATATTTATATACGTGAATTTCATAGCCCCACTTTTTACTATTTCATTACTGTTTTTAAACTATGGGGTGAGACACATGCTTGCTTTTAAATTTTTAACATGCAATATTTTAATAACTGTTTTACAATATTTATATACGTGAATTTCATAGCCCCACTTTTTACTATTTCATTACTGTTTTGAAACTATGGGGTGAGACACATACTTGCTTTTAAATTTTTAACATGCAATATTTTAATAACTGTTTTACAATATTTATATACGTGAATTTCATAGCCCCACTTTTTACTATATCATTACTATTTTGAAACTATGGGGTGAGACACATGCTTGCTTTTAAATTTTTAACATGCAATATTTTAATAACAGTTTTACAATATTTATATACGTGAATTTCATAGCCCCACTTTTTACTATTTCATTACTGTTTTGAAACTATGGGGTGAGACACATGCTTGCTTTTAAATTTTTAACATGCAATATTTTAATAACTGTTTTACAATATTTATCTACGTGAATTTCATAGCCCCACTTTTTACTATTTCATTACTGTTTTGAAACTATGGGGTGAGACACATGCTTGCTTTTAAATTTTTAACATGCAATATTTTAATAACTGTTTTACAATATTTATATACGTGAATTCATAGCCCCACTTTTTACTGTTTCATAACTATTTTATAACTTTTGGGGTGAGAATACATGCACAACTTTTATAACTATTTTACACGTATTAACTATTAAACTGTGATATGTTGGGCTATGACCAGCAAGCCCCCAACCGATAAGTATAAACGATAACTTGTTACGGGGTAAACTTGAAAGTCTAGTCTAAATATCAGTACTTACACGTATCTACTATTAAACTGTGATATGTTGGGCTATGACCAGCAAGCCCCCAACCGACAAGTATAAACGATAACTTGACACAGGGTAAACTTGAAAGTCTAGTCTAAATATCAGTACCAACTGTTAAAACTATGCTATACCCGGCTATGTCCGACTAAGTCCCTACAGTGATATTTTTAAGTGCTGCGGCATGCTTATTTATTGGGGGTAGGCCTATCGGGAGTAACGTCCCCGATACATTTGACTCAGTCTTTGTATTACTTGATAATGAAATTTAAACCGACAAGGACAGACACAACTTGTCATGGGGCAAACTTGAACGTTTAGTCTAAATATCACGCACTGGCATAACTTTTGGATCTGCGAGATCTACTTTTTGATCCTGCGGGAGATCAACTTTACAACTAAATCTTGTGGTCTAAAAACAACGATAACTACTTTTGTTAAACCTATGAACTTCACTCAACCTTTTTGGTTGACACTTTAGCATGTTTTGTCTCAGGTGCTGTTTGATTCAAGCTTTCTTATCTACTACTTATGTGATTCTACTTGGACTTAGGATCAAGAGATATCGCATTTATTACTTCTGCATATGAACAATTACTTTATCGTTATTTCCATTATTGTAACGACATTTCATTTTCCGCTGCGTACTCAATAAAGTTAAATTTTCTCATTTAGTATTGTTCTCGTATTATAATATGTTGGTTTATTTGATATTAGTAACGTTTCTTCCAGACCCTATTGGGAGGACGTTACAGCCTGCCCCACCATCTCCCTCTGTCGAGGAACTGATGAGGGAGGTGGAGATCCTCCGTGCTCGGGTAGCTGAGCTCGAGGACCAGATCTCTCATGTGTTGGACATCCTACACCCACCATCACCTATGCAGATGTATGCAACTTATTATTAATGAATGGAACTTTGCGTTATTTAATTCTTGTACGGTGTTCTATTTACGTTACTGTATGATGATTCTGTGGTATTTGTACCTAGTTGCATTACTTAATAAACATGTGATGTGTTGATTCCATGTTGGTTACCATATACTGTGTTATTACTATTTGAATACTGGATTTTGACTTGAGTCAAAAATTTTGTTTAGAACATCATGGCCAACGGAAGATCAACACCGATCACAGCCCAAATCGAGGAAATGATCAATGAACGAGTCACTGCAGCTTTAGCGGAAAGGAACCTCCAAGCTCCACCACCACCGATTATCCAGCCCATTCGTAATGGGTGTACATACAAAGAGTTTCAAAGCTGCAAGCCCCACAACTTTAGTGGAACGGAGGGGCCAGTTGGTCTCACTAGGTGGTTTAAAAAATTAGAATCTGTATTCTGAGTTAGCAACTGCTCAGAGGCAAACAAGACAAAATATGCCTCTTGTACACTGGCAGATGGCGTCCTCACTTGGTGGAACACAATGGCTCAAGCCAAGGGTATTGATGAGGCGTATGCCACACCATGGGAAGAATTCAAAGCGGCCATGATTGAAGAGTATTGTCTGAGAACTGAGATACAGAAGATGGAGATTGAGTTTATACAGTTGAAGGTTGTAGGGAACGATCTCGATGGGTACAATCGTAGGTATTTGGAACTAGCCCTGATGTGTCCTACCATGGTCACCCCGGAATTCAAGCGTATGGAGAGATACTTGTAGGGACTACCTAAGTCAATTAAGGGAAATGTCACCTCGTCTAAACCACCTAATGTCCTGGAGGCAATGCGCATGGTGCATACTTTAATGAACCAAATTATTATCGATGAACCGGAAAAGGCTAAGTCTGAAGCGGGTAGTAGTGACAAGCGCAAGTGGGACAATAACAACAAGGGTAGAGCCTATGATCAAAACCCGGCGAAGCGATATGAGGGTTTCAAAGGAAACAACAATGGTGGGAATCCCAATCCGAACACCAACCCAAACCCCAACTACAAGGGTACCCTACCGCAATGCAAGAGGTGCTACAAGAACCATACCGGGTATTGTAATGTGGTTTGTGAAAAGTGCCAACGGACTGGACATATCGGTAAGGACTGCAAGGTTACCACCCTGAATGGGAAGGCGAACCCCAATGGACCAAAAAAGTGCTACAAATGCGGACAGACGGGCCACTTCAGAAATGAGTGTCCCAACAAGCGAAAGGACAGCGGACCACCGGATAAACGAGCTTTCAATGTTAATGCAAGGGATGCTCGTGAGAACTCCGACTTGGTGACAGGTATATTCACTATCAACAATCTATTAGCTTCTGTCCTATTTGATACTGGTGCCGATAGAAGTTATGTATGTAGACATTTTTGCAATAAGGTAGATTGGTCGTTAGTTCCTTTAAAAGAAATTATGCTTGTCGAGGTAGCCAACGGTAAACTTGAAAATGTTAACCAAATTGGCCGAGGAGCTATTATTAACATAGCTGGTGCGGATTTCAAAATTGACTTGATACCTATTAAATTGGGAAGTTTTGACGTGATCGTCGGTATGGATTGGTTGGTCAAAGTAAGAGACGACATTATCTGTGGAGATAAAGCTCTTCGTATACCACAAGGAGATGGCGAGCCACTGGTCATTTACAGAGAGAGATGTACCTCGAAGCTGAACCTCATTAGTTGCATGAAAGTGCAAAAGATCATGAAGAAGGGACGTCTTGCTGTCCTAGCACATGCGAAAACGGTAGAAACCGAGGTGAAGAGTGTGAACGACGTTTGAATTGTGAACGAGTTTTCCGATGTTTTTCCTGAAGAATTGCCTGGATTACTGCCACCAAGAGCAGTAGAGTTTCAAATTGATTTAGTTCCAGGAGCTGCACCTGTAGCTCGTGCACCTTATCGACTCGCACCTTCCGAGATGCAAGAGTTGCAGAGCCAACTACAAGAACTATTAGACCGTGGATTTATCCAACCAAGTTTCTCGCCTTGGGGCGCACCTGTTCTATTTGTGAAGAAGAAGGACGGATCATTCCGCATGTGTATCGACTACCGTGAACTCAATAAATTGACGATCAAGAATCGGTATCCTCTTCCCCGAATTGACGATCTTTTTGATCAACTACAAGGATCAAGCGTTTACTCTAAGATCGATTTGAGATCTGGTTATCACCAGTTGAGGGTGAAGGAAAGTGATGTGATGAAGACTGCATTCCGAACCCGTTATGGTCATTATGAGTTCCTCGTGATGCCATTCGGATTAACCAACGCACCTGCCGTGTTTATGGACCTCATGAATTGTGTCTGCAAGCTGTACCTAGATAAGTTCATTATCGTCTTCATAGATGATATCCTCATCTACTCTAAGAGCGAAGAAGAGCATGAGCAACACCTCCTACTAGTACTTGAACTCTTGAGACAAGAACAACTTTACGCCAAATTCTCCAAGTGTGAATTTTGGTTGAAGGAAGTCCAATTTCTGGGTCATGTTGTGAGTGACCAGGGTATCAAAGTGGATCCCGACAAGATTAAAGCTATCAGTAAGTGGGAAACCCCCACTACTCCAACTCACATCCACCAATTTTGAGGTCTCGCCGGTTACTACCGAAGATTTATTGAAGGTTTCTCTCTAATTGCGCGTCCTTTGACCGCGCTGACTCACAAGGGTAAGAAGTTCATTTGGGATCCCGAACAGGAATCAGCATTTCAAACCTTGAAAAAGAAGTTAACCACCGCACCTATCTTATCACTCCCTGAAGGCAGTGACGATTTCATCGTTTATTGTGATGCTTCAAAAAGTGGTTTTGGTTGTGTACTGATGCAACGCACAAAGGTTATTGCTTATGCCTCTCGTCAGCTGAAGATCCACGAACGTAATTACATTACTCACTATCTCGAGCTTGGAGCCGTTGTCTTCGCATTAAAACTATGGAGACACTATCTTTATGGAACAAAGAGCACTATTTTCAACGATCATAAAAGCCTCCAACACATCTTTGATCAGAAGCAACTGAATATGAGACAGCGTCAATGGATCGAGATGCTAAACAACTATGATTGTGAACTTCGTTATCATCCTGGCAAGGCCAATGTTGTAGCTGACGCTTTAAGCCGAAAGCAGAGGACGACAACTCTTTGTGTTCGAGCTCTGAACATCACCATTCATTCGAACCTCAACAGCCAGATCCGAGTAGCCCAAGATGAGGCTCTCAAGGAGGAGAATTTATCTCATGAATACTTGAACATTCTCGTCTCTCGATTCGAAGTTAAGGAGACTGGACTCCGATGCTATGCCGGAAGAATTTGGGTACCCCGTTATGGAGATCTACGGAACCTTATACTAGATGAAGCCCACAAGTCGAGATATTTGATTCATCTCGGAGCGGGCAAAATGTACCACGATCTTAAGGAACAGTATTGTTGGCCTAATCTTAAGAAGGATGTTGCAACTTATGTTGGGAAATGTTTGACTTGCTCGAAAGTAAAGGCCGAGCATCAGAGGCCCTCTAGATTACTTCAACAACTAGAAATCCCACAATGGAAGTGGGAAAGGATAACAATGGATTTCATTACTAAGCTACCAAAGATGGTGGGCGGATACGATACCATCTGGGTTATCGTTGACCGTCTTACCAAATCTGCACACTTCCTAGCTATGAAGGAAACGGATACGATGGAGAGACTCGCTCAACTATACATCAAAGAGGTTGTATCTCGTCATGGTGTACCTTTATCGATAATCTCAGATCACGATCCCCGTTTTCCTTCCAGATTTTGGCTTTCTTTACAAGAAGCCATGGGAACCCGTCTCGACATGAGTACTGCATATCACCCACAGACCAATGGGCAAAGTGAACGCATGATTCAGACTTTGGAGGACATGTTGCGTGCATGTGTTATTGATTTCGGAAAGGCCTGGGAAAGGCATTTGCCGCTAGCTGAATTCTCTTACAACAACAGTTATCACTTGAGCATTAATGCCGCACCTTTTGAAGCATTGTATGGCTGTAAATGCCGATCTCCTATTTGTTGGGCCGAAGTAGGCGAAACGCAACTCACCGGACCCGAGATAGTCCATGAAACAACAGAGAAGATTGCCCAGATTCAAGCTAGACTTAAGACGGCCCATGATCGTCAAAAGAGTTATGCTGACCGTAAACGTAAAGACTTTGAATTCAACGTAAGCGACCGTTTAATGTTGAAAGTTGCACCTTGGAAAGGTGTGATCCATTTTGGAAAACGTGTAAAGTTAAACTCACGATACATTGGTCCTTTCGAAATCTTGGAACGTGTTGGACCCGTTGCTTACCGTTTGGATCTTCCAGCACAATTAAGCTCAGTTCATCTTACCTTCCACGTGTCAAACTTGAAGAAGTGTCTTGCTGCACCCGAACTTATCATACCACTGGAAGAACTTACAATTGATGACAAACTCCACTTCGTGGAAGAACTTGTCGAGATTATGGACTGTGAGGTCAAAACATTGAAACGCAACAAGATTACGATCGTTCGAGTACGATGGAATGCTAAACGAGGACCTGAGTTTACCTGGGAGCGAGAGGATCAAATGATGCAGAAGTATCCTCACCTTTTCCCAACTCCTCCATCTACCTCAGCTTAAAATTTCGAGACGAAATTTTCTTTAACAGGTGGGTAATGTAACGACCCTGGTTTTTCCAACGTTTAATTAATAATATTTATTATTAATGCTTGTGTTTAATGAATGTATTTTTATACGTTTACTTGTTACCGTACTTGACTTTACATGGCCTGACACGTCTTTGTGACACATGAACTTTTCACGAATAATATTTCGGATATTATTTGCATCCATGATTAATTATTATTAATCATTTTTAATTAACTAGTGTTAATAGTTAATTACTTAGGCTTTGTTGGATTAATTTGTTAATTACCTGAACTTGGGCTTTTATTAATGTTAGTGGACTTAGAAGCCCACCCTACTTATATTAATGGACTAATTAGCCCATCTTTCATGTAAGTATTACATTTGAACTTAACTAGATTAATTAGTGCTTATGGAATCTAGTTACTACATACTTACACCTTGTTCCAACACCATGCAACCTTATTACCATTTTTTGAGCCAAATACATGAAGTAACTTGTGGATTTTTCCCTTCCCCTTTTTGTTTTGAAACCGTCGGCCAAGGTAGGATACAAGGGAGGTTTTGTTCATTTTTTTATTACTTACTCACTTGTATTCTTCACATTTCACACATACACTTTTACTTGCTCTCATTTCCTCTCAACTTTTCTCTCAAAGTGTGAGTTTCTTTCAAGTCTTTCTCCTTATTTTTCTTGTCTCTAAACTGAAACATAAGCATCCATTCATCATCATTCTTTTACTTGTTTCATGTTGTTGTTTAATTACTTGTAGTTGTTGTTGTTTGTTACTTGTTCTTAGTTGTTGTTTACTTACTAAGTTGTAAGAATCAAACTCTCTAGTTTATTCTTCATATCATCTTGCTTATTCAAGAACATAAAGAACCTAGGAGAATCAAGTTTATGTTTTGATTCTTCCATAAAACTTGTTAAAGAAAGTTCATGCGTTTATAATCATACTTGTGTTCATGAAGTAAACTTAAAGTTTACTTTCTTAAAGATCAAAGTCTTGGCTTGAATCTTTAAAAGTATTAACAACCATGAACTTATTACTTGTAGATTTAACTTATTTCTTCATTTTATGTACTTTAAAGTTGTGATTTGGTCAAGTGTTACTAGTTAATCTTGATCTCATATTTCTTGGAACTAAAAGTTAACTTTGTAAGTTCAAGAACATGGAAGTATAACTTTTTAGTTATAACTTCATATACTTGTGTTGGATTTAACTTAAGAACTTTAGATCTAGAGTTTTGGGTCTAGGATCTTCAAGATCTAACTAAGAACTATGTTCTACAACTTAAGATCTTGTTTGCTTAAGTTTATTTTCAAGTTTGTAGTTTAATATTACTTTTATAACTCTTGTAGGTGTTGGATCTAAGATCTTGATGTAACTTTGGCTCATCAAACATCATACAACTCTTAAGTGAGTTGTTCTACATATCTTAGACTTACACTAGTGTCATGATAGTCAAAACTTGGTTAATATTACTTTTAGAGTTCATGTATGTGTCGGATCTAAGATCTTGATGTAACTTTGGTTCATCAAACTACTTGCAACACTTAATTGAGTTGTGCTACTTATCTTAGACTTACACTTGTGTTATGATGGTCAAAACTTGGTAAAGATGATGTAAACACATCAACGAGTTGTGAAATGTCCCGTTCTTATTGATAAAAAACGTTCCATATTAATTGATTTCATTGCGAGGTTTTGACCTCTATATGAGACGTTTTTCAAAGACTGCATTCATTTTTAAAACAAACCATAACCTTTATTTTATAAATAAAGGTTTAAAAAGCTTTACGTAGATTATCAAATAATGATAATCTAAAATATCCTGTTTACACACGACCATTACATAATGGTTTACAATACAAATATGTTACATCGAAATCAGTTTCTTGAATGCAGTTTTTACACAATATCATACAAACATGGACTCCAAATCTTGTCCTTATTTTAGTATGCAACAACGGAAGCTCTTAGTATTCATCTGAGAATAAACATGCTTTAAACGTCAACAAAAATGTTGGTGAGTTATAGGTTTAACCTATATATATCAAATCGTAACAATAGACCACAAGATTTCATATTTCAATACACATCCCATACATAGAGATAAAAATCATTCATATGGTGAACACCTAGTAACCGACATTAACAAGATGCATATATAAGAATATCCCCATCATTCCGGGACACCCTTCGGATATGATATAAATTTCGAAGTACTAAAGCATCCAGTACTTTGGATGGGGTTTGTTAGGCCCAATAGATCTATCTTTAGGATTCGCGTCAATTAGGGTGTCTGTTCCCTAATTCTTAGATTACCAGACTTAATAAAAAGGGGCATATTCGATTTCGATAATTCAACCATAGAATGTAGTTTCACGTACTTGTGTCTATTTTGTAAATCATTTATAAAACCTGCATGTATTCTCATCCCAAAAATATTAGATTTTAAAAGTGGGACTATAACTCACTTTCACAGATTTTTACTTCGTCGGGAAGTAAGACTTGGCCACTGGTTGATTCACGAACCTATAGCAATATATACATATATATCAAAGTATGTTCAAAATATATTTACAACACTTTTAATATATTTTGATGTTTTAAGTTTATTAAGTCAGCTGTCCTCGTTAGTAACCTACAACTAATTGTCCACAGTTAGATGTACAGAAATAAATCGATAAATATTATCTTGAATCAATCCACGACCCAGTGTATACGTATCTCAGTATTGATCACAACTCAAACTATATATATTTTGGAATCAACCTCAACCCTGTATAGCTAACTCCAACATTCACATATAGAGTGTCTATGGTTGTTCCGAAATATATATAGATGTGTCGACATGATAGGTCGAAACATTGTATACGTGTCTATGGTATCTCAAGATTACATAATATACAATACAAGTTTATTAAGTTATGGTTGGAATAGATTTGTTACCAATTTTCACGTAGCTAAAATGAGAAAAATTATCCAATCTTGTTTTACCCATAACTTCTTCATTTTAAATCCGTTTTGAGTGAATCAAATTGCTATGGTTTCATATTGAACTCTATTTTATGAATCTAAACAGAAAAAGTATAAGTTTATAGTCGGAAAAATAAGTTACAAGTCATTTTTGTAAAGGTAGTCATTTCAGTCGAAAGAACGACGTCTAGATGACCATTTTAGAAAACATACTTCCACTTTGAGTTTAACCATAATAGTTTCATGTTCATAATAAAAATCATTTTCCCAGAATAACAACTTTTAAATCAAAGTTTATCATAGTTTTTAATTAACTAACCCAAAACAGCCCGCGGTGTTACTACGACGGCGTAAATCCGGTTTTACGGTGTTTTTCGTGTTTCCAGGTTTTAAATCATTAAGTTAGCATATCATATAGATATAGAACATGTGTTTAGTTGATTTTAAAAGTCAAGTTAGAAGGATTAACTTTTATTTGTGAACAAGTTTAGAATTAACTAAACTATGTTCTAGTGATTACAAGTTTAAACCTTCGAATAAGATAGATTTATATGTATGAATAGAATGATGTTATGAACATCATTACTACCTCAATTTCCTTGGATAAACCTACTGGAAATGATAAAAATAGATCTAGCTTCAAAGGATCCTTGGATGGCTTGAAAGTTCTTGAAGCAGAATCATGACACGAAAACAATTTCAAGTAAGATTTCCACTCGAAATAAGATTGTTATAGTTATAGAAATTGAATTAAAGTTTGAATATGATTATTACCTTGTATTAGAAAGATAACCTACTGTAAGTAAAAAAGGTTTCTTGATCTTGGATGATTACTTGGAATGGATTTAGAAAACTTGGAAGTAAAATTGCAATCTTGGAAGTATTCTTGATTTTATGAAACTAGAACTTTTGGAATATATGAAGAACACTTAGTACTTGAAGATAGAACTTAAGAGAGATCAATTAGATGAAGAAAATTGAAGAATGAAAGTGTTTGTAGGTGTTTTTGGTCGTTGGTGTATGGATTAGATATAAAGGATATGTAATTTTGTTTTCATGTAAATAAGTCATGAATGATTACTCATATTTTTGTAATTTTATGAGATATTTTATGCTAGTTGCCAAATGATGGTTCCCACATGTGTTAGGTGACTCACATGGGCTGCTAAGAGCTGATCATTGGAGTGTATATACCAATAGTACATACATCTAAAAGCTGTGTATTGTACGAGTACGAATACGGGTGCATACGAGTAGAATTGTTGATGAAACTGAACGAGGATGTAATTGTAAGCATTTTTGTTAAGTAGAAGTATTTTGATAAGTGTCTTGAAGTCTTTCAAAAGTGTATGAATACATATTAAAACACTACATGTATATACATTTTAACTGAGTCGTTAAGTCATCGTTAGTCGTTACATGTAAATGTTGTTTTGAAACCTTTAGGTTAACGATCTTGTTGAATGTTGTTAACCCATTATTTATTATAACAAATGAGATGTTAAATTGTTATATTATCATGATATTATGATATATAATATATCTTAGTATGATATATATACAGTTAAATGTCGTTACAACGATAATCGTTACATATATGTCTCGTTTCGAAATCATTAAGTTAGTAGTCTTATTTTTACATATGTATTTCATTGTTAATACACTTAATAATATATTTACTTATCATTTAACATAATTAACCAAGTGTATCAATATCTTAATATGATTCATATGTACCTAGTAAGACGTTGTTATAACGATAATCGTTATATATATCGTTTTCGAGTTTCTTAAATTAATAGTCTCATTTTTATGTATATAACTCATTGTTAAAATATCTAATGAGATACATACTTATAATAAAATTATGTTAACTATATATATAACCATATATATGTCATCGTATAGTTTTTACAATTTTTAACGTTCGTGAATCACCGGTCAACTTGGGTGGTCAATTGTCTAATCAAGTCTTAACAAGTTTGATTGCTTAACATGTTGGAAACACTTAATCATGTAAATAAAAATTTCATTTAATATATATATAAACATGGAAAATTTTGGGTCACTACAGTACCTACCCGTTAAATAAATTTCGTCCCGAAATTTTAAGCAGTTGGAGGTGTTGAGGTATCTTTTGGAAATAAATGCGGGTATTTCTTCTTCATCTGATCTTCATGCTCCCAGGTGAACTCGGGTCCTCTACGAGCATTCCATCGAACCTTAACAATCGGTATCTTATTTTGTTTAAGTCTCTTAACCTCACGATCCATTATTTCGACGGGTTCTTCAATGAATTGAAGTTTTTCATTGATTTGGATTTCGTCCAACGGAATAGTGAGATCTTCTTTAGCAAAATAATTCTTCAAATTTGAGACGTGGAAAGTGTTATGTACAGCCGTGAGTTGTTGAGGTAGCTCCAGTTGGTAAGCTACTGGTCCGACACGATTTATAATCTTGAATGGTCCAATGTACCTTGGATTTAGTTTCCCCCGTTTACCAAATCGAACAACGCCTTTCCAAGGTGAAACCTTAAGCATGACCATTTCTCCAATTTCAAACTCTATATCTTTTCTTTTACTGTCCGCGTAGCTCTTTTGTCGACTCTGGGCGGTTTTCAATCTTTGTTGAATTTGGATGATTTTCTCGGTAGTTTCTTGTATTATCTCCGGACCCGTAATATGTCTATCCCCCACTTCACTCCAACAAATCGGAGACCTGCACTTTCTACCATAAAGTGCTTCAAACGGCGCCATCTCAATGCTTGAATGGTAGCTGTTGTTGTAGGAAAATTCTGCTAACGGTAGATGTCAATCCCAACTGTTTCCGAAATCAATAACACATGCTCGTAGCATGTCTTCAAGCGTTTGTATAGTCCTTTCACTCTGTCCATCAGTTTGTGGATGATAGGCAGTACTCATGTCTAGACGAGTTCCTAATGCTTGCTGTAATGTCTGCCAGAATCTTGAAATAAATCTGTCATCCCTATCAGAGATAATAGAGATTGGTATTCCATGTCTGGAGACGACTTCCTTCAAATACAGTCGTGCTAACTTCTCCATCTTGTCATCTTCTCTTATTGGCAGGAAGTGTGCTGATTTGGTGAGACGATCAACTATTACCCAAATAGTATCAAAACCACTTGCAGTCCTTGGCAATTTAGTGATGAAATCCATGGTAATATTTTCCCATTTCCATTCCGGGATTTCGGGTTGTTGAAGTAGACCTGATGGTTTCTGATGCTCAGCTTTGACCTTAGAACACGTCAAACATTCTCCTACGTATTTAGCAACATCGGCTTTCATACCCGGCCACCAAAAATGTTTCTTGAGATCCTTGTACATCTTCCCCGTTCCAGGATGTATTGAGTATCTGGTTTTATGAGCTTCTCTAAGTACCATTTCTCTCATATCTCCAAATTTTGGTACCCAAATTCTTTCAGCCCTATACCGGGTTCCGTCTTCCCGAATATTAAGATGCTTCTCCGATCCTTTGGGTATTTCTTCCTTTAAATTTCCCTCTTTTAAAACTCCTTGTTGCGCCTCCTTTATTTGAGTAGTAAGGTTAGTGTGAATCATTATATTCATAGATTTTACTTGAATGGGTTCTCTGTCCTTTCTGCTCAAGGTGTCGGCTACCACATTTGCCTTCCCCGGCTGGTAACGAATCTCAAAGTCGTAATCATTCAATAATTCAATCCACCTACGCTGCCTCATATTCAGTTGTTTCTGATTAAATATGTGTTGAAGACTTTTGTGGTCGGTATATATAATACTTTTGACCCCATATAAGTAGTGCCTCCAAGTCTTTAATGCAAAAACAACCGCGCCTAATTCCAAATCATGCGTCGTATAATTTTGCTCGTGAATCTTCAATTGTCTAGACGCATAAGCAATCACCTTCGTCCGTTGCATTAATACACAACCGAGACCTTGCTTTGATGCGTCACAATAAATCACAAAATCATCATTCCCTTGAGGCAATGACAATATAGGTGTCGTAGTTAGCTTTTTCTTCAATAATTGAAACGCCTTCTCTTGTTCATCCTTCCATTCAAATTTCTTCCCTTTATGCGTTAATGCAGTCAAGGGTTTTGCTATTTTCGAGAAATCTTGGATGAATCTTCTGTAGTAACCAGTCAATCCTAAAAATTGACGTATATGCTTTGGAGTTTTTAGGGTTTCCCACTTTTCAATGGTTTCGATCTTTGCCGGGTCCACCTGGATACCTTCTTTGTTCACTATGTGACCGAGGAATTGAACTTCTTCTAACCAAAATGCACACTTTGAAAACTTAGCGTACAGTTTTTCTTTCCTCAATACTTCTAGCACTTTTCTCAAATGTTCTTCGTGCTCTTGATCATTCTTTGAGTAAATAAGTATGTCATCGATGAAAACAATTACAAACTTGTCAAGATATGGCCCACACACTCGGTTCATAAGGTCCATAAACACAGCTGGTGCGTTATTCAATCCAAACGGCATAACCATAAACTCGTAATGACCATAACGCGTCCTAAAAGCAGTTTTTGGAATATCATCCTCCTTTACTCGCATTTGATGATATCCAGAAAGTAAATCAATCTTCGAATAAACCGACGAGCCTTGTAGTTGATCAAATAAGTCGTCAATTCTCGGCAGTGGATAACGGTTTTTGATGGTAAGTTTGTTCAACTCTCTGTAGTCAATACACAACCTAAATGTACCATCCTTCTTCTTGACAAACAAAACAGGAGCTCCCCATGGTGATGTACTTGGTCGAATGAAACCACGTTCTAATAGTTCTTGCAGTTGGCTTTGCAGTTCTTTCATCTCGCTGGATGCGAGTCTATAAGGAGTACGAGCTATTGGTGCAGCTCCTGGTACAAGATCTATTTGAAATTCAACAGATCGATGTGGAGGTAGTCCCGGTAATTCTTTCGGAAATACATTGGGAAATTCTTTTATGACGGGAACATCATTGATGCTCTTTTCTTCAGTTTGTACTTTCTCGACGTGTGCTAGAACAGCATAGCAACCTTTTCTTATTAGTTTTTGTGCCTTCAAATTACTAATAAGATGTAGCTTCATGTTGCCCTTTTCTCCGTATACCATTAAGGGTTCTCCTTCTTCTCGTACAATGCGAATTGCATTTTTATAACATACGATCTCTGCTTTCACCTTCTTCAGCCAGTCCATGCCAACTATTACATCAAAACTCCCTAACTCTACTGGTATCAAATCAATCTTAAATATTTCGCTACCCAGTTTAATTTCTCGATTCCGGCATATATTATCTGCTGAAATTAATTTACCGTTTGCTAATTCGAGTAAAAATTTACTATCCAATGGCGTCAATGGACAACTTAATTTAGCACAAAAATCTCTACTCATATAGCTTCTATCCGCACCCGAATCAAATAAAACGTAAGCAGATTTATTGTCAATAAGAAACGTACCCGTAACAAGCTCCGGGTCTTCCTGTGCCTCTGCCGCATTAATATTGAAAACTCTTTCGCGGCCTTGTCCATTCGTGTTCTCCTGGCTCGGGCAATTTCTAATAATGTGGCCTGGTTTTCCACATTTATAACAAACTACATTGGCATAACTTGCTCCGACACTACTTGCTCCGCCATTACTCGTTCCGACACCATTTGTTCCTTTCGTTCTGTTAACCCCTGGTCCGTAGACCTCACACTTCGCCGCGCTATGACCATTTCTTTTACACTTGTTGCAAAATTTGGTGCAGAACCCCGAGTGATACTTTTCACACCTTTGGCATAGCTACTTCTGATTGTTGTTGTTGTTGCGGTTGTTATTGTTGTTGGGATGATTGTTGTAGTTGCTGTTGTTGTTGTTGTTGTTGTTGTTGTTGTTGTTGTTGTTGTTGTTGGGCCGTTTGTTGTAGTTGCGAATGATGTTACGATTGTTGGGATAATTGTTGCGATTATTATTGTAATTGCTGTTGTTGTTGTATTGGTGATTCTTATCACCGTTTTCCTCCCACTTTCTTTTGACTTGCTTAACATTGGCCTCTTCAGCCGTCTGTTCTTTAATTCTTTCCTCAATCTGGTTCACTAGTTTGTGAGCCATTCTACATGCCTGTTGTATGGAGGCGGGCTCGTGTGAACTTTTATCTTCTTGGATTCTTTCCGGTAATCCTTTCACAAACGCGTCGATCTTCTCTTCCTCATCTTCGAATGCTCCCAGACACAATAGGCACAATTCTGTGAATCGTCTTTCGTACGTGGTAATATCAAATCCTTGGGTTCGTAACCCTCTAAGTTCTGTCTTGAGCTTATTGACCTCGGTTCTGGGACGGTACTTCTCGTTCACCAAGTGCTTGAATGCTGACCACGGTAGTGCGTACGCATCATCTTGTCCCACTTGCTCTAGATACGTATTCCACCATGTTAACGCAGAACCTATGAAGGTATGCGTAGCATACTTCACTTTGTCCTCTTCAGTACACTTACTTATGGCAAACACCGATTCGACCTTCTCGGTCCACCGTTTCAATCCGATCGGTCCTTCGGTTCCATCAAATTCCAAAGGTTTGCAGGCAGTAAATTCTTTGTAGGTGCATCCTACACGATTTTCTGTACTGCTAGATCCAAGGTTATTGTTGGTATGTAGCGCAGCCTGTACTGCGACTATGTTTGAGGCTAGGAAAGTACGGAATTTCTCTTCATTCATATTCATGGTGTGTCGAGTAGTCGGTGCCATTTCCTTCAAAATAGTCAAATGGAACAAGTTAATCATACAGAATATTAAGAGTAGTTAATAGTATTTCGTAGCATAATATGAACTCATTTATAAAAGCTTTTTCTTCATATTAGCGTTTTATAAGTTTAAATTCGAGTTGTACCTACCCGTTAAGTTCATACTTAGTAGCTAATATACAATTCAACTACTACAATTCTATATGAAAAACTGATTATAATAATATTTCGCGTTCAAACTTTTATACAATATTTTACAAACTTACAATACCGCTTATTTTACATAAAGCATGAAATATAGCACACAATAACTTTGATACAAGATAGTTTTGAAGATAATTCTAGCTAGTACACAAGTCATTCCGCAAAGGCAATAAAGACACGTAATTCATACGTCCAGAAACAAGTCATGCATTCTGGTTTTACTAGGACTACTTCCCATCCTTGGTCATGTGGAACATAACCGTTATGGCCGTTGATAAGACAGCGTGTTGTAACGTCGTCAAAGGGACGAGGGTTACGTAATGACCAACAGTCTCGTAATAACCTAAAAACCTCATTTCTTACCCCAATTACCGACTCCGTCACTTGTGGGAACGTTTTGTTTAATAGTTGTAGCCCGATGTTCTTTTTCTCACTTTGGTGAGAAGCGAACATTACTAACCCGTAAGCATAGCAAGCTTCTTTATGTTATATGTTATCTGCTTTTTCTAAATCATGAAGTCCTATATTCGGATACATTGAGTCAAAATAATTTCTTAACCCGTTGCGTAAAATAGCATTTGGGTTCCCCGCAATATATGCGTCAAAGTAAACACATCGTAACTTATGGGTTTCCCAATGTGATATCCCCCATATTTCAAACGAAAGTCTCTTATAAACCAAAACATTCTTGGAACGTTCTTCGAATGTCTTACAAACTGATTTCGCCGTAAATAGTTGTGCCGAAGAATTCTGACCGACTCTAGACAAGATTTCATCAATCATGTCTCCGGGTAGGTCTCTTAAAATATTGGGTTGTCTATCCATTTTGTGTTTTTATATTGTAAAATAGACAAGAGTTAGATTCATATAAAAAAATACTTATTAATACAAGCAATTTTTACATATATCATAAAGCATAAGCACACTATATTACATATATTACACCACACGAATACAACTATCTTATTCCGACTCGCTCGTTTCTTCTTCTTCGGTTTTGGTTCGTTTTGCCAAGTTTCTAGGGATATATGATGTTCCCCTAATACGAGCTGTCGTTTTCCACAACGGTTTAGAAAAACCTGGTGGTTTAGAGGTTCCCGGGTCATTGTTACTACTTAAGGGCTTCGGGGGTTGACGATACATATAAAGTTCATCGGGGTTGGAATTAGATTTCTATATTTTTATGCCCTTTCCCTTATTATTTTCTTTTGCCTTTTTAAATTCAGTTGGGGTAATTTCTATAACATCATCGGAATTCTCGTCGGAATCCGATTCATCGGAGTATTGGTAATCCTCCCAATATTTTGCTTCCTTGGCGAAAACACCATTGACCATAATTAACCTTGGTCGGTTGGTTGAGGATTTTCTTTTACTTAACCGTTTTATTATTTCCCCCACCGGTTCTATTTCCTCCTCCGGTTCCTCCTCTTCCGGTTCTGATTCTTCTTCCGGTTCTTCTTCAGGAACTTGTGAATCAGTCCAATATATATTCGACTCTTCGTTATTATTAGGTGAGTCAATGAGATTTGTGCTAGAGGTAGACATCTATCACACAATATCAAACATGTTAAGAGATTAATATATCACATAATATATACATGTTAATAATATAGTTTCCAACAAAAATGTTAAGCAATCATTTTTAAAGAAAACACGATCGAAATCCAGACTCACTAATGCATCCTAACAAACTCGATAAGACACACTAATGCAAATTTTCTGGTTCTCTAAGACCAACGCTCGGATACCAACTGAAATGTCTCGTTCTTATTGATAAAAAACGTTCCATATTAATTGATTTCATTGCGAGGTTTTGACCTCTATATGAGACGTTTTTCAAAGACTGCATTCATTTTTAAAACAAACCATAACCTTTATTTCATAAATAAAGGTTTAAAAAGCTTTACATAGATTATCAAATAATGATAATCTAAAATATCCTGTTTACACACGACCATTACATAATGGTTTACAATACAAATATGTTACATCGAAATCAGTTTCTTGAATGCAGTTTTTACACAATATCATACAAACATGGACTCCAAATCTTGTCCTTATTTTAGTATGCAACAGCGGAAGCTCTTAGTATTCACCTGAGAATAAACATGCTTTAAACGTCAACAAAAATGTTGGTGAGTTATAGGTTTAACCTATATATATCAAATCGTAACAATAGACCACAAGATTTCATATTTCAATACACATCCCATACATAGAGATAAAAATCATTCATATGGTGAACACCTGGTAACCGACATTAACAAGATGCATATATAAGAATATCCCCATCATTCCAGGACACCCTTCGGATATGATATAAATTTCGAATTACTAAAGCATCCGGTACTTTGGATGGGGTTTGTTAGCCCCAATAGATCTATCTTTAGGATTCACATCAATTAGGGTGTCTGTTCCCTAATTCTTAGATTACCAGACTTAATAAAAAGGGGCATATTCGATTTCGATAATTCAACCATAGAATGTAGTTTCACGTACTTGTGTCTATTTTGTAAATCATTTATAAAACCTGCATGTATTCTCATCCCAAAAATATTAGATTTTAAAAGTGGGACTATAACTCACTTTCACAGATTTTTACTTCGTCGGGAAGTAAGACTTAGCCACTGGTTGATTCACGAACCTATAACAATATATATATATATATATATATATATATATATATATATATATCAAAGTATGTTCAAAATATATTTACAACACTTTTAATATATTTTGATGTTTTAAGTTTATTAAGTCAGCTGTCCTCGTTAGTAACCTACAACTAATTGTCCACAGTTAAATGTACAGAAATAAATCGATAAATATTATCTTGAATCAATCCACGACCCAGTGTATACGTATATCAGTATTGATCACAACTCAAACTATATATATTTTGGAATCAACCTCAACCCTGTATAGCTAACTCCAACATTCACATATAGAGTGTCTATGGTTGTTCCGAAATATATATAGATGTGTCGACATGATAGGTCGAAACATTGTATACGTGTCTATGGTATCTCAAGATTACATAATATACAATACAAGTTGATTAAGTTATGGTTGGAATAGATTTGTTACCAATTTTCACGTAGCTAAAATGAGAAAAATTATCCAATCTTGTTTTACCCATAACTTCTTCATTTTAAATCCGTTTTGAGTGAATCAAATTGCTATGGTTTCATATTGAACTCTATTTTATGAATCTAAACAGAAAAAGTATAGGTTTATAGTCGGAAAAATAAATTACAAGTCATTTTTGTAAAGGTAGTCATTTCAGTCGAAAGAACGACGTCTAGATGACCATTTTAGAAAACATACTTCCACTTTGAGTTTAACCATAATAGTTTCATGTTCATAATAAAAATTATTTTCCCAGAATAACAACTTTTAAATCAAAGTTTATCATAGTTTTTAATTAACTAACCCAAAACAGCCCGCGGTGTTACTACGACGGCGTAAATCCGGTTTTACGGTGTTTTTCGTGTTTCCAGGTTTTAAATCATTAAGTTAGCATATCATATAGATTTAGAACATGTGTTTAGTTGATTTTAAAAGTCAAGTTAGAAGGATTAACTTTTATTTGCGAACAAGTTTAGAATTAACTAAACTATGTTCTAGTGATTACAAGTTTAAACCTTCGAATAAGATAGCTTTATATATATGAATAGAATGATGTTATGAACATCATTACTACCTCAAGTTCCTTGGATAAACCTACTGGAAATGAGAAAAATAGATCTAGCTTCAAAGGATCCTTGGATGGCTTGAAAGTTCTTGAAGTAGAATCATGACACGAAAACAATTTCAAGTAAGATTTCCACTCGAAATAAGATTGTTATAGTTATAGAAATTGAATTAAAGTTTGAATATGATTATTACCTTGTATTAGAAAGATAACCTACTGTAAGTAATAAAGGTTTCTTGATCTTGGATGATTACTTGGAATGGATTTAGAAAACTTGGAAGTAAACTTGCAATCTTGGAAGTATTCTTGATTTTATGAAACTAGAACTTTTGAAATTTATGAAGAACACTTAGTACTTGAAGATAGAACTTAAGAGAGATTAATTAGATGAAGAAAATTGAAGAATGAAAGTGTTTGTAGGTGTTTTTGGTCGTTGGTGTATGGATTAGATATAAAGGATATGTAATTTTGTTTTCATGTAAATAAGTCATGAATGATTACTCATATTTTTGTAATCTTATGAGATATTTTATGCTAGTTGCCAAATGATGGTTTCCACATGTGTTAGGTGACTCACATGGGCTACTAAGAGCTGATCATTGGAGTGTATATACCAATAGTACATACATCTAAAAGCTGTGTATTGTACGAGTACGAATACGGGTGCATACGAGTAGAATTGTTGATGAAACTGAACGAGGATGTAATTGTAAGCATTTTTGTTAAGTAGAAGTATTTTGATAAGTGTCTTGAAGTTTTTCAAAAGTGTATGAATACATATTAAAACACTACATGTATATACATTTTAACTGAGTCGTTAAGTCATCGTTAGTCGTTACATGTACATGTTGTTTTGAAACCTTTAGGTTAACGATCTTGTTGAATGTTGTTTACCCATTATTTATTATAACAAATGAGATGTTAAATTGTTATATTATCATGATATTATGATATATAATATATCTTAGTATGATATATATACAGTTAAATGTCGTTACAACGATAATCGTTACATATATGTCTCGTTTCGAAATCATTAAGTTAGTAGTCTTATTTTTACATATGTATTTCATTGTTAATACACTTAATAATATATTTACTTATCATTTAACATAATTAACCAAGTGTATCAATATCTTAATATGATTCATATGTACCTAGTAAGACGTTGTTATAACGATAATCGTTATATATATCGTTTTCGAGTTTCTTAAATTAATAGTCTCATTTTTATGTATATAACTCATTGTTAAAATACCTAATGAGATACATACTTATAATAAAATCATGTTAACTATATATATATAACCATATATATGTCATCGTATAGTTTTTACAAGTTTTAACGTTCGTGAATCACCGGTCAACTTGGGTGGTCAATTGTCTAATCAAGTCTTAACAAGTTTGATTGCTTAACATGTTGGAAACACTTAATCATGTAAATAACAATTTCATTTAATATATATATAAACATGGAAAAGTTCGGGTCACTACAAGTTGTACACTTGAAGCTATATGCATCAAGGATGAGAACCGTGATGAACATCAAGCACCAAGAACCCACTGGAACACACTGTTTACTGTTTTATTGAACTGATTAAAATACCTGGGCTACTGTAAAGTTGATTTTCAGTTATCTCTGTTCGAGTAGATAATTTTTCGTTTAAGACTCGTCTTAATCCGAGTTACAGTTTAGGATCTATGGCCCTCCGAACGTCACTATGTCCTTTTAACGTTGTGCTGAAAATTCTGACCTACTCGCACTTAAACCGTCACCACGGTCAAAAAAAGACGGTTTTGCTTCTGGAATTTTTACAAAAACTAAAGGACTCATATACGGAGCCATGGCCACTGGTCTCACCTCATTTCAGTAGGTATAGAGGCCGTGGCGACTGACCGAAGTCAGCCTTTGTTTTAAACTCTTTTCTAGAATGAAACTTACATTACACTTTTTGATTAATGATGAATGATGATGACCCTTAAGACCTAATTTACATACTTTTAAACCTATTGGGACGATTTACTGACTTAGTAACTTTTGACTTAGGTTGCGGACTTTCCGGACCTACATACTTGCTTACTTTTCCCGAGTCAACTTTACTACTACTTTTCCACTGTGTGTTATAGCATCCTTTTTTTACTTTAACTATTTTGGGAACTGAGAATACATGCGTGTTTTATGTTTTACATACTAGGCACGAGTACTTAAACTTTATATATGTGTGAGTTATACAACGGCATAAACTTTCCCCTTAGCTCGGTAACGTTTAGTCATTGGTTTTTGAACCGGTGAACGCGAATCTTAGATATGGATCCATAGGGTTTGACATCCCCACTCGGGCTAGTAGCGCTAGCATTTAATGGGTGTTTAATACTTTGTAAACATACACACTCGCTAAGTGTACTTTCAGGGGGTTATAAACGTTAAGTTAGTTACCAAGTGCCCACGGTTAAACATATACTTTACATACTATTTTGAAACGCTCTTTGTAGCACTGAAATCTCGTGGCCTACCTTATATACTGTTATACTTAAACTATAGCTCACCAACCTTTGTGTTTACGATTTTAAGCATGTTTTTCTCAGGTGCTTAAGGTTGCTTGCTTCCGCTGTTGTACTAGTCTTGCTGATTAGCCACCCGCTGCCTTGTTAGAATTGTTACCGCATGAAACATTTTATCTTGCATTCAAACTTTATTACTGTTGAACTATGATTTGTAACGACCTAAGGGTCACGTACTATTATTACTTGCTTCCGTTCATAGAAGCATACTTTTAGTTGTAAAACAATTGACGTTGGTTATGACATCACCTTTTATCATGAATGCAAACTTGTTTTGAAAACGCATATAGTGTTTGACCTTGTAATGATCCTGTTGTTGATGATTCGTACACGATGGTTTTGTACGGGGCATCACACTTTATCACATTTCATTAGAAACTCAGCATGACATACTGTAATATAATCACGTTGATCAAGTGTCATTATATTATACTAACTCATGCTTCAATTCCCAACACTTCTTCAAAACATTCATAATTTACCTCGAAGGTTTATAGAATATAGAAACTAAAAATTTTCCTTTATGATGTAATACATATAACGCGAAGAGATAAATGATTTCAGATAAGAATAGTTATGAAAATATCTTCAGAAATATCGAGGATATTTATAATGAAAGATACGATGATATCTTAGAATTTCTA
Organism: Rutidosis leptorrhynchoides; assembly: GCF_046630445.1. Taxonomy (NCBI): domain Eukaryota; kingdom Viridiplantae; phylum Streptophyta; class Magnoliopsida; order Asterales; family Asteraceae; genus Rutidosis; species Rutidosis leptorrhynchoides. The sequence goes on along the minus strand of NC_092341.1, from coordinate 357,986,387 downwards.
ATATCGAAAGGTGATGAAGAAGATTTGTCTGCAAAGGTTTAGAGTCAGGAGCAAGGTATTCATTAATGACTTCAGCAGACACTGAATCATTTGGATTCTTTGAAGACAGGTTTAGTCTTTGTGATTTGTCCACAGCCTCCTTCATGGTTTGCTCTATCCGTTTTTCAGTACCAAATTTTCTCATCTTCTGAGCTTCTTCAGCCACTATTCTTTATTATCAAACTTTCGACTGTTAAGGTCATTTACAGTTTTTGCTGCTTCCTTCAACTTTTCAACATTCAGAGTATTGATTCATAGACTGGTTGCTTTTCAGAATTTTAGAATGAAAGCTCATAATTCTAAGAGATGAATGTTTATGTATACATATGATGTTCTAGTACAGTTTTAAATTCAAAGTATGGCATTTGAAAGATGTAAGAATCTAAGAGTGATGTTTCCTGTTAAATCTTGGCTTGGATTCTAATTTTTCAAAATCAGAATATGTAATCAAATTTGGATGTGAATGGTTGTTTTGATTTCTATGAAAGAATGTATATCGTTGTGAAAGTAGTGAGTATAGTTGATGATTTGCTGAATCAGAATCAAAGAATGTAACATATTAATTGTGAATTTATATATCTCTCGGGTATTACCTACCCGTTAAAAGTTTCACAAGTAATATTTTGTACCAGAGAATTTTATTACAGTCTTTATGAAAATATATGTATGTATATTTTCTTCAGATGTAATACAGATTTAATGAGTTAATATCATATTAAGCTCATTTGATTTTCGGTTGGGTTAGAAATGAATAATCTCTAAAACATTAAAGATTTCATAATCTTCGCGGAGTATTTCACTAATGTAATCAATACTTCGTTATTCAGTTTTATTGATATTTCCTCAGTGAATCATGTTGGTGCTCATAGAACTCTTGCTAACTTCGCAAGGTACAAATGAAGTTTTCTAGAAAGTTTCGAATACATCGAGGATGAAAGTGTAAAATAAAACATGTAATTGATTAATACGCTTGGTTTATTATAAAATGGAATTCATTGAGTTGAAACAGAGGTTATAATTAATGATGGTTAAGTCTTTAACGAAGGATGTACATCATAGCATATTAGTAATATGAATTAACTGAGTATTATCTACCCTTTTTTCAATTCATACATAATAGCTTAGTATGAAAAGATAAATTAGGGTTTCCAAAATTCATGTATATATAGCATATAAATTCCATGGAAATAATGAGTTTACTTCAAAACTCGTTATTACAATATATTCATTGGTGAATGTTGTGTGGATATCGTTGATGGTTATGGAGCTGGTGTAACTTGTGGTGCTACAGGTGTTGTTGGTGTTGGTGATACTGATGGTGATGTTGGTGGTACTACCGGTAGCGCTTGTATAACAAGTTTAGCTTGTAAATCACGCATCATTCTTGTCAGGGTTTCTATCCTTCCTTCTATCATTTCGGTCCGCTTATCTGCTTTATGGTTAAGGCTAGAATAGATAATCTCTAAGACTTTAGAGATTACATAAATGCCGCAGAATGTTTCTCCAATGAAGTTATGAATTAATACTTCATCGGTTATTTTGTTGGTACTCCTTGGTATCTATGGTGCGTATGACGTTGATGATCGTGGGATAGTTTGTGATGTTGAAGCATGGGATGTGGATGTTGTTGGTGGTGGTAATGGTACTATTGGTGTTGATGATGGTGGTACTGTTGATGCCGGTGATGCTGCTGGTGCTTGTAACCTTCGTACCATATTTTCCAAAGCCACTACCCGAGCGCGAAGCTCGTTGACTTCTTCTAGTACACCGGAATGATTGGTGGTTGGAACGAGCGGATGAATAAGATCTAGAAGTTTAGATAATATATAATCGTGGTGAGATACTCTGGAAATGAGGGTGAAAATGGTGTTTCGGTCTGGTTTTTCATGACCCATCCTAATCCATCGGGACAGCTCATCACATTTAATTAGAGAGATCCTAATTTCCTTAAATCTCGAAGAATCAGATCTTATAGATTTCCAAGATTTTTTTTGAATCCCTTGAATTCCGGAATTCAACCATGACTACGTCAGAAGTTAAGACGAATCTTTATTTCTTCATCTCACTCTTTTGTGATAGCTTCATTCGTACTCTTCGAATAATCGAATTGTTTTATCCATATTACTCAAAGATGATAAAACTTTATTTATCAACTCATATTTGTCATGAAAATATTTTTATTGTTAACCATGACCACCTCACTCAAATTTCGGGACGAAATTTCTTTAACGGGTAGGTACTGTGACGACCCGGAAATTTTCAACCAAATTTAAACCAAATCTTTATATGATTTCTACACGATAAGCAAAGTCTGTTAGGTTGAGTCACAAAAAGTTTGAACTATTTCATATATTCAATTGACCTTCGACTGCTCTCGACGATTCACGAACAATTAATTGTAAATAGATATATGTGTATGTATATATAAATAATAATTCAAAATATAATTTGAAACATTATATGTTGTTGTTATTAAAACGAATTATGTAAAATAAAATAAAAAATAGAATATTATAATAATTATTATTTACAACATAACTATATATAAATAAAGTATATTAAAAATAAATATTAAATGATTGTAATAGTCGTTTAATGTTCCGATTGATATTAAACAAGTAAAATATAAACTTATATGTTTTTTTTTAAAATAAACGGTGATCCGAAAATGAGTTTTATAAATTTTAGGCTTATCAATAATATATTTAGAAGTTGTTTGTCAAATTTTAAAACTTTTTATATTTTACTTGGGGGATGGGAGTGAATAATTAATGTAATTTTTATTTAATAATTAATGACCAAATTTTATACCATAATGACCAAAATAAATAAAGATAATTATTGTAAAAATTTGGAATTTTTCTGAGTACTTTTATTTGTCAATAACGGATCACGATTTAGCAGCCGTGGAAAACTGTCGGCACCTAATTATGACTGATAACCTGTATCACAAGTTTTCAAACTTTCATTTGGTAATATAAGCATTATTATATTATATATTTATGTTTTAAAATTCGTCTATCACAAAGATTGATTGAACATTTACTGTGACTAATTGATTAACTATTTGGACAATACTGTGCTTAATTAGTGAATGTTACTTTTCATAACTTATGTAATGTAAATATACATACAATGCTTACACGAGGAAAATCACAAAAACCCACTTGGAAAACATCTCCCTACTTCTTAATTTTTGGGGCTCCATAAACAAAGCACTTGATTGTTGCCACTTGATGGCCAAAGCCACCACCATAAACCATCATCATAACTCGCCACCTTCTACCATTTGATTGAAATGTCCCATTCTTATTGATTAAAAACGTTCCATATTAATTGATTTCGTTGCGAGGTTTTGACCTCTATATGAGACGTTTTTCAAAGACTGCATTCATTTTTAAAACAAACCATAACCTTTATTTCATAAATAAAGGTTTGAAAAGCTTTACGTAGATTATCAAATAATGATAATCTAAAATATCCTGTTTACACACGACCATTACATAATGGTTTACAATACAAATATGTTACATCGAAATCAGTTTCTTGAATGCAGTTTTTACACAATATCATACAAACATGGACTCCAAATCTTGTCCTTATTTTAGTATGCAACAGCGAAAGCTCTTAATATTCACCTGAGAATAAACATGCTTTAAACGTCAACAAAAATGTTGGTGAGTTATAGGTTTAACCTATATATATCAAATCGTAACAATAGACCACAAGATTTCATATTTCAATACACATCCCATACATAGAGATAAAAATCATTCATATGGTGAACACCTGGTAACCGACATTAACAAGATGCATATATAAGAATATCCCCATCATTCCGGGACACCCTTCGGATATGATATAAATTTCGAAGTACTAAAGCATCCGGTACTTTGGATGAGGTTTGTTAGGCCCAATAGATCTATCTTTAGGATTCGCGTCAATTAGGGTGTCTGTTCCCTAATTCTTAAATTACCAGACTTAATAAAAAGGGGCATATTCGATTTCGATAATTCAACCATAGAATGTAGTTTCACGTACTTATGTCTATTTTGTAAATCATTTATAAAACCTGCATGTATTCTCATCCCAAAAATTTAGATTTTAAAAGTGGGACTATAACTCACTTTCACAGATTTTTACTTCGTCGGGAAGTAAGACTTGGCCACTGGTTGATTCACGAACCTATTGTAGTGACCCGAACTTTTCCATGTTTATATATATTAATTGAGATTGATATTTACATGATTAAATGTTTCCAACATGTTAAGCAATCAAACTTGTTAAGACTTGATTAATTGAAATATGTTTCATATAGACAATTGACCACCCAAGTTGATCGGTGATTCACGAACGTTAAAACTTGTAAAAACTATATGATGACATATATATGGATATATATATATAGTTAACATGATACTATGATAAGAAAACATATCATAAAGTATATTAACAATGAACTACATATGTAAAAACAAGACTACTAACTTAATGATTTTTAAACGAGACATATATGTAACGATTATCGTTGTAAAGACATTTAATGTATATATATCATATTAAGAGATATTCATACATGATAATATCATGATAATATAATAATTTAAAATCTCATTTGATATTATAAACATTGGGTTAACAACATTTAACAAGATCGTTAACCTAAAGGTTTCAAAACAACACTTACATGTAACGACTAACGATGACTTAACGACTCAGTTAAAATGTATATACATGTAGTGTTTTAATATGTATTTATACACTTTTGAAAGACTTCAATACACTTATCAAAATACTTCTACTTAACAAAAATGCTTACAATTACATCCTCGTTCAGTTTCATCAACAATTCTACTCGTATGCACCCGTATTCGTACTCGTACAATACACAGCTTTTAGATGTATGTACTATTGGTATATACACTCCAATGATCAGCTCTTAGCAGCCCATGTGAGTCACCTAACACATGTGGGAACCATCATTTGGCAACTAGCATGAAATATCTCATAAAATTACAAAAATATGAGTAATCATTCATGACTTATTTACATGAAAACAAAATTACATATCCTTTATATCTAATCCATACACCAACGACCAAAAACACCTACAAACACTTTCATTCTTCAATTTTCTTCATCTAATTGATCTCTCTCAAGTTCTATCTTCAAGTTCTAAGTGTTCTTCATAAATTCCAAAAGTTCTAGTTTCATAAAATCAAGAATACTTTCAAGTTTGCTAGCTCACTTCCAATCTTGTAAGGTGATCATCCAACCTCAAGAAATCTTTGTTTCTTACAGTAGGTTATCATTCTAATACAAGGTAATAATCATATTCAAACTTTGGTTCAATTTCTATAACTATAACAATCTTATTTCAAGTGATGATCTTACTTGAACTTATTTTCGTGTCATGATTCTGCTTCAAGAACTTCGAGCCATCCAAGGATCCATTGAAGCTAGATCCATTTTTCTCTTTTCCAGTAGGTTTATCCAAGGAAATTAAGGTAGTAATGATGTTCATAACATCATTCGATTCATACATATAAAGCTATTTTATTCGAAGGTTTAAACTTGTAATCACTAGAACATAGTTTAGTTAATTCTAAACTTGTTCGCAAACAAAAGTTAATCCTTCTAACTTGACTTTTAAAATCAACTAAACACATGTTCTGTATCTATATGATATGCTAACTTAATGATTTTAAACCTGGAAACACGAAAAACACCGTAAAACCGGATTTACGCCGTCGTAGTAACACCGCGGGCTGTTTTGGGTTAGTTAATTAAAAACTATGATAAACTTTGATTTAAAAGTTGTTATTCTGAGAAAATGATTTTTATTATGAACATGAAACTATATCCAAAAATTATGGTTAAACTCAAAGTGGAAGTATGTTTTCTAAAATGGTCATCTAGACGTCGTTCTTTCGACTGAAATGACTACCTTTACAAAAACGACTTGTAACTTATTTTTCCGACTATAAACCTATACTTTTTCTATTTAGATTCATAAAATAGAGTTCAATATGAAATCATAGCAATTTGATTCACTCAAAACGGATTTAAAATGAAGAAGTTATGGGTAAAACAAGATTGGATAATTTTTCTCATTTTAGCTACGTGAAAATTGGTAACAAATCTATTCCAACCATAACTTAATCAACTTGTATTGTATATTATGTAATCTTGAGATACCATAGACACGTATACAATGTTTCGACCTATCATGTCGACACATCTATATATATTTCGGAACAACCATAGACACTCTATATGTGAATGTTGGAGTTAGCTATACAGGGTTGAGGTTGATTCCAAAATATATATAGTTTGAGTTGTGATCAATACAGAGATACGTATACACTGGGTCGTGGATTGATTCAAGATAATATTTATCGATTTATTTCTGTACATCTAACTGTGGACAACTAGTTATAGGTTACTAATGAGGACAGCTGACTTAATAAACTTAAAACATCAAAATATATTAAAAGTGTTGTAAATATATTTTGAACATACTTTAATATATATGTATATATTGTTATAGGTTCGTGAATCAACAGTGGCCAAGTCTTACTTCCCGACGAAGTAAAAATCTGTGAAAGTGAGTTATAGTCCCACTTTTAAAATCTAATATTTTTGGGATGAGAATACATGCAGGTTTTATAAATGATTTACAAAATAGACACAAGTACGTGAAACTACATTCTATGGTTGAATTATCGAAATCGAATATGCCCCTTTTTATTAAGTCTGGTAATCTAAGAATTAGGGAACAGACACCCTAATTGACGCGAATCCTAAAGGTAGATCTATTGGGCCTAACAAACCCCATCCAAAGTACTGGATGCTTTAGTACTTCGAAATTTATATCATATCCGAAGGGTGTCCCTGAATGATGGGGATATTCTTATATATGCATCTTGTTATTGTCGGTTACCAGGTGTTCACCATATGAATGATTTTTATCTCTATGTATGGGATGTGTATTGAAATATGAAATCTTGTGGTCTATTATTACGATTTGATATATATAGGTTAAACCTATAACTCACCAACATTTTTGTTGACGTTTAAAGCATGTTTATTCTCAGGTGAATATTAAGAGCTTCCGCTGTTGCATACTAAAATAAGGACAAGATTTGGAGTCCATGTTTGTATGATATTGTGTAAAAACTGCATTCAAGAAACTGATTTCGATGTAACATATTTGTATTGTAAACCATTATGTAATGGTTTTGTGTAAACAGGATATTTTAGATTATCTTTATTTGATAATCTACGTAAAGCTTTTTAAACCTTTATTTATGAAATAAAGGTTATGGTTTGTTTTAAAAATGAATGCAGTCTTTGAAAAACGTCTCATATAGAGGTCAAAACCTCGCAACGATATCAATTAATATGGAACGTTTTTAATCAATAAGAACGGGACATTTCAGTTGGTATCCGAGCGTTGGTCTTAGAGAACCAGAAAATTTGCATTAGTGTGTCTTATCGAGTTTGTTAGGATGCATTAGTGAGTCTGGACTTCGACCGTGTTTTCTTTAAAAATGATTGCTTAACATTTTTGTTGGAAACTATATATTTTTAACATATGAATATTATGTGATATATTAATCTCTTAACGTGTTTGATATTATGTGATAGATGTCTACCTCTAGAACAAGTCCCTTTGACTCACCTAATAATAATGAAGAGTCAAATGTAAATTGGAATGATTTGTGGACTGATTCACAAGTTCCCGAAGAGGAACCGGAAGAAGAGTCGGAACCGGAAGAAGAATCGGAACCGGAAGAAGAATCGGAACCGGATGAAGAAATAGAACCGGTGGGGGAAATAATAAAACGGTTAAGTAAAAGAAAATCCTCAAACAACCGACCAAAGTTAATTATGGTCAATGGTGTTTCCGCCAAGGAAGCAAAATATTGGGAGGATTACCAATTCTCCGATGAATCGGATTCCGACGAGAATTCCGATGATGTTATAGAAATTACCCCAACTGAATTTAAAAAGGCAAAAGAAAATAATAAGGGAAAGGGCATAAAAATAGAGAAATCTAATTCCAACCCCGATGAACTTTATATGTATCGTCAACCCCCGAAGTCCTTAAGTTGTAACAATGACCCGGGAACCTCTAAACCACCAGGTTTTTCTAAACCAATGTGGACAACGACGGCTCGTATTAGGGGAACATCATATATCCCTAGAAACTTGGCAAAACGAACCAAAACCGAAGAAGAAGAAACGAGCGAGTCGGAATAAGATAGTTGTATTCGTGTGGTGTAATATATGTAATATAGTGTTCTTATGCTTTATGATATATGTAAAAATTGCTTGTATTAATAAGTATTTTTTTATGAAACTAACTCTTGTCTATTTTACAGTTTAAAAACACAAAATGGATAGACAACCCAATATTTTAAGAGACCTACCCGGAGACATGATTGATGAAATCTTGTCTAGAGTCGGCCAGAATTCTTCGGCACAACTATTTAAGGCGAGATCAGTTTGTAAGACATTCGAAGAACGTTCCAAGAATGTCTTGGTTTATAAGAGACTTTCGTTTGAAAGATGGGGGATATCACATTGGGAAACCCATAAGTTACGATGTGTTTACTTTGACGCATATATTGCGGGGAACCCAAATGCTATTTTACGCAACGGGTTAAGAAATTATTTTGACTCAATATATCCGAATATTGGACTTCGTGATTTAGAAAAAGCGGCTAACATGCAACATAAAGAAGCATGTTATGCTTATGGATTAGTAATGTTCGCTTCTCACCAAAGTGAGAACAAGAACATCGGGCTACAACTATTAAACAAAACGTTTCCACAAGTGACGGAGTCGGTAATTGGGGTAAGAAATGAGGTTTTTAGATTATTACGGGACTGTTGGACATTACGTAACCCTCGTCCCTTTGATGACGTTACAACACGATGTCTTATCAACGGCCATAATGGTTATGTTGCACAAGACCAAGGATGGGAAGTAGTCCTAGTAAAACCAGAATGCATGACTTGTTTCTGGACGTATGAATTACGTGTCTTTATTGCCTTTGCAGAATGACTTGTGTACTAGCTAGAATTGTCTTCACAACTATCTTGTATCAAAGTTATTGTGTGCTATATTTCATGCTTTATGTAAAATAAGCGGTATTGTAAGTTTGTAAAATATTGTATAAAAGTTTGAACGCAAAATATTATTACAATCAGTTTTTCATATAGAATTGTAGTAGTTGAATTGTATATTAGCTACTAAGTATGAACTTAACGGGTAGGTACTACCCGAATTTAAACTTATAAAACGCTAATATGAAGAAAAAGCTTTTATAAATGAGTTCATATTATGCTACGAAATACTATTAACTACTCTTAATATTCTGTATGATTAACTTGTTCCATTTAACTATTTTGAAGGAAATGGCACCGACTACTCGACACACCGTGAATATGAATGAAGAGGAATTCCGTACTTTTCTAGCTTCAAACATAGCCGCAGTACAGGTTGCGCTACATACCAACAATAACCTTGGATCTAGCAGTACAGGAAATCGTGTAGGATGCACCTACAAAGAATTCACTGCCTGCAAACCTTTGGAATTTGATGGAACTGAAGGACCGATCGGATTGAAACGGTGGACCGAGAAGGTTGAATCGGTGTTTGCCATAAGTAAGTGTACTGAAGAGGACAAAGTGAAGTACGCTACGCATACCTTCACAGGTTCTGCGTTAACATGGTGGAATACCTATCTAGAGCAAGTGGGACAAGATGATGCGTACGCACTACCGTGGTCAGCATTCAAGCACTTGATGAACGAGAAGTACCGTCCCAGAACCGAGGTCAATAAGCTCAAGACAGAACTTAGAGGGTTACGAACCCAAGGATTTGATATTACCACGTACGAAAGACGATTCACAGAATTGTGCCTATTGTGTCCGGGAGCATTCGAAGATGAGGAAGAGAAGATCGACGAGTTTGTGAAAGGATTACCGGAAAGAATCCAAGAAGATATAAGTTCACACGAGCCCGCCTCCATACAACAGGCATGTAGAATGGCTCACAAACTAGTGAACCAGATTGAAGAAAGAATTAAAGAACAGACTGCTGAAGAGGCCAATGTGAAGCAAGTCAAAAGAAAGTGGGAGGAAAACGGTGATAAGAATCACCAATACAACAACAACAGCAATTACAACAATAATCGCAACAATTATCCCAACAATCGCAACATCAATCGCAACTACAACAAACGGCCCAACAACAACAACAACAACAACAACAACAACTACAACAATCATCCCAACAACAATAATAACCGCAACAACAACAACAACAACAATCAGAAGCAGCTATGCCAAAGGTGTGAAAAGAATCACTCGGGGTTCTGCACCAAATTTTGCAACAAGTGTAAAAGAAATGGTCATAGCGCGGCGAAGTGTGAGGTCTACGGACCAGGGGTTAATAGAACGAAAGGAACAAATGGTGTCGGAACGAGTAATGGCGTAGCAAGTAGTGTCGGAGCAAGTTATGCCAATGTAGTTTGTTATAAATGTGGAAAACCAGGCCACATTATTAGAAATTGCCCGAACCAGGAGAACACGAATGGACAAGGCCGTGGAAGAGTTTTCAATATTAATGCGGTAGAGGCACAGGAAGACCCGGAGCTTGTTACGGGTACATTTCTTATTGACAATAAATCTGCTTACGTTTTATTTGATTCGGGTGCGGATAGAAGCTATATGAGTAGAGATTTTTGTGCTAAATTAAATTGTCCATTGACGCCTTTGGATAGTAAATTTTTACTCGAATTAGCAAATGGTAAATTAATTTCAGCAAATAATATATGTCGGAATCGAGAAATTAAACTGGTTAGCGAAACATTTAAGATTGATTTGATACCAGTAGAGTTAGGGAGTTTTGATGTGATAATCGGTATGGACTGGTTGAAAGAAGTGAAAGCGGAGATCGTTTGTTACAAAAATGCAATTCGCATTATACGAGAAAAAGGAAAACCCTTAATGGTGTACGGAGAAAAGGGCAACACGAAGCTACATCTTATTAGTAATTTGAAGGCACAAAAACTAATAAGAAAAGGTTGCTATGCTGTTCTAGCACACGTCGAGAAAGTACAAACTGAAGAAAAGAGCATCAATGATGTTCCCATTGCAAAAGAATTTCCCGATGTATTTCCGAAAGAATTACCGGGATTACCCCCACATCGATCCGTTGAATTTCAAATAGATCTTGTACCAGGAGCTGCACCAATAGCTCGTGCTCCTTACAGACTCGCACCCAGCGAGATGAAAGAACTGCAAAGCCAATTACAAGAACTTTTAGAGCGTGGTTTCATTCGACCAAGCACATCACCGTGGGGAGCTCCTGTTTTGTTTGTCAAGAAGAAAGATGGTACATTCAGGTTGTGTATCGACTACCGAGAGTTGAACAAACTTACCATCAAGAACCGCTACCCACTACCGAGAATCGACGACTTATTTGATCAACTACAAGGCTCGTCTATTTATTCAAAGATTGACTTACGGTCCGGGTATCATCAAATGCGGGTGAAAGAAGATGATATTCCAAAGACTGCTTTCAGAACACGTTACGGTCATTACGAGTTTATGGTCATGCCATTTGGTTTAACTAATGCACCAGCTGTGTTCATGGACCTTATGAACCGAGTGTGTGGACCATACCTTGACAAGTTTGTCATTGTTTTCATTGATGACATACTTATTTACTCAAAGAATGACCAAGAACACGGTGAACATTTGAGAAAGGTGTTAGAAGTATTGAGGAAGGAAGAATTGTACGCTAAGTTTTCAAAGTGTGCATTTTGGTTGGAAGAAGTTCAATTCCTCGGTCACATAGTGAACAAAGAAGGTATTAAGGTGGATCCGGCAAAGATAGAAACTGTTGAAAAGTGGGAAACCCCGAAAACTCCGAAACACATACGCCAGTTTTTAGGACTAGCTGGTTACTACAGAAGGTTCATCCAAGACTTTTCTAGAATAGCAAAACCCTTGACTGCATTAACGCATAAAGGGAAGAAATTTGAATGGAATGATGAACAAGAGAAAGCGTTTCAGTTATTGAAGAAAAAGCTAACTACGGCACCTATATTGTCATTGCCTGAAGGGAATGATGATTTTGTGATTTATTGTGATGTATCAAAGCAAGGTCTCGGTTGTGTATTAATGCAACGAACGAAGGTGATTGCTTATGCGTCTAGACAATTGAAGATTCACGAACAAAATTATACGACGCATGATTTGGAATTAGGCGCGGTTGTTTTTGCATTAAAGACTTGGAGGCACTACTTATATGGGGTCAAAAGTATTATATATACCGACCACAAAAGTCTTCAACACATATTTAATCAGAAACAACTGAATATGAGGCAGCGTAGGTGGATTGAATTATTGAATGATTACGACTTTGAGATTCGTTACCACCCGGGGAAGGCAAATGTGGTAGCCGATGCCTTGAGCAGGAAGGACAGAGAACCCATTCGAGTAAAATCTATGAATATAATGATTCATAATAACATTACTACTCAAATAAAGGAGGCGCAACAAGGAGTTTTAAAAGAGGGAAATTTAAAGGATGAAATACCCAAAGGATCGGAGAAGCATCTTAATATTCGGGAAGACGGAACCCGGTATAGGGCTGAAAGGATTTGGGTACCAAAATTTGGAGATATGAAAGAAATGGTACTTAGAGAAGCTCATAAAACCAGATACTCAATACATCCTGGAACGGGGAAGATGTACAAGGATCTCAAGAAACATTTTTGGTGGCCGGGTATGAAAGCCGATGTTGCTAAATACGTAGGAGAATGTTTGACGTGTTCTAAGGTCAAAGCTGAGCATCAGAAACCATCAGGTCTACTTCAACAACCCGAAATCCCGGAATGGAAATGGGAAAACATTACCATGGATTTCATCACTAAATTGCCAAGGACTGCAAGTGGTTTTGATACTATTTGGGTAATAGTTGATCGTCTCACCAAATCAGCACACTTCCTACCAATAAGAGAAGATGACAAGATGGAGAAGTTAGCACGACTGTATTTGAAGGAAGTCGTCTCCAGACATGGAATACCAATCTCTATTATCTCTGATAGGGATGGCAGATTTATTTCAAGATTCTGGCAGACATTACAGCAAGCATTAGGAACTCGTCTAGACATGAGTACTGCCTATCATCCACAAACTGATGGGCAGAGCGAAAGGACGATACAAACGCTTGAAGACATGCTACGAGCATGTGTTATTGATTTCGGAAACAGTTGGGATCGACATCTACCGTTAGCAGAATTTTCCTACAACAACAGCTACCATTCAAGCATTGAGATGGCGCCGTTTGAAGCACTTTATGGTAGAAAGTGCAGGTCTCCGATTTGTTGGAGTGAAGTGGGGGATAGACAGATTACGGGTCCGGAGATTATACAAGAAACTACCGAGAAGATCATCCAAATTCAACAACGGTTGAAAACCGCCCAAAGTCGACAAAAGAGCTACGCTGACATTAAAAGAAAAGATATAGAATTTGAAATTGGAGAGATGGTCATGCTTAAAGTTGCACCTTGGAAAGGCGTTATTCGATTTGGTAAACGAGGGAAATTAAATCCAAGGTATATTGGACCATTCAAGATTATTGATCGTGTCGGACCAGTAGCTTACCGACTAGAGTTACCTCAACAACTCGCGGCTGTACATAACACTTTCCACGTCTCGAATTTAAAGAAATGTTTTGCTAAAGAAGATCTCACTATTCCGTTAGATGAAATCCAAATCAACGAAAAACTTCAATTCATCGAAGAACCCGTCGAAATAATGGATCGTGAGGTTAAAAGACTTAAGCAAAACAAGATACCAATTGTTAAGGTTCGATGGAATGCTCGTAGAGGACCCGAGTTCACCTGGGAGCGTGAAGATCAGATGAAGAAGAAATACCCGCATCTATTTCCAGAAGATTCGTCAACACCTTCAACAGCTTAAAATTTCGGGACGAAATTTATTTAACGGGTAGGTACTGTAGTGACCCGAACTTTTCCATGTTTATATATATTAATTGAGATTGATATTTACATGATTAAATGTTAAGCAATCAAACTTGTTAAGACTTGATTAATTGAAATATGTTTCATATAGACAATTGACCACCCAAGTTGATCGGTGATTCACGAACGTTAAAACTTGTAAAAACTATATGATGACATATATATGGATATATATATATATAGTTAACATGATACTATGATAAGAAAACATATCATAAAGTATATTAACAATGAACTACATATGTAAAAACAAGACTACTAACTTAATGATTTTTAAACGAGACATATATGTAACGATTATCGTTGTAAAGACATTTAATGTATATATATCATATTAAGAGATATTCATACATGATAATATCATGATAATATAATAATTTAAAATCTCATTTGATATTATAAACATTGGGTTAACAACATTTAACAAGATCGTTAACCTAAAGGTTTCAAAACAACACTTACATGTAACGACTAACGATGACTTAACGACTCAGTTAAAATGTATATACATGTAGTGTTTTAATATGTATTTATACACTTTTGAAAGACTTCAATACACTTATCAAAATACTTCTACTTAACAAAAATGCTTACAATTACATCCTCGTTCAGTTTCATCAACAATTCTACTCGTATGCACCCGTATTCGTACTCGTACAATACACAGCTTTTAGATGTATGTACTATTGGTATATAAACTCCAATGATCAGCTCTTAGCAGCCCATGTGAGTCACCTAACACATGTGGGAACCATCATTTGGCAACTAGCATGAAATATCTCATAAAATTACAAAAATATGAGTAATCATTCATGACTTATTTACATGAAAACAAAATTACATATCCTTTATATCTAATCCATACACCAACGACCAAAAACACCTACAAATACTTTCATTCTTCAATTTTCTTCATCTAATTGATCTCTCTCAAGTTCTATCTTCAAGTTCTAAGTGTTCTTCATAAATTCCAAAAGTTCTAGTTTGATAAAATCAAGAATACTTTCAAGTTTGCTAGCTCACTTCCAATCTTGTAAGGTGATCATCCAACCTCAAGAAATCTTTGTTTCTTACAGTAGGTTATCATTCTAATACAAGGTAATAATCATATTCAAACTTTGGTTCAATTTCTATAACTATAACAATCTTATTTCAAGTGATGATCTTACTTGAACTTGTTTTCGTGTCATGATTCTGCTTCAAGAACTTCGAGCCATCCAAGGATCCATTGAAGCTAGATCCATTTTTCTATTTTCCAGTAGGTTTATCCAAGGAAATTAAGGTAGTAATGATGTTCATAACATCATTCGATTCATACATATAAAGCTATCTTATTCGAAGGTTTAAACTTGTAATCACTAGAACATAGTTTAGTTAATTCTAAACTTGTTCGCAAATAAAAGTTAATCCTTCTAACTTGAATTTTAAAATCAACTAAACACATGTTCTGTATCTATATGATATGCTAACTTAATGATTTAAAACCTGGAAACACGAAAAACACCGTAAAACCGGATTTACGCCGTCGTAGTAACACCGCGGGCTGTTTTGGGTTAGTTAATTAAAAACTATGATAAACTTTGATTTAAAAGTTGTTATTCTGAGAAAATGATTTTTATTATGAACATGAAACTATATCCAAAAATTATGGTTAAACTCAAAGTGGAAGTATGTTTTCTAAAATGGTCATCTAGACGTCGTTCTTTCGACTGAAATGACTACCTTTACAAAAACGACTTGTAACTTATTTTTCCGACTATAAACCTATAATTTTTCTGTTTAGATTCATAAAATAGAGTTCAATATGAAATCATAGCAATTTGATTCACTCAAAACGGATTTAAAATGAAGAAGTTATGGGTAAAACAAGATTGGATAATTTTTCTCATTTTAGCTACGTGAAAATTGGTAACAAATCTATTCCAACCATAACTTAATCAACTTGTATTGTATATTATGTAATCTTGAGATACCATAGACATGTATACAATGTTTCGACCTATCATGTCGACACATCTATATATATTTCGGAACAACCATAGACACTCTATATGTGAATGTTGGAGTTAGCTATACAGGGTTGAGGTTGATTCCAAAATATATATAGATTGAGTTGTGATCAATACTGAGATACGTATACACTGGGTCGTGGATTGATTCAAGATAATATTTATCGATTTATTTCTGTACATCTAACTGTGGACAACTAGTTATAGGTTACTAACGAGGACAGCTGACTTAATAAACTTAAAACATCAAAATATATTAAAAGTGTTGTAAATATATTTTGAACATACTTTAATATATATGTATATATTGTTATAGGTTCGTGAATCAACAGTGGCCAAGTCTTACTTCCCGACGAAGTAAAAATCTGTGAAAGTGAGTTATAGTCCCACTTTTAAAATCTAATATTTTTGGGATGAGAATACATGCAGGTTTTATAAATGATTTACAAAATAGACACAAGTACGTGAAACTACATTCTATGGTTGAATTATCGAAATCGAATATGCCCCTTTTTATTAAGTCTGGTAATCTAAGAATTAGGGAACAAACACCCTAATTGACGCGAATCCTAAAGGTAGATCTATTGGGCCTAACAAACCCCATCCAAAGTACCGGATGCTTTAGTACTTCGAAATTTATATCATATCCGAAGGGTGTCCCGGAATGATGGGGATATTCTTATATATGCATCTTGTTATTGTCGGTTACCAGGTGTTCACCATATGAATGATTTTTATCTCTATGTATGGGATGTGTATTGAAATATGAAATCTTGTGGTCTATTGTTACGATTTGATATATATAGGTTAAACCTATAACTCACCAACATTTTAGTTGACGTTTAAAGCATGTTTATTCTCAGGTGAATATTAAGAGCTTCCGCTGTTGCATACTAAAATAAGGACAAGATTTGGAGTCCATGTTTGTATGATATTGTGTAAAAACTGCATTCAAGAAACTGATTTCGATGTAACATATTTGTATTGTAAACCATTATGTAATGGTCGTGTGTAAACAGGATATTTTAGATTATCTTTATTTGATAATCTACGTAAAGCTTTTTAAACCTTTATTTATGAAATAAAGGTTATGGTTTGTTTTAAAAATGAATGCAGTCTTTGAAAAACGTCTCATATAGAGGTCAAAACCTCGCAACGATATCAATTAATATGGAACGTTTTTAATCAATAAGAACGGGACATTTCACCTATAACAATATATACATATATATCAAAGTATGTTCAAAATATATTTACAACACTTTTAATATATTTTGATGTTTTAAGTTTATTAAGTCAGCTGTCCTCGTTAGTAACCTACAACTAGTTGTCCACAGTTAGATGTACAGAAATAAATCGATAAATATTATCTTGAATCAATCCACGACCCAGTGTATACGTATCTCAGTATTGATCACAACTCAAACTATATATATTTTGGAATCAACCTCAACCCTGTATAGTTAACTCCAACATTCACATATAGAGTGTCTATGGTTGTTCCGAAATATATATAGATGTGTCGACATGATAGGTCGAAACATTTTATACGTGTCTATGGTATCTCAAGATTACATAATATACAATACAAGTTGATTAAGTTATGGTTGGAATAGATTTGTTACCAATTTTCACGTAGCTAAAATGAGAAAAATTATCCAATCTTGTTTTACCCATAACTTCTTCATTTTAAATCCGTTTTGAGTGAATCAAATTGCTATGGTTTCATATTGAACTCTATTTTATGAATCTAAACAGAAAAAGTATAGGTTTATAGTCGGAAAAATAAGTTACAAGTCGTTTTTGTAAAGGTAGTCATTTCAGTCGAAAGAACGACGTCTAGATGACCATTTTAGAAAACATACTTCCACTTTGAGTTTAACCATAATTTTTGGATATAGTTTCATGTTCATAATAAAAATCATTTTCTCAGAATAATAACTTTTAAATCAAAGTTTATCATAGTTTTTAATTAACTAACCCAAAACAGCCCGCGGTGTTACTACGACGGCGTAAATCCGGTATTACGGTGTTTTTCGTGTTTCCAGGTTTTAAATCATTAAGTTAGCATATCATATAGATATAGAACATGTGTTTAGTTGATTTTAAAAGTCAAGTTAGAAGGATTAACTTTTGTTTGCGAACAAGTTTAGAATTAACTAAACTATGTTCTAGTGATTACAAGTTTAAAACTTCGAATAAGATAGCTTTATATGTATGAATCGAATGATGTTATGAACATCATTACTACCTTAAGTTCTTTGGATAAAGCTACTGGAAAAGAGAAAAATGGATCTAGCTTCAACGGATCCTTGGATGGCTCGAAGTTCTTGAAGCAGAATCATGACACGAAAACAAGTTCAAGTAAGATCATCACTTGAAATAAGATTGTTATAGTTATAGAAATTGAACCAAAGTTTGAATATGATTATTACCTTGTATTAGAATGATAACCTACTGTAAGAAACAAAGATTTCTTGAGGTTGGATGATCACCTTACAAGATTGGAAGTGAGCTAGCAAACTTGAAAGTAATTCTTGCTTTAATGTAACTAGAACTTGTAGAATATATGAAGAACACTTAGAACTTGAAGATAGAACTTGAGAGAGATCAATTAGATGAAGAAAATTGAAGAATGAAAGTGTTTGTAGGTGTTTTTGGTCGTTGGTGTATGGATTAGATATAAAGGATATGTAATTTTGTTTTCATATAAATAAGTCATGAATGATTACTCATATTTTTATAATTTTATGAGATATTTCATGCTAGTTGCCAAATGATGGTTCCCACATGTGTTAGGTGACTCACATGGGCTGCTAAGAGCTGATCATTGAAGTGTATATACCAATAGTACATACATCTAAAAGCTGTGTATTGTACGAGTACGAATACGGGTGCATACAAGTAGAATTGTTGATGAAACTGAACGAGGATGTAATTGTAAGTATTTTTGTTAAGTAGAAGTAGTTTGATAAGTGTCTTGAAGTCTTTCAAAAGTGTATGAATACATATTAAAACACTACATGTATATACATTTTAACTGAGTCGTTAAGTCATCGTTAGTCGTTACATGTAAATGTTGTTTTGAAACCTTTAGGTTAACGATCTTGTTGAATGTTGTTAACCCATTGTTTATTATAACAAATGAGATTTAAATTGTTATATTATCATGATATTATGATATATAATATATCTTAGTATGATGTATATACAGTTAAATGTCGTTACAACGATAATCGTTACATATATGTCTCGTTTCGAAATCATTAAGTTAGTAGTCTTATTTTTACATATGTATTTCATTGTTAATACACTTAATAATATATTTACTTATCATTTAACATAATTAACCAAGTGTATCAATATCTTAATATGATTCATATGTACCTAGTAAGACGTTGTTATAACGATAATCGTTATATATATCGTTTTCGAGTTTCTTAAATTAATAGTCTCATTTTTATGTATATAACTCATTGTTAGAATACCTAATGAGATACATACTTATAATAAAAACATGTTAACTATATATATAACCATATATATGTCATCGTATAGTTTTTACAAGTTTTAACGTTCGTGAATCACCGGTCAACTTGGGTGGTCAATTGTCTATATGAAACATATTTCAATTAATCAAGTCTTAACAAGTTTGATTGCTTAACATGTTGGAAACATTTAATCATGTAAATATCAATCTCAATTAATATATATAAACATGGAAAAGTTCGGGTCACTACATTACCTACCCGTTAAATAAATTTCGTCCCGAAATTTTAAGCTGTTGAAGGTGTTGACGAATATTCTGGAAATAGATGCGGGTATTTCTTCTTCATCTGATCTTCACGCTCCCAGGTGAACTCGGGTCCTCTACGAGCATTCCATCGAACCTTAACAATTGGTATCTTGTTTTGCTTAAGTCTTTTAACCTCACGATCCATTATTTCGACGGGTTCTTCGATGAATTGAAGTTTTTCGTTGATTTGGATTTCATCTAATGGAATAGTGAGATCTTCTTTAGCAAAACATTTCTTCAAATTCGAGACGTGGAAAGTGTTATGTACAGCCGCGAGTTGTTGAGGTAACTCAAGTCGGTAAGCTACTGGTCCGACACGATCAATAATCTTGAATGGTCCAATATACCTTGGATTTAATTTCCCTCGTTTACCAAATCGAACAACACCTTTCCAAGGTACAACTTTAAGCATGACCATCTCTCCAATTTCAAATTCTATATCTTTTCTTTTAATGTCAGTGTAGCTCTTTTGTCGACTTTGGGCGGTTTTCAACCGTTGTTGAATTTGGATGATCTTCTCGGTAGTTTCTTGTATAATCTCCGGACCCGTAATCTGTGTATCCCCCACTTCACTCCAACAAATCGGAGACCTGCACTTTCTACCATAAAGTGCTTCAAACGGCGCCATCTCAATGCTTGAATGGTAGCTGTTGTTGTAGGAAAATTCTGCTAACGGTAGATGTCGATCCCAACTGTTTCCGAAATCAATAACACATGCTCGTAGCATGTCTTCAAGCGTTTGTATCGTCCTTTCGCTCTGCCCATCAGTTTGTAGATGATAGGCAGTACTCATGTCTAGACGAGTTCCTAATGCTTGCTGTAATATCTGCCAGAATCTTGAAATAAATCTGCCATCCCTATCAGAGATAATAGAGATTGGTATTCCATGTCTGGAGACGACTTCCTTCAAATACAGTCGTGCTAACTTCTCCATCTTGTCATCTTCTCTTATTGGCAGGAAGTGTGCTGATTTGGTGAGACGATCAACTATTACCCAAATAGTATCAAAACCACTTGCAGTCCTTGGCAATTTAGTGATGAAATCCATGGTAATGTTTTCCCATTTCCATTCTAGGATTTCGGGTTGTTGAAGTAGACCTGATGGTTTCTGATGCTCAGCTTTGACCTTAGAACACGTCAAACATTCTCCTACGTATTTAGCAACATCGGCTTTCATACCCGGCCACCAAAAATGTTTCTTGAGATCCTTGTACATCTTCCCCGTTCCAGGATGTATTGAGTATCTGGTTTTATGAGCTTCTCTAAGTACCATTTCTCTCATATCTCCAAATTTTGGTACCCAAATCCTTTCAGCCCTATACCGCGTTCCGTCTTCCCGAATATTAAGATGCTTCTCCGATCCTTTGGGTATTTCATCCTTTAAATTTCCCTCTTTTAAAACTCCTTTTTGCGCCTCCTTTATTTGAGTAGTAAGGTTATTATGAATCATTATATTCATAGATTTTACTCGAATGGGTTCTCTGTCCTTCCTGCTCAAGGCATCGGCTACCACATTTGCCTTCCCCGGGTGGTAACGAATCTCAAAGTCGTAATCATTTAATAATTCAATCCACCTACGCTGCCTCATATTCAGTTGTTTCTGATTAAATATGTGTTGAAGACTTTTGTGGTCGGTATATATAATACTTTTGACCCCATATAAGTAGTGCCTCCAAGTCTTTAATGCAAAAACAACCGTGCCTAATTCCAAATCATGCGTCGTATAATTTTGTTCGTGAATCTTCAATTGTCTAGACGCATAAGCAATCACCTTTGTTCGTTGCATTAATACACAATCGAGACCTTGCTTTGATGCGTCACAATAAATCACAAAATCATCATTCCCTTCAGGCAATGACAATATAGGTGCCGTAGTTAGCTTTTTCTTCAATAACTGAAACGCTTTCTCTTGTTCATCATTCCATTCAAATTTCTTCCCTTTATGCGTTAATGCAGTCAAGGGTTTTGCTATTCTGGAAAAGTCTTGGATGAACCTTCTGTAGTAACCAGCTAGTCCTAAAAACTGGCGTATGTGTTTCGGAGTTTTCGGGGTTTCCCACTTTTCAACAGTTTCTATCTTTGCCGGATCCACCTTAATACCTTCTTTGTTCACTATGTGACCGAGGAATTGAACTTCTTCCTACCAAAATGCACACTTTGAAAACTTAGCGTACAATTCTTCCTTCCTCAATACTTCTAACACCTTTCTCAAATGTTCACCGTGTTCTTGGTCATTCTTTGATTAAATAAGTATGTCATCAATGAAAACAATGACAAACTTGTCAAGGTATGGTCCACACACTCGGTTCATAAGGTCCATGAACACAGCTGGTGCATTAGTTAAACCAAATAGCATGACCATAAACTCGTAATGACCGTAACGTGTTCTGAAAGCAGTCTTTGGAATATCATCTTCTTTCACCCGCATTTGATGATACCCGGAACGTAAGTCAATCTTTGAATAAACAGACGAGCCTTGTAGTTGATCAAATAAGTCGTCGATTCTCGGTAGTGGGTAGCGGTTCTTGATGGTAAGTTTGTTCAACTCTCGGTAGTCGATACACAACCTGAATGTACCATCTTTCTTCTTGACAAACAAAACAGGAGCTCCCCACGGTGATGTGCTTGGTCGAATGAAACCACGCTCTAAAAGTTCTTGTAATTGGCTTTGCAGTTCTTTCATCTCACTGGGTGTGAGTCTGTAAGGAGCACGAGCTATTGGTGCAGCTCCTGGTACAAGATCTATTTGAAATTCAACGGATCGATGTGGGGGTAATCCCGGTAATTCTTTCGGAAATACATCGGGAAATTCTTTTGAGACGGGAACATCATTGATGCTCTTTTCTTCAGTTTGTACTTTCTCGATGTGTGCTAGAACAGCATAGCAACCTTTTCTTATTAGTTTTTGTGCCTTCAAATTACTAATAAGATGTAGCTTCGTGTTGCCCTTTTCTCCGTACACCATTAAGGGTTTTCCTTTTTCTCGTATAATGCGAATTGCATTTTTGTAACAAACGATCTCTGCTTTCACTTCTTTCAATCAGTCCATACCGATTATCACATCAAAACTCTCTAACTCTACTGGTATCAAATCAATCTTAAATGTTTCGCTAACCAGTTTAATTTCTCGATTCCGACATATATTATCTGCTGAAATTAATTTACCATTTGCTAATTCGAGTAAAAATTTACTATCCAAAGGCGTCAATGGACAACTTAATTTAGCATAAAAATCTCTACTCATATAGCTTCTATCCGCACCCGAATCAAATAAAACGTAAGCAGATTTATTGTCAATAAGAAACGTACCCGTAACAAGCTCCGGGTCTTCTTGTGCCTCTGCCGCATTAATATTGAAAACTCTTCCGCGGCCTTGTCCATTCGTGTTTCCTGGTTCGGGCAATTTCTAATAATGTGGCCCGGTTTTCCACATTTATAACAAACTACATTGGCATAACTTGCTCCGACACTACTTGCTCCGCCATTACTCGTTCCGACACCATTTGTTCCTTTCGTTCTATTAACCCCTGGTCTGTAGACCTCACACTTCGCCGCGCTATGACCATTTCTTTTACACTTGTTGCAAAATTTGGTGCAGAACCCCGAGTGATACTTTTCACACCTTTGGCATAGCTGCTTCTGATTGTTGTTGTTGTTGCGGTTATTATTGTTGTTGGGATGATTGTTGTAGTTGTTGTTATTGTTGTTGTTGTTGTTGGGCCGTTTGTTGTAGTTGCGATTGATGTTGCGATTGTTGGGATAATTGTTGCGATTATTGTTGTAATTGCTGTTGTTGTTGTATTGGTGATTCTTATCACCGTTTTCCTCCCACTTTCTTTTGACTTGCTTTACATTGGCCTCTTCAGCAGTCTGTTCTTTAATTCTTTCTTCAATCTGGTTCACTAGTTTGTGAGCCATTCTACATGCCTGTTGTATGGAGGCGGGCTCGTGTGAACTTATATCTTCTTGGATCCTTTCCGGTAATCCTTTCACAAACGCGTCGATCTTCTCTTCCTCATCTTCGAATGCTCCCGGACACAATAGGCACAATTCTGTGAATCGTCTTTCGTACGTGGTAATATCAAATCCTTGGGTTCGTAACCCTCTAAGTTCTGTCTTGAGCTTATTGACCTCGATTCTGGGACGGTACTTCTCGTTCATCAAGTGCTTGAATGCTGACCACGGTAGTGCGTACGCATCGTCTTGTCCCACTTGCTCTAGATAGGTATTCCACCATGTTAACGCAGAACCTGTGAAGGTATGCGTAGCGTACTTCACTTTGTCCTCTTCAATACACTTACTTATGGCAAACACCGATTCGACCTTCTCGGTCCACCGTTTCAATCCGATCGGTCCTTCGGTTCCATCAAATTCCAAAGGTTTGCAGGCAGTGAATTCTTTGTAGGTGCATCCTACACGATTTCCTGTACTGCTAGATCCAAGGTTATTGTTGGTATGTAGCGCAGCCTGTACTGCGGCTATGTTTGAAGCTAGAAAAGTACGGAATTCCTCTTCATTCATATTCACGGTGTGTCGAGTAGTCGGTGCCATTTCCTTCAAAATATTCAAATGGAACAAGTTAATCATACAGAATATTAAGAGTAGTTAATAGTATTTCGTAGCATAATATGAACTCATTTATAAAATCTTTTTCTTCATATTAGCGTTTTATAAGTTTAAATTCGGGTAGTACCTACCCGTTAAGTTCATACTTAGTAGCTAATATACAATTCAACTACTACAATTCTATATGAAAAACTGATTATAATAATATTTCGCGTTCAAACTTTTACACAATATTTTACAAACTTACAATACCGCTTATTTTACATATAGCATGAAATATAGCACACAATAAATTTGATACAAGATGGTTGTGAAGATAATTCTAGCTAGTACACAAGTCGTTCAGCAAAGGCAATAAAGACACGTAATTCATACGTCCAGAAACAAGTCATGCATTCTGGTTTTACTAGGATTACTTCCCATCCTTGGTCTTGTGGAACATAACCGTTATGGCCATTGATAAGACAGCGTGTTGTAACGTCGTCAAAAGGACGAGGGTTACGTAATGTCCAACAGTCCCGTAACAATCTAAAAACCTCATTTCTTACCCCAATTACCGACTCCGTCACTTGTGGAAACGTTTTGTTTAATAGTTGTAGGCCGATGTTCTTGTTCTCACTTTGGTGAGAAGCGAACATTACTAATCCGTAAGCATAACATGCTTCTTTATGTTGCATGTTAGCCGCTTTTTCTAAATCACGAAGTCCAATATTCGGATATATTGAGTCAAAATAATTTCTTAACCCATTGCGTAGAATAGCATTTGGGTTCCCCGCAATATATGCGTCAAAGTAAACACATCGTAACTTATGGATTTCCCAATGTGATATCTCCCATCTTTCGAACGAAAGCCTTTTATAAACCAAGGCATTCTTGGAACATTCTTCGAATGTCTTACAAACTGATCTCGCCTTAAATAGTTGTGCCGAAGAATTCTGACCGACTCTAGACAAGATTTCATCAATCATGTCTCCGGGTAGGTCTCTTAAAATATTGGGTTGTCTATCCATTTTGTGTTTTTAAACTGTAAAATAGACAAGAGTTAGATTCATAAAAAAATACTTATTAATACAAGCAATTTTTACATATATCATAAAGCATAAGCACACTATATTACTTATATTACACCACACGAATACAACTATCTTATTCCGACTCGCTTGTTTCTTCTTCTTCGGTTTTGGTTCGTTTTGCCAAGTTTCTAGGGATATATGATGTTCCCCTAATACGAGCCGTCGTTATCCACATTGGTTTAGAAAAACCTGGTGGTTTAGAGGTTCCCGGGTCATTGTTACAACTTAAGGACTTCGGGGGTTGACGATACATATAAAGTTCATCGGGATTGGAATTAGATTTCTCTATTTTTATGTCCTTTCCCTTATTATTTTCTTTTGCCTTTTTAAATTCAGTTGGGGTAATTTCTATAACATCAATGGAATTCTCGTCGGAATCCGATTCATCGGAGAATTGGTAATCCTCCCAATATTTTGCTTCCTTGGCGGAAACACCATTGACCATAATTAACCTTGGTCGGTTGGTTGAGGATTTTCTTTTACTTAACAGTTTTATTATTTCCCCCACCGGTTCTATTTCTTCATCCGGTTCCGATTCTTCTTCCGGTTCCGATTCTTCTTCTGTTTCCGACTCTTCTTCCGGTTCCTCTTCGGGAACTTGTGAATCAGTCCACGAATCATTCCAATTTACATTTGACTCTTCATTATTATTAGGTGAGTCAATGGGACTTGTTCTAGAGGTAGACATCTATCACATAATATCAAACGCGTTAAGAGATTAATATATCACATAATATTCACATGTTAAAAATATATAGTTTCCAACAAAATTTGTTAAGCAATCATTTTTCAAGTAAACACGGTCGAAGTCCAGACTCACTAATGCATCCTAACAAACTAGATAAGATACACTAATACAAAATTCTGGTTCTCTAAGACCAACGCTCGGATACCAACTGAAATGTCCCGTTCTTATTGATTAAAAACGTTCCATATTAATTGATTTCGTTGCGAGGTTTTGACCTCTATATGAGACGTTTTTCAAAGACTGCATTCATTTTTAAAACAAACCATAACCTTTATTTCATAAATAAAGGTTTGAAAAGCTTTACGTAGATTATCAAATAATGATAATCTAAAATATCCTGTTTACACACGACCATTACATAATGGTTTACAATACAAATATGTTACATCGAAATCAGTTTCTTGAATGCAGTTTTTACACAATATCATACAAACATGGACTCCAAATCTTGTCCTTATTTTAGTATGCAACAGCGAAAGCTCTTAATATTCACCTGAGAATAAACATGCTTTAAACGTCAACAAAAATGTTGGTGAGTTATAGGTTTAACCTATATATATCAAATCGTAACAATAGACCACAAGATTTCATATTTCAATACACATCCCATACATAGAGATAAAAATCATTCATATGGTGAACACCTGGTAACCGACATTAACAAGATGCATATATAAGAATATCCCCATCATTCCGGGACACCCTTCGGATATGATATAAATTTCGAAGTACTAAAGCATCCGGTACTTTGGATGAGGTTTGTTAGGCCCAATAGATCTATCTTTAGGATTCGCGTCAATTAGGGTGTCTGTTCCCTAATTCTTAAATTACCAGACTTAATAAAAAGGGGCATATTCGATTTCGATAATTCAACCATAGAATGTAGTTTCACGTACTTGTGTCTATTTTGTAAATCATTTATAAAACCTGCATGTATTCTCATCCCAAAAATATTAGATTTTAAAAGTGGGACTATAACTCACTTTCACAGATTTTTACTTCGTCGGGAAGTAAGACTTGGCCACTGGTTGATTCACGAACCTATAACAATATATACATATATATCAAAGTATGTTCAAAATATATTTACAACACTTTTAATATATTTTGATGTTTTAAGTTTATTAAGTCAGCTGTCCTCGTTAGTAACCTACAACTAGTTGTCCACGGTTAGATGTACAGAAATAAATCGATAAATATTATCTTGAATCAGTCCACGACCCAGTGTATACGTATCTCAGTATTGATCACAACTCAAACTATATATATTTTGGAATCAACCTCAACCCTGTATAGCTAACTCCAACATTCACATATAGAGTGTCTATGGTTGTTCCGAAATATATATAGATGTGTCGACATGATAGGTTGAAACATTGTATACGTGTCTATGGTATCTCAAGATTACATAATATATAATACAAGTTGATTAAGTTATGGTTGGAATAGATTTGTTACCAATTTTCACGTAGCTAAAATGAGAAAAATTATCCAATCTTGTTTTACCCATAACTTCTTCATTTTAAATCCGTTTTGAGTGAATCAAATTGCTATGGTTTCATATTGAACTCTATTTTATGAATCTAAACAGAAAAAGTATAGGTTTATAGTTGGAAAAATAAGTTACAAGTCGTTTTTGTAAAGGTAGTCATTTCAGTCGAAAGAACGACGTCTAGATGACCATTTTAGAAAACATACTTCCACTTTGAGTTTAACCATAATTTTTGGATATAGTTTCATGTTCATAATAAAAATCATTTTCTCAGAATAACAACTTTTAAATCAAAGTTTATCATAGTTTTTAATTAACTAACCCAAAACAGCCCGCGGTGTTACTACGACGGCGTAAATCCGGTATTACGGTGTTTTTCGTGTTTCCAGGTTTTAAATCATTAAGTTAGCATATCATATAGATATAGAACATGTGTTTAGTTGATTTTAAAAGTCAATTTAGAAGGATTAACTTTTGTTTGCAAACAAGTTTAGAATTAACTAAACTATGTTCTAGTGATTACAAGTTTAAAACTTCGAATAAGATAGCTTTATATGTATGAATCGAATGATGTTATGAACATCATTACTACCTTAAGTTCTTTGGATAAAGCTACTGGAAAAGAGAAAAATGGATCTAGCTTCAACGGATCCTTGGATGGCTCGAAGTTCTTGAAGCAGAATCATGACACGAAAACAAGTTCAAGTAAGATCATCACTTGAAATAAGATTGTTATAGTTATAGAAATTGAACCAAAGTTTGAATATGATTATTACCTTGTATTAGAATGATAACCTACTGTAAGAAACAAAGATTTCTTGAGGTTGGATGATCACCTTACAAGATTGGAAGTGAGCTAGCAAACTTGAAAGTATTCTTGCTTTTATGTAACTAGAACTTGTAGAATATATGAAGAACACTTAGAACTTGAAGATAGAACTTGAGAGAGATCAATTAGATGAAGAAAATTGAAGAATGAAAGTGTTTGTAGGTATTTTTGGTCGTTGGTGTATGGATTAGATATAAAGGATATGTAATTTTGTTTTCATGTAAATAAGTCATGAATGATTACTCATATTTTTGTAATTTTATGAGATATTTCATGCTAGTTGCCAAATGATGGTTCCCACATGTGTTAGGTGACTCACATGGGCTGCTAAGAGCTGATCATTGAAGTGTATATACCAATAGTACATACATCTAAAAGCTGTGTATTGTACGAGTACGAATACGGGTGCATACGAGTAGAATTGTTGATGAAACTGAACGAGGATGTAATTGTAAGTATTTTTGTTAAGTAGAAGTAGTTTGATAAGTGTCTTGAAGTCTTTCAAAAGTGTATGAATACATATTAAAACACTACATGTATATACATTTTAACTGAGTCGTTAAGTCATCGTTAGTCGTTACATGTAAATGTTGTTTTGAAACCTTTAGGTTAACGATCTTGTTGAATGTTGTTAACCCATTGTTTATTATAACAAATGAGATGTTAAATTGTTATATTATCATGATATTATGATATATAATATATCTTAGTATGATGTATATACAGTTAAATGTCGTTACAACGATAATCGTTACATATATGTCTCGTTTCGAAATCATTAAGTTAGTAGTCTTATTTTTACATATGTATTTCATTGTTAATACACTTAATAATATATTTACTTATCATTTAACATAATTAACCAAGTGTATCAATATCTTAATATGATTCATATGTACCTAGTAAGACGTTGTTATAACGATAATCGTTATATATATCGTTTTCGAGTTTCTTAAATTAATAGTCTCATTTTTATGTATATAACTCATTGTTAAAATACCTAATGAGATACATACTTATAATAAAAACATGTTAACTATATATATAACCATATATATGTCATCGTATAGTTTTTACAAGTTTTAACGTTCGTGAATCACCGGTCAACTTGGGTGGTCAATTGTCTATATGAAACATATTTCAATTAATCAAGTCTTAACAAGTTTGATTGCTTAACATGTTGGAAACATTTAATCATGTAAATATCAATCTCAATTAATATATATAAACATGGAAAAGTTCGGGTCACTACATTGATCAGCACCATGGAACACCTCCAACAAACACCAAGAACACCTTCATATTTGGTTTCTACTTTTATTTGTTACTACGTTGATTCGGTCACTGAAGTCACCACCATTATAACCACCTTGCATTTTATGTAGCTATAAACCGAAAACCATGGGAGTGTTTCTGCTATTCGATTGTTTAGTACATGTTTCCTCTGGTTCGATCACTAACCAGCAATCTAATTATCGTCTTCATCTACAAGAACACCCATCACCCTTGAACACCATGATCACGCTGCAGCCTACAACTTCTGTTTTCGATTTCATTCAAACAACCAAAGGAACCACCTTCACAATCACAATTCAACAAATCGCCACCTTACCACTTCTATCATTCATTTTCATTAACAATTATCCCCAAGGATCACTTTGAAATGTCCCGTTCATATTGATTATAAACGTTCCAAATTAATTGATTTCGTTGCGAGGTTTTGACATCTATATGAGACGTTTTTCAAAGACTGCATTCGTTTTTAAAAACAAACCATAATCTTTATTTTATCGACAAGGTTAAAAGGACATCACCTAGATTATCCAGAAATGATAATCTAAAATATCACACTTACACACTACCAATACATATTGGTTTACAATATTAATATGTTACAATAAAGTAAATCTCGAATGCAGTTTTTAATCAATATTATACAAGCATGCTGACACCAAATCTTGTCCTTATTTTAGCATGCAACAGCGGAAGCTCTTAATAATCACCTGAGAATAAACATGCTTTAAACGTCAACAAAAATGTTGGTGAGTTATAGGTTTAACCTATATATTTATCAAATCATAATAATAGACCACAAGATTTCATATTTCAATATACATCCCATACATTGAGATAAAAATCATTCATGTGGATTGAACACCTGGTAATCGACATTAACAAGATGCATATAAGAATATCCCATCATTCCGGGACATCCATCAGACATGATATAAAAACTCGAAGTACTAAAGCATCCGCTACAACGGATGGGGTTTGTTGGGCCCAATAGATCTATCTTTAGGATTCGCGTCAATTAGTAGACTGGTTTACTAAGTCTTAGGTTACCAAGTAAAAAGGGGCATATTCGGCTTCGATCGTTCAACCATAGAAAGTAGTTTCATGTACTTGTGTCTATTTTGTAAATCATTTATAAAACTGCATGTAGTCTCATCCCAAAATATTAGATTTTAAAAGTGGGCCTATAACTCACTTTCACAGATGTTTACTTCGTCGGGAAGTAAGACTTGGCCACTGGTCGATTCATGAACCTATAACAAATATGTACATATATATCAAAGTATGTTCAAAATATATTTACAACATTTTTAATACGTTTTAATATTTTAAGTTTATTAAGTCAGCTGTCCTCGTTAGTAACCTACAACTAGTTGTCCATAGTTAGATGTACAGAAATAAATTGATATATATTATCTTGACCCAATCCACGACCCAGTATATACACATCTCAGGCTAGATCACAACTCAAAGTATATATATTTTTAGAATCAACCTCAACCCTGTATAGCTAACTCAAACATTACTTCATATAGAGTGTCTATGGTTGTTCCAAATAATATATATACATGGGTCGATATGATATGTCAAAACATTTTCATACGTGTCTATGGTATCCCAAGATTACATAATATATTAGAATACATGTATAATACAATATAAGTTAGCTAGGATATGATTTGTATAGAATTGTTACAATTTTCACGTAGCTACAACAAGAAAAATTATCCAATCTTGTTTTACCCATAACTTCTTCGTTTTAAATCCCTTTTGAGTGATTCAAGTTGCTATGGTTTCATATTGAACTTAAGTTTATGAATCTAAACAGAAAAAGTATAAGTTTATAGTCAGAAATATAAGTTACAAGTTATTTTTTTAAGAGGTAGTCATTTCAGTCGAAAGAACGACGTCTTGATGACCATTTTGAAAAACATACTTCCACTTTGAGTTTAACCATGGTTTTTGGATATAATTTCATGTTCATAAGAAAAATCATTTTCCCAGAAGAATAACTTTTAAATCAAAGTTTATGATAGTTTTTAATTATCAAACCAAAAACAGCCCGCGGTGTTACTACGACGGCATATATCTGGTTTTACGGTGTTTTTCGTGTTTTCGGGTTTTAAATCATTAAGTTAGCATATCATATAGATATAGAACATGTGTTTAGTTGATTTTAAAAGTCAAGTTAGAAGGATTAACTTTTGTTTGCGAACAAGTTTAGAATTAACTAAACTATGTTCTAGTGATTACAAATTTAAACCTTCGAATAAGGTAGTTTTATATATATGAATCGAATGATGTTATGAACATCATTACTACCTCAAGTTTAGTAGGTAAACCTACTCTAAATGATTAAAAAATAACTTGAGCTTCAAAGGATCTTTGATGGCTTGAAAGTTCTTGAAATAGAATCATGACACAAAAACAAGTTCAAGTAAGATTATTACTCGAATTAAGATAGTTATAGTTATAGAAATTGAATCAAAGATTGAATATGAATATTAACTTGATTTAGAAAGATAACCTACTGTAAATAACAAAGGTTTCTTGATCTTAGATGATTGCTTGGAATGGATTAGGAAACTTGGAAGTAAACTTGTAAACTTGGAAGTAAACTTGTAAACTTGGAAGAGTTCTTGATATGTTCTTGAGTAATTGTTTTTATGATGATTATAGGTAATAACCAAAGCTTGTATTTGATGATTTTTACTGGAAAAATAGTAACTTAGACATTCATGGAGGAGTGTGTATGTTTTGAGAGAGAATTGGGAAGAAAATTAGAAGTGAAATGGACTAGGTGGTGAGTGGTGAAGGTGAGTGGGGTTAAAAGGAGTTCTTGTTTTTGTTTCCTTGCTCATAAGTCATGCTAGTTGTCTAATTGTCGGTTCCACATGTTTGTTGACTATCTAGGGCTGCTAAGAGCTGAATTATTATGTGTATATACCAATAGTATATATGTCTAGGAGCTGGGTATTGTACGAGTACGAATACAGTTGCATACAAGTAGAATTGTTGATGAAAATGAATGAGAATGCAATTGTAAGCATTTTTGTTAAGTAGAAGTACTTTGATATGTGTCTTGAAGTCTTTCAAAAGTGTACTAATACATCTAAATACACTACATGTATATACATTTTAACTGAGTCGTTAAGTCATCGTTAGTCGTTACATGTAAGTGTTGTTTTGAAACCTTTAAGTTAACGATCTCATTTAATATTGTTAACCCATTATTTATTATATCTAATGAGATGTTAAATTATTACATTATCAAGATATTATGATGTACGAATATATCTTAATATGATATATATACATTAAAATGTCGTTACAACGATAATCGTTACATATATGCCTCGTTTCAAAATTCTTAAGTTAGTAGTCTCGTTTTACATATGTAGTTCATTGTTAACATACTTAATGATATATATAATTATTATTTTATCATGTTAAATATAGTGTAACAATATCTTAATATGATACATATGTATTTAGTAAGACGTTGTTATAACGATAATCGTTATATATATCGTTTCGAGTTTCTTAATTCAATAGACTCAATTTTATGTATATAAATCATTGTTAAAATACCTAATGAGATACTTACTTATCATAATATCATGTTAACTATATATATAATCATATATATGTCATCATATAGTTTTTACAAGTTTTAACGTTCGTGAATCACCGGTCAACTTGGGTGGTCAATTGTCTATATGAAATCTATTTCAATTAATCAAGTATTAACAAGTTTGATTGCTTAACATGTTGGAAACACTTAATCATGTAAATAATAATTTCATTTAATATATATAAACATGGAAAAGTTCGGGTCACTACAGTACCTACCCGTTAAATAAATTTCGTCCCGAAATTTTAAGCAGTTGGAGGTGTTGACGTATCTTCTGGAAATAAGTGCGGGTATTTCTTCTTCATCTGATCTTCTCATTCCCAGATGAACTCGAGTCCTCTAGCAGCATTCAATCGAACTTTAACAATTGGTATCTTATTTTGCTTAAGTCTTTTAACCTCACGATCCATTATTTCGACGGGTTCTTCGACGAATTGAAGTTTTTCGTTGATTTGGATTTCGTCTAACGGAATAGTGAGATCTTCTTTAGCAAAACATTTTTTCAAATTTGAGACGTGGAAAGTGTTATGTACAGCCGCGAGTTGTTGTGGTAATTCAAGTCGGTAAGCTACTAGTCTGACACGATCAATAATCTTGAATGGTCCTATATACCTTGGATTTAATTTCCCTCGTTTACCAAATCGAACAACGCCTTTCCAAGGTGCAACCTTAAGCATGACCATCTCTCCAATTTCAAATTCTATATCTTTTCTTTTAATGTCGGCGTAGCTCTTTTGTCGACTTTAGGAGGTTTTCAACCGTTGTTGAATTTGGATGATGTTCTCGGTAGTTTCTTGTATTATCTCCGGACCCCTAATCTGTCTATCCCCCACTTCACTTCAACAAATCAGAGACCTGCACTTTCTACCATAAAGTGCTTCAAACGGTGCCATCTCAATGCTTGAATGGTAGTTGTTGTTGTAGGAAAATTCTGCTAACGGAAGGTGTCGATCCCAAATGTTTCCGAAATCAATAACACATGCTCGTAGCATGTCTTCAAGCATTTGTATCGTCCATTCACTCTGCCCATCAGTTTGTGGATGATAAGCAGTACTCATGTCTAGACGAGTTCCTAATGCTTGCTGTAATGTCTGCCAAAATCTTGAAATAAATCTGCCATCCCTATCAGAGATAATAGAGATTGGTATTCCATGTCTGGAGACGACTTCCTTCAAATACAATCTTGTTAACTTCTCCATCTTTTCATCTTCTCTTATTGGCAGGAAGTGTGCTGATTTGGTGAGACGATCAACTATTACCCAAATAGTATCAAAACCACTTGCAGTCCTTGGTAATTTAGTGATGAAATCCATGGTAATGTTTTCCCATTTCCATTCTGGGATTTCGGGTTGTTGAAGTAGACCTGATGGTTTCTGATGTTCCGCTTTGACCTTAGAACACGTCAAACATTCTCCTACGTATTTAGCAACATCGGCTTTCATACCCGGCCACCAAAAATGTTTCTTGAGATCCTTGTACATCTTCCCCATTCCAGGGTGTATTGAGTATCTGGTTTTATGAGCTTCTCTAAGTACCATTTCTCTCATATCTCCAAATTTTGGTACCCAAATTCTTTCAGCCTATACCGGGTTCCGCCTTCCCGAATATTAAGATGCTTCTCCGATCCTTTGGGTATTTCATCCTTTAAATTTCCCTCTTTTAAAACTCCTTGTTGCGCCTCCTTTATTTGAGTAGTAAGGTTATTGTGAATCATTATATTCATAGCTTTTACTCAAATGGGTTCTCTGTCCTTTCTTCTCAAGGCGTCGGCTACCACATTTGCCTTCCCCGGGTGGTAACGAATCTCAAAGTCGTAATCATTCCACAATTCAATCCACCTGCACTGTCTCATGTTCAGTTATTTCTGATTAAATATGTGTTGAAGACTTTTGTGGGCGGTATATATAACACTTTTGACCCCATATAAGTGGTGCCTCCAAGTCTTTAATGCAAAAACAACCGCGCCTAATTCCAAATCATGCGTCGTATAATTCTGCTCGTGAATCTTCAATTGTCTAGACGCATAAGCAATTACCTTCGTTCATTGCATTAATACACAACCGAGACCTTGCTTTGAAGCGTCATAATATATCACAAAATCATCATTCCCTTCAGGTAATGATAATATAGGTGCCGTAGTTAACCTTTTCTTTAACAATTGAAACGTTTTCTCTTATTCATCCTTCCATTCAAATTTCCTCCCTTTATGCGTTAATGCAGTCAAGGGTTTTGCTATTCTGGAAAAATCTTAGATGAACCTTCTGTAGTAACCAACTAGTCCTAAAAATTGGCGTATATGTTTCGGAGTTTTCGGGGTTTTTCATTTTTCAACGGTTTCAATCTTTGCTGGATCCACCTGAATACCTTCTTTGTTCACTATGTGACCGAGGAATTGAACTTCTTCCAACCAAAACGCACACTTTGAAAACTTAGCGTACAATTTTTCCTTTCTTAACAACTCTAGCACTTTTCTCAAATGTTCTTCATGCTCTTGGTCATTCTTTGAGTAAATAAGTATGTCATCGATGAAAACAATGACAAACTTGTCAAGGTATGGTCCACACACTTGGTTCATGAGGTCCATGAATACAGCTGGTGCGTTAGTCAACCCAAACAGCATAACCATAAACTCGTAATGACCGTAACGCGTCCTAAAAGCAGTCTTTGGAATATCATCCTCCTTCACCCGCATTTGATGATACCCAGAACGTAAATCAATCTTAGAATAAACCGATGAGCCATGTAGTTGATCAAATAAGTCATTGATTCTCAGTAGTGGGTAGCGGTTCTTGATGGAAGAGTGTGTGTATAGAATATAAGTTAGCTAGGATATGATTTGTATAGAATTGTTACAATTTTCACGTAGCTACAACAAGAAAAATTATCCAATCTTGTTTTACCCATAACTTCTTCGTTTTAAATCCCTTTTGAGTGATTCAAGTTGCTATGGTTTCATATTGAACTTAAGTTTATGAATCTGAACAGAAAAAGTATAAGTTTATAGTCAGAAATATAAGTTACAAGTTATTTTTTAAGAGGTAGTCATTTCAGTCTAAAGAACGACGTCTTGATGACCATTTTGAAAAACATACTTCCACTTTGAGTTTAACCATGGTTTTTGGATATAATTTCATGTTCATAAGAAAAATCATTTTCCCAAAAGAACAACTTTTAAATCAAAGTTTATGATAGTTTTTAATTATCAAACCCAAAACAGCCCGCGGTGTTACTACGACGGCATATATCCGATTTTACGGTGTTTTTCGTGTTTTAGGGTTTTAAATCATTAAGTTAGCATATCATATAGATATAGAACATGTGTTTAGTTGATTTTAAAAGTCAAGTTAGAAGGATTAACTTTTGTTTGCGAACAAGTTTAGAATTAACTAAACTATGTTCTAGTGATTACAAATTTAAATCTTCGAATAAGGTAGTTTTATATATATGAATCGAATGATGTTATGAACATCATTACTACCTCAAGTTTAGTAGATAAACCTACTGTAAATGATTAAAAAATAACTTGAGCTTCAAAGGATCTTTGATGGCTTGAAAGTTCTTGAAATAGAATCATGACACAAAAACAAGTTCAAGTAAGATTATTACTCGAATTAAGATAGTTATAGTTATAGAAATTGAATCAAAGATTGAATATGAATATTACCTTGATTTAGAAAGATAACCTACTGTAAATAACAAAGGTTTCTTGATCTTAGATGATTGCTTGGAATGGATTAGGAAACTTGGAAGTAAACTTGTAAACTTGGAAGAGTTCTTGATGTGTTCTTGAGTAATTATTTTTAAGATGATTATAGGTAATAACCAAAGCTTGTATTTGATGATTTTTACTGGAAAAATAGTAACTTAGACATTCATGGAAGAGTGTGTGTGTTTTGAGAGAGAATTGGGAAGAAAATTAGAAGTGAAATGGACTAGGTGGTGAGTGGTGAAGGTGAGTGGGGTTAAAAGGAGTTCTTGTTTTTGTTTCCTTGCTCATAAGTCATGCTAGTTGTCTAATTGTCGGTTCCACATGTTTGTTGACTATCTAGGGCTGCTAAGAGCTGAATTATTATGTGTATATACCAATAGTATATATGTCTAGGAGCTGGGTATTGTACGAGTACGAATACAGTTGTATACGAGTAGAATTGTTGATGAAAATGAATGAGAATGCAATTGTAAGCATTTTTGTTAAGTAGAAGTACTTTGATATGTGTCTTGAAGTCTTTCAAAAGTGTACTAATACATCTAAATACACTACATGTATATACATTTTAACTGAGTCGTTAAGTCATCGTTAGCCGTTACATGTAAGTGTTGTTTTGAAACCTTTAAGTTAACGATCTCATTTAATATTGTTAACCCATTGTTTATTATATCTAATGAGATGTTAAATTATTACATTATCAAGATATTATGATGTATGAATATATCTTAATATGATATATATACATTAAAATGTCGTTACAACGATAATCGTTACATATATGCCTCGTTTCAAAATTCTTAAGTTAGTAGTCTAGTTTTACATATGTAGTTCATTGTTAACATACTTAATGATATATATAATTATTATTTTATCATGTTAAATATAGTGTAACAATATCTTAATATGATACATATTTATTTAGTAAGACGTTGTTATAACGATAATCGTTATATATATCGTTTCGAGTTTTTTAATTCAATAAACACAATTTTATGTATATAACTCATTGTTAAAATACCTAATGAGATACTTACTTATCATAATATCATGTTAACTATATATATAATCATATATATGTCATCATATAGTTTTTACAAGTTTTAACATTCGTGAATCACCGGTCAACTTGGGTGGTCAATTGTCTATATGAAACCTATTTCAGTTAATCAAGTCTTAACAAGTTTGATTGCTTAACATGTTGGAAATACTTAATCATGTAAATAACAATTACATTTAATACATATAAACATAGAAAAGTTCGGGTCACTACACACTTCATCACTTCCATGATCAACTTGACACCATCACTCTCATCGCCACAACCCATCATCGAATACCTCCTACAATCACCACCTAAACTCACCGTTAAACCACCACACCCCTTCTATTTCTCCCAGTTTCTGTCGATGCAAGCAAATCCCGTAATCAATAGAACACCACCTTTTGCACCCGGTTGCTATTTTGATCGAAACCTAAATTACTACTACAACTTCTTATGTTTCCCTTTGGTTCGAGTAACCCAAAAACCACATCAACACAATCAATGAACCATCATCATCACACGAACACTATATCTCTTCATTCTGGGTAACATCATTCGATTGTTGATGTTAAACCGGAACATCATTACTATCAATAGGACCACCATAGTCACTATTGCCTTTATGTCTTCAATAAGCACCCTCCACAAATCGAAACCATCTTCCACACCTACAAAAAATAATAATACGCAGATGATGTTTATGTTGATGATAAATATCAATGATATCATGATATTAGATTTCGATGATTAAAGATGACTAGAGTTATTATTATAATATAAAGCAAATACAGATGGTTGGTAAACATGTTGGGTGGAATTGGATTAGGTACCAGCTGTTCGTTTATTTTGATATTTTTTGTTAAGAGTCGATGAACAATCTGTCTTTACATCGGGCTTCAACTTGGGCTCCTTTTATCTTGTTAAACTTGATACAACTTGGGCCAAATAGCATGTTTTCATATCGGGTTACTATTGGATGATCAGCGGACCACCATCAATTTCTTTTATGGCGATATTCATGTTTCTGTTAAAGCAAATGTTGCTGCTAACCTGCTACTTAATTCTTTGAAGAAACCATTACGAATGCAACTGTAGGCTTTTGTTTCTAATCCTATTTTCTATACAATGTTGAAGTAATGAAGTTTAAATGATGATAAATAGATGATGATAAGCGTATATGATCATGATTATGATCATGATAAAGTTAACAACCATGTGATTAGGTGATGATGGTATTAAGATGATCGTAAGATAGATGTATGATAATGATGATTAGGGTTAGGGTGTGATAAAGATTGAAAACAGGTTACATATAATTTGGGCGTAATATAAATCAAGAAAAACAATCATGGCTTGATGGCTTAAGGGTGTTTTGGGTGAACGAGAGGTCGGGGGTTCGAGCCTGGTCAGTGGCGTTTTATTTTTAGGAGCTTGTTTTTCTTCAAAGGTTGTATTCTAAAATTATTATTATTATTATTATTATTATTATTATTATTATTATTATTATTTGAACATGTTAATACTATAAACATATTTATATTAAGAAATTAATAAAAGATGATATAGTAAAGATTATGTAAAAAGATTACAATTATATTAATACGTGTACGATTATGTATATGATTATGAATTAGGATTTTTGAATTTATAACAATAAGTTTAGGAACTAAACACGAAGATTTTTATGACTATTAATAATATTATTATTACTATTATTATTATTAGTATTATCATTAGTATTATTTTTATCATTACCAACATTATATATTTTTTTGTATTATTATAATTAGAATTTTAATAAACGAATGATATTTATATAAAAATATATTTTTACATATATCCTAACTATACTAATAGTACATATTGATTTAAATAAAAAGTTATTGTTATAACATATCAACTAAATTGTATATAACAGATAAACATATTTTAATATAATCATATATATATATATATATAAGAATATTAATTATTTAACTAAAATATATAAATAGTTATAATTAAACTATTTATTTATATAACATACAAATTATTAAGTATATTAATATTAATATATAAAACTTGTTTAATTATAATTATATGTGTTAATATATATATAAATGATATAGGTTCATGAATCTGAGGCTAACCCTGCATTGTTCAATGTTGTCATATGTATTTTTACTACAAAATACAGTATTGTGAGTTTCATTTGCTCCCTTTTTAAATGTTTTTGCAATATATATTTTTGGGACTGAGAATACGTGCGCTTTTATAAATGTTTTACGAAATAGACACAAGTAATTGAAACTACATTATATGGTTGAATGGATCAAAGCCGAATATGCCCCTTTTAGCTTGGTAGCCTAAGAATTAGGGAACAGACCCCAAATTGACGCGAATCCTAAAGATAGATCTATCGGGCCCAACAAGCCCCATTCTGGAATTTGGAATGCTTTAGTACTTTGATTTTATCATGTTCGATGGGTGTCCCGGAATGATGGGGATATTCTATATGCATCTTGTTAATGTCAGTTACCAGGTGTTCAATCCATATGAATGACTATTTTTGTCTCTATGCATGGGACGTATATTTATGAGAAATGGAAATGAAAATCTTGTGGTCTATTAAAATGATGGAAATGATTGATTATAATAAACTAATGAACTCACCAACCTTTTAGTTGACACTTTAAAGCATGTTTATTCTCAGGTATAAAAGAAATCTTCCACTGTGCATTTGCTCATATTAGAGATATTACTTAGAGTCATTCATGACATATTTCAAAAGACGTTGCATTCGAGTCATCGAGTTCATCAAGATTATTATTAAGTCGATTATAGTTGGATATATTATGAAATGGTATGCATGCTGTCAACTTTCGATGTATTGAAAGATTGTCTTTTAAAAACGAATGCAATGTTTGTAAAATGTATCATATAGAGGTCAAGTACCTCGTGATGTAACCAAATGTAATGTATTCGTCCAGATGGATTAGGACGGGTCGTCTCATGAACTCCATTTTTTTTATTTTTGAATTTGAGAAAGTTTCAGACCACGATTTCAACATGAAAGAGATTCTAAATCGTTCAAGTAAACTAGCTGAATCATCAATTTAATTTAAATTATCAAAACAAGTTCGAATTTCCTCATAAACAGATTCTTTGACTTTTGAAAACAGAACTTTGACTTCAAAATTCGTACACGATAGGAAAAATTGGGTCTTGAAGTTTTGCAGATAGTTTAAACAATACATTTATAATCTAAATGCATTTAAAGATTTTAAAATTTGTTGAGGAATCAAGTTTTTGGAGAATGAGAGCAAGAACAGGGCCGACTGGTTTTGCTTTAATTTTTCTGTTAAAATCAACAATTAAAAACAGATGGAAAAAGATAATTGATAAGGAGAAGGTGAGGTTGAGTGAACGTGTCTATACTTTTGATTAAAGCATTAGATTTATAGCAATTTGTCAACATGAATTTGTCTGATCGGGAAGAAAATAATAAAAAAAAATTAAAAGTCGATTAAGATTCCAATTAGATTGGTACGATCGATTTAGGTGTCTGACTATATTAGAGACATGAAACAAAATCGTTTGCTGTATGATTGAGATGTGAAACCGTTTTTGATTCTTAAAATCATTCGTATGATTTTATACAAATTTATTAATAATTAATATAATAATTATAATTATATTAATAATAATAATCTAAATAAAATGAATATTGATTTTCTTAAAATATGAATCTGTATATATCTGCATATTTATATATTATATATATGTATATGTCTATCTTTATATATGTTATATTTATATATTTATTTTTATAGTTTATAATTAATATTACTAATAATTATTATAACTATAATAATAATACTTTCCATATCATACATATTAAAAATACAAGTTTAAAATGATATAATAGTAATAGTATTATTACTAACGATAATGATAACAATTACCATAAAATGTATAGCAATAATATTGTTAATAACAATAATACGAATTATACTAATATTATTAATAACAACAACAATATTAATAATAATAATATATATATAAATTTTCATTTATTAACTTACTCATACCAAAATTCAAAATATATACGTATATATATCTTGTATTAGAAATAATAATATTAATGATACAAATATTAATATTTGTAACGACCCGACCAAAACCGTTATTGACGGCGCCGTTAACTTAGGTCCCGTTGCGTGGTCGTAGTCCCTATATGAGACTCGTTTGACCAAAATTATGTCGCATTCATTTGAAAGGTACAAGACTTGCAAGTTTAGTTTACAAAACCGTTCGACAACAAGTCTAAGTTTACAAAAGTCATAAAGTATAAATGAAATAACTTGCGACATAATATAAGTTGAAAAACACAGTTGCTATAATTAGCGTAAGTATGTAAACAAAAGTTTGAATCCAAAAGTGCTATCCCTAGCGTATGTATGTATGTATGCTTGACCCCAAGCAAGAAATCAGAGTGTATGCATGTATGCTCGACTCCAAGCAAGTATGAGTGTACGCGGAAGCATGTATCAAGTAGCCGAGTATGAACCTGAGAAACATATAGAAAACTGTCAACGAAAAACGTTGGTGAAATCATAGATGTATTTGTAAACGTTGTTTTTGAACCACAAGATTTAGTATTCCCATAGTTGATTATCAAAATCGTTTGCATTCCAAAAGTATTGTTCGCGAGCACCCAATTATCAAGACTTAACGTTTCCTTCCATAGAACCCCATCACAATAGTGTTAGAACATACACTGTTTCTCGAAAATATATTTCATCCGTAGACGGTAGCGAACCGTCCGTAATGAGGGTTTGTCAAACCCGTATGGCCACACAATATAAGTTCACGCTTACACCCTGCAAGTGTAACTAATGATAATCGAATTGAGGATTTTTGTTCTAACTCGCTGTGGAATGTTTGTTTTCCTTGTACTTGTGTTCAAAGTATAAAAGTAAGTAGTACAAAATGTAACAAAGTATATGTTTCTCAGCCCACAATTTAAAAGTATAAAAAGTTGTTGAAAAGGTGGGACTATGATCTCACCTCGAGTGCACGAGTATAAAAGTACTTCACAAAGTAACGTATGCATGAAAGTTGCTTAGCCTTGACCTAAACAAGTAAGTTGTATCAATTAACCGGTTACGACACAAGGTCGGGTGAAATGTGTTCAATTAGTCCTATGGCTCGTTACGACTCGATTAAGTATAGCATGT
The DNA here is from genome assembly GCF_046630445.1 of Rutidosis leptorrhynchoides. Lineage (NCBI taxonomy): Eukaryota > Viridiplantae > Streptophyta > Magnoliopsida > Asterales > Asteraceae > Rutidosis > Rutidosis leptorrhynchoides. The sequence goes on along the minus strand of NC_092341.1, from coordinate 357,942,869 downwards.
GAATCACGTTGTCAAGTTTCATACAAGAAACAAGTATAAAAGCATGTTAGAATGATTGTATAAAAGTTTGGTTAAGTTTGACTAAAAGTCAAACTTGGTCAAAGTCAACGAAAAAGTCAACGCGTTCGGGTCGGGTCCCGGACTATTTTTCTATGCTAAATATTCATATACAAGTATATTAAAACAAGTTTCATGTGAATCGGAGGTCGATAGCTAGTCAAACATTTCGCGTGAAATGCGCCAAACAAAGCAGAATCTGGCCAGGCCAATCCGCGCGCCGCGCGGGGATGGGGCGCGCCGCGCCACCATCTGGGCAGAGACTTTTCTGTTTTTCAAAGTATGCACGAACCAAAACATTTTCCAACCCAACTCTTGACCCGCAAACACTTATAATGCCTATCATATATCGTCGAAAAGGTATTTTGACGAGGAATACAACTAACCGCATATCATCAATCAAAAACATCATTTACAATAACCGAAAACTCGTCAATTGATCAAGAAAGGTTTATTTTCAAAGTTTCAAGTTCGTAAAACGTATTTTATGATTCGGGAATCCAATTTACACATACGATATGCCGTTTTGAAGGTAATGAAGCATACATTACAACTAAACACTAACAATTAACATTTCATGGCATTCAAGCATCAAAAGTTCATGTCAAGAACTATCAAACCCTAGTCAAACATCACAAAATCATTAATCGGGTTTTTGAAGTTTTCTTAATCAACCTACACATCAAAACGAAGCTAGTGATACTAGTAACACAATTAAAACATGAACTTTAACAATCTAACAACATTAACTCATCCAAAATCAAGGATTAAGCAAACCCATTTCAAAAACTCAAACTAGTTACTCCAATCAACAAATCGAGCAAACAAAACATATATTCATGCTAGACACGAGCCATAGACACTAACTAACACAATTTCAAGTCAAAAACACGAATTTATAGAAATCTAGAGTTTTTGAAATGTTACCCAAAATCAATGAAGTTAGTATCAAATCGTAGAGGATGATGAGAGGATCAAGAATATGTAGTCGGATTTGTTGTGAGCTTCCAAGATTGAATTTAGATGATGAATGAATGGAATGGGTTTGTGTGTGTGTTCTTGAGATGGAGAGAAAAGAGATGAGGGAGATGATGGAATGAATGAATGGTGGAAAAATGGGTGGACTAGTTGACCTAGTCAACTAGTTTGCCCATTTGGCAACTCCGGTCCCTCGAGTTTCAAAGCGGGTGCGGGATTTAACCGATCGAATATTTTTAAAACGCTCGAGTAAACGGGTGATGTCAAAATTAAATAGCGGGAATATAATGAACGTTACTCACGGAAACTATTAATTTAAATACGAAAGATTATGTTTTTAAAAAAAAAGACGGTGTTAAAATTAAATTTAACGGAAAAACGCGGGATGTTACATTATCCACACCTCAAAAGAAATTTCGTCCCGAAATTTAGTTGGAAGTAGTAGTTGTTGAATCTTCCTCGAGATCTTGCGTTGCCAATTCTACGAGTGAGGGAGAAGTACGTCCTTGGGTATTTCAACGAATTTTGACGGTCGGGATCATATGTTGTTTTAAGGTTTGGCTTCACGATTTATGGTTTCAACCGGTCCTCCTAGGAAGTGAGGGTTATCGTCGATAGTGAGTTCATCAAAGGAGATAACAAGTTCTCGTTTCGCAAAACTCGTCTTTAAGTTGATACATCGAATGTAGGATAAACGGAGACTCAAAATGAGTCGGAAAAGTCTAAACGGCTAGCGACGGGTCCAAAACACCCCAAGAATTTAAAGGATCAAAATATCGCGGATTTAGCTTCCTACGTTTTCCCGAAACGGATTGCACCTTTCCAAGGTGCGACTCTTAACGTGACGCGGTTTCCCACGTGGAATTTGAAGTGTTTACGTCTAACATTGGCGTAGCTCTTGGTGATTTCGAGTCGCGTAGGGTTTTACCTGAATATGAATAAATTTTCTCGGTTGCTCATGAATAACCTCGGCCCCGGTGAATTGATCATCGTTTACTTGGTTCGACAAAGGAGAACGACGTTTCCGGTTACATGTGGTTTCAAAAGGAGTGACGTTAAAACTCGAATGAAAATCATTGTAGTACGAGGATTCGGTTAAAGGCAAATACTTTTCTCAAGTAAATTTGAAGTTGGTAATACAAACTTGTATTATGGTTTCCAAGGTTTAAATCGCATGTTTGTTCGGTCTGTCGGGTTGTGGATGGTACGCGGTACTCATGTCTAAACGCGGTCCCGAGGCTTTTTGTAAGGTACTCCAAAATCTAGAAGTGAAACGAGGATCTCGATCCGAAACGGGGTACATTTCCCTAAGGCATATTGAACAAGTTTGCTAGGAATTGAAAACGTTAGCTAGGACAAGTTTCTCAAGAAAATTCGCGTCGCGGAAGATTTATCGGTTTCCAAAAACGTTCGTCGGGGCAAGTTCTTATCGGGTTTTGAAAACGATTGTTAGGACTATCCACCCTCGCGGCGAATACTTGTATGACGTGAAGAGTCGCTCTCCATTGAGAATTTAGAATAAGGACCTCCTGAACCGGAAGTACGAGGGTGATGCAAGAGAAGTTTCCGCCCGATGTGAGCATAACGAGTAAATTGTAGGTAGTCAACAAGACTGCGCGAGGACGAGCTAGTATACCCGTGTGACATACGGTTGAAGTCGAATGGAATCGGTAATTCATTCGGAAGCATAAATATAATTTGACAATAATTGAAGGTGTGTCCCCGGTATGGTTGTTATAAATATTCTCGGAGTTTTCGGATGTCCAAACCTGAAAAGATGAAGTCATGTACATGGCACATGGTGGTGTTTAGGTTGATCGAGTCTAACCACCATCACGCGTCACTAGAACTTTGGTATGTCTTACCGTAATATAACCACGTTGATCGAGTGTCGTTATATTACGCTAACTCATACCTCCATTCCTACATCACTCTATAGATTCAAGTTCGTGTCATCGTGAAGACCTAAAATGAACAAAATGTAATGACGTCTCAAACGTGACTCGTATTAAATCGAAAGAATTTGTGCAACTCTGAAGATGCGTTCCCCGAGGGAAGTGTATAGTTGATTGTTCACGTCAATGTGGTTCGAGTCAGACAATATTGTATTTAGGTATGAAAAGAGTAACGAGTCATGATAACAAGTAATACGCAACCGTAGCGATAAATGGTGATGACGATACTCATCTAGAGTAGTGACAGTGACTTTACAATATTCATGGATAGTAAGATGAGACGGGGGAAATAACAACCAAGGAGTCAGAGTTCCCGAACTAAAGTGGCAGGATACGAGTTCGTATAATGAGGGTTGGGTACCATTAAAAGTTTGCCTAAGAATGATTCAAGTATAATGCACAAGTAGTCAAGTAAGTGCTATCTATAGCAAATGTATGTCAGAATGCAAATGCTAACTATCCGGTTGTAGTCTAGACTCACTAATGCGTCCTAACGACTCTGTTAGACACACTAATGCACATCCTAGTTCCCTACAACCAACGCTCTGATACCACTTGTAACGACCCGACCAAAACCGTTATTGACGGCGCCGTTAACTTAGGTCCCGTTGCGTGGTCGTAGTCCCTATATGAGACTCGTTTGACCAAAATTATGTCGCATTCATTTGAAAGGTACAAGACTTGCAAGTTTAGTTTACAAAACCGTTCGACAACAAGTCTAAGTTTACAAAAGTCATAAAGTATAAATGAAATAACTTGCGACATAATATAAGTTGAAAAACACAGTTGCTATAAATAGCGTAAGTATGTAAACAAAAGTTTGAATCCAAAAGGGCTATCCCTAGCGTATGTATGTATGTATGTATGCTTGACCCCAAGCAAGAAATCAGAGTGTATGCATGTATGCTCGACTCCAAGCAAGTATGAGTGTACGCGGAAGCATGTATCAAGTAGCCGAGTATGAACCTGAGAAACATATAGAAAACTGTCAACGAAAAACGTTGGTGAAATCATAGATGTATTTGTAAACGTTGTTTTTGAACCACAAGATTTAGTATTCCCATAGTTGATTATCAAAATCGTTTGCATTCCAAAAGTATTGTTCGCGAGCACCCAATTATCAAGACTTAACGTTTCCTTCCATAGAACCCCATCACAATAGTGTTAGAACATACACTGTTTCTCGAAAATATATTTCATCCGTAGACGGTAGCGAACCGTCCGTAATGAGGGTTTGTCAAACCCGTATGGCCACACAATATAAGTTCACGCTTACACCCTGCAAGTGTAACTAATGATAATCGAATTGAGGATTTTTGTTCTAACTCGCTGTGGAATGTTTGTTTTCCTTGTACTTGTGTTCAAAGTATAAAAGTAAGTAGTACAAAATGTAACAAAGTATATGTTTCTCAGCCCACAATTTAAAAGTATAAAAAGTTGTTGAAAAGGTGGGACTATGATCTCACCTCGAGTGCACGAGTATAAAAGTACTTCACAAAGTAACGTATGCATGAAAGTTGCTTAGCCTTGACCTAAACAAGTAAGTTGTATCAATTAACCGGTTACGACACAAGGTCGGGTGAAATGTGTTCAATTAGTCCTATGGCTCGTTACGACTCGATTAAGTATAGCATGTGAATCACGTTGTCAAGTTTCATACAAGAAACAAGTATAAAAGCATGTTAGAATGATTGTATAAAAGTTTGGTTAAGTTTGACTAAAAGTCAAACTTGGTCAAAGTCAACGAAAAAGTCAACGCGTTCGGGTCGGGTCCCGGACTATTTTTCTATGCTAAATATTCATATACAAGTATATTAAAACAAGTTTCATGTGAATCGGAGGTCGATAGCTAGTCAAACATTTCGCGTGAAATGCGCCAAACAAAGCAGAATCTGGCCAGGCCAATCCGCGCGCCGCGCGGGGATGGGGCGCGCCGCGCCACCATCTGGGCAGAGACTTTTCTGTTTTTCAAAGTATGCACGAACCAAAACATTTTCCAACCCAACTCTTGACCCGCAAACACTTATAATGCCTATCATATATCGTCGAAAAGGTATTTTGACGAGGAATACAACTAACCGCATATCATCAATCAAAAACATCATTTACAATAACCGAAAACTCGTCAATTGATCAAGAAAGGTTTATTTTCAAAGTTTCAAGTTCGTAAAACGTATTTTATGATTCGGGAATCCAATTTACACATACGATATGCCGTTTTGAAGGTAATGAAGCATACATTACAACTAAACACTAACAATTAACATTTCATGGCATTCAAGCATCAAAAGTTCATGTCAAGAACTATCAAACCCTAGTCAAACATCACAAAATCATTAATCGGGTTTTTGAAGTTTTCTTAATCAACCTACACATCAAAACGAAGCTAGTGATACTAGTAACACAATTAAAACATGAACTTTAACAATCTAACAACATTAACTCATCCAAAATCAAGGATTAAGCAAACCCATTTCAAAAACTCAAACTAGTTACTCCAATCAACAAATCGAGCAAACAAAACATATATTCATGCTAGACACGAGCCATAGACACTAACTAACACAATTTCAAGTCAAAAACACGAATTTATAGAAATCTAGAGTTTTTGAAATGTTACCCAAAATCAATGAAGTTAGTATCAAATCGTAGAGGATGATGAGAGGATCAAGAATATGTAGTCGGATTTGTTGTGAGCTTCCAAGATTGAATTTAGATGATGAATGAATGGAATGGGTTTGTGTGTGTGTTCTTGAGATGGAGAGAAAAGAGATGAGGGAGATGATGGAATGAATGAATGGTGGAAAAATGGGTTGACTAGTTGACCTAGTCAACTAGTTTGCCCATTTGGCAACTCCGGTCCCTCGAGTTTCAAAGCGGGTGCGGGATTTAACCGATCGAATATTTTTAAAACGCTCGAGTAAACGGGTGATGTCAAAATTAAATAGCGGGAATATAATGAACGTTACTCACGGAAACTATTAATTTAAATACGAAAGATTATGTTTTTAAAAAAAAAGACGGTGTTAAAATTAAATTTAACGGAAAAACGCGGGATGTTACAATATTAACATTAACATTAACATTAATAATAATAATAATGAAAGTACTAATAACAATCATATTTTTATGTGTAATTATATTTAACATAATGATATATATATATATATATATATATATATATATATATATATATATATATATATATATATATATATATATATATATATATATATATATATATATATATATATATATATATATATATATATATATATATATATATTGTGACTGTACCACCTATAACCTTTATTGAATGTTATTTATTCATTTTACTAACAAATAAAATATATAATATGTGTTTGTATATTAAATATACTTGTCTTATATATAAGTAATATATATATATATATATATATATATATATATATATATATATATATATATATATATATATATACTTGATTTGTTATGTTCTTTCATTAAAATAAATTTCTACATGTAATATTTATAGCTTTTATATATATTCCCATATACATATGATAATAATTATTATAAAAATCACTTATATCTATACATAAATTTATTTTAGTAACAACTTATTTTGTATAATATTTTTCATTTTTAATTTTAATTAGTTAATAACATTTTATAGTTTCAAATACTTATATTTATAATTATATATATATTTATATATATATTTAGTTGTTTACAAACAATTGTTCGTGAATCGTCGAGAGTAATCAAAAGTTAACTGAATCCATCTAAATAGTTCAAAAATTTTAAGACTCAACATTACAGACTTTGCTTATCGTGTCGGAATCATATAAAGATTAAGTTTAAATTTGATCGGAAATTTTCGGGTCGTCACAGTACCTCCCCGTTAAAGAAATTTCGTCCCTGAAATTTGATCGAGGTTGTCATGGCTAACGATGTAAACGTTTTTATGACAAGAAGAAGTCGATAAATAGAGTTTTATCATTATTGATTAATATAGATAAAACAATTTGATTATATGAAGCGTACGAGTGAAGCTGTCACAAAAGATTGAGATAGAGATTTAACTTTTAACGTAGTCACTGTGGATTTCCGGAATTCAAGGAATTTTAAAAGAAAATCTTGGAAATCTATAAAATCTGATTCTTCGGTAAATAGGGGAATTAATATCTCTTTTAATAATTACGATGATCTGTCTCGATTGCACTGTTGGATATTTCCATTATAAATTCACTTTTTCCGTTCCATTCATTTTACCATTTCCTATACTCAATTCCCAAATTCAAAAGATTGTGAAAATGCTTAATCCAGTTCTGATCCTTGTCCTTATCCTGACTATCGCAACAATCATTCTCCTTTTCCAACTTCCACCAGAGGAATCTATTTTCTTCTATTTCGCCCTTGGGGTTATAGTGTTTTTAATTCTCCCGTGTCTTTATGTTGCGATACACATTGATATACATGGTTTTTAATTTATGTGTTATTATCGAGCTTCATGTTCTCCCTTATATTTCGGAGTTTCATACTTTTGTTTTCTCCTCCCGACTTTAAATCAAGCGAATAATGGTCCAGAATTTGTAGATATAAAATTCGGAATGAGCATAGTTTATACTCTAAGAAAGAAATTGTAATAGCATGATATATGACTTGTCAAGTTATCGGAATTTAAGGGAAAGATAGGACTATCAAGAAAATATGTTCTTGATATGTTTGGAGATTAGGTAGAATGTAAGAGTCGTGTAACATGGCACATGATGACGGTAGGGTCTGTACATCATCACGTTTCATTAGGAGCTCAGCATGACTTACTGTAATATAATCACGTTGATCATGTGTCATTATATTATACTAACTCATGCTTCAGTTCCCAACACTACTTCAGAATTCATTCATAGTTTATACTTAGATTTTACAGAAATTTCTAATATAATGTATTGCAGATAGCACGAAGAGGTATATAATTTCGGACGAGAATATTTATGAAAATATCTTCAGAAGTATCGAAGATATTTATGATGATATTTTGAAATTTCTAGGTTCGAAAGTTGATAAGGAAATTTTTTTGCAAGATTTTAACATGACTTCGGAGCAGGATATTCTCTAAAGATTTCATCGGGTATTGAATTATTTGGATTCTTTGAAGGCAAGTTTAGTCTTTGTGATTTTTTCACGGCTTCCTTCATAGTTTCGCATAATCCGCTTTTCGGTACTAAATTTTCTATTGAGCGTTTCCAACCTTCCATTCCTTTTTATCAAACTTTTGGCCGTTTAGCCCATCTACAATTTTGCTATTTCCTCTGCATTTAATGCTACCATAACTAAATCGTTGGTTATCAATCCGAGGTGGTTTCAAGTGAATTGTGTTTTTAGATGATTAAAAGCTGATGGTAATATAGTGGAATATAAAAGGTTCTCCGGTAACAATAAAAGAGCACATATATATCAAAGTTATAATAAGGTTGTTTCGAATGAAAAGTCGAAGTTGACTTGCTGGAGCTGTGACAAAATAGACTAATTTAGAAAGAGATTGCAAAGTTATTTTCGGTAATAGTAACGCTAAAGGAATTAGCACAGTTACGCGTTAAACGTTTACTCAGGTTTCGAGTGTTTTCAGGTGAATAACTATATGCATCAATCTCTTCTTTCGTAGATGAAGTGCGGTTGGTTCATCCTATCGATTGAAGTGTTTTCAAGAATCATGAAAGGTTTAAACGCATATTGTAATCGTCAAGATACAAATGAGGTTTAAGATGAAATCAAGTGGCAAACTTGAAGAATTGTTTAGTTTCATATGTTATAATCAATATTTTAATTCATTTTAATTGTCCAATGTTGGCAGTCCACGGTTAGCAGTCCATAATTAGTAATCCAATAATTCATATACAGTTTAATATATAATATTCGAATTAATTAATACATATCGTGACCCGTATACATGTCTCAGACTCGATCAAAACTCAAAGTATATATATTATTATAGAATCAACCTCAACCCTGTATAGCTAACTCAGTCATTACCGCGTATATAGTGTCTATGGTTATTCCAAATAATATAAATAGATGCATCGATATGATATGTCAAAACTTTGTATACGTGTCCCGATATTTAAAATGCGTAAAATAAATAACAGAAATTAAATGATGATAAATAAAATTACGAGAATATAAATTGCGAGAATTAAATTGTGATAAATAAAATGTAATCAGTTAGCTAGGAACAGTTAGCGTGAATTCTTAGCAAAATTTCTCATAGTTAATTTGTTTATTTCTAATAAATTTTATTTTGTCAAATGTTTTCTTCATTATGCCACTTGTTGGATTCTGATAGATCAAAATCCAAATATGAAATTGAACGGAAATGGTTATTCTGCGGTGAATGGATACGCATATCTGTGGATGTAAGTAGGATAGTAATTGACTGTTGAATCATATTCGAAGAATGTACAGTGTAATTTATTAATGTGAAATTTAAATATTCCTCGGGTATTACCTACTCGTTAAAATATTTTCATCATTAACAATTTACAATCTTTATGAAAATATACTTACATATATATTTTCTCCAGATGTAATCAAGGATTTAATGAGTTAATATAATATTAATCTCATTTGATTTACCGTTAGAACTAGAATACATAATCTCTAAAACATTTAAGATTACATAATCGTCATATCGAACGAAGATAAATGATGTAGAACGCCATGTAGAACGATGATGATACTCGACGTATAGAATGAGATGTTGAAACATGGATTGTTGAAGGTACTGGTGCTGTTTATTGATGGTACTGTTGGTGCCGGTGATGTTGCTGAAGCTGGTAAATTTTACACCATATTCTCCAAATTGATTATTCGAGCGTGAAGTTCGTTGATTTCTTATATTATTCCGGGATGATTGTCGGTCGGAACGAGTGAATGAATAAGGTTTAGAATTTTAGATAGAATATAATCGTGGCGAGATACTCTGAAAATGAGAGAGAAAATAGTATCATGAACAGGTTCGCTGGTAAGTGCTTCAGGTTCTTCGCTAAGAGGTGAATTTGATTGATGGAAATGATCGCCTTCTTCTCGTCTCTATTGGTTAAGTCGACTATGACTCATCAGATGAATTGGGGATGGCTGATTGATTGATTCATTCTGATGACGCTGCTTCCGGAGCTTAGGTGAACATCCACGTTGGAATAGCTGTCAGGTTCTGAAGAACTTGAACTAGTGACGAGTTCCATTTCGTACGATTGAGTAAAGGATTTTTCGATATGAAATGATTTTCGAATATTGATTGATATTCTAACTACATAGAATATCTATATATATATAGTACTGACTACGGAGGAATTTACGGCATATGTCAGGCAAGTCTACAGTAACAGATGCGCTAAGATATGAATTATCAGATACGCTAAGATATGAATTTTTTTGTCTATACACTATTCATGCAATCAATGCAGTAAGATGTGTCTAGACTTAGAATGATAAGCAAGTGATTCCCTAATAATGATAAGCAGGCAATTTTTTGACACGAAATGATAAGCAAAACTTTTGACATGCAGATACGGTCGAAGTCCAGACTAATTAATGCATCTAATCAACTATCAGTTAGACACACTAATGCAAGACCTGGTTCGCTAAGACCACCTCTCTGATACCAACTTTCATGACCCATCCTAATCCATCTGGACGAATACATTACATTTGGTTACATCGCGAGGTACTTGACCTCTATATGATACATTTTACAAATATTGCACTCGTTTTTAAAAGACAAACTTTCATTTCATCGAAAGTTGACAACATACATACCATTTCATAATATATCCAACTATAATTGACTTAGTAATAATCTTGATGAACTCAATGACTCGAATGCAACGTCTTTTGAAATATGTTATGAATGACTCCAAGTAATATCTCTAAAATGAGCAAATGCACAGCGGAAGATTTCTTTCATACCTGAGAATAAATATGCTTTAAAGTGTCAACCAAAAGGTTGGTGAGTTCATTAGTTTATCATAATCATTCATTTTCATCATTTTAATAGACCACAAGATTTCATATATTGTCACGCGTAACCTGCGAATTAAAATTCATTCATATGGATTGAACACCTGGTAACCGACCTTAACAGGATTCATATAGAATATCCCCATCATTCCGAGACTCTCATCGGACATGATAAATTGAAGTACTAAAGCAGTTCAAATTCTCTGACTGGGGCTTGTTAGTGCCCATAGATCTATCTTTAGGATTCGCGTCAATTGGTGGCAATTATAATAAACACCAATTCTTAGGCTACCAAGCTAAAAAGGGGCATATTCGGTTCGATAATCCAACCATAGAATGTAGTTTTGATCACTTGTGTCTATTTCTTAAAGCATTTATAAAAGCGGCGCATGTATTCTCAGTCCCAAAAAAAATATATTGCAAAATCATTTAAAAAGGGAGCAAATGAAACTCACCATACTGTATTTTGTAGTAAAAATACATATGACGACATTGAACAAGTATAGGGTTGGCCTTGGATTCACGAACCTATATCATTCATATATATATTAAAACATATAATCGTAATCGAGCAATTATATATATATATATATATATATATATATATATATATATATATATATATATATATATATATATATATATATATATATATATATATATATATATATAGTTATGTATTAAAATTAATATTCATATACAATTTTATTAATACTTATAATATATTATAATACATATTCGATATGTAATTTAGTTATCGTTATATCAATATAAATAATATTATATCCTGATATTAAGTAATATTGGTATACGTATGTATTAAATATGTCTTTATAGACATTTCTTTTGTTTGTAAAATAATATTTATAATAATATTATAATAAGTATAATAATAATAATAGTAATAATAGTTTTAATACTAATAATAATGATAATGATAATAATAATAATTTTTATTAAAGATGATAGTTTTAATAAACATGTTAATTTTTGTAATAAGGATACTACTAATAATAATAATAATAATCATTAAAATGTTATTAATAATAATAAAGATAATAAAGATAATACTTAATAATATTAACGATTAAGTTTTATGATTATAACTTATAACATTCCTTTTTGTCACATTTATATAATAATAACTCCGTTCTTAATACTTGATATCTTAATTATATTATTAAGCGTAATTGTAATCATTTTACACTTTTATATGTCATACATGTTTTCATGAGCGTATCAAGTTTATATCTATACTTATCAATACTATATAATTATATCATTTTGTCATGTCATACCTAATCATAAACATAATCATACTTATTTTATCCATAATACAATAACTATAATAAAAGTTGTACTATTTTATAACAATAACTATAATAATGATAAAAATAATTTTAACAATAATGATAATACTTATAATAATACATATGTTAATAATAATAATAATAATAACTCTAATATTTTTATAATGATACTAATACTAATGTTTATGAAAAACAATAATTTTATTATTTTCATAATAATAACAATAATTATAATCATAATAATGTTAATAATACTAAAAATGATAAAATTAATTATAATAATAATAATAATAATAACATTAATAATACTTATAATACTTGTAATTATGATATTAATAATAATAAATACTATAATACTAATAATAACATTAACAATAATAATCATAGTAATAACAATAATAATGGTAATAATAACAATAATAATAATAATAATATTGATAATAATAAAAATAATAAAATGAAAACTACCTTATAAGCTTTTTCTAAACACAATGCCCCAAACCGGGCTCGAACCCGAGACCTCCCGCTCACCCGCAACACACCTTAACCATGTTGCCATTTATGTTTTTTCTGTTTCTAATCCTAAACTATACTATATAACTCGTTTTTCTGTTGTCCTCATCTCCTTCCCCAAACGTACTCGATCAAAATCAATATTACAAATCAATTAACTGGATAATTTAAATTCCTTAATTAAAACAGAATTAACCAATTATGATTAATTGAATTAATCAAAACAGTAAATAAGAAGAATATAAAAAAAAACGCTGTATGAACACTCGTATGAACTCCATTTTTGATTTTTGAATTTGAGAAAGTTTCAGACCACGATTTCAACATGAAAGAGATTCTAAATCATTCAAGTAAACTAGCTGAATCATCAATTTAATTTAAATTATCAAAACAAGTTCGAATTTCCTCATAAACAGATTCTTTGACTTTTGAAAACAGAACTTTGACCTCAAAATTCGTACACGATAGGAAAAATTGGGTCTTGAAGTTTTGCAGATAGTTTAAACAATACATTTATAATCTAAATGCATTTAAAGACTTTAAAATTTGTTGAGGAATCAAGTTTTTGGAGAATGAGAGCAAGAACAGGGCCGACTGGTTTTGCTTTAATTTTTCTGTTAAAATCAACAATTAAAAACAGATGGAAAAAGATAATTGATAAGGAGAAGGTGAGGTTGAGTGAACGTGTCTATACTTTTGATTAAAGCATTAGATTTATAACAATTTGTCAACATGAATTTGTCTGATCAGGAAGAAAAAAAAAAAAATTAAAAGTCGATTAAGATTCCAATTAGATTGGTACGATCGATTTAGGTGTCTGACTATATTAGAGACATGAAACAAAATCATTTGCTGTATGATTGAGATGTGAAACCGTTTTTGATTCTTAAAATCATTCGTATGATTTTATACAAACTTATTAATAATTAATATAATAATTATAATTATATTAATAATAATAATCTAAATAAAATGAATACTGATTTTCCTAAAATATGAATCTATATATATCTGCGTATTTATATATTATATATCTGTATAAGTCTATCTTTATATATGTATATCTGTTATATTTATATATTTATTTTTATAGTTTATAATTAATATTACTAATAATTATTATAACTATAATAATAATACTATCCATATCATACATATTAATAATACAAGTTTAAAATGATATAATAGTAATAGTATTATTACTAACGATAATGATAACAATTACCATAAAATGTATAGCAATAATATTGTTAATAACAATAATACGATTTATACTAATATTATTAATAACAACAACAATATTAATAATAATAATAATATATATAAATTTTCATTTATTAACTTATTCATACCAAAATTCAAATATATACGTATATATATCTTGTATTAGAAATAATAATATTAACGATACAAATATTAATATTAATATTAACATTAATAATAATAATGAAAGTACTAATAACAATCATATTTTTATGTGTAATTATATTTAACATAATGATATATATATATATATATATATATATATATATATATATATATATATATATATATATATATATATATATATATATATTGTAACTGTACCACCTATAACCTTTGTTGAATGTTATTTATTCATTTTACTAACAAATACAATATATAATATGTGTTTGTATATTAAATATACTTGTCTTATATATATAAGTAATATAAGTAATATATATATATATATATATATATATATATATATATATATATATATATATATATATATATATATATATATATATATATATATATATATATACTTGATATGTTATGTTCTTTCATTAAAATAAATTTCTACATATAATATTTATAGCTTTTATATATATTCCCATATACATATGATAATAATTATTATAAAAATGACTTATATCTATACATAAATTTATTTTAGTAACAACTTATTTTGTATAATATTTTTCATTTTTCATTTTAATTAGTTAATAACATTTTATAGTTTCAAATACTCATATTTATAATTATATAAATTTATATATATATATATATATATATATATATATATATATATATATATATATATATATATATATATATATATATATATATATATATATATATATATATATATATAGTTGTTTATAAACAATTGTTCGTGAATCGTCGGGAGTAATCAAAAGTTAACTGAATCCATCTAAATAGTTCAAAAATTGTAAGACTCAACATTACAGACTTTGCTTATCGTGTCGGAATCATATAAAGATTAAGTTTAAGTTGGTCGAAAATTTCCGAGTCGTCACATGGTTCGCCGGTAAGCGCTTCAGGTGCTTCGCCAATAGGGCAATTTGGTGGGTGGAAAGGATCGCCTTCTTCTTGTCTCCATTGACTGAGTCGGCTACGAACCCATCCCCAATCCATCCAGAATAGATTATGGCTAATGGGTTGATCCATTCCAGTTACACTACTTTCGGAGCTCAGGTGGATATCCATATCGGAATAGTTGTCGAAATCCGATCAACTTAAACTAGTTGAAGGATCCATCTCGTACAGAGTAGAAAAAGATTTTTTTTTTTTTTTACTGAAATAGATTATAGGACTAGTTTTGGTATTCCTCAATACATAGTTTACATATGTATTTATAATACCAGAATCCCATAAATTACGGAGGATTTTACAGAAGATGTCAGGCAAAGTTTACTATAATAGATATGCCAAGATATGAATTCATCTGTACACTATCTATGCAATAAATGCAAGAGAACGCGTATAGACTTAGGAACGATAAGCAGGTAATTTCCGACAAGAAATGATAAGCAAAACTCGGTAAAAACAGATACGGTCATAGTCCAGACTCACTAATGCATCCTAACAATTATCAGTTAAACACACTAATGCAAATTCTGGTTCCCTATGACCTCAAGCTCTGATACCAACTGTGATGACCCGTCCAAATCCATTTGGACGAATACATCATTCATCGATTTCACAGTGAGATACTAACCTCATACGTTTTTAAACATTGCATTCTTTTAAAAAGGCACACCATAAATGAATATCAAATTCTAAGGTTTTTGACATTTGATGATTTCTACATATAGACAATCACCGTAAATAATAGTTTACAAAACTACATCCGTTGACAATGAAGTCAAAATAAGATACATGGTGATGATTTTGTGAATGCAATGTTTTCTCGAATAAAGCATGTATGACTCCATGTACATAGCTTGTATAACATAAGCAAACAGCGGAAGACTTCTAGGAACTTGAGAATAAACATGCTTAAAAATGTCAACACAAAGGTTGGTGAGTTCATAGTTTTAATGTTATGCATAATCTGTATATATAGGTGGATCACAAGATTTCAGTTGTTTCATCCAGAAACGTTTATCAAATTATTCTACAAGATAGAGCACCCTGATAACTAAACTTTAACGTTATAATAAGTACCCCTGTCTTAACATACATGCAACCAACATGTACAATACACGCAATCCAACGTGTACTAAACTCAAATAGAATACGTCCGCTTTATAGTTCAGGCTAGGGTCTCTATACCTGGAACGGACGAGGATGTCAAGCCCTATTGATCTATATACAACTACTCGCTCCCACCAGTTCTTATAACTGGCAATTACTAGTTACCAAAGCTAAGGGATTTTCGGTTCAAACTCAGTGTAGAATTTAGTATGTACTTGTATCCATTGCGTTTAAATAAAGTGCATGTATTCTCAGCCCAAAAATATAGATTGCAAAAGCAATTAAAAATGGAGTAAATGAAACTCACCTTAGCAGCACATAAGGTCATTCACCGAAATGTGACCAAAACTCGGAATGCAAAGTAACCATAGATCTCAACCTAGAGAACATATGTTGGTCAATAAATGTCTAACAAGCTAGGTCAGGTCATAGTGTATCACAATCATAATGTTTGAGACCGACATGCAAAAGTTAACAAAAGTTATCTCAAAAGTCAACCTGACCCAATATGATCTTTAAATCTATACATGTTTATTATATTAACATAGTATAAGTCTTGATAATTGAACGAATTTATAGTTTATCAAACTCAAAATATTATTTATTTCAGGAGCTATATTATATTAGAATTATCATGGCAATCGAAAATATTTTATTATTTCACATAGTTTTCCAATACTTGTAAAATCAGATTATAGTGTTTATAAAGCTTTAAAACATGATAAGACAGTCAACTTTGACAATTGTTTACCAAAACGAGACGTGCCTTATATAGAAATTCACTTACTCGCTTAGTAATATTTAAAAATTCAATTTATCAATCTCATAGACAAGTTGTTTAAATATTAATTTACAATTTCAAACACAATTCTAATTAATCGTCAACATAATTCAGTTGACCATATCTTTTAATCCGTTCATTAAAATCATGCGATTTCTAAATGAAAAGTTATTAATTTTTCGATAGCTTTTCAACGACATGCATATCATATACTTTATATCAGCGGTATGTGTATCAAATTCGTGATTCATCATAAACTATCTAACGACAAAATTAAAGCATACAAGCATGTATAAACATATATAATCGAGCACTAGACATGGATACAATATTAATATATAAAAGATAAGATATGAATGCTCACGTATCAATATTGTGATTCAATATTGTAGGAAAGTACGTATACGCAACGGAGATGATAAACACTAGGTTTGACCTTTGACTCATGGTCATAACCCCCAAGAAATACACATAAGCTCCATAACTATAACCCATAATTTCCTTAGCTCTATCTCGCTCGAAAAGCTTGTTTTGAAATAACTCGCTAATGACTTCATCGTAGTATTTTATGTGTAATACTAATAATAATAATACTTCTAGTGATAATAATAAGATTAATAATAATATTAATCTTAATAATAATAATAATAATAATAATAATAATAATAATAATAATAATAATAATAATAATAATAATAATAATAATAATAATAATAATAATAATAATAATATATGTTTACAGAGAGAGTAGATGGAAAGATATGTGTTCGACCAAAACAGAAAACGAAATGAATTTATAGAACTTTTTCTATCATAACCCGTCCTTAACCATAAGAACGTGTTAGATAACGTATGATTTCATAGCGAGGTATTGACCTCTATATGCGACATTTTTAAAAGAACAACTGCATATATTTTACATTACAAACCATAATTCTTATTTTTGATACAAGCTTTAGACAATAAAAAGATGATTATCGTTTAGCGATAATCTTAGACTTACAAACTTTACATATGATGATAACAACACGATTTCTAGCATATTTTACAATACAAATCCTCGGATATGCAGTTTTGTTTTTGACACAAATATGAGTACGCAAGATCCTGCTTAAATTCAACATGTTGCAGCGGAAGCTTCTAATTATCACCTGAGAATAGACATGCTTAAAACGTCAACATAAAGTTGGTGAGATATAGGTTTAATGCCGACAGCAATATATATATATATAGACCACAAGATTTTATATATAAACGTTTTAATAAAAATATTCTAAGTGGTTGAGCACTTGGTAACCATACTTAACATTTAATCACGTCGCATATTCCCTTTATTATGAAATCTTACTACACCGTACCAAGTGTAGTCACAAAACGAAGTACTGTGCAACCGTTGAATACTGGTCGTCCAGTCCGGTTGGGGTTGTCAGGCCCGATAGATCTATCAACAGGATTTGCGTTTACAATACCGCTGTAAATAACAGTTACCAAGCTACAGGGAAGTATGCCAGTGGTACAACTCAACGTAGAATATATTTTTCAGTTACTTGTGTCCATAACGTAAAACATAAAATACATGTATTCTCATCCCGAAATACTTAGAGTTTAAAAGTGGGACTATATACTTACTTTCGTCTTGAAGATATGTAATTTTGACTTGGTCTCCGATTGATATCACGAACCTATCCATATATAATATATCAATACCTTTTCTTTTTAAACAAACGTCACATATATATACTTATAATACTTTTAATACTTTTAATAATTCCTTAGTCCGTAGTTAGCAGTCCGATGTTAGTAATTCAATTTTAATGGTTCATTTTTAGGTGTTTAATAAACCCCCAATGAAATAAATAAAAACCCCCATCGTATATGTATTGGTCGAGATTAATCTTGACCCACGGTACCGGTGTTGTCAAATGACGTGTTGCGTACAATCATGGGATCTTATGATTAATCTTCTCATATTGTTTACGGGTGATCCTGAACCATATAAAATTAAATTATGAGTACATATATATAAAATATCATGTTATTTTAAAAAGATGTGATTTATTTAATTTTCTCCAATTATTTTCGTAGCTAAACTAGTCTTAGATATCCGATCTCGTTTTGGTCATAGTTTCTTCGTTACAACTCCGTTTTCGTTGATTCAACTTGCCACTTCCTTGGATCGAGTCCCTCTTTAAAACTATGAACTGTAAATACCTTAGTTTGTATTCGAAATCACAGGTAATAGGTCAAACTTTAGTGAAACTTATGAAGTTAATCATTTTCCATCATGTAAACAACCTTAAATGATTATTTTTCTAAAAATACTTATACTTTGAGTTAAATCATGAAATTTTTATGTGTTATCATATTCATAGTAAAAATCATTTTTCCAGAAAATAAACCTCCAATTCAAAGTTTAAGATGGTTTTTAATTATCCAACCCAAAACAGCCCCCGGTTGCACTCCGACGTCGTAAATTCAGTTTTTAAGGTGTTCTTTGAAAAACCAAGTTATACCTTGTTAAATTAGCATATATTTATGATATATTACAGGTCTTGAAGTATTTTAAAAGTTAAGTGAGAAGGATCTATTTAGTTTGCAAACAAGTTTGAAAACATTCAAACTATGTTCTTGTTGTTAAAATTTTATACCACAAAATAAGATAGCTATATATATATGAATCGAATAAGGTTATGAACAAAGTTACTACCTCAAGTTACTTGGACAAGATTGCTGTAAAAGAGAAGTAAAAATCTAGAACCAAAAGAGTGATGGATTTGGATGGAAGATTGGACGTAAACTTGTGTTCTTGAAAGGATTCTTGAAGTGTTTTTGTAAGGTTTTTCTTATGGTGTTTAAGTGATGTTTTTATGGCTAGATCTTCATGGATACTAGCTGAATGGTTATGGAGTTTCTTAAGAGTGTGTTTTTGGTTAAAGAAATGAGGTAATAAAATTTGAAAATGGAAGATGTATTTAAGGCCATAAAAACATGATTAATGGAAAAACATGGACAAAATTTCATGTTGTATTTTTATGTAATTAGTCATACTAAACATCAAAAGTACTTACCTTATACATAAGGCATGAACAAGAGAGTTACCTTATACATAAGGCATGAACAAGGGCTGGTTGGTGGTGATTTGATGTGTATATACCAATAGTAAATACGTATAGAAGCTAGGTATGATACGAGTACATATACTCTAGATATACGTATAGAAAATCTTGTGAAAAATGGAATGAGAATTCAAATATAGCTATCTTTTGTGAATATACTTATATTGTTTTATGTATTTAAGTCTTTAAAAGTGATTAAATACATTACATATACGATATATGTATAAACATTATATGTTATAAGTATTTATGTCAAATAACGTTACGTATGGTTATTGTTTTGAAAACTTAAGTTAGTAGTTTCAAAATATACTTATAACTTATTGTTATTAATACAAAATGAGATATTAAAACATCCTTAGATCATGTTAAATATGTATATATACATATATATACACAAACGTATAATTATCATATGTTATATAGTTCGTGATATCATCGGTCAAACTAGACGGTCAAACGTTGTGTAAAACTCATTTCAAAAACATAAGTCTCAACAATTTGGATTGCTTATCATGTTGGTAAGGTTTAATTTATGTAAATATTAATCTTATAAGTATAGAACGATCGAAAAAGTGCGGGTCATTACAGTACCTACCCGTTAAATAAATTTCGTCCCGAAATTTTAAAATTGTACCTATTTTGCGTCATCGAGAAACAAGTGTGGATACTTTTGTTTCATCTGATCCTCTCGTTCCCAAGTAAACTCGGGACCTCTTCGAGCATTCCAACGTACCTTAACGATCGGTATGTTGCTCTGCTTGAGCTGTTTAACTTCACGGTCCATGATTTCGATTGGTTCTTCGATGAATTGTAGTTTTTCGTCGACATGGATTTCTTCAAGAGGAATGGTGAGGTCTTCCTTTGCAAGACACTTCTTAAGGTTCGAGACGTGAAAGGTATTATGTACTCCGGTGAGTTGTTGCGGTAACTCGAGTCGATAAGCTACCGGTCCAATGCGTTCGATAATCTTGAACGGGCCTACATATCTTGGGTTTAGTTTACCCCTTTTTCCAAAACGTATTACACCTTTCCATGGTGACACCTTTAACATAACCATGTCACCGATTTGAAACTCTAATGGTTTCCTTCGAACATCGGCGTAGCTCTTTTGGCGACTACGTGCTGCTTTCAATCTCTCCTTGATTTGTACTATCTTCTCAGTCGTTTCGTGTATGATCTCGGGACCAGTTAATTGTCGATCTCCTACTTCATTCCAACAGATAGGAGATCTACACTTCCTTCCATACAATGCTTCGAATGGTGCAGCTTTAATGCTCGCATGATAACTATTATTATACGAGAATTCTGCTAACGGTAAATACTTATCCCATCCGTTTCCAAAATCGATCACACATGCCCTGAGCATGTCTTCAAGAGTCTGAATTGTTCTTTCACTCTGCCCGTCGATTTGCGGATGATATGCGGTGCTCATATCCAAACGAGTTCCTAGGGCCTCTTGTAGTGATTGCCAGAACTTTGAGGTAAATCTACTATCACGATCAGATATAATGGAAATAGGTATTCCATGCCTTGAAACAATTTCCTTTATATACAATCGTAATAGTTTCTCCATTCTATCCGTTTCCTTTATAGGCAAGAAATGTGCAGACTTGGTGAGACGATCAACAATCACCCAAATGGTGTCGTATCCCCAGGTAGTCTTTGGTAACTTCGTGATGAAATCCATGGTAATACCATCCCATTTCCATTCTGGGATTTCTGGTTGTTGAAGTAACCCTGACGGCTTCTGGTGTTCTGCTTTGACCTTGGAACAAGTTAAACACTCCCCAACATATGTTGCAACGTCTGTCTTTAAATTAGGCCACCAATAATGTGTCTTAAGATCTTGGTACATCTTTCCAACTCCAGGATGTATCGAGTATCTTGTCTTATGTGCCTCATTCAATATCAACTTCCTTAATCCACCCAACTTCGGTACCCAAATACGATTTGCAAAATATCGAATTCCATCTTCCCGTATAACGAGTTGCTTCTCATACTTCTTCATTATTTCATTTCTTATGTTTTCTTTAGTAAGTGCTTCTCGTTGAACTTCTTTGATTTGTGAGTTGAGATTCATGCGAATTTTTATGTTCATCGCTCGTACTCGAATTGGTTCTCGTTCCTTTCTGCTTAATGCGTCAGCCACCACATTCGCTTTCCCGGGATGATAACGAATTTCACAATCATAGTCGTTTATTAACTCAACCCACCTACGTTGCCTCATGTTCAGCTGTTTCTGATCAAAAATATGTTGAAGGCTTTTATGATCAGTAAACACAGTGCATTTAACTCCATACAAGTAGTGTCTCCACATCTTCAATGCAAACACGACTGCTCCCAATTCTAGATCATGCGTCGTATAATTTCGCTCGTGAATCTTCAATTGTCGGGATGCGTATGCAATAACTTTCTTCCGTTGCATAAGAACGCAACCAAAACCTTGTCGCGAAGCGTCACAATATATTTCAAAATCATCGTTCCCTTCTGGTAACGATAAAATAGGCGCCGTAGTTAACTTCTTCTTCAGTAATTGAAATGCACTCTCCTGCTCAGAGGTCCATTCATATTTCTTCCCTTTTTGCGTTAACGCTGTCAACGGCTTAGCTATTCGGGAAAAATCTTGAATAAACCTTCTATAATAACCGGCTAAACCCAAAAATTGGCGTATCTGCGTTGGTGTCTTAGGAGTCTCCTATTTTTCAATGGCTTCAATTTTTGCTGGATCAACCTGAATTCCTTTGCTACTAACAACGTGGCCAAGAAATTGCACTTCTTTTAACCAGAAAGCACACTTAGAAAATTTAGCGTATAGCTGTTCTTTTCTCAACAACTCTAATATCAACCTTAAATGCTGTTCATGCTCTTGCTCACTCTTGGAATAGATAAGAATATCATCAATGAAAACGATAACAAACTTATCTAAATATGGACTACAAACTCGATTCATGAGGTCCATGAATACAGCTGGCGCATTCGTCAATCCAAACGGCATGACCAAAAATTCGTAATGACCATAACGTGTCCGAAAAGCAGTTTTCGGAATGTCCTCTTCTTTGACACGTAGTTGATGATAGCCCGATCTTAGGTCGATTTTCGAATAAACACATGATCCTTGTAATTGATCAAATAAGTCATCAATTCTCGGTAGTGGATACCGATTCTTGATAGTTAACTTATTTAATTCATGATAATCTATACACATCCTAAAAGATCCATCTTTCTTCTTAAAAAATAAAATTGGAGCTCCCCACGGTGAAGTGCTTGGTCGTATGAATCCACGATCCAGTAATTCTTTTAACTGACTCTGAATTTCTTTTAACTCGGACGGTGCAAGTCTATATGGAGCACGGGCAACTGGTGCAGCTCCTGGTACTAAATCTATTTGAAATTCTACAGATCTAAATGGAGGTAATCCCGGCAACTCTTCCGGAAAAACTTCAGGAAAATCTCTTTCCACAGGCACGTCGTTGATGCACTTCTCTTTTTCTTTCTTTTCGACTTTATTAACATGTGCTAGAATAGCATAACATCCCTTTTCTAAACACTTCTTGGCTTTCAAACAGCTAATGAGTTTTAGCTTTGAGTTACCCTTCTCTCCATAAATCATCACCGGCATTTTATCCTTACAAGGAATGCGAATTGCCATCTTGGCTCACACAACTTCAGCTCCTACTTTGGACATCCAGTCCATGCCGACTATTACATCAAAACTTCCTAATTCTACGGGTATCAAGTCAATTTTAAACGTTTCTCCGGCTAAATTTATTTCACAATCACAACAAATTTTATCGGCTTTAATTAGTTTAGCATTAGCTAACTCAATCATGTACTTAGCATCTAGAGGTAATGATGAACAATTCAATTTAGTGTAAAAATTTCTACACACGTAACTTCTATCGGCACCAGTATCAAATATAATAGACGCTGATAAGTTATTAATGGTAAACGTACCCGTAACAAGCTCCGGGTCTTCACGTGCCTCTCTAGCATTAATAACAAATGCTCTCCCACGTGCAGGTCCAACATTCTTCTCTGGATTCGGGCACTGGCTCTTATAATGACCCTGTTTTCCACACCTAAAACAAGTAACGGTAGCCAAAGCAGTTCTATTTGCATTGGTGGCAGGAGTCTTGGTACCATTTGTATTTGTAACAAGAGCCCTACAATCTTCAGCAAGATGACCCTGTCGATTACATTTGTTGCACACCACACTACAGTAACCAAAGTGATGTTTATGGCATCGGTTGCATAAAGGATTTTGTCCTTTGTAACCAAAACCTGAACCACTACCCGCACCTTTCGTGGTTTCTTGTTTCTTAAAAGATTGTTGTTGGTTACCTCGATCATAATTTCCATTCCACTTTCTTTTGTTACCCAATACCTTCACATCAGTATTGGATGATTTCTTATCCAAGATGACCTAATCCATTAGTTCGTTTGCCATGGTTATAGCTTCATGAATTGTCTTAGGTCTCGATGCTGTAACGTTTGCCTTGACCTTTGTGGGCAAACCATCTTTGTACATTTCAATCTTCCGTTCTTCGGTTGGAACCAATTCAGGACATAACAAAACTAATTCCATGAATCGCTGATTGTAGTTGGTGATTTCAGTACCAACAACCTTCAGGCTTGGTAATTCATCTTCCAACTTCCTAACCTCGTTCCTTGGACAATATTCGTTGATTAACATTGTTTTGAATTCTTCCCACGGAGTATCATAAGCTACATCTCCTCCTACAGCCTTCACATAATTTTTCCACCACGTGAGTGCACTATCTTGTAAAGTGCACGATGCATACTTGGTCATGTCCTTTTCAACACAACCACTGATTTTAAACACAGTCTCCATCTTTTCTATCCACCGGGTTAAACCGATCGGTCCTTCCGTTCCACTGAATGATGAGGGCTTGCAAGCTTGAAAAGTCTTGTAAGTGCATCCTACACGAGGATTTGGGTTAACTGCAGCAGCTCTTGCAGCTTCGACCCATAACATTCTGTCGTTGACTCGCTGGTTGATGAATTCCTCGACTTCTTGTTCCGTCATTCGATTCAATCGCGCCATTTCCTAATGAAAGAAAATAATTATTCACATGGAATATTATAGATGTAGTGTGTATTTATAGTACATTATAGCTTGTTAATAATATGAACCAGGTATTATTATAAAAGCCTTTTCTTCTTATTAGCATTTTATAATTATATCTAGGGTAGTACCTACCCGTTAATGTTCATACTTAATAGCTTAGTACAGAACCAATTACTACAATCTAAATAATACTTAACCATGGAAAATTATTGCATTTCATACTTCACTATTTTACATATGCTTATCTTACATCGAACATTAAGCAAACCACACTAATAATATTATACAAAACATTATATGATCCCATGGTTTAATACGGCAGCGCATCGTTTGGTCTATTTTCTAGGACGTTTAGGTTCAAGGAATGGCCTAACGCTTATCCTAGCTGTCTGCCTATATTTTGGCGGTGGGGCTGAAGAACTGGATGCCGGGATAGAACGAATAGGTATAGCGGGAATAGGGGTGGTAGTGTTTAGTGGAGTTGGTGCCACATCATCCTCACTAAACTCGGGATTTGAATTTTCTAATTCATTAGCCTTTCGTTTCTTTCCTAATTCGAACTTGTCTTTCGTAATTTCCTGTATTTCTTCCTCGGGTTCACTTTCCTCCTCGGGTTCACTTTCCTCCTCGGGTTCACTTTCCTCCTCGGGTTCACTTTCCGGGTTCCCTATAGTTGGTTCATCCGGAATTTGTGAGTCTTCCCCAAAGATATTATTTTCGTCATCGGATAGGTTAATGACTGAAACGCCATCTGAAGATTCTGATTCGGAGTCGCTGAATGTGATAATAAGTTTTGAGCCCGACATCTATCACACAACAACTAACCCATTAGTACTACATAATATTTACATATAAATTTTAACCAACAATGATAAGCAATGGTTTTTAAAAATCAGACCCGGTCAAAGTCCAGACTTACTAATGTATCCTAACGACTTCTCGGTTAGACACACTAATGCAAACCTGGTTCGCTAAGACCACCGCTCTGATACCACATGTCATAACCTGTCCTTAACCATAAGAACGTGTTAGATAACGTATGATTTCATAGCGAGGTATTGACCTCTATATGCGACATTTTTAAAAGAACAACTGCATATATTTTACATTACAAACCATAATTCTTATTTTTGATACAAGCTTTAGACAATAAAAAGATGATTATCGTTTAGCAATAATCTTAGACTTACAAACTTTACATATGATGATAACAACACGATTTCTAGCATATTTTACAATACAAATCCTCGGATATGCAGTTTTGTTTTTGACACAAATATGAGTACGCAAGATCCTGCTTAAATTCAACATGTTGCAGCGGAAGCTTCTAATTATCACCTGAGAATAGACATGCTTAAAACGTCAACATAAAGTTGGTGAGATATAGGTTTAATGCCGGCAGCAATATATATATATAGACCACAAGATTTCATATATAAACGTTTTAATAAAAATATTCTAAGTGGTTGAGCACTTGGTAACCATACTTAACATTTAATCACGTCGCATATTCCCTTTATTATGAAATCTTACTACACCGTACCAAGTGTAGTCACAAAACGAAGTACTGTGCAACCGTTGAATACTGGTCGTCCAGTCCGGTTGGGGTTGTCAGGCCCGATAGATCTATCAACAGGATTCGCGTTTACAATACCGCTGTAAATAACAGTTACCAAGCTACAGGGAAGTATGCCAGTGGTACAACTCAACGTAGAATATATTTTTCAGTTACTTGTGTCCATAACGTAAAACATAAAATACATGTATTCTCATCCCGAAATACTTAGAGTTTAAAAGTGGGACTATATACTTACTTTCGTCTTGAAGATATGTAATTTTGACTTGGTCTCCGATTGATATCACGAACCTATCCATATATAATATATCAATACCTTTTCTTTTTAAACAAACGTCACATATATATACTTATAATACTTTTAATACTTTTAATAATTCCTTAGTCCGTAGTTAGCAGTCCGATGTTAGTAATTCAATTTTAATGGTTCATTTTTAGGTGTTTAATAAACCCCCAATGAAATAAATAAAAACCCCCATCGTATATGTATTGGTCGAGATTAATCTTGACCCACGGTACCGGTGTTGTCAAATGACGTGTTGCGTACAATCATGGGATCTTATGATTAATCTTCTCGTATTGTTTACGGGTGATCCTGAACCATATAAAATTAAATTATGAGTACATATATATAAAATATCATGTTATTTTAAA
Source organism: Rutidosis leptorrhynchoides (assembly GCF_046630445.1). Classification (NCBI taxonomy): domain Eukaryota; kingdom Viridiplantae; phylum Streptophyta; class Magnoliopsida; order Asterales; family Asteraceae; genus Rutidosis; species Rutidosis leptorrhynchoides. The sequence continues at coordinate 357,915,374 of NC_092341.1, read as the reverse complement.
AAGATGTGATTTATTTAATTTTCTCCAATTATTTTCGTAGCTAAACTAGTCTTAGATATCCGATCTCGTTTTGGTCATAGTTTCTTCGTTACAACTCCGTTTTCGTTGATTCAACTTGCCACTTCCTTGGATCGAGTCCCTCTTTAAAACTATGAACTGTAAATACCTTAGTTTGTATTCGAAATCACAGGTCATAGGTCAAACTTTAGTGAAACTTATGAAGTTAATCATTTTCCATCATGTAAACAACCTTAAATGATTATTTTTCTAAAAATACTTATACTTTGAGTTAAATCATGAAATTTTTATGTGTTATCATATTCATAGTAAAAATCATTTTTCCAGAAAATAAACCTCCAATTCAAAGTTTAAGATGGTTTTTAATTATCCAACCCAAAACAGCCTCCGGTTGCACTCCGACGTCGTAAATTCAGTTTTTAAGGTGTTCTTTGAAAAACCAAGTTATACCTTGTTAAATTAGCATATATTTATGATATATTACAGGTCTTGATGTATTTTAAAAGTTAAGTGAGAAGGATCTATTTAGTTTGCAAACAAGTTTGAAAACATTCAAACTATGTTCTTGTTGTTAAAATTTTATACCACAAAATAAGATAGCTATATATATATGAATCGAATAAGGTTATGAACAAAGTTACTACCTCAAGTTACTTGGACAAGATTGCTGTAAAAGAGAAGTAAAAATCTAGAACCAAAAGAGTGATGGAGTTGGATGGAAGATTGGAAGTAAACTTGTTTTCTTGAAAGGATTCTTGAAGTGTTTTTGTAAGGTTTTTCTTATGGTGTTTAAGTGATGTTTTTATGGCTAGATCTTCATGGATACTAGCTGAATGGTTATGGAGTTTCTTAAGAGTGTGTTTTTGGTTAAAGAAATGAGGTAATAAAATTTGAAAATGGAAGATGTATTTAAGTCCATAAAAACATGATTAATGGAAAAACATGGACAAAATTTCATGTTGTATTTTTATGTAATTAGTCATACTAAACATCAAAAGTAGTTACCTTATACATAAGGCATGAACAAGAGAGTTACCTTATACATAAGGCATGAACAAGGGCTGGTTGGTGGTGATTTGATGTGTATATACCAATAGTAAATACGTATAGAAGCTAGGTATGATACGAGTACATATACTCTAGATATACGTATAGAAAATCTTGTGAAAAATGGAATGAGAATTCAAATATAGCTATCTTTTGTGAATATACTTATATTGTTTTATGTATTTAAGTCTTTAAAAGTGATTAAATACATTACATATACGATATATGTATAAACATTATATGTTATAAGTATTTATGTCAAATAACGTTACGTATGGTTATCGTTTTGAATACTTAAGTTAGTAGTTTCAAAATATACTTATAACTTATTGTTATTAATACAAAATGAGATATTAAAACATCCTTAGATCATGTTAAATATGTATATATACATATATATACACAAACGTATAATTATCATATGTTATATAGTTCGTGATATCATCGGTCAAACTAGACGGTCAAACGTTGTGTAAAACTCATTTCAAAAACATAAGTCTCAACAATTTGGATTGCTTATCATGTTGGTAAGGTTTAATTTATGTAAATATTAATCTTATAAGTATAGAACGATCGAAAAAGTGCGGGTCATTACATTTTCTGTCCAGGACTGCCATGCGATCGCATGGCTTCCTAGCCCATTTCCCATGCGATCGCATGGGGTGGGTTTCCAGCTCATATGTTTTTGTTTCTTATTTGTCATCATAATTTTATAATATATATATGATATATATAATTTATATTAATTATATATATATATATTATATTATATTCTCGTATATAGGTGACTTGTAATATTAGTTCCGATTACTTGTATGTTGTCACTTGACTTATGTCCCGGTTCCGGTTTCTCGAACGCATTTTCGTACGCTTAGAAAACTGGTACTTTATGTTTCGTGTAATGTACCTTTATACATAACAAGACTTAAATCAATGAAAAACTATCCCACTCAAAGTGTAACTTATTCATTTGAGTGTTATGGTCATTTGCGTCTATAAATTAACGTCTTAATATAATTATTTTAAATCAAAACATTTAATATCTAAGTTAATATTATATTTTATAACATTTGTAAAATATACATACATTTTCATTCTGAAATAGTGTTTTATTGTAGCAAAATGATTTTTACTGTAGCAAATAGTGCTTTTCGAAAACACTGTAGCTTTTCGGGTACTATAGTAATTCAAAAATACTGTAGCAAATTAGTGTTTTACTTGTTCATCTTAAACGTTTTAGTTAACTTATCTAAATATCAATCGAATCAATAATCGAATGTTACTATCGTTTACTAAATAACTTGAAATTTTATATATGTATATATCTTTATTTAATATACATAAATTAGTTTTTAATTACACATTGCAAGTTATTTATAATTAATTTTAATAATTAATATTCCAACTTATTATTATTATTATTATTATTATTATTATTATTATTATTATTATTATTATTATTATATATATATATATATATATATATATATATATATATATATACAAATAGATGTTCGTGAATCGTCAGTCAATAGTCAAAGGTTAACTGAATATATAACATTAGTTCAAAAATTTTGAGAATCAATATTATAGACTTTGCTTATCTTGTCGAAATCATATATAGATTAATTTTTAAATTTGGTCGGAAATTTCTGGGTCGTCACAGTTTTGAACCTCCACCACCATTTACCCAAAAGTGCAAGGTTTTACATTTTAGAGACCCGATGTTTATGCCACCCGCCCCAAAATGAAGAATAGTGTTATCCCATTTGACCCATGAAATTTTTAAACCCGAGAGATCCCCACCCCAAAAAAAAGAACGTCTCAAACTCTCAAGCAATTTAAGCACACAAGGCGGGGCACGGAATATTGAGAAATAATACAAAGGGAGACTATTCAAGACCGATTTTATGAGAACCAATCTTCCACCAAAGGACATCGTTTTCATTTTCCAATCCGAGAACCTCTTTTTAACTTTCTCTATAACCGGTGTCCAATCATTCATTTTTTTCATTTTTGCACCAATCGGTAAGCCGAGATAAATAATAGGAAAATTACCAGTTTGACATCCCATGCGTCAGGCTAACCCCTCAACCTCATTCGTACTAACACCGACACCAAAGAGGCAACTTTTTTCGAAATTCACCTTTAGCCCCGACGACAATTCTAAACATTTAAGGATGTTTATGAGATTACGAGCATTTACCTTGGACCATTCACCAAAAAACATAGTGTCGTCTGCATACTGTAAATGCAAAATCAACACCTTGTCCCTCCCTACTTCGACACCTTTAAAAAGTCCTCTATCAATTGCGGCCTTGGTGAGAATATTAAGGCCCTCCGCTACAAGAATAAACAAGAACGGAGACAATGGATCGCCTTGTCTAACCCCTCTTCCTATAGAGAATTCTCGAGTAGGAGAACCGTTAATAAGGATCGAAACCGTGGCCGACTTAAGACATGAAAGGATCCACTTCCGCCACTTTACACCAAAACCCATACAAGTCATTACTTCCATAAGGAATTCCCAATTCAAACTATCGAAAGTCTTTTCGAAGTCTGCCTTGAAAACAATACCTTTTTTCTTATTTGCTTTCATATAGTCAAGAGTTTCATTCGCAACGAGAACACCATCCAAGATGAATCTTTCTTTTAGGAAAGCACTTTGCTCCCGATGAGTCTTGGAATAACTTTACGGAGTCTATTTGAGAGGATTTTCGAAACAATTTTATAGAAGCTCCCAATTAGGCTAATGTGTCGATAATCACTAAGAGTAATGGGATCGTTCTTTTTCGGGATTAACGTGACAAAAGAAGCGTTACATCCACAAGAGAACTCACCGACCCTCCAAAACCATAAAACTGCATTAATAATATCAACCTTGACGATATCCCAATATTTTTAAAAAATCTCAGGTTGAAACCATCCGGTCCGGGAGACTTGGTACTACCGCAATCATTTATGGCCTCAAAGATTTCTTCTTCGCTAATGGTTGTTTCTAGTTTATCGGCTTCATCAGGTAACAAAGAGGGTTATACAAGATCAACTAGACTAGGCCTGGATACATCACGATTCTCAAAAATACTTTTGAAGTGGTTGTAAGCCGCCTCTTTAATTTCAAGAGGATCTTCACTCTAGACACCATTAATTGAAAGACCCCGAATATTGTTTTTGACATATCTCCTCCTAATTATATAATGGAAATATTTGGTATTCTCATCACCCTCTAGAATCCACCGGACTCTCGCCTTTTGTTTTAACATGTTAGCTTTAACCTTGTCGCGTTGTAGCCATTCTTTTCTAGCATCCATCCATTGTTTTCTTTCCGCGTCACTAATTACACCTGTTTCTGCCTTTAGTTCAAGGCTATTTGCTACACTCTTGAACAACTCAATTTCACCATCGAGATTGCCGAATTTTTGAGAGGTTTTTGCTTTTAGAGCGAATTTGGTTTTTTTCAACTTGTTTCTTAAGCAACAATCTTCATCGTATAATTTGAATGAAAAATATAATCCGTTTACCCGTTTATAAGAACCTACCAATACTAACGTAACTAAGATGCGCCCAAAATATGGGGCTTTGGTGGGTTGGAACAAGGACTAAACTCTAACTCGGGACTAATGATGCATCACATTTAATAATAGATATTTAATATTATTAATTATTAATTAATTATTATTATTATATAAATATAAATAAAATATAATATTACGGAGTAATATCAATACAATAATTTTAGATAGTGATGGGGTTGAAGGCAGCTTTTAAAAGTGTATTCTAAGTCTCAATTAATCATTTAAAGCTCAACCGATATTTGAATGAGGATAAAATTAGTCACATATGAATTAGCTTGTATTTTTATACTAATATTAATTAAAAATTATTATATTATATTATATTATACTACATATCTAAAAGGTGTAGTCTAAATGAATAGTTAATTTTAAAGGCTTCACAAACTTACCTCAAACTTTTTATTTTTTATAACTCAACCCCAACATTTATCATAGTTACCTCCATAGATTTTATAAACTTACAACAAACTTTTTACATTTTATAATTTAACCATCAAACTCCTATTCATTATAAATCGCTCACACAATTTTCACTATCTAATAACTACTCACTATTATTATTATTATTATTATTATTATTATTATTATTATTATTATTATTATTATTATTATTATTATTATTATTATTATTATTATCAAATCAATCACATAGTTTTCTACTTTATTATTGTTTAATTTTTTTCTCTCATTACAAATTAACCACGTAACTGATTTTTTTAATAACTATTTTTTTGTTATATATATATATATATATATATATATATATATATATATATATATATATATAGTGGTAGGATCAAGAGAGAAGTAACCAATTGGGGGGAAGCAAAAAAATTTTTTTTCGTTTTTGAAAAATCTTTGTTCACGAACATTATAGATTGGATGAAAATAAGAACATTTAGAAAAGACACTTCGTGATGAATTGTAACGACCCGGATTTTTCCGATCGTTTTACACTTATAAGATTAATATTTACATAAATTAAACCTTACCAACATGATAAGCAATCTAAATTGTTGAGACTTATGTTTTTGAAAAGAGTTTTACACAACGTTTGACCGTCCAATTTGACCGATGATATCACGAACTATATAACATACGATAATTATACGTTTGTGTATATATATGTATTTTTATATATTTAACATGATCTAAGAATGTTTTAACATCTCATTGTGTACTAATAACAATGAGTTATAAGTATATTTTGAGACTACTAACTTAAGTTTTCAAAATGATAACTATATGTGACGTTCTTCGACTTAAATACTTAAAACTTATAATGCTTATACATGTATCGTATAAATATGTATTTTATCACTTTTAAAGGATTTATATACATAAAACAATATAAGTATATTTACAAAAGATAGCTATATTTGAATCCTCGTTCCGTTTTCTCAAGATTTTTATACGTATATCTAGGGTATATGTACCCGTATCATACCCAGCTTCTATACGTATTTACTAGTGGTATATACACATCACAATCACTTTATTAGCAGCCATAAGTAAGCCAATTTTGGATCTTAGCATGCATGATTAATCAATTTGGCATATTACAAGACTTTTGCACAATATTACAAATTTATACATCTTTTCACCACCATTTATACTCCATTCCATTTTCATTTTTACTACACATTTTTTCTAACCAAAAACACACTCTTAGGAACCTTAAGTGTTCTTCACAATCTTAGCAGTCCGTTGTTTTTATGATGGAAAATGATCACTTTCATAAGTTTCACTAAAGTTTGACCTATGACCTGTGATTTCAAATACAAACTAAGGTATTATCAGTTCATATTCTTAAAATTTGACTCGATCCAAGGAAGTGGCAAGTTGAACCAACAAAAACGGAGTTATGATGAAGAAACTACGACTAAAACAAGATCGGGTATCCGAAGCTAGTTTAGCTACGAAAATATTTGGAGAAAAATTAAATTAATCATATATTTTTTAATTAATATGATATTTCATATATATTTACTTATGATTTGATTTTATATATTTCAGGACCACCCGTAAACAACACGAGAAGATTAATCATAAGACCTCATGATTGTACGCAACACGTCATTTGACAACACGGTACTTTATGTACGCAACACGTCACTTGACAACATGGTACCATAGGTCGAGATTAATTCTGATCAATACGAATACGATGGGGTCTTTATTTATTTTATTTAAGCAACTAATTGTGGACCACTAACAACAGACTGCTAACTACGGACTAAGAAAATATTAAAAGTATTAAAAGTATATATATATATATATATATATATATATATATATATATAACGATTACTTGAAAAGAAAATATGTTGATATATTATATATATGGTTAGGTTTGTGATATCAATCGGAGACCAAGTCGTGTTTATTACCTTCAAGGCAAAAGTGAGTATATAGTCCCACTTTTAAACTCTAAATATTTCGGGATGAGAATACATGCATTTTATGATTTACGTTATGGACACAAGTGATTAAAAATATATATTCTACGTTGAGTTGTACCACTGGCATACTTCCCTGTAACTTGGTAACTATTATTTACATGAGGTATTGTAAACGCGAATCCTGTTGATAGATCTATCGGGCCTGACAACCCCAACCGGACTGGACGACCAGTATTCAATGGTTGCACAGTACTTCGTTTCGGTGACTACACTTGGTATAGTGTAGTAAGATTTCATAATAAAGGGAATATGTGACGTTGATTAAATGTTAAGTATGGTTATCAAGTGCTCAACAACTTAGAATATTTTTATTAAAACGTTTATATATGAAATCTTGTGGTCTATATTTATAACGCTGCCGGCATTAAACCTATATCTCACCAACTTTATGTTGACGTTTTAAGCATGTTTATTTTCAGGTGATAACTAAAAGCTTCCGCTGCAACATGTTGAATTTAAGCAAGATCTTGAGTATGCATATTTGTGTCAAAAATAAAACTGCATATCGGAGGATTTGTAATGTAAAATATGTTGGAAGTCGTATTATTATTATCACATGTAAAGTTTGTAAGTCTAAGATTATCGCTAAACGATAATCATTATTAAGTTGTTTAAACCTTGTATTTGTAATAAAAGTTATGGTTTGTATTGTAAAAACGAATGCAGTTTTTGAAAAATGTCGCATATAGAGGTCAATACCTCGCGATGAAATCATATGTTATTGTAATCGTCCTTATGGTTAAGGTCTGGTTATGACATGTGGTATCAGAACGTTGGTCTTAGAGAACCAGAAAATTTGCATTAGTATGTCTTATCAAGTTTGTTAGGATGCATTAGTGAGTCTGGACTTTGACCGTGTTTGATTTCGAAAAATATTGCTTATCATTGTTGGTTAAAAATTAATATGTAAATATTATGTGATACTAATTTACTAGTTGTTATGTGATAGATGTCTGGCTTAGAACTTGTTATCACATTCAGCGACTCCGAACCAGAATCTTCAGATGGTGTTCCAGTCATTAACTTATCCGATGATGAAAACGACACCTTTGAGGAAGACTCACAAGTTCCGAATGAATCAATTGAAGAGGAACCGGAAGGTGATCCTGAGGAGGAAGAAATACAAGAAATTACGAAAGACAAGTTCGAACGAGGAAAGAAAAGAAAGGCTATTGAATTGGAAAATCAAATCCCGAGTTTAGTGAGGATGTTGTGGCACCAACTCCGCCAGACACTTCCACCCATATTCCCGTTATTCCTATTAGTTCTGTCCCGGCATCCAGTTCTTCAGCCCCTCAGCCAAAACGCAGGGAGACAACCAGGATAACCTTTAAGCGATTCCTTTGAACACAAACGCTTTGGGTTAAATGACACGCTGTTGTTTTAAACCATGGGATCATATAACTTTTTGTATAATATTACTAGTGTGGTTTGCTTAATGTTTGATGTAAGATAAGCATATGTAAAATAGTGAAGTGTGAAATGCAATAATTTTCCATGGTTGAGTATTATTTGGGTGATAGTAATTGATTTTCGTACTAAGCTATTTAGTATGAACTTTAACGGGTAGGTACTACCCTTGGTATAATTATAAAACGCTAATAAGAAGAAAAGGCTTTTATATTAATAACCGGTTCATATTATTAATAAGCTACGATGTACTGTAAATACATACTACATCTATAATATTCCATGTGAGTAATTATTTTTTTTCATTTTTATTGAAGATTATGGCGAGATTGAACCGAATGACGGAACAAGAAATCCAGGAGCTCATCAATCAGCGAGTGAACGACAGAATATTATGGGTCGAGGCTGCAAGAGGTGCTGCATTTAACCCAAATCCTCGTGTGGGATGCACTTACAAAACTTGTCAAGGTTACAAGCCCTCATCATTCAGTGGACCAGAAGGACCGGTCGGTTTAACCCGGTGGATCGAAAAGATTGAGTCTGTGTTTAAAATTAGTGGTTGTATTAAGAAGGACATGACCAAGTATGCATCGTGCACCCTACAAGATAGTGCACTTACGTGGTGGAAAAACTATGTGAAGGCCGTAGGAGGAGATGTAGCTTATGATACTCCTTGGGAAGAATTCAAAACAATGCTAATCAACGAATATTGTCCAAGGAACGAGGTTAGGAAGTTGGAAGCTGAATTACGAAGCTTGAAAGTTGTTGGTACTGAACTCACCAACTACAATCAGCAATTCATGGAATTAGCTTTGCTATGTCCCGAATTGGTACCAACCGAAGAACGGAAGATTGAACTGTACAAAGACGGTTTGCCTAAAAAGGTCAAGGAATGTTACAGCATCCAAACCCAAGACTATTCATGAAGCTATCACCATGGCGAACGAATTGATGGACCAGATTATTCTGGATAAGAACACCGATGTCAAGACATCGGGAAACAAAAGAAAGTGGGAAGGTAATCATCAAAAATCCAACAAGAAACAAGAAACCACGCAAGGTGCGGGTAGCGGTTCAAACTCAGGTTACAAAGGACGAAATCCTTTATGTAACAGATGCCACAAACATCACTCTGGTTATTGTAATGTGGTGTGCAACAATTGTAATCGAAAAGTTCATCTTGCTGAAGATTGTAGGGTTCCCGCTACAAATACAAACGGTACCAAGACTCCTGCCACCAATGCAAATAGAACTGCCTTGGCCACTGTTATTTGTTATGGGTGTGGGAAACAGGGTCATTATAAGAGCCAGTGTCCGAATCCAGAGAAGAATAATGGATCTGCAGGTGGAAGAGCATTTGTTATTAATGCTAGAAAGGCGTGTGAAGACCCGGAGCTTGTTACGGGTACGTTTACCATTAATAACTTATCCGCATCTATTATATTTGATACTGGTGCCGATAGAAGTTACGTGTGTAGAGACTTTTACGCTAAATTGAATTGTTCATCATTACCTCTAGATGCTAAGTACATGATTGAGTTAGCTAATGGTAAACTAATTAAAGCCGATAAAATTTGCCGTGATTGTAAAATAAATTTAGCCGGAAAAACATTTAAGATTGATTTGATACCCGTAGAATTAGGAAGTTTTGATGTAATAGTCGGCATGGACTGGATGTCCAAAATAGGAGCTGAAGTTGTGTGTGCCAAGAAGGCAATTCGCATTCCTCGTAAGGATAAAACGCCAGTAATGATTTATGGAGAGAAGGGTAACTCAAAGCTAAAACTCATTAGTTGTTTGAAAGCTCAAAAGTGCTTGAAGAAAGGGTGCTATGCTATCTTAGCACATGTTAATAAAGTTGAAACGAAGGAGAAAGTGAAGAGCATCAATGACGTGCCTGTGGCAAGAGATTTTCCTGAAGTCTTTCCGGAAGAGTTGCCGGGATTACCTCCATTTAGATCTATAGAATTTCAAATAGATCTAGTACCAGGAGCTGCACCAGTGGCTCGTGCTCCATATAGACTTGCACCATCTGAGTTAAAAGAACTTCAGAGTCAGTTAAAAGAATTACTGGATCGTGGATTCATACGACCAAGTACTTCACCGTGGGGAGCTCCGATTTTATTCGTCAAGAAGAAAGATGGATCTTTTAGGATGTGTATAGATTATCGTGAATTAAATAAGTTAACTATCAAGAATCGGTATCCACTACCGAGAATTGACGACTTATTTGATCAACTGCAAGGATCATGTGTGTACTCGAAAATCGACTTAAGATCGGGCTATCATCAATTACGTGTCAAAGAAGAAGATATTCCGAAAACTGCTTTTCGGACACGTTATGGTCATTACGAATTTTTGGTTATGCCGTTTGGGTTGACTAATGTGCCAGCTGTATTCATGGACCTCATGAATCGAGTTTGTAGTCCGTATTTAGATAAGTTTGTTATCGTTTTCATTGACGATATTCTTATATATTCCAAGAGTGAGCAAGAGCATGAACAGCATTTAAGATTGGTATTAGAATTGTTAAGAAAAGAACAGTTATACGCCAAATTTTCTAAGTGTGCATTTTGGTTGAAAGAAGTGCAATTTCTTGGCCACGTTGTTAGTAGCAAAGGAATTCAGGTTGATCCAGCTAAAATTGAGGCCATTGAAAAATGGGAGACTCCTAAGACACCAACGCAAATACGCCAATTTTTGGGTTTAGCTGGTTATTATAGAAGGTTTATTCAAGATTTTTCCCGAATAGCTAAACCATTAACAGCGTTAACGCAAAAAGGGAAGAAGTACGAATGGACTTCTGAGTAGGAAAGTGCATTTCAATTACTGAAGAAGAAGTTGACTACAGCACCTATTTTATCGTTACCTGAAGGGAAAGATGATTTTGAGATATATTGTGACGCTTCGCGACAAGGTTTTGGTTGCATCCTTATGCAACGGAAGAAAGTTATAGCATACGCATCCCGACAATTGAAGATTCACGAGCGGAATTATACGACGCATGATTTAGAATTGGGAGCAGTAGTGTTTGCATTGAAGATATGGAGACACTATTTATATGGGGTTAAATGCACTGTGTTTACTGATCATAAAAGCCTTCAACATATTTTTGATCAGAAACAGCTGAACATGAGGCAACGTAGGTGGGTCGAGCTGATAAACGACTATGATTGTGAGATTCGCTATCATCCCGGGAAAGCGAATGTAGTGGCCGACGCTCTAAGCATAAAGGAACGGGAACCAATTCGAGTACGAGCGATGAACATAAAAATTCGCATGAATCTCAACTCACAAATCAAAGAGGCTCAACGAGAAGCTCTTACTAAAGAAAATATAGGAAATGAAATAATGAAGAAGTATGGGAAACAACTCGTTATACGTGAAGACGGAATTCGATATTTTGCAAACGTATTTGGGTACCAAAGTTGGGTGGATTAAGAAAGTTGATATTGAACGAGGCACATAAGACAAGATACTCGATACATCCTGGAGTTGGAAAGATGTACCAAGATCTTAAGACGCATTATTGGTGGCCTAATTTAAAGACAGACGTTGCAACGTATGTTGGGGAATGTTTAACTTGTTCTAAAGTTAAAGCAGAACACCAGAAGCCGTCAGGGTTACTTCAACAACCAGAAATCCCAGAATGGAAATGGGATGGTATTACCATGGATTTCATCACAAAGTTACCTAAGACTGCCTGGGGTTATGACACCATTTGGGTAATAGTTGATCGTCTTACCAAATCTGCACATTTCTTGCCTATAAAGGAAACAGATAGAATGGAGAAACTATTACGACTGTACATAAAGGAAATTGTTTCAAGGCATGGAATACCTATTTCCATTATATCCGATAGTGATAGTAGATTTACATCAAAGTTCTGGCAATCACTACAGGAGGCCCTAGAAACTCGTTTGGATATGAGTACCGCATATCATCCGCAAACTGACGGGCAGAGTGAAAGAACAATTCAGACTCTTGAAGACATGCTTAGGGCATGTGTGATCTATTTTGGAAACGGATGGGATAAATATCTACCATTAACAGAATTATCGTATAATAATAGTTATCATGCGAGCATTAAAGCTGCACCATTCGAAGCACTGTATGGAAGGAAGTGTAGATCCCCTATCTGTTGGAACAAAGTAGGAGATCGCAAATTAACTGGACCCTAGATCATCCATGAAACTACTGAGAAGATAGTGCAAATCAAGGAGAGACTGAAAACAGCCCGTAGTCGCCAAAAGAGCTACGCCGATGTCCGAAGGAAACCATTAGAGTTTCAGATCGGTGACATGGTTATGTTAAAGGTGTCACCTTGGAAAGGTGTAATACGTTTCGGTAAAAGGGGTAAACTGAACCCAAGGTATGTAGGCCCGTTCAAGATCATCGAACGCATCGGACCGGTAGCTTATCGACTCGAGTTACCACAACAACTCGCCGGAGTACATAATTCATTTCACGTCTCAAACCTCAAGAAATGTCTTGCAAAGGAAGATCTCACCATTCCTCTTGAAGAAATCCAAGTCGATGAGAAACTACAATTCATAGAAGAACCAGTCGAAATCATGGACCGTGAAGTTAAACGGCTCAAGCAGAGCAACATACCAATCGTTAAGGTTCGTTGGAATGCTCGAAGAGGTCCTGAGTTTACTTGGGAACAAGAGGATCAGATGAAACAAAAGTACCCACATTTGTTTCCCGAGAACGCAAAATAGGTACAACTTTAAAATTTCGGGACGAAATTTATTTAACGGGTAGGTACTGTAACGACCCAGATTTTTCCGATCATTTTACACTTATAAGATTAATATTTACATAAATTAAATCTTACCAACATGATAAGCAATCTAAATTGTTGAGACTTATGTTTTTGAAAAGAGTTTTACACAACGTTTGACCGTCCAATTTGACCGATGATATCACGAACTATATAACATACAATAATTATACGTTTGTGTATATATATGTATTTTTATATATTTAACATGATCTAAGAATGTTTTAACATCTCATTGTGTACTAATAATAATGAGTTATAAGTATATTTTGAGACTACTAACTTAAGTTTTCAAAACGATAACTATATGTGACGTTCTTCGACTTAAATACTTAAAACTTATAATGCTTATACATGTATCGTATAGATATGTATTTTATCACTTTTAAAGGATTTATATACATAAAACAATATAAGTATATTTACAAAAGATAGCTATATTTGAATCCTCGTTCCGTTTTCTCAAGATTTTTATACGTATATCTAGGGTATATGTACCCGTATCATACCCAGCTTCTATACGTATTTACTATTGGTATATACACATCACAATCACTTTATTAGCAGCCATGAGTCAGCCAATTTTAGATCTTAGCATGCATGATTAATCAATTTGGCATATTACAAGACTTTTGCACAATATTACAAATTTATACATCTTTTCACCACCATTTATACTCCATTCCATTTTAATTTTTACTACACATTTTCTCTAACCAAAAACACACTCTTAGGAACCTTAAGTGTTCTTCACAATCTCAGCAAATAACCATGAAGATCTAGCTTCAAAAACAACCCTTAATCATCATAAGAAAATCCATTCAAGAACACTTCAAAAATCCTTCCAAGTAAACAAGTTTACTTCCAACCTTTCAATCCAACTCCACCACTCTTTTGATTCTAGGATTTTTCTCATCTCTTAGAGTAACTTTGTCCAAGTAACTTGAGGTAGTAACCTTATTCATAATCTTATTCAATTCATATTCATATAGCTATCTTATTTTGTGGTATAAAATTTTAACAACAAGAACATAGTTTGAATGATTTCAAACTTGTTCGCAAACTAAATAGATCCTTCTAACTTGACTTTTAAAACACTTCAAGACCTGTAATATATCATAATGATATGCTAACTTAACAAGATATAACTTGCTTTTACAAAGAACACCTTAAAAACTGAATCTACGTCGTCGGAGTGCGACCGGGGGCTGTTTTGGGTTGGATAAATAAAAATTATCTTGAACTTTGAATTGGAAGTTCATGTTCTGGAAAAATGATATTTCTTATGAATATGTTAACACATAAAAATTTCATGGTTTAACTCAATGTGTAAGTATTTTTAGAAAAATGATCATTAAATGTTGTTTTTATGATGGAAAATGATCACTTTCATAAGTTTCACCAAAGTTTGACCTATAACCTGTGATTTTGAATACAAACTAAGGTATTATCAGTTCATATTCTTAAAATTTGACTCGATCCAAGGAAGTGGCAAGTTGAACCAACAAAAACGGAGTTGTGATGAAGAAACTACGACTAAAACAAGATCGGGTATCCGAAGCTAGTTTAGCTACGAAAATATTTGGAGAAAAATTAAATTAATCATATATTTTCTAATTAATATGATATTTCATATATATTTACTTATGATTTGATTTTATATATTTCAGGACCACCCGTAAACAACACGAGAAGATTAATCATAAGACCTCATGATTGTACGCAACACGTCATTTGACAACACGGTACTTTATGTACGCAACACGTCACTTGACAACATGGTACCATAGGTCGAGATTAATTCTGATCAATACGAATACGATGGGGTCTTTATTTATTTTATTTAAGCAACTAATTGTGGACTGCTAACTACGGACTAAGAAAATATTAAAAGTATATATATATATATATATATATATATAACGATTACTTGAAAAGAAAATATGTTGATATATTATATATATGGTTAGGTTTGTGATATCAATCGGAGACCAAGTCGTGTTTATTACCTTCAAGGCAAAAGTGAGTATATAGTCCCACTTTTAAACTCTAAATATTTCGGGATGAGAATACATGCATTTTATGATTTACGTTATGGACACAAGTGATTAAAAATATATATTCTACGTTGAGTTGTACCACTGGCATACTTCCCTGTAACTTGGTAACTATTATTTACATGAGGTATTGTAAACGCGAATCATGTTGATAGATCTATCGGGCCTGACAACCCCAACCGGACTGGACGACCAGTATTCAACGGTTGCACAGTACTTCGTTTCGGTGACTACACTTGGTACAGTGTAGTAAGATTTCATAATAAAGGGAATATGCGACGTTGATTAAATGTTAAGTATGGTTATCAAGTGCTCAACAACTTAGAATATTTTTATTAAAACGTTTATATATGAAATCTTGTGGTCTATATTTATAACGCTGCCGGCATTAAACCTATATCTCACCAACTTTATGTTGACGTTTTAAGCATGTTTATTCTCAGGTGATAACTAAAAGCTTCCGCTGCAACATGTTGAATTTAAGCAAGATCTTGAGTATGCATATTTGTGTCAAAAATAAAACTGCATATCGGAGGATTTGTAATGTAAAATATGTTGGAAGTCGTATTGTTATTATCACATGTAAAGTTTGTAAGTCTAAGATTATCGCTAAACGATAATCATTATTAAGTTGTTTAAACCTTGTATTTGTAATAAAAGCTATGGTTTGTATTGTAAAAACGAATGCAGTTTTTGAAAAATGTCGCATATAGAGGTCAATACCTCGCGATGAAATCATATGTTATTTTAATCGTCCTTATGGTTAAGGTTGGGTTATGACATGAATGTTATTATTTTGGCGGGAAAACTATCGAAGAAGTAATATATAACAATTATCGTGTTTTTCGAGCGTATGTTGAGGTTTTAGACATTAGGGTTTAGATATTAGGGTTTAGATATTAGGTTTTATAGGGTTTAGATATTAGGGTTTAGAAATTTAGGGTTTAGGGTTTAGATTTAGGATTTAGATTGAGTTTTTAACACGAACGGTTTAGAGTTTAGGGTTTAGGGTTTAGGGTTTGGTGTTTTGGGTTTATTCCATAAATCCAAAATACTAAACCCTAAACTCTAAATCGGGCTAAATTTTACTTCACAAAACATGGAAAAAAAAACGTTAACATTCTTCACGAACAATATTATCTTGATTGTTATTTTTGTCGATCGTTTTCCGGCCAAAATAATAACATTCATCACGAAGTGTCTTTTCTAAATGTTCTTATTTTCATCCAATCTTTAATATTCGTAAACAACGTTTTTTCAAAAAACGAAAAAAAAAAAATTTGTTTCTCTCCGCTTGGTTACTTCCCCATTGATCATGCCCCTATATATATATATATATATATATATATATATATATATATATATATATATATATATATATATATATATATATATATAGTTTTTCATATTTTATTATATAGTTTGTACCAATCGTTGATGTACGTCTCACTTTATTGATTGAGCATTTGAATCTTTTCTCTCGACAAGACGAAAACTAAAATAAAAAATGATGAATAATTACTTTCACGCTTATTACAAATCAATCACATAACTATTTTGGGTCATTCCTCGACAAAATGAAAAATAAAACAAAAAAATGATAAATAGTTACTTTCTCAATAATTAACTATGTAAGGGTGAAGAACCGGCGCAAAACCAGGTCGCCCAACTAGTTAATATTAATTAATATTAATATTAATATATTAATCACCGTTCTCAAATATTCCTAGTTGTTTTTAGTTTGCGGATTCTCCAATATAATACTCCGTATGCCTATGGGCTTTTCAATAGCAAAACCTTTAATATATTTTGGTTTGGGCTTATCTTAGGGCTTGGTTTTGTCTCTTGGGTTATATTATGAAATACGAGAATTTTTCTTTTTTCTTTTTTCTTTTTTTTTTTTTTTTTTTTTCCTTTTTTGTGACTAACTGACTATCACTTAAAAAATGTAGCCTCTTTTTACCAAATTATGTTTACCAAAAGATGTTTTTACTTCTGACTAAAAAACATTTTATATCTTATCTTCTCATAAGTCAAATACGCAATGTATCAGAGTATCGGGTATTGTTGTTATTGTAGATTATATTTATAATTATATGGAATACAAATACAATCTTCTTCACTAAAGTTATAATTTTATTTAGAATTGATAATTGATAATGATATTTGATGTAACACTGACTTGACCAAGTCGGAGACAATCCCATGTGAGATTACACAATGCACATCGATGGGGGTTCTTATTATGATGCCATAATTGTTTATACTTTTAGGGAAAATGGTTTAATCAGTTGCTTTTAACAATGTGATTGTCTTGTTGTTTTTATCATAAATTAAAGCATATTATTAATTTCAATCATAAAAATACCGTTGAATTTCCTCTTTATTCCAAACGTTTTTTATTTTAGATGATGATATCAATATCAATACTATTGACAATGATGCGATTGACCAATTAAAATTTACACTATCTCGTATTTTTCACCTTTAAAATTTATATGTACATGAAATTAGTCAAGTGTTATTTTAAACCATTCTACTTTAACACACTAAATATTTTTTTTTTTTTTTTTTTTTTTAACGGCAAGCTTGCATCAGTCCGGACCGAAGCCTAGTCATCATTTGCAGATACACACACGTTAGGGCAGGAAACCCGAACCATATTACAGGGATCCGAACCTTAAACCATCCCGAGGAGCAGGCGGGTCAGATCTGGGTCCTGAATAGGTCGGTAAAACCTTCCCAGGGGCAACCCGACTTATGATAAGTAAGCCTACCACGGGTATTTTTAAAGAGTGGGATTCGAACTTGAATCCACTCTACCCCTTGCCCTGGCCCCACCGAAGTGAAACCAAGGATACCACTCAGCCACCGCTGGAATGGTTTAACATACCAAATATTAATATCAATCAAACTAAATTATGTGATTCATTTTTTGGTTTATTCTGTATCATGCCTTTGATATTTATATTTGTATAAACAAAATTTCATAAGCATATGCCAAAATAACTTAACTAATGTTAAACATTTAATTTTATAGGAATATTGGTATGCATATTTTTTAATAATGAATTATTAAAATAGAATTAAAGTCATTGTTTTTATTTTGAAAAGCAAGAAATATTATTGTTGATTAAAGAGATTATTACATGGTCATAAAAACGGGATCACCCTAAATTTTTGGGCCTAATCTGATATGGCCTTTACCCCTAATAGCGACTTAAAACATAAATTTTACAGCAAGCAATCTATACAAGTATGGCGTGTGCAAAAACAAGAAGAGCTCCGAACTTCACTTGAGTAATTAACCGAACCCGATACGATGATTTGTTGACGAAACGTAGAAAACGGAGTTGATTAACCATTGATTTCATTCTAGTGAAGCTTTTTTGAACCTCTTTGCGATCCACTTAAAGCTTCGGAGTGGAATTTCTGACATAATCAGATTAGGTGACCGTTCCTTATTCCTGAAAACTTTTAAGCTTATGTGTTTCCAAATCGTATACCCGCAAAGGATTTCACGTCTTAACGCGCGAGCACCTCAACCCTCGTTTATTTTAAAGATTGTATACGAGAGTATATTGTGTTGTAGACTTGGTGGTATCGACAATCTAGTGGGATACGGTATATATAATTAACTAGTGAAATGACCCGTGAAATCACAGAATTTTATTTTAAGGATGGCAATGGATCAGATATGGATCAGGTGAGGCCGTATCTGTATTCATATCCATTTATTTTTTTGAATCCATATCCATATCCATATTCATTTATAAAAATCTCATCCATCCATATCCATATCCGTCGGGTGAAGCTGGTTAGTGGATAGTCATCCATATCCATTTAAATTTATTTTATTTTTAACAGTTATAAGTGGTGATTCAGTGTATACGATCAAAAGTAATATGTCTTAATAGTTTATGCGACCGAAAGTCATAGTTTTACTAATCTACTCCCTCCGTCCCAAAATAATTGTCATGTTTTGACTTTTTGAGTCTTTTAACTTCAACTTTGACTTTAAATATTTTTCTTTATGTTATATAATATCGAATAAAAGTTATACCAAACGAAAATACATTCGGAAATGAATCTATTGATATAAATTTCATCAAATATTCTATAGCATACACCAACAAATATTTAAAGTCAAAACTTAATAATTTGACTTTGAAAAGTCCAACAGGACAATTACTTTGGGACGGAGGGAGTATATAACAAATAGTCAACAAATAGCCTATTAAACGTGTAAATATATCGATTACCTGTAAGTTGCTTACTTTTTAGTTACATGAATTCACATTTAAATCACCAAAGTACGATAAAATACATTTATGATTCAAACAAACCAAAATATAAGAATAAAATTTATATTTTTAGAGAAAATATAAAGAAATATGAATATCATTAATGAAATATTACTACGTAAATGATAATAATTCGAGTGATACATTTATATATTTAGTTATTTCGGGTGAAAACGGATCCATCCATGGATGAAACTTCTCATCCATATTCATATCCATATCCATTTCGGGTTCATCCATATCCGTATCTATATCCATTTAGATTGTCCATATCCACGAATAATCGGGTGGATATCCACTGGATTGGGTATCCATTGCCATCCCTAGATTTAAACGAAACAGTTTAATGACATGTTTAGGTATTAATTGAATGTAAATGTAAAAGTCATTAGTTTAATGAGGCATGAAACTACGGATTTCGACTAAGAAATTTGTCGTTATTTTTAAACACATATTTAGCTACTTAGCTTGGTTTGAATAAATGAACTACATTTATTCTCCCACTACAATCCTCTAATTTTCATCACGCTTATTATTTTCGTTGCCATAAAAGTCTACATTTCAACATTTTATCGAGACATGTATATTTTGCATATATATGTAAAAAGAACCCATATTAGAATAACAATAATATAATCATTATTATAATTATAATAATAAATAATAATAATAATAAAGTTTGTTTAAAAATTGAGTATTTATAATTATAATAATAATTGTTAGTAATAACAAATGAATCTTGAAATTTCTTTAAAAATTAAAATACAATTATTGTTTTACGAAGGTTGTACAATATGGTTCAAAGTTCGTACACGTGTTTATGAAATATTTTGTAAAAGATTGTCCAATTTGTTTTAATGTTTGTATATATGGTCATGATGTGTTTTATCATAAGGTTGTACATAATGCTTTTAATATTGCATATATCGTTATGGATGTTTTACCATAAGGTTGTACATAATGCTTCAAATATTATACATATGGTAATTTTATTTTATTTTTATATTGTGTTTTTTAATTAGAATTAATTAATTAATTAATTTAAAAATAATTAATTAATTAATTCTATTAATAATGACATCATTATTAAGCAAAATTAAAGAATAATTAGTGAAATGATAACATTATCATTTTAGAGGTTTATATTAATATATATATATATATATATATATATATATATATATATATATATATATATATATATATATATATATATATATATATGGGACTAACAAACTAATGTTTTAGAGAGAGAAACCCCATGAAGGATACACGATAATGCTCAATGGATGTTGTTAATGCATTTTAAGTCCCTAGTTCTAATCAATCGAAACATATTAAAGTCAAACGAGACTGTCAATTGACGGACGGGCCTGTCGGATGATAGAAGCCCAGCGAGTATAAATAAAGTCCAAGGCTTCATTTGTAGGTTGATCGCCTCATTAGTGTTCCAGACATTTTCTCTCAACCCTAGAGCATCCCAAAACCCGCCAAGTCGAATAAACGACTCTAGGCATTGATCTAATCCGTCATTCATCTATTGGTTCGACTAAATCGATACCAGAAAGTCAACGATTCGTTAGAATCCTCGATCCCGGGATCTGAATAGCTACAACAAAGTCGTTATATTGTCATGAAGTCTAAGCCATTTGTTTTTAGTATTATTAATAATAATTAATACTTAACACCAACTCTTATATGCTAAAGAAGGTGAAAAATTTGATCGTTTGAAGTCTACTTGATTAGTCGCTTGGCTAAAAGCAAGGTCGTTTTGTACATTTGAAACAATAAGTACATTGGAGTAAATGGCCAAAACAAACCAGTAAGTAGAAATAAGTAGAAATACCACATTTTTTTAACATAAGCCCCGACTAATTCATTAATCTATTGTATTTGATGAATTCAATTAAAATGGATTAGAAGATCAAAACTGACATAAATAATTGACTTAACGTCTGATTGACAAGATCTTACTATATATTTTGTTGAATTATTGATCTAGACTCACTTACAAACTTATTACGTTGCAAAAAATACTACTAGCTCCAAAATTACTATTGCAACCATTGTAGCTAAAAAAAAACCATACAAATCTATTAAAATTCAACACTTAGAAAACTTTTATCCACAATCACGCAACTCATAGCAACATCCAAGATTGATGATGTTGAAGGATACATGCCATCTGTTTTTTTTTTTTTTTTTTGAAAAGCAAGATGATTTGTTGGGAAGTAATTATCTCACATCGGCTATAAGACAAAATAAATGTATGCATATAAGTCTAGGGGAAAGTCTCTCACCAATTGGTTTTAGAAAATGGACTATTGAGCTTATATGTTGAACATGTTGATGGGCTATATACGATTTATTGATTCTGTAATGGTATCAAAGCTAAGGTAAACATCTTTACAAAGACCAAAGTTACAACATAAGTTAACCAAGTAATATAATTGAAGAAAAAAATGAGTAAAATTCTCAACATTATTGATATAGTAACATAGACATATAGCCTAAGAGTGCTCCCAACCATGACAACACTTTCTCCAGGACTAATCACTACATCAACGCCACATCAGCACTTTCATCTCACTTTTTTTTTTTTTTGAAAAGCAAAAAGATTTATTATTATAACTGGATTAAATCATTACAAGTCCCTACAATCGACTATACAAGGATATGGACATATTGAGAACAAGTGGAAAGATTGGAATATAAACTATCTATTAGATTCGGGAGAGACGAAGCCTACTTAACAAAATGAGGGAACGAACTTGAAATAACAAGCAGGGAAGGAGGAGACAACCGTACCGATCAAGCGGCGACAAAGTTGCCAAACAACCAACCCAATTAATCTACCCACATAAGCTAAATAGAGACTGCGAACACTACCCGATTTGAATAGAATCATGTTAGCCGATTCCCATGCGATTTGGGGGCGATACCACATAAGAGGCAGGGTTAATGAGCCATTGATGCCATTCAATAGGTTTTTTCTTTCGAGAGCGGTTTGAGATCCAACTAAAACTTTGGGTTTGAATCTCGGAGATAATCGTAGCTGGATTCCACATTTTGTTAGATAAGACTTTTAGATTTTTATATTTCCAAATAATATAACACGCAATCCATTTAGTTGCTTGCCATATGGAAGATCCAACGGAGTTATGTGAGAAACCTTGGTCGGAGATAATGGCACCATTGATGTCGGAAATTGTTGTATTATTATGATTCCACCAATCAAGTAGTTGTGTCCAAATTGAAGCCACATTAGGACAGTTAATTAGCGCATGATCAATGGTTTCACTATGGTGATCGCATAAGGGACATAAGATGGTGTGTAGATCGATTCCTTTTTTGTTAAGTTCACTTCTAACAGGGATTTTTTGTTGGATGACCCTCCATGAGAATATGAAGACCTTTTGCAGAACGAATTTGTTGCGGGGAAGTAAACTATTTCGAGAGTGGACGCCGAACTTAAGTGTATTAATCAAATTTGACAATGATGCTGTAGTGAAGATACCAGATGTGTCAAGTGAGAATTTCCATGAATCGGGGCGATCCGAAATACTTACGGATGATATTAAGTTCGAGAGTTCCGTAAGTTCATCCAAAGCCCGACCGCTAGGAGCTCGAGACCAATCCCAAAATCCGGTTGAGTTGGAATTAACAATCGAGATTCTTTCGGCAACAGTTGCATCTTTTTGGGATTCCAACATGTATAATCTATGGAATAGAGTTTTGAGAGGTTCGGAGCCTATCCATGTGTCATGCCAAAAGCTGATTGATGTGCCATTGCCGATGCGCTTTGAAATTGATGATGTGAAGAAAGTGCCTACTTTATCTGCGACTTTTCCGGCTTTGATAATCTCTTTCCAAATGGTGCGACCTGAAATAGCCCTGCATGAAACGTTAGTATCCAACCCCCCCCCCCCCCCCCCCCCCCCCCGACCCATAAATGCTTTTTATAATTTTAACCCATAGTGCACTATGTTCATTTTTGAAACGCCACCACCATTTACAAAGGAGTGATATGTTTTTAGCAAAAAGAGACCCTACATTTAAACCCCCGTTTTCATATGGCAAAATAATCTGATCCCATTTAATCCAATTAATTTTATTATCGTTTGAAGAACCTCCCCAGAAAAATTTTCGTCTTTTAGATTCAAGTACCTTAAGGATAGCGGCAGGTGCATGAAATAATGAGAAATAATACAATGGAATACTACTTAAGATGGATTTGATGATCATAAGACGACCTCCGAAGGAAACAGATTTGGCAGTCCAATCCGAAAGTCTCTTGTCGAATTTTTCAACGATTGGCTGCCAAGAAGAAGCGTGAGAAGTGGGTACACCAATGGGGAGACTGAGATAAGTAAACGGTGTAGAGCCCGCTGAGCAGTTAATGTAACTGGCCATTTGCTCGGATTCAATGGTGGATGTTCCGATACCATACAGTTTACTTTTGCGGAAGTTGACTTTGAGGCCTGATATGTTTTCGAAACATTTAAGGAGCTTGGAGATATATTTGGCATTTCTTTTATTCCACTCACCAAAAAAGATTGTATCATCCGCATATTGGAGATGTGTGATGACGAGATTGTCGTGTCCAATTTTTAAACCTTGCAGGTGACCATTGGATAATGCTCTTTTGGCAAGTATGTTAAGGCCTTCGGCGACGATAATGAATAAGAACGGCGATATGGGGTCACCCTGACGTATTCCTCTTTCAGGAATGAATTCACTGGTTGGTGAGCCATTGATTAATATGGAAATGGATGAAGAGGAGAGACATGCACAAATGAAACTAATCAATTTTGTCCCAAAACCCATGAATTTCATGGTGTTGAATAGAAAGTCCCATTCAATGCAGTCGAATGCCTTTTCAAAATCGACTTTGAAGATTAGGCCTTTTTGTTTTTTACGTTTTAGTTCATCGATTATTTCATTAGCGATTAAAACACTGTCTAGAATGTTGCGGCCCTTGAGAAAAGCAGTTTGTTCGGAGCCTATGACTTTGAGAATGACTTTGGCAAGGCGATTGGAAAGAATTTTTGTGAGAATTTTATAATAGCTACCTATTAGGCAGATTGGACGATATTCGTTAAGACCGATAGGATTAGTTTTTTTCGGGATTAAGGTGAAGAAGGAAGCGTTACATCCTTTGGAAATTTCCGAGTTGTCCCAGAACCAGTCGAGAGATTTTATGAGATCATTTTTGATCAATTCCCAGTATTTTTTAAAGAATTTCATGTTGAAGCCGTCCGGGCCAGGTGCCTTTGAGCTATCACAATTAGATATGGCTTCCCATATTTCATTTTCGCTAAATTTAGATTCAAGGAGTTGATTATCAGAAGAGGTGATATAATCGAGATGTGAAGCATTGTCGAAGGGACATTCCTCACGAAGATGTTTGGATTGAAATAGGTTTTCAAAATAGGAGTAAGCTTCTTGTTTTATAAGGAAAGGATCTTCGAACCAAGTGCCGTTTATTGACAAACCGTGGATATTATTTTTACTTGTTCTGCGTTTGATGTAGTTATGGAAATATTTTGAATTTTCGTCTCCCTCGAGTGCCCATTTAATTCTTGATTTTTGTTTAAGCATATTTGTTTTCTTTTTTTCTTTAACGATATATAGCATTTTTTCATCAATCCAGTTTTGTTTTTCTGAAACAGATAATGGTCTGGTTTCTGCAATTTGTTCCCAATTATTGCATTCGGTTAAATGTCCACGGATTTGTGAATCAATGTTATCAAGTTGGTTGCTGTGTTTTTTAAGTTCCATTTTAACGTTTTTTAGTTTATTATGAAAGATGCAATCAGGTCTATTACCGGTGGTGGGGATCGACCAAGCCCTTTCTATGACGGTGTCGGCATCTTTGAGGTCAAGCCATGCATCAAATACACGAATAGGTTTAGGACCAAAATCGAGGGGGTTGTTCCTTAGGATGATAGGACAATGATCAGAAAGATCGCGATCAAGTGTTTTGGAGGATGTGTTAGGCCAGAGTGTGAAGATGCTATCGGAGACCAGAAATCGATCTAGTTTACTAAATTTCATTGTTTTTTCGCATATCCTCATAAATCTTTTACCACCTAGAGGGAGATCAATTAAACCCGAGTTATTAATGAAATTATTAAAGTTATCCGCCCAATGTTGATTATATTCAGAATTCATGCGCTCTGTTTTGTTCCGGACTTCATTGAAGTCACCAAAAATAATGTGAGGGATGGTGAGAGAATTAATGAGAGATGAAAGTTCGTTCCAGAGTCTGAGTTTTTTGGAGCTAGAGTGGGGGCCATAGACGTTTATGAAAGCGATTTCTGAATCATAACCCACCCATGATCCGCAAATTGCTAAGAAAAATTCACCCTCGATAGCATATTTAAATGAAAAGATATTGGTGTCCCAAATAGTTAGGATACCACCGGATGCACCAACCGAATCCTTTTGGACGAATTTAAAATCAGAATTACCCCAGAAAGATTCAATGGTGTTGTCATTTGTATGACCACATTTGGTTTCCTGGAGACCTAATGAAATGTCCCGTTCATATTGATTATAAACGTTCCATATTAATTGATTTCATCGCGAGGTTTTGACCTCTATATGAGATATTTTTCAAAGACTGCATTCATTTTTAAAACAACCATAACCTTTATTTTATCTATAAAGGTTTAAAAAGCATTACGTAGATTATCAAATAATGATAATCTAAAATATACCGTTTACACACGACCATTACATAATGGTTTACAATACAAATATGTTACATCGAAATCAGTTTCTTGAATGCAGTTTTTACACAATATCATACAAACATGGACTCCAAATCTTGTCCTTATTTTAGTATGCAACAGCGGAAGCTTTTAATAATCACCTGAGAATAAACATGCTTAAAACGTCAACAAAAATGTTGGTGAGTTATAGGTTTAACCTATATATTATCAAATCATAATAATAGACCACAAGATTTCATATTTCAATATACATCCCATACATAGAGATAAAATTCATTCATATGGTGAACACCTGGTAACCGACATTAACAAGATGCATATATAAGAATATCCCATCATTCCGGGACACCCTTCGGATATGATATAAATTTCGAAGTACTAAAGCATCCGGTACTTTGGATGGGGTTTGTTAGGCCCAATAGATCTATCTTTAGGATTCGCGTCAATTAGGGTGTCTGTTCCCTAATTCTTAGATTACCAGACTTAATAAAAATGGGCATATTCGATTTCGATAATTCAACCATAGAATGTAGTTTCACGTACTTGTGTCTATTTTGTAAATCATTTATAAAACCTGCATGTATTCTCATCCCAAAAATATTAGATTTTAAAAGTGGGACTATAACTCACTTTCACAGATTTTTACTTCGTCGGGAAGTAAGACTTGACCACTGGTCGATTCACGAACCTATAACAAATATGTACATATATATCAAAGTATATTCAAAATATATTTACAACACTTTTAATACATTTTGATGTTTTAAGTTTATTAAGTCAGCTTTCCTCGTTAGTAACCTACAACTAGTTGTCCAACGTTAGATGTACAGAAAAAAATTGATATATATTATCTTGAATCAATCCACGACCCAGTGTATACACGTCTCAGGCTAGATCACAACTCAAAGTATATATATTTTTAGAATCAACCTCAACCATGTATAGCTAACTCTCTCATTACTGCATATAGAGTGTCTATGGTTGTTCCAAATAATATATACACATGGGTCGATATGATATGTCAAAACATTTGCAAACGTGTCTATGGTATCTCAAGATTACATAATATATTAGAATACATGTATAATACAATATAAGTTAGCTAGGATATGATTTGTATAGAATTGTTACAATTTTTCACTTAGCTATAATAAGAAAAATTATCCAATCTTGTTTTACCCATAACTTCTTCGTTTTAAATCCGTTTTGAGTGATTAAAGTTGCTATGGTTTCATATTGAACTTAAGTTTATGAATCTAAACAGAAAAATTATAAGTTTATAGTCAGAAATATAAGTTACAAGTCGTTTTTTTAAGAGGTAGTCATTTCAGTCGAAAGAACGACGTCTAGATGACCATTTTAGAAAACATACTTCCACTTTGAGTTTAACCATGATTTTTGGATATAGTTTCATGTTCATAAGAAAAATAATTTTTCCAGAAGAACAACTTTTAAATCAAAGTTTATCATAGTTTTTAATTAACTAACCCAAAACAGCCCGCGGTATTACTACGACGGCGTATGTCCGGTTTTACAGTGTTCTTCGTGTTTCCAGGTTTTAAATCATTAAGTTAGCATATCATATAGATATAGAACATGTGTTTAGTTGATTTTAAAAGTCAAGTTAGAAGGATTAACTTTTGTTTGCGAACAAGTTTAGAATTAACTAAACTATGTTCTAGTGATTACAAGTTTAAACCTTCGAATAAGATAGCTTTATATGTATGAATCGAATGATGTTATGAACATCATTACTACCTCAAGTTTTCTGGATAAAGCTACTGGAAATGAGAAAAATGGATCTAGCTTCAAAGGATCCTTGGATGGCTTGAAAGTTCTTGAAGCAGAATCATGACACGAAAAACAAGTTCAAGTAAGATTTCCACTCGAAATAAGATTGTTATAGTTATAGAAATTGAATCAAAGTTTGAATATGAGTATTACCTTGTATTATAAAGATATCTTACTATAAATAAGAAAGATTTCTTGAGGTTGGATGATCACTCTACAAGATTGGAAGTAAGCTAGCAAACTTGGAAGTATTCTTGATTTTATGAAACTAGAACTTGTAGAATTTATGAAGAACACTTAGAACCTGAAGATAGAACTTGAGAGAGATCAATTAGATGAAGAAAATTGAAGAATGAAAGTGTTTGTATGTGTTTTTGGTCGTTGGTGTATGGATTAGATATAAAGGATATGTAATTTTGTTTTCATGTAAACAAGTCATGAATGATTACTCATATTTTTGTAATTTTATGAGATATTTCATGCTAGTTGCCAAATGATGGTTCCTACATGTGTTAGGTGACTCACATGGGCTGATAAGAGCTAATAATTGGAGTATATATACC
Source organism: Rutidosis leptorrhynchoides (assembly GCF_046630445.1). NCBI lineage: Eukaryota > Viridiplantae > Streptophyta > Magnoliopsida > Asterales > Asteraceae > Rutidosis > Rutidosis leptorrhynchoides. Next base: position 357,886,624 of record NC_092341.1, on the reverse strand, counting down.
AATAGTACATACATCTAAAAGCTGTGTATTGTACGAGTACGAATACGGGTGCATACGAGTAGAATTGTTGATGAAACTGAACGAGGATGTAATTGTAAGCATTTTTGTTAAGTAGAAGTATTTTGATAAGTGTCTTGAAGTCTTTCAAAAGTGTATGAATACATATTAAAACACTACATGTATATACATTTTAACTGAGTCGTTAAGTCATCGTTAGTCGTTACATGTAAGTGTTGTTTTGAAACCTTTAGGTTAACGATCTTGTTAAATGTTGTTAACCTAATGTTTATAATATCAAATGAGATTTTAAATTATTATATTATCATGATAATATGATGTATGAATATCTCTTAATATGATATATATACATTAAATGTCGTTACAACGATAATCGTTACATATATGTCTCGTTTCAAAATCATTAAGTTAGTAGTCTTGCTTTTACATATGTAGTTCATTGTTAATATACTTAATGATATGTTTACTTATCATAATATCATGTTAACTATATATATATCCATATATATGTCATCATATAGTTTTTACAAGTTTTAACGTTCGTGAATCACCGGTCAACTTGGGTGGTCAATTGTCTATATGAAACCTATTTCAATTAATCAAGTCTTAACAAGTTTGATTGCTTAACATGTTGGAAACACTTAATCATGTAAATAACAATTTCATTTAATATATATAAACATGGAAAAGTTCGGGTCACTACAGTACCTACCCGTTAAATAAATTTCGTCCCGAAATTTAAAGCAGTTGGAGGTGTTGACGTATCTTCTGGAAATAAGTGCGGGTATTTCTTCTTCATCTGATCTTCTCATTCCCAGGTGAACTCGGGTCCTCTACGAGCATTCCATCGAACCTTAACAATTGGTATCTTGTTTTGTTTAAGTCTTTTAACCTCACGATCCATTATTTCGACGGGTTCTTCGATGAATTGAAGTTTTTCGTTGATTTGGATTTTGTCTAACGAAATAGTGAGATCTTCTTTAGCAAAACATTTCTTCAAATTCGAGACGTGGAAAGTGTTATATACAGTCGCGAGTTGTTGAGGTAACTCAAGTCGGTAAGCTACTGGTCCGACACGATCAATAATCTTGAATGGTCCAATATACCTTGGATTTAATTTACCTCGTTTACCAAATCGAACAACGCCTTTCCAAGGTGCAACCTTAAGCATGACCATCTCTCCAATTTCAAATTCTATATCTTTTCTTTTAATGTCGGCGTAGCGCTTTTGTCGACTTTGGGCGGTTTTCAACCGTTGTTGAATTTGGATGATCTTCTAGGTAGTTTCTTGTATTATCTCCGGACCCGTAATCTGTGTATCCCCCACTTCACTCCAACAAATCGGAGACCTGCACTTTCTACCATAAAGTGCTTCAAACGGCGCCATCTCAATGCTTGAATGGTAGCTGTTGTTGTAGGAAAATTCTGCTAACGGTAGATGTCGATCCCAACTGTTTCCGAAATCAATAACACATGCTCGTAGCATGTCTTCAAGCGTTTGTATCGTCCTTTCGCTCTGCCCATCAGTTTGTGGATGATAGGCAGTACTCATGTCTAGACGAGTTCCTAATGCTTGCTGTAATGTCTGCCAGAATCTTGAAATAAATCTGCCATCCCTATCAGAGATAATAGAGATTGGTATTCCATGTCTGGAGACGACTTCCTTCAAATACAGTCGTGCTAACTTCTCCATCTTGTCATCTTCTCTTATTGGCAGGAAGTGTGCTGATTTGGTGAGACGATCAACTATTACCCAAATAGTATCAAAACCACTTGCAGTCCTTGGCAATTTAGTGATGAAATCCATGGTAATGTTTTCCCATTTCCATTCTGGGATTTCGGGTTGTTGAAGTAGACCTGATGGTTTCTGATGCTCAGCTTTGACCTTAGAACACGTCAAACATTCTCCTACGTATTTAGCAACATCGGCTTTCATACCCGGCCACCAAAAATGTTTCTTGAGATCCTTGTACATCTTCCCCGTTCCAGGATGTATTGAGTATCTAGTTTTATGAGCTTCTCTAAGTACCATTTCTCTCATATTTCCAAATTTTGGTACCCAAATCCTTTCAGCCCTATACCGGGTTCTGTCTTCCCGAATATTAAGATGCTTCTCCGATCCTCTGGGTATTTCATCCTTTAAATTTCCCTCTTTTAAAACTCCTTGTTGTGCCTCCTTTATTTGAGTAGTAAGGTTATTGTGAATCATTATATTCATAGATTTTACTCGAATAGGTTCTCTGTCCTTCCTGATCAAGGCGTCGGCTACCACATTTGCCTTCCCCGGGTGGTAACGAATCTCAAAGTCGTAATCATTCAACAATTCAATCCACCTACGCTGCCTCATATTCAGTTGTTTCTGATTAAATATGTGTTGAAGACTTTTGTGGTCGGTATATATAATACTTTTGACCCCATATAAGTAGTGCCTCCAAGTCTTTAATGCAAAAACAACCGCGCCTAATTCCAAATCATGCGTTGTATAATTCTGTTCGTGAAACTTCAATTGTCTAGACGCATAAGCAATTACTTTCATTCGTTGCATTAATACACAACCGAGACCTTGCTTTGAGGCGTCACAATATATCACAAAATCATCATTCCCTTCAGGTAATGAAAATATAGGTGCCGTAGTTAACTTTTTCTTTAACAATTGAAACGCTTTCTCTTGTTCATCTTTCCATTCAAATTTCTTCCCTTTATGCGTTAATGCAGTCAAGGGTTTTCCTATTCTGGAAAAGTCTTGGATGAACCTTCTGTAGTAACCCGCTAGTCCTAAAAATTGGCGTATGTGTTTCGGAGTTTTCGGGGTTTTTCACTTTTCAACGGTTTTGATCTTTGCTGGATCCACTTGAATACCTTCTTTGTTCACTATGTGACCGAGGAATTGAACTTCTTCCAACCAAAATGCACACTTTGAAAACTTAGCGTACAGTTTTTCTTTTCTCAGCAACTCTAGCACTTTTCTCAAATGTTCTTCGTGCTCTTGATCATTCTTCGAGTAAATAAGTATGTCATCGATGAAAATAATGACAAACTTGTCAAGATATGGCCCACACACTCAGTTCATGAGGTCCATGAACACAGCTGGTGCGTTAGTCAATCCAAACGGCATAACCATAAACTCGTAATGACCGTAACGCGTCCTAAAAGCAGTCTTTGGAATATCATCCTCCTTCACCTGCATTTGATGATATCCAGAACGTAAATCGATCTTCGAATAAACAGACGAGCCTTGTAGTTGATCAAATAAGTCGTCGATTCTCGGTAGTGGGTAGCGGTTCTTGATGGTAAGTTTGTTCAACTCTCGGTAGTCGATACACAACCTGAATGTACCATCTTTCTTCTTGACAAACAAAACAGAAGCTCCCCATGGTGATGTGCTTGGTTGAATGAAACCACGCTCTAAAAGTTCTTGTAATTAGCTCTGAAGTTCCTTCATTTCGCTAGGTGCGAGTCTGTATGGAGCACGAGCTATTGGTGCAGCTCCCGGTACAAGGTCTATTTAAAATTCAACGGATCGGTGTGGAGGTAGTCCCGGTAATTCTTTCGGAAATACATCGGGAAATTCTTTTGCGATGGGAATATCATTGATGTTCTTTTCTTCGGAATTGACTTTCTCGACGTGTGCTAGTACAGCATAGCAACCTTTTCTTATTAGTTTTTGTGCCTTCAGGTTACTAATAAGATTTAACTTCGCGTTGCTCTTTTCTCCGTACACCATTAAGGGTTTTCCTTTTTCTCGTATAATGCGAATTGCATTTTTGTAACAAACGATCTCTGCTTTCACTTCTCTCAACCAGTCCATACCGATTATCACATCAAAACTCCCTAACTCTACTAGTATCAAGTCAATCTTAAATGTTTCTCTAACCAGTTTAATTTATCGATTCAGACATATATTATCTGCTGAAATTAATTTACCATTTGCTAATTCGAGTAAAAATTTACTATCCAAAGGCACCAATGGGCAACTTAATTTAGCACAAAATTCTCTACTCATATAGCTTCTATCCGCACCCGAATCAAATAAAACATAAGCAGATTTATCGTCAATAAGAAACGTACCCGTAACAAGCTCCGGGTCTTCCTGTGCCTCTGCTGCATTAATATTGAAAACTCTTCCGCGGCCTTGTCCATTCGTGTTCTCCTGGTTCGGGCAATTTCTAATAATGTGGCCCAGTTTTCCACATTTATAACAAACTACATTGGCATAACTTGCTCCGACATTACTCGTTCCGATACCATTTGTTCCTTTCGTTCTGTTAACCCCTGGTCCGTAGACCTCACACTTCGCCGCGCTATGACCATTTCTTTTACACTTGTTGCAAAATTTGGTGCAGAACCCCGAGTGATACTTTTCACACCTTTGGCATAGCTGCTTCTGATTGTTGTTGTTGTTGCGGTTGTTATTGTTGTTGGGATGATTGTTGTAGTTGTTGTTGTTGTTGTTGTTAGGCCGTTTGTTGTAGTTGCGATTGATGTTGCGATTGTTAGGATAGTTATTGCGATTATTGTTGTAATTGCTGTTGTTGTTGTATTGGTGATTCTTATCACCGTTTTCCTCCCACTTTCTTTTGACTTGCTTCACATTGGCCTCTTCAGCCACCTGTTCTTTAATTCTTTCCTCAATCTGGTTCACTAGTTTGTGAGCCATTCTACATGCCTGTTGTATGGAGGTGGGCTCGTGTGAACTTATATCTTGTTGGATTCTTTCCGGTAATCCTTTCACAAATGCGTCGATCTTCTCTTCCTCATCTTCGAACGCTCTCGGACACAATAGGCACAATTCTGTGAATCGTCTTTCGTACGTGGTAATATCAAATCCTTGGGTTCGTAACCCTCTAAGTTCTGTCTTGAGCTTATTGACCTCGGTTCTGGGACGGTACTTCTCGTTCATCAAGTGCTTGAATGCTGACCACGGTAGTGCGTAAGCATCATCTTGTCCCACTTGCTCTAGATAGGTATTCCACCATGTTAACGCAGTACCTGTGAAGGTATGCGTAGCGTGCTTCACTTTGTCCTCTTCAGTACACTTACTTATGGCAAACACCGATTCGACCTTCTCGGTCCACCGTTTCAATCCGATCGGTCCTTCGGTTCCATCAAATTCCAAAGGTTTGTAGGCATTGAATCTTTGTAGGTGCATCCTACATGATTTCTTGCGCCGTTAGCTGCATTGCTAGATTCGAAGTTATTGTTGGTATGTAGCGCAGCCTGTACTGCGGCTATGTTTGCAGCAAGAAAGGTACGAAATTCCTCTTCGCTCATATTCATGGTTTGTCGAGTAGTCGGTGCCATTTCCTTCAAATAGTCAAATGAAACAAGTTAATCACACAGAATATTAAGAGTAGTTAATAGTATCTCGTAGCATAATATGAACTCATTTATAAAAGCTTTTTCTTCATATTAGCGTTTTATAAGTTTAAATTCGGGTAGTACCTACTCGTTAAGTTCATACTTAGTAGCTAATATACAATTCAACTACTACAATTCTATATGAAAAACTGATTATAATAATATTTCGCGTTCAAACTTTTTCACAATATTTTACAAACTTACAATATCGCTTATTTTACATATAACATGAAATATAGCACACAATAACTTTGATACAAGATAGTTGTGAAGATAATTCTAGCTAGTACACAAGTCGTTCAGCAAAGGCAATAAAGACACGTAATTCATACGTCCAGAAACAAGTCATGCATTCTGGTTTTACTAGGACTACTTCCCATCCTTGGTCTTGTGGAACATAACCGTTATGGCTGTTGATAAGACAGCGTGTTGTAACATCGTCAAAGGGACGAGGGTTACGTAATGTCCAACAGTCCCGTAACAATCTAAAAACTTTGTTTCTCACCCCAACTACTGAGTCCGTCACTTGTGGGAACGTTTTGTTTAATAGTTGTAGCCCGATGTTCTTGTTCTCACTTTGGTGAGAAGCAAACATTACTAACCCGTAAGCATAACATGCTTCTTTATGTTGCATGTTAGCCGCTTTTTCTAAATCACGAAGTCCTATATTCGGATATATTGAGTCAAAATAATTTCTTAACCCGTTGCGTAAAATAGCATTTGGGTTCCCCGCAATATATGCGTCAAAGTAAACACATCGTAACTTATGGATTTTCCAATGTGATATCCTCCATCTTTCGAACGAAAGCCTTTTATAAATCAAGGCATTCTTGGAACGTTCTTCGAATGTCTTACAAACTGATCTCGCCTTAAATAGTTGTGCCGAGAAATTCTGACCGACTCTAGACAAGATTTCATCAATCATGTCTCCGGGTAGGTCTCTTAAAATATTGGGTTGTCTATCCATTTTTGTGTTTTTATACTGTAAAATAGACAAGAGTTAGATTCATAAAAAAATACTTATTAATACAAGCAATTTTTACATATATCATAAAGCATAAGCACACTATATTACATATATTACACCACACGAATACAACTATCTTATTCCGACTCGCTCGTTTCTTCTTCTTCGGTTTTGGTTCGTTTTGCCAAGTTTCTAGGGATATATGATGTTCTCCTAATACGAGCCGTCGTTTTCCACATTGGTTTAGAAAAACCTGGTGGTTTAGAGGTTCCCGGGTTATTGTCACAACTTAAGAAATACGGGTGTTGATGATACATGTAAAGTTCATCGGGTTTGGAATCAAATTTCTCTATTTTTATGCCCTTTCCCTTATTGTTCTCTTTTGCCTTTTTAAATTGTGTTGGGGTAATTTCTATAACATCATCGGAATCCTTGTCGGGATCCGATTCATCGGAGAATTGGTAATCCTCCCAATACTTTGCTTCCTTGGCGGAAACACCATTGACCATAATTAACTTTGGTCGGTTGGTTGAGGATTTTCTTCTGCTTAACCATTTTATTATTTCCCCCGCTGGTTCTATTTCTTCTTCCGGTTCCGATTCTTCTTCCGGTTCCGACTCTTCTTCCGGTTCCTCTTCGGGAACTTGTGAATCAGTCCACGAATTATTCCAATTTACATTTGACTCTTCATTATTATTAGGTGAGTCAATGGGACTTGTTCTAGAGGTAGACATCTATCACATAATATCAAACACGTTAAGAGATTAATATATCACATAATATTCACATGTTAAAAATATATAGTTTCCAACAAAATTTGTTAAGCAATCATTTTTTAAGTAGACACGGTCGAAGTCCAGACTCACTAATGCATCCTAACAAACTCGATAAGACACACTAATGCAAAATTCTGGTTCTCTAAGACCAACGCTCGGATACCAACTGAAATGTCCCGTTCATATTGATTATAAACGTTCCATATTAATTGATTTCATCGCGAGGTTTTGACCTCTATATGAGACGTTTTTTAAAGACTGCATTCATTTTTAAAACAACCATAACCTTTATTTTATCTATAAAGGTTTAAAAAGCATTACGTAGATTATCAAATAATGATAATCTAAAATATACCGTTTACACACGACCATTACATAATGGTTTACAATAAGAATATATTACATCAAAAATAAGTTTCTTGAATGCAGTTTTTTACATAATATCATACAAGCATGGACTCCAAATCTTGTCCTTATTTTAGTATGCAACAGTGGAAGCTCTTAATAATCACCTGAGAATAAACATGCTTAAAACGTCAACAAAAATGTTGGTGAGTTATAGGTTTAACCTATATATTATCAAATCATAATAATAGACCATAAGATTTCATATTTCAATATACATCCCATACATAGAGATAAAATTCATTCATATGGTGAACACCTGGTAACCGACATTAACAAGATGCATATATAAGAATATCCCCATCATTCCGGGACACCCTTCGGATATGATATAAATTTCGAAGTACTAAAGCATCCGGTACTTTGGATGGGGTTTGTTAGGCCCAATAGATCTATCTTTAGGATTCGCGTCAATTAGGGTGTCTGTTCCCTAATTCTTAGATTACCAGACTTAATAAAAAGGGGCATATTCGATTTCGATAATTCAACCATAGAATGTAGTTTCACGTACTTGTGTCTATTTTGTAAATCATTTATAAAACCTGCATGTATTCTCATCCCAAAAATATTAGATTTTAAAAGTGGGACTATAACTCACTTTCACTGATTTTTACTTCGTCGGGAAGTAAGACTTGACCACTGGTCGATTCACGAACCTATAACAAATATGTACATATATATCAAAGTATATTCAAAATATATTTACAATACTTTTAATACATTTTGATGTTTTAAGTTTATTAAGTCATCTGTCCTCGTTAGTAACCTACAACTAGTTGTTCAACGTTAGATGTACAGAAAAAAATTGATATATATTATCTTGAATCAATCCACGACCCAGTGTATACACGTCTCAGGCTAGATCATAACTCAAAGTATATATATTTTTGGAATCAACCTCAACCCTGTATAGCTAACTCCCTCATTACTGCATATAGAGTGTCTATGGTTGTTCCAAATAATATATATACATGGGTCGATATGATATGTCAAAACATTTGCATACGTGTCTATGGTATCCCAAGATTACATAATATATTAGAATACATGTATAATACAATATAAGTTAGCTAGGATATGATTAATATAGATTTGTTACCAATTTTCACTTTGCTACAACAAGAAAAATTATCCAATCTTGTTTTACCCATAACTTCTTCATTTTAAATCCGTTTTGAGTGAATCAAATTTCTATGGTTTTATATTGAACTCTATTTTATGAATCTAAACATAAAAAGTATAGGTTTATAGTCAGAAATATAAGTTACAAGTCGTTTTTGTAAAGGTAGTCATTTCAGTCGAAAGAACGACGTCTAGATGACCATTTTAGAAAACATACTTCGACTTTGAGTTTAACCATGATTTTTAGATATAGTTTCATGTTCATAAGAAAAATCATTTTTCCAAAAGAACAACTTTTAAATCAAAGTTTATCATAGTTTTTAATTAACTAACCCAAAACAGCCCGCGGTGTTACTACGACGGCGTATGTCCGGTTTTACAGTGTTCTTCGTGTTTCCAGGTTTTAAATCATTAAGTTAGCATATCATATAGATATAGAACATGTGTTTAGTTGATTTTAAAAGTCAAGTTAGAAGGATTAACTTTTGTTTGCGAACAAGTTTAGAATTAACTAAACTATGTTCTAGTGATTACAAGTTTAAACCTTCGAATAAGATAGCTTTATATGTATGAATCGAATGATGTTATGAACATCATTACTACCTTAAGTTTTCTGGATAAAGCTACTGGAAATGATAAAAATTAATCTAGCTTCAAAGGATCCTTGGATGGCTTGAAAGTTCTTGAAGCAGAATCATGACACGAAAAACAAGTTCAAGTAAGATTTCCACTCGAAATAAGATAATCCACTCGAAATAAGATTGTTATAGTTATAGAAATTGAATCAAAGTTTGAATATGAGTATTACCTTGTATTAGAAAGATATCTTACTGTAAATAAGAAAGATTTCTTGAGGTTGGATGATCACTCTACAAGATTGGAAGTAAGCTAGCAAACTTGGAAGTATTCTTGATTTTATGAAACTAGAACTTGTAGAATTTATGAAGAACACTTAGAACTTGAAGATAGAACTTGAGAGAGATCAATTAGATGAAGAAAATTGAAGAATGAAAGTGTTTGTAGGTGTTTTTGGTCGTTGGTGTATGGATTATATATAAAGGATATGTAATTTTGTTTTCATGTAAATAAGTCATGAATGATTACTCATATTTTTGTAATTTTATGAGATATTTCATGCTAGTTGCCAAATGATGGTTCTCACATGTGTTAGGTGACTCACATGGTCTGCTAAGAGTAGATCATTAGAGTGTATATACCAATAGTACATACATCTAAAAGCTGTGTATTGTACGAGTACGAATACGGGTGCATACGAGTAGAATTGTTGATGAAACTGAACGAGTATGTAATTGTAAGCATTTTTGTTAAGTAGAAGTATTTTGATAAGTGTCTTGAATTCTTTCAAAAGTGTATGAATACATATTAAAACACTACATGTATATACATTTTAACTGAGTCGTTAAGTCATCGTTAGTCGTTACATGTAAGTGTTGTTTTGAAACCTTTAGGTTAACGATCTTGTTAAATGTTGTTAACCCAATGTTTATAATATCAAATGAGATTTTAAATTATTATATTATCATGATAATATGATGTATGAATTTCTCTTAATATGATATATATACATTAAATGTCGTTACAACTATAATCGTTACATATATGTCTCGTTTCAAAATCATTAAGTTAGTAGTCTTGCTTTTACATATGTAGTTCATTGTTAATATACTTAATGATATGTTTACTTATCATAATATCATGTTAACTATATATATATATCCATATATATGTCATCATATAGTTTTTACAAGTTTTAACATTCGTGAATCACCGGTCAACTTGGGTGGTCAATTGTCTATATGAAACCTATTTCAATTAATCAAGTCTTAACAAGTTTGATTGCTTAACATGTTGGAAACACTTAATCATGTAAATAACAATTTCATTTAATATATATAAACATGGAAAAGTTGGGGTCACTACACCTAAAATCGTAGGTTTTTCTTTACAACAAATTCTTTTAAGCCAGCTTATTTTACCTGTTTGCCCAATACCCCGAATATTTAAAGAAATCGTACACATGAGAGAAACTTACAAATAGAAACGATGCAACGGAGAGTGGAATCACTGGATGTTGCGATGGACCCCGATACGTTTTCCGAATTCAGTTGTATCTAAGCTGCAACTAGTAGAGGAACCTGTTTTATTATTATCTTTGGCACGCTTCAATTCATTATCAGACCCTCTAGAAAAATGTGATGTGCTACTACCACCAATAGAAGACGATTTACAACGTTTAGCCAAGTGTGAGATTCTAAGTTTTTGACCGCTTCTTGCAAGATGTTTAATATATAGCATGTTGGACCTTGGCCTTATTGTAACATCCCGCCTTTTTCCATTTACTTTTCCGTTATATTAATTTAAACTCCGTTATATGTTTATAACATCTCCCGTTAATACGCGTTTTAAATTATCTCGTTTAGGTAATTCAAGCACCCGATCCAAATTAGAGGGACTAAACTTGCCAAGAGGCAAAGATTTGACTAGGTCAACTAGTCAAACCTTCAACCTCCTCCTCTCATTTCAACATCTCCATCTTTCTTCTACTCCCTTTTTTTCTCTCAAGAACACCAACAAGAATTCATCATCTAAATTCGGATTAGGAAGCTAGCAACAAAACAAATTGCAAATTCGTGATCCTTGCATCTTCCTCTTCGATTCCATACCGATTTCATTACATTTGGGTAACTTTCTAAAATCACTAGATTTTGTGTTCTTGATGTTTTTAACTTATAAAAGTGTTAATTAGTGTCTATGGCTCAAGTCTAACATGAATATATGATTTATATGCTCGATCTCGTTGTTTTAGTGTAACTAGCATGAACTTGAATTTTGGTGTGTTGTTCTTGAATTTAGGATGATCATATGTTGTTAGATGTTAAAAGTTGATGTTTTAATTGTGTTACTAGCATCACTAGCTTCAATTTGATGTGTAGGTTGCCTTAGAAAACTTCATGAACTTGATTATTGATTTTGGTGAATTTGGGTTAGGGTTTGATGAACTTGAAATGGACTTTTGATGCATTTAACGCCAGGGATTATTATTGGTAAGTGTTTAGTTGGATTGTATGCTTGATTACCTTCGAAACGGCATATCATTCATGTAAATTGGTTGCCCGAATCATTGAATTGCATTTATGAACTTGTATGCGGTTAATGTTAAGCATTAGATGCAGTTTTGGTTGTTGTAATAGGTAGATTGATTGATAAAATGTGTTTAGTTGTTTTCCTCGTCAAATTGCCTTCCCAACGGTATAAGATACTTGTCTTGATTGTTTGCGGATCATAAATGGTGATTGTTTGAAGTTAGGTTCGTGCATAAAACTTAAAAACTGCCAGAATTCTCTGCACAGGTAATGGCGCGGCGCGCCATATACCCGCGCGGCGCGCCAAAGTGGTCTGTCCAACTTTGTCAATTTTCGAATAATGTTTGCTATGCTACGCACCTCCGATTCACATGTAACTTGTTCTAACATGCTCATACATGATTAAAAACCTCAGAAAAATAGTTCGGGACCCGACCCGAACGTGTTGACTTTTTCGTTGACTTTGACCGACCAAAGTTTGACTTTTTGTCAAACTTAACCAAATGATTATGCAACCTTCCTAACTTGTTTATATACTTGTATCTTGCATGAAACTTGACAATTTGATTTCACATGCTACATAATCGAGTCGTAACGAGCCATAGGACTAATTGAACATCTTTGACCTATCGTGTTTACCGTTATTGATACGACCTATTTGTTTAGGTCAAGACTAGCACTATCCTTCGCACACGTTATTTTGTGAAGTACTTTTCGTACGTGCACTCAAGGTGAGATCATAGTCCCACTTTTACTCTTTTGCACTTACATTTGGGATGAGAAAAACATAAACGTTTCTTTTTACTAAGTGAACACAAGTACAGGAAAACAAACATTCTACATACGAGTTTGAACAAAAATCCTCAATTCGATTATCATTAGTTACACTTGCCGGGTGTAAGCGAGAACTTATGTTATATGGCCATATGGGTTTGACAAACCCTCATTCAAACGGTTCGCTACCGTTTACGAATGAAATGTATTTTCGAGAAACAGTGTATGTTCTAACACTATTGTGATGGGGTTCTATGGAAGGAATGTTAAGCATTGATAATTGGGTGCTCGTGAAACAAACTTTTGGAATGTATTACTATTATCTCATGGTTGCAAATCTTGTGGTTCACTTGTACTTACTTACTTAAACCTATGATTTCACCAACGTTTTCGTTGACAGATTTCTATGTTTTTCTCAGGTCCTTGAACGATACATGATACATGCTTCCGCTCATTATTTTGATACTTGCATTGGATGTCGAGTATATATGCATACATGGAGCGTCTTTTGGCTACTTTTAAATTATGTCGCATAAGTTTCATTTGTACTTAAAACTTTGTATCGTAACTTGTGGTGGAACTATTCTTGTAAACTTTGAACAATCTTTACATTTGAAATGAATGCGACATATCTTTAGGTCAAACGTTGTTTTAAAGACTTATGACCACGTAACGGGACCTAAGTAGACGGCGCCGTCAAACATGATTTAGTCGGGTCGCTACAGATGGTATCAGAGCGTTGGTTGTAGGGATTTAGAGTTCATTGGTGTCGACCCCGAGTCATAGGGTACATTAGTGAATCTAGACTACAACCGGCATATAGACCGAAGTAGGAACTACTTGACTATTTGTGCATTATACTCGAACTCTCCTATCATATCTAACTCTTATTCGATCTTGATATCACGTTGTTAAATTTGATTGACACGCCACCTTGACTTTATGAAGTAGTGTTAAATGCACATGTGAATCAGGGTAATATAATTTCCGGGATTATATTACGGTGGTTCACATGGACGTTCCGACATTATGACATAAAGAATTTAAGGCGGGTTAAGGAAATTTTATCTTTATCTTTATTCTATATCACGGTTAGTATTATTGCGAATACTAATCAATGATATTCTTGTGTCTTGAAGGAACAATGGCTCCTCGTCATGTACGCCGCAATGAAACTCCCGAACAAGCTCTCGAACGGATGATAGCCACCGCCGTAGATGCGGCCATGGCAGGTTACTCATCCAACAACAATAATAATAACAACCACAACAACAACAACAACAACAACAACAACAATGGAGCCGGAAACTCAAACGAGGGATGCTCCTATAAAGCTTTCATGGGGTGCAAACCTCACACTTTTGATGGAACCGGGGGACCGGTCGTGCTCACCTGATGGTTTGAGCAAACGGAAGCCGTCTTTAGCATAAGCGGTTGTCGGGACCAAGACAAGGTCAAATACTCCACTCACACCTTCGTCGGTGTCGCTCTTACATGGTGGAATACTTATGTACAATCGGTGGGTACCGATGAAGCTCACGCCCTCTCTTGGGCCGACTTGAGGGAAAAGATGATTGTCGAATATTTCCCTCGTGAAGAAACCCTAAGGCTCGAACAAGAGCTAAGAACTTTAAAGGCGATCGGAAATGATCTCAAGGCTTACAATCAACGATTTTCCGAACTTGCCTTGATGTGCCCAAATCTTGTGAACCCCGAAGCTTTAAGGGTTGAACTTTACATGGATGGTCTTCCAAAGAGTATCAAACACGGAGTAATGTCATCCAAACCCACTAATCATCAAGAAGCTTTGAACATGGCCCGAAAATTGATAGAAACGGTTGACGAAATCGCAGTTCCGGCACCTAAGGCCGAGGATAAATCGGGCGGCAACAAAAGAAAGTGGGAACCCTCCCAATCAAACAACAACAACTTTGCTAAGAAGCCTTACACCTCCGACGGCAAGAAGGGTTATGCCGGGAACCTACCTCTTTGAAACAAATGCAACAAACATCACTTTGGCGAATGTAGTAAGTTAATTTGCCACCGGTGCCAAGGAGTTGGTCATAAGGCCAACGATTGTAAAAGTGCCACTCCCGTCGCTCGAAAGTGGCCCAATGCACCAAAGACGGGCACTTGTTACGAATGTGGCCAAACGGGACATTATAGAAATACATGCCCAAAGAAGAAAGATAACCCCAATACGCGCGGCCGAGCTTTCAACATCAACACCGAGGAAGCCCGGGATGACACTGAACTAGTCACGGGTACGTTTCTTCTCAACAATTCTTATGTCTCTTGCTTATTCGATTCGGGTGCTGATAAATGCTTTGTATCCAAGACTTTGACTCATTCTTTTAGCACTCCACCTCTTCCATTAGATACCACTTATACCATTGAAGTGGCTAACGGGAAACTATTAAGTGCCGACACATATTACCGAGGGTGTACGTTAAACATTTTGGGTAAGGAATTTGAAATTGACTTGATACCCATGGAACTAGGAAGCTTTGATGTAATAATCGGTATGAATTGGTTAGTCAAAATGAAATCTCACATCCTTTGTGATCTTAACGCAATCCGAATTCCTATCGAGAATGGTGAACCTTTGATTGTTTATGGCGATAAGAGTTGCACCAGACTCAACCTCGTTTCGTGCCTTAAAGTTAGAAAACTACTCCGTAAGGGTTGTTTTACGATCCTTGCCCACGTTAAGAAAGTCGAGTCCGATGAAAAGCATATCGATGATGTGCAAATTGTTAGTGACTTTTCCGATGTATTTCCCGACGAATTGCCGGGTCTTCCACCTCATCGACCGGTTGAATTCCAAATCGATATTATTCCGGGAGCCGCACCCGTAGCACGTGCACCGTATAGACTTGCTCCATCCGAAATGCAAGAATTGCAAAGTCAAATCCAAGAACTACTTGATCGTGGTTTTATCCAACCTAGCCATTCACCATGGGGCGCTCCGATTTTGTTTGTTAAAAAGAAAGACGGATCCCTACGAATGTGCATTGACTATCGTGAACTAAACAAATTGACGGTTAAGAACTGATATCCTCTTCCTCGCATCGATGACCTCTTTGATCAACTACAAGGGTCTTGTGTATATTCGAAAATTGATCTCCGCTCGGGTTATCATCAATTGAGGGTTAAGGGGGAAGATGTCTCCAAAACCGCTTTCCGAACTCGTTATGGTAGTTATGAATTCCTTGTCATGCCATTTGGTCTCACTAACGCACCGGCGGTGTTCATGGATCTTATGAACCGTGTGTGCAAACCGTATCTCGATAAATTCGTTATTGTGTTCATCGATGACATATTGATCTATTCTAAAAATGAAGAAGAGCACGAACAACATCTCCGACTTGTGCTTGAACTCTTGAGACAAGAACGACTTTATGCCAAATTCTCCAAGTGTGAATTTTGGTTAAAGGAAGTTCAATTTCTTGGTCATGTTGTAAGTGATCAAGGTATTAAAGTCGATCCCACAAAAATTGAAGCCATTAGTAAATGGGAGACTCCTACTACTCCTACTCACATTCTCAATTCTTGGGTCTCGCCGGGTACTATCGTAGATTCATCGAAAACTTCTCTTTGGTTGCACGTCCTCTAACCGCATTGACTCACAAGGGAAAGAAATTCATTTGGGCGACCGAACATGAATCCGCATTCCAAATCTTGAAAACGAAGCTAACCACCGCTCCTATCTTGTCACTTCCCGAAGGCAATGATGACTTTGTTGTATATTGCGATGCCTCGAAACATGGTTTTGGGTGTGTATTGATGCAACGAACGAAAGTCATTGCTTATGCTTCTCGACAACTCAAAATTCATGAACGAAACTATACGACACATGATCTCGAACTTGGAGCCGTTGTCTTTGCACTTAAAATGTGGAGACACTATCTTTATGGAACCAAGAGTACTATCTTCACCGATCACAAAAGCCTTCAACACATCTTCGATCAAAAGCAACTAAACATGAGACAACGATGGTGGATTGAAACTTTGAACGATTACGATTGCGAGCTTCGTTACCATCCCGGGAAGGCAAACGTAGTAGCCGATGCCTTAAGTCGAAAAGAAAGAGCGGTGCCTCTTCGTGTCCGAGCTTTAAACATCACCATTCACACCAACCTTAATAGCCAAATTCGGGTAGCCCAAGATGAGGCTCTCAAGGATGAAAACCTTTCACACGAGCTCTTGAACGTTCTCGTCTCTCGATTCGAAATTAGGGAGACCGGACTCCGATATTACGCAGGAAGGATTTGGGTGCCTAGTTATGGGGACCTACGAAGCCTTATTTTAGATGAAGCCCATAAGTCACGATACTCGATTCACCCCGGTGCCAATAAGATGTACCGCGACCTTAAACAACTATATTGGTGGCCGAACATCAAAAGGGACGTAGCTACTTATGTTTCCAAGTGTTTGACATGTTCCAAAGTCAAAGCCGAACACCAAAGACCGTCCGGACTACTTCAACAACCCGAGATCCCGCAATGGAAGTGGGAAAGGATAACGATGGATTTTATCATCAAGCTACCAAAAACGACGGGCGGTTATGATACCATTTGGGTTATTGTTGACCGTCTCACCAAATCCGCACACTTCCTTGCCATGAAAGAAACGGACAAAATGGAGAAACTTGCACAACTTTACATTAAGGAGATCGTAGCCCGACACGGTGTACCTTTATCGATTATCTCGGACCGAGATGGCCGTTTCGTTTCTAGATTTTGGCGTACTTTGCAAGAAGCATTGGGAACGCGTTTAGACATGAGCACCGCATATCATCCTCAAACCGATGGACAAAGCGAACGTACAATTCAAACCTTAGAGGACATGTTACGAGCTTGCGTGGTTGATTTCGGAAAAGCTTGGGATAAGCACTTACCTCTCGCCGAGTTCTCTTACGACAATAGTTATCACGCGAGTATTAAAGTCGCACCTTTTGAAGCGCTATATGGCCGAAAATGCCGTTCACCTCTTTGTTGGGCCGAAGTAGGCGACGTACAAATCACCGGACCCGAACTCATTCACGAAACCACCGAGAAGATCGTTCAAATCCGAGATAGGCTTCGGACGGCCCGAAGTCGTCAAAAGTGCTATACCGACAAAAGATGCAACGACCTTGAATTTCAAGTCGGTGACCGCGTCATGTTAAAAGTCGCACCTTGGAAGGGTGTAATCCGTTTTGGGAAACGCGGGAAGCTAAATCCACGGTATATTGGTCCTTTCGAAATCTTGGAGCGTATTGGAACCGTTGCTTATCGTTTAGATCTTCCGCCTCAATTGAACTCCGTTCATCCTACCTTCCATGTATCTAACTTGAAAAAGTGTCTTGCCGAACCCGATATCGTCATTCCTCTCGAGGAACTTACTATTGATGACAAACTTCATTTTGTGGAGGAACCGGTTGAAATTGTGGACACCTCCGTCAAGACATTGAAACAAAGCCGAATCCCGATTGTTAAAGTCCGTTGGAACACCAAAAGGGGACCCGAGTTTACTTGGGAAAGGCAAGATCAAATGCAAAGGAAGTATCCTCATCTATTCGTGAATTCGGAAACACAAGATCTCGAGGAAGAAACAACGACTACTACGCCTACTTAAATTTCGGGACGAAATTTCTTTTAAGGAGTAGGTAATGTAACATCCCGCCTTTTTCCATTTACTTTTCCGTTATATTAATTTAAACTCCGTTATATGTTTATAACATCTCCCGTTAATACGCGTTTTAAATTATCTCGTTTAGGTAATTCACGCACCCGATCCAAATTAGAGGGACTAAACTTGCCAAGAGGCCAAAGATTTGACTAGGTCAACTAGTCAAACCTTCAACCTCCTCCTCTCATTTCAACATCTCCATCTTTCTTCTACTCCCTTTTTTTCTCTCAAGAACACCAACAAGAATTCATCATCTAAATTCGGATTAGGAAGCTAGCAACAAAACAAATTGCAAATTCGTGATCCTTGCATCTTCCTCTTCGATTCCATACCGATTTCATTACATTTGGGTAACTTTCTAAAATCACTAGATTTTGTGTTCTTGATGTTTTTAACTTATAAAAGTGTTAATTAGTGTCTATGGCTCAATTCTAACATGAATATATGATTTATATGCTCGATCTCGTTGTTTTAGTGTAACTAGCATGAACTTGAATTTTGGTGTGTTGTTCTTGAATTTAGGATGATCATATGTTGTTAGATGTTAAAAGTTGATGTTTTAATTGTGTTACTAGCATCACTAGCTTCAATTTGATGTGTAGGTTGCCTTAGAAAACTTCATGAACTTGATTATTGATTTTGGTGAATTTGGGTTAGGGTTTGATGAACTTGAAATGGACTTTTGATGCATTTAACGCCAGGGATTATTATTGGTAAGTGTTTAGTTGGATTGTATGCTTGATTACCTTCGAAACGGCATATCATTCATGTAAATTGGTTGCCCGAATCATTGAATTGCATTTATGAACTTGTATGCGGTTAATGTTAAGCATTAGATGCGGTTTTGGTTGTTGTAATAGGTAGATTGATTGATAAAATGTGTTTAGTTGTTTTCCTCGTCAAATTGCCTTCCCAACGGTATAAGATACTTGTCTTGATTGTTTGCGGATCATAAATGGTGATTGTTTGAAGTTAGGTTCGTGCATAAAACTTAAAAACTGCCAGAATTCTCTGCACAGGTAATGGCGCGGCGCACCATATACCCGCGCGGCGCGCTAAAGTGGTCTGTCCAACTTTGTCAATTTTCGAATAATGTTTGCTATGCTACGCACCTCCGATTCACATGTAACTTGTTCTAACATGCTCATACATGATTAAAAACCTCAGAAAAATAGTTCGGGACCCGACCCGAACGTGTTGACTTTTTCGTTGACTTTGACCGACCAAAGTTTGACTTTTTGTCAAACTTAACCAAATGATTATGCAACCTTCCTAACTTGTTTATATACTTGTATCTTGCATGAAACTTGACAATTTGATTTCACATGCTACATAATCGAGTCGTAACGAGCCATAGGACTAATTGAACATCTTTGACCTATCGTGTTTACCGTTATTGATACGACCTATTTGTTTAGGTCAAGACTAGCACTATCCTTCGCACACGTTATTTTGTGAAGTACTTTTCGTACGTGCACTCAAGGTGAGATCATAGTCCCACTTTTACTCTTTTGCACTTACATTTGGGATGAGAAAAACATAAACGTTTCTTTTTACTAAGTGAACACAAGTACAGGAAAACAAACATTCTACATACGAGTTTGAACAAAAATCCTCAATTCGATTATCATTAGTTACACTTGCCGGGTGTAAGCGAGAACTTATGTTATATGGCCATATGGGTTTGACAAACCCTCATTCAAACGGTTCGCTACCGTTTACGAATGAAATGTATTTTCGAGAAACAGTGTATGTTCTAACACTATTGTGATGAGGTTCTATGGAAGGAATGTTAAGCATTGATAATTGGGTGCTCGTGAAACAAACTTTTGGAATGTATTACTATTATCTCATGGTTGCAAATCTTGTGGTTCACTTGTACTTACTTACTTAAACCTATGATTTCACCAACGTTTTCGTTGACAGATTTCTATGTTTTTCTCAGGTCCTTGAACGATACATGATACATGCTTCCGCTCATTATTTTGATACTTGCATTGGATGTCGAGTATATATGCATACATGGAGCGTCTTTTGGCTACTTTTAAATTATGTCGCATAAGTTTCATTTGTACTTAAAACTTTGTATCGTAACTTGTGGTGGAACTATTCTTGTAAACTTTGAACAATCTTTACATTTGAAATGAATGCGACATATCTTTAGGTCAAACATTGTTTTAAAGACTTATGACCACGTAACGGGACCTAAGTAGACGGCGCCGTCAAACATGATTTGGTCGGGTCGCTACACTTATTTTGTCGGGAACGATGGAAGTGTCGCGAGGAGTTTTAGGAGTGTCATCCCTGCTAACCCTTTTAAAGGTGTTTGTTGCAAATTTTGGTTTAGGAATATGGTTAGTTGCATTGTTGGTGCTTTTTTTCTTTTTAGCCACAACCTTTCCGGTAGAGAGTAGTGCATCGAGCTCGAAAGGGTCAGAATTAGTTTGATGTGAAATGTTTGGGGCCGGCATAAAATCAATCGGTGAGGTTGGATGAACGGGTGATAAAGGTTTAGTTTGATCATCACGTGAGATATGAGAGTTATTTGTTACCTTAACAGTTTCAACAGTGGCATTGTTTTCATGAATTAAGTTGCAAGATGGGTGAAAAGTGGCGGGGTCAGACCCGATCTCAACAGTGGCCTTGCTTTCATCCATAGGCTGATCATCATGAAGCTGAATTGGAGTGTTGAGGTCATCGGTGGTGGGCTGTGTATTTTCCCCAGGCTCGATCTCAATAGTTTCAGAATTAGATAGTGGACTGTCTCTTGTCACATTATCAGCATGAACGTTAGTAGAGCAAGGGTTGTTGGTGTAATATCCGTGGTCAGAGAAAGTGGTTATGGGGGGCGGCTCGTTTGACTCGGGATCATATGATGGGTGATAATTATGTGGGGGGCTGTTGGGTTTGGGAGTAGAAATGCAGGTAGAGGGGTTTAAGGTGTGTAAGTTCGTGGTATTATCGTAGTTGGTGGAGGTCGAAATGTTGGGTGAGTGTTGTGATAGGTTATTGACATTTTGTTGGAGTTGATAAGTATCCATTCGTTTGGAGGAGTTGGGTGAAGTGTGGTTTTCGGTTGAGGTGACATTTTGAGAATGACCGGGATTGTGATTAGATGTTCGATTGTTCAAATTATCCTTTCCTTCAATAAAGTTATCACAATCTAGGTAAGATTCTTCGTCCGATATTTGATCATCCGAAAGACTTTCATCATCCCAATTTGATGAATCATCGATGTCTCCGTAAAGATTAAACATAGAGAAGTTTTGTACTTCGGTGATGTAAACCATAGTTTGGTTGATGTCTCCAGGATTAATGAGAGCTTGTCCATTTATCGGGGAGAAATCATTTGTTTTGACGATAACCGAACCATGTGATAGGTCTTGATTGTTCTCGTTGGTGATCGAACAATTAATCGTATCAATAACATCTCCCCAATTTTTTGCAATATCAATAAAAGTCGTTTCTAGCCAACAAGTAATAGGAACCCCGAATATGTTAATTTATGCAATTCGCCCCGAGGATTTATAAACTTCGGGGTCCCATGGATTAATATTCTCAAGCCATTTCCACAAAGGGTGTTCCGAATTATTTATCAAATCAAGTGCCGGTTCGGATTCATCAAAAATAAGCATAATATCATGACCACCCAAATACTTGATTGTATATCCACTAAGATTTTCACTTTCACAGATCTCACTAAAGTATTCTAAATATTCAAGATCTTTGACTGTGGCAATGACGGCTTGACCAAGAATATCAATAAGTTCGGCGTTAGAGTTTACCTTAATCGAAGGGATACTATTATTCGTGGCCTGCCGATTGAGAATTACATCTTTGAAATTCCTATCATCAACCCGGGAAAACGAAGCAGTAGGAACTTTAATGTCGGGGGCTGCTCTAGTGGATCTTTGGTTTCCATCTTGTTTCTTATTGACCAAATCACGAGCTTTATAAACCTTTAGCATATAGTCACCGACCACGATGAGGTTGAGCCTTCTTGCAAGTGATTCTTTGTGATATTCGGGTACATCAAGAAATCTAACGAAACCAAATTTCCTACCATTTTTTAGTGTTTTCTTTGGAATATATACCTCGTGAATATTCCCATACTTTTTAAATATATCCCAAAAATCAAAAGAACGCCAATTATCAGGGAAATTGTGAAATAAATAGGAGGTTATCCTAGACTTGTCGATCGGTTCAAGGGTAGGTTTGATGTTAGGACTGGTCGAGGCAAGATTAGGGTTGCCAAAACGTTTTACAAGATTGATGGATGCTTCCCGGTGTTTAAAGTTGTTGTAAATCTGATGAGATGATGTGTTGAGTCTGGAAGTACTAGGTTTAGGGTTGTGAGGGTCACGACTGTAATGAGACCTATGTACATGCTGATAGTGTGGATTAGGGTTAGGGTTCTTAGTGGATGAATGCTGCTTGTTTCGATCTACTTTAACCCAGATACCCTCATTGATAGGTCTATACGAGATGTTGTTGTTATCAGTGAAGGAGGCCGTTTTCGATTGATGGTGAACGTCCTGAGATTTTGGGGTGAAAGGGGATGTAGGGATATGATACATGTTTAAGACAAGAAGAAGATGCAATTAAGACAGGAAAAAAATACAGTAACAGTACGAATGATCAGAAAGAAGCAAGATACCGGATTAGGTTACCGGCGAAGGAGATGAAGAGGCAGGCGAGAGTACATTTCGTTAAATCACTTTCATCTCACTTCCTTCCTAGGACTAAACCCAGGACTAAACACTCTCAACAATGACACTCCTCCTTCCATATTTTTATTTTATTTTTTATTTTTTTTATATTAACAAACAATTACAATTAGCACTATATACTAATTGCCACGACACTTTTGGTCGTTTTGGCCCAGACACCGACCAAAAAATGGTCAAAACGACAATCAGACAAAAAAACCAAACACCCCCTCTAACTTTGGCCAATTTTCCAGTTTAGCCCCAAACCAGGGTGCAAAATGTAAACATATTTTTTTAATTAAAAATCTTAAACAAACTTCACCCATATTTTCAACGGGACATATCTTTCCGCTCAACTCGCGTTAAATTTTTTCGAACCCACCGTTCAACTCAAAAAAAACTTATGAACACTACGGGACTAACTATACCCGAAACGGACACTTCTAAAAAAACACTCAATACCTCGGACTATATTCAATACATATACACACCTAAAATACGCTCCGTTAACTATGAATACGCAACCCAAATGCCCCGCGGCAACTCGCGAGCCCATTTTACTAGTTATTTAAATAAAACTAAACTTTTATTAAAAATTAAAAAACATTACGTATATACAATTAACGGGTGTACGTTTCCTAAAATATGAAAAGCACCTGTAACCCATTTTGGCCACAAACGTATGGAACCCACAATTAATTAAAAATTAAAAATAGCATGTCCACTTCATCTTTTTCACGGTACCTGTAACTCAATTTTCATTTTATACACACAAAAATAAAACAAAAAAATTTAAAAAGAAAAAGGAAAAAGAAAATGATTAACCATTTTGAGCCGTTACACCCATTTCTTCCGTCCAGCAATCTGATTCAAATAGACGAAGGGAGAGACAGAGCACCTGGGCGACATCATGGGCGGGACCTGGGCGGGGTTCGTGCCATCGGCGCCCACCTAGGCGGGCTTGTTGGCGGTGTTGTGGACGTACTGTTGGGAGCTCTCTAAGAAACAAATTAACTTTTAATCTTCTACCAGTTGTCCTAATTAACCGTACATAACATTCCCCCCACCTACACCAACATTCGGTCAACCTTTACTAGAAATTCAACCTACCAACTATTAAATAAAACATAACGATTCAAATCTGAAACTATTACCTTCGAGTAATAATATTTAACATAGCTTAACTTTAACATAAAATATTGGACCAAACTGAACATAAAACAATTAACTCAACATATACATCATCATTGAAGTCCCTAGCTAGAACAACCAAAACCTTATTGTAAACAAATAAGTAAATTCACCACAAACTAACCTATACCCGAACAAGTAATCCCAAACTACATTATCATCACATAGTGAAACATCTAAAGATTATGAAAACGATTAGTGAAAGATGTGCCTATGGAAGAATCCATGTTAGATATGTGGTAGTGATTTGATAATACACTTGAACATCCTTATATTGTACAATTATTACACTTTTCAGTTTTTACTATTTTTGATTTTGTTTGGCCCCAATTTTAAATATTTGTTGACGATATGATATAGTAGTACAATTATTACCGATACTCTTTGGTGACTTATGAGATGTCCAAAAGTTTTTCTTTTTCTTTTTCTTTTTTTAGATTTTCTAAACCAGGAATAAAAAGCTAAAAGAAAATACGAGTTTAAAACTTTTTTATGAAGATAATAAAATGAGATGGATTTAAATCATGACGAATTTTAATTTTAATACTTTACATTACACATGGGCAGTTTAGATATGTAAATTATCATTACAGTATTGTTTTATAAAATTATCAATTTAACGTAATTATTATAGGATATAATTTTAAAACAGCTATAATTAATACGGAGTTATCATTTTTGTTTTTTTTACGTTTCAAAACACATTAATGCATCATGACTTTCATTTCGTGTCCTCTCTAATAGATTTGTAATTATTAGTGAACAAATTTTGGATGAAAATAATGATATGGAAATTATTTCTCTTATTATATCCTATTTCCCTTAAATTTCCTTCTAATACTTTTTTAAAGTGTTTTTCAATTAACAAAAGAGTGATCTTTACTCTTCTATAACATCTATGTTACTTAATGATATCGGTTTTATGCAATTTAAAGAAACAAAATTTTTCTAACATTTTGGTTTAGAATGGTGTGATAATATTAATATTATATTATTTGAAGATGGAGTGTTGGACCCATATTCTATAACTGATGGGTTGAACCTGAGGAACCACACGTGGAGCTGTACCTGGTCAGTGTTTCAACTTTCTAGTACCATGTCAGCTTCTATTTTAACTATGCGTCTTGTCCGTTTTCACCCTTTTACTTACATTCATCCATCTTTCCCCTACACTTTAAACTTATTAATTACAATATCCCCTTCAAATTAATATAATCGCTAGCTGATTTATGTCACGCTAATAAAAGTATAAAACCAGAACTAATAATCTTATATTATTAGTATATAAACAACATTATGGCTAGGGTTGTAGAATATAATCAGCGAATTATTCCTTAAATTATTCCTTATATTGTGTAATCATTTTTCTAATCAAGTATTTTGACCTTATTAGTCACGGGTTACACGAAATTTTGATTGAGATAAATAAGGAATGATTTATTTGTTAGATAATAGGTTCGGCCCAGGTCCGATATGTGGGCTTGGGCCCGTTAGAGTTAGGTAGGGTTTATATAATCTCTATTTATAGTCGATGAATAAAACATAATAATCATGGGGAATTCAATGTTCAACATGGTATTAGAGCGGGTTTGATCACGAGATCTAATCGGCCGCCACGAGCCGTTCCTCTACGCCACCCCGTCAAACAACCCTAACCTATCTATCACACAACCGTATGTCCTTTCTTTCCTATTTTTTTTTCTTTCTTCCAACAACCACTACAGCCGCAATATTTGTGATTCCTTTGTTTTTAATTAATGTTTTTTTTCTTCCTTAAACCCTCACTGTCTCTTAGACTATTTGCATCGGGGGGTAAGTGACCCCGTCACTTACCTATGTGGACACCAAGTGACTCCACATCCACCCGTATCCATATGTCACTTTACCCGTTTCTTGCCAATGTCACTTTACCAGTTTCAATGTGACACCAAAAGTGACCCATGTCACTTGTTTTCTATTCGGGAAATTGTTCAAAATACACTTTTTTAAGGCTTAAAAAAATTGTCTTTTTACACCATTCGGTAGACGGGATTTCTGTCTACCACCTTTATCTGTCGTCTACTATTATTTTTACAAAGTAGTAGACAGCTTTTTCGTCGACTACTCAATAAAGGTGGTCTACTATATAGTAGACGAAGTTATAAGGCAGTAGACGTAACCCTGCCTTATAACTTCGTCTACTACGTAGTAGACCAGGGTTACGTCTACTGCCTTATAACTTCGTCTACTACGTAGTAGACCACATTTATTAAGTAGTCGACGAAAAAACTATCGACTACCTTGTAAAAATAATAGTAGACGACAGTAGACGAAGTTATAAGGCAGTAGACGTAACCCTGCCTTATATCTTCGTCTACTACGTAGTAGACCAGGGTTACGTCTACTGCCTTATAACTTCGTCTACTACGTAGTAGACCACATTTATTAAGTAGTCGACGAAAAAACTGTCGACTACCTTGTAAAAATAATAGTAGACGACAGATAAAGGTGGTAGACAGAAATTCCGTCTACCGAATGGTGTAAAAAGGCAATTTTTTTTTAAAAAGTGTATTTTGTTTGAAGCCTTAAAAAAGTGTATTTTCATCAATTTCCCTTTCTATTATTTTTTTTATTATTTTAAAATAATATTTTTACCCCTTTTTAATACTTAACACAATTATATTTTACCACATCATCACAATACTCCTAACTAATACCAAAAAGTAACATCACCATTACCTCACTCAAAAAAGAAACACGTCATACTCATCAAAAAAGTGCAAAAAGGCAACTGATACCACAAGTGACACCACACATCGTTACGAATAGTCTTAGTCACAGCCGCATCGAAAATTAAAAGGAAAAAAAAAAAACTTCAGTTGCTTCATGCACATGATATCTCGTCTCTTATCTATCTAATAAATAAAATAAAAAGTTACTCCGCATTATTATTGCTTTTAGACGAATAGTCTTAGTCACAGCCGCATCGAAAATTAAAAGAAAAAAAAAACTTCAGTTGCTTCATGCACATGATATCTCGTCTCTTATCTATCTAATAAATAAAATAAAAAGTTACTCCGCATTATTATTGCTTTTAGATTTTATTTTGACTTTTGCTTGTGTGTAGGAGCTTTCATTTAAAAAATGTTGCGCACCTACAATATTAATCTATTTGTTATTTAAAAAAGTTATATAGGCGCGGGACTGAGCCTCCTAGCATGACTAGGTTCCAAACCCTAAAAAAAAGGGGGGAATATTTTGTCAAAAATCTTATTTGTAACGTTGAAGATTGTTATCGTCGACAAAGTTCTCTGCCCAAGTTCTGCTCAATCCTTAGGCAAAGCAAGCCACGACGTATAAAAAAACGTTACGGAAAAGGAATCGCAGTCAAGCAAGACGCAACGATATCAGCGAATATCAGTCTATTCGGTGCAACAAATGAAAAAAAAGTTTCTTTTATTTCTTTGTTTAATGTTTATTGTTTTCTCTCCAGTTCGAACTTTTGCGATTTCGCCGTTCAGACTGCTGGGGAGTGTTAGATAATAGGTTCGACCCAAGTCCGATATGTGGGCTTGGGTCCGTTAGGGTTAGGTATATGTCTAGGGTTTATGTAATCTCTATTTATAGTCGATGAATAAAACATAATAACCACGGGGAATTCACTGTTCAACATTATTGTCTTGGCTAAAAGATAATAAATTTAAGAATTGTAGATTATAAATATGATGAAAGTGTGTTTAGAATAGTTAAAACCTATAACCTTTTTCTTGGAAATGAATCCAAATATTTATAATAGTCGAAAATGTGCAATGAAGTGTTGCAACCTTTGGTAAATGGCCGCAATCAAGTGACACATCCATTGTCAATGGACATGATTGAAATGGTGCATCAATACTCTTAATAAACCACTTAAACATGTTATAAAATGTCCAGATATACATGACAACCATTTATGAACTGTTGCAAAACGTTTTGTAAAAGTTGTAACATTTCTGCATAACCTGCAGCGTCGTGCGGCGCGCCTCTCCCTTTTCCAGCTATATGGTGCGGTGCATCAAGGAGTGATGCGGCATACCCAAAATCATTCATTAGCTACAGGAATTTCCATGGTACCATCATGTTATATAGTGCGGCGCATCACGAGGGTGATGCGACGCACTCTACTGCCTAGTGTGGCTCACCACTGATGAGGTACAACACACCTTAAGCATGGACAACCAACTTTAGTTTGTTTACTTACAAATTAAATTCTGACTCAAGCTATCTCATTAACCATTTGACAGACGTGTACTCCACATTTCTCGAATCCATTATAGAGCATCAAAAGATAGCTACCACTGTTGTACAAAAAAAAAAAAAAAAAGATAGCTACCACTTTTAATCTAGTAAATCCAATCCACTAAAATTATTCGTTAGATTTCACTAGACTCACCAACATATTGATATGTTAATATACATGTGCAGTTAATTTCATTACTTAACAAAGTAATTCAGTCTCAATCTTTTCATATAATTTAACTAGGAAATTTTAGTGCCCCATCCTAATCCATCTGGACGAATACATTACATTTGGTTACATCGCGGGGTACTTGACCTCTATATGATACATTTTACAAATATTGCATTCGTTTTTAAAAGACAAATTTTCGTTACATCGAAAGTTGACGGCATACATACCATTTCATAATATATCCAACTATAATTGACTTAGTAATAATCTTGATGAACTCAACGACTCGAATGCAACGTCTTTTAAAATATGTCATGAATGACTCCGAGTATATCCCTAGAATGAGCAAATGCACAGCGGAAGATTTCTTTCATACCTGAGAATAAACATGCTTTAAAGTGTCAACCAAAAGGTTGGTGAGTTCATTAGTTTATCAATAATATTCATTTTCATCATTTTTTAATAGACCACAAGAATTTCATTTCCAATTCTCATAAATATACGTCTCATGCATAGAGACAAAAATCATTCATATGGTGAATACCTGGTAACCGACATTAACAAGATGCATATAAGAATATCCCCTATCATTCCGGGAAATCCTTCAGACATGATAAAAATAACATCGAAGTACTAAAGCATCCGGTACTTTGGATGGGGTTCGTTAGGCCCAATAGACCTATCATTAGGATTCGCGTCAATTAGTAGATCGGTTTACTAATTCTTAGGTTACCAAGCAAAAGGGGCATATTCGGCTTCGATCATTCACCCATATAATGTAGTTTCAATTACTTGTGTCTATTTCGTAAAACATTTATAAAAATTGCGCATGTATTCTCAGCCCAAAAATATAAAGGGTAAAAAGGCAAATGAAACTCACTCTACTGTATTTTGTAGTAAAAATACATATGACGATACTGAACAATGCAGGGTTGGCCTCGGATTCACGAACCTATATCATTTATTTATATATTAAAACATATTCTTGTAATCGAACAAATATATATATATTATTATTAGTGATATAGTTTTTATATATATTTCATTGTTTTATTAAATATATTAATTTTATATATTTTAATAGATAAGATATTAATATAGTTTACTTATGTGTATTAAGTATATTGTTATATGAATATCATTTGTTAGTTATGAAAATATTAGGATAAGAATAATAATACTATTAGTTTTAATAACAATAATACTAATGAAATTTTTATATAAGATGATAATTTTTAATATTACTTATAATGTGGATAATAATGATACTAATACTAATAATAATAATAATAATAATAACAATAATAATAATAATAATAATAATAATAATAAAATAATGATAGTAAAGATGTTACTTTTAATGATACTTATTAGTTTTAACAAAAACAACGACAGGTTTGGGAATAATGTTATTTTTAGTAATAATGGTATTACTAATAATACTAGTAATGATAATAATAATAACTATAATAATTTTACTACTAAATATATTAGTGATAATGATAATACAAATAATAGTAATGATATTGTTAAGAATGATATTTATGTTAATACTGGTCCTTATAATAATAATAATAGAAATCTTATTAATAATGATAATATTAATAGTCATTTTACTTAGTAATAATACTTTTCTTGATAATAATATTAGTAGTAGTAGTAATAATAATAATAATAATAATAATAATAATAATAATAATAATATTAATAATAATAATAATAATAATAATAATAATAATAATAATAATAATAATAATAATAATAATAATAATAATAAATATAAATGAATACTACCTTAAAAGCCTTCTTAAATAAAAATGCCATGGACCGGGATCGAACCCGCAACCTCCCGCTCACTCACCACCCCTTCTAACCACTCCTCCAATCGTTCTTTTCTGAAATAATCTAAACTTAAAATTATAAAAACTGTTTTACTTTTCTTTCATCTACTCCTATCAATTAATCGATTTGGAATTTCACAGAAACACCATTCATTATTTTCCGCCCCCTCGTTCCACTGTCATCATCATTAATATTGATCTTGTTTTCGCTAATTAATATCATCATCGTTTATCCTTATCATTATCTAATCTATCATCACTTATCCCGTTATCATTATCACACGTATTTATCATCATCGTTCCATAATTGAAACAGGAAACGAGTATTAACCATAATAACAACATCATTTTTACGTATAGCATCATAATCATCACCAACATATTATCGTCTCCAATAAAGCCTCATGTTTACAGTATCCTCTCAACAGATCATATGATACTTATTATTGATCGTATTGATCCGTCCCAATACCATGGACTGGTTCTTAGCCCAAAATGCCTCAGTTACCAGGCCCAAATATTAATACAAAGTCTAAACTATCGGCCCATTTATGAATGGAATGGCTTCAGTTTATGCATGACACAGCAAAAGGGTTTGTAGCTTTGCAAGTGGGTTCTACATGCATAAATCTCTGTCGGCCATTACTTGCAACTAGTTCCACTTGGACTAATTGATAATATGTTGTATAGTAGTATACAATATATACAATATATACAAGTTGACAACACTTTTAAACAGTGATCATAATCGACCCAAATCAATGCGTGAACTTACTCGGTATTACCCTCCTTTTCTTGCTGTACAGAAACAGAAGGAGAACACCTTGTATCAAACGATTTGAAGGGTTTGATTGATAGGACATGTTAGTGTTCGATTTAGAAATAGAAAAACAGTGAGCTGTAGCGAGGAAACAAGTTGAAGAAAAAGAAAAATAATAGCGATAGGGTGGTGGTTTTTGGAATGACTGAGGGTAGTATTGTGGTGGTTTGTTTGTTTCTTGAACAGAATCAATATCGGTGGTTCCATGGTGGTTGTGGGTGTTGAGTGGTGGCCACGATGGAGTGAGGTGGCAGTTTGATTGTAGTGAACAAAGGTAGTTTGTAAAGTGGCCGTTGGTCGTGGTTATTCTCTGTGATGGTTTGATAGTAAACGATGGTTAAATGGGGTGAAGTGGTGGTGGTTCCTTCGATGGAGATGGTGATCGATAGGGTTGTGTGAATTGTAAACCGAACGAGAGACACGAACCATCAATAACTAGTTGAAAGGTTTGTTGGTTGAAGGTGATGATTCAAAGAAAGTGGTTTTGTGATGGTTGTAATAGAAATAGAGATACTGCAGCAACAGTTAACCATGGAGGTTCATGGTGGTGACTGAATCGAACAATAACAACAGCATGTAACTTGAAGAAATAAAAATATATACGACGGTGGATGATGGTTTACATAGGTGGTGGCTCATTGTGATGGTGGCGATAGTGAAGGGTTGAGATGGGTGGTGTCCGATGAAGTGGGTGTGAGGGTGGAGTTTAAAGAATGACGATGAGATGGAATGTGGTAATTCATGAATTGTATGCATTGTATATATATATATATAAATAATCAGATAGATATTTGAAATGCATGTATCATTTTAGTCAACAACAAAAACAGTAATATAACACTCAAATAACATAATTCAAATTACACAGTACAGCAGCCGGGTGTGTTGGAGTTTTGTACCGACAGTTTTCACGGGGTGTGTCCATTGCTAAACAGTTACGGCTAATTTAATTCGGAAAAATCCCATATTTTAAAATTAAGTCCATTTATTTATTTCAGTCATTACCTGTTTGAAACCTGATCAAAAAGATTCGATAATTACTTATTTTCTGTTCCAATTTATATGTACGGAGTACAAAAACTTAGATTGAAAAGGTAATAAAAATATTTATCAAAACTATAATCTTTTTAATCAAATTTTGGACCAACTTTTATTTTAAAACTTCATATATATATATATATATATATATATATATATATATATATATATATATATATATATATATATATATATATATATATATATATATATTAGACCTATTTTAAAAATAATTAAACGTCAACCGAAAGTTACAGACATTTACCATTTAAGCTCAAAATTTATTATATTTAATATACACTATGTATATATATAAACAGTTTTAAAAAACAAAATTTACTATGCAAATAAATATATATTAAATAATTAAATTAGATATAACAAAATATATATACAAGAAATATAGGTATAAAATATTAGTTTTTATTACAATATATTTTATTTTACATATTTATTTATAACAATAAATGTATATAATAGTTTATTAATGTTCATGTTATTATATATATTATACATACATACATATATATATATATATATATATATATATATATATATATATATATATATATATATACACATATTTATATATATCCACATATTTAAAAGTAATGGTTCGTGAATCATCGGGGACAGTCGAAGGTCGCATGAATATATGAAAATAGTTCAAACTTTTTGAGACTCAACTCTACAGACTTTGCTTATCGTGTCATAAACATATAAAGATTAAGTTTAAATTTGGTCAGAAATTTCTGGGTCGTCACAGAATGTAAATGAACCAATATACTCGCTAAATACTCGAAATCAACTTCTTAAGGGTTAGATTTGAGTTCAGCTTGAAGCTGAGTTTGAACATATTTTGATGATTATTTAATAAAAATGCTTAGACACAAAATTCTTATATCCATCTTAAACAAGCCCGCAGCTTAAATGAGTAATCCCTCCATTCCATATTAATAGTCCAGTATTTAATTTTGGGATGTCCTAAATTAATAGTCCACTTCCATAAATAGAAAAGAATAAGAAACTTAAGTTCTATTATACCTTAATGTATGTAGATAGGATTAAAAAAGAAAGTAAATGTAATGGTAAAACTGAAAAGTAAATTGAAAGTACAGTACTTTTATGACATTTTCTTAAACTGTGTATTTTTTGTCTTGAGACGGAGGGAGTATTATATTTATATTCATTAATATCTAATCATCATTGATACATTTTGAAGCTCTCATCATCGTTAATACATTTAGTTAATATACTAATGTGATAGTTTCATTGATACCCAAATAACCCAAGTGTTTAAGTTTAGAGTTAGTAAACGAGCAAGCTGAGCTTGACTAGGCTCAAACTAATTTAACTTGTTTAATATTAAATGAGCCGAGCTCTAGTTGGCTCAAACACACATATATATACATATGTGACTTAATTATCTACATAAAACCATAAGACCATATGTAGTGCAGCGTGAACACCTAAAAACTACCACCATCACGCTTTTATCACGCCACTATGGGGT
Organism: Rutidosis leptorrhynchoides; assembly: GCF_046630445.1. NCBI lineage: Eukaryota > Viridiplantae > Streptophyta > Magnoliopsida > Asterales > Asteraceae > Rutidosis > Rutidosis leptorrhynchoides. The sequence goes on along the minus strand of NC_092341.1, from coordinate 357,852,886 downwards.
GTGATGGAGTCAAAAAATCGTTGGCGTGATCACCCCATCACTTACAGATTTAAATTGTATATCGAATGAGGTGGTGCCACGTATCTCCTTCAATACCCTTTCTTTTCTTTTCTTTTAGACCACTCCCAACAGCAAGTCTTCGAGATGTCTTCACCACCTCAATCTGAGGGCGCCGATGGCAATCTACCAGCCCTCGGCCGCCCTCACCCTCGTTGCCCTGGAAGTTTTCATATCTAAGCAATTCGAGGATGTATTTTTTGTTGGTGTTTTGTACATAGTTCACTTTGTTATTGTTGAATATGGAAACTGATGCCATTTACCTATTTTTTGTTTAATTTAATTTAATTAATTGTTGTTTGAAGTTATCTGAAAGCGGAGGTTGAAGAATGGGTATCTTTTTTTGGTATGATATGGTGAAGAAGATGACCACAACACATGTGTGGTGTATCTTAATAAACGTATTCTTTTTACTTTTTCATTTTTACTTAGTAATATTAAATATATTAAATTAAATATGATGATAACAATAATGAATAATTATAATTTATATTAATATTAATATTAATATTAATAATAGTACTAACAGAAATAATTACTAATAATAATAATAATAATAGTAAAAAATAATATTTGAGGAAATATTTTATGGTTGACAATGATGTGTTATGTGAGTGTTATGAGAGGAGGTGGTGATGAAGGAAGAGAGAGACATGAGATGTGACACTCAGGAAATGTTGAGGAAAATGTCATGGTTGGGACTGGTTTTATAAATACTCCATTTCTTGACCATCACATAACCATCACGTCATACCACTACAAACTTCATCACCCCATCACCTTTGTCAAATCAGCACTATAACCCACAAAAATACCTCATCACACCCTATCACCCCAGCACCACTAAGACCTTAATTAGTGCAGCGTGATAGGAGCCAAAATCACCATCATCACGCCACCATCATGCCACTATGGGGCGTGATGGAGGTAAAAAACCTCAAGCGTGATGAGTCCGTCACATGGGAGTGATGGGGTTTTAAGTCAATCAGATTTTTTTTCTTTTTATTTTATTAATACCCCATTTATTATACAAAAGTGGGACCAAATACCCGATTACATAACCATCACCTCATCCCACTACAAACTCTATCACGTCATCATCTTTGTCACATCAGCACTGTACCCCACAAAAACCTCAAAAAAAAAAAAATTCCATCACCCCATCACCACTAAATAAGGTCAATAATGGTCTAAACAAGTGTACGAACTTGTTAATATTATGTACGTTATCGTAAGATCGTACATAAACAAGTGTCATTAGTTAGTAAATACGGAGTAAAGAATAAGTAAATAAATGAGAAGTAACAAGCTCGACAAATTAAAACCGTTTAAAGGTGTATTATAATTATTAATTAAGTAAACACGTACGTAATTACAGACCGATATGATTTGAGTAATTAACTAACTTTCCTGTAGATAGATGTTCATAACAATATATACATTCAGTCTCTCCAACAAAGAAGCAAGGTGACACATCGCCGGAGAATGTAAAATCTTGCTCTACGCTCTTTTGCCAACCGGCAACATCTCTGACCAACCGATGATGACCGGAAACCACCTGTTCTCACGTGTCTCTTATCGTCTTTTTTCTCCGTCTTCCTAATTGACATTGATGACATTATTATTTATTAAAGGCAGACAGTGAGGTTGTGTTTGATTTGATAATGAAAGTACTACCAGTAATTTAAAAGATGCAAAATGAGTGATGTACGTACGTGTTAAGGAGTTTGAGTTCAAACCCTTGTTTTAATATGGGTTGGCCCGATAGGGACAAACTATAACTATATATGTACACTATTTAATTAGTAAACATTTTCATTTGCGTGAGTGTGTACGTGTACAACTTTGTAGTCTATACTTTATTATCTCATTTGCATATTGTACTTGTGAACAAGTTATTTGATTCATGGTCACAATTTTTTCTTAAATTAGAGGTAACCTCTTTGTTAGGTGATATTAATGAGTTTATAGTTGTCATCACCATGTTAATTAGATGAATATATATCATGATTACAACTAAGAAAAAAGTGGGCGAAGCATTATTTGTTTCTTATGAAGGTGGTGATGTGTATTATAAGGAGCGAAGCCTAAACTATGAGTCGTTGGTCTTGTTGTTTCTTATGAAGGTGGTGATTTTGTGTAAGGGGCGAAACCTAAACTTTCGTTGGTTGTACAAGCTAAATACTAAAATAAAATCATGCAATAAACTAAATAAAATAAATTAAAAGATACATTTTCATTTTAAAAAAAATTACTGTAAAAGAATTAAGTTATCTTCTAAATCTCATGATTCTTATATTTTTTCTTTTCTTGACTCGAATTACCCTAAAGGCTAGAGAATAAATTTGTGTGCCTTTCAACGCAAAATTAAATTTATAATTGATAAATATCGCATTTGATTTATTTTTATATGTATATATGATAACTATTCTATTCTATTGAGAATTACTAGTAGTATTATTTATTTTGTAAATTATTATTTAAAAACATATAAGTGTTACAAATTCTGTATATTATCTACACTTACTTCATATGCCACCAGCAGATCAGATGGGCCAACATATATGATCATCAGATCAAGTAGTATAATGAACTCTAATAATAATAGTGGGCTGCTCAAATGGGTCGTGGAGTACTAGTTAATTACAATCCAATTTATTGGTGACACGCGAGGAACTTAATTAAAATAGATATTTTTAAAAATAGTTGTATCAAACTATACGTTTTTTTATATATTTTGCCAATTCGTTCGTGTTCGTGATTAATATGTGCGAACACTCTTGATACAGACAATGGTTATGTGATGACTGATTTTTATTGCAATCGCATTGGTTCACGTGCGTACAAGATCGAACTCGTGTTGGTAAGCCTCGTCGATGACCAACCGGATCTATCACGGCGAATTATCAAACGATTAGGTACGACGATCGCAGTTGCTAATGCATTGATTTTTTTTTTTTTGTTAGTAAAGGGTAAATACCCGATTAAATTTTATTAAGAGAAATAGATAATACAAGAAGAGCTAGGAGACATGCCTCCTAACTAACGAACCAGACAGAAACTCCTAAAACCAGAGAAACAAAGACCAAACACGACTACAAAACGAAACCAAAAAGTTAAGGATCTTCCAAGCATCTTTCATAAGTTTCGCTTGCTCCGTGTTCTTCCATTTTAGAGATAAGAGCTTTAATCTCACCGTAGAGAAGATTAGTGACACAATCTTCCCAGCATTCCTCGACCCCTTCTTAAAAACCCTGCACTTTCGTTCCCGCCAAATGAAGTATATTGTCACACCCCCAAATAGGGCCTGGGGTATTTGTGACTAATTATATCAAATCACAGTTGTATAAACGAGAACGACTCTATATGAGACGTTTTATTGAGTTTTTGCAGCGGAAGATAAATAGATTACATTGTATTTAGAGCATTAAATGTTTTTAAATGAATTGGTAAGTAACGCATGAAGACTCCAAGCATGGCAAGAAATCATCATCAAAGCAGCAGATATACAGCGGAAACAATATTTAAGTACCTGAGAATAAACATGCTTAAAAAGTCAACACGAGGTTGAGTGAGTTCATAGGTTTGTCATAAATAATAATTTCAGTAATAGATATAGACCACAAAATTTTGTTTAAAGTTGATTGATACCCATCATATCAATCTAAAAAGAGTTGCTGCAGTTTGTAATATCGCGACTAAACAGAATTTTACCCCGAGACACCTTGAACAGTCAGTGTCAGTTTGAATCATTATTATGTATCCAAGACCAATGGTCAAATGGATAGAGACGTTATTCTCAATAGCGCTATTCATAATAACTAAGTTTGCGTTCACCAAACAATTAACGATATTACGGCAGCGATTTAGCATGACAAAGCACGTATTCAGCATAAATAATAATTGAGTACTTGTATCTAAACGTAAAACAGTTATAAAAGTTGCTCATGTATTCTCAGCCCAAAAATATATATAAAAAGGGAGCTATGAAAACTCACGATACGATACGATAGTTTGTAGTAAATATGCATATGATGGCACTGAACAAGTGCAGAGTTGTCCTCAAATTCACGAACCTATACCAAGTATATATATTAACACATATACTCGTAATCGAATAAGTTTATATATATTATTTCAATTGTTATATATTTCTATATATATACTTTTATATATATTCTATATATAAGTATTTATTGGATAAAATATTGTTAATAATAATAACAATGATACTAATAAAAATGATAACGTTAATAAAAATGATAATTTTGCTAAAAATGATGTTTTCAATAAAAGTGTTAAAATGATAGTTTTGATAATACTGATTCTTTTAATAATAATGTTAATAATAATAATAACTTTATGATAATACTAATAACAAAAATGATAATAATAATAATAATAATAATAGTACTTATGTTAATAATAATTATAATGATACTATTAATTATGAAATGATACTAATACTAATATTAATGATAATAATAATAGTTTGTGTTATTTTCATAATAACAATAGTAATAATAATAATCCTATTCTTAATAATACTTATATCAATTTTATTAATAATACTAATTACAAAATGATAATAATATTAATTATAGTATTTATGTTAACATAATAATAATAATAATAATAATAATAATAATAATAATAATAATAATAATAATAATAATAAGAGTGCTACCTTTAAAAGTTTTTCCAAAAAAAAAATGCCACCGACGAGGCTCGAACCCGTGACCTCCCGCTAACCAGCTAACACTCATAACCACTCCTCTGCCCCTTTCATTTCTGATTATATTCATTTTATAAAATATATAACTCGTATTTCTTTTTGAACTTCATCTTCTTCTTCTTTGATTTTTCTTCGACCATACTTAATAATTTATTCTAGCTAGTTAACTGTTTTAATTAGGATATAAAATGAAACATAACAAACAAGAAGTAAATGAATTGATTTTAAAAAAAATGTATATAACTGCATAAGCAGTCTGGTTCTTCGCGGAAAAAAAAACTCAAAATAAAATTTCGAATTCTAGTTTGTTTTAGATAAAAATTATAACACAACATATGTTTTAAATCATTCCTATAATCTTTCCCAATCATCAATTTAACAGGAAACATCAAAACAAGTTCAAATTTCTTCATAAACAAATCGTTTGACTTTTTTCTCAAAAACTTTGACTCCAAAATTCGTAATCGATTTTAAGAATTGAAAACCAATATTTTGCAGATAGTTTCTTTATGTGAATCCACACCACTCTGCAATTTTACATTTTGAAAAACGATTTGAATTCGAGGTTTTTGAAAAATGAATCAATAACAGAGATATCGAGCATATTTTAAAAAAGAAATCGATTAATTCAAATTGATAATTGATAATGTAAATACGTATGGTATATCACTTAACTGGAATGAATTTATTTATAGCCATGGAACTTGAGAGAGACAAGATTATAACCAGTAGATGAAATTACGATCAATTAAAAAATAAAAATGGCGATAAAAAAATCATCACGATTAATAAAAAAAATAAAAAGCTGGATCACGATTTAATTTTAAATTAAAAGTAGATATGATTAAAAGGAAAAAAAAGTGAATTACCTAAATTCTAACCTAATTTATATTAATAATTAATATTAATAATAAAATAATAATGCTTTTAATTATAATAGAATTAATAATAATAATATTAATAATAATAATAATATCAAAATAATACTAATAATATAAATAATAATAATAATAATAATAATACAAATAATAATTATACTTTTAATACTATTAATAATAATATTATTATTAATGGTAAAAATAATGATAGTAATATTGATATGACAATATTAATAATAAAAATGATAATTTTAGTTATAATTAGTAATAATGATAATAATCATTATAAATGTTAATAATACTATTATTAATAATAAGTTGTATTAATACTAATGATATCTATAATAATCTTATCACTTTTAGTAAAAGTGATAATACTAATAATATTAGTGATAATAATAATAATTATTAATAATAATAATATTAATAATATTTAGAGTAATAATACTTGTAAATGATAATGATGAGTGATAATAATAATATTAATATAACAATCTAATATTAATACATAATTATTTACAAATAATGGTTCGTGAATCGTCGGAATTAGTTGAGGTTAAATGAAATCATGTAAAGATTTCATTTAAATTTTGTCAGAAATTTCCGGGTTGTTACATATATCGATGAACCAAATAGAAGCTTTGCCAAAATAATTTTTGCCGACTAACTACTAGCAATAGGAGATATGGCTGCAATAACATCCTTCTAGGTGTTCCCAGCAATATTAATACCAATGCTATTTTTCACCATGGCCCAAATTTGCGACGAGAAACTACACTCGTAGAATAGGTGATCATGAGAGTCCGGAACCACCAAACAAAGAGGACATACAATCAGCCCATATGTAGCCCTTAAGTCCCATCCCTTCTATCACACCCCCAAATAGGGTCTGGGGTATTTGTGACTAATTATATCAAATCACAGTTGTATAAACAAGAACGACTCTAAATGAGTCGTTTTATTGAGTTTTGCAGCGAAAGATAAATAGATTACATTGTATTTAAAGCATTAAATGTTCTTTAATTGATATGATATGTAATGAAGACTCCAAGCATAGCAAGCAATCATCATCAAAGCAGCAGATATACAGCGGAAGCAATATTTAAGTACCTGAGAATAAACATGCTTAAAAAGTCAACACGAGGTTGAGTGAGTTCATAGGTTTATTATAAATTAATAGTTCAGTATAGTATTAGACCATAAGATTTAAGTTTAAAGTTAATTGATACCCATCATATCAATCTAAAGAGTTGCTGTAGTTTTTAATATCGCGACTAAACAGAATTTTACCCCGAGACACCTTGAACAGTCAGTGTCAGTTTGAATCATTATTATGTAACCAAAGACCAGAGGTCAAATGATTAGAGACGTTACTCTCAATAGCGCTATTCATAATAACTAAGTTTACGTTCACCAAGCAATTAACGATATTACGGCAGGGATTTAGCATGAAAAAGCACGTATTCAACATAAAAGTTTGAGTACCTGTGTCTAACGTGTAAAACAGTTATAAAAGTTGCGCATGTATTCTCAGCCCAAAAATATATATAAAAAGGGAGCAGATGAACTCACGATACGATACGATAGTTTATAGTAAATATGCATAGGATGGCACTGAACAAGTATAGAGTTGACCTCGGATTCACGAACCTATATCAAGTATGTATATTAAAACATATAATGACAATTAACCTGTTTATATATTAATTTTATTAATATACTTCTTATATTAATAATTAATTACTTAATTAGTTATATATTTTTCAAATTAATACTTAATATATGTATGTGAACCCGGAAATTTCCAACCAAATTTAAACTTAATCTTTATATGATTTCGACACGATAAGCAAAATCTGTAAATGTGAGTCTCAAAATTTGTGAACTGTTTTCATACATTCATTTGATCTTCGACTGCTCCCGACGACTCACGAATAACTATTTGTAAATAGATATATATATTTTAATTTGAAATATAATTTGAAATGAAATACGATTTAACTGCTATAAATAAATATGTAAAAATTTGGGAATTTTCTGACAATTTTTATCCGCCATTGATTAACAACGGAGAACAAAATTTAGTCCGTGAAAGATAACGACAACTATATTCACACGTTTTTATTTAGTGACTATATTATAATTATTATATTATTATTATTATTAATTTAATGATACTATTTTTTGGTTTTTGTTATCCCACCATTCCACTATCTCACTATCTATATTATTTATGCATATATATGAAGTATGTACATAAGAGATTGAGAACCACACTCGAACACACCTTCAATCATCAATCAACTTTATTATCACTATTGATAATTGATCCTTTGAATTCTACCGTTTTTGTTTTCTTCATATATCTCAATCAAAATATTATATGTATATATCACTTTCCCACTAGCTACCACTTTCACTAGAATATTTATTCTATAAATGTACATCGTTATACATATAGATAGAAGAGAGATATCAACCAAAAGCCAAAACACTTTCTATTTCTTTTCATTCCACTAGACTATATATATATATATATATATATATATATATATATATATATATATATATATATATATATATATATATATATATATATATATATATATATATATATATATATATATATATATATATATATATATATATATATATAAAGCAAACACATATATTAATTGAAACTTTGATTGAAGTATTGGTCACTGTGGTTTCATTTCAACTCTATTAAAATTATATATATATAATCCTCTTTCTTCTAATAACCTCACAACCACACACAACTATTTTTTTCTTCTTTGCTATACTTGATCTTTATTACTATTAGGTTGCTCCAACACCAATCAACCACATTTTACTACTAAATAACCTCAAGTGTTTATTGTTACTGTTTTTGCTTCTTATTTTACTTCATGAAATCACACAACAAGACCCACTTCATCAAACTACTACACCTTCTAGATATTGAATTACTTATTAATTATTTATTATATTTATGTTACTAGTCGACTGCAAACATATTGATTGAAGTTATAATTATTTAACACCTACTTTTTCCATGCTTTTGTCCCAACTCAAAACCACCTTTTCTTTTTTTTTTCTTTCTCGTGAACAACCATCAAAACAATCACCATCCCTTTTTTTCTTCTTTTTGAGTAGTACACCACCTTCATCATAATTACACTATCATTATTGTAAATGATTGAGTGTATCATATATAGCTGGTATGTGTAGCTGGCATATGGATATCACAGAATATCCTCTAGTTTGTTAGGGGATTAGACACATCAATTCTTGTATATATACATCGTATATTGCATCAATGAAAGACACAGAACCTTTTACATCTTATAATCATCACCCATATTACCATCATAGTTCTCAATTATCTATTATCACCTTTGTTCATCACCTCTTTAACCTACAATCACCAATAGATCAACGACAACCATCACTTTCATCATCAACTACCACCAAACCGCCACCACTTTTCTTCATTTTCTTTTTCTCTATTTTCCTTCATGAACTTATCTCCACCACCATCTTTAATCTCCAACATCCTCGATACATCACCGAACTTGTTCCCTATTTTCTGTTTTGAGATCACCGTCATTCAATCACTGCAACCTTCTACTTGCTTTTGATCTTGCAGCCCACACCCGCCACCATAACCACTGGTGTAACGACCCTGGAATTTCCAACGTTTATTTATTAATAATTATTATTATTAATACGTGTGATTATACGAATGTATGTTATTACATTTACATGTTGCTTTGATTGCCCGTACTTGACTTTTAAGAGCCCGAAACGTCTTTGTGACACACGAAGCTTCACGAATAATATTTCTAGATATTATTTGCATTCATGATTAAGTTTTATTAATCATTTTAATTAACTAAGGTTGTTAGTTAGTTACTTGGGCTTTAATTGGTTTAACTTGTGAATTATTGAACTTGGGCTTTGAATTAGTGTAATGGACTCATGAACTTGGGCTTATAAGCCCACCCTACATCTAAATGATTTCACTAGCCCATGTCTTCCTTATGTAAGTATCATTTTAAATGGTAACTAGTTAGTTTGTTCAAATTGGAATCTAGTTCTCTTAATCCCCATGTAATCACCCCTTTTACCCAACTTGTGTAAGACTTTGCAAGCTAGTGACCATTAAACTTTCCTCTTCTCCCTTTTACACCCTAACCGTCAGCCTAGCACCCTTACAAGGGGTTTTTGGTTTTCAATTTTCATTACTTACATTCACTAGTTTCTCTCATTCAAACTCACACACACATACTTCTCATTTTACTTCCAAACTTTTCTCTCATTTCACTTATCCTTTTGTAAGTAACTTTAACTTGTTCTTCCTTTTCTTTCTTTCTAAAATCGCCACCAAGGACTCTCATAATCATCATGATTCTTTGATTGTTACAATCTTTTGTTAGTTGTAGTTGTTACTTGATTATTGTTACTTACTTACTAGTTATTATCTTTCTTTACTTACATACTTACAAGGATCAAACTTCTTAGTTTAATTCTTCTTTTATCTTGAATCTTTAAGAACATACAAGACATAAACTCTCTAGTTTATGATCCTCACTTAATACTTGTTCAAAGTTTATAAAGTTCATGGTTGAAAGACATACTTGAAGTTCATGAAGTAAACTTTAAAGTTTACTTTCTAAAGATCAAACTTTGGTTTGAATCTTTAAAGTATGAACAACCATGAACAAATTACATGTTTACTTAGTTACTTCTTCATTTTATGCACTTTAATTTCATGTAGTTAGTTTATATGGTCAAGTACTAAAAGTTAGTCTTGATCTCATATCTCTTGAACAAATTAAGTTAACCTTGAAAGTTCAAGAACACACAAATAAGTTTTCTTTAAATATAACTTTGGATCTAGACTTTTGAGTTTTGGATCTTCAATATCAAACTAAGAACTATGTTCTACTACTTATGATCTTTATTAGTTAGTTAACTTTCAAGTTTAGAGTTCAATATTTCTATTATAGTTCATGTAAGTGTCAAACCTAAGACTTTGATGTAACTTTGGTTCATCAAACTACATGCAACTCTTAAGTGAGTTGTGCTTCATGTCTTAGACTTGCACTAGGGTTATGATGGTCAAGACTTGGTTAAGATGATGTAGATACATCAATGAGTTGTACACTTGAAGCTATATGCATCAAGGATGAGAACCATGATGAACATCAAGCACCAAGACCACCGGAACCCTTTTAAACTTACTGTTTCTGTCCAAAAGCTACTGATCTGATGTTTCTGTAACAGAGAAGTAGACCTGGATGTTCTAACCTTGATTTTTAGATAGAAATTTTCGAGTAGATAACTTTTCATATAGGACTCGTCTTAATCCGAGTTACGGTTTAGGATTTATGGCCCTCCGATCGTCACTATGTCCTTTAACGTTGTGCAGAAATTTCTGACCTACTCGCACTTAGACCGTCGCCACGGTTAAACGAAGATGAGTTTGCTTCTGTAAATTTTACCACACTTAAGGGACTCATAGATGGAGCCATGGCTACTGGTCTCACCTTAATTCAGTAAGGGTAGAGGCCGTGGTGACTGACTGAAGTCAGACTTTGTTTTAAACTACTTTCATAAACGAAACCTACTTTATGCCTTTTGTTTAATGATGATTGATGATGACCCTTAAGACCATAATTACATACTTTTAAACCTATTAAGACAATTTACTGACTTAGTACTATTTAACTTAGGTTGAGGACCTCGGACCGTTTACTTGCACACCTTTCCCGACTACTACTTTACCGCTACATATAATTGTGAGTTATAGCATTCCCTTTTTACTTTAACTTATTTTGGGAACTGAGAATACATGCGGATTTTATGTTTTACATACTAGGAACGTGTACTTAAACTTATATATGTGTGGATTATACAACGGCATAAACATTCCCTTTAGCTCGGTAACGTTTAATCATTGGTTTTTGAACCATGAACGCGAATCTTAGATATGGATCCATAGGGTTTGACATCCCCACTCGGGCTAGTAGAGCTAGCATTTAACGGGTATTTAATACTTCGTAGACATACGCACTTGCCAAGTGTACTTTCATGGGGTATAAACGTTAAGTTAGTTACCAAGTGCCCACGGTTAACATATACTTTATCATACTGTTTTGAAACGCTCTTTGTAGCACTGAAATCTCGTGGCCTACCTTACATACTGTTATACTTAAACTATAGCTCACCAACCTTTGTGTTGACGTTTTTAAGCATGTATTTCTCAGGTGTTTGAGGTTGCTTCCGCTATCTTACTTGTTGTGCTGTAGACACCCGTTGCTTAGAGTTGTCCACGCATGAACTACTTTACTTTGCATTCAAACATTCGTACTTTTGAACTATGACTTGTAACGACCATTGTGGTCAAATACACTTATTATTTGCTTCTACTTAGTGAAGCATGCTTTTGAAATGTAAAACATTTGATGTCAGTTATGACATCACCTTTTTATCGTGAATGCAACTTTTTTAATTACGGCATATAGTACTTAACCTTGTAATGATCCTGTTGTTGATGATTCGTGCACGATGGTTTTGTACGGGGCATCACAACCGGTTACCATCACCAAATAATTACCACCATCATTAAACAAAAACCATGAAAACCGTCATCCATTCCTACCACCTTACATCTTCAAAACCACTAAACTACACTGATATTCTCCACTGTTTTATGTCGCTGCTACAGCAGCTTCTGCTGTACATTATTTTTCTTTCTTGCAATCGAACCAAAAATCAGTCAAACCACCTTCTTCACCACAAACAACCGTGAACACCGTACTTACATCTCGTCCCTCTCTCTCAACTATCTATCTATCTGTGTTCTTTTCTTTTTCGCACTATGAGCTGGTTCATTTCAATTATATTATTTCTGTTTCACTAAACTACCACTCACAATTGTGTGATACTTCTGACACGTTATAAATTTTTCTTTTAGAACGAATATAAAATAAAGGAAACTAATGTACCATATGTTGCTGTACATGATTAGTCAAAAAGAAAAGTGAAAGGAGACACCACAAGCTTTTGTCTACCAACACTCTGTACGAAGCCTTTTTCCTAGTTGTGCCAATTGTTTAGTTCTTATGCCATTTCTCAAGTCTTGGACTAAAACTAGTAAATAAATTGGGCCCGAGGTTTTTTTAAAAAATTGGACCGTGAGCATGTTCTGTTGGGCCAACTCCTTTTGTTACTGTTGGGCTGAATTGAAGCTTGGGCCGGTTCTTGATAAGTTGGGCTTTGAAACAACGTTATCACCTTTGTCCTGATTCGACTAATATCCGTCACTATTTTTTTTTCTTTTATTTTCGATGATGAATGTGAAAATAGAATGACTACTATCATGGTAAAGGTGATATGTGATATAGGTTATAGTGAAACGAAAATGATATTAGGAAAATAGATTGATGATGGTGATGATGCCCGTAACTCAAGAATGTTGATGATGTTATGATGTCAAAAGTATTATGATGATGACGTGATTACCGTATGATGATGATGATATGTGACCATGAATGGTGTATGTTAATTAAGATGATTATATTGTGATAGTGATTATGGCGAGTCATGGTTTGATAATGATTAAGATGAGAATTAAAGATAGGTTAAGTTAATGATATCGATGATGATGAAAGAAGAGAACTGATAAATAAATCGGTTTAATACATATTGGATACAAATAAATTCAGAATGATACAGACAGAGTAAATGGTTAAGAGTGTAGGTGGTTAAGCGAGAGGTCGCGGGTTTGAGCCCGGGCTGCGACATTATTTTTGAAGCTATTTCCTTAAGGTAGTATACTTATTATTCCTATTATTATTATTATTATTATTATTATTATTATTATTATTATTATTATTATTATTATTATTATTATTATTATTATTATTATTATTATTATTATTATTATTATTATTATTATTATTATTATTATTATTATTATTATTATTATTATTATTATTATTACTAATATCAAAACTAGTATTATTATCTTTATCATTTTTAAACCTAATCATTTTCATTATTAAAGAATACTAGTATAATAACTAATATCATTACTATTATTATTTTTAAACATTATTATTATTAGTATTATCAATATTATTATTATTATTATTATTATTATCAATATTATTATTATTATTATTATTATTATCATTATTATTATTATTATTATTATTATTATATTTATTATTATCACCTATATCATAAATATACTAATATTACATAATATCATTTATTTTTTTACTAATATAATATAATTCCTAGTAAATAAATTATATATCATGTACATACTATGACCGATTATAAGTATTAATATGAAAATATATATGGACATTAGTCTTAATACAATATAAACTTAGCTGATTAATATTATATGTGTTGATATATATACTTGATATAGGTTCGTGAATCCGAGGCCAACCCTGTATTGTTCAATGTCGTCATATGTATTTTTACTACAAAATACAATATAGTGAGTTCATTTGCTCCCTTTTACTCATTACATTTTTGGACTGAGAATATATGCACTGTTTTAATAACTGTTTTACAATATTTATATACGTGAGTTCATTTGATTCCCTTTTACTCTTTATATTTTTGGGACTGAGAATACATATGATGTTTTTACAACTGCTTTATTTAATGCTTGTGAAATATGTTTTGAACTGCGAATACATGAAGTGCTTTTATAAATGTTTGACGAGATAGACACAAGCAAAACATTCCTCGAATGAATTATTATGCAGACAGAAGTTCTGCGGATTATTGTTGAATTATGTGGACATGATAATTGCCACCGTTGAATTATGTTGACATGATAATTGCCACCGAATTATGTGGACATGATAATTGCCACCGTTGAATTATGTGGACATGATAATTGCCACCAATTGATATGAATGTTATGTATCGAGAGAATGATTTTATACACAGGTTATGTGTATATTATTTTTGTGCACAAGATATGTGTACGGTTACTAAGATTTATGAAAGATGACTTCGTACACGAGAAAGGTGTACTGTATTTAAAAGATATCGCATGTACATTACAGGTGGGTATAGGATTCGGGCCCATTTGTACCATGCAGCATTTAAATCTTGTGGTCTATCAAAATGATGAATTTTATTGTTTTATGATAAACCTATGAACTCACCAACCTTTTGGTTGACACTTGAAAGCATGTTTATTCTCAGGTATGAAAGAAATATTCCGCTGTGCATTTTGCTCATTATAAAGACATTATTTGGAGTCGATCATCGCAATGGAACCAGATGTTGGTGACTTCGTCCAGACGGATTAGGACGGGGTATGACATGTGGTATCAGAGCGGTGGTCTTAGCGAACCAGGTCTTGTATTAGTGTGTCTAACTGATAGTTGTTTAGATGCACTAGTGAGTCTGGACTTCGACCGTGTCTGCATGTCAAAAGTTTTGCTTATCATTTCGTGTCAAAAATTACCTGCCTATCATTCTTAGGGAATCATTTGCTTATCATTCTTAGTCTACACACATCTTACTGCATTGATTGCATTAATAGTGTATAGACAAATTCATACCCTAGCATATCTGCTAATTCATATCTTAGCGTATCTGTTACTGTTACCTTTGCCTGACAGCTTCCGTAGATCCCTCCGTAACTTATGGGATTTTAGTATTATATATGCATATGTAAATTATGTATTGCAGGGTACTAATCTACATCCTATAATCTATTTCTTATCGAAAATCCTTCATCTGATCGTACGAGATGAATCCCTCAACCAGTTCGAATTCCTCGAATTCCGACAGCTATTCCGATATGGAGTTTCACCTAAGCTCCGAAAGCAGTGTCACCAGAATGAATCAACCAATCATCTATCCCCAATTCATCTGATGGGTTCGTAGTCGACTTAATCAATGGAGACGCGCAGAAGGCGATCCCTTCCACTAATCGAATTCACCTCTTGATGAAGAACCTGAAGCACTTACCGGCGAACCTGTTCGTAACACCATTTTCACCCTCATTTCCCGGATATCTCGTCACGATTATATTCTATCTAAATTTCTAAACCTTATTCATTCACTCGTTCTTACCGACAATCATCCCGGAATAATAATGTAGCGACCCGACAAAATCGTCATTGACGGCGCCGCTAACTTAGGTCCCGTTACGTGGTCGTAGTCCCTATATGAGACTCGTTTGACCAAAATTATGTCGCGTCCTTTTGAAACGTATCATGCTTGCAAAGTTTAGTTTACAAAACCATTCGACAACAATTTCAAGTTGGCAAAAGTATAAATTATAAATGAGATAACTTGCGACATAATTAGTTTAAAATCACGGTTGCTATAAATAGCGTAAGTATGTAAACGATATGTTTGAATCCAAAGGTGCTATCACTAGCGTATGTATGTATGTATGCTTGACCCCAAGCAAGAAATCAGAGTGTATGCATGTATGCTTAACTCCAAGCAAGTATGAGTGTACGCGGAAGCATGTATCAAATACCCAAGTATGAACCTGAGAAACATATAGAAAACTGTCAACGAAAAACGTTGGTGAAATCATAGGTGTTTTAGTAAACGTTGTATTTGAACCACAAGATTTAATATAATATGATTATCTAAATCATTTGCATTCCAAAGTTGTAATTTGTTTCCCGGGCACCCAATTATCAAACTTAACTGTTTTGCACCCTTTGCGTAGTGTTAGAACATACACTAGACCTGAAAATATATTTCATCCGCTAACGGTAGCGAACCGTCCGAATGAGGCTCGTCAAGCCCATGTGATCACATAATATAAGTTCTCGTTTACACCCTGCAAGTGTAACTAATGATAATTGAATTGAGGCTTTTTGTTCAAACCCGCACGTGGAATGTTCGTTTCCGTACTTGTGTTAAAAGTGTAAAAGTATGTAGTATAAAACCGTATATGTTTCTCATCCCATGATTTAAAAGTATAAAAGTTGTTGAAAGATGGGACTATGATCTCACCTCGAGTGCACGAGTATAAATGTACTTCACAAAGTAAACGTGTAAATGAATGTTGCTTAGCCTTGACCTAAACAAGTAAGTTGTATCAATTAACCGGTTACGACATAAGGTCGGGCGAAATGTGTTCAATTAGTCCTATGGCTCATTACGACTCGATTATATAGCATGTGAATCACGTTGTCAAGTTTCATGCAAGAATCAAGTATAAAATAAGATTAGAACGATTGTATAAGTGTTTTGTTAAGTTTGACTAAAAGTCAAACTTGGTCAAAGTCAACGAAAAAGTCAACGGGATCGGGTCGGGTCCCGAACTATTTTTCTGAGGTTTTTATTCATATATAAGCATGTTAGAACAAGTTACATGTGAATCAGAGGTGCGTAGCATAGCAAACATTTTTCGAAATTTGACAAAGTAGGTCAGAACCCAAACACGGCTATTGCCGCGCCGCGGCCAGAGGTGTCGCGCCACGACATTAGGCGTGGCCTGGTACCTGGTCAGTTTCAAAAGTTCAAGTCTTGATCCAAAATTCAATTTAGCACAAAACGCAAACCGTAAACACTTAGAATACGCATCTTATATCATTGGAAAGCTCTTTTGACAAGGAATACAATTAACTACCTTTCACAAGCAAAAACATCAATTACAATAACCGAAAACTCGTCAATTGATCAAGAAAGGTTTATTTTCAAAGTTTCAAGTTCGTAAAACGTATTTTATGATTCGGGAATCCAATTTACACATACGATATGCCGTTTCGAAGGTAATTAAGCATACATTGCATCTAAACACTTACTAACAACATTAACAAGCATTCAACGCATCAAAAGTTCATTTCAAAGTCTATCAAACCCTAACCAAAATTCACAAAAATCAATAATCATGTGTTTGAAGTTTTCTTAATCAACCTACGCATCAAAACGAAGCTAGTGATACTAGTAACACAATTAAAACATGAACTTTAACAATCAAACAACATTTAATCTTCCAAAATGCAAGATTAAGCAAACCCATTTCAAATGTTCAAACTAGTTACTCAAAACAACAAATCGAGCAAACAAAATATATATTCATGTTACACACGAGCCATAGACACTAACTAACACCATTTCAAGTATAAAAACACGAATTTAGAGAAAATCTAGAGTTTTAGAAATGTTACCCAAACTTGATGAAATTGGTACCAAAATGTAGAGGATGAAGAGAGGATCACGAAAATGTAATTTGTTTTGATGTTTCCTTCTTGATCCGGATTTAGATGATGATTTTATAAAGATGGGTGTTTGAGTTCTAAAATGGAAGAGAGAAAAAGAGGGAGAAGATGAAGTGAGAAATGAATGGATGAGATGGTGGGAGGTGGTGGTGACTAGTTACCAAAATTTGGCCAAGTGCCAAGATTAGTCCCTCAAGTTTCAAAGCGGGTGCGGGAATTAACCAAACGAATATTTTAAAAACGCTCGAGTAAACGAGTGATGTTATAATTAAATGACGGAATTATTATGAACGTTAGTCAACGGAAACTACGAATTTAAATAACGAAAGGTATTATTTAAAAAAAAAGACGGTGTTAAAAATAAATTTAACGGAAAAAGGCGGGATGTTACATCACCTACACCTTAAAAGAAATTTCGTCCCGAAATTTAGTTGGAAGTAGTAGTAGTTGTTTCTTCCTCGAGATCTTGTGTTGCCAATTCTACGAATAAGTGAAGGTTCTTCCTTGGGCATTTCAACGAACTTTGACAGTCGGGGTTTTTACGTTGGTTTAAAGTTTGGTTTCACGATTTATAGTTTCAATCGGTCCTCCTATGAGGTGGAGTTTATCGTTGATAGTAAGTTCATCGAAGAGGATAACAAGTTCTTGTTTCGCAAGACACGCCTTTAAGTTTGATACGTAGAATTTAGGATGAACGGAGACTCGAATGAGTTGAAAAATCTAAACGGCTAGTAACGGGTCCAAAACACCCCAGGATTTTAAAAGGACTAAAAATATCTCGGATTTAGCTATCTACTTTTCCCGAAACGGATTACACCTTTTCAAGGTGCGACTTTTAACGTTACGCGGTTTCCCACATGGAATTCGAAAGGTTTACGTCTAACATTGGCATAGCTCCTTTGGCGACTACGGGCCGTCTCGAGCCTTTCTCGGATTGGAACGATTTTAACGGTTACTCCATGAATGAGTCCAGGTTCGGTGACTTGATTATCATTTACTTGGTTCTACAAAAGGAGAATGACGTTTCCGGTCATATAAGATTTCAAAAGGTGTGACGTTAAGACTTGAATGATAACCATCGTTGTAAGAGAATTTGGTTAAAGGCAAAAACTTTTCTCAAGTAAATTTGAAGTTGATAACGCAAACTCGTATTATGGTTTTCAAGGTTTGAATCATGTGTTTGCTTGGTCCGTCGGTTTGTGGATGATACGCGGTACTCATGTTTAAACGTGGTCCCGAAGCTTTTTGTAAGGCACTCTGAAATCTAGAAGTGAAATGAGAATCTCAATCCGAAACGAGGTACATTTCTTTAAGGTATATTTGAAAAAGTTTGTTAGGACTTGAAAACGTTTGTTGGAACAAGTTTCTGTTTCTCAAGAATTTTGCGCCGCAGAAGATTTATCGGTTTCCGAAAATGTTCGATAGGACTATTCACCCTCGAGGCGAATACTAGTATAGTGTGAAGAGTCTCTCTCTCCATTGAGAATTTAGATAAAATATTTCCTTAAACGGAAGTACGAGTGTAAGGCGAGAGAAGTTTTCGCCTCGATGTGAGCATACCAAGCATTTTGTAGTTCGTCTATAAAAACTATAAGAAAACGAGATAGTACACACGTGTAACATATGTTTGAAGTCGAAAGAATTTGTCATTCATTCGGAAGCATCAATATGGTTCGACAATAATCGAAGATGTGTCCCGGGTATGGTTGTTATCAGTATTCTCGGAGTTTTCGGATGTTCAAACAAGAAAAATAAAGTCATGTACATGGCACATGGTGGTGATTAGGTTGATCGAGTCCAATCACCATCACGTGTCACTAGAACTTTGGTGTGAATTACCGTAATATAATCACGTTGATCGAGTGTCGTTATATTACGCTAACTCATACCTCCATTCCCACATCACTCCATAGATTCGAGTTCGTGTAACCGTGAAGATCTAAAATGAACAAAGTGCAACGGCATCTCTAACGTGACTCGTATTGAATCGAAAGAATTTGTGCAACTCTAAAGAAGCATTCCCCGAGGGAAGTGTATAAATGATTGTTCACGTCAATGCGGTTCAAGTCAAACAATAATGTCTTTAGGCGTGAAAAGAGCAACGAATCATGATAACGAGTAGTACGCAATCGTAGTGATAAGTAGTGACGACGATACTCACCTAGAGTAGTGATGGCAGTAACAAGAAGTGGTAGATAGTAAGGTACACTGGTGTGACACCGATAGTAACTTGAAACGGTGGCGAATAACAATCTGGGAGACAGAGTTCCCGAACAAGTGTGACTAATGAAGTCGTCGTCATCCTTACGGGTATGAATCCTGAATTTACGCGTGTTACCAGAAAGTTGCAGAATACGAGTTCGTATGATGAAAACTTGGTACCATTAAGAAGTTTGCCTAAGAATGATTCAAGTATAATGCACAAGTAGTCAAGTAAGTGTTATCTATAGCAAATGTATGTCAGAATGCAATGGCTAACTATCCGGTTGTAGTCTAGATTCACTAATGCGTCCTAACGACTCTGTCAGACACACTAATGCACATCCTAGATCCCTACAACCAACGCTCTGATACCATCTGTAGCGACCCGACAAAATCGTCATTGACGGCGCCACTAACTTAGGTCCCGTTACGTGGTCGTAGTCCCTATATGAGACTCGTTTGACCAAAATTATGTCGCGTCCTTTTGAAACGTATCATGCTTGCAAAGTTTAGTTTACAAAACCGTTCGACAACAATTTCAAGTTGGCAAAAGTATAAATTATAAATGAGATAACTTGCGACATAATTAGTTTAAAATCACGGTTGCTATAAATAGCGTAAGTATGTAAACGATATGTTTGAATCCAAAGGTGCTATCACTAGCGTATGTATGTATGTATGCTTGACCCCAAGCAAGAAATCAGAGTGTATGCATGTATGCTTAACTCCAAGCAAGTATGAGTGTACGCGGAAGCATGTATCAAATACCCAAGTATGAACCTGAGAAACATATAGAAAACTGTCAACGAAAAACGTTGGTGAAATCATAGGTGTTTTAGTAAACGTTGTATTTGAACCACAAGATTTAATATAATATGATTATCTAAATCATTTGCATTCCAAAGTTGTTATTTGTTTCCCGGGCACCCAATTATCAAACTTAACTGTTTTGCACCCTTTGCGTAGTGTTAGAACATACACTAGACCCGAAAATATATTTCATCCGCTAACGGTAGCGAACCGTCCGAATGAGGCTCGTCAAGCCCATGTGATCACATAATATAAGTTCTCGTTTACACCCTGCAAGTGTAACTAATGATAATTGAATTGAGGCTTTTTGTTCAAACCCGCACGTGGAATGTTCGTTTCCGTACTTGTGTTCAAAGTGTAAAAGTATGTAGTATAAAACCGTATATGTTTCTCATCCCATGATTTAAAAGTATAAAAGTTGTTGAAAGATGGGACTATGATCTCACCTCGAGTGCACGAGTATAAATGTACTTCACAAAGTAAACGTGTGCATGAATGTTGCTTAGCCTTGACCTAAACAAGTAAGTTGTATCAATTAACCGGTTACGACACAAGGTCGGGCGAAATGTGTTCAATTAGTCCTATGGCTCATTACGACTCGATTATATAGCATGTGAATCACGTTGTCAAGTTTCATGCAAGAATCAAGTATAAAATAAGATTAGAACGATTGTATAAGTGTTTTGTTAAGTTTGACTAAAAGTCAAACTTGGTCAAAGTTAACGAAAAAGTCAACGGGATCGGGTCGGGTCCCGAACTATTTTTCTGAGGTTTTTATTCATATATAAGCATGTTAGAACAAGTTACATGTGAATCAGAGGTGCGTAGCATAGCAAACATTTTTCGAAATTTGACAAAGTAGGTCAGAACCCAAACACGGCTATTGCCGCGCCGCGGCCAGAGGTGTCGCGCCGCGACATTAGGCGTGGCCTGGTACCTGGTCAGTTTCAAAAGTTCAAGTCTTGATCCAAAATTCAATTTAGCACAAAATGCAAACCGTAAACACTTAGAATACGCATCTTATATCATTGGAAAGCTCTTTTGACAAGGAATACAATTAACTACCTTTCACAAGCAAAAACATCAATTACAATAACCGAAAACTCGTCAATTGATCAAGAAAGGTTTATTTTCAAAGTTTCAAGTTCGTAAAACGTATTTTATGATTCGGGAATCCAATTTACACATACGATATGCCGTTTCGAAGGTAATTAAGCATACATTGCATCTAAACACTTACTAACAACATTAACAAGCATTCAACGCATCAAAAGTTCATTTCAAAGTCTATCAAACCCTAACCAAAATTCACAAAAATCAATAATCATGTGTTTGAAGTTTTCTTAATCAACCTATGCATCAAAACGAAGCTAGTGATACTAGTAACACAATTAAAACATGAACTTTAACAATCAAACAACATTTAATCTTCCAAAATGCAAGATTAAGCAAACCCATTTCAAATGTTCAAACTAGTTACTCAAAACAACAAATCGAGCAAACAAAATATATATTCATGTTACACACGAGCCATAGACACTAACTAACACCATTTCAAGTATAAAAACACGAATTTAGAGAAAATCTAGAGTTTTAGAAATGTTACCCAAACTTGATGAAATTGGTACCAAAATGTAGAGGATGAAGAGAGGATCACGAAAATGTAATTTGTTTTGATGTTTCCTTCTTGATCCGGATTTAGATGATGATTTTATAAAGATGGGTGTTTGAGTTCTAAAATGGAAGAGAGAAAAAGAGGGAGAAGATGAAGTGAGAAATGAATGGATGAGATGGTGGGAGGTGGTGGTGACTAGTTACCAAAATTTGGCCAAGTGCCAAGATTAGTCCCTCAAGTTTCAAAGCGGGTGCGGGAATTAACCAAACGAATATTTTAAAAACGCTCGAGTAAACGAGTGATGTTATAATTAAATGACGGAATTATTATGAACGTTAGTCAACGGAAACTACAAATTTAAATAACGAAAGGTATTATTTAAAAAAAAAGACGGTGTTAAAAATAAATTTAACGGAAAAAGGCGGGATGTTACAAATAAAAGAAGTCAACGAACTTCGCGCTCGAGTAATCAATTTGGAGAATATGGTGCAAAATTTACTAGCTTCAGCAACATCACCTGCACCAACAGTACCATCAGTAACAGCACCAATATCATCAACAATTCATGTCTCAACATCTCATTCTGTACCTCGAGTATAATCATCGTTCTACATATCGTTCTACATCAATCATCTTCGTTCTACATGGTGATTATGTAATCTCTAATGTTATAGAGATTATGTATTCTAGTTTTGATGGTAAACCAAATGAGTTTAATACTATATTAACTCATTTAATTCATGATTACATCTGAAGAAAATATATATGTATATATGTTTTCATAAAGATTGTAATTAAAAAGTCTTTTGTACAAACTGTTAATGGTGAAAATATTTTAACGGGTAGGTAATACCCGAGGAATATTTAGATTTCACATTAATAAGTTACACTGTACATTCTTCCAATCTGATTCAACAGTCATTTACTATCCTACTTACATCAACCACACATATACATATCCGTTCACCAAAAGATCAACTATTATCAATCAAAATCCATTTCATATTCGGATTTTAACCGATCAGAATCCAAGTCACGATTTGACAAGTGACATAATGAAGAAAATAATGGACAAAATAAAATTTATTACTAATCAATTAATTAATTACGTAAAATCTTCATCATCTTCTAATCTTAAATATTTAAAAATTTTAAGATTATATATCGGACTGTTAGATTACTAACATTGGACAATTACAACGTATTAAAATGTTGATTTTAACATATGAAACTAAACATTTCTGCAAGTTTGTCACTTGATTTCATCTTAAACATCCTTTGTATCTTGACGATCACAATCAGCGTTTAATCATCTGAAAACCTTCAATATTCTTGAAAAACCCTCGGTTTGATAACCGATGACCCACATTTGTTAACTTTGAAAATGCTGACGAAGCAGCATGTTGTAGATGGTCTTAATGGCCAAAAGTTGATGATAAATAATGGAACGCTCGATAAAAAAAAAAAAATTGGTACTGAAAAACTGATTGAGCTAACCATGAAGGAGACCAAGGACAAATACAAGGACCAAACCCTATATTCAAAGAATCCAGGTAATTCTGGATCCGATGAAATCTTTAGAGAATATCTTGCTCCGAAGTCATGTTAAAATCTTGCGGAAAATTTTTCTTCATCAACCTTCGAACTTAGAAATTCCAAAATATCATCATAAATATCTTCGATATTTCTGAGGATATTTTCATAAATATTCTTTGTCCGAAATTATCTATCTCATCGTGTTACCTATGTTACATCATAAAAGAAACTGTTTTAGTTTCTATCCTTCTATAAAATTTGAGTTTTAAATTAGGAATGATTTCTGGGGAAGTGTTGGGAATTGAGGCATGAGTTAATATAATATAATGACACTTGGCCAACGTGATTATATTACAGTAAGTCATGCTGAGTTTCTAATAGAACGTGATGATTCACAGATCATACCGTCATCATAGACCATGTTACACGACTCTTACATTCTAACTAATCTCCAAATAGATTGAAAACATATCTTCCTGATAGTTCTATCTTATCTCTTGAATTCTGGTAAATTAACCAATCAATATCGTGCTATTACAATTTCTATCTTAGAATATTAACTCTATTCATTCTGAAATTCATATCTACGAATTCTGGATCATTTTTCGCTTGACTTAAAGTCGTAAAGAGAAAACAAAAGGATGCAACTCCAAAATATAAAGGAAATGAAAAGAATGGATTTATAGTGAAATACCAGACAAAGCAATCGAGACAGATGATCGCATTTAATTAAAGAGATCTTAATTTCCATAAATCCTGAAGAATCAGATCTTATAGATTTTCAAGATTTTCTTTTTAATTCCTTGAATTTCTAAAATCCACCGTATCTACGTTAAAAGTTAAATCTCTATCTCAATATTTTGTGACAGCTTCACTCGGACGCTCCACATAATCGAGTCGTTTTATCTATATTTATCAATAATGATAAAACCATATTTATCAACTCATATTCGTCATAAAAATAATTTTATTGTTAGCCATGACGACCTCACTCAAATTTCGGGACGAAATTTCTTTAACGGGTAGGTACTGTGACGACCCAGAAATTTCCAAATTTAAACTTAATCTTTATATGATTTCGACACGATAAGCAAAATCTGTAAATGTGAGTCTCAAAATTTGTGAACTGTTTTCATACATTCATTTGATCTTCGGCTGCTCCCGACGACTCACGAATAACTATTTGTAAATAGATATATATATTTTAATTTGAAATATAATTTGAAATGAAATACGATTTAACTGCTATAAATAAATATGTAAAAATTTGGGAATTTTCTGACAATTTTATCCGCCATTGATTAACAACGGAGAACAAAATTTAGTCCGTGAAAGATAACGACAATTATATTCACACGTTTTTATTTAGTGACTATATTATAATTATTATATTATTATTATTATTAATTTAATGATACTATTTTTTGGTTTTTGTTATCCCACCATTCCACTATCTCACTATCTATATTATTTATGCATATATATGAAGTATGTACATAAGAGATTGAGAACCACACTCGAACACACCTTCAATCATCAATCAACTTTATTATCACTATTGATAATTGATCCTTTGAATTCTACCGTTTTTGTTTTCTTCATATATCTCAATCAAAATATTATATGTATATATCACTTTCCCACTAGCTACCACTTTCACTAGAATATTTATTCTATAAATGTACATCGATATACATATAGATAGAAGAGAGATATCAACCAAAAGCCAAAACACTTTCTATTTCTTTTCATTCCACTATATATATATATATATATATATATATATATATATATATATATATATATATATATATATATATATATATATATATATATATATATATATATATATATTAAGCAAACACATATATTAATTGAAACTTTGATTGAAGTATTGGTCACTGTGGTTTCATTTCAACTCTATTAAAATTATATATATATAATCCTCTTTCTTCTAATAACCTCACAACCACACACAACTATTTTTTTCTTCTTTGCTATACTTGATCTTTATTACTATTAGGTTGCTCCAACACCAATCAACCACATTTTACTACTAAATAACCTCAAGTGTTTATTGTTACTGTTTTTGCTTCTTATTTTACTTCATGAAATCACACAACAAGACCCACTTCATCAAACTACTACACCTTCTAGATATTGAATTACTTATTAATTATTTATTATATTTATGTTACTAGTCGACTGCAAACATATTGATTGAAGTTATAATTATTTAACACCTACTTTTTCCATGCTTTTGTCCCAACTCAAAACCACCTTTTCTTTTTTTTTTCTTTCTCGTGAACAACCATCAAAACAATCACCATCCCTTTTTTTCTTCTTTTTGAGTAGTACACCACCTTCATCATAATTACACTATCATTATTGTAAATGATTGAGTGTATCATATATAGCTGGTATGTGTAGCTGGCATATGGATATCACAGAATATCCTCTAGTTTGTTAGGGGATTAGACACATCAATTCTTGTATATATACATCGTATATTGCATCAATGAAAGACACAGAACCTTTTACATCTTATAATCATCACCCATATTACCATCATAGTTCTCAATTATCTATTATCACCTTTGTTCATCACCTCTTTAACCTACAATCACCAATAGATCAACGACAACCATCACTTTCATCATCAACTACCACCAAACCGCCACCACTTTTCTTCATTTTCTTTTTCTCTATTTTTCTTCATGAACTTATCACCACCACCATCTTTAATCTCCAACATCCTCGATATATCACCGAACTTGTTACCTATTTTCTGTTTTGAGATCACCGTCATTCAATCACTGCAACCTTCTACTTGCTTTTGATCTTGCAGCCCACACCCGCCACCATTACCACCGGTTACCATCACCAAATAATTACCACCATCATTAAACAAAAACCATGAAAACTGTCATCCATTCCTACCACCTTACATCTTCAAAACCACTAAACTTCACTGATATTCTCCACTTTTTTATGTCGCTGCTACAGCAGCTTCTGCTGTACATTATTTTTCTTTCTTGCAATCGAACCAAAAATCAGTCGAACCACCTTCTTCACCACAAACAACCGTGAACACCGTACTTTCATCTCGTCCCTCTCTCTCAACTATCTATCTATCTGTGTTCTTTTCTTTTTCGCACTATGAGCTGGTTCATTTCAATTATATTATTTCTGTTTCACTAAACTGCCACCCACAATTGTGTGATACTTCTGACACGTTATAAATTTTTCTTTTAGAACGAATATAAAATAAAGGAAACTAATGTACCATATGTTGCTCTACATGATTAGTCAAAAAGAAAAGTGAAAGGAGACACCACAAGCTTTTGTCTACCAACACTCTGTACGAAGCCTTTTTCCTAGTTGTGCCAATTGTTTAGTTCTTATGCCATTTCTCAAGTCTTGGACTAAAACTAGTAAATAAATTGGGCCCGAGTTTTTTTTTTAAAATTGGACCGTGAGCATGTTCTGTTGGGCCAACTCCTTTTGTTACTGTTGGGCCGAATTGAAGCTTGGGCCGGTTCTTGATAAGTTGGGCTTTGAAACAACGTTATCACCTTTGTCCTGATTCGACTAATATCCGTCACTATTTTTTTTCTTTTATTTTCGATGATGAATGTGAAAATAGAATGACTACTATCATGGTAAAGGTGATATGTGATATAGGTTATAGTGAAACGAAAATGATATTAGGAAAATAGATTGATGATGGTGATGATGCCCGTAACTCAAGAATGTTGATGATGTTATGATGTCAAAAGTATTATGATGATGACGTGATTACCGTATGATGATGATGATATGTGACCATGAATGGTGTATGTTAATTAAGATGATTATATTGTGATAGTGATTATGGCGAGTCATGGTTTGATAATGATTAAGATGAGAATTAAAGATAGGTTAAGTTAATGATATCGATGATGATGAAAGAAGAGAACTGATAAATAAATCGGTTTAATACATATTGGATACAAATAAATTCAGAATGATACAGACAGAGTAAATGGTTAAGAGTGTAGGTGGTTAAGCGAGAGGTCGCGGGTTTGAGCCCGGGCTGCGACATTATTTTTGAAGCTATTTCCTTAAGGTAGTATACTTATTATTCCTATTATTATTTTTTATTATGACTATTATTATTAATATTATTATTATTATTATTATTATTATTATTATTATTATTATTATTATTATTATTATTATTATTATTATTATTATTATTATTATTATTATTATTATTGTTATTATTATTATTATTATTATTATTATTATTATTATTATTATTATTATTATTATTATTATTATTATTATTATTATTATTATTATTATTATTATTATTACTAATATCAAAACTAGTATTATTATCTTTATCATTTTTGAACCTAATCATTTTCATTATTAAAGAATACTAGTATAATAACTAATATCATTACTATTATTATTTTTAAACATTATTATTATTAGTATTATCAATATTATTAATATTATTTTTATTATCATTATTATTATTATTATATTTATTATTATCACCTATATCATAAATATACTAATATTACATAATATCATTTATTTTTTTACTAATATAATATAATTCCTAGTAAATAAATTATATATCATGTACATACTATGACCGATTATAAGTATTAATATGAAAATATATATGGACATTAGTCTTAATACAATATAAACTTAGCTGATTAATATTATATGTGTTGATATATATACTTGATATAGGTTCGTGAATCTGAGGCCAACCCTGCATTGTTAATTGTCGTCATATGTATTTTTACTACAAAATACAATATAGTGAGTTCATTTGCTCCCTTTTACTCATTACATTTTTGGACTGAGAATACATGCACTGTTTTAATAACTGTTTTACAATATTTATATACGTGAGTTCATTTGATTCCCTTTTACTCTTTATATTTTTGGGACTGAGAATACATATGATGTTTTTACAACTGCTTTATTTAATGCTTTTGAAATATGTTTTGAACTGCGAATACATGAAGTGCTTTTATAAATGTTTGACGAGATAGACACAAGCAAAACATTCCTCGAATGAATTATTATGCAGACAGAAGTTCTGCGGATTATTGTTGAATTATGTGGACATGATAATTGCCACCGTTGAATTATGTGGACATGATAATTGCCACCGAATTATGTGGACATGATAATTGCCACCGTTGAATTACGTGGACATGATAATTGCCACCAATTGATATGAATGTTATGTATCGAGAGAATGATTTTATACACAGGTTATGTGTATATTATTTTTGTGCACAAGATATGTGTACGGTTACTAAGATTTATGAAAGATGATTTCGTACACGAAAAAGGTGTACTGTATTTAAAAGATATCGCATGTACATTACAGGTGGGTATAGGATTCGGGCCCATTTGTACCATGCAGCATTTAAATCTTGTGGTCTATCAAAATGATGAATTTTATTATTTTATGATAAACCTATGAACTCACCAACCTTTTGGTTGACACTTGAAAGCATGTTTATTCTCAGGTATGAAAGAAATATTCCACTGTGCATTTTGCTCATTGTAAAGACATTATTTGGAGTCGATCATCGCAATGGAACCAGATGTTGGTGACTTCGTCCAGACGGATTAGGACGGGGTATGACAATGTATATATCATATTTAAAGTATATGATATGTCTTTTATTATAAATATCATATTTTAGTGTTTTTGACGTATCATATCATGTATTAAAACTTGTTATATATTTGTTTTCAATATTTGAAATAAGTATTTAATGTTAATTTAAAAAGGTAAGTTAAAATATTTTAGTGTTAGTAATAATAATCATAAAAATAATGATATTAGTATTAATGTTAGTAACTTTAATAATAATTGTAGTTCTTAATAAAAATGATCAGTTTAATAATAATGATAATGAAAATAATAATTTTGATAATAGTACTTGATACTAGTATTAATAATAATAATAATAATAACAATAAGTTTTAATGATAGCAAAAATGATAATTTTTGTAAAAATGGTAATAATGATAATACTTTTTAATAATAATAATACTGAATACTAATAAAGATAAAATGATACTAATACTAATAACAATGATAATGATAATAATTTGTATTGTTTTCGAAATAATAGTAATAATAATTCCAAACATAATCATAATAACAATAACCAATAATAATAACAATAATAATAATAATGATAATAATAATATAATTTATTTTAATGGTAACAATAATAATCATGATATTAATAATACTTATTAACATAATAGTAATTAATAATAATAATAATAATAATAATAATAATAATAATAATAATAATAATAATAATAATAATAATAATAAAAATTACCTTAGGAGCTCTTCAAAAGAGTAAATGCTTAAGACGGGACTCGAACCCGCGACCTCACGCTAACCCGCTATCACCCTCAACCATGCTTCCAAGTTTGTTTTTCTGATTTATATTCCCTTCCCAGAATATATAACTCGTCTATCTGTTCTTTTCCTACTTCTTCTTCTTCCTCTCAAATCGTACAGACCCATTAAACTTTAACAATAGACGTAAATTGGTTTTGGGATTTAATAATAAAACATAAACAATTTACCAAAGTGTTTGAACTTAATAGAAAATGAAAAAAAAAAAAAAATTATAACTGCTGCTACTGCAGTCGCTATTTCAAAAAAAAATTGATTTTTGATTTAGAGATCGTTTTAGTTAAACATTTCTACATGAATTATGTAGTAAAACCTTCCTAGAACGTGTTTGAATCATCAATTATTCCAGAAACCTTAAAACCCATTCGAATTTTACGATGAACAAATTCATTGACTTTTTAAAATTAAAGTTTGACCCTAAAATTAGAACTCGATAGATTGAATTGGGTTTTGAAACTTTGCAGATAGTTTTAGTATGAGATTCCTAACAACTCTACATTTTTAGATTTTTAAATTTGATACGAAATCGAAAATTTTTAAAAAAAAAAAACGCGAACAGAGGTATATCGAGCATTATTCTGTTTTTGATTTTCATTTGCAGTGAGTAGTAGTATTTATATAATGATTATGATGGTAAACAACGAATTTAAACATTAATTCTGATATATCCTGAGTGGGTGTTGACATGAATCTCACGATCAAACAAATAAATAAAAAAATAATAATCACGAAGGAAAAAAAAACAATCAGGAGATAAACTAAAAAAAAATAAGGCCGAGTCATGATTACATAAAAGAAAAGATAATGGAATGACCTAAATTAGGTATTGGTCTGCAGTTTTTTTTTAATTTCATTTAATTAATATTAATAATTAATAATTATATTAACAATAATAATCCTAATAATAATTATATTAATAATAATAACAAATAATAATAATAGTAATAGTAATAATAATACAAATAATAATAATAATAATAATAATAATAATAATAATAATAATAATAATAATAATATTAATAATAATATTACTAATACTAACAATAATAATAATAATAATAATTATAAAAATGATAAGAATTAATGATAACAATAAAAGATTGTATTATTTTTATAAAATAATAATATTGATAATATTAGTATTAATATTTGTTAATAATGATATTAATAATAATAATATTAATATAACAATTATATGTTAACTTTTAATATATTAATATTTTATATTATTAATTATGTAATATCTAATGATTATATATAAGATATATTATGTAATAACATATCTTTAATATTTATATATATTCTAATATAATTAGTAATTATGTTCAGAAGTCATATAAATATAGATATATTTATAATTATGTGTTTTTTTAAATATCAAGTAGTTAAATATATAAATCATGTATTGAAACAATTTACTCAGAATATATTAATTAATACTTTGTAATTGTTTTGCAAATTATTATATATGTACTTATCCAATCGTAACTACTGTTCGTGAATCGTCGGATATAGTTGAAAGGTAATTGAAACAGCTCAAAAATTTTGGGACTCAGTTTAAGAGACTTTGTTTAACGTGTTGAAATCATATAAAGTTTGAGTTTAAATTTAGTCAGAAATTTCCGGGTTATTATAGTACCTACCCGTTAAAAGAAATTTAGTCTCGAAATTTTAGTTGTTGCCATCAGTCGGCGTTGTTTATAAATAGGTGAGGATATTTTCGTTTTATTTGGTTTTCACGTTCCCAGGTATACTCGGGGCCTTGCGTGAATTCCAATGGATAGAATATTGTTTTGTTTCTAGCGTTTAAATCTTACGATCCATAAATTCTACGAAGTGCATTTTATTATTAATGCGGAGGTTATCTAAAGGATTTACAAGAGTGTCATTGATTAGGTTTCCTCAGAAAGAGATGATGATGCTATACAAGCATTTCAATACATATGAAATGTGTTATGAATAATATTGAGCTTATTTAAACCTTGAGCGTTTATGCCACAATATTAGAGTAGACAAAATAGAGAAGAGTTCATGAAAATCATAGTCATGAAATTTGATAGAGATCGTCATTCTTTACAACAAGAATGATGAATATGAGTTGAAAATTATAGTTTTATCGACATTAAATAATATGGATAAAGTAATTCGATTATAGAAAGAGTATAAACGAAGCTATCGTAAAAGATTGAAATGAGGAAATTAATTGTTCGTCTTAAATTTTGACATAGCTAAAGTTGATTTCCGGAATTCAAGGGTTTTAAAGAAATCTTCATAATCTTTATAAGATTTGATTCTCCGGTAATTAAGGAAATTAGGATTTTCTTTAATTAAATGCGGTGAATTGCCTCGATTACTGTGTCTGAAATTTCGCTATAAATTAGCTTCTTCCGTTTCATTATCTTCACCACTTCTATACTTTCTTTCCTCAATTCATACTTTCAAAAGATTTGTTAATATGCTCAATCCAGTTCTTGTTCTTGACCTTATATTGGTTATCGCCACAATCTTCCTTCTTTTCCAAATCCCACCAGAGGAGTCTGTTTACTTCTATTATGCTCTAGGATTTATTGTATTTTTAGTTCTCCCGTGTCTTTATATTGCTATACGCATTGATATACACGGTTTATAATTTCTGTGTCGTTATCGGGCTTTATATTTTCCCTTATATGTTGAAGCTTCATGCTTTTGTAAAGCAAGTAATGGTCCAGAATTCGTAGGTATGGAGTTTCGAATGATCATAATATACAAAGTAGAAAGGAAAGGTAATAGCACGATTTGATTTGTTAAATTACCAGAATATCCGGAAAAGACCGAATCATCAAGAAAAATATTTTCTTGATATGTTTAGAGGTTAAATAGAATGAAAGAGTTATGTAACATGACAAATGATGATTATAAAGTCTATGAATCATCATCTTCCATTAAAAATTTAGCATGACTTACTGTAATATAATCACGTTGGCCTGACGTCATTATATTATACTAACTCATGCTTCAATTCCTAACACTTCTCTAGAATTTATTCTTAATTTAAACTTGAATTTTACAGAATATATAAACTAAAACAGTTTCCTTTATGACGTAATAAAGATATCGCAAAGAGATAATTAATTGCGGACAAGAATCGTTATGAAGATATCTTCAGAGATATAGAAGATATTTATAACGAAAGATACGATGATTTTATAATCGAGGAAAATTCTTCTGTAGAAGTTTAGAATGCGTAAAGAGATCTTCGGTGATTTCCTTCAGAAATCGAATCATCTAGATTCTTTGGTTATAGGTTTAGTCTTTGGGATTTGTCCACAGCTTCCTTCATATTTTGCTCAATCCGTCTTTCAATACCAGATTTTCTTTTGAGCTTTTCCAACACACAATTCTTTATTATCAAGCTTCTGGTCATTAAGACCATCTACGGCCTTTGCTGCTTCATCAGCATTATTAGGGTTAGCGAATCTGAATCGTTAGTTATAGTTCTAAGGTGTTTTCAAGAATTTTGAAGAATGTATAATGTAACATATTAATGTGAGATATAAATATTTCTCGGGTATTACCTACCCGTTAAAATATTTTCACAATTAACAGTTTGTACAAAAGAGTTTTAATTACAGTTTTTATGAAAATATACGTACATATATATTTTCCTTCAGATGTAATCATGGATTTAATGAGTTAATATAATATTAAACTCATTTGATTTACGGTTGAAACGAGAATGAATAATCTCCAAAACCTTAGAGATTTCATAATTGTCGCGAAATATTTCGCTAATGAAGTTATGAATCTATACATTCGTCGTTACACTTGATTTATTGTGAAATGGAGTTTATTGTGTTGAAGCAGTGATTAACGATTGCTAAGTCATTAACGAAGGATGTACATCATAGCATATTAGTGATATGAATTAACCAAGTAGTACATACTAGTTAAGATTCACACGTAATAGCTTTGTACGAAAATATTTATTATTGTTCCAAATCATATATATATATGTATATATATAGTATACATATATAATTCTCCACGAAGAATGAGTTAATACATCTTAACTCATTATTACTAATATTTCTTGGTATCTATGGGGCATATGATGTTGATGTTTGAGGTACTAAGTGGGATGCGGATGTTATTGTTGATGAAGCTGATGGTGCTGACGTTGTTGCTGATACTGATGCAACTGCTGGTGCTTATAATGCTTGCTGTGTTGATGATGTTGGCGGAACTGTTGAGGCTGTTGTTAATTCTGGTAGTGCCGTCGGTGCTGGTGATGTTGATGATACTGCTGGTGGTGTTGCGGTTGCTGTTGGTATTGCTTGTGGTACTTGGGTAGTAGATGTGAGCCTAGCTTCCAAATTGTGCACTGTTTTCTATAGGGTTTCTACTTTACGCTCGAGTCTATGGATTTGTTCCTCCGTAAGGTTTGTCAATTCTTGATATTCAGTTCGAAGTCTTCTAACTTCTTCTAATAACCATATATGGTTAGAATTCGGGAGTAGAGGACGAACACTGTCTTGGGCTTCATCGATTTGACCTTCGAGGCAGAAAATCCTTATGAAAAGAGTGAAAACGGTGTTGCGAATAGGTTCACCGGTAAGTGGATCGATTACTCCGACGTTAGGTGGTAAGTTCGGCTCGTGATAAGGAGTACCTTCTTCATTTCTCCATAGGGTGAGTATTTCGCGAACCCATCCCCATTTTCTGAAGAAATCACGGTAGTTGAACGGTGGGTGCACTCCCGTCACGCTATCTTTGGAGCTAGAGGAACTTGAGGAATCAGGTGAGAAATCCATATTATGTGTTTGGAATAGTGTTTGATATGAAATGAGTATTAAATACTGAATGATATATTCGTCTCCTCGAATACGTATATATAGCAAAAAGATTTCCATAATTTACGGAGGAAATTTAGGAAAAGTGTTAGACAAAGTCCATTGGGATAGATAAGATATGATTTGTCTATACTCCATTTATGCAATAATTGAAGTATGACGTGTCGAGATAAGAAATGATAAGTATGTAATCACATAAACTTTCGATTAAAGACTTTCAATTCGTAATGGCCTATTTAGGTCTAGGGGATTGAGCTATATGATCCTTTAAATCGGTAATCCAAATCCTTCCATTCTAGAGTTTCGTAGACGCCACTCGTCAAGGAAATTCAATGATAAAAAATAACGAGAAAGTAAAGATTTTGAAAGTAATGAATATGAATAGTAGAGATTTCAAGAATCATGGATAACATTTCATGTAATACATATGTAATACACAAAACCATGATAGATGACATAGGAATCTCAATAATTTCTATAATCATGAATGATAGCCCTCGGTGTCTGTAACGATGATAGGGTTCATGCTAGTCATCCTAAAAGAATGAGAGAAGGAAGGTTACAAGTGTTCTAAGGAAGACGTAAGGCAAGAGGTAAAAGTATAGATAACAGATAGCAAGATAATAAGAGATATGCAATTAAAACTAAGGCAGGAAAGGCTATAGTCCTAAAGATTACTAAGGCACCCTAGCTAATACATAAGGCACACATAAAATGCAATCCTGGTTCTCTATAACAGCCCTGCTCTGATACCAATCTACCACACCCCCAAATAGGGCCTGGGGTATTTGTGACTAATTATATCAAATCACAGTTGTGTAAGCGAGAATGACTCTAAATGAGGCGTTTTATTGAGTTTTGTAGCGGAAGATAAATAGATTACATTGTATTTAAAGCATTAAATGTTCTTTAATTGATATGATATGTAATGAAGACTCCAAGCATAGCAAGCAATCATCATCAAAGCAGCAGATATATAGCGGAAGCAATATTTAAGTACCTGAGAATTTACATGCTTAAAAAGTCAACACGAGGTTGAGTGAGTTCATAGGTTTATTATAAATCAATAGTTCAGTATAGTATTAGACCACAAGATTTAAGTTTAAAGTTGATTGATACCCATCATATCAATCTAAATAGTTGCCGTAGTTTGTAATATCGTGACTAAATAGAATTTTACCCCGAGACACCTTGAACAGTCAGTGTCAGTTTGAATCATTATTATGTAATCAAAGACCAGAGGTCAAATGATTAGAGACGTTACTCTCAATAGCGCTATTCATAATAACTAAGTTTGCGTTCACCAAGCAATTAACGATATTACGGCAGAGATTTAGCATGACAAAGCACGTATTCAGCATAAAAGTTTGAGTACTTGTGTTTAACGTGTAAAACAGTTATAAAAGTTGCGCATGTATTCTCAGCCCAAAAATATATATAAAAAAGGAGCAGATGAACTCACGATACGATACGATAGTTTGTAGTAAATATGCATAGGATGGCACTGAACAAGTACAGAGTTGACCTCGGATTCACGAACCTATATCAAGTATGTATATTAAAACATATAATGACAATTAACCTATTTATATATTAATTTTATTAATATACTTCTTATATTAATAATTAATTACTTAATTAGTTATATATTTTTCAAATTAATACTTAATATATGTATATATCATATTTAAAGTATATGATATGTCTTTTATTATAAATATCATATTTTAGTGTTTAGACGTATCATATCATGTATTAAAACTTGTTATATATTTGTTTTCAATATTTGAAATAAGTATTTAATGTTAATTTAAAAAGGTAAATTAAAATATTTTAGTGTTAGTAATAATAATCATAAAAATAATGATATTAGTATTAATGTTAGTTACTTTAATAATAATTGTAGTTCTTAATAAAAATAATTAGTTTAATAATAATGATAATGAAAATAATAATTTTGATAATAATACTTGATACTAGTATTAATAATAATAATAATAATAATAATAATAATAATAATAATAATAATAATAATAACAATAATAATAATAATAATAATAACATTAAGTTTTAATGATAGCAAAAATGATAATTTTTGTAAAAATGGTAATAATGATAATACTTTTTAATAATAATAATACTAAATACTAATAAAGATAAAATGATACTAATACTAATAACAATGATAATGATAATAATTTGTATTGTTTTCGAAATAATAGTAATAATAATTCCAATCATAATCATAATAACAATAACCAATAATAATAACAATAATAATAATAATAATAATAATAATAATAATAATGATAATAATATAATTTATTTTAATGGTAACAATAATAATCATGATATTAATAACACTTATTAACATAATAGTAATTAATAATAATAATAATAATAATAATAATAATAATAATAATAATAATAATAATAATAATAATAATAATAATAATAATAATAATAAAAACTACCTTAGGAGCTCTTCAAAAGAATAAATGCTTAAGACGGGACTCGAACCCGCGACCTCATGCTAACACGCTATCACCCTCAACCATGCTTCCAAGTTTGTTTTTCTGATTTATATTCCCTTCCCAGAATATATAACTCGTCTATATGTTCTTTTCCTATTTCTTCTTCCTCTCAAATCGTACAGACCCATTAAACTTTAACAATAGATGCAAATTGGTTTTGGGATTTAATAATAAAACATAAACGATTAACCAAAGTGTTTGAACTTAACAGAAAATGAAAAAAAAAAAATAAAAAAAATTATAACTGCTGCTACTGCAGTCGCTATTTCAAAAAAAAAAATTGATTTTTGATTTAGAGATCGTTTTAGTTAAACATTTCTACATGAATTATGTAGTAAAACCTTCCTAGAACGTGTTTGAATCATCATTTATTCCAGAAACCATAAAACCCATTCGAATTTTACGATGAACAAATTCATTGACTTTTTAAAATTAAAGTTTGACCCTAAAATTAGAACTCGATACATTGAATTGGGTTTTGAAACTTTGCAAATAGTTTTAGTATGAGATTCCTAACAACTCTACATTTTTAGATTTTTAAATTTGATACGAAATCGAAATTAAAAAAAAAAACGCGAATAGAGGTATATCGAGCATTATTCTGTTTTTGATTTTCATTTGCAGTGAGTAGTAGTATTTATATAATGATTTTGATGGTAAACAATGAATTTAAACATTAATTCTGATATATCCTGAGTGGGTGTTTACATGAATCTCACGATCAAACAAATAAATAAAAAAAAAAAAATCACGAAGGAAAAAAAAAACAATCAGGAGATAAACTAAAAAAAATAAGGCTGAGTCACGATTACATAAAAGAAAAGATAATGGAATGACCTAAATTAGGTATTGGTCTGCAGTTTTTTTTTAATTTAATTAAATTAATATTAATAATTAATAATTATATTAACAATAATAATCCTAATAATAATTATATTAATAATAATAACAAATAATAATAATAATAATAATAGTAATAATAATACAAATAATAATAATAATAATAATAATAATATTAATAATAATAATATTAATAATAATATTAATAATAATATTACTAATACTAACAATAATAATAATAATTATTATAAAAATGATAAGAATTAATGATAACAATAAAAGATTGTATTATTTTTATAAAATAATAATATTGATAATATTAGTATTAATATTTGTTAATAATGATATTAATAATAATAATATTAATATAACAATTATATGTTAACTTTTAATATATTAATATTTTATATTATTAATTATGTAATATCTAATGATTATATATAAGATATATTATGTAATAACATATCTTTAATATTTATATATATTCTAATATAATTAGTAATTATGTTCAGAAGTCATATAAATATAGATATATTTATAATTATGTTTTTTTTTAAATATCAAGTAGTTAAATATATAAATCATGTATTGAAACAATTTACTCAGAATATATTAATTAATACTTTGTAATTGTTTTGCAAATTATTATATATGTACTTATCCAATCATAACTACTGTTCGTGAATCGTCGGATATAGTTGAAAGGTAATTTAAACAGCTCAAAAATTTTGGGACTCAGTTTAAGAGACTTTGTTTAACGTATCGAAATCATATAAAGTTTGAGTTTAAATTTAGTCGGAAATTTCTGGGTTGTTATACCTTCAACTTATCTTGAGTGTTAAGATTCTCCCCTATAACAAGCCACTCCAGAAACGAATGTCGGAGAATACATTGCACAACCCACATAATGGAAAACCATGCGACTTTATTAGCTCGAGTACGTATATTCTCCCAGACAATACCTATGTTAAAATCCATTAGAACACCAGAATAGTTGCGCCATTTAAGAATATCAGTACCTTGGTTTAGATTTGAAAATTGAACGTGGACCAAACCAGGATTGCGTTTGATAACACCTGATTGTTCTTTTCTTATATCATCATAAAGGAGTTTTATCAAATTGAACGTCTGACACAAGTCAAGTTTTTTTGTCCTACTACAGTAAAAATGTAACTTTCTTTATAAGATGATATATATGTAATATATATTTGTATATATGAATTGTGTATCCATCTATTCTTCTCCACAATCAAAACACACGAGAATGTATATGTGCAGATTTGGAGGTTTTGTTTTGCCGACAAACGATCCCGACATCCATGTGCAGATGTTTAGGGTTTTTATTATACTAAGTGATTATTAATTTACATTTTTGCCCATCATGTGTCCAACAAATGCCTTAATTTTATGAATGTGTTAACAGGAGTTAAGAAGTTGAGCAGTTATGAGCATTTTTATAACCAGAGGGTTTATTGGTATAACTTTTAAAAGATAGGGACTACTGGTAGAATTATGGGTAAATTAGAAGGAGCAACGGTATAAATAACTCTTAGGAAATATAATGTGATAATGAGATTTCTTAAATTGTATATATTTATATGAAGACAATATATTGAGACCGAAAGAGTAATTGTTTTTGACATGTATACTAGCTATTACAAGTTTTTTTTAACGGCGATATCGACATCGAATGCTCTCATTTGTCACTCACACACGCATTAGGAGGAAACCCAATTCGTGACGATATTGACAGTTC
The DNA here is from genome assembly GCF_046630445.1 of Rutidosis leptorrhynchoides. Lineage (NCBI taxonomy): Eukaryota > Viridiplantae > Streptophyta > Magnoliopsida > Asterales > Asteraceae > Rutidosis > Rutidosis leptorrhynchoides. The sequence goes on along the minus strand of NC_092341.1, from coordinate 357,812,395 downwards.
CATCGAAGCTTGGGAAAACCCCCAGAGACCTTCCCAAATCGCATTGATGTTGCCAGTACCATCAAAGGTTGAAAACTCCCTACTTTGAGTGAGAATCGAACCTGGATTGACAGTACTCCAAGTTGAATCACATCCTCATACCACTCAAGCCAAACTTCGATGGTACAAGTTAATTAATATTTTGTCCAACCTACTTGATAATTCTAATTGGACGCTAAAGTTTAGAATTTAACAAAAACTTATAATAAAATGTCTTCATCACTCCTTCATTTATTTTGATGGGTTAAAATTGTAAATTAACAACTCTAATGTCACAAAATGTAAATATTTATAATGAAACGAATGTACTATAAACTTATAATGACGTGTGTATGTAAACTACACGACTCGTGATGCGCATGACGTATATATTACATAACTTGTTCTTTAACAGGGCGTTTCATCTATTATAATCTACAAAAGTTATTCCCTGAAGATACCCGTCCTATTTGCTCATAGCATACGCCACACTATGACGTGGTTTGACGTGGAAGAACTCGGGAAGGCTTGTAGCTTACCCGAGAATTTCGTTCCACGTAGACAATCGTGGAGATGATAGTGTACCCACATTACCAAGCCCCATCTGCCATCTTCTAGAACATTCATTCTAAAGGCAGTTATTAATGAACCGACCTTTACGCACCTATAAATACGAGTCTTTTGGCTCATTTGAAGGGGTTTGACACTATTTATGAAACATACTTCACTCAAACATTTTTATTTAGAGGTTTCGCAAAAGTCAACCAACCACCAACACACCCTATAATCTCCCAAACTCTAGCCGAGATTCCCACATTGAAGGTTAGAGTTTTCCTTTATTTTACCATCTATTGTATTTAATTGCACTCAAGTCAATTTTAACTTGATTATTTTATTATATTAAACTTCAAATCAGCGAAAATTTATGTGGTTTAAATACGTTAAACAAGATGGTTAACATATATAGAACTAACATATCTTCCTGATGTAAGATCAAATACTTTCTTTTCAATGAAACAATATAAATAAAAAAAAATACATAAACCAGTTGCAGTTACAATTGACGATGTTCTAACAAAAAGTGTACCCAAAATGATGGGACAGAGAATAATCAAGCGTGATTAAGCAAATTAATTAAGATTAAAAAATTACTTAAACCGCCCACAGTATTAAGAAAAACACATAAAAAAAAAGCTAAACCACTTCATGATGGATATATTAATTAATTCTTAAACATGGGTTTCGACATCCATTACATAAGAACTTGATTAATATATATATTAACCTCCTGAGATAATGCTATATCATCTACTAGTATATTTTTAATAATGTTGTTAAGATAACGACTTAATGATATTCTTTAAATATTTAACCTTTAACATAGCGGCATCTAATGCTCCATTGACCATTAGTCAAAAAGTTAATGACGTACATTATAAAATAGCTAATAATTGTTGTAATTTAGTAGTTTATTTTAATTATAATCTACTATGGAGTAATAATAGAGAATAAATAAAGAAGTATGAAATATTATTGAATGATTGTGTACTCAATATCCTTACAACTGATTGATATTTATAATACTAAAATTTTACTATACATCCGTGTCTTCAATGATATATGTTAGGTGAAATAGTAATGAAATTTGAATTCATGTGGAAATTGGCATCCACCTTCTTTGACTTTAGTATCATAACACTCCTCCTTGAATGTCAATTTATTTTCATTAGATATCAACTAGTACTGCCTCGTTAAAAACCTTGCTAAAGAAAACCCAGTGGGAAAAAAATTTTAGCTAAGGGAAAAAGAGTGCAGTATAGAGTTGTATCCCCCTCAAGTAGACATTGTTGAGCTGTTACATCTTTTGAACATGCCTCATGCCAATATTGTGAACATGCGTTCTGAAATAGCAGTTGGAAGTGCTTTGGTGAAAAGATCAGCAGAGTGTTTGCCGGATTGAACATATCTCATTTCAATCTGGTTGTCCTTCATGAGATCTTGAGTGTATGAGAAGAATCTAGTAAGTATGTGTTTTGTTCGGTCACTTTTGATATACCCTTCTTTCATATGTGCTATGCAAGCTGCATTATCTTCATAGATAGTTGTTGGGCTTTTATCGCGTTCTAGTCCACAGGAATCAGCAATGAGTTGTGTCATTGATCTCAACCAAACACATTGAGTAGCTTCATGTAATTCAATGACTTTCGCATGATTTGAGGGTCTAGCAACAAGTGTTTGTTTCTGAAAACGCCATAAAATTGCAGTACCTCCATTTAAAAATACATATCCAGTTTGAGATTTAGTTTTATGAGGATCAGATAAATAACCTGCATCTGTATAACCAAACAAATCTTGTTTTGAATTGTTAGAATAAAATAATTTTTTAAATCAGTAGTTCCTCGAAGGTATCGAAATATGTGTTTGATCCCATTCCAGTGTCTTTTGGTAGGAGCTGAGTTGAACCTTGCCAACAAATTAACTGCAAAAGAAATGTCAGGTCTTGTACAATTTGTAAGATACATAAGAGCTCCAATTGCACTAAGATATGGTACTTCTGGTCCTAGGATATCTTCATGATCTTCACAGGGACGAAATGGATCAGTATCAACATTAAGTGATCTAACAACCATATGAGTACTTAATGGTTTTGCCTTGTCTATATTGAAACGTTTTAAAATCTTTTCTGTATAAGTTGTTTGATGTACAAGTAAACCATTAGGCATATGCTCAATCTGCAAACCAAGGCAATACTTGGTTTTTTCGAGATCTTTCATTTCAAATTCTTTCTTTAGAAGTTGAATGGCTTCATGGATCTCTTTATTTGTACCTATGATGTTAAGATCATCGACATAAACGGCTATGATCACATATTCGGATGTTGTTTTCATATTAAGAACACATGTTCAAATAAGATTATTTGTATACCCTTTTTCTTATTAAGTAATCACTTAATTATTTATACTATTGTATCAACCCATATAAAAATCTTTGTGATTCAATGGAATACATTTCTTTGAGTTTTGCATTAGATGCTTCTGATACCTTAAACCCTTCATGGATATTCATGTATATATCACAATCAAGTGATTCATTTAAATAAGTAGTAATAACATCCATGAGATGCATTTCTAATTTTTTTAGAAACTGTTAGGCTGATTAAGTATCTAAAAGTAATTGCATCCATAGCAGGAGAATAAGTTTTCCTCATAATCTATTCATGGTCTTTGAGAGAAATCTTGAGTTACAAGTCTAGCATTACCTTGTAACTTCATTTTTTTTCATTTCTTTTTCGAATAAAAATTCATTTTATATATCATACGTTTCACATCTTTAAAAGTGATAACGATTGATCCGAAAACTTTTCTTTTATTGAGCGATTCTAATTCAACTCGTATTGCTCCTTTCCATTGAGTCCAATCATGTCTATTTTGACATGCAATGACAGATTTTGGTTCCAGATCATCATCTTTATTCATGATGTCATTGTAAGATTATATGAAAAATCAATATTTGTCATTTTATTTCGGTTCCATAATATTGCATAATTTATTGCAATTTATGTATTTACATCGTCAATATCCTCTGCAGAAGGAATATTGATTTGTGGTTCTTCTTGAACACGTTCTTTTACCTCATTATCAGCTGATTTTCTTTTTCGAGGATTTTTATCTTTTGAAACAATTGGTCTCCCACGTTTCTAGCGTGGCAAAGACTCAAGAGTGACATTATTGCCAGCTTTTATAATTTCAATTCTAGCTTAAGCATTTACTGCTGGTATATATGATTTAGTCACTCCTTTTTGTATCTGTAAATGCATCGGGTAATTTATTTGCAAGTTCTTGGATATGCATTATTTTTGAACTTTTATTTCGCATTCTTTTGTGCGATGATCAAGATACATTAATTTATGTTCACACCATGATACATCTTCTTCTTTATTTTTTATTTCTCCCCCTATTCTAGGGAACAATATTTTATTAAAATGACAATCAGCAAAAAAACGTGTTGTAAAAACATCACCCGTCATGGATTCAATATATCTTATGATTGAAGATGTTTCATATCCAACACATATTTCAATCCTTCTTTGAGGAACCATTTGTTGTGGTGGTGCAATTAAAAATACACTGCACAACCAAATGTTCTAAGATGGAAAATATTTGGCTCTCGACCAAAATTAAGTTGGTAATGGAGAATATTTATGACTTGCACTTGGTTTAATGCGAATTAATATCGCATCATGTAAATTTACATGTCCCCATATAAATATTGAGAGTTTTGTACTCATTACCAATTGTTTAGTTATTAGCTGCAAGTGTTTATCTATTGATTCAGCTAAACCAATTTTGTGTATGCACATGAGCAACTGGATGTTCAACAACAATTCCTGTAGACATATAATAATCATTAAATGTTTGAGATGTTAGCTCACCAACATTATCAAGTCTCATCCTTTTAATGGTGTAATCAGAATAATGTGTTCTCAATTTAATAATTTGTGCAAGAAACTTTGCAAATGTCATATTACGGCTTGATAACACACAAACATGAGACCATCCGCTAGATGCGTCTATTAGAACCATGAAATATCAAAATGGTCCACATGATGGATGAATTGGTCCATATATATAACCTTGAATTTTTCCAAGAAACATTGGTGATTCTTTCTCAATATTCTTTTCATTAATCACCATATGTGCTTTTCATTAATCACCATATGTGCTTTTTCATTAATCACCATATGCGCTTTTCATCATATATCCTTTTTACCATATGCGCTTTTAATCATATGCGTTGTGCTTTTCATCATATGCACTTTTCATCATATGCGCTTTTAATCATATGCGTTGCGCTTTTTATCATATGCGCTTTTCATCATATGCACTTTTTATCATATGCGCTTTTAATCATATATCCTTTTCACCATATGCGCTTTTAATCATATGCGCTGTGCTTTTCATCATATGCACTTTTCATCATATGCACTTTTAATCATATGCGCTGCGCTTTTCATCATATGCACTTTTTATCATATGCACTTTTAATCATATATCATTTTTACCATATGCGCTTTTAATCATATGCGCTGTGCTTTTCATCATATGCACTTTTCATCATATGCGCTTTTAATCATATGCGCTGCGCTTTTCATCATATGCGCTTTTCATCATATGCACTTTTTATCATATGCGCTTTTAATCATATGCGCTGCGCTTTTCATCATATGCGCTTTTTATCATATGCGCTGCGTTTTTCATCATATGCACTTTTTATCATATGCGCTTTTAATCATATGCGCTGCGCTTTTTATCATATGCGCTTTTGGTGCTACATAGATATTTCTCATTTCTGGCTATCATTGACTAATAATCATATCCATTATGATATATATCAGAGAAACTTAACAAATTTCTCTTTGATTTGGGAGAAAACAAGGCATTTTTATCAGAAAATTCGTACCATTTGGTAATATGAATTTTTGTCTTTTCCGTTCCTTATATCAAGTTTGCAAGACCTGATATATTATTTATAATTTCTTCATTTGATTTAAATCAATGAAATATTTCTTAGATTTGATCATAGTGTGTATGTTACCACTATCTGCAACACATAGGTCTTTACCATTTAATTGATGTTGTATTTCAGCATGATTCATACTAAAACTTCAAATAAGATAAGCAAATAATGAGTTATATTTCAGCAAGATAATCAAATTATATTACCTGTAAACAAGTTACAATCTGAAGTACATAAAAGATAACACTTAATAAACATATGCGTTATGGTCTAAAACCATTTATTTATGAGTGATACATAACAAGCTAGACATCTTAGAAAATTCAAACCATTCAAGTCTCAAGGTAGCTAAGGGTTTATTTAATCAAGATTTTTTTAACAGATTCACTCTCGTTTTCTTTTCTTTTGAGACTTATTTGTAGAGATAAACAAGATGTTCATGTATTCAAGAAATACTAGACTGATGATCCACGTTACCGGATCATTAATAAGAATCTCCGGGATTCTTATAAGAGCGTCTACTAACATATTCAATTTTATTCTTTCATGGATCACTGTTATTTCTTGATAATTAATATCGTATCTATCTTTGAGTATTTTCCACAATACACTTGGATCTTCGATCATATAATATGTAGATTCTAAGGACTCGTCAATATGTTTGCTAAGAAAAATATTTGCTATTGCTTTCTCTTGTTCGGAACAATTGTTATTTTCATTCAGGGTTTCTAAAATACCGATTGATTCGAGATGTTTTTCTACATTCATAACCCATGTTAAGTAGTTGTTCCCACTTGATTCTAAAGGAGCAAATTTAAGCCTTTTCAAATTCGACATTTTCTATTATCAAAAAGATGAACAACATAAATCATAATCATAATCAACTTCTATTCATAGACAAATAATAAAATAAAATTAGAATCATTTTAAATTCATAAGTAGCAAACAACAGAATAATGGCATGATTACAAATGATAAAACCACAAGAGCAGGATAGAATATAGGTTCACCCGGTGGTATATTAGCAACAATGATGATAGTTAGTATGACCAATACAATAGAAAAAAATCATTCTTGTATGAATCATCTTTACAAAAACTTTTTGAGAGTGGTAATCTGAGAAAATGAAGATTGATTTGTGAAAATGTGAAAACGGAGATGTTTATTTTATATTTGAAAAATATAGTCGTTGTAACGTCGTCAGTTGACGTTAACAACCGTTATGTATATATGACCGTTGTAACGCCGTTAGTTGACGTTAACGACTGTTATGTACTCGTTGTATTAATAATAATTTTAATAAAAGAATTTTATTAGTACAAATACGATTACTATAAATATATTTAGTATAAATACGTTTAGTATAAATACGAAGATTAAGAGAATAAACATATTATGCATAAATAATAAATTTTAAGAATAAATATTAGTATGCATGAAATAAATAATGATTAATTGCATAAGTAATCATAAATGTTAGATAACATAAATATAAATGTTAGTGAAGTTAATAAGAGTTAGATTACAGAAATATAATTCAGGCGGTATAACCGACCATATATAACTTAAATAACATAAATATAAATGTTAGTGAAGTTAATAAAAGTTAGATTACATAAATATAATTCAGGCGGTATAACCGACCATATATAACTTAAATAAGATAAATATAAATGTTAGTGAAGTTAATAAAAGTTAGATTACAGAAATATAATTTAGGCGGTATAACCGACCATATATAACTTAAATAACATAAATATAAATGTTAGTGAAGTTAATAAAAGTTAGATTACAGAAATATAATTTTACTTATGATGATAATAATATTTACCTTACTAATAAATAATAGAAGATATTGTTAAAGAATTTCTTACCTTGATTAGTGACTTGTGCTTGCTTAGATAAACCTTGATTATACGGAGCACTTCGTGCTGATAACGTGTTGTAATTTAGTAGTTTATTTTAATTATAATCTACTATGGAGTAATAATAGAGAAGAAATAAGGAAGTGTGAAATATTATTGAATGATTGTGTACTCAATATCCTTACAACTGATTGATATTTATAATACTAAAATTTTACTATACATCCGTGTCTTCAATGATATATGTTAGGTGAAATAGTAATGAAATTTGGATTCATGTGGAAATTGGCATCCACCTTCTTTGACTTTAGTATCATAACATGAATGTAGTTTTCCCTACGACCCTACTTATATTATTTGAGATGGATAAATATTTTTTTTCCAAATGTATATAAGATCTAAACGAATATAGAGTTAATACTAGTTTTATAAGCGCGTACGTTGCACGAAAGTTGTATGAACCCGTGAGTTGTACGGACATTATAAATTTATGTTTCACATATATATGTGAATATTGGGCTTTGAGCCCGTGTGTTACACTGTTGTTAATGAGCATAGAAAGCATACATGTAATCAGGGCCGTCTCGCTAATTTCGGAGGCCCTGTTCGAAACTTAAAAAGGACCCCCATAAATGTAAAAATTTTCAATACATATTAATATATAATACTATGATAACGTAATAAATAGAATTACATGTTTTCAAAACAACCATTGCAAAGTGTTATTTTCAAATAGTTGTCAACTCGTTATAGTTACACTATTGTTTATATAAAATCGAAATCCTTACATTTTTTGTAACGAAGTAATTGGTCAACTCTTTATAGTCAATACTCACATTATATTGTTTTTAATACCTATAAACGTCAATCTATTATGCCTTTCTTGTTAGATGATAGACCGCAAGTAAGATATTCCGTTACGATGTACGAATAAATGAATTATTACATATGTTTTTCAAAATTTGGGGCCCCTTAAAAATTTGGGGCCCTGTGCGGCTGCACACTTCGCACATGCACCGAAGACACCCATGCGTGTAATATTATTGAATGATTAGAGTATTTAAAAATCGTTGACCGAATTTCATAAACATAATGATCATCATCAAATATTGAAAAAAAAATCTGATGATTGATCATCCAAATTTAATATTGAGTTGCTCCATGAGCTATAAAGGAAAGTGATAAAACGTATGATATGCTATGTCACGTGCTTTATATAATGTATAGATAGATAGATAGATAGATATAAGATGATATTTTAGGTAATGAAATATATTAAATTAAATTAGGAAATCTAATAATTCAATTAATATATGAAAATAATTGATAGACTGACACGTGACAGAATTAAAGGAGCAGTTGACACGTGACATAAATTAATGAGGAGTTTGACACATAAGATTATTGTCACGTGCTTTATATAATGTATATAGATATAAGTATAAAACATTTACATGTACGTGTTATTGTACATGGCCGGCCCCAATGGGGTGCAAAGTGGGCATGTGAACAGGGCCCACTAATTTTAGGGGCCCAATATTATCTATACACAAAAATTGCTATTGCTAAGCCCAATATTTTAATGAGAATTTTATTAAACCCAAGAAAACAGAAAGGCTATATAGGCCCATGAAAACAGATTTTGGTTTCTAATTGACAACTTTGATTTTATAGCATATATTTTTTCATGAATACATCCATGTGGGACAATAAAAACTAGCTTAAATTTACAATTATAAGTTGCCTAATGGTTTTACAATTATTCCCGTTACCACATATATTTACATATACAATAGTTTAAATTACAAGTGGGACAAAAACACTAGCTAAATTTACATATATTTTTCTCTAATGATTTTATAGTATAAATTTTTTTGTTAACACACCGATGTTGTCTAATGGTTTTACAATTTATTGAACAAAATATAATGGATTATAAATTGTGAAGAGGTAATTAAACAAGTTGTTATCAAGAATGCGAGTAGAACTTCAATAATCGTTTGTTAACTATTACGGTACGTAGTTCTAATTTCATTTTTTTAATAGTTTATATTATTCGTTAGGGCCCTTTTTTTCGCCTCGCTCAGGGCACTCAAATTCGCGGGACCGGCCCCGTTATTGTACATACGTAGCTTGTGAGATAAAAACCTCTGCCTGTCTCGGTTCACAACTCGTTCAAGCAGGGGCAGATCAAGTATGTGATCCGTGATTACACGAGACACCATTGAAATACGCGATGTGGTGAAATTTTTTTTGGGTTTTTAACTGGTGACACTAGTGGATAGTGTAATTTTTTTTGTGTGACACCATTGAAATAAACCATCTAGTAGAAAAATTTTTGAGGTTTTAACTGGTCACACCAGCTACCACCAATCCTAAATCCGCCACTGCGTCCAAGACGGTTCAGTTATAAGGGTTTCACCCTAGGCATGAGTCGTCTAAGAGGTATCATCGCGTACAAGACAAAGTAAAGAAATTTTGTGCGTCTTTGTAGGTTTAGTTAATTTGAGCCGATCCTACTATCACAATAAGTAGGATTTAGTTTATTTATCTATTTATTTATTTTTATTTTTTTGTAAGTTTCAGTCTTTTATCACTTTTTTATTAAACAACTAGCGAGACGCTAGAAAAACAAAAGATTTTTTTTTTTTTTACTAAGAATCCAATGGATTTTGCAGCCATATGGACCAATTAATTTGAGCTTTTTTGTATCTAGAAAATAACCAAAAAAAAGATGAAACAATGATATTGTCTAAGACTTCGCTATCCGGAACATATGGACCAATTAATTCGAGCTTTTTTGTATCTAGAAAATAACCAAAAAAAGATGAAACAATGATATTGTCTAAGACTTCGCTCTCCGGAAGTTCTTGTCATTGAAGGTGTAACTATTTCTGAGCCGCCATATGTTTCCGAAGAGTTGAGTAAATGATGCTTCTCACAACAATGAGCCTCTTTCCATGTAACTGAATCGAATCAAACCATGTCCAGAAGTCTTCCATTGTATTCCATGTAGGAATATAAATTTTAATCCATGACCCAATATTGCACCAAACCTGTTTACTAATATGACAACAACAAAAAACATGCAAAGCCGTTTCCTCCTGCGAGTCACACTAAATGCAATATTTATTTAATGTGATACTGATGTGACAGCTAAGAAGTTTAATGTTGAGTGATATTTCCGTATAAAATTATCGTTGTAACAACAACTTATGGGCATGTCTCGACAACTATAATGAAACAAGATCCTATGTTCGATCACCTCCGGTTCTATAGGGTATTGGGTTTAAAATATACTCCACTGCTACTGATTTTTGGAAACTGCAATATAATATATGATTATTTGGTTGGATGGTGAACTTGATCGTACCTAACGAATAAACGTTGAGCATGTGAAACCATTATATTTATAAGGTTTTCACATGGTTTTCATGTGTGATCTGGTGACATGCCGGTCTTTTCAATTTTTGTCTGCACCACACAATATTTTTACAACTATTTATTGAGTACAAAAAAAAAAAAAAAAAAAAAAAAAAAAAACCTAAGTTACTTAAAGGTTGTAGCATTAAAGAACCAAAGGCCCAATGGGCTTACGAAATTCACTGAAAGCCTACAAGTAGAGCTTAACCATGACAACATAAAACATTGTTTTTTTTAAGAAGTTGTTAGCATTGAATACTTTCATTTACCACGCACGCACATACTTTCGGGCAAAAACCCAAACCGCATACAGGGATCCGAACCTTACCATCTCGAGGGGCAGACGGGTTGGACCTAGGTCCTGAATACGGGTTGGTAAAACCTCCCCGAGGCAATCCAACTTTCAGAAAATAAATTTCACGACTATTTTCAGGTGAGGGACTCGAATTTGAGACCTAACCACCCCCATCCCAATATACAATTGTAAAGGGGTAAACTACTGGATTACTAGGGTGGATTCAACAACATAAAACATTAGAATATATACAAAGCAAATAAGCAGTAGCGAACCTAGATAGAAGCCCCTGAGATCACGAGACATCACTAGTTTGAAAATTTTTAGTAGAAAATACTCTTTAAATTATATATGACATCACTCAAATTAACTGCAGAATCCCATACATTTTTCAAATTTATAATTTTTCTTTTAAATTGTATAAGACACTACTAAATGTAACTACTCAGACCTCATATATTTTTTCAATTTATAGTTTTTTTAAAGGGAAATTACTACTAAAATAACTTTTAAATATAATTAGTACTGAAAAAAAATTCGAGACCCCAATGAGTTATAATTCTAAAAGTGTCACCGTCAATAAGCTAAAAACTAAATACAACATAAATTTTAGTATTTTATGTTATTTTTAATGTTATTCAACCATTAAACATTTACACGTTTATTATTTTGATTGAAAGTCTTTTACATCCATTTTGAAATATAGACTTTACATTTATTTCGTTACTATTATTATGCCATGTTATCGCTTTGGATAATATAATACTCTTAAATCATTCTTTGCTTATGAATCTATTATTTATTATTCCGTATTTTAAAAATAAATGAGATAATTAATTAAAATTTTTTTATTGTCTTCATATTTTTTTGTAACTTTCACTTTCAACCCGATTCACCGCCTACGTGCCCTTTACGCCTAGTCATTTCAAAGACCGTACACTTGCCAACCCCCGTCTTATCGCGTCTGGTGGCACGGAGTTAGCCGGGACTAACATAAAAATGAGAATTAAAAAGTAAAAGTAAAACTTCACCTTTTATGAACGGTATGGTATGTTGTAATGATACTATTTTATTTATAGTATTTATTTTATTTAACTGTATATTTTTTATTTGAAAATGAAGAAAACAAATAGATGAAATAAATGGTCATGTGTTTTTATTTATTTAAAATAGCTAGATTCCACCTGAATTGAAATGTTTACTCTCCAAACACTTCACTACTAATTTCTTCACCCAAACCAAAACTAGAACCCAAACCCTCTCTTCACCTAATCTCTCTCATTCTATTCCTCTTAAATATGCCACAAACAGATGTCACCTTCAATTACTTTTTCCCTTCTCTCTTGTAAATTTGATTTCTGCTGGACTTTAACAAAAATGTTTTTTCTTTTATTTTTCTTGCTATAATACTTCAATGAAATGTCAATAAAAAATATAAAAACAAATAAAGATTCTTGAAAATCATTTATTCTTCTCAAATCAATCTCCAACTTTATGTGAATGATAAGCTTCTTTGGTAGATCGCACCGATACATACACAGAGTTTATATGCGTGAGTGAGGTAGCGGTCTATTCGAATAATGATCAGAAAATTACTATACCCTTTTCAAATGCAAGATCATATCTTGGATCATCTTTTGATTATATTAGTTGTCTAAAGCTGTATATAGCAATGTTATTTTCATGATATTTATCATTGTTTCCTTGAAATAAAATACTCTCCATTTTTTTCTTGATGTTTGATGATTATCTAGGGTTTCTTGATCTTATTGAGCTAGCTTTGAATCTAACCATCATATTCAAGCAAAGTTTTGAAGGTTTACTGAATTCCAATATTCTTGATCTTCAAGTTCACCCATTAGCTAGAAACCAATCCGCAAATTAATTTGAAGAATGTTGTTGCTTTCTGGCGCGGCATCTTCAAGATTCACATTAATACTCGATTTTAACTTTCAGGAAATGAGAATCTTGATGATGCTGCATCGGAAATCAAACTACTTATCTATCATCAAACAGACAAATCTATTAACAAGGTTAGCATTCTTGCAATCCTAATATATATTATGTTTTTATACGTGTGTATTGATCATATATATATCTATATCTATTACAAGTACCTTTTAAGGTAAATGGATTAGATATAATATTGTTATTGTATAAACTTTTTATAGTTAGGAGTATTCTATTTCAGTCAATACTAATTGTTCTTGCTTCAATAAATAGGAATTAATTATGAGTCTTTGAGTTAACCTTATTTCAAAAAGGCATATATTTTATTTATATATGTTCCGTAATATACTAGATCAAAATCCTAATTTTCGGTGCTTAAGGTTACTTACCTTTAACGACAATTTTATTAGCGGCTGGGGAGGCCAAAACAAAACAATTACAGGGCCTTTAAGCCACGAGTTCCAGTCCATGACTAGCTTGCTCCTATTACAATTACAAATCAAATTAAAAGAGACATTACAAATATAATCAAATATAATACTCTTCTTCAAAGACATCCGGGAATACAGAATCGAGTTTGATTGATCTTGAAACATAATACTACATAGTACGGAGTAATTAAATTACCACATTCATCTCATTCAAGTGTAAACTTACTTTTTGCACAAAGTTTTAGGAAATTTCACTAACTTTATTCTTCACCTATCAGAATCTTTTATCTTTAGAATAATCTTTTCCGATTAGTTGATTAGAAACAACAACATCATACCCAATCTCACATGTATGGGGTATGGGGGAGGTGGGACGTAGACAAATCCTTCCTCTATCCTAGAATAAAGAGAAATTATTTCTCCACCCCGAGTGAAACACTCACAAGAGTAGGGAAAGTCATCCCTCCCTCTATTCGACGAATAAAGAGATTGCTTCCAAGAGGGCCGAAAGGTAGGAGAAAATAAAACAAAACAAAAACAAATAAGAATAGAAATAAATAAAGTAAATACTTTAAATAAAATGAAATAAATAAATATATACAGAGAATAAAATAAATACATACATGATAAAAAGTAATAAAAATTAGACGCCATGAAAATGGTAGAATCAAATTTTTATGGGTTTTAAATCAAGCATGGAGTTCAATTTAGCCACTAAGCGGCAGTCAAGTTGCCAATATATCGACGCTTGCTGTTGCCTCGTATAATAGGGCCGTAAAAAAATAAAAATAAATAAATAAATAAACTAGGTAACAAAATAATATATATATATATATATATATATATATATATATATATATATATATATATATATATATATATATATATATATATATATATATATATATATATATATATATATATATATATATATATATATATATATATATATATATATATATATATATATATGGAAACGTACCTTAGACTGCTGTGCGGAGCTCAAGACATAATGCTACACTAAGAGAACAATAAACATATATGACCGCATGCCAACAACAAGAAACACACCTAGACGTACATGTCTACAAACATAAACCTACATACATACATACGAACCTACATACCTAAATACATAAAACATACATTCGTACATACATCCATACACACATTCACGCACACAAACATATACACTAAAATACCTACGTCCATAAACATACAAAAAAACATAGAAACAAACAAAAGCATACTTCCACACATATGCACCCATAAAACAACCATAAACATACATACCCAAGGTCAACCGTACTAAAACATGCATGCATCCATTCCCTAATCCTTAGGCATGCGTACATACATACACATACCTCCATACAAACACAAACAAACATGCAAACACACACACACACACACACACACATACCCAATATCATACAAGAAGATACATACATACATACACATTCATACGTAGATCACTATAAAATAAAAAACATACACACATTCACCTATACCCACAAGCACACCTACCCATAAAACACACATACCTACCAAAGCCTACTCATCTATTCTAATTCTAGCCCTCCACGCATTCCTATCAGAACATGTCCCCAGTCAATAAAAGCTCCTTCAAGTCGAGCTTTATTCTATCCTTCCACCTACGTGTAGGTCTACCCCATCTCCTTACACCGTCAACTGTAAGTGCCTCGACTCTCCTAACAGGTGCAGTAAGAGGTCGCCTCCTCACATGCCCAAACCATCGAAGTCGTTCTTCTCTTAACTTATCAATGATATATCTAACTTTCAGGTTCTCCCTAAAAACACTATTTGGAATCATATCCAATGTCGTTTTACCGCATGTCCACCTAGTTGACTAGAAAGTGAACACTTAAAATGGTACATCAAAAATTAGTAATGTGGATAGTTGTAGTAGGACGGAGGCAGTACTAGTTAAGGAATCTTTCTCCGATCACTATAATTTTTCAGCCACCGGAATCTCGCCGGTGATCCGGTGTCTGAAAATATAAATTGAAATTGAAAATTGTTAGATTGTTTAATACATATAAATACAAAATCGTTAATCAATAATTTGAAAAGTTAAATACGGAAAAACCATAATTTGATGAGAAGATCTGAAGATGAAGATGACTTGTTTTGTTAGTCAATTTTAGAAACAACTTTAAGTTGAAAAATCATAAACATAGTGTTGAGTGCGAATCGAGTTAAACGAAACTGAAGGATGCTAATAACAGTCGCATTGCGACCACGACAGGTGCATTGCGAACGCGATAGGTGGGCGGCGAATGAAGGTTCTGGAATAGCTTGCATTGCTACCACGATGGTTGTGCTGCGACCACGGCGACGTCCTGCTTGCTGAACAAGTTGTTTCCTTTTATCATTTTGCGCTATAAATACATACCCTATGTAACCTGTAATTGTGTGCATGAAAAATATAGTGAAAATTCTCTGGTTTGCGCTCGTGGAGTAAATCCTTCTCCGTGTTTTGAAGTTGGGATATAACCACGTTAAATTTCGTGTCGTTTTTTATGCATTTATTTATCGTTCTTGCTTTAGCTATACTTCGTTCATCATTCGTGGGTGTGTGATTAGTTTAAATCACACGTCTTGTTGCGTCCTACAATTCCTAACAAGTGGTATCAATAGCTTTAAGGTTACGAGTTCGGGCACAATGGCGAATTGAAAGCAAGTTTTTTTTTATAATGGTTGATGAATCAGTTTTTTCATCAAGGTTATTAAAACGACGGGCTTAAGGATTTTGTTTGCAACATGTATCGAGACCAGGTGACTTAGTTGGTCCGATGAATTCATGGATATGTCTATGTATCTGGGAGAGTTGATCACATTGGATTTTGGGTCATGGTTCTTTAAATTTTATTTGTAATCGGGACGCTGATTGCATCATGATGGTGATTTTTTCGCGAAGGGTTACGGAGTCAGAGGTCATGTCTATAAGTTCGTTGCGAAGAGACTTTTCGGGAGATCCGGGTGTTGGATCTAAGTTCTCGTTCTTTGCGATCCCGTGCGAAAGAATGTTTGAACTTTCAAATTCGGAGTTCCAGGTGCTGCTGTAGAAGAAAATTCGTAGAGGATTTGTTAACCTTTAGATCGACCTGATTTTTTGGTTGTGGATAGAAGACTTGAGATATTATTTTTCGAATCTGGGCAGTTTTCAGGATGAAATTTTTCGGTTTGATTACGCGAGTGCGAGATGGTTTTGTCTCGAAAACTTCGAGCGATACGAGCTGTGTTTTCAGAGATGTGGGTTTGTTACGGGAGCTCAAAAGGGTGTTCTTCTCTCGGTTTATAGTGGTGATGTAATAAACAAGATGCATCGGGTTGAAAGTCGATAGTGGGAGTATTGGGGAAGTTTGGTGCTTGCAGCTTGTAAACGGGATTACCAATGGTATTTGGTCAATATTTAGGGGATTATGGAATGTGCGGGCGGATTAGAGTTCCTTGTCACTAAGGGTAATTGGTTGTCGAAGGGTGTCGGATATAATGCGTTTAACGGTTGCTCGGTTCTTGGTTGATGTTTCAACAAAAAAGGAGCGGTTCTTCTTCGAGTGTGATTAATTAAAAGTCCTTAGGTGATGGAATATGAGCGGATAATCGTGTAAGTTCCAGAACTTTAGCTTTCTAGGATCGTTGAGGGTGTCGGGAACTCGGTGTAAGTTTGGTAACTGACAGAAGTTATCGAGCTAGTGGGAGTTAAACAACTAGTGGAGTTGTGGAGATGGTTGAGCGACTTATTTTCCAATGTTCTCAAGATTAGTGTGTTAATTCCGGGTAACACTAGGTATTCGAATACTTGTTTTACTCTCCGATGATAAAAAAATTTGTGACTAACCGGTGATACGAACCAAGTGTCTTCACAAAGCCGCGGTTAAAATCGTGCTCGTACAGTGGGAGTGTGCTTGGGAGAGAAGATGGGGTTTGTGAAATTCATAGACCTATGAGGAGGTTAGTGTACCAATGAGAAAATGAAAAGTTGAAAAGGTAGTAGACTTCAAGGTGGTGATTGCGTTCTCACTAGAGTAACTTGAAGAATAGTCTACAAAGGCGTCTATTGGGGTTCCTTTTTTTTGTTGGTGAAGGAAATCATAGATAGACGGGTAATCTGTACGAGTGATTATTGACATGTGTGTGCGGGATTGGACATGTCTAGATTGATGTGTGAGGCGGTGTTGTCTCATGAAAGAATCCTATGATTGAAGTCTCGCTCACTTCAATTGATTTTCTTGTGTAGGAAGATGATCTTCGTGTTAGAAGATGGTGGTGTAGAACCGAGATGACCCAAGCTAGTAACTATGAGATTGGATTATCACTTAGCGATATTTTTTGGCGTCGAAAGACTTCACTTGCTCGAAGGTTATCGGGTAAATTGCGGCATGATTGGGGTGTCTCATCCGACGGTATCAAAAGGAGTTAATTAATCGGCTAATCTGGAGTTATTATGGGTTGTACAAACACAGTTTAGGTGGTTAAATTTCTTGTTAAAAATTGGTATGGGGTTTTGTTTAACGTCTCTTCGAGTGGGAGATTGTTGAGTACGAATCCAGTTAAACGAAACTGAAGGATGCTGATAACAGTCACATTGCGACCGCGACAGGAGCATTGCGACCGCGATAGGTGGGCATCGAATGAAAGTTCTGAAATAGATTGTATTGCGACCGCTATGGTTGTGTTGCGATCGCGACGACGTCATGCTTGCTGAACAATTTGTTTCCTTTAATCATTTTACACTATAAATACACACTCTATGTAACCTGTAATTGTGTGCACGAAAAATATAGTTAAAATTCTCTTGTTTGCGCTCGCGGAGTAAACCCTTCTCCATGTTTTGGAGTTAGGATATAACCACGTTAAATGCCGTTTTGTTTTTTATGCATTTATTTATCGTTCTTGCTTTAGCTACTTCGTTTATCGTTCATGGGTGTGTGATTAGTTTAAATCACACGTCTTGTTGGGTCATACAATTCCTAACATATAGAATTCGATTAATCTATGCGTTATGAAATTGATAGAGAAATCCAACTTGCACCTTCGAATTTCGCAGAAGTAGTATCTTGATGTGCAAATAATTTAGGTTTGAAGCTACGTGAGATCTGTTTATTATGAAACTTTATCAAAACGACGTGTAATCCTTTTTTAACCCGTTTATTTGTAGTAGGTTAAAGATGTCATTATGCATAGTGGATGGAGTTTTGGGTTCAAATGAAACGTAACGATACGATTCAACGACACAGATTATAAATGAATTTAGCATCTAAGGGCTATGATTTTGATAGCTAGACCTTTTTAAAAATGAATGATGTATTTTCAGTTTTCTTATAATAGATAAAGAAGAATAAGATTTATTGTACTTTTTTAATTAATTGATTATATGTTAATATTGATGAGAAAATGTTCAAAAAGATACTGTAAAAAATATACGAGTATTAACTAAAGTATGCATTAACTAATTTATTAACCATCTATTTCATAGAGCCACTTTCCAAGACAATACCCAGATCGTTACATCTTTCGTGTGATTTGTAACATACATCAGTTTTGTAACATCCCGCATTTTTCCGTTAAATTATTTTAACGCCCGTTTTCTTTTCTTTTTTTATTTTAATAATACCATTCGTATCTAGATTCGTATCCTTCGTTAGCTAACATTATTAATATTTTCCGTTATTGGATTATAACATCTTCCTTTAATACGCATTTTTAAAATATTTCGTTTAGGTAATTCACGCACCCACATCTGAAATCGAGGGACTAGTTTTGCCATTTGACCAAAGAGGTGGCTAGTAGTTGACTAATCAACCACCTCACCACCTCCACTCATTCATTCACACTCTCTATCTCTTTTCTTACATCCCTTTTTTTCTCAAGAACTCAAACAAGGATTCATCATCCATTTCACCTCTAGGAAGCTCACAACAAATCCGACTACATATTTGTGATCCTCTCTTCATCCTCTACAACTTGATACCAATTTCATCTCATTTGGGTAACTTTCTAAAATAACTAGATTCTTTGTTCTTGATGTTTTTAACTTATAAAAGTGTTAATTAGTGTCTATGGCTCGAGTCTAAAATGAATATATGATTTGTATGCTCGATCTTGATGTTTTGGTGTAACTAGCATGAACTTGAAAAGAGTGTGTTTAATCTTGAGTTTTGGATGGTTATATGTTGTTAGATGTTAAAAGTTCATGTTTTAATTGTATTACTAGTATCACTAGCTTCATTTTGATGTGTAGGATGATTAAGAAACTTCAATAACATGATTATGAGTTTGTGAATTTTGGTTAGAGTTTGATAGACTTAAAATGGACTTTTGATGCCTTGAATGCTATGAAATGTCATTAGTGAGTGTTTAGTTGTATTGCATGTTTAATTAAACTCGAAACGGCATATCATATGTGTAGATTGGATTCCCGAATCATGAAATGCATTTTGAGAAATTGAAACTTGGAAAATGAACTTTTAATGATCACTTGGCGAGATTTCAGTTATTGTAAATGATGTTGTTGCTTGATGATAAGTGTTTAGTTGCATTCCTCGTCAAAATACCTTTCTGACGATATAAGATACATGATCTAAGTGTTTTCGGTTCACAAATTGTGATTATTTGAAGTTTGGTTCGTGCACTTGTGTGATTTCAGTAAAAGAAGACATGAGTACCATTCTGGACGCCGTCTAACCCTTGGGACACCGTCCAGACCTTCATTACTGGACGTCATCCAGCATATTTGGACGTCGTCCAAATGAACTATCTGGGGCTGTTTTGGTTGGTCATTTTACGAAAAATTCTAACTATGCTACGCACCTCCGATTAATATGTAACTTGTTCTAACATGCTCATATATGATTAAAAATCTCAGAAAAATAGTTCGAGACCCGACCTGAACGCGTTGACTTTTTCATTGACTTTGACCAGACCAAAGTTAACTTTTAATCAAACTTAATTAAATACTTATGCAATCATTCTAACTTGTTTCTATACTTGTATCTTGCATGAAACTTGTCAATTTGATTCACATGCTATATAATCGAGTCGTAGCGAGCCATAGGACTCAATGAACATCTTTGACCAACCGTGTTTACCGTTATTGATACAACCTACTTGTTTAGGTCGAGACTAGCATTCTTTCTAGCACACGTTTACTTGTGAAGTACCTTTTCTTTCGTGCACTCAAGGTGAGATCATAGTCCCACTTTTACTCTTTTAAACTTACATTGGGATGAGAAAACATAAACGTTTCATTTTACAAAGTGAACACAAGTATGAAAACAAACATTCTACATACGAGTTAGAACAAAATCCTCAATTCGATTATCATTAGTTACACTTGCCGGGTGTAAGCGAGAACTTATGTTGTGTGGATCCATATGGGTTTGACAAACCCTCATTCGGACGGTTTGCTACCGTCACTTCGTATGAAATATATTTTCGAGAAACAGTGTATGTTCTAAACTATTGTGATGGGGTTCTATGGATGAAAAGTTAAAGCCTTGATAATTGGGTGCTCGTGATAACAATTTTTGGAATGGTTTACTATTATTGAAATGCTATAAATCTTGTGGTTCATTTTACTTACTCACTTACTTACTTAAACCTATGATTTCACCAATGTTTTCGTGACAGATTTCTATATTTTTCTCCGGTCTTTAAACGATATGTGATACAAGCTTCTGCTCGTTATTTTGATACTTGCATTGGATGTCGAGTATATATGCATACTTGGAGCGTCTTTTGACTTTACTTTAAACCGTGTCGCATATGTCTCATTTGTACCTATAACTTTGTAACGTAACTAATGGTTGAACTATTCTTGTAAACTTTGAAACAATCTTTACATTTGAAATGAATGCGACATATTTTGGTCAAACGTTATTTTAAAGACTTATGATCACGTAACGGGACCTAAGTAGTCGGCGCCGTCAATGACGATTTTTTCGGGTCGCTACAGATGGTATCAGAGCTAGTTTAACCTTAGCCGTAAAGGTAGTCACGCGTCCGGCTGTCACGCCGGGCACCCCGAACGGACTATGCTTTTTGGCGGGTTAATCATAGAGGGGGTTCTCACAGTGTAACCTGTGACGAAGCATTGGCTCTTACCCCTTGCGGTCCCTTTGTAGGAGGGTTGGTAGTTTGGCATAAATGCGGGCCGCAAAATCAGTGTCTGAGGTACGCACAGTGATCACCAAGCGGTTAGCTGGAAAGGCACTGGGTGGGTTTCTACCCCATTTGTCGCTACATATGGTATCAGAGCGTTAGTTGTAGGGATTTAGAGTTCATTGGTGTCAACCCCGAGTCATAGTGTACATTAGTGAGTCTAGACTACAACCGGCATATAGACTTGAAGTAGGAATTACTTGACTACTTGTGCATTTATGCTCAAACTCTTTTATTCATAACTAACTCTTATTCTATCTTAATCTCACGTATTTAATTTGATTGACACGTCACCTTGACTTTGTGAAATAATGTCGAATGCACATATGAATTAGGGTAATATAATTGCCGGGATTATATTACGGTGACTCATATGGACGTTCCGACATTATGACATAAAGAATTTAAGACGGGTCAAGGAAAATTTTCTCTTCATCATTATTCCATATCACGATTAGTATTATTGAGAATACTAATCAACGATATTCTTGTGTCATGAAGGAACAATGGCTCACCAAGGTGTGACGATCGCTCCAAAAACATATGGACGAACACGTCATTCATCGATTTCATTGCGAGGTATTTGACCTCTATATGATACGTTTTGTAAATATTGCATTCTTTTGAAAAGGCACACCATAAATGAATATTTAAATTAAAGGTTTTCGACATCTGATGATTTCTACATATAGACAATCACCGTAATATAATAGTTTACAATAGTACTTCCGTTGACAATGCAGTCAAAATAAGATACATGGTGATGATTTGGTAAATGCAACGTTTCCTTGAAAAATATGCCATGTAAGACTCCATGCACATAGCTTGTCTAACATATAAGCAAACAGCGGAAGACTTCTAGGGAACCTGAGAATAAACATGCTAACAGGTGTCAACACAAAGGTTGGTGAGTTCATAGTTTTAATGTATCGTATAATCAGTATATAAAGGTGGATCACAAGATTTCAGTTGTTTCATCCAGAAACGTTTATCAAAATATTCTACAAAATTGAGCACCCTGGTAACTAAACTTAACGTATATATAATTTGTACCCTTTGTATAATCATCTTAATAATACAAGCAAACTAACGTGTACGCTTCTCAAATAGCATACGTCCGTTAAAAGGCTAGTGCTCTAGCTCGGACGGGGATATCAAGCCCCATGGATCCATATACAACTACTCGCGCCCACCAGTTCTTATAACTGGCAGTTACTAGTTACCAAAGCTAAGGAATTTTTGGTTCAAACTCAGTGTTGAATTTAGTATGTACTTGTATCCATTCCATTTAAAATAAAGTGCATGTATTCTCAGTCCAAAAATTTAGATTGCAAAAGCAATTAAAAAGGGAGCAAATGAAACTCACCTTAGCAGCATACAAAGTCGTTCACCAAAATGTGACCGAACTCGGATTACCAAATAATCGTAGATCTCAACCTAGAGAACATATGTTGGTCAATAAATGTCTATCAAGCTAGGTCAGCTCATAGTGTATCATAATCCTAATGCTCGAGATCGATATACAAAAGTTATCCAAAGTCGTTTCAAAAAGTCAATTTTGATAATAGTTCAACAAAACGAGACGTACCCTATATAAGGATTCATTTACTCGGTTGGTAATATTCAAAAAATCCATTTTATCAATCTTGTAAACAAGTTGTTTAAATCTTAATTGCAGATTCAAAAGTAATTTTAATTAACGTCAATCATAATTCGGTTGATCATATCTTTTAATCCGTTCATCGAAACTATTTGATGTTAAAGCTAAGGGGTATAAAATACTATTAAATACGATACAATTTTACACAAGATATTTATTTATTTATAGAATGGATATACTTAAATTTTGCTACAACACTTATAGGCAGTGTACCTAATCGTACAGTAGTGTAGTTTTTAGTAAGTCCGGTTCGTTCCACAGGGAAAATCTTTAAACAAAGCTTAACGCTATATTAGTTTAATTTTATAAAAATACAAATATATAAATAAGTAATATTATTATTATAAAGGGGGGTTTTTATCGTTTAATGACCGGTTTGTCGATTTTAAAACTTTAGTCGCAGTTAAAACCTAAATGTAAAATATTAAAAATAAATACAAGACTTAATTTAAAGCGTAAAGTAAATAACGATAATGAAATTGCGATAAATAAAAGTGCAATAAAATAAACTTGCGATAATTAAAAAGTACGATAATTAAAAGTGCAATTAAATACAATAACAATAAATAAAAGTGCGATAATTAGAAGTGCAATTAAATATAAAATAAAGGAAATTAAATATGAAATAAAAAAAATTATGCTTATTTAAACTTCCGTAATCATGATGTTTGACGTGTTGATTTTAGTTTTATGCCCATGGGTTAATTGTCCTTTGTCCTGGATTATTTAATATGTCCGTCTGGTTTTTGTCCATAACAGTCCATCAGTCATAAATATAAAGTGCGAGTGTCCTCGTCAAATTATCCTTATACCCGAAGTTAAATATTCCAACTAATTGGGGACTTAAACTGTAACAAGATTTTAATACTTTGTTTAATAATTACACCAGGATGTCGACTGAGTGTAACCCAAGGTTTTAATACTTTGTTAACAATTATGCCAAGTGTCCTTGTACATAATTTCACCCCTGTTTTAATAATTCTAGTGACTATTAATCCATTCCCGTGTCCGGTTAAATGAACGATTATTCGTACATATAAATACTCCGCCCATCGTATCCAATCGACTGTATATGGTTATTTATAGGGACGTCCAATTGTAAATCTTTATATTAAAATTAACAAATTGTCATTTAGTTAAACAAATATAAAGCCCATTAATAACCCATAGTCTAATTTCCACAAGTGTCGTTCTTTTGTCCAAACCTCAATTATGGTACAAAGCCCAATTACCCAATTTTAGTAATTAGCCCAACATCATGATTACTTCGTTTTAAATAAGCATAATAATAACTTAGCTACGAGACATTAAATTAAAAAGGTTGAACATAACTTACAATGATTAAAAATAGCGCAGCGTTACACGGACAGAATTTTGACTTACACCCTTACAACATTCGCTAACATACCCTTATTATTAGAAATTAAAATTAAAATATAAATATATATATATATAATTTACGTATGATGAAGAAGGAAAAAGATGTGTTTTTGTGGTGTACCAAAGCTCGATTTTTATAGGCATGTGGGCTGGAACTGTGCACCATGCGATCGCATGGATTTATGCCTTCCAGGCCATGCGATCGTATGGCCAGCTGGGGAGAGCCACATTTGGTTGTTTTCTTCTGCCGACGTTTATTTAAATATAATATAATATATATATTAATTTTAAGAATTAATTATATATTATATTATATTCATATGCATAGTTGACTTGTAATTTTTAGTCCGTTGCGTCGAGCGTTGAGAGTTGAATCTGGTCCCGGTTCCGGATTTTCGAACGTCCTTGCGAATAATTTAAATATTTTGTACTTTGCGTTTTGAATCTTGTACTCTTGTAATTTTGAGACGTTTCTTATCAATAATTGGAACCTTATTGATTGTATTTTGTACTTTTGAGCTTTTTGGTCGTTTGCGTCTTCAATTCGTCGAATCTGTATTTTGTCTTCACCTTTTATTATTTAAACGAATATCACTTGTAAATAGGACAATTGCAACTAAAAGCTTGTCTTTCTTGAGGAATAATGCTATGAAATATATGTTCGTTTTTAGCATTATCAAATATTCCCACACTTGAGCGTTGCTTGTCCTCAAGCAATATAGTCTTGAAATACAAGAATCACTTCTTTATTCTTCACACTTTGTACATCGGTGATTTCTTTACGACGGTATAAACAATGGTAGTAACGATATGGTTTACAGTCCCACATGACTATAAAAATTTAGATCCATTAAGGAAATTGGATCTTTATGAAAACATTTGATCTTTTGAAAATTAAATCTAGCTTTTACCCTAGATAAGTTTTCCGGAATAACCCTTCACCGGTGTTTGCAAATTCTTTTTTTTTGTGTGGGTTTGGTGGGTTTTAGATTTGAAAATTTTGGCTCAAAACTTATGGTTTTGTGTCACCCACTTGCTAACCTTGTATTAGGAAAGCAACACGTCCAGTATACTTGCTCCGTATATTACTTTTCGGTAAACTACCGTCAGGTTGTAAAGGAAAGCGTTGAACAAGCAACTGTTAAGGCAATATCCCCTGATATGCTTTTGATTATGGTCTATAACGTGTCGGACACAATTACTATCCTTTGTAGGAGAAATAGTAAAGCTCACCCTTATAATTTTTCGGTCTGGCACAAGGTCCTGTCTTTGACCATGCTATGCAACCACCGTTCTTATGATTGACACCCGATTTGGTTCAGATGACCTAATGAATTCTAGATGAATTCCTAGGATTTTACGTTCAATGGTAATGAACGCATTGAAAATGGGTTTTCAGAAAACAAATCGGTTTGTAATTTTGATCAAAATATTTTCTCGTTCAAGCTCGAGTTTAGATATCATTGAATTCCATGAGTTTGTAATTCTCAATCTTTAAGGTCAATCTCTAGGATTGAGTAATATCAGGCTTAAAAGCTGATTTTTGATCTTTTAAGGAGATTATCCTTTCTGGGGGTCTGATTCATTAGTCTTATCAAGCTAATTTGCACGGTGCCCCCCATTGTACGAGATAAATCCTTCTCATGGTTAGGATAAATCTGACCACTTGGCGACCCTGTTTTATGCTGAGGTCCGTGGATTTCCTGCTGATTTTAGTGTAATGACCCGGACTTTTTCGATCAGTCTATACTTATAAGATTAATATTTACATAAATTAAACCTTACCAACATGATAAGCAATCCAAATTATTGAAAATTATGTTTTCGAAAAGAGTTTTACACAACGTTTGACCGTCTAGTTTGACCGATGATATCACGAACTATATAATATATGATAATTATACGTTTGTGTATATATATGTATATATACATATTTAACATGATTTATGGATGTTTTAATATCTCATTTTGTATTAATAACAATAAGTTATAAGTATATTTTGAAACTACTAACTTAAGTTTTCAAAACGATAACCATACGTAACGTTATTTGACATAAATACTTATGACCTATAATGTTTATACATATATCGTATATATAATGTATTTAATCACTTTTTAAGGACTTAAATACATAAAACCATATAAGTATATTCACAAAATATAGCTATATTTGAATTCTCATTCCGTTTTCACAAGATTTCTATACGTATATCTAGAGTATATGTACTCGTATCATACCTAGCTTCTATATGTATTTACTATTGGTAAATACACATCAAATCACCACCAACCAGCCCTTGTTCATGCCTTATGTATAAGGTAATTACTTTTGTATGATTGCTTGACTAAATACATAAAATTACAAACTAAAATCTTGTCTTGGTTCCCCCCCATTCACGTTTTTTAAGAGCCATGGGGGATCATTATTTTGATTCATTTTTACTTCAATTCTCTAGCTAAAAACACACACACTTATGAGCCTTAAACCCCTTAACCATCTCAGCTCACAACCATGAAGATCTAGTTCCAAAAACATCACTTAATCATCATAAGAAAACCCTTACAAAAACACTTCAAGAATCCTTCCAAGAACACAAGTTTACTTCCAATCTTTCATCCAATTCCATCACTCTTTTGGTTCTAGGTTTTTACTCCTCTTTTATAGCAATCTTGTCCAAGTAACTTGAGGTAGTAACTTTGTTCATAACCTTATTCGATTCATATATATATAGCTATCTTATTTTATGGTATAAAATTTTAACAACAAGAACATAGTTTGAATGTTTTCAAACTTGTTTGCAAACTAAATAGATCCTTCTAACTTAACTTTTAAAATACTTCAAGACATGTAATATATCATAAATATATGCTAATTTAACAAGGTATAACTTGGTTTTTCAAAGAACACCTTAAAAACTGTTTTTACGACGTCGGAGTGCAACCGGGGGCGGTTTTGGGTTGGATAATTAAAAACTATTTTGAACCTTGAATTGGAGGTTTATTTTCTGGAAAAATGATATTTACTATGAATATGATAACACATAAAAATTTCATGATTTAACTCAAAGTATAAGTATTTTTAGAAAAATAATCATTTAATGTTGTTTACATAAGGGAAAATGATTAACTTCATAAGTTTCACCAAAGTTTGACCTATGACCTGTGATTTCGAATACAAACTAAGGTATTTACAGTTCATAGTCTTAAATAAGAACTCGATCCAAGGAAGTGGCAAGTTGAACCAACGAAAACGGAGTTGTAACGAAGAAACTATGACAAAAACAAGATCGGATATCCAAAACTAGTTTAGCCACGAAAATAATTGGAGAAAAATTAAATGAATCACATCTTTCTAAAATAACATGATATTTTATATATATGTACTCATAATTTAATTTTATATATTTTAGGACCACCCGTAAACAATACGAGAAGATTAATCATAAGATCCCATGATTGTACGCAACACGTCATTTGACAACACCGGTACTTTATGTACGCAACACGTCATTTGACAACACCGGTACCGTGGGTCAAGATTAATCCCGACCAATACAAATATGATGGGGTTTTATTTATTTCGATGGGGGTTTTATTTATTAAACACCTAAATATGAACCATTAAAATTGAATTACTAACATCGGACTGCTAACTACGGACTAAGAAATTATTAAAAGTATTAAAAGTATAATAAGTATATATATGTGACGATTGTTTAAAATGAAAATATATTGATAAACTATATATGGATAGGTTCGTGATATCAACCGGAGACCAAGTCAAAATATATATATCTTCAAGGCAAAAGTGAGTATATAGTCCCACTTTTAAACTCTAAGTATTTCGGGATGAGAATACATGTATTTTATGTTTTACGTTATGGACACAAGTAACTGAAAAATATATTCTACGTTGAGTTGTACCACTGGCATACTTCCCTGTAGCTTGGTAACTACTATTTACAGCGGTATTGTAAACGCGAATCCTGTTGATAGATCTATCGGGCTTGACAACCCCAACCGGACTGGACGACCAGTATTCAATGGTTGCACAGTACTTCGTTTCGTGACTACACTTGGTACGGTGTAGTAAGATTTCATAATAAAGGGAATATGCGACGTGATTAAATGTTAAGTATGGTTACCAAGTGCTCAACCATTTAGAATATTTTTATTAAAATGTTTACATATGAAATCTTGTGGTCTATATTTATATCGCTGCCGGCATTAAACCTATATCTCACCAACTTTATGTTGACGTTTTAAACATGTCTATTCTCAGGTGATAACTAAAAGCTTCCGCTGCAACATGTTGAATTTAAGCAAGATCTTGAGTATGCATATTTGTGTCAAAAATAAAACTGCATATCCGAGGAATTGTAATGTAAAATATGCTAGAAATCGTATTGTTATCATCACATGTAAAGTTTGTAAGTCTAAGATTATCGCTAAACGATAATCATCTTTATATTGTCTAAAGCTTGTATTAACATAAGAGTTATGGTTTGTAATGTAAAATAAATGCAGTTGTTCTTTTAAAAATGTCGCATATAGAGGTCAATACCTCGCAATGAAATCATACGTTATCTAACTCGTTCTTATGGTTAAGGACGGGTTATGACATTTAGTGATGACTTTTCTAGGTTTTTCGTCAACCTACAGCTGGTCTGGACGACAACTTCATGACCTAAATCAAGAAGCGCGTGTCTTTTTCGGAAGACTTTACTTCCTTTAAATGATGGAATTGATTCATCGTGTAGATCCATCTCTTCTTTTCTTTCATCGGGTAAAACAGTTTAGTTTAGTTCAAAGCAAAAGTATCTTCAATTATTTGTTACAGAAATATGTGACATATGTTTAAGATAACTTGGTAATTTTTTCCACACTTGGCTTTTATTTTCCTTTTTATTGTCCTCTATTCCATTTTAAATGAATTTTAACATTTTGGTTTGTTTCTCACTTTATGTCCTTTCCGAGGTAACAATAATTTCGGTGTTAACACCTAGTTTTATCGTTCATAAATATATATAAACATGATTTTGAGTTCATTTAATTGAAAATTTTTAAATTTTTTACTATAATTGGGTAGTCAGTATATAAGACTAGGGCTGTTCTTTATTATCAGAGAGCAATAGATTCTAATACAACTACTACTTTACTAGTATTTCTAATGGTAACCAAGTGTATAAAGTAAAAATTTTAAAATCCGAAATAATTTAACCCCTTCCCACACTTAAGATCTTGCAATGCCCTCATTTGCAAGAAATCAGTAACAATTTAAATTATTGAGGGTGATTAGCGTAAAAATGATTAAATTTTACCAAAGTTTCCAAACATATTGGCGTTTGTTTGCTGAATGATAAATGGTGCATATCATTTGTTCATTCCGTCTGTTGTTACATCACATTTATTTGTCATATTGTCGTCAAAATTAGTAGCTTT
Source organism: Rutidosis leptorrhynchoides (assembly GCF_046630445.1). Lineage (NCBI taxonomy): Eukaryota > Viridiplantae > Streptophyta > Magnoliopsida > Asterales > Asteraceae > Rutidosis > Rutidosis leptorrhynchoides. The sequence continues at coordinate 357,782,224 of NC_092341.1, read as the reverse complement.
TGCTGAACTTAATGCCAGTCTTTGAAAATGCGCTGTTTTACCCTGTTTTGTACAATTTACAATATACATACATACAAATATAAACATGCATGGCAATTTGAAATGGGACTTAATATCCCACTTTCAAATCCTAAATGTGAAATATTAGTACACAATAATAATAAAAATGATAAAGATTACATAAGTATATTCAATAACATAAGTTTAAACATGAATAAGTAAAAAGATAAAAACATAAAAATCATATAAATAACCAAATGGAACTAAATCAGTCTGGATATGGGTTCCAGTTCATCTCGTCAGGTGGGTTCCATTGTTGGTTATAGGTGTTCTGATAGGCTTGGTTATAATCATACCGGTTAAAGGGTGGTTGGATATCGGGGCTGTGTGGCGGAAAATGAGCAGGTCGAGTAGGTACATAGTTATTTGGTACCTGATATGATAGCTGGATCATGATTTGGTGCTGATGAACTAACCACCTATCGTGTTGGCGTCGCCTATAATCCTCGTATACTCGCTCGGAGTTCCACTGCTCATACATACTATGTCTGGCCGCGTTCGTCATTGCTTCCTCATCTATACGAACGTGGACGTCAAGAATAGCATCTCGAAAGACATCCCTAATGTCTTCCGCCTCCTCCATTTCCTCGTCTGAGCCTCTCTCTACCTGAGTATGAGATCCCTCATAGGGTACTGCCTGGTTACGTCTACTTTTCAATACCTTAGCACCCACATAAACTTTCAATCCTAAGGGCTCAACCTGTTCTCTACAAAGCTGTAATGGACCTCCTTGGTTCCTATCAACACCTAAATACTCTCCAATGAGAGTAACAAAAATACCTCCTCCTATTATACTCCCGTCCTACATTCCCTCTACCATTTTAGATAAATAAAAAGCAACACAGTAAGGGATATTGACAAAGCTTCTAGGATCCTGAATACACTTTAGGTAGAATAAATCATGTAAGGTAATTTTTTATTTATTGTGACCTCTCTGTGTAATCGAGTTAGCCAAAAATCTATGAATAATATGAAGCTCGGCTCTCTCAATATGTGTATAGGAGTGTCCTCCTGCTCGTGTAAAAACATCAAAATGTGACATACGCCTCCAAATGGCGTCAGCGTCAAAGTTGCTATCTACCCTTTCACCATAATGAATCAAGTTTGTACAATTGGGTAGTAGCAACTCACTAGGAGTATATATCTGTAAAGCCCTGGCCATGTCCAGCATGGACATTCTGTACATCCTACCGCCAAGGATAAACCTAAGAAATCTTCTATCATCTATTCTAACTATATTTGTATCAAGTGATACAGTACTCATCAACTCAACACACCATTCCTTATATACAGGTCTACGAATGGTGAAAAGACGTTCCCAATCAGTAAAAGAAGAACTGCCATACCTTTGAACTGAAAGCCGTCTAACACGGTCAGCTAGATGGATCGTTTCCAAAGGGGCCCAATCGATTACCCTTGGCACCTCTACATTTTTTGTTACCAATTTGAATTTGTTCCTTTGATATGTCTCGTAATCTCTCCATCTCCTATCAAATCTCAGATTAGGATGCAGAGTGTGCTCAGGAATCGTTGGGAATTCTATTGGCGGTCTCATTGGGAATACTATGAATTCATCAAAAAACTGTACCGGATCATAATAAGGTATGTGCTAATCAGGCTGTTGTTGTGGTTCTTGTTGTGGTTCTTGTTCGTGTTGCATTTCTGGTTCTGGTTCTGGTGTTAGTGCTGGTCGTCTAGATGATGATGCTCCTGAACCTCCAGTATCGGCTTTCTGCAAAACACATTAAACACAAAATTTGTGCATCCAAATATGCATTAGTGTTAGCAAAATAACAACTTAAAACAATCACTATAACATGTTAAATCAAAATTAAACTTATACACATTTTCACAATTTTTCACAATTCTACACTTTTCAAATAAGCACATATGAAAATGTATACAAAGTTCATAAGCATTTAACTCAAATAACATGTCAAAATAGTCATTACTAATAATTAAACAGGTCTCAAATGGCAAATATATCAAATTAATCAAGTTCATGAATTTTGGACTTAAAAAGTCCACTTTAATCTCTAAAAATCATGTTTAGGATCAATGTTTGGATCATTTAACTATCTAAACATGTTACACTACTCAATTTAGCAATAATTCATGACAAAAATTGGCCATAACCTGTTTATATCAAAAAGCCCCAAATTGCTCAAGAACACAAACCCTAGATTTCTAAAAATTTTGAAGTTTTTGGCTTCAAATCATGTTAAATAGCATCAATCTAGGTTATACATGCATAAAATACTAACAATTTAACACTAATTACACTAGAAATTAATAAAATTGCATTAGGTAAAATATTGGTAATTATCACAAAAACTAGCAAATTTATGAGTTTAGGGGTGTAATTTTTACCATTTTGCTGAAGAATGAGAATCTAGACATGATTAGAGCAAGAAAAAATGACGAATTAAGGTGGAAAATGGCGAATTTTAGAGAGGATTTTGGGGTTGGTTCGTGTTTGTGTGTGTGTTTTGTGGATGAAGAACAGAACAGGCGACTGATGTATCAGGACTGATGTATCAGGCCTGATTTTTTTTTCCTTTAGGAACGAGGGCGTTTCGGATCGTTGTCCTAGTCTGTCCCTCGACAAAATTTTTAAAATTTGTCAAATCAAAGCGCGGTTTTAAAAGTAAAGATTTTTGGGTTTTTTAATGTTTTTGGCATACTTTAATTCAATAAGATTAAAAATAATGATAATAAAAGTTCTCGTCCCTCCCTCGGGTAAAACAATTTTGGTTCAACGACCTAGTCTTCAACTCACGACGAATTTTAAAAATCATATTTTTAACTTAGCGAAATAAAGTAAATTTTTGTTTTTAAATTCACACCAAACTTAAATAAAAAAAATGCATAAAATTAAAAATTCACACCAAACTTAATTAAAAATTCATATTATAAATTCGCACCAAACTTAAATTTAAATTTATTAATTTTTCAAATATTGACAAACTTAAGTATATTGATTTTACAAAGTTCAAAATATTAATTTAATTTTTAAATATTAATTTTAAAAACATGGTAAAAATAAAATTAAAAATCTTTTTGGCTTTTAATCCCAATTTAATCAATCAAATATTATCAAAAACATACGCCCCTCTTTTCGGTAAAGTAATTTCGATTCCATAACCTAATTTAACTCATGACGAATTTTTGAAATATTTTGGTTGATTGATTAAAGATATTTATACCTTAAGAATAAACGTTAAATTTCGCAGTGATGTAATAAATTTTTGAATGATATCAATAATTTCGGTCGCCAAACCTAATTTTATTGTATATCAATTTAATACTTTATAGCGAACAAATTAGCGTTTATTATCAAAAGGTTAAAAATAAAAATAAAAACTGTACAGACTTACCTGTGAGATAGTATTCTTAGTGATACGATCTATCCCACTCATAAGATAGTCGGTTTAATTGGTTTTCCATAGCTACATAGGCGTAACCTCGAGCATTCAGTGTTTTTTCTTCTAAACATATGAACGGTCCGTCTCTGCATAAAGTAACAAATTCGGTATTTGAATAGGTTTGATTATTTAAACATTTACCTCCATGTGACCATTTTCCACATTTGTGACATCTTTCTAGGTGTCGTGCTCTTCTTTTCGCTGCGGATTTTGATTTTCCTTTACCAAATTGTAACTTATTATCTTCGCATCTGGATTCTTTTCTTACTCCGTCCAATATTTCTCTGATTACTGATACTATTTCACTCGGAAGTGTGTCATTATTACATTTAGTGATCAAAGCGTGTAGCATTAGACCATGGTTTAGTTCACAGGAAGTCTTCATTTCGTAAAAACCTAAAAAAAATAAAAATTCAGAATGGGGAGAGAAGACTAGTTCTTTAGGGTCTGCTAGGGAAAGACCATTCGGGTTCCATTTTCGAGAACTACACGAAAACAGACAATCTAACTCTAACAGAAATACATAATATCCTTTAAAGACTTGATTCTCCCCACACTTAGTTAGCTGTGGTATCGAAATTGTGATTAACTTCATTGTCAACTTCCATTGGACTATCTATGTAATGTTTAACTCTGTGACCATTAACTTTAAATTCAATCCCATTTGAATTTATTAATTCTATCATTCCGTATGGAAAAACTCTTTTGACTATGAATGGTCCAGACCATCTTGATTTCAATTTTCCAGGAAATAGCTTGAATCGTGAATTGAAAAGAAGAACTCTGTATCCTTCTTTAAATTCTTTTGAACTTCTGATTCTTTTATCATGCCATTTCTTCGTTCTTTCTTTATAGATTAACGAATTTTTGTATGCTTCATGTCTTAATTCTTCTAATTCATTTAGTTGACTTAACCGTAGACGTCCAGCTTCATGTAAATCAAGATTACATGTCTTCAAAGCCCAAAATGCTTTGTGTTCAATTTCCACTGGAAGATGACATGCTTTTTCATAAATGAGTCTAAAAGGTGTGGTTCCAGTTGGAGTTTTGTAGGCTGTTCTAAAAGCCCAGAGTGCATCCTCCAACTTAATGGACCATTCCTTCGGATTTGATCCTACGGTTTTTTCTAGAATACGTTTTAAAGCTCGGTTGGTATTTTCAGCTTGTCCACTTGTTTGTGGATGATATGCGGTGGAGATTTTATGAGTGACTCCATATCTTTTAAGAACTTTCTCAAGTTGATTATTACAAAAATGAGTTCCCCGATCACTTATTAAAGCTTTCGGTGTTCCAAACCTTGCAAAAAGACGTTTTAAAAAGTTGACTACAACTCATGCATCGTTAGTTGGGAGAGCTTGTGCTTCCGCCCATTTAGATACATAATCAATGGCAACGAGAATGTAGAGATTATTATGAGATTTTGGAAATAGACCCATAAAGTCAATACCCCAAATGTCAAATACTTCACATACTTGAATGACATTTTGTAGCATTTCATCACGTTGACTTATTTTTCCGGCCCTTTGACAAGCATCACAGGATTTGCAAAGAAGGTGAGCGTCTTTGTAAATTGTAGGCCAATAGAATCCAGCATCATAAACTTTTCTTGCTGTTAGTTGAGGCCCATAATGCCCTCCTGTTGGTCCTGTGTGACAATGGTTTAAGATTTGATTGGCTTCATCTCTGAATACACATCGGCGTATTATTCCATCTGGACAACTTTTAAACAGATGTGGATCTTCCCAGAAATAGTGTTTTATATCACTGAAGAATTTCTTTCATTTTTGGTACGACAATCCTTTTTCAAGGAATCCACATACTAAGTAGTTTGCATAGTCTGCAAACCATGGTATTTCATTATAATCTATCTTCAATAGATATTCATCTGGAAAGTTGTCTTGTATTGCCAATTCATTTAGAACTTCTAATTCGGGATTTTCAAGACGAGAAAGATGATCAGCGGCGAGATTTTATGCTCCTCTTTTATCTCGGATTTCAATATCGAACTCTTGTAAGAGTAAGATCCAACGGATTAATCTTGGTTTGGCATCTTGTTTCGAAAATAGGTATCTAAGAGCAGAATGGTCGGTATAGACCACCGTTTTTGCTAGAACGAGATATGAACGAAATCTGTCAAAAGCAAAGACAATAGCAAGGAGTTCTTTTTCAGTAGTTGTGTAATTTGTTTGTGCTCCTTGTAACGTCTTACTAGCATAATATATAGGTTGAAATCGTTTTTCAATCCTTTGTCCTAAAACGGCTCCCATTGCAAAATCACTTGCATCGCACCTAAGTTCAAACGGTAGATTCCAATTTGGTGTTATCATGATCGGCGCATTAGTAAGTTTCTCTTTAAGAATATTAAAAGATTTGATGCATTCATCTGAAAAGATGAATGGAGCATCCTTTTCTAGAAGTTTATTCATAGGAGTGGCAATTTTAGAAAAATCTTTTATGAAACGTCGGTAAAAACCGGCATGCCCTAGAAAACTCCTAACTCCTCTAACATTGGTGGGATGTGGAAGTTTAGCAATTACATCTACTTTAGCTCTATCCACTTCAATTCCTTCTTTTGAAATTTTATGTCCAAGAACGATTCCTTCTTTAACCATGAAATGGCATTTCTCCCAATTAAGTATTAGATTTGATTGTTCGCATCTAATAAGCATTCGTTCCAGATTAACTAGACATGATTCAAATGTATCACCGAAGGCTGAAAAGTCATCCATGAAAACTTCCATGCATTCTTCTATCATGTCGTAAAAAATCGCCATCATGCACCTTTGAAAGGTTGCAGGGGCGTTGCAAAGTCCAAATGGCATGCGTTTGTAAGCAAAAGTACCATAAGGGCACGTGAACGTGGTTTTCGCTTGATCTTCGGGTGCTATTGGAATTTGAAAATATCCAGAAAATCCATCTAGAAAACAATAGTAACTATTTCCGGCTAATCTTTCCAACATTTGATTAATAAAAGGTAAGGGAAAGTGATCTTTTCTGGTGGCGTCATTTAATTTTCTATAATCAATACACACACGCCATCCTGTTACAGTCCTAGTAGGAATAAGCTCATTTTTCTCATTTGTAATGACAGTCATGCCACCCTTCTTAGGTACGCATTGAACTGGGCTTACCCATGGACTATCAGAAATTGGATAAATTAAACCTGCATCAAGCAGTTTAATAATTTCTTTTTTAATAACATCTTGCATATTAGGATTTAGTCTTCATTGGCGTTGCACATACGTTTTATGACCTTCTTCCATAAGGATTTTATGTGTGCAATACGAAGGACTTATTCCTTTAATATCATGAATCTTCCATGCAATAGCTGGTTTATGAGCTTTCAACACAGAAATGAGTTGTGAATTCTCATTTTTAGTAAGAGAAGACGATATTATTACAGGTAATTCAGATTCACCATGTAAATAAGCGTATTCCAAATGGTTTGGAAGTGGCTTTAACTCTAATGTCGGAGGTTCTTCTATCGATGATTTATATCGATATTTGTCTTCTTCTTTTAGCATTTGAATTTCTTCTGTTGTTGGTTCATATCCATTAGCCATTAGTGTAGCTAACATTTCAGCTTCATCAATTTTTTCAGTTCCTTCTCCTAAAGAACATTCTCCTGTTCCTTGAATTCTGGAAATTCTTCTAACAATTCTGCATGTGAATCTATAGTTTGAATATAATAACATGTATCATCTGCAGATTGCGGTTGTTGCATTACTCTATCAACTGAAAAGGTAACACTCTCGTCCTCTATACTTAGGGTCAGTTTCTTACCAAACACGTCTATCATTGCTTTAGCCGTGTTTAAGAATGGTCTTCCTAATATGAGAGGAACTTGAGAATCTTCTTCCATGTCCAGAACAACAAAATCTACTGGAAATACTAAAGTACCAACTTTAACTAGCATGTTCTCCATTATCCCTCTAGGATATTTTATTGATCGATCGGCTAGTTGTATGCTTATTCTTGTTGGTTTCAATTCTCCAAGGTTTAGTTTAGCGTATAATAAATATGGCATTAAATTTATACTAGCACCTAAGTCTGCTAATGCTTCTATTGAACTAAGACTACCCAGAAAACATGGAATTGTGAAACTTCCTGGATCAGATAATTTTTCTAGTATCTTATTCAACAGTACTGCAGAACAATTAGCATTCATAGTAACAGCCGAGAGTTCTTCCATTTTCTTTCTATTCGTGATTAGATCTTTCAAGAATTTAGCATATCTAGGCATTCCTGAAATCACATCAATGAAAAGAAGATTTACATTTATCTGTTTAAACATATCCAAGAATTTAGATTGCTCGGCTTCAAGTTTTTCTTTTTTCATTTTACTCGGGTAAGGAAGTGGTGGTTGGTATGGTTTAACATAAGGTTTAGCCTTAACTGTGTTATCTTCATTAACCTTTTCAACTACCGGTTCTTTTTGCTTATCTTGATCAGGTTGTGGTTCTTGTGGAGTAGGAATAGCTTCATCGGAAGTTACAGGTATTTCAGGTGGTTTAAGTGTTGTACCACTTCTTGTGGTAATAGCTTTAGCTGTTTCATTTCGGGGGTTAGCATTTGTATCACTAGGTAAACTTTCTGGTTTTCTTTCACCTATTAACCTTGCTAGGTTACTTACTTCTTGTTCCAAATTTTGAATAGAAGCTTGTTGATTTCTAAATGCTTGAGCATTTTGTTCATTCGTTTGTTTCTGAGATGTGAAAAACTGCGTTTGAGTTTCAACTAGCTTTGTCATCATATCTTCTAAATTCGGCTTTTTATCATCGGTTTGTGGTGGTTTGTTTTGAAAATTAGGTCTTTGCTGATTGTAAGTATTATTGGATACTTGTTGATTACTAGGACCTTGTTGGTTGTTGTATGGAATATTTCGGTTATAATTCTGATTTTGATTGTAAATCGGTCTTGGCGGTTGATAATTATTCTGATAATTATTTCCAGGCCTTTGGTTTATGTATGAAATATTCTCTCTTTGTTCCATTGTTAATTCAATACTGAGACAATCTTTTGTCAAATGTGGTCTTCCACACTGCTCACAACTAATTCGTATTGAGTGGATATCTTTAGTCATCTTTTCCATTCGTCTCTCGACAACATCTATCTTTGCGGAAATGGAATCTAAGTCATGGCTAGAATCGGCTCTAGCTGCTTTAGATGATCTAACGATATCTTTTTCTTGGTGCCACTCATGTGAGTGGGAAGCAGTGTTATCAATAATTTTGTAAGCATCAGTTTCTGTTTTCTTCATAATAGAACCACCAGCTGCTATATCGATGTCTTTCCTTGTAGTGATGTCGCATCCTTGGTAGAATATTTGTACTATTTGACAGGTGTCTAAACCATGTTGCGGACATCCTCTTAATAACTTTCCAAATCTAGTCCACGCCTCATATAGAGTTTCATTCGGTTTCTGTGTGAACGTACCAATTTCTCCTTGAAGTCTTACGGCTTTAGATGCCGGAAAGAATTGTTTAAGAAATTTTTCAACTAAAACGTCCCATGTATCAATCGCCCCTTCAGGTAACGATTCTAACCAATCTTTGGCTTCTCCCTTTAAAGTCCAGGGAAATAACATGAGATATATCTGTTCATCCTCCACTTCTCTTATTTTAAATAGTGTGCAGATCCTATTAAAGATACGAAGATGTTCGTTTGGATCTTCCTTTGGCGCACCACTAAATTGGCATTGATTAGTCACCATATGTAAAATTTGTCCTTTGATTTCATAATCTGGCGCATTAATGTCTGGATGAGTAATTGCGTGACCTTGGCCAGTGCGTTTAGCTCTCATTCGGTCTTCCATACTTAAAGGTTCTGTTACTTCCATAATTGAATTTGTTGAATCTGAATCACTAGAGGATTCTGATTTAATGGTTCGTTCCTCAACAATTTCTGTTTGAGTGATTGGTGGTTCCGGAGGAAAATTTAATGGTTCGGGATCTATGAATTGTCCCTGAATATTCTCCGGATTCTCAAGTGTGAGGTCGGGTTCAAAAAATGGATTATCGCAAATTTGAACTGGAGTACTTGGTCGACTGGATGACGATTCTAAAGAAAAATCAACGGCGGTAATATTAGCTAAATGTCTTGATCTAGTTACAGGTGGTGAACGTACAAAAGGTGGTGAACGTCTTGCTCGGTGCATTCACCGAATATCCTATTAGTTTTTTAAAAGGAAAGAAAAATTATATAAGTTATCCAATTAATAGACTTTTCTGATTTTGCCCACGTTTCGAATAGCCAAAAGATGCAGCAGAGGGGCAGGATTCGTTTGGTCTCAATATAATTGAGGACTGTTTGGCTCCAATAACCCAGTCCACGTACAAATCCAACTATTACTACGAACCAGAAAATTTTGATGTCTATCAATTTAACCACTTAAAATAAATTTTCGTAATTTTAAGAAATTTAGATAAGAAGTAGAGAAAATTCTAAGTCCTAAAAACTAGAATAGCGAGAAATAAGAAAGAAAAAGAGCGCGTCGAAAAAGAAAAGGGTTGAATAATAAAAGGCGTCGAAAAATAAGAAATAAAAAGAGTGACTTATAAAACTTAAAAACACTCGACTAACCCAACCTTATTACTATTACTAACTTAAAATTATAATCGCAAATTGAGATTACTAATTGGAATGATAATTGATACATAGGTAAAAGGTGTTTAAAAATATTAAAGCTTACAAGTAAAACTATATCCCAAATGGCAATATCTTAAAAAGGTACTAAAACTTAAAAAGGCGTCGCAAAATTCTAAAGCACCTAAATCTTAGTCTAATGAAAAGGCACTTAAGGGATTTTACGGCAAAGCCTAAAAATCTAAATAAAAAAAATAACTATGGCAAAAACTATGTTTAAAACTAAATACGAGCTAAAAATACAAATATTACGCTAAAACAATTAAAAAGGTACAAAATATAAAAATATACTAAAAGTTGTAAAAATTACAATTTTTATAAAAATATTATTTTTATATTATTTATTTTATAAAACTATTAATTTTATAAATTAATTAAACTAATTAAACTTAAATAATACAAAATAGTAAAATTAAAACTTAAATATTATAATAATACAACCCTAATTAGGGTTTGTTTAATAATAATAATAATTACCCGTAATAAATGCTGGCTGCAGCCAACTGTGGCGTGTCAGACGGGCTCATGCGATAGCATGAGTCCTAAGCTACCCGGTGTGATGACCCGGGAATTTCCGACCAAATTTAAACATAATCTTATATGATTCGACTCGATAAGCAAAGTCTATTAAACCGAGTCTCATTATGTTTGAATTATTTCATGATAACATTTGACCTTTAACTATTTCCGACGATTCACGAACCTTTAATTGTAACTAAGAATGTAAATATAAATAATTATATATAAAACTAATTATATTAGTATTAATGAACTATTAAGTAATTTTGTTATTATAAAAGATAACATTTAATAACTAAAGATTTTCATTTTGAATATATATAGTATATTGTATATAAATGATTCAAACATATTTTACCAACGTTATCAAAATATTAAAAGTACAATGTTATACTTTGTAGTTAATTGTTTAATATACATAATTAATCATCTACTCAACATTTAAAACATGATTTTATATATATGGTAGTATACATATATACATAAATATAACTATATATATATATGATTTTATACATAATTATTATATTATGTATATGTAGAAATTTATAATATATCTATGATGAAATAATGTACTATTTTAATAAATATATATAATACTTACATATATAAAACATTTATATTTTTCATAATTACATACATAAGTATAATATAATTAGTATGTAAATATGTAAATAAATATTATAATATATTTATATTAAAATGCATAAATGTATAATATTCAGTATATGTTACAATACATATTACATAATTATTAAATATTACATAATAATAGATGATATTAATAAATTAAATTTAAATACAAATATAGTTGTTGTATTAATGTTATTTGTATCGTCAAATATCAATATTTGTATTCATAATATCACTTTATATCATATAAAGATGAAATTGGATGTATATATTAGATTATTATTACTAATATTATTATTATCGATAAAATATTAATATTATCATAATTAGTATGGTATTATTATTATTATTATTATTATCATTTTTACAATTATTATTATCATTAATATTATATTTATCATTATTATTAATTTTATTAATATTATTAGATATTAATAGTATTGTTATTATATATTATTATTATTAATTAAAAAAAACAGTAGGGATCTATATTATACGCGTGACCTCTGTATCCTTTATCTCTATTATTATTATTATTTTTAGTTTCTTTCCTGCTCCCAACTCGTGAACCTGTGTTGACATTTTCTCCATTTTTTATCAACCGATCTCTATTATTACAACATGATTATGTATAATTGCAAATCAAATAAAAAGGAAATCCAATGGGATTAAAGAGCACATCGATATTATTTTTTTTTCTTCTTCTCTGCACGCTCCAATTTTTTTTTTTTCTCTTAATTCAATTTCGAATAAAGTTTCAAAATCTAAAAATGCAGAAAGGTTAGAAATCTTTCTTTGAATCTATCTGCAAAATCTCAACTCTCAAATCTTTATATCGATCTTGAATTTTGAAGTCAAAGTTTAGTTTAAAAAAAAGTCAACAATTGTTCTTGAGACAAATTCGCGTCCGTGTATATGTTTCTGATCAAATTGACGATTCCAGTAGTTTTTATACATGTTTAGAAAACTATTTCGTGTTATAAACATTATCTATAATGTTATCTATTACGAAATCAATTTTTTTGTTTTGTTCCAAGAACCGACGCTGCAGTAGGCCTTTAGTATTTTTTTTTATTTTAGAACCCAAATTATTTTTTTTTCTGTAATGTTTTGAAGCTTTAAAGGGAACCCCGATTTTGTTTTTTTTTTTTGGTTATTGATGTTTTGTTGAATCCATGAGACTTGTGGAGAAGAAGAGGAATAGAAGAAAAACAGTTTATATATAAAATTTAAATTCGAGGTAGTTTTCTTTTCTAATTTTATTATTGTTATTATATATTAATTATTATTAGTATTATTATTATTATTGTGATTGTTTTGATTGTTATTGTTATTGTTATTATTAGTATCATACTTGTTATCATATTTGAAAGTATTATAGACATTACTATTATTATTATGATAGGTATTAATAATATTATTATTAGTAATAAACTTATCATTTTAGTATTTTATCATCATTAGGATTATGATTATGATTATCATTATTATTATTATGAAGGAAATAAAAATATATTATTATCATCAATATTAGAATTTGTACCGGTTTATAAATAATAGTATCATCAGTACATTTACAATTAATAATATCATATTTATCAGTATCATCATTAATATTTACTAGTATTATTATGATTATCATTTATCATTTTATAAATATTAGAACCCTTATTATTAACATAAGTATGGTATTAGTATTAATATTATTTTAGAGTTATTATTATTAGTATCATTAACAGTTATCATTTTCATTTTTTTTGCTATTAGTATTATCATTATTAATAAAATTATTATTATTATTAGTAAATCATTATTATCTAAATTATTATTTTAACAAATAAATCTTTTGTACACTATATATATACTTATGGTATATACTAGGATTGTATTAATAATTCACATAACAAACTAATAAAATTTCATATATACAATACTAACCACAAATATATGTATATAAATATATTAATGTCACTATTTATATAAACGTAAATCATTATAGATATATATACATAAAATCGATATATATATATAATATAACTTAAAATATAATATAAGTATACGTTTAAAATAAAGGTTAGAATAAATTCTACAAAACTATAATATATAAATAATACATATTAATAAATGAAATTTTGTAACTTACATTATACGTATTAATATATACACAATTGATATAGGTTCGTGAATCCGAGGCCAACCCTGCATTGTTCAATGACGTCATATGTATTTTTACTACAAAATACAGTATCGTGAGTTTCATTTGCCTTTTTACCCTTTATATTTTTGGGCTGAGAATACATGCGCAACTTTTATAACTGTTTTACGAAATTGACACAAGTACGTGAAACTACATTCTATGGTTGGATTATCGAAGTCGAATATGCCCCTTTTTATTAAGTCTGGTAATCTAAGAATTAGGGAACAGACACCCTAATTGACGCGAATCCTAAAGATAGATCTATCGGGTCCAACAAGCCCCATCCAAAGTACCGGATGTTTTAGTACTTCGAAATTTATATCATGTCCGAAGGAGGATCCCGGAATGATGGGGATATTCTTATATATGCATATTGTTAATGTCGGTTACCAGGTGTTCAATCCATATGAATGATATTTTTGTCTCTATGCATGGGACGTATGTTTATGAGAAATGGAAATCTGAAATCTTGTGGTCTATTAAAATGATGGAAACGATTGTTTAAGTTAAACTAATGAACTCACCAACCTTTTGGTTGACACTTGAAAGCATGTTTATTCTCAGGTACGAAAGAAATCTTCCGCTGTGTATTTGCTCATTTTATAGATATTACTTGGAGTCATTCATGGCATATTTCGAAAGACGTTGCATTCGAGTCGTCGAGTTCATCAAGATTATTATCAAGTCAATTATAGTTGGATATATTATGAAATGGTATGCATGCCTGTCAACTTTCGATGTAATGAAAGTTTGTCTTTTCAAAAACGAATGCAATGTTTGTAAAATGTATCATATAGAGGTCAAGTACCTCGCGATGTAATCAACTGTTGTGAATCGTTTATAATTGATATGGACTTCGTCCGGATGGATTAGGACGGGTCTTCATAGTTGGTATCAGAGCGGTGGTCTTAGCGAACCAGGTCTTGCATTAGTGAGTCTAACTGATAGTCGTTAGAATGCATTAATGAGTCTGGACTTCGACCGTGTCTGCATGTCAAAAGTTTTGCTTATCATTTAGTGTCGAAAAATTATTTGCTTATCATCCTTAAAGTCTAAGACACGTCTTACTGCCTTTATTGCATAGACAGTGTATAGTTAAATTCATATCTTAGCTTATCTGTTATTGTTACCTTTGCCTGACAGCTTCCGTAGATTCCTCCGTAGCTTATGGGATTTTAGTATTATATATGCATATGTAAATTATGTATTGCAGGGTACTAATCTACATCCTATAATCTATTTCTTATCGAAAATCTTTCATCTGATCGTACGAGATGAATCCCTCAACCAGTTCGAGTCCATCAGATTTCGATAGCTATTTCGATAGTTATTCCGACAGCTATTTCGATATGGATTTTCACTCGAGCTCCGAAAGCAGAGTAACCGGAATGAATCGATCAATTAGCCATCATCTATTCTGAATGAATTGGAGATGGGTTCGTAGTCGACTTAATCAATGGAAACGCGAAGAAGGCGATCATTTCCACTAACCAAATTCACCTCTTGACAATGAACCTAAAACGTTTACCGGCGAACCTGTTCGAGACACCATTTTCTCTCTCATTTCCAAAGTATCTCATCACGATCATATACTATCTCAGATTCTAAACCTCATTCATCCGCTCGTCCGAACCAACAATCATCCCGGTGTAATAGAAGAAGTTAACGAACTTCGCGCATAAGTTGTAGTCTTGGAAAATATGGTGCAAAACGTACCAGCTTCATCCAAATCACCGGCACCAACAGTACCACCAACAACCCAAATTTCAATATCACATGCCTCAACATCTCAATCTATACCTCGAGTATAATCATCATTCTACATGACATTCTACATCAGTTATCTTCGTTCGACATGGTGATTATGTAATCTCTAATGTTTTAGAGATTATTTATTCTAGTTCCAACTGAAAACTAAATGAGTTTAATATCATGTTAACTCATTAAATTCATGATTACATCTGAAGAAAATATATATGTATATATGTTTTCATAAAGATTGTAATTAAAAATTCTTTTGTACAAACTGTTAATAATAAAAATATTTTAACGTGTAGGTAATACCCGAGGAATATTTAAATTTCACATTAATAAGTTACACTGTATATTCTTCGAATCTGATTCAACAGTTATTCACTATCCTATTTACAACCACCGGGATACTTATCCGTTCACCAAAGAATAACTATTTTCATTCAAATTCAATTTCATATTTGAATTTTGACCTATCAGAATCCAACAAGTGGCATAATGAAGAAATAATGGACAAAATAAAAATTGATTAGAAACAGACTAATTAACAATATTAAATTTTATTAGGAAACCACGCTAACAAAATCCTAGCTAACTGTTCCTAGCTAACTGTTAATTCCGTATTACATTTTATTTATCGCAATTTATTTTATCGCAATTTATATTCTCGCAATTTTATTTATTGTCATTTAATTTCTGTTATTTACTTTACGCACTTTATTTATCGTCATTTAATTTCTGTTATTTATTTTACGCACTTTAAATATCGGGACACGTATACAAGGTTTTGACATATCATATCGACACATCTATATATATTATTTGGAATCACCATAGACACTCTATATGCAGTAATGATCGAGTTCTCTATACAGGGTTGAGGTTGATTCTATAATAATACATATACTTTGAGTTGTGATCGAGTCTGAGACATGTACACGGGTCACGATACGTATTAATTAATTCAAATATTATATATTAAACTATATATGAATGATTGCACTGTCAACTGTGGACTATCGACTGTGGACTAATAACATTGGACAATTAAAATGAATTAAAATATTGAATATAACATATGAAACTAAACAATTCTTCAAGTTTGCCACTTGATTTCGTCTTAAACCTCATTTGTATCTTCACGATTACATTCTGCGTTCAAACCTTTCATGATTCTTGAAAACACCTCAATCGATAGGATGAATCAACCGCACTTCATCTACGGAAGGAAAGATTTATGCATATAGTTATGCACCTGAGAAACTCTCGGCAATTGAGTAAAAGTTCAACACGTAGCCGCGTCAGATCCTTTGGCATTTATTAACAAAAACAACTTTGCGATCCCTTTTCAAAATTAGCCAATTTTGTCACAGCTCCAACAAGTCAACTTCGACTTTTCGTACGAAACAACCTTATTATAACGTTTATATATACGCGTGCTCTTTTATTGTTACCAGGTAACCTTTCATATTCCATCATATTACCATCAGCGTTTAATCATCTAAAAACACAATTCTCCTGAAACCACCTCGGATTAATAACCGATGATTCAGATATCATAGCATTAAATGCAGAGGAAACAGAAAAATGGTAGATGGTCTAAACGGACAAAAGTTTGATGATAAAGAAAGGAGTGTTAGGAACGCTCGATAGAAAATTGGGTATTGAAAAACATATTGAGTTACCCATGAAGGAGACCAAGGACAAATACAAGGACCAAATCCTATATTCAAAGGATTCAGGTAATTCTGGATCCGTTGAAATCTTTAGAGAATATCTTGCTCCGAAGTCATGTTAAAATCTTGCGGAAAATCTTTCTCCATCAACCGTCGAACTTAGAAATTCCAAAATATCATCATCAATATCTTTGATATTTCTGAAGATATTTTCATAAATATTCTCGTCCGAAATTATATACCTCTTCGTGCTTCCTGTGTATCAATATATTGGAAACATTCAATAGAAAATATAGTACCGAAAAGCAGATTATGCGAAACTATGAAGAAAGCCGTGGATAAATCACAAAGAATAAGTTTGACTTCAAAGAATCCAAATAATTCAATATCTGCTAAAGTCTATAGTGAATAACTTGCTCCTTACTCTAAACCCTTGCAGACAATAGTTTCTATCATCCTCTGATCTTAGATATTCTAAGATATTATCGTACCTTTCATTATAAATATCCTCCATATTTCTGGAGATATTTTGATAACTATTCTTATCTGAAATCATTAATCTTTTCGTGCTATCAGTATTACATCATATAGAAACTGTTAGTTTCTATATTCTGTAAATTTTTAAGCTTAAAATATGAATGTTATTGAAGTAATGATGGGAACTGATGCATGAGTTAGTATAATATAATGACACTTGATCAACGTGATTATATTACAGTAAGTCATGCTGAGTTTCTAAATGAAACGTGATGATTCACCGATCATAACGTCATCATGTGCCATGTTACATAACTCTTTCATCCTACTTAACTCCGTAACAAATCAAGAAAATGTATTCTTGATGGTTCTATCTTCCGTGATGTTGATAAATTTGAAAATCAAATCGTGCTATCACGTTCCTTCATGCTTAGAACATTATAATCATTCGAAACTCTATATCTATAAATTCTGGACCATTATTCGCTTGACTTGAAGTCGGGAAGAGAAAACAAAAGCATAGAGCTTTGAAATATAAGGGAGAATATAAAGTCCGATAACAACACATAAATTACAAACCGTGTATATCAATGTTTATCGCAACATAAAGACACGGGAGAATTAAAAACATTATAATCCCGAGGGCGAAGTAGAAGAAAGCAGATTCCTCTGGTGGAAGTTGGAAAAGGAGAATGATTGTTGCGATAGTAAGGATGAGGACAAGGATCAGAACTGGATTAATCATTTTTAGAATCTTTTGGATGTATGAACTAAGAAAGAAAGTATAAGAATGGTGAGAATAATGGAAAGGAAGAGCTTAATTTATACTGGAAATATCAGACGTAGTAATCTGGGCAGATCACCGTATTTAATTAAAGAGATCTTAATTTCCATAAATCCCGAAGAATCAGATTTTATAGATCTTCAAGATTTTCTTTAAATCCCTTAAATTCCGGAATTCAACCAAGGCAATGTCAAAAGTTAAGACGCGCCTTATTTTCTAAATTCAAACCTGACTAAGTCAAAAGTTAAAAACAAATCTTTGTTTCTCATTTCATCCTTTTGTGAATAGCTTCATTCGCACTCTTCGAATAATCGAATTATTTTTATCCATATTACTCAATGATGATAAAACTCAAGTTATCAACTCATATTCGTCAGGAAAACATATTTATTGTTAGCTATGATGACCTCACTCAAATTTCGGGACGAAATTTCTTTAACGGGTAGGTACTGTGATGACCCGGGAATTTCCGACCAAATTTAAACATAATCTTATATGATTCGACTCGATAAGCAAAGTCTATTAAACCGAGTCTCATTATGTTTGAACTATTTCATGATAACATTTGACCTTTAACTATTTCCGACGATTCACGAACCTTTAATTGTAACTAAGAATGTAAATATAAATAATTATATATAAAACTAATTATATTAGTATTAATGAACTATTAAGTAATTTTGTTATTATAAAAGATAACATTTAATAACTAAAGATTTTCATTTTGAATATATATAGTATATTGTATATAAATGATTCAAACATATTTTACCAACGTTATCAAAATATTAAAAGTACAATGTTATACTTTGTAGTTAATTGTTTAATATACATAATTAATCATCTACTCAACATTTAAAACATGATTTTATATATATGGTAGTATACATATATACATAAATATAACTATATATATATATGATTTTATACATAATTATTATATTATGTATATGTAGAAATTTATAATATATCTATGATGAAATAATGTACTATTTTAATAAATATATATAATACTTACATATATAAAACATTTATATTTTTCATAATTACATACATAAGTATAATATAATTAGTATGTAAATATGTAAATAAATATTATAATATATTTATATTAAAATGCATAAATATATAATATTCAGTATATGTTACAATACATATTACATAATTATTAAATATTACATAATAATAGATGATATTAATAAATTAAATTTAAATACAAATATAGTTGTTGTATTAATGTTATTTGTATCGTCAAATATCAATATTTGTATTCATAATATCACTTTATATCATATAAAGATGAAATTGGATGTATATATTAGATTATTATTACTAATATTATTATTATCGATAAAATATTAATATTATCATAATTAGTATGGTATTATTATTATTATTATTATTATTATTATCATTTTTACAATTATTATTATCATTAATATTATATTTATCATTATTATTAATTTTATTAATATTATTAGATATTAATAGTATTGTTATTATATATTATTATTATTAATTAAAAAAAACAGTAGGGATCTATATTATACGCGTGACCTCTGTATCCTTTATCTCTATTATTATTATTATTTTTAGTTTCTTTCCTGCTCCCAACTCGTGAACCTGTGTTGACATTTTCTCCATTTTTTATCAACCGATCTCTATTATTACAACATGATTATGTATAATTGCAAATCAAATAAAAAGGAAATCCAATGGGATTAAAGAGCACATCGATATTATTTTTTTTTCTTCTTCTCTGCACGCTCCAATTTTTTTTTTCTCTTAATTCAATTTCGAATAAAGTTTCAAAATCTAAAAATGCAGAAAGGTTAGAAATCTTTCTTTGAATCTATCTGCAAAATCTCAACTCTCAAATCTTTATATCGATCTTGAATTTTGAAGTCAAAGTTTAGTTTAAAAAAAAGTCAACAATTGTTCTTGAGACAAATTCGCGTCCGTGTATATGTTTCTGATCAAATTGACGATTCCAGTAGTTTTTATACATGTTTAGAAAACTATTTCGTGTTATAAACATTATCTATAATGTTATCTATTACGAAATCAATTTTTTTGTTTTGTTCCAAGAACCGACGCTGCAGTAGGCCTTTAGTATTTTTTTTTTATTTTAGAACCCAAATTATTTTTTTTTCTGTAATGTTTTGAAGCTTTAAAGGGAACCCCGATTTTGTTTTTTTTTTTGGTTATTGATGTTTTGTTGAATCCATGAGACTTGTGGAGAAGAAGAGGAATAGAAGAAAAACAGTTTATATATAAAATTTAAATTCGAGGTAGTTTTCTTTTCTAATTTTATTATTGTTATTATATATTAATTATTATTAGTATTATTATTATTATTGTGATTGTTTTGATTGTTATTGTTATTGTTATTATTAGTATCATACTTGTTATCATATTTGAAAGTATTATAGACATTACTATTATTATTATGATAGGTATTAATAATATTATTATTAGTAATAAACTTATCATTTTAGTATTTTATCATCATTAGGATTATGATTATGATTATCATTATTATTATTATGAAGGAAATAAAAATATATTATTATCATCAATATTAGAATTTGTACCGGTTTATAAATAATAGTATCATCAGTACATTTACAATTAATAATATCATATTTATCAGTATCATCATTAATATTTACTAGTATTATTATGATTATCATTTATCATTTTATAAATATTAGAACCCTTATTATTAACATAAGTATGGTATTAGTATTAATATTATTTTAGAGTTATTATTATTAGTATCATTAACAGTTATCATTTTCATTTTTTTGCTATTAGTATTATCATTATTAATAAAATTATTATTATTATTAGTAAATTATTATTATCTAAATTATTATTTTAACAAATAAATCTTTTGTACACTATATATATACTTATGGTATATACTAGGATTGTATTAATAATTCACATAACAAACTAATAAAATTTCATAAATACAATACTAACCACAAATATATGTATATAAATATATTAATGTCACTATTTATATAAACGTAAATCATTATAGATATATATACATAAAATCGATATATATATAAAATATAACTTAAAATATAATATAAGTATACGTTTAAAATAAAGGTTAGAATAAATTCTACAAAACTATAATATATAAATAATACATATTAATAAATGAAATTTTGTAACTCACATTATACGTATTAATATATACACAATTGATATAGGTTCGTGAATCCGAGGCCAACCCTGCATTGTTCAATGACGTCATATGTATTTTTACTACAAAATACAGTATCGTGAGTTTCATTTGCCTTTTTACCCTTTATATTTTTGGGCTGAGAATACATGCGCAACTTTTATAACTGTTTTACGAAATTGACACAAGTACGTGAAACTACATTCTATGGTTGGATTATCGAAGTCGAATATGCCCCTTTTTATTAAGTCTGGTAATCTAAGAATTAGGGAACAGACACCCTAATTGACGCGAATCCTAAAGATAGATCTATCGGGTCCAACAAGCCCCATCCAAAGTACCGGATGTTTTAGTACTTCGAAATTTATATCATGTCCGAAGGAGGATCCCGGAATGATGGGGATATTCTTATATATGCATATTGTTAATGTCGGTTACCAGGTGTTCAATCCATATGAATGATATTTTTGTCTCTATGCATGGGACGTATGTTTATGAGAAATGGAAATCTGAAATCTTGTGGTCTATTAAAATGATGGAAACGATTGTTTAAGTTAAACTAATGAACTCACCAACCTTTTGGTTGACACTTTAAAGCATGTTTATTCTCAGGTACGAAAGAAATCTTCCGCTGTGTATTTGCTCATTTTATAGATATTACTTGGAGTCATTCATGGCATATTTCGAAAGACGTTGCATTCGAGTCGTCGAGTTCATCAAGATTATTATCAAGTCAATTATAGTTGGATATATTATGAAATGGTATGCATGCCTGTCAACTTTCGATGTAATGAAAGTTTGTCTTTTCAAAAACGAATGCAATGTTTGTAAAATGTATCATATAGAGGTCAAGTACCTCGCGATGTAATCAACTGTTGTGAATCGTTTATAATTGATATGGACTTCGTCCGGATGGATTAGGACGGGTCTTCACACCCGGCCATGCGATCGCATGGGCTAGGGTTTCGGGCCACAGAGTGGGCTGCTACAGTACCGGACTCGATTTTTAATATATATATTTTTTTCTGTTTTTGCTGTAAAATATATTTATAAAATATATTTATAAATTAAATAAAACTTATATTTTTACAAACTAAAAAATAGAAATAAACAAACTTTATAAAACTTAAATATTTACCAAACTCTTAAAAATATTTATATTTTTGTTTTTCTTTTTATATTTTTGAATATTTAAAACGTATTTTTACAAAAGCGTATTTTTTTATAAAAGTAAACTAAAAAGAAAAATCTTTTTATATATATATATATATATATATATATATATATATTAGCGTTGCGCTTCCGGCTTTTAAGCTAGATGTTCTCCGGCAGTGGCGCCAAAAATACTTGATGTTAAAGCTAAGGGGTATAAAATACTATTAAATACGATACAATTTTACACAAGATATTTATTTATTTATAGAATAGATATACTTAAACCTTGCTACAACACTTATAGGCAGTGTACCTAATCGTACAGTAGTGTAGTTTTTAGTAAGTCCGGTTCGTTCCACATGGAAAATATTTAAACAAAGCTTAACGTTATATTAGTTTAATTTTATAAAAATACAAATATATAAATAAGTAATATTATTATTATAAAGGAGGTTTTTACCGTTTAATGACCGGTTTGTCGATTTTAAAACTTTAGTCGCAGTTAAAACCTAAATGTAAAATATTAAAAATAAATACAAGACTTAATTTAAAGCGTAAAGTAAATAACGATAATGAAATTGCGATAAATAAAAGTGCAATAAAATAAACTTGCGATAATTAAAAAGTACGATAATTAAAAGTGCAATTAAATACAATAACAATAAATAAAAGTGCGATAATTAGAAGTGCAATTAAATATAAAATAAAGAAAATTAAATATGAAATAAAAGAATTATGCTTATTTAAACTTCCGTAATCATGATGTTTGACGTGTTGATTTTAGTTTTATGCCCATGGGTTAATTGTCCTTTGTCCTGGATTATTTAATATGTCCGTCTGGTTTTTGTCCATAATAGTCCATCAGTCATAAATATAAAGTGCGAGTGTCCTCGTCAAATTATCCTTATACCCGAAGTTAAATATTCCAACTAATTGGGAACTTAAACTGTAACAAGATTTTAATACTTTGTTTAATAATTACACCAGGATGTCGACTGAGTGTAACCCAAGGTTTTAACACTTTGTTAAAAATTATGCCAAGTGTCCTTGTACATAATTTCACCCCTGTTTTAATAATTCTAGTGACTATTAATCCATTCCCGTGTCCGGTTAAATGAACGATTATTCGTACATATAAATACCCCGCCCATCATATCCGATCGAGTGTATATGGTTATTTATAGGGACGTCCAATTGTAAATCTTTATATTAAAATTAACAAATTATCATTTAGTTAAACAAATATAAAGCCCATTAATAACCCATAGTCTAATTTTCCACAAGTGTCGTTCTTTTGTCCAAACCCCAATTATGGTACAAAGCCCAATTACCCAATTTTAGTAATTAGCCCAACATCATGATTACTTCGCTTTAAATAAGCATAATAATAACTTAGCTACGAGACATTAAATTAAAAAGGTTGAACATAACTTACAATGATTAAAAATAGCGTAGCGTTACACGGACAGAATTTCGACTTACACCCTTACAACATTCGCTAACATACCCTTATTATTAGAAATTAAAATTAAAATTAAAATATAAATATATATATATAATTTACGTATGATGAAGAAGGAAAAAGATGTGTTTTTGTGGTGCACCAAAGCTCGATTTTTATAGGCATGTGGGCTGGAACTGTGCACCATGCGATCGCATGGATTTATGCCTTCCAGGCCATGCGATCGTATGGCCAGCTGGGGAGAGCCACATTTGGTTGTTATCTTCTGCCGACGTTTATTTAAAAATAATATAATATATATATTAATTTTAAGAATTAATTATATATTATAATATATTCATATGCATAGTTGACTTGTAATTTTTAGTCCGTTGCGTTGAGCGTTGAGAGTTGACTCTGGTCCCGGTTCCAGATTTTCGAACGTCCTTGCGAATAATTTTAATATCTTGTACTTTGCGTTTTGAATCTTGTACTCTTGTAATTTTGAGACGTTTCTTATCAATAATTGGAACCTTATTGATTGTATTTTGTACTTTTGAGCTTTTTGGTCGTTTGCGTCTTCAATTCGTCGAATCTGTCTTTTGTCTTCACCTTTTATTATTTAAACGAATATCACTTGTAAATAGGACAATTGCAACTAAAAGCTTGTCTTTCTTGAGGAATAATGCTATGAAATATATGTACGTAGGCGTAACGGAGATGATAAACACTAGGTTTGATTTGAGAACAATACCCACGAACATTACCCATAACCTCCATAGCTATAACTCATAATTTCCTTATCTCTATCCCGCTCGAAACCCATTTTGAAAGTGACATGCTCATAACCTCGTAGTAGTATTTTATTTATAATACTACTAATAATAATAATAAGATTAATAATAATAATATTAATCTTAATAATAATAATAATAATAATAATAATAATAATAATAATAATAATAATAATATAAATATAAATAATAGAGAGATCAGTGTTGTATATGTGTGTGTAAACGAACAGAAATCGACTGGAATTTATAGATGTCTCATGTCCAGCCTTCCCATGCGATCGCATGGGTTCACAGGCCTACAGCCATGCGATCGCATGGCCTCTGAATCTAGCTCACATTGTTTTTGTCCTAGAGCTTGTCGACTGTGATGACCCGGAAATTTCTGACCAAATTTAAACTTAATTTTTGTATGATTAACATTTCCGACACGATAAGCAAAGTCTGTAAAACTGAATCTCAAAATTTTTGAACTACTTTTATATATTTAAATACCCTTCGGTTATTTTCGACGATTCGCGAACAATTATATGTAAATAGATACATATATACTATAACTTGAAAAGTTAACAATGTATTAATTGTTTGATACCGTACATTAAACTTATTGGTTTAAATATCTATTTGAATATACATGATAAGTTGAAATACTTATTATTAAAATTTATTTATAAATAACTTCTAATGTGTATTTAAAAACTGATTTATGTATATTAAAAAGATATATACATATATATAATTTCAAGTTATTTAGTAAACGATAGTAACATTCGTTTATTGATTCGATTGATATTCAGATAAGTTAACTAAAGCGTTTAAGATGAACCAGTATGCTACAGTATTTTCAAATTGCTACAGTACCCAAAATGCTACAGTGTTTTCGAAAATCACTACTTGCTACAGTGAAATTGAATTTGCTGCAGTGAATTGCTACAGTAAAAATTGATTTATAGAAGTAAATGACCAAAACATTTGAAAGTTTAAGTTATACTATGAGTGGTATAGTTTATGAATAATTTAAGACTATATTTTGACAAAGGTACGATTCACGAAACGTAAAGTACAAGTTTTCTCAGCGTACGAAAGGGCGTTCGAAAAACCGGAACCGGGACATAAGTCGAGTGACAACGTACGACTTATCGGAACAAAAATTACAAGTCAACTATGCACGTGAATTTAATATAATATATAATTAATTAATTTAAATTATATATATTATATTTATATTTATTTTATATTATGTCGACAAGCTAGGAGCCAAAACAATGTGAGCTGTCCCTGGTCCTCATGCGAGTCGCATGGCCAGAAGGCCATTTCCATGCGAGTCGCATGACTCCAGATTTCAGGCCACATCTATAAATTTCAGTGTTTTCGCTCGATTTAAATCACACACATACACAAATATATATATACTCCGTAATATTATTTATTATTTATTATTATTATTATTATTATTATTATTATTATTACTAATAAGATTATTATTAATCTTATTATTATTATTTTTTTTATTATTATTAGTGTTATTATTTTTGCGATACAAAAATAATAATGTACAAAAAAATATATACGACGGAGTGATGTCCAAGTAATTTTCAAAACGAGTTTCCGAGCGAGCTAGAGCTAAGGAAAATATGGGTTATTGCCAAGGAAATTATGGGTAATGTTCGGGGGTGTTTTTGTGAATCAAACCTCGTGTTTATCATCTCCGATGCGTCTACGTGCTTTCCTACAATATTGTATATCAATATTAAACAGTGAGTTTCATATGATCCCTTTTACTCAATATATTTTTGGGCTGAGAATACATGCGACTGTTTATAAATACTGAAAATACTAGATTTATATGCGTGAGTTTCATATGATCCCTTTTACTCAATATATTTTTGGGCTGAGAATACATGCGACTGTTTATAAATACTGAAAATACTAGATTTATATGCGTGAGTTTCATTGCTCCCATTTTAATTGCTTTTGCAATATATATTTTTGGGCTGAGAATACATGCGCAGTTTTATAAACTGTTTTACTAAATGGATACAAATACTAAAACTGATTTTGTGTGAGTTTCATTTGCTCCCTTTTTAATTGCTTTTGCAATCTATATTTTTGGGCTGAGAATACATGCACTTTATTTTAAACGCAATGGATACAAGTACATACTAAATTCTACACCGAGTTTGAACCGAAAATCCCTTAGCTTTGGTAACTAGTAACTGCCGGTTATAAGAACTGGTGGGCGCGAGTAGTAGTATATGGATCCATAGGGCTTGATATCCCCGTCCGAGCTAGAGCACTAGCCTTTTAACGGACGTATGCTATTTGAGAAGCGTACACGTTGGTTTGCGTGTATTATTAAGATGATTATACAAAGGGTACAAATTATATATACGTTAAAGTTTAGTTACCAGGGTGCTCAATTTCGTAGAATATTTTTGATAAACGTTTCTGGATGAAACAACTGAAATCTTGTGATCCATCTTTATATACAGATTATACGAAACATTAAAACTATGAACTCACCAACCTTTGTGTTGACACTTGTTAGCATGTTTATTCTCAGGTTTCCTAGAAGTCTTCCGCTGTTTGCTTAGATGTTAGACAAGCTATGTGCATGGAGTCTTATATGACACATTTTTCAAGGAAATGCTGCATTCACCAAATCATCACCATGTATTTTATTTTGACTGCATTGTCAACGGAAATAATGTTGTAAACTATTATTCATGGTGATTGTCTATATGTAGAAATCATCAGATGTCAAAAACCTTTGATTTAAATATTCATTTATGGTGTGCCTTTTCAAAAGAATGCAATGTTTACAAAATGTATCATATAGAGGTCAAATACCTCGCAATGAAATCAATGAATGACGTGTTCGTCCATATGGATTTGGAGCGATCGTCACATCGACATATTTTTATATTAATATATAATATATATAATTTATATAAATTAATTATATATTATATTATATTCTCGTGCGTAGTGGACTTGTAAATTTTGTTCCGATAAGTCGTACGTCATCACTCGACTTATGTCCCGGTTCCGGTTTTTCGAATGTCCCTTCGTACGCTGAGAAAACTTGTACTTTACATTTTGTGACACGTACCTTTGTCAGAATATAGTCTTAAATTATCCCTAAACTATATCACTCGAAATATAACTTATACATTTGAGTGTTTTGGTCATTTACTTCTATAAATCAGTGTATTTAACTTTGTTTAATCCCAATCTAATGTCAAATGAGTGTTATCGTTGTTTACTAAATAAATTCGAAACCTCATATATATCCTTATATTAAAAGCTAATAATATTTTTAAGTTTTGAAACACATTTTTGCATAACACGTTACATAGATGTTTAACTGAAACAATTAAGTATAACGTTATACGTTTAATACTTTGTTAACGTTTTCAAGTCATATTCTCATAATAGACTTCATTACTTAATAAATCATCGTCTTGTTATTTACTACTATAATAGTATTATCAAACGTTTTATAACCAAGTTAATATATATTCAATATTCATAAACACGTTTTAAATACACGTCGCAAGTTATCCATACAATTAATATTCCAACTTATCATATATATTCAAATAGATATATAAACAAATAAATTTAATACAGTATCATACAATTAATACATTGTTACGTTATCAAGTTATAGTGTATATATATATATATATATATATATATATATATATATATATATATAATTGTTCGCGAATCATCGAGAACAACCGAAGGGTAATTGAATAATTAAAATTTTGAGAATCAACTTCATAAACTTTGCTTATCGTGTCGGAAACGTTAAAGATTAAGTTTAAATTTAGTCAGAAATTTCCGGGTCATCACAGTACCTACCCGTTAAAGAAATTTCGTCCCGAAATTTGAGTGAGGTCGTCATGGCTAACAATAAAAATGTTTTGATGACGAATATGAGTCGATAAATAGAGTTTTATCACTGTTGAATAATATGGATAAAACAATCCAATTACTCGAAGCGTATAAGAGAAGTTATCGTAAAAGAGTGAAATGAGATTAGAGATTTATCTTAACTCTTGATGTAGTAACAATTGATTTCCGAAATTTAAGGAATAGAAAATTTTCATAATCTAAATAAGATTTGATTCTTCGAAATTTAAGGAAATTAAGATTTCCTTTAAATGCGTAATCTGCCTCGATTGTTTTGTCTGATATTTTGCTATAAATTAACCACTTCCGTTTCATTATTTTCACCACTCCTACATCTTCTTCCTTATTTCATACTTCCAAAAGATTGTGAAATGCTTAATCCAGTTCTGATTCTTGATATTTTCTTGGCTATCGTATCCTTCATTCTTCTTTTTCATCTGCCACCAGAGGAAGTTATTTTCTTCTACTATTACCTTGGGGTTATAGTATTTTTCATTCTCCCGCGTCTTTATATTGCTATACGCATTGATATACACGATTTGTAATATATGTGTTGTTGTCAGGCTTTATATTTTCCCTTATATTTAGGAGCTCCATGCTTTCTTTTTTCCTTCCCGACTTCAAGTCAAGCGAATAATGGTCCAGAATTCGTAGGTATGAATTTCGGAATGAACATAATTAATGTTCTAAGAAAGAAACGGTAATAGCACAATCTGACTTGTCAAATTACCAGAATACCTCGAAAAAGGACCGAATCATTAAGAAAATATTTTCTTGATAGTTTAGAGGTTAAATAGAATGAAAGAGTTATGTAACATGGTTCATGATGAGGGTATGATCTGTGAACCTTTATCACGTTCCATTAGAAACTCAACATGACTTACTGTAATATAATCACGTTGATCATGTGTCATTATATTATACTAACTCATGCTTCAATTCCCAACACTACTTCAAAAACATCCATTTTTTGAAATTTTCAGGATTTAGAAACTAAAATAGTTTCTTTTATGATGTAATACAGATAGCGCAAAGAGATAAATGATTTCATATAAGAATAGTTGTGAAAATATCTTCAGGTATATCAAAGATATTTATAATGAAAGATACGATGATATCTTAGAATTTCTAATATTGAAGGATGATGAAGAAGATTTGTTCGTAAAGGTTTAGAGTCAGGAGCAAGGTATTCGTTAATGACTTCAGCAGACACTGAATCATTTGGATTCTTTGAAGGCAGGTTTAGTCTTTGTGATTTGTCCACAGCCTCCTTCATGGTCTGCTCAATCCGTTTTCCAGTTCCAAACCTTCTCTTTTTCGAGCTTTGCCAACACACTATTCTTTATCATCAAACTTTTGGCTGTTAAGGTTGTTTACAGTTTTTGCTGGTTCATCAGCATTTTTTCAAAATTCGGAGAACTAGTTTCGCAGTTTGGGGTGTTTTTCAGAAACTTCACATTCGAAGTATGTAAGTCTATAAGATAGACATTATATGTATATATATAACTGTTGGCGTAGAATTGCTACGAAATTCAAAATACAGATTGCTAATTCCTGGTAGTTGGTATGGCAATTACCGTTACAAGATGTGGATGAGTACATGATAGGGTTTCAATGAGTATAATAATTTTTCGGAAGGTCAGAGGTCAATGAAGTTGTTGGTAAATTTACTACTAATGTGGTGGAACATGAAAGGTTCCCCGGTAACAAGAACGTATATGTCAAAGTTACAATAAGGCTAAACTGAAAAGTCGAAGTTGACTAGTTGGAAGTGTGATAAAACTGGATACTTTGAAAAGGATTGCAAGATTATTTTCGGTAATAACAATGCTAAAGGATCTTTCACAGTTTTGAAGTCAAAGTATAGCTTTGAAAGATGTAGAGATCTAAGAATGATGTCACTTGTTAAATCTTGACTTGGATTCTGTTCTGTCAGAATATGTAATTGAATTTGTATGAAAACGATTGTATATCTTTTTGAGCTTTGTTAAAAAATTTTGAATCAAAGTTGAAGAATGTACAGTGTAGCATATTAATTGCGAACTTATATATTTCCCGAGTATTACCTACCCGTTAAATATTTCACAATTAATACTTTGTACAAAAGAATTTTTATTACCGGCTTTATGAAAATATATGTATGTATGTTTTCTTCAGATGTAACACATATTTAATGAGTTAATATCATATTAAGCTCATTTGATTTTTGGCTTGACTTAGAAATGATTAATCTTTAAAACATTAAAGATTACATAATATTTGTGTAGTATTTCGCTAATGTAATCGATACTTCATTATTTATTCTTATTCCTCGGTGAAGGATGTTGATGCTCGTGGAATTTTTGTGAACCTTACAAGGCACAGATGATGTTTCCTGGAAAGTTTCAAGTACATCGAAAATGAAAATGTAAAATCAATTATGTAATTGAATAATACACTTGGTTTATTATGAAATAGAATTCATTAAGTTGAAACAGAGATTGTAGTTAACAATGGTTAAGTTGTTAAGGAAGGATGTACATCATTGCATATTAGTAATATGAACTAACCAAGTAGTACCAACCAGTTAAGATTCACTTGTAATAGCTTAGTACGAAAAGATTTATTTTGATTTCAAAATTCATATATATTAAATATACATAAAATTTCTTCAGGGGAAATGAGTTAATACTTCATCGGTTATTGTTGCTGATATTTCTTGGTAACTATGGTGCGTATGACGTTGATGCTCGTGGAGCAGATTGTGAAGTTGAGGTTTGCGATGCGGTTGTTGTTGGTGGTGGTAATGGTACTGTTGGTGTTATTGTCGGTGGTACTGTTGATGCTGGTGATGCTGCTGGTGCTTGTAACCTTTGCACCATATTCTCCAAAGCCACTACCCGAGCGCGAAGCTCGTTGACTTCTTCTATTACACCGGGATGATTGTTGGTTCGGATGAATAAGATTCAGAATTTGAGATAGTATATTATCGTGACGAGATACTCTGGAAATGAGAGAGAAAATGGTATCTCGAACAGGTTCGCCGGTAAGTGCTTCAGGTTCTTCGCCAAGAGGGGAATGTGGTGGATGGAAGGGATCACCTTCTTCTTGTCTTCAATGATTAAGTAGGCTACGAACACATCCTCAATTCATCCAGAATAGGTGATGGGTGATTGGTTGATCCATTCCGGTTACACTGTCTTCAGAATTCAGGTGAATATCCATATCAGAATAGCTGTTGGAGTTTAAGGAATTTGAACTAGATGCGGGATCCATCTTGTATAATTAGGGAATTGATTTTTGATATGAATTATATAATAAAACTTAGATTGATATTCTTCAATACATAATTTACATATGTATATATAATACCAAAATCCCATAAATTACGGAGAAATTTTCGGAAGATGTCAGGAAAAGTTTACAGTAACAGATACGCTAAGATATGAATTTTTGTCTATACACTATTTATGCAATAAATGCAGAAAAACGTGTCTAGACTTAAGAACAGTGGCGACTTTAGGTGAAGTGAAGCGGGGTCCCGTGACACCACTAGTTTTTTGAAATTTATCATAAATTTTTTATTTTTTACGTATAGGACACCACTAAATATAATAATAGGACCCCATAAATTTTTAGAGATTATAGTTTAATAGTTTGAATTACTAAAGTGTTTGAAATTAACCCACTTATGATATGATTTTTATAGTATGAGCCACTAAATATATTAGATATAAAAATAAACAAACTTTTGTCCAATTCTAATTCTAATTCTTTTTGACTTCTTTCTATATCACATTTTTTACGGTTCTATCTTTAATCCTTCATCCTAGGTATGTCAATGGATAGGATATGGATCAGGTGAGGGCGTGAAGCCATATTCATATCCATTTAGTTTTTGTTTATCCATATCTATATCCATTTGAATTTAGTTCATCAATCTATATACATATTTAGTGGATTAAGCGGATTAATGGATATTCATTAGATATTTAAGAAATCTTACAATAATTTCAAATATATAATGAAAATAAAAGTGTAATATAACATGACTTAATTTACAAATCTTCCACCAGAATGTGTAATGTTTGTTTAAGAATAAACAATATTTGTTAAATTTACTATCAAACATATATTATGACATATTACGTGTAATATTTATGTTGAGATATACATGTTTTATTGTGAATACTCATGGTGAATGCATTATATGGTTGCAACTAAGATATATGTGTAACGGTATATATATTTGTAATAGTTATTGTATATTAGTCCCTAATCTCATCACTCATAACTACCTAACTTATTCTTTTTAAAAAAGTAAGGAGAAACTGCAATTTTAGAGCTAATGTTAATGTTATGCGATTCATATTGATAATAGGTTATAAAATTGCAATTTAAAATTGCTACTGTATAGGTCATTGCCTAAAATAATATTTTAAAATTGCTACTCTATAGGCCATTACTACTTTAAAATTGATACTGCATGTGCCATTAATTTCTAAACAACCTTATATTTTGCGAGTATTATTCAATTTTATGCTTGTGTTTTGGGCGCGACGCGACCCGACCCGATTTGACTCGACACATTCAATATTTTGTGCAAAAAGTTATCAAAAAATTTTTTGGGACCCCATTGAGTTTTGATCCTAGAATCGCCACTGCTTAAGAATGATAAGCATGTAATTTTCGACAAGAAATGATAAGCAAAACTTTTGACATGCAGACACGGTCGAAGTCCAGACTCACTAATGCATCTAAACAACTATCAGTTAGACACACTCATGCAAGACCTGGTTCGCTAGGACCAACTCTCTGATACCAACTGTGACGATCGCTCCAAATCTATATGGACGAACACGTCATTCATCGATTTCATTGCGAGGTATTTGACCTCTATATGATACGTTTTGTAAATATTGCATTCTTTTGAAAAGGAACACCATAAATGAATATTTAAACCAAAGGTTTTCGACATCTGATGATTTCTACATATAGACAATCACCGTAATATAATAGTTTACAATAGTACTTCCATTGATAATGCAGTCAAAATAAGATACATGGTGATGATTTGGTAAATGCAACGTTTCCTTGAAAAATATGCCATGTAAGACTCCATGCACATAGCTTGTCTAACATATAAGCAAACAGCGAAAGACTTCTAGGGAACCTAAGAATAAACATGCTAACAAGTGTCAACACAAAGGTTGGTGAGTTCATAGTTTTAATGTATCGTATAATCTGTATATAAAGGTGGATCACAAGATTTCAGTTGTTTCATCCAGAAACGTTTATCAAAATATTCTACAAAATTGAGCACCCTGGTAACTAAACTTAACGTATATATAATTTGTACCCTTTGTATAATCATCTTAATAATACACGAAAACTAACGTGTACGCTTCTCAAATAGCATACGTCCATTAAAAGGCTAGCGCTCTAGCTCGGATGGGGATATCAAGCCCCATGGATCCATATACAACTACTCGCGCCCATCAGTTCTTATAACTGGCAGTTACTAGTTACCAAAGCTAAGGAATTTTTGGTTCAAACTCAGTGTTGAATTTAGTATGTACTTGTATCGATTGCGTTTAAAATAAAGTGCATGTATTCTCAGCCCAAAAATATAAATTGCAAAAGCAATTAAAAAGGGAGCAAATGAAACTCACCTTAGCAGCATACAAAGTCGTTCAATAAAATGTGACCGAACTCGGATTACCAAATAACCGTAGATCTCAACCTAGAGAACATATGTTGGTCAATAAATGTCTATCAAGCTAGGTCAGCTCATAGTGTATCATAATCCTAATGCTCGAGATCGATATACAAAAGTTATCCAAAGTCGTTTCAAAAAGTCAATTTTGACAATAGTTCAACAAAACGAGACGTACCTTATATACGGATTCATTTACTCGGTTGGTAATATTCAAAAAATCCATTTTATCAATCTCGTAAACAAGTTGTTTAAATCTTAATTGCAGATTCAAAAGCAATTTCAATTAACGTCAATCATAATTCAGTTGATCATATCTTTTAATCCGTTCATCGAAACTATTCGATATCTAAATGAAAAGTTATTGATTTTTCACCAGCTTTCCAAAAACATGCATATCATATACCTTTTATCAGTAATATATGTATTAAATTCGTGATTCATCATAAATTGTTTAACGACAAAGTTTAGTATACAAGCATGCATAAACATATATACTCGAGCACTAGACATGGATACGCTATTAATATATAAAAGATAAGATATGAATGCTCACGTATCAATATTGAGATTCAATATTGCAGGAAAGTACGTAGGCGTAACGGAGATGATAAACACTAGGTTTGATTTGAGAACAATACCCACGAACATTACCCATAACCTCCATAGCTATAACCCATAATTTCCTTATCTCTATCCAGCTCGAAACCCATTTTGAAAGTGACATGCTCATAAACTCGTCGTAGTATTTTATGTATAATACTACTACTAATAATAATAAGATTAATAATAATAATAATAATAATATTAATTTTAATAATAATAATAATAATAATGATAATAATATAAATATAAATAATAGAGAGATCGGTGTTGTATATGTGTGTGTAAACGAACAGAAATCGACTGGAATTTATAGATGTCTCATGTCCAGCCTTCCCATGCGATCGCATGGGTTCACAGGCCTACAGCCATGCGATCGCATGGCCTCTGAATCCAGCTCACATTGTTTTTGTCCTAGAGCTTGTCGACATATTTTTATATTAATATATAATATATATAATTTATATAAATTAATTATATATTATATTATATTCTCGTGCATAGTGGACTTGTAACTTTTTTTCCGATAAGTCGTAGTCACTCGACTTATGTCCCGGTTCCGGTTTTTCGAATGTCCCTTCGTACGCTGAGAAAACTTGTACTTTACATTTTGTGACACGTACCTTTGTCAGAATATAGTCTTAAATTATCCCTAAACTATATCACTCGAAATATAACTTATACATTTGAGTGTTTTGGTCATTTACTTCTATAAATCATTGTATTTAACTTTGTTTAATCCCAATCTAATGTCAAACGAGTGTTATCATTGTTTACTAAATAAATTCGAAACCTCATATATATCCTTATATTAAAAGCTAATAATATTTTTAAGTTTTGAAACACGTTTTTGCATAACACGTTACATACATGTTTAACTGAAACAATTAAGTATAACGTTATACGTTTAATACTTTGTTAACGTTTTCAAGTCATATTCTCATAATAGACTTCATTACTTAATAAATCATCATCTTGTTATTTACTACTATAATAGTATTATCAAACGTTTTATAACCAAGTTAATATATATTCAATATTCATAAACACGTTTTAAATACACGTCGCAAGTTATCCATACAATTAATATTCCAACTTATCATATATATTCAAATAGATATATAAACAAATAAATATAATACAGTATCATACAATTAATACATTGTTACGTTATCAAGTTATAGTTAGTATATATATATATATATATATATATATATATATATATATATATATATATATATATAATTGTTCGCGAATCGTCGAGAACAACCGAAGGGTAATTGAATAATTAAAATTTTGAGATTCAACTTCATAGACTTTGCTTATCGTGTTGGAAACGTTAAAGATTAAGTTTAAATTTAGTCAGAAATTTTCGGGTCATCACACAAGGTCAACACAATACTCCTCCCGAAACTCTAGAACAAGCTCTTCAACGAAAGATAGTCACCACCGTGGGTGTAGCCGTGGCCGGTCACTTCTCCAACAACAACAACAACAATCATGGAGCCGGTGATTCAAATGAGGGGTGCTCCTACAAAAACTTCATGGAGTACAAACCTCCCACTTTCGATGGAACCGGGGGACCGGTTGCTCTCACCCGATGGCTCGAACAAACAGAAGCCATTTTTAGCATAAACGGTTGTCGGGACTAAGATAAGGTCAAGTTTTTCACCCTCACTTTCGCCGGTATTGCTCTCTCATGGTGGAACACGTATGTACAATCGGTGGGTATCGATGAAGCCCACACACTCTCTTGGACCGAATTAAGAGAAAGAATGATCACCGAATACTTCCCGCGCGAAGAGGCTCAAAGGCTCAAACAGGGGCCAATTAATCTAAAATTGGCCCGAAATGACCTCGAAGCTTATAATCAATGATTTGCCGAACTAGCCTCAATTTGTCCAAACCTCATGCCTCCCGGGCCCCAAGGAGTTGAATTTTACATGGATGGCCTCCCTAAGAGCATTTCCCACGGGGTAATGCCATCAAGACCCGCCAACCTACAAGAGGATGTGACGATGGCCCGCCGATTTATAAAAACGGCGGATGAAATTGAAGCGTCGGCACCAACGGCCGAGGACCAACCGGGTAACAACAAAAGAAAATGGGAAGCCTCTCCATCAAGTAACTACAATAACAACTTCACCAAGAAGCCTTTCACCCTCGACGATAAGAAAGGGTATGCTGGAAACCTACCTTTTTGTAACAAGTGCCATAAACATCATTATGGTGAATGTAGCTAACCATTTTGTAACAAGTGCCGCAACCATCATTATGGAAAATGTGGCAAGCCATTTTGCATCAATTGTCAAGGAAGTGGCCATGTGGCCCATGATTGTAAAAGTGTTGCCCCCGTCGGTAAAAAGGTGCCCAATGCACACAGAACAGGTGTTTGTTTCGAATGTGGCCAACCGGGTCATTTTAGGAATGCGTGCCCAAAGAAGAAAGCCAACCCCAAAGCACGCGGTTGAACTTCCAACATCAACGCCAAGGATGCCCGAGATGACAAGGAACTAGTCACGGGTACGTTCTCCTCAACAACTCTTAAGTTTCATGTTTATTCGATTCGGGTATCGTTAGACGTTTTATAACCAAGGCTTTGACTCGTACTCTTTGCACTTCACCACTTCCCCTAGACACTACTTATGCCATTCAAGTGACCGACGAAAAACTGTTACGTTAAACTTTGTGGGTAAAGAATTTGAATTCTGACTTGATACCTATAGAACTAGGGAGCTCGAAACCTATTCGTTAAGAAGAAATGTTTCCCTAAAATTATGTATAGATTATTGTGAACTAAGTAATTTCCGGTTGAGAACCGATATCCCCTTTCCCGTATCAATAACCCCTCGATCAATTACAAGGATCTCGTGTGTATTCCAAAATCGACCTCCATTCTGGTCATCATCAATTGAGGGTTAAGGGAGAAGGTATCTCTAAAATCACTTTCCGAACTCGCTACGATAGTTATAAATTTCTTTTAGTGCCGTTCAATTTATCTAAGGCTCCGTCCGTATTCATAGACCTCCTGAACCGCGTATGCAAACATATCTAGACAAATCCGTTATCATATTTATAGATGATGTCTAAATCTATTTAAGTAAATAAGAAAACGAACAACATCTCTGTCTTACACCCGAACTCTTGAGAAAAGAGCAACTCTATGCCAAAATCTACAAGTGTGAACTTTGTTTAAACAAAGTCCAATTTCTAGACCATGTTGTTAGTGGTCTAGGTATTACAATAAATCTAGCAAAAATCGAAGCCACACGTAATCGGGAAACCCTCATGACTCTGACTTGTATTCGTAAAATCTTAGATCTAGCCAGTTATTACCGAAGATTCATTTCCGAATTTTTCTCGTGTTGCTCGTCCTTTAACCTCGTTAGCTCAATAAGGGAAGAATTAAGCCTCTCCGTGTCCGAACCTTGAACGTGATTATTCACATCAACCAGATTAGCCAAATCTGTGTAACACAAAATGGAACTCAAATATGAAAATATTTCTACGTGAACGCCTGAAAGGCATCCTCTTTCGACTCGAAATCAAGGAAACTGAAATTCGTTATTTTGCCTGAAAAATTGGAACACTTAATTTTGGACCCCATCAATCTTCTCGTCATCACGTACCATGTTACATAACTCTGTTATTGCACCGTTACTGT
This sequence comes from Rutidosis leptorrhynchoides, assembly GCF_046630445.1. Lineage (NCBI taxonomy): Eukaryota > Viridiplantae > Streptophyta > Magnoliopsida > Asterales > Asteraceae > Rutidosis > Rutidosis leptorrhynchoides. The sequence goes on along the minus strand of NC_092341.1, from coordinate 357,743,587 downwards.
CTGATATTATTGGAATTTAAGATAACACACAATCCAAGGATACCTCCTTCTTCTTTGACTTAACGTCCTTGTGCTTTCATGACCCGTCCTAATCCATCTGAACGAAGTCCATATCGATTACAAATGATTCACAATTGTTGATTACATCGTGAGGTACTTGACCTCTATATGATACGTTTTACAAACATTGCATTCGTTTTTTTTTAAAAGACAAACTTTCACTACAACGAAAGTTGACGGCATGCATACCATTTCATAATATATCCAACTATAATTGACTTAATAATAATCTTGATGAACTCAATGACTCGAATGCAACGTATTTTGAAATATGTCATGAATGACTCCAAGTAATATCTCTAAAATGAGCAAATACACAGCGGAAGATTTCTTTCATACCTGAGAATAAACATGATTTAAAGTGTCAACCAAAAGGTTGGTGAGTTCATTAGTTTATCATAAATAATCATTTCATAATTTTAATAGACCACAAGATTTTCATTTCTATTTCTCATAAATATACGTCCAATGCATAGATACAAAAAATAATCATTCATATGGATTGAACACCTGATAATCGACATTAACAAGATGCATATAGAATATCCCCATCATTCCGGGACACCCATCGGACATGATAAATTTCGAAGTACTAAAGCATTCCAAATTTCAGAATGGGGCTTGTTGGGCCCAATAGATCTATCTTTAGGATTCGCGTCAATTAGAGGTGCACTAATTCTCAAAATTAGTGATGTTCCCTAATTCTTAGATTACCAGGCTAAAAGGGGCATATTCGGCTTCGATCCATTTAACCATATAATGTAGTTTCAAGTACTTGTGTCTATTTCATAAAACATTTAAAAAGCACATGTATTCTCAGTCCCAAAAATATATATTGCAAAAGCATTTAAAAAGGGAGTAATGAAACTCACGATACTGTATTTTTTAGTAAAAATATATATGACAACATTGAACAAGTGTAGGGTTGGCCTTGGATTCACGAACCTATATCATTCATATATATATATATATATATATATATATATATATATATATATATATATAATGGGGTTTTATCATCATTGAGTAATATGGATAAAACAATTCGTTTATGTGAAGAGTACGAGTGAAGCTATCATAAAAGAATGTAATGAGCAAATGTAGATTCATCTTAACCAGTGACGTAGTCACGGTTGATTTCTGGAATTTAAGGGTTTTAGAGAAAATATTCGTAATCTTTAAAACATTTGATTCTTCGGTGATTAAGGGAATTAGGATCTCCATTGATTAAATGCAATAATCTATTTTGGTTGCTCTGTCGGACATTTCACTATAAATCCACTCCCTTTGTTTCCTTATTTCCACAATTCATACCTTCTATTCTTTCTTTTCCGACTTTAAGTCAAGTGAATAATGGTCCAGAATTCGTAGGTATGAAGTTTCGAATGAACATGACTAATGTTCTAAGAAAGAAACGGTAATAGCACGATGTTGATTGATTAATTTATTAGAATTCAACAGAAAAGATAGAACTATCAAAAAGATATGTTCTCGATATGTTTGGAGATTAAGTAGAATGTAAGAGTCGTGTAAAATGGCACATGATGACGTTATGATCTGTGAATCATCACGTTCCATTAGAAACTCAGCATGACTTACCGTAATATAATCATGTTGATCAAGTGTCATTATATTATACTAACTCATGCTTCAGTTCCTATGACAACCCGGAAATTTTTGACCAAATTTAAACTTTATCTTTAAATGATTTAATGTTTTCGACACGATAAGCAAAGTCTGTAATGTTGAGTCACGAAAGTTTTGGAACTATATTCATGTAATCAATTATTCTTTGACTGTTCACGAAGATTCACTGTGATGACCCGGAAATTTCTGACCAAATTTAAACTTAATCTTTAACGTTTCCGACACGATAAGCAAAGTCTATGAAGTTGAATCTCAAAATTTTGAATTATTCAATTACCCTTCGATTGTTCTCAATGATTCGCGAACAATTATATGTAAATAGGTACATATACTATAACTTGAAAACATAACAAAATGTTAAGTAAATGATAATGTGCATTAAATTTATTGGTTTGATTATCTGATTGATATATTCAACTACGGAATTAAAAGATTATGCCAAACGATTGAATTAAAAGATATTTAATGAGTCCCTTAAGGATTATGATATTATTACAGGTCTCTGTTGTGAGGTCCACGTTGATTTGGGAAATCATTCATTCTTAACGGTATTCAGAATAAATGGTAAAGTGTTTGTTTAAATAACGTAATTTGGACACATACAAAAATAAGGAATATTAACTGTTGGAATTAGATATATGAATAACTTGTGATATGTATTTTAAAACGTGTTTATTAATATTGAAAATATATATTTAACAATACGATAAAATATAATATTAACTTGATCATTAAAATGAATTGTTATTATATGTTTATTAACAAATAGCGAGACGATGATTTATAGCAGTAAATGACCAAAATACTCGAAAGTTTAAGATATACTTTGAGTGGTATAGTTTAGGGATAATTTAAGGTTATATTTTGACAAAGGTACGTGACACGAAACGTAAAATGCAAGTTTTCTCAGCGTACGAAAGGACATTTGAAAAACTGGAACCGGGACATAAGTCGAGTGATGACGTACGACTTATCAGAACAAAAATTACAAGTCAACTATGCATGTGAATTTAATATAATATATAATTAATTATATAAATTAAATATATTATATATATAATATAAAATTATGTCGACAAACAAGAAGTTAAAAATTTGTGAGCTGTCCCAGGGTGCCATGCGATCGCATGGCCTTGAAGCACAAATCCCATGCAATCGCATGTGGTACTTTTTCAGAAAAGGTTCTATAAATTGCTCGACTTTAGGCTCAGTTTTCACACTTCTTTCTCTAATCATATATTACTCCGTATTTATTTTATTTATTATTATTATTATTATTATTATTATTATTATTATTATTATTAAGATTAATATTATTATTAATCTTATTATTATTAATATTATTAATTAGTATTATACATAAAATGCTACGACGAGGTTATGAGCGTGTCACTTTCAAAATAGTTTTCAGGCGGGATAGAGCAAAGGAAAATTATGAGTTATTGCCAAGGAGGTTATGGGTAATGTTCGGGGGTATATTTGTGAATCAAACCAAGTGTTTATCATCTCCGTTACGTCTACGTACTTTCCTACAATATTGAATCTCAATACTGATACGTAAGCACTCATATCTTATCTTTTATATATTAATTATGTATCCATGTCAAGTGCTCGAGTATATATATTTATATCTGCTTGTATGCTAAATTTTGTCGTTAAACAGTTTATAATGAATCACTAATTAAATACATATATTACTGGTAAAAGGTATATGATATACATGTTTTTGGAAAGCTGGCGAAAAATCAATAACTTTTCATTTAGATATCAAATAGTTTCAATGAACGGATTAAAAGATATGATCAACTGAATTATGATTGACGTTAATTGAAATTGCTTTTGAATCTGCAATTAAGATTTAACAACTTTTTTACGAGACTGATAAAGTGAACTTTTAAATATTACTAACCGAGTAAATGAATCCTTATATAAGGCACGTCTCGTTTTGTTGAACTATTGTCAAAATTGACTTTTTGAAATGACTTTGGATAACTATTATATGTCTATCTCGAGCATTAGGATTGTGATACACTATGACCTGACCTAGCTTAATAGACATTTATTGACCAACATATGTTCTCTAGGTTGAGATCTACGATTAATTGGTAATCCGAGTTTCGGTCACATTTTGGTGAACAACTTTATATGCTGCTAAGGTGAGTTTCATTGCTCCCTTTTTAATTGCTTTTACAATATATATATTTTTGGGCTGAGAATACATGCAATTTATTTTAAACGCAATGGATACAAGTACATACTTAATTCTACACTGAGTTTGAACCGAAAATCCCTTAGCTTTGGTAACTAGTAGCTGCCAGTACATAGGATATGGACTGGTGGGCGCGAATAACAGTATATGGATCCATAGGGCTTGACATCCCCGTCCGATCTAGAGCGCTAGCCTTTTAACGAACGTGTGTTATTTGAGTTTAGGACACGTTGGTTTGCGTGTATTAAAATGAATGGGGTATTTATCATTATAACGTTAAAGCTTAGTTACCAGGGTGCTCTGTTACGTAGAATCTATTGACAAACTTTTGATAAACGTTTCTGGATGAAACAACTAAAATCTTGTGATCCACTTTTATATACAGATTATGCGAAATACTAAAACTATGAACTCACCAACCTTTGTGTTGACACTTGTTAGCATGTTTATTCTCAGGTTTCCTAAAAGTCTTCCGTTGTTTGCTTATATGTTAGACAAGCTATGTGCATGGAGTCGTACATGGCATATTTTTCAAGGAAACGTTGCATTCACCAAATCATCACCATGTATCTTATTTTGACTGCATTGTCAACGGAAGTACTATTATAAACTATTATTTACGGTGATTGTCTATATGTAGAAATCATCACATGTCGAAAACCTTTGATTTAAATATTCATTTATGGTATGCCTTTTCAAAAGAATGCAATGTTTACAAAACGTATCATATAGAGGTCAAATACCTCGCAATGAAATCGATGAATGACGTGTTCGTCCATATGGATTTGGAGCGATCGTCACAGTTGGTATCAGAGCGTTGGTCCTAGTGAACCAGGTCTTGCATTAGTGTGTCTAACTGATAGTTATTAGGATGCATTCGTAAGTCTGGACTTCGACTGTGTCTGCATGTCAAAAGTTTTACTTATCATTTCTTGTCGGAAATTACCTGTCTATCGTCTTAATTCTAAACGCGTCTTATTGCATTGATTGCATAGATAGAGTATAAACAAAATTCATATCTTGGCATATCTATTACAGTAAACTTTGCCTGACAGCTTTCGAAAGTTCCTCCGTAATTTACGGATCCCTTGTATTATATATAGGTATTCTATGTAATTAGAATATCATCCAATATCCAAAAATCATTTCATATCAAAAATCCTTTATCCAAACCGTGTAAGATGAATTTCGCATCTAGTTCGAATTCCTCAGATTCCGACAGCTATTCCGATATGGATTTCCACTCGAGCTCCGAAAGCAGCGTAACCGGAATGAATCAACCAATTAGCCATCATCTATTCTGGATGAATTGGGGATGGGTTCGTAATCTACTTAATCAGTGGAGACAGGAAGAAGGCGATCCCTTCCATCCACCACATTCACCTCTTGGTGAAGAACCTGAAGCACTTACCGGCGAAACCGTTCGTAACACCATTTTCACCCTCATTTCCAGAACAACTCACAACGACTACGTAATATCCAATATTGTAAATCTTATTCATCCGCTTGTCCGAACCGCCAATCATCCGGGGGTAGTAGAAGAAGTCAACGAGCTTCGTGTAGTGACCCGAACTTTTCCATGTTTATATATATTAATTGAGATTGATATTTACATGATTAAATGTTTCCAACATGTTAAGCAATCAAACTTGTTAAGACTTGATTAATTGAAATATGTTTCATATAGACAATTGACCACCCAAGTTGACCGGTGATTCACGAACGTTAAAACTTGTAAAAACTATATAATGACATATATATGGATATATATATATAGTTAACATGATATTATGATAAGTAAACATATCATTAAGTATATTAACAATGAACTACATATGTAAAAACAAGACTACTAACTTAATGATTTTTAAACAAGACATATATGTAACGATTATCGTTGTAAAGACATTTAATGTATATATATCATATTAAGAGATATTCATACATGATAATATCATGATAATATAATAATTTAAAATCTCATTTGATATTATAAACATTGGGTTAACAACATTTAACAAGATCGTTAACCTAAAGGTTTCAAAACAACATTTACATGTAACGACTAACGATGACTTAACGACTCAGTTAAAATATATATACATGTAGTGTTTTAATATGTATTCATACACTTTTGAAAGACTTCAAGACACTTATCAAAATACTTCTACTTAACAAAAATGCTTACAATTACATCCTTGTTCAGTTTCATCAACAATTCTACTCGTATGCACCCGTATTCGTACTCGTACAATACACAGCTTTTAGATGTATCTACTATTGGTATATACACTCCAATGATCAGCTCTTAGCAGCCCATGTGAGTCACCTAACACATGTGGGAACTATCATTTGGCAACTAGCATGAAATATCTCATAAAATTACAAAAATATGAGTAATCATTCATGACTTATTTACATGAAAATAAAATTACATATCCTTTATATCTAATCCATACACCAACGACCAAAAACACCTACAAACACTTTCATTCTTCAATTTTCTTCATCTAATTGATCTCTCTCAAGTTCTATCTTCAAGTTCTAAGTGTTCTTCATAAATTCCAAAAGTTCTAGTTTCATAAAATCAAGAATACTTCCAAGATTGCAAGTTTACTTCCAAGTTTTCTAAATCCATTCCAAGTAATCATCCAAGATCAAGAAACCTTTGTTACTTACAGTAGGTTATATTTCTAATACAAGTTAATAATCATATTCAAACTTTAATTCAATTTCTATAACTATAACAATCTTATTTCGAGTGGAAATCTTACTTGAAATTGTTTTCGTGTCATGATTCTGCTTCAAGAACTTTCAAGCCATCCAAGGATCCTTTGAAGCTAGATCTATTTTTCTCATTTCCAGTAGGTTTATTCAAGGAACTTAAGGTAGAAATGATGTTCATAACATCATTCGATTCATACATATAAAGCTATCTTATTCGAAGGTTTAAACTTGTAATCACTAGAACATAGTTTAGTTAATTCTAAACTTGTTCGCAAATAAAAGTTAATCCTTCTAAATTGACTTTTAAAATCAACTAAACACATGTTCTATATCTATATGATATGCTAACTTAATGATTTAAAACCTGGAAACATGAAAAACACCGTAAAACCGGATTTACGCCGTCGTAGTAACACCGCGGGCTGTTTTGGGTTAGTTAATTAAAAACTATGATAAACTTTGATTTAAAAGTTTTTATTCTGAGAAAATGATTTTTATTATGAACATGAAACTATATCCAAAAATTATGGTTAAACTCAAAGTGGAAGTATGTTTTCTAAAATGGTCATCTAGACGTCGTTCTTTCGACTGAAATGACTACCTTTACAAACACAACTTGTAACTTATTTTTTTGACTATAAACCTATACTTTTTCTGTTTAGATTCATAAAATAGAGTTCAATATGAAACCATAGCAATTTGATTCACTCAAAACGGATTTAAAATGAAGAAGTTATGGGTAAAACAAGATTGGATAATTTTTCTCATTTTAGCTACGTGAAAATTGGTAACAAATCTATTCCAACCATAACTTAATCAACTTGTATTGTATATTATGTAATCTTGAGATACCATAGACACGTATACAATGTTTCGACCTATCATGTCGACACATCTATATATATTTCGGAACAACCATAGACACTCTATATGTGAATGTTGGAGTTAGCTATACAGGGTTGAGGTTGATTCCAAAATATATATAGTTTGAGTTGTGATCAATACTGAGATACGTATACACTGGGTCGTGGATTGATTCAAGATAATATTTATCAATTTATTTCTGAACATCTAACTGTGAACAACTAGTTGTAGGTTACTAACGAGGACAGCTGACTTAATAAACTTAAAACATCAAAATATATTAAAAGTGTTGTAAATATATTTTGAACATACTTTGATATATATGTATATATTCTTATAGGTTCGTGAATCAACCAGTGGCCAAGTCTTACTTCCCGACGAAGTAAAAATCTGTGAAAGTGAGTTATAGTCCCACTTTTAAAATCTAATATTTTTGGGATGAGAATACATGCAGGTTTTATAAATGATTTACAAAATAGACACAAGTACGTGAAACTACATTCTATGGTTGAATTATCGAAATCGAATATGCCCCTTTTTATTAAGTCTGGTAATCTAAGAATTAGGGAACAGACACCCTAATTGACGCGAATCCTAGAGATAGATCTATTGGGCCTAACAAACCCCATCCAAAGTACCGGATGCTTTAGTACTTCGAAATTTATATCATATCCGAAGGGTGTCCCTGAATGATGGGGATATTCTTATATATGCATATTGTTAATGTCGATTACCAGGTGTTCACCATATGAATAATTTTTATCTCTATGTATGGGATGTATATTGAAATATGAAATCTTGTGGTCTATTGTTACGATTTGATATATATAGGTAAAACCTATAACTCACCAACATTTTTGTTGACATTTTAAGCATGTTTATTCTCAGGTGATTATTAAGAGCTTCCGCTGTCGCATACTTAAATAAGGACGAGATTTGGAGTCCATGCTTGTATGATATTGTGTAAAAACTGCATTCAAGAAACTTATTTTGTTGTAACATATTTGTATTGTAAACCATTATGTAATGGTCGTGTGTAAACAGGATATTTTAGATTATCATTATTTGATAATCTACGTAAAGCTTTTTAAACCTTTATTGATGAAATAAAGGTTATGGTTTGTTTTAAAATGAATGCAGTCTTTGAAAAACGTCTCATATAGAGGTCAAAACCTCGCAACGAAATCAATTAATATGGAACGTTTTTAATCAATAAGAACGGGACATTTCAGTTGGTATCTGAGCATTGGTCTTAGAGAACCAGAATTTTGCATTAGTGTATCTTATCGAGTTTGTTAGGATGCATTAGTGAGTCTGGACTTCGACCGTGTTTAATTGAAAAATGATTGCTTAACAAATTTTGTTGGAAACTATATATTTTTAACATGTGAATATTATGTGATATATTAATCTCTTAACGCGTTTGATATTATGTGATAGATGTCTACCTCTAGAACAAGTCCCATTGACTCACCTAATAATAACGAAGAGTCGAATATATATTGGACTGATTCATAAGTTCCCGAAGAGGAACCAGAAGAAGAATCAGAACCGGAAGAGGAGGAACCGGAGGAGGAAATAGAACCGGTGGGTGAAATAATAAAACGGTTAAGTAAAAGAAAATCCTCAATCAACCGACCAAGGTTAATTATGGTCAATGGTGTTTCCGCCAAGGAAGCAAAATATTGGGAGGATTACCAATTCTCTGATGAATCGGATTCCGACGAGAATTCTGATGATGTTATAGAAATTACCCCAACTGAATTTAAAAAGGCAAAAGAAAATAATAAGGGAAAGGGCATAAAAATAGAGAAATCTAATTCCAACCCCGATGAACTTTATATGTATCTTCAACCCCCGAAGTCCTTAAGTTGTAACAATGACCCGGGAACCTCTAAACCACCAGGTTTTTCTAAACCGTTGTGGAAAACGACAGCTAGTATTAGGGGAACATCATATATCCCTAGAAACTTGGCAAAACGAACCAAAACTGAAGAAGAAGAAACGAGCGAGTCGGAATAAGATAGTTGTATTCGTGTGGTGTAATATATGTAATATAGTGTGCTATATGTAAAAATTGCTTGTATTAATAAGTATTTTTTTATGAATCTAACTCTTGTCTATTTTACAGTTTAAAAACACATAATGGATAGACAACCCAATATTTTAAGAGACCTACCCGGAGACATGATTGATGAAATCTTGTCTAGAGTCGGTCAGAATTCCTCGGCACAACTATTTAAGACGAGATCAGTTTGTAAGACATTCGAAGAACGTTCCAAGAATGCCTTGGTTTATAAAAGGTTTTCGTTCGAAAGATGGGGGATATCACATTGGGAAATCCATAAGTTACGATGTGTTTACTTTGACGCATATATTGCGGGGAACCCAAATGCTATTTTACGCAATGGGTTAAGAAATTATTTTGACTCAATATATCTGAATATAGGACTTCGTGATTTAGAAAAAGCGGCTAACATGCAACATAAAGAAGCATGTTATGCTTACGGGTTAGTAATGTTCGCTTCTCACCAAAGTGAGAACAAGAACATCGGGCTACAACTATTAAACAAAACATTCCCACAAGTGACGGAGTCGGTAATTGGGGTAAGAAATGAGGTTTTTAGATTGTTACGGGACTGTTGGACATTACGTAACCTTCATCCTTTTGACGACGTTACAACACGTTGTCATACTATCGGTCACAACGGTTACGTTCCACAAGACCAAGGATGGGAAGTAGTATTAGTAAAACCAGAATGCATGACTTGTTTCTGGACGTATGAATTACATGTCTTTGTTGCCTTTGCTGAACGCCTTATTTATTAACTATAATTATCTTCGCAACTACTTTGTATCAAAGTTTTATGTGCTATATTTCATGCTATATGTAAAATAGCAGTATTGTAAGTTTGCAAGTTATTGTATAAAGGTTTGAATATGATATATATATTTTTTTGTGATTAATTTTTCATATAGAATTGTAGTAGTTGAAATGGTATGTTAGCTACTAAGTATGAACTTAACGGGTAGGTACTACCCGAATTAAAGAGTATAAAACGCTAATATGAAGAAAGAGCTTTTATAAATAAGTTCATATTACGCTACGAAATACTATTGACTACTCTTGATATTCTATATGATTAACTCGTTTCATTTGACTATTTTGAAGGAAATGGCACCGAATACTCGACACACCTTGAATATGAGTGAAGAGGAATTTCGTGCCTTTCTTGCTTCAAACATAGCCACAGTACAGGCCGCGCTACATACCAACAATAACCTTAGATCTAGCAGTACAGGAAATCGTGTAGGATGCACCTACAAAGAATTCACTGCCTGCAAACCTTTGGAATTTGATGGAACCGAAGGACCGATCGGATTGAAACGGTGAACCGAGAAGGTCGAATCGGTGTTTGCCATAAGTAAGTGTACTGAAGAGGACAAAGTGAAGTACACTACGCATACCTTCACAGGTTCTGCGTTAACATGGTGGAATACCTATCTAGAGCAAGTGGGACAAGATGATGCGTACGCACTACCGTGGTCAGCATTCAATCACTTGATGAACGAGAAGTACCGTCCTAGAACCGAGGTCAATAAGCTCAAGACAGAACTTAGAGGGTTACGAACCCAAGGATTTGATATTACCACGTACGAAAGACGATTCACAGAATTGTGCCTATTGTGTCCGGGAGCGTTCGAAGATGAGGAAGAGAAGATCGACGCGTTTGTGAAAGGATTACCGGAAAGAATCCAAGAAGATATAAGTTCACACGAGCCCGCCTCCATACAACAGGCATGTAGAATGGCTCACAAACTAGTGAACCAGATTGAAGAAAGAATTAAAGAACAGACTGTTGAAGAGGCCATTGTGAAGCAAGTCAAAAGAAAGTGGGAGGAAAACGGTGATAAGAATCACCAATACAACAACAACAGCAATTACAACAATAATCGCAACAACTATCCCAACAATCGCAACATTAATCGCAACTACAACAAATAGCCCAACAACAACAACAACAACAACAACTACAACAATCATCCCAACAACAATAATAACCGCAACAACAACAACAATCAGAAGCAGCTATGCCAAAGGTGTGAAAAGTATCACTTGGGGTTCTGCACCAAATTTTGCAACAAGTGTAAAAGAAATGGTCATAGTGCGGTGAAGTGTGAGGTCTACGGACCAGGGGTTAACAGAACGAAAGGAACAAATGGTGTCGGAACGAGTAATGGCGGAGCAAGTAGTGTCGGAGCAAGTTATGCCAATGTAGTTTGTTATAAATATGGAAAACCGGGCCACATTATTAGAAATTGCCCGAACCAGGAGAACACGAATGGACAAGGCCGCGGAAGAGTTTTCAATATTAATGCGGCAGAGGCACAGGAAGACTCGGAGCTTGTTACGGGTACGTTTCTTATTGACAATAAATCTGCTTACGTTTTATTTGATTCGGGTGCGGATAGAAGCTATATGAGTAGAGATTTTTGTGCTAAATTAAGTTGTCCATTGATGCCGTTGGATAGTAAATTTTTACTCGAATTAGCAAATGGTAAATTAATTTCAGCAGATAATATATGTCGGAATCGAGAAATTAAACTGGTTAGCGAAACATTTAAGATTGACTTGATACCAGTAGAGTTAGGGAGTTTTGATGTGATAATCGGTATGGACTGGTTGAGAGAAGTGAAAGCAGAGATCGTTTGTTACAAAAATGCAATTCGCATTATACGAGAAAAAGGAAAACCCTTAATGGTGTACGGAGAAAAGAGCAACGCAAAGTTAAATCTTATTAGTAACCTGAAGGCACAAAAACTAATAAGAAAAGGTTGCTATGCTGTTCTAGCACACGTTGAGAAAGTACAAACTGAAGAAAAGAGCATCAATGATGTTCCCATCGCAAAAGAATTTCCCGATGTATTTCCGAAAGAATTACCGGGATTACCCCCACATCGATCCGTTGAATTTCAAATAGATCTTGTACCAGGAGCTGCACCAATAGCTCGTGCTCCTTACAGACTCGCACCCAGCGAGATGAAAGAACTGCAAAGCCAATTACAAGAACTTTTAGAGCGTGGTTTCATTCGACCAAGCACATCACAGTGGGGAGCTCCTGTTTTTTTTGTCAAGAAGAAAGATGGTACATTCAGGTTGTGTATCGACTACTGAGAGTTGAACAAACTTACCATCAAGAACCGCTACCCACTACCGAGAATCGATGACTTATTTGATCAACTACAAGGCTCGTCTGTTTATTCAAAGATTGACTTACGTTCTGGGTATCATCAAATGCGGGTGAAAGAAGATGATATTCCAAAGACTGCCTTCAGAACACGTTACGGTCATTACGAGTTTATGGTCATGCCGTTTGGTTTAACTAATGCACCAGCTGTGTTCATGGACCTTATGAACCGAGTGTGTGGACCATACCTTGACAAGTTTGTCATTGTTTTCATTGATGACATACTTATTTACTCAAAGAATGACCAAGAACACGGTGAACATTTGAGAAAGGTGTTAGAAGTATTGAGGAAGGAAGAATTGTACGCTAAATTTTCAAAGTGTGCATTTTGGTTGGAAGAAGTTCAATTCCTCGGTCACATAGTGAACAAAAAAGGTATTAAGGTGGATCCGGCAAAGATAGAAAATGTTGAAAAGTGGGAAACCCCGAAAACTCCGAAACACATACGCCAGTTTTTAGGACTAGCTGGTTACTACAGAAGGTTCATCCAAGACTTTTCCAGAATAGCAAAACCCTTGACTGCATTAACGCATAAAGGGAAGAAATTTGAATGGAATGATGAACAAGAGAAAGCGTTTCAGTTATTGAAGAAAAAGCTAACTACGGCACCTATATTGTCATTGCCTGAAGGGAATGATGATTTTGTGATTTATTGTGACGCATCAAAGCAAGGTCTCGGTTGTGTATTAATGCAACGAACGAAGGTGATTGCTTATGCGTCTAGACAATTGAAGATTCACGAACAAAATTATACGACGCATGATTTGGAATTAGGCGCGGTTGTTTTTGCATTAAAGACTTGGAGGCACTACTTATATGGCGTCAAAAGTATTATATATACCGACCACAAAAGTCTTCAACACATATTTAATCAGAAACAACTGAATATGAGGCAGCGTAGGTGGATTGAATTGTTGAATGATTACGACTTTGAGATTCGTTACCACCCGGGGAAGGCAAATGTGGTAGCCGATGCCTTGAGCAGGAAGGACAGAGAACCCATTCGAGTAAAATCTATGAATATAATGATTCATAATAACCTTACTACTCAAATAAAGGAGGCGCAACAAGGAGTTTTAAAAGAGGAAAATTTAAAGGATGAAATACCCAAAGGATCAGAGAAACATATTAATATTCGGGAAGACGGAACCCGGTATAGGGCTGAAAGGATTTGGGTACCAAAATTTGGAGATATGAGAGAAATGGTACTTAGAGAAACTCATAAAACCAGATACTCAATACATCCTGAAACGGGGAAGATGTACAAGGATCTCAAGAAACATTTTTGGTGGCCGGGTATGAAAGCCGATGTTGCTAAATACGTAGGAGAATGTTTGACGTGTTCTAAAGTCAAAGCTGAGCATCAGAAACCATCAGGTCTACTTCAACAACCCAAAATCCCGGAATGGAAATGGGAAAACATTACCATGGATTTCATCAATAAATTGCCAAGGACTGCAAGTGATTTTGATACTATTTGGGTAATAGTTGATCATCTCACCAAATCAGCACACTTCCTGCCAATAAGAGAAGATGACAAGATGGAGAAGTTAGCACGACTGTATTTGAAGGAAGTCGTCTCCAGACATGGAATACCAATCTCTATTATCTCTGATAGGGATGGCAGATTTATTTCAAGATTCTGGCAGACATTACAGCAAGCATTAGGAACTCGTCTAGACATGAGTACTGCCTATCATCTACAAACTGATGGGCAGAGCGAAAGGACGATACAAACGTTTGAAGACATGCTACGATCATGTGTTATTGATTTCGGAAACAGTTGGGATCGACATCTACCGTTAGCAGAATTTTCCTACAACAACAGCTACCATTCAAGCATTGAGATGGCGCCGTTTGAAGCACTTTATGGTAGAAAGTGCAGGTCTCCAATTTGTTGGAGTGAAGTGGGGGATAGACAGATTACGGGTCCGGAGATAATACAAGAAACTACCGAGAAGATCATCCAAATTCAACAACGGTTGAAAACCGCCCAAAGTCGACAAAAGAGCTACGCTGACATTAAAAGAAAAGATATAGAATTTGAAATTGGAGAGATGGTCATGCTTAAAGTTGCACCTTGGAAAGGCGTTGTTCGATTTGGTAAACGAGGGAAATTAAATCCAAGGTATATTGGACCATTCAAGATTATTGATCGTGTCGGACCAGTAGCTTACCGACTTGAGTTACCTCAACAACTCGCGGCTGTACATAACACTTTCCACGTCTCGAATTTGAAGAAATGTTTTGCTAAAGAAGATCTCACTATTCCGTTAGATGAAATCCAAATCAACGAAAAACTTCAATTCATCGAAGAACCCGTCGAAATAATGGATCGTGAGGTTAAAAGACTTAAGCAAAACAAGATACCAATTGTTAAGGTTCGATGGAATGCTCGTAGAGGTCTCGAGTTCACCTGGGAGCGTGAAGATCAGATGAAGAAGAAATACCCGCATCTATTTCCAGAAGATTCGTCAACACCTTCAACAGCTTAAAATTTCGGGACGAAATTTATTTAACGGGTAGGTACTGTAGTGACCTGAACTTTTCCATGTTTATATATATTAATTGAGATTGATATTTACATGATTAAATGTTTCCAACATGTTAAGCAATCAAACTTGTTAAGACTTGATTAATTGAAATATGTTTCATATAGACAATTGACCACCCAAGTTGACCGGTGATTCACGAACGTTAAAACTTGTAAAAACTATATGATGACATATATATATATGGATATATATATATATATATAGTTAACATGATATTATGATAAGTAAACATATCATTAAGTATATTAACAATGAACTACATATGTAAAAACAAGACTACTAACTTAATGATTTTTAAACGAGACATATATGTAACGATTATCGTTGTAAAGACATTTAATGTATATATATCATATTAAGAGATATTCATACATGATAATATCATGATAATATAATAATTTAAAATCTCATTTGATATTATAAACATTGGGTTAACAACATTTAACAAGATCGTTAACCTAAAGGTTTCAAAACAACATTTACATGTAACGACTAACGATGACTTAACGACTCAGTTAAAATGTATATACATGTAGTGTTTTAATATGTATTCATACACTTTTGAAAGACTTCAAGACACTTATCAAAATACTTCTACTTAACAAAAATGCTTACAATTACATCCTCGTTCAGTTTCATCAACAATTCTACTCGTATGCACCCGTATTCGTACTCGTACAATACACAGCTTTTAGATGTATGTACTATTGGTATATACACACCAATGATCAGCTCTTAGCAGCCCATGTGAGTCACCTAACACATGTGGGAACCATCATTTGGCAACTAGCATGAAATATCTCATAAAATTACAAAAATATGAGTAATCATTCATGACTTATTTACATGAAAACAAAATTACATATCCTTTATATCTAATCCATACACCAACGACCAAAAACACCTACAAACACTTTCATTCTTCAATTTTCTTCATCTAATTGATCTCTCTCAAGTTCTATCTTCAAGTTCTAAGTGTTCTTCATAAATTCCAAAAGTTCTAGTTTCATAAAATCAAGAATACTTCCAAGATTGCAAGTTTACTTCCAAGTTTTCTAAATCCATTCCAAGTAATCATCCAAGATCAAGAAACCTTTGTTACTTACAGTAGGTTATATTTCTAATACAAGGTAATAATCATATTCAAACTTTAATTCAATTTCTATAACTATAACAATCTTATTTCGAGTGGAAATCTTACTTGAAATTGTTTTCGTGTCATGATTCTGCTTCAAGAACTTTCAAGCCATCCAAGGATCCTTTGAAGCTAGATCTATTTTTCTCATTTCCAGTAGGTTTATTCAAGGAACTTAAGGTAGTAATGATGTTCATAACATCATTCGATTCATACATATAAAGCTATCTTATTCGAAGGTTTAAACTTGTAATCACTAGAACATAGTTTAGTTAATTCTAAACTTGTTCGCAAATAAAAGTTAATCCTTCTAAATTGACTTTTAAAATCAACTAAACACATGTTCTATATCTATATGATATGCTAACTTAATGATTTAAAACCTGGAAACACGAAAAACACCGTAAAACCGGATTTACGCCGTCGTAGTAACACCGCGGGCTGTTTTGGGTTAGTTAATTAAAAACTATGATAAACTTTGATTTAAAAGTTTTTATTCTGAGAAAATGATTTTTATTATGAACATGAAACTATATCCAAAAATTATGGTTAAACTCAAAGTGGAAGTATGTTTTCTAAAATGGTCATCTAGACGTCGTTCTTTCGACTGAAATGACTACCTTTACAAACACAACTTGTAACTTATTTTTTTGACTATAAACCTATACTTTTTCTATTTAGATTCATAAAATAGAGTTCAATATGAAACCATAGCAATTTGATTCACTCAAAACGGATTTAAAATGAAGAAGTTATGGGTAAAACAAGATTGGATAATTTTTCTCATTTTAGCTACGTGAAAATTGGTAACAAATCTATTCCAACCATAACTTAATCAACTTGTATTGTATATTATGTAATCTTGAGATACCATAGACACGTATACAATGTTTCGACCTATCATGTCGACACATCTATATATATTTCGGAACAACCATAGACACTCTATATGTGAATGTTGGAGTTAGCTATACAGGGTTGAGGTTGATTCCAAAATATATATAGTTTGAGTTGTGATCAATACTGAGATACATATACACTGGGTCGTGGATTGATTCAAGATAATATTTATCAATTTATTTCTGTACATCTAACTGTGGACAACTAGTTCTAGGTTACTAACGAGGACAGCTGACTTAATAAACTTAAAACATCAAAATATATTAAAAGTGTTGTAAATATATTTTGAACATACTTTGATATATATGTATATATTCTTATAGGTTCGTGAATTAACCAGTGGCCAAGTCTTACTTCCCGACGAAGTAAAAATCTGTGAAAGTGAGTTATAGTCCCACTTTTAAAATCTAATATTTTTGGGATGAGAATACATGCAGGTTTTATAAATAATTTACAAAATAGACACAAGTACGTGAAACTACATTCTATGGTTGAATTATCGAAATCGAATATGCCCCTTTTTATTAAGTCTGGTAATCTAAGAATTAGGGAACAGACACCATAATTGACGCGAATCCTAGAGATAGATCTATTGGGCCTAACAAACCCCATCCAAAGTACCGGATGCTTTAGTACTTCGAAATTTATATCATATCCGAAGGGTGTCCCTGAATGATGGGGATATTCTTATATATGCATATTGTTAATGTCGATTACCAGGTGTTCACCATATGAATAATTTTTATCTCTATGTATGGGATGTATATTGAAATATGAAATCTTGTGGTCTATTGTTACGATTTGATATATATAGGTAAAACCTATAACTCACCAACATTTTTGTTGACATTTTAAGCATGTTTATTCTCAGGTGATTATTAAGAGCTTCCGCTGTCGCATACTTAAATAAGGACGAGATTTGGAGTCCATGCTTGTATGATATTGTGTAAAAACTGCATTCAAGAAACTTATTTTGTTGTAACATATTTGTATTGTAAACCATTATGTAATGGTCGTGTGTAAACAGGATATTTTAGATTATCATTATTTGATAATCTACGTAAAGCTTTTTAAACCTTTATTGATGAAATAAAGGTTATGGTTTGTTTTAAAATGAATGCAGTCTTTGAAAAACGTCTCATATAGAGGTCAAAACCTCGCAACGAAATCAATTAATATGGAACGTTTTTAATCAATAAGAACGGGACATTTCACTTCGTGCTCGGGTAGTGGCTTTGGAGAATATGGTGCAAGGGTTACGAACACCAACAACAGCACCAGCAGCATAACCGGTACCACCATCATCAACACCAACAGTATCATTACCACCACCAACAATAACATCCTTATCACACGCCTCAACATCACAATCTGTACCTCGGATATCAACATCATACTCACCATAGGTACCAAGGAGTACCAACAACAATAAATGATGAAGTATTGATTCATAACTTCATCGGAGAAATATTCTACGGTGATTAGGTAATCTCTAAAATCTTAGAGATTATTTATCCCAGTTCTAACCGTAAATCAGATGAATAGAAATGAGAGAATGAAGAATAGAAACCCTGACAAGAATTGTGCGTAAGGTACAAGCTAGACTTGTTTTACCAACAACATCAATAGTACCCTTAGCCTCACCAGCACAGTCAGTACTATCAACATCGCCTCTAACATCACAAGCTCTGCCAGTTCAAGAAAGCACCGTGGACACCATTACGAGACAACAACGAGTATATTGCATCAATGAGTTATGAAGTAATAACTCAATTTCTCTAAAGAATTTATATGTATATCTTATATATATAAATTTTAAAACCATCATAAATCTTTTCGTACTAAGCTATTATGTATGAATTGAAAAAGGGTAAATATTACTCAGTTAATTCATATTACTAATATGATATAAGGAACATCTTTCGTTAACAACTTAGCCATTGTTAACTACAATCTCTGTTTCAAATTAATAAATTCCATTCCTAACAAACCAAGTGTATTATTCAATTACATAATTGATTTTACATTTTCATTTTCGATGTACTCGAAACTTTCCAGAAAATATCATCTGTACCTTGTAAGGTTCACAAAAATTTCCCGAGCAATCAACATCCTTCACCAAGGAAAAAGAATAAATAATGAAGTATTGATTTCATTAGTGAAATACTCCGCGAAGATTATGTAATCTCTAATGTTTTAGAGATTATTCATTTCTAATTCAAGCCAAAAATCAAATGAGCTTACTATGATCCGAATTACATCCGAAGAAAATATACATACAGATATTTTCATAAAGACTGTAATGAAAAATTCTTTTGTACAAAATATTACTTGTGAAATCTTTAACGGGTAGGTAATACTCGGGAAATATATAAGTTCACAATTAATATGTTACACTGTACATTCTTCAACTTTGATTCAAAAATTATTAACAATGCTCACAACGATATACAATCGTTTTCATACAAATTCAATTACATATTCTGATATTGACGGATCAGAATCCAAGTCATAACTCTGAACCGGTGAAATCATTCTTAGATCTCTACATCTTTCAAAGCTATACTTTGACTTCAAAACTGTGAAAGATCCTTTGGTATTGTTTTTACCAAAAATAACCTTGCAATTCCTTTTCAAAGTATCCAGTTTTACCACACTTCCAACTAGTCAACTTCAACTTTTCAGATTAAGCCTTATTGTAATCTTGATATATACGTTCTTGTTACTGGGGAACCTTTTATGTTCCACCACATTAGCAGTAAATTTACCAATAACTTCATTGATCCTTGACCTTCCGAAAAATCCTTATACTCATTGAAACCCTATCATGTACTCATCTACATCTTCTAACGATAATTTCCATACCAACTACCGGGAATTAGCAATCAGCATTTCGAATTTCGCAGCAATTCTACACCAACAGTTATATATAAACATATAATGTCTATCTCCTAGACTTATTTACTCCGAATGTGAAGTTTCTGAAAAATATCCCAAACTATGAACTAGTTCTCTGAAATTGGAACAATGCTGATGAAGCAGCAAAAACTGTAAACGACCTTAACAGTCAAAAGTTTGATGATAAAGAATAGTATGGTGGTAAAGCTGAGAAAAAGAGAAGGTTTGAAACTGGAAAACGGATTGAGCAAACCATGAAGGAGGCTGTGGACAAATCACAAGGACAAAATCTACCTTCAAAGGATCCAAATGATTCAGTGTCTGCTAAAATCGTTAGTAAACACCTTACTCCTCATTCTAAACCTTCACAGACAGATTTTCCACATCATCTTCTGATATTTGAAATTCTAAGATATCATCGTATCTTTCATTATAAATATCCTTGATATTTCTGGAGATATCTTCATAACTATTCTTATCTAAAATCATTCATCTCTTCGCACTATCTGTATTACATCATAAAAGAAACTATTTTAGTTTCTAAATTCTGAAACCTTCAAGTTTAAAATATGAATGTTTTGAAGTAGTGTTGGGAACTGAAGCATGAATTAGTATAATATAATGACACTTGATCAACGTGATTATATTACAGTAAGTCATGCTGAGTTTCTAATGGAACGTGATAAAGGTTCACAGATCCCACCCTCATCATGAACCATGTTACATAACTCTTTCATTCTATATAATCTCTAAATATATCAAGAAAATATATTTCTTGATGATTCGGTCTTTTCCGGATATTCTGGTAATTTGATAAATCAAGATCGTGCCATTACAATTTCCTTCTTAGAACATTAACTATGTTCATTTCAAAATCCATACCTACGAATTCTGGACCATTATTCGCTTGACTTAAAGTCGGGAAGATAAAAAGAAAGCATGAAGCTCCGAAATATAATGGAAAATATAAAGCCCTATAACAACCCCGAAATTACAAACCGTGTATATCAATGCGTATAGCAATATAAAGACACGGGAGAATGAAAAACACTATAACCCCAAGGTAATGGTAGAAGAAAATAACTTCCTCTGGTGGTAGATGAAAGAGAAGAATGACAGATATGAAAGTTAGGAGTATATCAAGAATCAGAACTGGATGAAGCATTTCACAATCTTTTGGAAGTATGAAATGAAGAAGAAGATGTAGGAGTGGTGAAAATAATGAAACGGAAGTGTTTAATTTATAGCAAAATATCAGACATAGCAATCGAGACAGATTACGCATTTAATCAAAGAAAATCCTAATTTCCGCAAATTCCGAAGAATCAAATCTTATTTAGATAATGAAGATTTTCTATTCCTTAAATTCCAGAAATCAATCGTTACTATGTCAACAGTTAAGGCGAATCTCTATTCCTTCAATTCACTATTTTACGATAACTTCTCTCATATGCTTCGAGTAATTGGATTGTTTTATCCATATTATTCAACGGTAATAAAAATTCTATTTATCAACTCATATTCGTCATGAAAACATTTTTATTGTTAGCTATGATGACCTCACTCAAATTTCGGGACGAAATTTCTTTAACGGGGAGGTACTGTGATGACCCAGAAATTTCAGACCAAATTTAAACTTAATCTTTAACGTTTCAGACACGATAAGCAAAGTCTATGAAGTTGAATCTCAAAATTTTGAATTAGTCAATTACCCTTCGATTGTTCTCAACGATTTGCGAACAATTATATGTAAATAGGTACATATACTATAACTTGAAAACATAACAAAATGTTAAGTAAATGATACTGTGCATTAAACTTATTGGTTTGATTACCTGATTGATATATTCAACTACGGAATTAAAAGATTATGCCAAACGATTGAATTAAAAGATATTTAATGAGTCCCTTAAGGATTATGATATTATTACGGGTCTCTGTTGTGAGGTCCACGTTGATTTGGGAAATCATTCATTCTTAACGGTATTCGGAATAAATGGTAAAGTGTTTGTTTAAATAACGTAATTTGAACACATACAAAAATAAGGAATATTAACTGTTGGAATTAGATATATGAATAACTTGCGATATGTATTTTAAAACGTGTTTATTAATATTGAAAATATATATTTAACAATACGATAAAATATAATATTAACTTGATCATACAAATGAATTGTTATTATATATATATTAACAAATAGTGAGACGATGATTTATAGAAGTAAATGACCAAAATACTCAAAAGTTTAAGATATACTTTGAGTGGTATAGTTTAGGGATAATTTAAGGCTATATTTTGACAAAGGTACGTGGCACGAAACGTAAAATGCAAGTTTTCTCAGCGTACGAAAGGACATTTGAAAAACTAGAACCGGGACATAAGTCGAGTGATGACGTACGACTTATCAGAACAAAAATTACAAGTCAACTATGCATGTGAATTTAATATAATATATAATTAATTATATAAATTAAATATATTATATATATAATATAAAATTATGTCGACAAACAAGAAGTTAAAAATTTGTGAGCTGTCCCAGGGTGCCATGCGATCGCATGGCCTTGAAGCACAAATCCCATGCGATCGTATGTGGTACTTTTTCAGAAAAGGTTCTATAAATTGCTCGACTTTAGGCTCAGTTTTCACACTTCTTTCTCTAATCATATATTACTCCGTATTTATTTTATTTATTATTATTATTATTATTATTATTATTATTATTATTATTATTATTATTATTATTATTATTATTATTAAGATTAATATTATTATTAATCTTATTATTATTAATATTATTAATTAGTATTATACATAAAATACTACGACGAGGTTATGAGCGTGTTACTTTCAAAATAGTTTTCAAGCGGGATAGAGCTAAGGAAATTATGAGTTATTGCCAAGGAGGTTATGGGTAATGTTCGGGGGTATATTTGTGAATCAAACCTAGTGTTTATCATCTCCGTTACGTCTACGTACTTTTCTACAATATTGAATCTCAATACTGATACGTAAACACTCATATCTTATCTTTTATATATTAATTATGTATCCATGTCTAGTGCTCGAGTATATATATTTATATATGCTTGTATACTAAATTTCGTCATTAAACAGTTTATAATGAATCACTAATTAAATACATATATTACTGGTAAAAGGTATATGATATACATGTTTTTGGAAAGCTGGCGAAAAATCAATAACTTTTCATTTAGATATCGAATAGTTTCGATGAACGGATTAACAGATATGATCAACTGAATTATGATTGACGTTAATTGAAATTGCTTTTGAATCTGTAATTAAGATTTAAACAACTTGTTTACGAGACTGATAAAGTGAACTTTTAAATATTACCAACTGAGTAAATGAATCCTTATATAAGGCACGTCTCGTTTTGTTGAACTATTGTCAAAATTGACTTTTTGAAACGACTTTGGATAACTATTATATGTTGATCTCGAGCATTAGAATTGTGATACACTATGACCTAACCTAGCTTAATAGACATTTATTGACCAACATATGTTCTCTAGGTTGAGATCTACGATTAATTGGTAATCCGAGTTTCGGTCACATTTTGGTGAACAACTTTATATGCTGCTAAGATGAGTTTCATTGCTCCCTTTTTAATTGCTTTTGTAATATATATTTTTGGGCTGAGAATACATGCAATTTATTTTAAACGCAATGGATACAAGTACATACTTAATTCTACACTGAGTTTGAACCAAAAATCCCTTAGCTTTGGTAACTAGTAGCTGCCAGTACATAGGATATGGACTGGTGGGCGCGAATAACAGTATATGGATCCATAGGGCTTGACATCCCCGTCTGAGCTAGAGCGCTAGCCTTTTAACGAACGTGTGTTATTTGAGTTTAGGACACGTTGGTTTGCGTGTATTAAAATGAATGGGGTATTTATCATTATAACGTTAAAGCTTAGTTACCAGGGTGCTCTGTTACGTAGAATCTATTGACAAACTTTTGATAAACGTTTCTGGATGAAACAACTGAAATCTTGTGATCCACTTTTATATACAGATTATGCGAAACAATAAAACTATGAACTCACTAACCCTTGTGTTGACACTTGTTAGCATGTTTATTCTCAGGTTTCCTAGAAGTCTTCCGCTGTTTGCTTATATGTTAGACAAGCTATGTGCATGGAGTCGTACATGGCATATTTTTCAAGGAAACGTTGCATTCACCAAATCATCACCATGTATCTTATTTTGACTGCATTGTCAACGGAAGTACTATTGTAAACTATTATTTACGGTGATTGTCTATATGTAGAAATCATCAGATGTCGAAAATCTTTGATTTAAATATTCATTTATGGCGTGCCTTTTCAAAAGAATGCAATGTTTACAAAACGTATCATATAGAGGTCAAATACCTCGCAATGAAATCGATGAATGACGTGTTCGTCCATATGGATTTGGAGCGATCGTCACAGTTGGTATCAGAGCGTTGGTCCTAGTGAACCAGGTCTTGCATTAGTGTGTCTAACTGATAGTCGTTAGGATGCATTCGTAAGTCTGGACTTCGACTGTGTCTGCATGTCAAAAGTTTTGCTTATCATTTCTTGTCGGAAATTACCTGTCTATCATCTTAAGTCTAAACGCGTCTTATTGCATTGATTGCATAGATAGAGTATAAACAAAATTCATATCTTGGCATATCTATTACAGTAAACTTTGCCTGACAGCTTTCGAAAGTTCCTCCGTAATTTACGGATCCCTTGTATTATATATAGGTATTCTATGTAATTAGAATATCATCCAATATCCAAAAATCATTTCATATCAAAAATCCTTTATCCAAACCGTGTAAGATGAATTCTGCATCTAGTTCGAATTCCTCAGATTCCGAAAGCTATTCTGATATGGATTTCCACTCGAGCTCCGAAAGCAGCGTAACCGGAATGAATCAACCAATTAGCCATCATCTATTCTGGATGAATTGAGGATGGGTTCGTAATATACTTAATCAGTGGAGACAGGAAGAAGGCGATCCCTTCCATCCACCACATTCACCTCTTGGTGAAGAACCTGAAGCACTTACCGGCGAACCCGTTCGTAACACCATTTTCACCCTCATTTCCAGAACAGCTCACAACGACTACGTAATATCCAATATTGTAAATCTTATTCATCCGCTTGTCCGAACCGCCAATCATCCGGGGGTAGTAGAAGAAGTCAACGAGCTTCGTGCTCGGGTAGTGGCTTTGGAAAATATGGTGCAAGGGTTACGAACACCAGCAACAGCACCAGCAGCATAACCAGTACCACCATCATCAACACCAACAGTATCATTACCACCACCAACAATAACATCCCCATCACACGCCTCAACATCAAAATCTGTACCTCGGATATCAACATCATACTCACCATAGGTACCAAGGAGTACCAACAACAATAAATGATGAAGTATTGATTCATAACTTCATCGGAGAAATATTCTACGGCGATTAGGTAATCTCTAAAATCTTAGAGATTATTTATCCCAGTTCTAACCGTAAATCAGATGAATAGAAATGATAGAATGAAGAATAGAAACCCTGACAAGAATTGTGCGTAAGGTACAAGCTAAACTTGTTTTACCAACAACATCAATAGTACCCTTAGCCTCACCAGCACAGTCAGTACTGTCAACATCGCCTCTAACATCACAAGCTCTGCCAGTTCAAGAAAGCACCGTGGACATCATTACGAGACAACAACGAGTATATTGTATCAATGAGTTATGAAGTAATAACTCAATTTCTCTAAAGAATTTATATGTATATCTTATATATATATAAATTTTAAAACCATCATAAATCTTTTCGTACTAAGCTATTATGTATGAATTGAAAAAGGGTAAATATTACTCAGTTAATTCATATTACTAATATGATATAAGGAACATCTTTCGTTAACAACTTAGCCATCGTTAACTACAATCTCTGTTTCAAATTAATAAATTCCATTCCTAACAAACCAAGTGTATTATTCAATTACATAATTGATTTTACATTTTCATTTTTGATGTACTCGAAACTTTCCAGAAAATATCATCTGTACCTTGTAAGGTTCACAAAAATTTCCCGAGCAATCAACATCCTTCACCAAGGAAAAAGAATAAATAATGAAGTATTGATTTCATTAGTGAAATACTCCGCGAAGATTATGTAATCTCTAATGTTTTAGAGATTATTCATTTCTAATTCAAGCCAAAAATCAAATGAGCTTACTATAATCCGAATTACATCCGAAGAAAATATACATACAGATATTTTCATAAAGACTGTAATGAAAAATTCTTTTGTACAAAATATTACTTGTGAAAGCTTTAACGGTTAGGTAATACTCGGGAAATATATAAGTTCACAATTAATATGTTACACTGTACATTCTTCAACTTTGATTCAAAAATTATTAACAATGCTCACAACGATATACAATCGTTTTCATACAAATTCAATTACATATTCTGATATTGACGGATCAGAATCCAAGTCATAACTCTGAACCGGTGAAATCATTCTTAGATCTCTACATCTTTCAAAGCTATACTTTGACTTCAAAACTGTGAAAGATCCTTTGGTATTATTTTTACCAAAAATAACCTTGCAATTCCTTTTCAAAGTATCCAGTTTTACCACACTTCCAACCAGTCAACTTCAACTTTTCAGATTAAGCCTTATTGTAATCTTGATATATACGTTCTTGTTACTGGGGAACCTTTTATGTTCCACCACATTAGCAGTAAATTTACCAACAACTTCATTGATCCTTGACCTTCCGAAAAATCCTTATACTCATTGAAACCCTATCATGTACTCATCTACATCTTCTAACGATAATCGCCATACCAACTACCGGGAATTAGCAATCAGCATTTCGAATTTTGTAGAAATTCTACACCAACAATTATATATAAACATATAATGTCTATCTCCTAGACTTATTTACTCCGAATGTGAAGTTTCTGAAAAACATCCCAAACTATGAACTAGTTCTCTGAAATTGGAAAAATGCTGATGAAGCAGCAAAAACTGTAAACGACCTTAACAGTCAAAATTTTGATGATAAAGAATAGTATGGTGGTAAAGCTGAGAAAAAGAGAAGGTTTGAAACTGGAAAACGGATTGAGCAAACCATGAAGGAGGCTGTGGACAAATCACAAGGACAAAATCTACCTTCAAAGGATTCAAATGATTCAGTGTCTGCTAAAATCGTTAGCAAACACCTTACTCCTCATTCTAAACCTTCACAGACAGATTTTCCGCATCATCCTCTGATATTAGAAATTCTAAGATATCATCGTATCTTTCATTATAAAAATCCTCGATATTTCTGGAGATATCTTCATAACTATTCTTATCTGAAATCATTCATCTCTTCGCGCTATCTGTATTACATCATAAAAGAAACTATTTTAGTTTCTAAATTCTGAAACCTTCAAGTTTAAAATATGAATGTTTTGAAGTAGTGTTGGGAACTGAAGCATGAATTAGTATAATATAATGACACTTGATCAACGTGATTATATTACAGTAAGTCATGCTGAGTTTCTAATGGAACGTGATAAAGGTTCACAGATCCCACCCTCATCATGAACCATGTTACATAACTCTTTCATTCTATATAATCTCTAAATATATCAAGAAAATATATTTCTTGATGATTCGGTCTTTTCCGGATATTCTGGTAATTTGATAAATCAAGATCGTGCCATTATAATTCCCTTCTTAGAACATTAACTATGTTCATTTCAAAATCTATACCTATGAATTCTGGACCATTATTCGCTTGACTTAAAGTCGGGAAGAGAAAATGAAAGCATGAAGCTCCAAAATATAATGGAAAATATAAAGCCCTATAACAACCCCGAAATTACAAAACGTGTATATCAATGCGTATAGCAATATAAAGACACGGGAGAATGAAAAACACTATAACCCCAAGGTAATGGTAGAAGAAAATAACTTCCTCTGGTGGTAGATGAAAAAGAAGAATGACAGATATGAAAGTTAGGAGTATATCAAGAATCAGAACTGGATGAAGTATTTCACAATCTTTTGGAAGTATGAAATGAAGAAGAAGATGTAGGAGTGGTGAAAATAATGAAACGGAAGTGTTTAATTTATAGCAAAATATCAGACATAGCAATCGAGGCAGATTACGCATTTAATCAAAGAAAATCCTAATTTTCGCAAATTCCGAAGAATCAAATCTTATTTAGATAATGAAGATTTTCTATTCCTTAAATTCCGGAAATCAATCGTTACTATGTCAACAGTTAAGGCGAATCTCTATTCCTTCAGTTCACTATTTTACGATAACTTCTCTCATATGCTTGTGATCCACTTTTATATACAGATTATGCGAAACACTAAAACTATGAACTCACCAACCTTTGTGTTGACACTTGTTAGAATGTTTATTCTCAGGTTTCCTAGAAGTCTTCTGCTGTTTGCTTATATGTTAGACAAGCTATGTGCATGGAGTCGTACATGGCATATTTTTCAAGGAAACGTTGCATTCATCAAATTATCACCATGTATCTTATTTTAACTGCATTGTCAACGGAAGTACTATTGTAAACTATTATTTACGGTGATTGTCTATATGTAGAAATCATCAGATGTCAAAAACCTTTTATTTAAATATTCATTTATGGTGTGCCTTTTCAAAAGAATGCAATGTTTACAAAACGCATCATATAGAGGTCAAATACCTCGCAATGAAATCGATGAATGACGTGTTCGTCCATATGGATTTGGAGCGATCGTCACATTCACGAACAATATATATATAACTTAATGTGCATATATATATATATATATATATATATATATATATATATATATATATATATATATATATATATATATATATATATATATATATATATATATATATGATTTCAAGTTATTTAGTAAACGATAGTAACATTCGATTATTAATTCGATTGATATTTAGATAAGTTAACTAAAACGTTTAAGATGAACTAATAAAACACTAATTTGCTACAGTATTTTCGAATTGCTACAGTACCCGAAAAGCTACAGTGTTTTCGAAAATCACTATTTTCTACAGTAACTTTGCTACAGTAAAACACTATTTTAAAATGAAAATGTGTATATGTATATACTACGAGACGATGATTTATAAAAGAAAATAACTAAAACACTTAATTGATTAAAGCTACACTTCGAGTGACATAGTTTATCAATGATTAAGTTTAATTTTTGATAAAGGTACACGTCGCGTAACGAAAGGTACTAGTTTTCTAAGCGTACGAAAATGCATTCGAGAAACCAGAACCGGAACATAAGTCGAGGGACAACGTACGAGTCAATGGACCAAAAATTACAAGTCAACTATGCACGTGAATATAATATAATATATAATTAATTATATAAATTAAATATATTATATATATATTATATTTAAATATGTCGACAAACTAAAATACAAAAGCATTGTGAGCTGTAAAACCTACCCATGCGATCGCATGAGAAAAGGGCTTGGAAGCCATGCGATTGCATGGCAGCCCTGTACAGGCCAACTCTATAAAAGCTCGATCATTTCTACTTCTGATTTTATTTCATTACTCCGTAAGTATTTATTTATATTATTATTATTATTATTATTATTAAGATTAATATTATTATCAATCTTATTATTATTAGTATTATTAATTAGTATTATACATAAAATACTACGACGAGGTTATGAGCGCGCCACTTTCAAAAATGGGTTTTCGAGCTGGATAGAGCTAAGGAAACTATGGGTTATAGCTATGGAGGTTATAGGTAATGTTCGTGGGTATTGTTTGCAAATCAAACCTAGTGTTTATCATTTCTGTTAATGAGGAAAGATATATCGACTGTTTTCTCATAAGCATGACCTGGTTGTTTGTTTTAATTCAACAGAGGATGTCGACATATAACGGAAAGGTTAGACAGGATTCTTCAAGACAAGCAGAAGAAAATAAAAAGGACAAATCAGATACAGTAATTTACAAATCAATTACAGTTTGATAACAATTTGAAACTGAATCTGATCATCTTTATGTATATATACGTACGTATATTTATTTTATTAATTATTAATTCAATATTATTACTGATTTATATTTATATATATATATATCAGTATCTATTTTTGTAAATGTCAGTTTTTATATATATCTGTATACACATTGATATATATGTATTAGTATTTATATATCGTATATATGTATTTGTATTTATATATAATAATTAATTAACACAAAAATATATCACTTATTATTATTAATCATACTAATAATAATAATTAATTATTATAATTTTAATGATAATTAAAATTCTAATAATATTAATAATAGATTTAGTAATAATAATATTAATGTTAAAAAAATGTTATTAATAAAATTATTAATGATAAAAATAAATTGTATCATTTTCTAATAATTAATAATTAAAATGATAATGATAGTAATAATAATTATTATTATTATTAAAGATAATGATATCCAATATTAATACTAGTATTTATAAAAATGACTAAAATTATAATTACTAATTATAATAATAATGATATTAATAATGATAACTATTTTATTAATAATAATAATAATAGCATAACAATTCTTAGGTATCAAGTTTCATAAAATAACTTTTAAGTATAAATATTAATATTAGTAAAAATAATGAATGTAATAATAATATATCAATTATACTAAACTTACAATTACATTTAATACATTTATATTTTAATTTAGTAATTATGTAGCAATTAATAGTTATATAATATATAATAACTTTTGTTGAGTATTTATTATTTATAAATTTTATTATAATATACATATCATAATAATTATATAGATTAAAAATATAGATTCATTTTAAATTACACTTAATCATTTTGTATTTTTATTTTACATAATTAATTATATGTTAAAATTTCAATTTTTTATATATACCTACATTTATATACCTACATTTATATATATATATATATATATATATATATATATATATATATATATATATATATATATATTTTTTTTTTTTTTTTTTTTTTCTTACATTAGTTGTTCGTGAATCGTCGGACACAGTCAAAGGGTAATTGATTTCATGAATATAATTTCAAAACTTTTGAGACTCAATATTACAGACTTTACTTATCGTGTCGAGATCATATAAGAATAAAGTTTAAATTTGGTCTGAAACTTTCGGGTCGTCACAGTACCTACCCGTTAAAGAAATTTCATCCCAAAATTTGAGTGGGATGGTCATGGCTGATAATAAGTATGTTTTCATGACGCATACAAGCTAGAAATTAGGGTTTTATCATCATTGAGTAATATGGATAAAACAATTCGTTTATGTGAAAAGTACGAGTGAAGCTATCACAAAAGAATGTAATGAGTAAATGTAGATTCGTCTTAACCAGTGACGTAGTCACGGTTGATTTCTGGAATTTAAGGGTTTTAGAGAAAATCTTCGTAATCTTTAAAAGATTTGATTCTTCGGTGATTAAGGGAATTAGGATCTCCATTGATTAAATGCAATAATCTATTTTGGTTGCTCTGTTGGACATTTCACTATAAATCCACTCCCTTTGTTTCCTTATTTCCACAATTCATACCTTCTATTCTTTCTCTCCCGACTTTAAGTCAAGCGAATAATGGTCCAGAATTCGTAGGTATGAAGTTTCGAATGAACATGACTAATGTTCTAAGAAAGAAACGGTAATAGCACGATGTTGATTGTTTAATTTATTAGAATTCAACAGAAAAGATAGAACTATCAAAAATATATGTTCTCGATATGTTTGGAGATTAAGTAGAATGTAAGAGTCATGTAAAATGGCACATGATGACGTTATGATATGTGAATCATCATGTTCCATTAGAAACTCAGCATGACTTACTGTAATATAATCACGTTGATCAAGTGTCATTATATTATATTAACTCATGCTTCAGTTCCTGTGACAACCCGGAAATTTTTGACCAAATTTAAACTTTATCTTTAAATGATTTAATATTTTCGACACCATAAGCAAAGTCTGTAATGTTGAGTCACGAAAGTTTTGGAACTATATTCATGTAATCAATTATTCTTTGACTGTTCTCGAAGATTCACGAACAATATATATATATAACTTAATGTGCATATATATATATATATATATATATATATATATATATATATATATATATATATATATATATATATATATATATGATTTCAAGTTATTTAGTAAACGATAGTAACATTCGATTATTGATTCGATTGATATTTAGATAAGTTAACTAAAACGTTTAAGATGAACTAGTAAAACACTAATTTGCTACAGTATTTTCGAATTGCTACAGTACCCGAAAAGCTACAGTGTTTTCGAAAATCACTACAGTAAAACACTATTTTAAAATGAAAATGTATATATGTATATGTATATACTACGAGACGATGATTTATAGAAACAAATAACCAAAACACTTAATTGATTAAAGCTACACTTCGAGTGACATAGTTTATCAATGATTAAGTTTAATTTTTGATAAAGGTACACGTCGCGTAACGAAAAGTACTAGTTTTCTAAGCGTACGAAAATGCATTCGAGAAACCGGAATCGGGACATAAGTCAAGTGACAACGTACGATTCAACGGACCAAAAATTACAAGTCAACTATGCACGTGAATATAATATAATATATAATTAATTATATAAATTAAATATATTATATATATTATGTTTAAATATGTCGACAAACTAAAATACAAAAGCATTGTGAGCTGTAAAACCTACCCATGCGATCGCATGGGAAAAGGGTTTGGAAGCCATGCGATCGCATGGCAGCCCTGTACAGGCCAACTCTATAAAAGCTCGATCATTTCTGTTTCTGATTTCATTTCATTACTCCGTAAGTATTTATTTATATTATTATTATTATTATTATTATTATTATTATTATTATTATTATTATTATTATTATTATTATTATTAAGATTAATATTATTATTAATCTTATCTTATTATTATTAGTATTATTAATTAGTATTATACATAAAATACTACGACGAGATTATGAGCGCGTCACTTTCAAAAATGGGTTTTCGAGCGGGATAGAGCTAAGGAAACTATGGGTTATAGCTATGGAGGTTATGGGTAATGTTCGTGGGTATTGTTTGCAAATCAAACCTAGTGTTTATCATCTCTGTTACGTCTACGTAGTTTCCTACAATATTGAATCACAATATTGATACGTGAGCATTCATATCTTATCTTTTATATATTAATAGTGTATACATGTCTAGTGCTCGAGTATATATGTTTATGCATACTTTTATGCTAAATTTCATCGTTAGATAGTTTATGATGAATCACGAATTAAATACATATATTACGGATAAAAGGTATATGATATGCATGTCGTTGGAAAGCTGGCGAAAAATCAATAACTTTTCA
The DNA here is from genome assembly GCF_046630445.1 of Rutidosis leptorrhynchoides. Taxonomy (NCBI): domain Eukaryota; kingdom Viridiplantae; phylum Streptophyta; class Magnoliopsida; order Asterales; family Asteraceae; genus Rutidosis; species Rutidosis leptorrhynchoides. The sequence continues at coordinate 357,709,873 of NC_092341.1, read as the reverse complement.
TTTAGAAACCGCGTAATTTCGGTGAACGAATTAAAAGTTATGATCAACTGAATTATGATTAACGTTAATTGAAATTGCTTTTGAATCTGCAATTGATATTTAAATAACTTGTTAATAAGATTGATAAAGTGGATTTTTGAATATTACCAGCCGAGTAAATGAATCCTTATATAGAACACGTCTCGTTTTATTAAACAACTGTCAAAATTGACTTTTTGAAACAACTTTGGATAAATTTTGTATGTCGATCTCGAGCATTAGGATTGTGATACACTATGACCTGACCTAGCTTGATAGACATTTATTGACCAACATATGTTCTCTAGGTTGAGATCTACGGTTATTTGGTAATCCGAATTTCGGGTTATATGCTGCTAAGGTGAGGTTCATTTGCTCCCTTTTTAATTGCTTTTGCAATCTATATTTTTGGGCTGAGAATACAAGCACTTTATTTTAAAAACAATGGACACAAGTACATACTAAATTCTATACTGAGTTTGAACCGAAAATCCCTTAGCTTTGGTAACTAGTAACTGCCAATTATAAGACCTGGTGGGCGCGAGTAGTAGTATATAGATCCATAGGGCTTGACTTCCCCGTTTGTTCCAGGTATAGAAACCCTAGCCTGAACTATAAAACAAACGTATGCTATTTGAGTTTAGTACATGTTGAATTACGTGTATTGTACATGTTGGTTGCATGTATGTTAAAACAGGGGTATTATTATATAGACGTTAAATCTTAGTTACCAGGGTGCTCAATCTTGTAGAATATTTTGATAAACGTTTCGGGATGAAACAACTGAAATCTTGTGATCCACCTTTATATACAGATTATACGATACATTAAAACTATGAACTCACCAACCTTTGTGTTGACACTTGTTAGCATGTTTATTCTCAGGTTCCCTAGAAGTCTTCCGCTGTTTGCTTATATGTTAGACAAGCTATGTGCATGGAGTCTTACATGGCATATTTTTCAAGGAAACGTTGCATTTACCAAATCATCACCATGTATCTTATTTTGACTGCATTATCAACGGAAGTACTATTGTAAACTATTATATTACGGTGATTGTCTATATGTAGAAATCATCAGATGTCGAAAACCTTTGGTTTAAATATTCATTTATGGTGTGCCTTTTCAAAAGAATGCAATATTTACAAAACGTATCATATAGAGGTCAAATACCTCGCAATGAAATCGATGAATGACGTGTTCGTCCATATGGATTTGGAACGATCGTCACAGTTCCCAACACTACTTCAAAAACATTCATAATTTAAACTCGAAGGTTTACAGAATATAGAAACTAAACAGTTTCCTTTATGATGTAATACAGATAACGCGAAGAGATAACTGATTTTAGATAAGAATAGTCATTAAAATATCTTCAGAAATATCGAGGATATTTATAATGAAAGATACTATGATATCTTAGAATTTCTAATATCGAAGGATAATGATGAGGATTTGTCAGTAAGGGTTTAGCGTCAGGAGCAAGGTATTTATTAATAACTTCAGCAGATACTGAGTCATTTGGATTCTTTAAAGGCAAGTTTAGTCTTTGTGATTTGTCCACAGCCTCCTTCATGGTTTGCTAATCCGTTTTCCAGTTCCAACATTTTTGAGCTTTGCCTACATACAATTCTTTATCATCAAACTTTTGGCTGTTAAGGTCATTTACAGTTTTTGCTGCTTCATTCAACTTTTCAAAAGTCATAGTATTGATTCGCAGACTGGGTGCTTTTCAGAATTTCAGAATGGAAGATCATAATTCTAAGAGATAAATGTTATATGTATACATATAATTGTTGATGTAGACATGCTGCGAGATTTCAAAATACTGATTGCCGATTCTCGGTAATTGGTATGGTAATTCTCGTTACAAGATGTGGATGAGTATATGATAGGGTTTTAATGAACAAATATAATGGTCTTTCGGAAAGACTTAAGGATCAATGAAGTTGTTGGTAAAGTTACTGCTAATGTGGTGAAATATAAACGGTTCCCCAGTAACGATGACGAAGGGCGAACTTATATATCAAAGTTATAATAGAGTTTATTCGAATGAAAAGTCGAAATTGATTTGTTGAAGCTGTGACAAAATTGGCTACCGTGGAGAGGAATTGCAAAGTTATTTTCGGTAATAACAATGCCAAAGGAGCTAGCACAGATATGTGTTAAACGTTTACTTAGGTTTCGAGTGTTTTCAGGTGCATAACTATATGCATCAATCTTTTCTTCCGTAGATAAAGTGCGGTTGGTTCATCCTCTAGATTGAGGTGTTTTCAAGAATCATGAAAGGTTTGAACCTGGATTGTAAATGTCAAGATACAAATGAGGTTTAAGATGAAATCAAGTGGCAAACTTGAAGAATTGTTTAGTTTCATATGTTATAATCAATATTTTAATTCATTTTAATTATCCAATGTTGGCAGTCCACAGTTATAGTCCACAGTTAGCATTTCAATAATTCATATATATATATATATATATATATATATATATATATATATATATATATATATATATATATATATATATATATATATATATATATATATATATATATATATATATAATATTCGAATTAATTAATACATATCGTAACCCATTGTATACATGTCTCAGACTCGATCACAACTCAAAGTATATATATTATTGTAGAATCAACCTCAACCCTGTATAGTTAACTCAAGCATTACTGCATATAGAGTGTCTATGGTTATTCCAAATAATATATATAGATGCGTCGATATGATATGTCAAAACCTTGTATACGCGTCCCGATATTTAAAATGCGTAAATAACAGTATTTAAATGACGATAAATAAAGTGCGTAAAATAAATTACATAAATTAAATGACGATAAATAAAATTGCGAGAATTTAAATTGCGATAAATAAATTGCGATAATTAAATTGCGATAAATAAATGTAATAAGGAATTAACATTTAGCTAGGAATAGTTAGCTAGGATTTTGTTAGCGTAGATTCTTAACCAAATTTCTCATAGTTAATTTGTTTGTTTCTAACAAATTTTATTTTGTCCAATGTTTTCTTCATTATGCCACTTGTTGGATTCTGGTAAGTCAAAATCCAAATATGAAATTGAATGAAAATGGTTATTTTGTGGTGAACGAATTCGTATATCTTGTGGATGTAAGTAGGATAGTAAATGACTGTTGAATCAGATTGGAAGAATGTACAATGTAACTTATTAATGTGAAATCTAAATATTCCTCGGGTATTACCTACCCGTTAAAATATTTTCACCATTAACAATTTGTACAAAAGAATTTTTAATTGCAATCTTTATGAAAATATACTTACATATATATTTTCTTCAGATGTAATCATGGATTTAATGAGTTAATATAATATTAAACTCATTTGATTTACCGTTAGAACGAGAATATATATAATCTCTAAAACATTTGAGATTACATAATCGCCATGTCGAACGAAGATAAATGATATAGAACGATTCGTAGAACGATGATTATGCTTGGGGTACCGAATGAGATGTTGAAACTTGGGTTGCTGGTGGTACTGGTGTTGATGTTGGTGGTACTATTGGTGCCGGTGATGTTGCTGAAGCGGATACGTTTTGCACCATATTTTCCAAGGCTACAACTCGGGCGCGAAGCTCGTTGACTTCTTCTATTACACCGGGATGATTGTCGGTTCGGACGAGCGGATGAATGAGGTTTAGAATCTGAGATAGTATATGATCGTGTCGAGATACTCTAGAAATGAGAGAGAAAATGGTGTCTCGAACAGGCTCGTCGGTAAGCGCTTCAGGTTCATTGTCAAGAGGTGAATTCGGTTGGTGGAAGGGATCTCCTTCTTCGCGTCTCCATTGATTAAGTCGACTACAAATCCATCCCCAATACATCCAGAATTGGTGATGGTTAATTGGTTAATTCATTCCGGTGACGGTGCTTTCGAAGCTTAGGTGAACATCTATGTCGGAATAGCTGTCGGATTCCGAAGAATTTGAACTAGTGGCGAGCTCCATTTCGTACGATTGAATAAAGGATTTTTCGATATGAAATGATTTTCAAATATCGGATGATATTCTAATTACATAGAATACCTATACATAGTACAGAAGATCCCGTAAATTATGGAGGGAAAAAAAGAAACGTGTCGGATAAAGTCTACAGTAATATATACGCTAAGATATGGATTAGCAGATACGCTAAGATATGAATTTGTCTATACACTATTCATGCAATCAATGCAGTAAGATATGTTTAGACTAGGAATGATAAGCAGGTAATTTTCGACAAGAAATGATAAGCAAAACTTTTGACATGCAGACACGGTCGAAGTCCAGACTCACTAATGCATCTAAACAACTATCAGTTAGACACACTAATGCAAGACCTGGTTCGCTAAGACTACCGCTCTGATACTAACTTTCATGACCCGTCCTAATCCATCTGAATGAAGTCCATATCGATTACAAACGATTCACAATAGTTGATTACATCGCGAGGTACTTGACCTCTATATGATACATTTTACAAACATTGCATTTGTTTTTTTTTTAAAAGACAAACTTTCATTACATCGAAAGTTGACGGCATGCATACCATTTCATAATATATCCAACTATAATTGACTTAATAATAATCTTGATGAACTCAACGACTCGAATGCAACGTCTTTTGAAATATGTCATGAATGACTCCAAGTAATATCTCTAAAATGAGCAAATGCACAGCGGAAGATTTCTTTCATACCTGAGAATAAACATGCTTTAAAGTGTCAACCAAAAGGTTGGTGAGTTCATTAGTTTATCATAAATAATTATTTCATAATTTTAATAGACCACAAGATTTTCATTTCCATTTCTCATAAATATACGTCCCATGCATAGATACAAAAAATAATCATTCATATGGATTGAACACCTGATAATCAACATTAACAAGATGCATATAGAATATCCCCATCATTCTGGGACACCCATCGGACATGATAAATTTCGAAGTACTAAAGCATTCCAAATTCCAGAATGGGGCTTGTTGGGCCCAATAAATCTATCTTTAGGATTCGCATCAATTAGGGGTGCACTAATTCTCAAAATTAGTGATGTTCCCTAATTCTTAGATTACCAGGCTAAAAGGGGCATATTCGGCTTCGATCCATTCAACCATATAATGTAGTTTCAAGTACTTGTGTCAATTTCATAAAACATTTAAAAAGCGCATGTATTCTCAGTCCCAAAAATATATATTGCAAAAGCATTTAAAAAGGGAGTAATGAAACTCACGATACTGTATTTTGTAGTAAAAATACATATGACGACATTGAACAAGTGTAGGGTTGGCCTTGGATTCACGAACCTATATCATTCATATATATATATATATATATATATATATATATATATATATATATATATATATATATATATATATATATATATATATATATATATATATATATATATATATATACTCCCTTCGTCCCATATTTATTGTCACCAGACAAAAAACACACAGTTTTAGGAAATCCCACTAACTTCATTTCTCCACCAATGAAATATTTTCTCTCTCCAGATCCACCAATGAAATATAATCTTTCCTTTCTATTTATGGAAGTGAACAATTAATTTGGGACATCCCAAAATGGAATAATGGACAATAATATAGGGACGGAGGGAGTATATATATATATATATATATATATATATATATATATATATATATATATATATATATTAAAACATATTCTTGTAATCGAGTAAGTATATATATTATTATTAATGATATAATTTTTATATTATTAACTTATGTGTTTTTCATTATATAATTAAATGTATTCATTTGTATATAAAAGTATTAATATAACTAAGTTATGTATGTTAAATTATATTTTTATAAATATCATTTGTTTGTTTAAGCTAGTAATTGTAATAATACTAAAATGATATTAAGTATGGTAAAATGATTATAACATTTAGTATTTCTAACAATGGTAATAATGTTAATAATCCTATTAGTGATAATAATAATGATATATAAAAAAATATTAATTTTTCTATTAATGATAGTTATGATAATGATTTTAGTAATTACATTATATTAATAAACATGATAACATAAATAATAATACTCATTTTAATGATAATAATATTTATTTGCATTTTATAGTTTTACTAATAATTAGCTTAACCATAATGATAATAATAACCATATTGATATTGATAATCATTTTAGTAATAATAATTGTAATATTAATAATAACATTTATTTTAATAACAATGATAGTAATGATAATAACATTAGTAAATATAATGATAATACTAATAATAATAATAATAATAGCATCGATAATTCTAATCATAATAACAATAACTAATCGTAACAATAATAATAATAATAATAATAATAATAATAATAATAATAATAATAATAATAATAATAATAATAATAATAATAATAATAATAATAATAATAATAATAATAATAATACAAGAAACTACCTCAAAAATCGGCCCAAAAAGAATATAGTGACCCTGCCAGGGTTCGAACCAGAGACCTCTCGCTACCCATCAAACACTCAACACCACTCCTATAACATTGTTTTTCTGAGGTTATACTCATACATTATTTTTGTAAACCGTATTATTTTCTGTTCTTCTACCTCTTCTTCTTCACTTAATCACACGACCAAAATCAATCAACAACTAATCAATTGGTTTACCAGCTAGTTTTATAATTTCGTATCCAACACAGAAACATTTATCTGAAATTAATTGGATTAACAAACACAAAAAAAAAAATGAAAAAAAACAGCATATGTTCGTCGCTATTTATATAAAAAAAATAAAATCAAACTTTGAATTCAAGGACGTTTTAGACCAAACTTACAACATGAAATAGATTGTAATCCACTCCAGGAAATTATTGGAATCATTAATTTAACTCAAAACGAAACAGAAAATTCGAATTTGGCTCAAGAACAAAAGTTGACTTTTTGATTTTAAAATTTTGACTCAAAAATTCTAGCTCGTTAAGATGAATTGGAAGCTGAGGTTTGGTAGGTAGATTTAATAAAGGATTCCTATCACTTCTGCAATTTTAGTTTTGGCTAATTGTTTCGAAAATGAATTATGGTATAAAAGTGATCGTGAGCAGAGCAAATGGTGGTTTTCTTTATATTTTTTTTTTTACAGAATAACTTAGCAGATAGTTGGTAATGAGGAAAGATATATCGACTGTTTCCTCATAAGCATGACTTGGTTGTTTGTTTTAATTCAACAGAGGATGTCGACATATAACAAAAAGGTTAGACAGGATTCTTCAAGACAAGCAGAAGAAAATAAAAAGGACAAATCAGATACAGGAATTTACAAATCAATTATAGTTTGATAACAATTTGAAACTGAATCATATCATCTTTATGTATATATACGTACGTATATTTATTTTATTAATTATTAATTCAATATTATTACTGATTTATATTTATATATATATCAGTATCTATTTTTGTAAATGTCAGTTTTAATATATATCTGTATACACATTGATATATATGTATTAGTATTTATATATCGTATATATGTATTTGTATTTATATATAATAATTAATTAACACAAAAATATATCATTATTATTAATCATACTAATAATAATAATAATTAATTATTATAATTTTAATGATAATTAAAATTCTAATAATATTAATAATAGATTTAGTAATAATAATATTAATGTTAAAAAAATGTTATTAATAAATTTATTAATGATAATAATAAATTGTATCATTTTCTAATAATTAATAATTAAAATGATAATGATAGTAATAATAATTATTATTATTATTATTAATGATAATGATATCCAATATTAATACTAGTATTTATAAAAATGACTAAAATTATAATTACTAATTATAATAATAATGATATTAATAATGATAACTATTTTATTAATAATAATAATAATAATAATAATAATAATAATAATAATAATAATAATAATAATAATAATAATAATAATAGCATAACAATTCTTAGGTATCAAGTTTCATAAAATAACTTTTAAGTATAAATATTAATATTAGTAAAAATAATGATTGTAATAATAATATATCAATTATACTAAACTTGCAATTACATTTAATACATTTATATTTCAATTTAGTAATTATAACTTTTGTTGAGTATTTATTATTTATAAATTTTATTACAATATACATATCATAATAATTATAGAAATTATAAATATAGATTCATTTTAAATTACACTTAAACAATTTGGATTTTTATTTTACATAATTAATTATATGTTAAAATTTCAATTTATTATATATACCTACACACACACACACACACACACACACATACACACAGATATATATATATATATATATATATATATATATATATATATATATATATATATATATATATATATATATATATATATATATATATATATATATATTCTTACATTAGTTGTTCGTGAATCGTCCGGCACAGTCAAAGGGTAATTGATTTCAGGAATATAATTTCAAAACTTTTGAGACTCAATATTACAGACTTTGCTTATCGTGTCGAGATCATATAAGAATAAAGTTTAAATTTGGTCAGAAACTTCCGGGTCGTCACATGTGCTTCTAATATACGGCCAACTACTACTTAACCCCGAACTATACAACTACGTGTACTATCTCGTTTCCCACCAAGTCTCAACATTTGACCACTAGATGCGTGATATGGCTACCGCAAGATGTAAACTCATCCTATTCTAAGTTCTCATTTCACTCCTATCTTTTTCGCTCATACTTCCGTATAAGGGAACCTCTTATGTAAATTCTCAATAGAGAGAGAGACTCTTCACGTATTGCTAGTATTCGCCACGAGGGTGAATAGCCCTGACGAACGTTTTTCAGTAGCCGATAAGAGACTTGTTCCAACAAACGTTTTCGAACCCTAACTAACTTGTTCAAACATATCTTAAAGAAATCCCTTTTTCCAACCCGGTGTACCATTGTCAATTATCTCGGATCGAAATACTCGTTTCACTTCTAGTTTTACAAGAAGCTTTAGGAACACGTTTGAGCATGAGTACTGAGTATCATCCACAAACCAACGGAACAAGCAAACGTACAATTCAAATCTTAGAAAGACATGTTACAAACTTGTATTATCGCTTTTAATTGATTCCTCTTGCAACGGTAGTTACCACTCGTATATTAACGCCACACTTTTCGAAACCTTATATGACCGCAAATGTCATTCTCCTATTCGTGAACCAAAATAGGTGACAAGCAAATCACAAGATCCGAATTCATTCAAGAAACAACCGTTGAGATCGTTCAAGTCCGAGAAGGGCTCAAGACGGCCCGTAGTCGCCAAAAGGACTATGCCGATGTTAGGCGTAACCCTCTCGAATTCCAAGTGAGTAACCACGTAATATTGAAAAACCGTACCTTGGAAAGGTGTAATCCATTTCAGGAAATCAGGAAAAGTTATATCCGCAATCTTAATCCTTTTAAAATCTTGGGGCGTATTGGAATCGCTTCCCACCGTTTAGATCTTCCGGCTCAATTAAGTTTCCAATTACCCTACGTTCCATGTAACAAACTTAGAGACGTGTCCTGCGGAACAGGAACATGCCATTCTTCTAGATAAACTTACTATCGATGATGAACTCCTTTTCATAGGAAAACCGGTTGAAATTGTGGATCGTAAAACCAAGCCTTAATACAACGTAAAACCCCGACTATCCAGATTCGTGGGAATGCCATAAGAGGACCAAATAAAAAGGAAGTACCTTCACTCATTCAAAGAATTGACAACACTAGGTCTCGAGGAAAAGACATCAACTACTACTTCCAACTAAATTTCGGGTCTTTTAAGGTGTGGGTAATGTAACATCCCGCATTTTTCCGTTCAATTATTTTAACGCCCATTTTTTTTTTATTTTAATAATACCATTCGTATCTAGATTCGTATCCTCCGTTAGCTAACATTATTAATATTTTCCATTATTGGATTATAACATCTACCTTTAATACGCGTTTTTAAAATATTTCGTTAGGTAATTCACGCACCTGCATCCGAAATCGAGGGACTAGTTTCGCCATTTGACCAAAGAGGTGGCTAGTAGTTGACTAGTCAACCACCTCACCACCTCCACTCATTCATTCACACTCTCTATCTCTTTTCTTACTTCCCTTTTTCTCTCAAGAACTCAAACAAGGATTCATCATCCATTTCACCTCTAGGAAGCTCACAACAAATCCGACTACATATTTGTGATCCTCTCTTCATCCTCTACAACTTGATACCAATTTCATCTCATTTGGGTAACTTTCTAAAATTACTAGATTCTTTGTTCTTGATGTTTTTAACTTATAAAAGTGTTAATTAGTGTCTATGGCTCGAGTCTAACATGAATATATGATTTGTATGCTCGGTCTTGATGTTTTGGTGTAACTAGCATGAACTTGAAAAGTGTGTGTTTAATATTGAGTTTTGGATGGTTATATGTTGTTAGATGTTAAAAGTTCATGTTTTAATTGTATTACTAGTATCACTAGCTTCATTTTGATGTGTAGGATGATTAAGAAAACTTCAATAACATGATTATGAGTTTGTGAATTTTGGTTAGGGTTTGATAGACTTAAAATGGACTTTTGATGCCTTGAATGCTATGAAATGTCATTAGTGAGTGTTTAGTTGTATTGTATGTTTAATTACCCTCGAAATGGCATATCATATGTGTAGATTGGATTCCCGAATCATGAAATGCATTTTGAGAAATTGAAACTTGGAAAATGAACTTTTAATGATCACTTGGAGAGATTTTGGGTATTGTAAATGATGTTATTGCTTAATGATAAGTGTTTAGTTGCATTCCTCGTCAAAACACCTTTCCGACGATATAAGATACATGATCTAAGTGTTTTCGGTTCACAAATTGTGATTATTTGAAGTTTGGTTCGTGCACTTGTGTGATTTCAGCAAAGCAGACCTGAGTACCATTCTGGACGCCGTCAAACCGTCCAGACCTTCATTACTGGACGCCGTCCAGCATATTTGGACGCCGTCCAAATGAACTATCTGGGGCTGCTTTGGTTGGTCATTTTACGAAAAATTCAAACTATGCTACGTACCTCCGATTAAATTGTAACTTGTTCTAACATGCTCATATATGATTAAAAACCTCAGAAAAATAGTTCGAGACTCGACCCGAACGTGTTGACTTTTTCATTGACTTTGACCCGACCAAAGTTAACTTTTAATCAAACTTAATCAAATACTTATGCAATTATTCTAACTTGTTTCTATACTTGTATCTTGCATGAAACTTGACAATTTGAATCACATGCTATATAATCGAGTCGTAGCGAGCCATAGGACTCATTGAACATCTTTGACCAACCGTGTTTACCGTTATTGATACAACCTACTTGTTTAGGTCGAGACTAGTATTCTTTCTAGCACACGTTTACTAGTGAAGTACCTTTTCTTTCGTGCACTCAAGGTGAGATCATAGTCCCACTTTTACTCTTTTAAACTTACATTGGGATGAGAAAACATAAACGTTTCATTTTACAAAGTGAACACAAGTATGAAAACAAACATTCTACATACGAGTTAGAACAAAATCCTCAAATCGATTATCATTAGTTACACTTGCCGGGTGTAAGCGAGAACTTATGTTGTGTGGATCCATATGGGTTTGACAAACCCTCATTCGGACGGTTCGCTACCGTCACTTCGGATGAAATATATTTTCCAGAAACAGTGTATGTTCTAACACTATTGTGATGGGGTTCTATGGATGGAAAGTTAAGCCTTGATAATTGGGTGCTCGAGATAACAATTTTTGGAATGGTTTACTATTATTGAAATGCTATAAATCTTGTGGTTCATTTTACTTACTCACTTACTTACTTAAACCAATGATTTCACCAACGTTTTCGTTGACAGATTTCTATGTTTTTCTCAGGTCTTTGAACGATATGTGATACATGCTTCCGCTCGTTATTTTGATACTTGCATTGGATGTCGAGTATATATGCATACTTGGAGCGTCTTTTGACTTTACTTTACACCTTGTCGCATAGGTCTCATTTGTACCTATAACTTTGTAACGTAACTAATAGTTGAACTATTCTTGTAAACTTTGAAACAATCTTTACATTTGAAATGAATGCGACATATTTTGGTCAAACTTTATTTTAAAGACTTATGATCACGTAACGGGACCTAAGTAGTCGGCGCTATATATGACGATTTTGTCGGGTCGCTACAAGTTTATTGTGTCACCCACCGATACTAGATCTAAAACACCTTGTACTCCAACATTACCGTTCTTTTCTTTCTAATCGATCTTATAATTTTAATAGAATTACTTGTCAGTTGTATATAGATTTGTTTAGTTATAAATAGTTTGTTGCATCAGCAAGGGCAAATGATCCAAAAAGGTAACCTATTTTTACTCAATTTAACAATCAAGGTAGCCTCTAATTTGTCTAAGCCAAAAAAGGACTTCAAATTTGTTTTTGCTCAAGAAAATGATCACGTGATCAAAATTTTTAAAATTGAGGTAATCTTCGTCAAATTCAGTAACGATCGTTAGTCAAAAATATAAATTTGGTCCCTTAAGTTTTATAAAATTTTCACCCATAGTCCTCTTTATCATCTTCATTAACAAATTGAGACTCAAATTTGATCCAAATAGATTCCTGATGCTGCGAAAAAAAATTATGGTGAAGGATCAAGATCCAAAACAACATCAAAATCTGAGAATCATCAATGAACAGTGGCGGTTTGCAATCATATGAACATGAAGATCAAAATCCATTTGCTAGTGCGTTTTTTATGACGGGTTCTTTCACGAGAAATGTTTCAAGTCCATCACCTAATTCTCTTTGAACAGATACATGTCCTAAAACATCACACAACTTACGAATTTGATTCCTGAAATGACGGTTGACTTTTCTTTCTTTGAACTTTGACTGTCGAATTCATCATCACATGAATAAATTAGGATCTAACATTTTGCAGAAATATTCACGATACAATTCCTAGCAACTCTGCATTTTTAGTTTTGCTATAACATTCCAGGTTGCTCCGGATCTCAAATCGGTCACGATGAAGGTTTTCAAAATTTGAAGATGGTGATGAAAAAAGCTTAGGAATCTGAACGAAATCACGTTTCTAACTTTAGTCTGTTGAACGAATCATCAATGGTTTTCAAAATTTGAAGATGGTGATGAAGTTTAAGTGAAACAATAACAGTAGCAAGATGATGATGATGAAGGACTTTTTGTGCAATTTTAAAAGAAACTTCAGGGACCACCAGTGTATTTTTGTTTAACGATCGTTAATGAATTTGACAAAGATTACCTCAATTTTAATATATTTGAACACGTATTACCTCAATTTTAAAAATTTTGAGCACGTAATCGATTTCTTGAGCAAAAATAAAATTGAAGTCTTTTTTGGGCTTGGCAAATTGGGGGTTACCTTGATTGTCAAATTAAGTAACATATGTTACATTTTCAGGCCATTTACCCCATCAGCAAATGTATGTAACAAAGAAGAGCGAGCTCGTCCAAAGAGTTTGATAGTTAAGTTCATGTAAATCAACTAAAAGTATCTAAAAATGACGAGTAACATTTTTTTGAAACGGATAAATTATGGAAAAGCTAACGAGAAGTTATAAAAAAAAATTACAAAACAGAAAATCGGATTTTGAAGCCACGAATTCTAGTTAAGCCTCTTTTTCTTGCTAATAGTTATGGTATAATATTATTAGTAATAAACAAGTATTTCAGCATGATTATTTGATGTAGAGCTCGGTTGTAGAGACTCATGTTTTGTTGATTGAAGTTCCATTAGATTCAAATTCATTTGCATGAAAATCCTTTAAAAACTAAATTGTCAAACTTTAGTTTAATTTATTAAGTTTCTATATAGGCTTGTGATATGGTTTTGTTATGTAAGTGCCTGGATATTATGTTATACTGGATATTATGTTATACTGTACTTAGTATTGTTGTTTGTGTTTTAAGTTGAGGTTAATTTAAGGTTGTGATTTGTGGGTGCGTTGTCAATTGTGTAGTCTCCTTAGCATAAGGTAATATTTTAGTTTCGAACTTAGAATTTTAAGGCAGGGGTTTATAAGACATTTTACATCAAGTTATCTTTAGTTATAGTTTTTTTATTATGCTTAATAATTATAATTAGGGAGGTGATTCTCACACACCACTTTTTGATCAATGTACACTTTTATCTCATAAAATCACAGTTATACTCCTAGGGAGTTGAACTTATATTATTATTATTATAAGCATATTAAGGGTAAAATAGGTAATTAGGTGTACATAGATCAAAAAGTGATGTGTGAGGAGCACCTCCCAATTAATTATAATTATAATTAGAGAGATGATTCTCACACACCACTTTTTGATCCATGTACACCTAATTAGATATTTTACCCTTAATTATACTTACTTTAATAATATAAGCTCAACTCTTCAGGAGCATAACTGTGATTTAATGAGACAAAAGTGTGCATAGATCAAAAAGTGTTGTGTGAGAATCACTCCCTTATAATTATAATTATAATTTTTTATTATGAAATAATATCAATAGTTGTTTTCAAAACATAGACATCAAAGTTTTTATGCTTAACTAAAGGTTGTATCAATAGTGGTTTTCAAAAGTGTATAGGATATGTCAATTACATGTGTTTGAATTTAATGTATAACAACGTGATTTGTTCTTTTTGATTGATGGCATATGTGTGTTTTACGGGATGAAGACGAGGATGTTACGATTGGAGATGAGGTCGGAAGAGGAGGGCGTGTAGAGATACCTCTTGTAGTAGATCGAAGGGCTCTTCCTTTTTTGACAAGAAAAATGGTTAAAGAAAGAACATTGCCTCTTATTATGACCATAAAGTTTTCGTTTATTCCTTTCGTACAGGCAAATTTATCCGGTTCAAGCAATTAGAAGGAAAGTATTTAAAGCCCGTGTCCAAAACAAATAAAGTCTCTCAAGCGACGGATAAATTTTGTGTTATTTGATCTTTAGTTTTTTTTTTTTGGCGTTGGTTTTTATTTATTGTTGTCTTGTGGCGTGCTCATGTTTAATTTGTGAGTTGTCATGACGTTTGTTTCTATTAAGTGTCATTTCAGTCGATTTTTTTGTTTTATGGAGAGGCTCGCTTTTAGATAGGCTAGCTTAGTTTGTTTTCTTTGTCCTCTTTTTAATTGCGAAGCTTCTTGGTTTGTATCTCTATTTCTTCGATTTCTTTCATCCTTTGATCAAAAATCTGTTTGATTATATAATTATATTTTTTTTAATAGAAAACTCTTTGAATTTTAGTGTAACTTAAATAACCAAGTAAAAATATTAAAAGAGATTTTTAAGTTGTCTCTAAACTAAAGAAGTTGCGGCCCTTGCGAGTTCAACCCGTCGTTAACATAAGCGCAGATAAATTCCTTTTAAGTGGGCAAGCTTTAAATTCATATTAAGAAGATGTGTAAAAAGATGATTTTACTCTCACATACGTTGCAAATGTCAAGACTTAACGAATTTATTTTTATAAAATTTTGACGGATGAATGCTGATTGCAAATTTTTGAAAAACAAAGGTGTTGGTGCATAATTAGTCCCCGAGTTCATTATGATCAAGTTCAAGTGCTTTAGAGTTTAAGTTTCTCTACTGGTATGCAAACGTACGGTTGCAGAATGCAACCGTACGGATAGGAAGGCAACCGCACGGTTGCAAGGTGCAACCGCACGGTTGCAACGTGCTGTGTGTATTTATAGAGGATTTCAGGTTCATTGTTAGGGTTACGTATCCTAACCTATCATATACGTACAATCCGAATCCCTGGTGTTCTAGCATTCAATATAGTCGATCTTTAACATATCTAAGTCGTTTTTATCATTAAGATCAAAGGTTTTCTTTTAGATTTGAGTATAAAACCCAAAAACGAGATTTTCCGCACTCGTTATTGAGACTAAGATCGTATAATCCTGTTTACACGATCCTACAAGTGGTATCAGAGCTTGTGTGATTGATTGAACGATTGGTTTTTGTCAAACTTTGTTAAGAAATTGTGTTTTTAGTATTTTTGGTCAAAAACCCGTTTGGATCATGATTTTACAGTGTTAATTCGAGTTTTTGTTAAGTAAACGTGTTAGTCTAGTCTAAAACTTTATTTTGGACGTCAAACATACGCTGGTTTCTTTCAAGATTGAGTGCTAGATCGACCAAAACCCTAAACCCTAGTTTCTGTGCAGTTTTCTGCCCAGATTCGACCAAGCAATCAACCGTACGGTTACACACTGTAACCGCACGGGTACACCATCCGGATACCTCAACCGTACGGATACGTGTTACATCCGTATAATCTTCACCCGTTTAAATCACAACCGTGTCATATCACAACCGTACGGATACACCCCGCATCCGTCCGGTTATACCTTACATCCGTATAATCTATTCCGGTTACACTTTTCAACCGTGTAACTTGCAACCGTGTCAGATCATTTGCATCTGTGTATTGCAACCATATAAACTACTGCAGCCGTATAGTGCAACCGTACGGTTACAATGTCAGACGTGTTTGAATCTTCGAAAATGCAATCTGCTGTTGTCGGTGCATCGTCGTCAGGTCTTCATCACTTGTTGAAGACAGAAAATGAGATTGGTAGCTCATATAGGGTACTTAGGCTGGAATCTTTGGATGACTTTGCAGAATGGAAGCCTAGGTTCTTGATTTTGCTAAACGGTATAGACTCTAGGCTATATAATTTCCTAAAATTTGAATATGTCTTTCCGGTTAAGGATCAAGGGGAAACCAAGACACCAATGGAATTGTCTGTAACTGAGTGTGAGGATTATAATCTTGAGTGTAAAGCATATAGCCATCTTACTCAAGCTTTGTCTAAAGAGATATTTCATCAATTTGAAACACATTTGACAACATATGCTTTATGGAATGCTCTAGAAAGTGGTAATGAAGGGACTACTGAGTACATAAAAACAAAAGTTAAGGTTCTGAAGAAAGAGTGGAAGAATTTTGCTGTTCAATCTGATGAATCTCTAAAAGATGTTGTTGCTAGATATCGTCACTTGTTAACTGAACTCAAAAGAGTTGATATTGTCTTTACTACCAAGAAGATTTTCCAATGCTTTCATGAGGGTCTTCCGATTAAGTGGGATCCTATGATTGTGGAGATTGAAAAGTCCTTTGCTATCATGGATAACTCATTGGGTGCGTTTGTTACTAAGCTTCAGGCAAAGGAGCTAGAATTTCAAGAGAGATTGAAGAGGTTAGAGACTGTTCAGAATCCATTAAAATATAAGGCTCCAGAAATAGGTTCATCTGAAGTGAAACACGCCCAGCCACAGACAGCTTTTACTTCAAATTCTGAGAAGACAACGTCAAGTTATGTCACTCCTGCACCTCAAAGTGTTCTGTATCAGACAACTTCAAACAAGGGTGCAAGTATTGAGGTTTTGAGAACAGAGAATATTCGCATGCGTACGATTAAAGGGGTGGAGGAAGATGTGGCGTTAGTCTCTATGGTAGTGAATTCTTATAATGATTTGTTACATGGGAGAATTGGTAATAGTCATTTGGAACAGGAAGACTACGATCAGATAGACGAGAACGAAATGGAGAAATTGGATATTCTTTGGGCCATGGGAAGTGTGATTCGCATGGCAAAAAGATACATTGAAAAGAATGGGGAGAAACACTTGGGTGTGAGTAAGAACACCAAGTTTGGTTTTGACATGAACAAAGTCAGGTGTCATAACTGTCAAGAGCTGGGTAATTTCAAGCGAAACTGCATTAAACCAAAGCAGCAAGGATTTCATAACCCATTTCATAATCAGAAGCGTGAATCGAAGAATATTGTGAATGTTCCCATAATGGATGAATCATCGAAGGCTTTAGCAGTCACTTATGATGATGAGTCCTATGATTGGTCTTTCAATGTGACTGATGCTTACGATCATCATGCTAATGTTGTTAGGATTAAGATGACCGGGGAAGAGGAAGCAAGAGAAAGGGCTAAGAGAGAAAAGATGGGTTGTGTTGGAAGAGATAAACAATACAAATGTCTAGGATGTAAGATGGAGGAACGACTGGATAGGGCATGGTACTGGGCAAATTTTTTACGAAGAGGGTATGTGAATAAAAGGGTTGAAGAGAAGTTTAAATGGGTAAAACATAATGATGGAGATGTTTGAACCGACAGCAAATCTTCCAGCTCAGATGATGAACCGAGGAAGTTCAGTAAACAAACTGGTAGTTCTTCTGGATTCATTACAAAGGGAAGTATGGTAGACAAGTTGGTGGTCGAGAAAGGGGGTTCGTCAGATATTGGTTCGGATAGCTCAAGTTCGGAATCGGAGTCAGAATCTGATTCAGAGTTTGGTCAAGCTAATGAGAAAGCTCCACTCCTATATGCATTTATGGCTGATTCGTCAAGCAAAGCCAAGGTAACTCTAGAAACTGAATTTGTCTGTACTAAATGTGTTAATCTTGAAACGCAGCTTAGTAAACTTAGAGAGTCGGTTAAAACATGCAATAGATGTGTAACTCTAGAGGATCAGGTCCAAAGATTGTCTGATATTTGCCTAAACTGTAATAATTGTGTTGCTTTGAATCAAGAAATAGATGACCTTAAAAAAGCTTACCAGGTTCTTAAGAAGCAATATGAGGATAATATGTACTTTAAGAATAGAGAAAAAGAGTTTAGGGACATAATTAAGACATTAGACGATTGGGTGACTGATTTGAAGTCAAATGTGTTGTTAAATACTCAGACCATAGTGAGGCAGATTAAGGAGATAGATGAGCTTAAGAGAGAAAAAGAATCTTTTAAGATTAGTTTTGAAACTGAAAAGGAAAAGGCCTATATCTACAAGAGATCTGCGTTTGTCCTTGAGTATTGTCAGAATGTAGGAGGAAAAGAAACTAGTAGTGATTATAAACAGTGTCCACCTCCATTCGAGCATGACTATAGTTTCCCGCCTCCGGAGAAACAGTTCGGGGAAGATTACGTCCCCATTCAATTGACCGAACAAGATAAGGGTAACAGGATAGGTACATCTGAGACTTCTAGTGTAGGAGTTGAAAAGGATAAAAATGTAGAAAAACCTAACCCACAAACTGTTAAAATTTTGAAAAACCCGGCTCATCAGAGACCAATAAAGGTTAGGAACCGATCGCCAATTAAATTTGTCAAATGTCCTAATTTTGAGGAGGAGGACTTCTTGAAACCTGCTGAAAATTCGCAGTCCAAGTATGTTCCTCCACCAAAACGGTTTCCTGAAAGAACTCCCGAGCGAGTTCCTGTAAACAGGAGATCTACGCCCCTATATTTAAGAAATAGATTGAAAGGACCCGTTCATATACATTATAAACGATTCACAATAGTTGATTACATCGCGAGGTATTTTGACCTCTATATGATACATTTTACAAACATTGCATTCGTTTTTAAAAGACAAACTTTCTTTACAACGAAAGTTGACAGCATGCACACCATTTCATAATACATCCAACTATAATTGACATAATAATAATCTTGATGAACTCAATGACTCGAATGTAACGTCTTTCAAAATATGCCATGAATGACTCCAAGTAATATCCTTAAATGAGCTAATGCACAGCGAAAGATTTCTTTAATACCTGAGAATAAACATGCTTTAAAGTGTCAACCAAAAGGTTGGTGAGTTCATAGGTTTATCATAACAATCATTTCAATATATTAATAGACCACAAGATTTCCGTTTATAAATATATGTACACTCGCAAGTGTATAAATGTATTCTATAAGTTGTAGGCACCCGGTAACAAGCCTTAACGTTCATGTTTTACCCTCTGAAGTACACCAGATCAGGTGTGTTTAAAATAACCTCGAAGTACTAAAGCATCCCATAGTCAGGATGGGGTTTGTCAGGCCCAATAGATCTATCTTTAGGATTCGCGCCTACCGTACATAGACAAGTAGTTTAATGTTACCAAGCTAAGTGTATATTTCTGGTTTAAACCTACGTAGAATTAGTTTTAGTACTTGTGCCTATTTCGTAAAACATTTATAAAAAACAGCGCATGTATTCTCAGTCCCAAAAATATATATAAAAGGGAGCAAATGAAACTCACCATACTGTATTTCGTAGTAAAAATACATATAACGTCATTTAACAAGTGCAAGGTTGGCCTCGGATTCACGAACCTATATTAATTATATATATTTATATGTTGGTCAATATTTGTCTAATAATTTTTGGTCAAGTCATAGTGTACCACAATCCTAATGCTCGAGACTAATATGCAAAAGTCAACAAAAGTCAACTTGACCCAAAATGACTTCTAAAATTTATACGTGTTTATTATATAACTTAACTATAGTCGTTTTATATGTTTAAATATATTTATTAGATTTTATAATAATAAAAGTCATTTATTAATAAAAATTTATATTAACGTTTATATATGATAAAATATACTTTTATATATCTTAAGTAGTAAAATTTATAAAGTTCACTTAATATCTTAAAACTATAGTGGTAAGTATTATTAATGTAATTATATTACGCGTGGTGAAAAATATCTTTGTATCCCCTATTTATTTGATAAAATAATATTGATCATAATAATAATAAGTAAAAGTTGCATTATTTTGTAATAATAATTATTATTATTCTATAAAAAAATAACAATATTTATATTTACTAAAAATGTTATTATGATAAAATGATAATACTAACATAATAGTAATAATGATATTTTATAATAACAATGATATTTCTATTAAAATAATATCGACGATAGTAATAATAATCATTTTAACAATAATACTAAAATTCAGTTGACTATAACTTCAAATCCGTTCATCGAAACCATTAGATATCTAAATGAAAAGTTCTTAATTTTTCGCTAGCTTTCCAATGACATGCATATCATATACCCTATCTCAGTAGCATATGTATCTAATTCAGGATTCAACAAACCTATCTAAGGACAATATCGAATGTACAAGCATGCATAATCCTATATACTCGAGCACTAGTCAGGGATATACTATTGATATATAAAAGTTAAGTTATGAGTGCTCACGTATCAATATTGAGATTCAATATTGCAGGAAAGTACGTAGACGCAACGGAGATGATAAACACTAGATTGACCTCACGAGCATACCCATGAACCATACCCATCACCTCCATAGCTATAACCCATAATTTCCTTAGCTTCAATTCATTCAAAAAACTATTTTGAAATCACTCGGACATCACTCCGTCGTAATATTTTATGTATACTAATAATATCTTGAAATAATATAGAGCAAATATATATATATATATATATATATATATATATATATATATATATATATATATATATATATATATATATATATGTAAATCGATTGAGAGAGTTTAGAGAAATATATTTTCAAGTTTCTATGAAATAATGAAACCTATTGAATTCTATTTATAATAGATTTTTGAATTATTAAAGTGAATTATTAAAGTATGAATTATTAAAGTGAATTATTAAAGTATGAATTATTAAAGTGAATTATTAAAGTATGAATTATTAAAGTAAATTATTAAAGTGAATTATTAAAGTATGAATTATTAAAGTGAATTATTAAAGTTAAAGTAAAGTAAAAGTAAAGTAAAGGTAAAGTTAAAGTATAGTAAAAGTTTAAAAACTATGTATGTATAATACGCGTATAAATATATATAATATTAATTTAAATTGTTATATATATTTAATGAAATAAAATATAAATATCATTATATTTATTATACTGGTTAAGTAATGAGTTGTCAAAAGTGATTCTAGATATTTATAAAAGTTATATACGTTTTAATAATAAAGTTCCTTTTAAACTAAAAACGTTTTTGTACGTTTGAAAATAGATTAATAGAATATTATGGAAACCAATTCTCCACTAGCTTTTGTCTAACTTTCGTAAATGACACTTTTTATTTTTATTTATAAATAGTTTTACAAATTATTCCGAATATCGTTAAGAGGAATAGATTTCTCAAATCATAGTGGACCTCTCAACAGAGACTTGTAATCATAATTCAATGTTTCTGATAATTCAATCATTTAATATATATTTTTTTAATTTCATCGATAATCATATTGAAACAAATACGTTCATATAAAGCATTATACTTTTAAATACTTTGTTGAAATTTTCAATTTATAACATATACACATATACATACATATTCATATATGTTCATTTAATGGTTCGTGAATCATTGGAATTTGGTCGAGGTTTAAATGAATGTATAAACATAGTTTAAAATCCTTGAGATTTAACTTAACAAGCATTGCTTATCGTGTCAGAATAATATAAAGATAAAGTTTAAATTTAGTCGAAAATTTTCGGGTCGTCACAGTGCCTACCCGTTAAAGAAATTTCGTCCCCGAAATTTGATAGAGGTCGTTATGGCTAACAATGAGAATGTTATTATGACGATTATGAAGTTTTATCATGTCTAAGAAGTATGGATAAAATAATTCGATTACTCAAAGCGTATGAGGGAAGTTATCGTAAATGAAGGAAATAAGATTATAGTGATTCGTCATATCTTTTGACGTCATCACAATTGATCTCCGAATTTAAAGAAAATCTTTGTAATCTATGTTGGATTTGATGCTTCGGTGATTAAGGAGATTATGATTCTCTTCGAATTAATACGATAATCCATCTTGATTTCTCTGTCGGGTATTTCACTATAAATCCACCTCCTTCGTTTCCTTACAACTCACACCTTCTATTCTTTCTCCCTCAACTCATATTTTAAAGTATTTGTCAATATGCTTCATCCAGTACTAATTCTCGATATACTCCTCACTTTCATATCTGTCGTTCTTCTTTTTCATCTGCCTCAGGAAGAATCTATTTACTACTACTATACTCTCGGTTTTATAGTGTTTTTAGTTCTTCCGTGTCTTTATATTGCTATATGCATCGATATATACGGTTTATAATTTTTGGGTGGTTGTTGGGTTTTATATCTTCCCTTATATTTCAAAGCCCCTGCTTTTGTCTTCTATAATCATTGACATCCACAGTTAATGCTCCCTTCTATTTGCTGCGATTTATACTCCAATTTCTATTTTGGAGTTTTGTCCTTTCGTTTCTTCTTCTTGCGATTAAGCAACGTTTGTAATGGTCCAGTATTCGCAGATATGAATTTTAGAATGAACATAGTTAATGTTCTAAGAAGGAAATGGTAATGGCACGATCTTGATTTGTTAATTTACCAGAATACCCTGAAAAGACCGAATCATCAAGAAAATATATTCTTGATATTTTTAGAGATTAAATAGAATACAAGAGTCATGTAACATGGAACATGATGACGGCATGGTCTGTGAATCATCATGTCCCATTAGAAACTCAGCATGACTTACTGTAATATAATCACGTTGATCAAGTGTCATTATATTATACTAACTCATGCTTCAGTTCCCAACACTACTTCAAAACATTCATAATTTAAACTCGAAAGTTTATAGAATATAGAAACTAATAGTTTCTTATATGATGTAACACTGATAGCGCAAAGAGATAAATGACTTCAGATAAGATTAGTTGTGAAAATATCTTCAGAAATATCGCGGATATTTATAATGAAAGATATGATAATATCTTAGAATTTCTAATATTGATGGATGATGATGAAGATTTGTCTGTAAAGGTTTAGAATAAAGAGTAAGGTATTAGTTAATGACTTTAGCAGGCACTGAATCATTTGGATTCTTTGAAGGCAGATTTAGTCTTTGTGATTTGTCCACAGCCTCCTTCATAGTCTGTTCAATCCGTTTTCCAGTTCCAAACCTTCTCTTTTCAGCTTTACCACCTTACTATTCTTTGTCATCAAACTTTTTACTGTTAAGATCGTTTACAGTTTTTGATGCTTCGTCAGCATTTCAAGAACTAGTTTGCAGTTCAAAATATTTTTCAGAACTTCACATTCAAAGTATGTAAGTCCAGGAGATAGACGTTTTACGTACACATATAATTGTTGGCGTAAACATGCTGTGAGATTTCAAAATACTGGTTACTGTTTTTCGATGATTCGTATGACAATTCTCGTTACAAGATGCGAATGAGTAAATGATGTGATTTCAATAAATATAATGATTTTTCGAAAAGTCAAAGATAATTGAAGTTGTTGGTAAGTTTATTGCTAAGGTGGCGAGATATGAAAGGTCCCCAGTAACGATGACGAAAGGGCAACGTATCTATCGAGGTTATAATAAGACTAGTCCGACTGAAAAGTCGAAGTTGACTTGCTGGATCTGTGACAAAACTGTCTACTTTGAAAAGAAATTGAAAAGTCATTTTAGCTAATAAATGCCAAAGGGTCTGACACGGATACACGTCGAACTATGACTTTGGCTTCGAGAGCTTTTTAGGTACATAAATGTGGGTAATATGTGGTTGGATCATCATCTCGATTGTTCATTGTTTGAAGTGTCTTCGAAAACTTCGGAGAGTTTGAACACAGTTTGTAATCGTTAATATACATATGATGTTCTAACACGGTTTTGAAGTCAAAGTATAGCTTTGAAAGATGTAGGAATCTAAGAGTGATGTCTTCTGTTAAATCATGACTTGGATTTTGATTTGTCAAAATCAAAATGCGTAATCAAATTTGGGTGAGAATGGTTGTTTTGATTTCTATACAAGAATGTATATTGTTGTGAGATTTTGGGAGTATAGTTGATGATTTGCTTAATCAGATTCGAAAAATGTAATATATTAATTGTGAATTTATATATCTCTAGGGTATTACCTACCCGTAAAAAAAAAATTCACAATTAATATTTTGTACAACAGAATTTTATTACAGTCTTTATGAAAATATATATGTGCATATTTTCTTCAGATGTAACATAGATTTAATGAGTTAATATTAAATTAAACTCATTTGATTTATGGTTGAAACTAGAACTGAATAATCCCTAAAGACTTTAGAAATTACACAACTTTTACGGAGTATTTATTCAATAAAATTGAAATTATGAATTAATACTTCGTTATTTGTTGGTGTTTGTAACCCTTGCACCATATTCTCTAAAGTCACTACTCGAGCGCGAAGCTCGTTGACTTCTTCTATTACACCGGGGTGATTGTCGGTTCGGACGAGCGGATAAATAAAATTTAGAATTTGATGTAGTATATAATCGTGACGAGATACTCTGAAAATGAGAGAGAAAATGGTGTTTCGGACCGGTTCGCCGGTAAGTGCTTCAGGTTCATCGCCAAGAGGGCAATGTGGTGGATGGAAGGGATCACCTTCTTCTTGTCTCCAATTATTGAGGAGGCTACGAACCTATCCCCAATTCATTCATAATAGATGATGGCTAATTGGTTGATCCATTCCGGTCACACTGCTTTCGGAGCTTGAGTGGGATTCCATATCGGAATTCGAGGGACTTGAACTAATGACGAATTCCATTTCGTTCGATTGAATAAAGAATTTTTCGATATGAAATGATTTTTCGGCTATCGGGTGGTATTCTAATTACATAGAATATCTATATATATAGCGCAAAAGATTTCGTAGATTACGGAGGAAATTACGGGATATGTCAGGCAAAGTTTACAGTAACAGATACGCTAAGATATGGATTAGCAGATACGCTAAGATATGAATTTTGTCTATACACTATTCATGCAATCAATGCAGTAAGACGTGTCTAGACTAAGAATGATAAGTAGGCAATTTCCGACAAAAATGATAAGCAAAACTTTTGACATGCAGACACGGTCGAAGTCCAGGCTCATTAATGCATCCTAACGACTATCAGTTAGACACACTAATGCAGACCTGGTTCGCTAAGACCACCGCTCTGATACCAACTGAAAGGACCCGTTCATATACATTATAAACGATTCAAAATAGTTGATTACATCGCGAGGTATTTTGACCTCTATATGATACATTTTACAAACATTGCATTCGTTTTTAAAAGACAAACTTTCTTTACAACGAAAGTTGATAGCATGCACACCATTTCATAATACATCCAACTATAATTGACATAATAATAATCTTGATGAACTCAATGACTCGAATGCAACGTCTTTCAAAATATGCCATGAATGACTCCAAGTAATATCCTTAAAATGAGCTAATGCACAGCGAAAGATTTCTTTAATACCTGAGAATAAACATGCTTTAAAGTGTCAACCAAAAGGTTGGTGAATTCATAGGTTTATCATAACAATCATTTCAATATATTAATAGACCACAAGATTTCCGTTTATAAATATATGTACACTCGCAAGTGTATAAATGTATTCTATAAGTTGTAGGCACCCGGTAACAAGCCTTAACATTCATGTTTTACCCTCTGAAGTACACCAGATCAGGTGTGTTTAAAATAACCTCGAAGTACTAAAGCATCCCATAGTTAGGATGGGGTTTGTCAGGCCCAATAGATCTATCTTTAGGATTCGCGCCTACCGTACATAGACAAGTAGTTTAATGTTACCAAGCTAAGGGTATATTTCTGGTTTAAACCCACGTAGAATTAGTTTTAGTACTTATGCCTATTTCGTAAAACATTTATAAAAAACAGCGCATGTATTCTCAGTCCCAAAAATATATATAAAAAGGAGCAAATGAAACTCACCATACTGTATTTCGTAGTAAAAATACATATAACGTCATTTAACAAGTGCAAGGTTGGCCTCGGATTCACGAACCTATATTAATTATATATATTTATATGTTGGTCAATATTTGTCTAATAATTTTTGGTCAAGTCATAGTGTACCACAATCCTAATGCTCGAGACTAATATGCAAAAGTCAACAAAAGTCAACTTGACCCAAAATGACTTCTAAAATTTATACGTGTTTATTATATAACTTAACTATAGTCGTTTTATATGTTTAAATATATTTATTAGATTTTATAATAATAAAAGTCATTTATTAATAAAAATTTATATTAACGTTTATATATGATAAAATATACTTTTATATATCTTAAGTAGTAAAATTTATAAAGTTCACTTAATATCTTAAAACTATAGTGGTAAGTATTATTAATATAATTATATTACGCGTGGTGAAAAATATCTTTGTATCCCCTATTTATTTGATAAAATAATATTGATCATAATAATAATAAGTAAAAGTTGTATTATTTTGTAATAATAATTATTATTATTCTATAAAAAAATAACAATATTTATATTTACTAAAAATGTTATTATGATAAAATGATAATACCAACATAATAGTAATAATGATATTTTATAATAACAATGATATTTCTATTAAAATAATATCGACGATAGTAATAATAATCATTTTAACAATAATACTAAAATTCAGTTGACTATAACTTCAAATCCGTTCATCGAAACCATTCGATATCTAAATGAAAAGTTCTTAATTTTTCGCTAGCTTTCCAATGACATGCATATCATATACCCTATCTCAGTAGCATATGTATCTAATTCAGGATTCAACAAACCTATCTAAGGACAATATCGAATGTACAAGCATGCATAATTCTATATACTCGAGCACTAGTCAGGGATACACTATTGATATATAAAAGTTAAGTTATGAGTGCTCACGTATCAATATTGAGATTCAATATTGCAGGAAAGTACGTAGACGCAACGGAGATGATAAACACTAGATTGACCTCACGAGCATACCCATGAACCATACCCATCACCTCCATAGCTATAACCCATAATTTCCTTAGCTTCGACTCATTCAAAAAACTATTTTGAAATCACTCGGACATCACTCCGTCGTAATATTTTATGTATACTAATAATATCTTAAAATAATATAGAGCAAATATATATATATATATATATATATATATATATATATATATATATATATATATGTAAATCGATTGAGAGAGTTTAGAGAAATATATTTTCAAGTTTCTATGAAATAATGAAACCTATTGAATTCTATTTATAATAGATTTTTGAATTATTAAAGTGAATTATTAAAGTATGAATTATTAAAGTGAATTATTAAAGTATGAATTATTAAAGTATGAATTATTAAAGTGAATTATTAAAGTATGAATTATTAAAGTGAATTATTAAAGTGAATTATTAAAGTATGAATTATTAAAGTATGAATTATTAAAGTAAATTATTAAAGTATGAATTATTAAAGTTAAAGTAAAGTAAAAGTAAAGTAAAGGTAAATTTAAAGTATAGTAAAAGTATAAAAACTATGTATGTATAATACGCGTATAAATATATATAATAATAATTTAAATCGTTATATATATTTAATGAAATAAAATATAAATATCGTTATATTTATTATACTGGTTAAGTAATGAGTTGTCAAAAGTGATTCTAGATATTTATAAAAGTTATATACGTTTTAATAATAAAGTTCCTTTTAAACTGAAAACGTTTTTGTACGTTTGAAAATAGATTAATAGAATATTATAGAAACCAATTCTCCACTAGCTTTTGTCTAACTTTTGTAAATGACACTTTTTATTTTTATTTATAAATAGCTTTACAAATTATTCCGAATATCGTTAAGAGGAACAGATTTCTCAAATCATAGTGGACCTCTCAACAGAGACTTGTAATCATAATTCAATGTTTCTGATAATTCAATCATTTAATATATTTTTTTTAATTTCGTCGATAATCATATTGAAACAAATACGTTCATATAAAGCATTATACTTTTAAATACTTTGTTGACATTTTCAATTTATAACATATACACATATACATACATATTCATATATGTTCATTTAATGGTTCGTGAATCATTGGAATTTGGTCGAGGTTTAAATGAATGTATAAACATAGTTTAAAATCCTTGAGATTTAACTTAACAAGCATTGCTTATCGTGTCAGAATAATATAAAGATAAAGTTTAAATTTAATCGGAAATTTCCGGGTCGTCACATAGATCACCACCTGCTCGTAGACCTAGCTTCAATTCCTACTTTAGGAATGATGATATTGAAACAGTGCGTACATGTTTGCATTGCGGTTTAGGAGGTCACAGGGCGGTTCATTGTTCTAAACGATTTGTAGCTCCCAGAAGGAGGATCAAGCTGAGTCCCCCTAAAAGTTTTCAAAAATTTCAATCAGCTTCTCCTCCTAAAAATCAGATGTCGTCTAGACCAAACTCTCAAGGGTCAAGTCGAAATGTGATTTATGAGAATCCGTCCAAGACTGAAAACAGTAAAAGGGTTAAGCAAGATAATGTTTATTTCAAGAAACCCTTACATAAAAGCCAAATGTGGGTAACTAAGGAGGGTTCTAATGGGACTTATGGTTAGGGCACTGCTTTCAGGGAAAATGAAATGGCTGTTAATGTAAATGGGAAACCCATTGTCAAAAAGGCATGGGTATCCCCCTCAAACTAATCATTTTTCTTATTACTTGTGCAGGTCGCCTACAGTCCAAAGAAAAAATACTTGGATTGTTGATAGTGGGGCGTCCAGGCACATGACAGGGAACATGTCTCTATTGAATGACGTTAAATCTATTAAGGGTGGACCTGTTTCATTTGCTGGTGATCAAGGAGGGTTTATAACTACTCAAGGGATGATTTCAAATTTGTCAGTCAATTTTGACAAAGTGAGCTATGTAAAAGAAATGTCCAATAACCTGCTATCTGTCTCTCAAGTGTGCGACAAGAGGCACAAAGTTTTATTTGATGAACAGCAGTGTTATATCATGAGAAAAGATTATAAAGTTCCAGATGATATGATTCTTATGATGGCACCAAGATGTCAAGACTTGTACATTCTGGATATGTCAAAGGCTTATGTGCATGCGGCTATGGGACATCAGGCCTTTGTGTCCAAAGCTTCTGAACAAGAGTCTATGTTATGGCATAAAAGGATGGGGCATTTGAGTTTCAGGAAAATGAACCATTTAGTTCACAATTGCTTGGTAGAAGGGGTAAACGTTAAAGGGTTTCAGGCTCCTGATGGTTGTGTGCCATGTAAGAAGGGTAAGCAAGCTAAGAAACCACATAAGGCAAAGAAACATCACTCCATTGATACTCCTCTTGAGATGCTTCATATGAACCTTTTCGGTCCAGTTAACAAGAAGAGTATTACTGGACACTCCTATTGCTTAGTGGTTACTGATGAATACTCACGGTTTACGTGGGTTGTGATGCTGAAAAGTAAAGGTGATACGTTCGAACAAATAAAGTTGCTGATCACGAGGCTTGAAACGTTGTATAAATTGAGGGTTCGAAGGATCCGAACAGATAATAGGACAGAGTTTAAAAATAAGAAGATGGAAGAGTATTGCAATGAAAGAGGAATTCAACAACAATTCAGTTCACCTTATACTCCTCAGATGAATGGTATTGCTGAAAGAAAGAATCGTACTCTAATTGAAACTGCTAGGACCATGCTGGCTGACTCAGAATTACCAGTTACCTTTTGGAGTGAGGCAGTTTTGAATGTGTGCTATACGATGAATAGAGTGCTTGTTGTGAAACGTCATGGCATGACATGTTACGAGCTGCGTATGAAAAGAAAACCTCACATTAAACATCTCAAACCGTTTGGTTCTCTTTGTACTATAATGGTTAGAGATACAGGTGGGAAATTTAATCTGAAAGCGGTTACAGGTAGGTTCTTGGGTTATGGGAATGCGTGCAAACGTGTTTATAATTTGGATTCGCGGTGTGTTTAAGAATGTACCGAAATTGATATTCAAAGACATGCAGCAATCCCATCTGGTAAAGGGTATACGTGGCAGTTTGATTATGATAAGTTGTTTGATTCATTCAATCTTCCTGAAGATGACTCCGATGATGAAGATATAGCTGCACAAATGATGTATAACATACGCCTCTCTGCAGAACGTATGTCTGATGTGAGTGTGCAATCTCAAGTACCTAAAGCAACTGAAATTATAGCACCAGTGATAGGGACTAATGATGATGACTCAGATTCGGCGATTCTGTTCCAGCATTAGAGGAATCGACCTTACAGTCTGAGGGGGAGGAAGTTTATCTGGATGAAGTATACGAGGACTTGGTAGAGGATGAACCAAATAGAACTGTGTTGGAGGAACCACTTCAACCCACACAAGCTGTTACTGTGGATCCTTTACAAACAAATATAGATGACACTACTGAAATAGGCAGACTTCAACGGTCTGGCCGATCAGTATCTCTACCTAAACGTTTTGATGATTATGTAATTAACCCTGCAGGCGTTTCAGGTGCTAATACAGGTGAATCTTCTGCTTCGGACGAGCGTGCAACACCCTCTGCAAATGTTGTTACTGCTTTTTATACTGAATTGAATCAGACCGAAAGAATCTTCAGGAATGCGTACTGTGCTTTTGTATCGCAAATCAAACCTGAAGACGTCAAAGAGGCTTTGCAGTATGATGAGTGGGTTTCAGCAATGCAGGAAGAACTTCAACAGTTTAATCACTTGGGTGTTTGGAGATTGGTAATACCACCTACAGGTTGTAAGCCTTATGGCCTGAAGTGGGTATTGAAAAATAAGACAGATGATCAGGGTATCGTGATCCGGAACAAAGCAAGATTGGTTGTTCGAGGTTATCAAAAAATTCCAGAAGTTGATTATGATGAAGTATATGCTCCGGTTCCCAGACTAGAGGCGATGCGGATGTTTTTGGCATTTGCTTCGTGGAAAGGTTTTAAAGTGTTTCAGATGGATGTTAAGAGTGCGTTTTTATATGGTACTCTACAAGAAACTGTGTATGTAACTCAGCCACCGGGCTTTGTTGATCCACATCATCCAGAAAAGGTGTATCTCTTAGAGAAGGCGCTTTATGGTCTTCACCAAGCACCGAGAGCTTGGTATGCTACTCTGTCCAACTATATGATAGAGAATGGTTTTAGATGAGGGGTCATCGATCAGACCCTATTTATTAAGGAAAGGGGGGACGACATTATATTGGTACAAGTTTATGTGGACGATATCATTTTTGGGTCAACTGATCAGAAAATGGTTGATGAGTTTCAGGACGTTATGCGAAAACGATTCAAGATGAGTTCACTAGGGGCCATTAATTTCTTCTTGGGGTTGCAGGTTGATCAAACTGAAAAGGGCATCTTTCTACATCAATCGAAGTATGTAGCTGGCATCTTGAGGCGGTTCAAGATGGAAGATGAACTTATTACCAAGAATCCTTTATCGGTGAATCATGGGATTACACCGGAAAATACAGGACCGAAAGTCAATCCAACTCTGTATAGGGCTATTATTGGTTCTTTAATGTATCTTACAGCGTCTCGCCCAGATATCATGTTCGCGACTTGTTTGTGTGCTCGGTATCAGGCACAGCCGAATATGAATCATATGTTAGCAGCAAAGAAGATCATGCGTTATCTAAAGGGAACTCCGAGTTTGGGCTTATGGTATCCTAGAAAAGATGGGTTCGATCTAACGGCATTTAGTGATTCTGATTATGGGGGTTATAAGAGAGATTTCAAATCAACCTCGGGAGGGTGTCAGTTTCTAGGTAGCAGATTGATAAGCTGGCAGTGTAAGAAACAAACGGCAGTCACACAATCGACGTGTGAAGCTGAATATAATGCAGCTGCAAGTTGTACTTCTCAAGTTGTCTGGATTCAACAACAACTTCGGGACTACGGTTTGCAAATTTCTAACACTCCTATATATGTTGATAATACTGCTGCTATTGCTGTTACTAAGAACCCTGTTAATCATTCTAAGACCAAACACATAGGGATCAAGTACCATTTCATTAGGGACTGTTATGAAAAGAAACTAATAGATGTCCTACAAATAGGTACAACCACCCAAAGGGCTGACTTGTTTACGAAAGCATTTGATAGACCCCGTTTCCTATTCCTATTAAATGTGTTAGGTGTGAAAGATAGGGCGGAGGTTGTGTCCGACAAGGAGTTATTGAAGTAACCATCCATTTTGTATCATTTGTATATTTGCATTTGCATGCTGCATCATCTTTGCATGATACTTAGATTACTTTCAGTTGTGCATGATCATTTTATTTTCTGTTATGCATTTTTAAAATTGAAAAACCAAAAAGATTGTGTTTATTTGCTTTCTGTTGCATAGAATAGTTGAGAAAATTGCTTCATCAGAAAATACAAAAACATTGAAAAATGAAAAAAAAAAAAAAAAAAACCATAAAAAATCTGAAAACTAGAAAATGAGAAGTTGCTATGTGAAATTGGGAAATGATGGTATTACTGGACTTGCATGTTAAACGTTCTATGTAAGAAGTAAGTAGTACATATTTAGTTAATGAATGTTGATAAATTTTGAGGATTGATTTTTGGAATGAGAGGATCACTTGTGCATAAAGTAAATAATCTTGGCAAGGAAATCGCGAAAAGGTTTAAAGCGGTTGACGGTAGTCACCTAACTATCACTGAGAATGTATTGAGAAATGATTGTTCAGGAACTCAACAGACGGTTGAGGTCTCCCCTACTACTATTTATATTCTAGTGAAGGATTGCAAAGTAAGTCCACAAGGTGAGTTTACTCTGTTCGAACCTATACCAGTTTCTATTTACATTTATTGCTTGGGCCGAAAAGCCTTAAGTTAGTCAGGTATCCAAAGGGGGTTTTCTCACTATGAACGGGTCGAAAAGTGCAATTCTATATCACAGACATTTCATCGGTTTGAGAAAGTAATTAAAGGAGACTGCTTCAACGCCAAAGATATAAGTTGCAGTGTGGTTCATCTCTAAGATTGGTGCATCATCATCAAAGTTGTAACTATTAATTTTAAGTTTGCTTTCATTCATGTTAATGTTTGCAAAGGAAAAAGAGCAACATCAGAAAATCCAAAAAAAAAAAAAAATGTGCAAGATCGTGTGGACTTTGTTATTGATTATTTATTCATGTAGATATGCTCTCAAATAAATAAAGATGGTGCACCACATCAAATACAAAGAGTTCGTGCTATACTAGTTTAGACTTCGTATCTATCGAAATTTAAAGTCTTCATGTGAAAGATGATCAAACGTTATGCTGATCAGAACAATTTAAGTTATCTATATCCGAGGGGGAGAAGTGCCAGAGGATCAAATCTAGAAAACTCAAATCATTCTATCTGTCCTGGAAATCATAATTTTAGCAAGTTTTTGCTTATCATATAAAGGGACGTTACATCTATTGTCTGTGATATGGATTGTGCCGATTAATCTAGATAGCCGGGGATATCTTCTGGAGGGTATTCTGATTTAGAATTCCATCACCCCCAAAATCATCATATCATTCCATCATTATTAGCTTTCCACTCAAGCATGGGGTTTATAGCGACTGGTAACTGTGTTCTTACGGAGTATGCAATAAAATTGAGATAAACAAAGCCTTCTGAATCGAAAGGTATAAGTTTAAGGTAGAAGCTCAAGGCTGACAGGGTTGCTAGAAACATCGTGAGATGTTCCTGTTCAATCTAGTCGAAAGTACATCGAGGTGATAGCGGACAGTGTCAATATATTGTGCTCAATTGACTACCTAATAAATTTGTGCGATCTCAAGTGAGGACTAAGTTTAAGATTATTTACCCATGTGCGCAAGTGATTTTCAAAAAGTCTGGGAGGAAAGTCTGATAAGTTTATTGATTTTCAAAGACTGAAAGTGTAAGTACTTGAGAATCAAAATGGAACAAAAAGTTCTGAATGAATGAATTTAAAGATGTTAATAATTGCAAATGATAGTTCAGTTCTGATCCCAAGAAAAATGTTGATTAATTCATCTTCTCACAAAATTATGTGTTTATGTTTTGTTAGCTGAATAGTTTATTCTTGATAGTTTAATCTGTTTTCGTGCTTGTGATATTCTTTATACAGTTAGTTTATTGATTTAATTCATCATATGTATATGCTTGCATTATTTTATTTTTTCAAAGTTTGCCTTATAAAATGAAAAAGATAAAAAGATTTAGTGTGTTTTAATATTTTTGCATATTTCATATTGTATATTTTGCATATCGTTGGTAGTTATTTCATAAACTCTGTATGTGTGGACCAGGGGGAGTAAGCAAGTGTGTAAGGGATTAGTGGAAGAGATCCGTAAAATGAAAAGTTTTATAAGTCGGATATTAATTTATTTGGCTTAGGTTAAAATGCTTTTGGATCTTGAAAGGATGAGTAAAAATGAGATTTTATGGACTAGTTTACATAAGTGAGTTGAATTGGTTGAGAATTAGAGTTAGATGAAACGAGAATTGGAAAACTAGGTTTTAATAATTTTGTTGCAACCGGACGGTTATACCATGCAACCGCACGGTTACACCATGTAACAGTCCGAATAAAAGTGATTTATGGTTTTTGGACTTAACAACTAACCGCACGGATACACATTGCATCCGCACGGTTACATGAGTTTGGGCCGGATACAACACTGCAACCGCACGGTTGCAGGATGGGTATAAATACCCAAAATCAGAACCTTGGGTTGCTAGTGCTCTCATTTGGCTAAAGTGTTAAATTTATCAAAAATTTCAAAGTGTTAAGGGAAGTTTTTGATCTCGTTTTTCTGATTCTACTTGTGTTTCTCATCAGTTTGATCTACAACAGGTTCGTTTTCATCCATTAAAACTTATGTTTTAATTAGTTTTTATTTTTATGAACTTAAGGATCAATATTGTGTGTGTTGATGTGTTTTAACTGAAATTGTTGTTTTAAACATGCTAATCGGAGGTATTAGTTGCTATTGCAATGATTTGTATGATGATCAATACTCGTTTTGGTGGATTTGGGTTTTGAAAACCCTAACTGTTCGGATGAATACAACCGCACGGTTGCACCTTGCAACCACACGGTTGTGCTTGCAATCGAGTATATTTATGTGCATCCGCACGGTTGCACAAAAAATTCATAATTTGAACAGGCCTTGATGCATCCGTGTCAACTAGATCATACCCGTACGGTTACATGTGCAACCGTATCTGTTTCATTACAACCATACGGGTACATGTCAGAAACCCTAATTTTGATTTTTAAGCTGATAATTTTTTGTGGTTTGAATTGTATGATCTATGTGTTGCTTTGACCACTGTTGAGGGTTGTGTGTTATAGTTTCAGGCTATGGCGAACAGGGCATCTCGAAGAATTTCTCAAAGTGAAACTGAGGTTGCTATCACTCAGAGAAGAAGTTTGGTTGCTGATCGTGTTATCCTCACAGGGTGTCGTGTGAGAGCTCAACCAAGATTTTCTGCTTACTGGGCAGGGATAGGCGCTGGAGCTTTTCTGAATAGAGACAGGACTTCTTATCCTAAGCTTATCAGAGAATTCTATGCCAATTATGAGTTCAATGAGAGGAAGGTAAAATGCATTCGTTTGAATATGTTTGGGTATCCCTATGACTGGACTCTAGAAGAGTTTGCTGAGATTCTAGACATTCCTGATGGTGATTTTAAGTTCTTTAGCATGAGCAAAGACATAAACACTGCTCCTAGGAGTTCTGCAACTGGAAATTTGTTTTCTTCATTCGGTTTTGTCTCTGGTTTGTGTAAGTCTGGGTTCAAGTGGCCAAGAAGGGGGCCGGTGATCATACGAGAGGAAAACATTCTGGATGAATATAGACAAATGATGAGAATCATAAAGAGAAATGTTATATTTAGAGATGAGGATGATTTAGAGCTGACTGTGACTGAGGTTCTGATGTTAATGTGTCTGATTAGTCAAATTCCTTTCAACTTTGCATATGTTATGGCGAAAAGGATGACAGGGCTGCCTGGGTCTGCTGGTAGAGGTTTGGCTTATGGTTTCCTGTTGAACAATTTCTTTGGGGATGATGATGAGTTGGTGCATCCAACTGATGAGGAGGAAGTTGAAGCTGAAATTCTATATGCAGCTTAAATGTTTGTTTGGTTTTGATGAATGTCTTTTGGTAACTATGTTTTTTGATGATGTCTCGATGAAACTGTGTTTGTGTAATATTGGTAATTATGTCTTTTGATTATGGATTGATGGTATGTAAATTATGAACTTGATGGACAGGGATGTTTGAACTTGTAATTATATATGACTAGGTTAACTTGTTATGATATCCATGCTTAATGTCTATCTTATGCTCTTGTTTTCATGAACTGTGAACTTGAATGTTTTCTGTTGGATTAAATTCGATTTGGTTGTAATAACTTGATTTTAACGTTTTACTTTTCATGTTATTGAATGTGTTTGACTGTGTGTTAAGTTGTTTTGCAGGGAAAATAAATTTTGTGATTTTAGATAATGAACTGGGTCTTAGGGGGAGTTTGTTGGTGCATAATTAGTCCTCGAGTTCATTATGATCAAGTTCAAGTGCTTTAGAGTTTAAGTTTCTCTGCTAGTATGCAACCGCACGGTTGCAGAATGCAATCGTACGGATAGGAAGGCAACCGCACGGTTGCAAGGTGCAACCGCACGGTTGCAACGTGCTGTGTGTATTTATAGAGGATTTCGGGTTCATTGTTAGGGTTACGTATCCTAACCTATCCTACACGTACAATCCGAATCCATGGTGTTCTAGCATTCAATATAGTCGATCTTTAACATATCTAAGTCATTTTTATCATTAAGATCAAAGGTTTTCTTTTAGGTTTGAGTATAAAACCCAATAACGAGATTTTCCGCACTCGTTATTGAGACTAAGATCGTTTAATCCTGTTTACACGATCCTACAAAAGGATTTTAAAAGTAAAAATAAATTTGAGAGACGTTATTAGCAATACAACAATAACAACATATTCGAGTCCCACGGGGTATGGGGGAGGTGAAACATAGACAATCCTTCCTCTATCTTTGAATAAAAAGAAGTTTTTTTTTTCGAGTGAAACACTCCAAGAGTATAGAAAATACTTTATCTCTATTTTCGATGGATAAGGAGATTGCTTCTAAGACTACCCAAATAAAAAAAAGTGTAAATAAAATAAAATAAATAATAAATAAATAAATAAATAATAAAATAAAATAAAATTAATAAAGAGGAAAAATACAAGTACAGGCAGGAAAAAATTCAAAATTTTAATCCGAAGATAATAAGGACAATTTATACTTCAATGCAAAAAAATAATCCAATTGGAAATATTATTTTCCTTCTCTTCGACACGACAAGCAAAGGGGTAAAACCTAATTCGATTTCTCTCATCACCCTTCTCCAAAACCAAGAAATCAAGAGATGAAATGCCAAAGATTTGTATCTTTACCAATTCTAGCAGTCTTCGTATTAATGGAAATGGTTTATTACGGCACCGTTTTTATATTCCTTGACGATTGGATTGGTTTACAGAGCTCAATTGGCTGGACAAATGCTGTGATCTTCACGTTGTTTGCATCTTTCACTCTTTTTTCATTTTTAGTGTGTGTTCTTACTGATCCTGGTGGTGTTCCATCTGGGTATTTTCCTGATATTGAAACTAATGATGGGTCAGATCAAGAATCCAGAAAAGCTGTAAGATTTTTTATATATTTTTATCAAGTTTAATTTTTTATACAGTTTTGATGATACCCATTTGAGGATAGTCTTTAAAGTTGTTGAATTTATTGAATTTGGTGGTTATTGTGATTAATATTGACCTGGAAAAGTCTAATTGAGAACTAATCTTGAATATGTAAAATTGTTAGGGTTTGCAAATTAGCAACATGAGATGTAACTATATATCTTTGAAACGTATGTGTGTTAAGTTTACTATGGTTAATGGATTCAACTATTGATATCTATGGACCTTAGCTTGATTGCCGAATGCATATTAGTTGTATTGGCGAACTTTAGTCAAAGTGATACTACTATGAAGGTTAATGAAGTAATGGGACATGATCAAAGTTAAATGTGGTGCAATATTATTAACTTTAGCTTATGAATGTATTTGCTATAATCTATTCTATGTTGCTTTTAATATTAGATTAGAAAGGTTAGTTTTTTATCGAATTGTTTAAGTTTGGCCGTTATGCTTGTTGGTCGGTGGTGAGCATATTTTTTTGTATGTAGATGGACTCTTATAGCTTAAAGTTGAAACCTTTTTTCCCGTAATTAACACAAACCAAATACTAATAAAATTTTACCTAATGAAAAGGGACGACTAACATTCGTGAGGTTGTTCTTCTATTCAAAATGACATACTATCATGAGGTTCCAATTATGCATAACTTTACTATAAGTCAATAATATATAGAAACATGATAATCACACTCTTACAATCCATATATAAGATTGCTAGTGTTTATGTTTTTGGTATGTATGGAGTTTGAATCTAATCCTTATATTAGTATTGCATCCTTATTTCATTAATCCTATTCAGTCCACAGTCCACACACAACTCTAACATCAACTAAAACAACCTTTGTAATATTAAAATTATAATTAACTTGAAGGGTAAGAAAAATTGGAAAATAATTGGACCTGTATGGCTGTATCACCAAAAACTTTTTCTATTTGAATGAAAGAACAATTAAAAGAGTTATATTTTTTTAATCTTTTTTTTTTTTTTTCCTTTCTAATACTTGTTAATTTTGGTTTGTTCATATTATGATGCATTTTGCAGGAAGCCCTTAAAAAACGATGTGACAAGTGTTCTGCGTACAAGCCTCCTAGAGCACACCATTGTCGTGTTTGCAGAAGGTGTGTCTTGAAAATGGTGGGTATGAAATTACATTAATGAACATTTTTTAAAAAGGAGGTATAGCTTGACTTTTTAGGTCAAGCTTCACCTTTCAAATGCAAGAACTAATATGCTACTGTATTTGTTATAAACACACCTTCTTATTCTTTTTTCTATTTTTATTGGGCGCTTATACGGTTTGGTATCAAACTTGAAATATATTTATAGGATCATCACTGCACGTGGATTAACAATTGTGTTGGTCAGAGGAACTATAAAGCCTATTTTCTTCTTGTTCTGTATGCAACTATTTCTAGTCTGCATTCTACGGTATTTTCATACCTACTATTATAAATTGTTATTCATTATACAACTTTCATTTTTGTAATAAACTAATAATATCAATTTATATAGGCTATAATTGTTGGTTGTGGAGTTTATAAGGATTGGGAGTCTGCCGGGATGACTCGCCTCAAAACCTTTTATGTAAGTTGCTTTTATTTTTATTTTTTTATATTTTTATTAAAACTTCATTGTGTTAGCTAATACATTAAATTGAGATTAGTGAAAGTAAAATTAAGATATTGTTAGGCAAATGTTGTATTGTTAAAAGACTTTCGGGCGTATTTATGTTTTATCAGATTACATCAGGGGTAATGATTTCTCTCTTAAGTTTGACACTTGGGACTCTTTTGGGCTGGCATATCTATTTGTTGACTCACAATATGACTACAATAGAGGTAAGACTCTTTTTTTGTTTTTTTTTTTGACGTTTGGTTAACTGCGCAACATTTCAATTTATTGAAAAAAGAATTGTACGTAGTAATTTTTTGTATTTTTGCTAGTATTATGAAGGAACTAGAGCAGCATGGTTGGCTAACAAATCTGGACAGATTTATAGGCATCCTTACGATGTTGGTGTGTACAGAAATCTTACAGTGGTATTGTCTTTTTCTCAATTTTTTTATAGTATACATTATTACATTAAGGCGCAACCTTTTATGCTTAGAGTACTCACGTTCATCCATCCGTCTTTCTTTTGACAGGTTTTAGGTCCAAATATATTAAAATGGTTTTGGCCGTCTGCGTTGAGCCATGTCAAAGATGGAACGAGCTTTCCTACTGTTCGAGATAGCTTATAAACTGATTCTTATAACATATTTCTCAAGTTTTGATATCACTTTTTCGGTTGATACTGTGATGAAGAAGGTAAAATAGGAAATCTGTGAGATAAAATGTTTCTGTTTCTGTAATCTGTACATGTGTCTGTAATGAAAAGGGTCTAATTTGTTATTGTTGTTTTTGGTTCCTTATTAATTAGGTAGTTTGTTGGATCACGAATTGGTATTCTAAAATCACGATGTCTGAAAATGTTTTAATTGAAGTGTTACTACAAGCACATCGAGTTTTTGTTTTGCCAGTTTATCTTTATCGTGTGGTTTTTTGTCTTACACCGGATAAAGCGTTACAGATACAATGAAGTAGTTTTCGAAGTATATTGCAAAGATATGTATCAGATCCTTACTCGCATACTGCTTGAAAAACGATCAAAGGAAGCACGTTGTTGAGAGAGAATACAGTTTTGTAAGTAGCAGTACAATCTTGTCAAAATATATTCCAACATATACATATATTCTATGTTGACAATATAGTTTTACTACTCTGTATAAAATGTCCATCTAAAACAAGTCAGATGGATAGGTTTTCTGGTTCATGTTTAATAACAATAACAATCATGAACTGTTATCGTAAGAGGACATGTGTTTTCTTCTTGTGGTTGTCCATCTATAAGACCATTTTTAATGGTGATGGAGTATTTTATGGGGTATAACGGTGATATGGTATGGGTGATGGAAAAAAGGGGAGGGGTGATCAAAGTTTGATAAGTGGTGTGTTAAATTATGATTGAAAGCCGTGAGTAAAGGAAAGATGAAAAGAGAAAAAATAAAATAAATAAATACTCCGTAATATTTAATTGATGATGCATGTGGCATCAATCATGCTCCCAAACTTTGATCTCATCACACCACGTTAGGTTGAGAACGTGATGGCTTCACGTTTTGACTAACACGCTGCGTTAATGAAGGTCTAATGGGTATCTTATAGTTAATTTTGTACTCTATTGATTTATTCTTTATTTTATAATAAATTCATTTGGTAGCTATCCTTAGAAGAATACTTCAGCTTATGTAGCTCAAAAAAACAAGTGAGACGTGGGATTTCATTCGTTGACAAAGATGTTATCCCATTGCTAGTGGGGTGCAAAATGCCTGTTCATTGCTAGGGTGGCTAACGAAAATCCCAACAACGTTCGTTATGGAACGTTTTCGACAAACTTTTGTGGGGGTTATATGATTTTTGAGAGAGAAAAAAGTGGCGTTTATAGTTTATTGGAGTATATTTTACTTCTTTTCCCGGTCAAATACCAATTATATCCGTCAAATACCAATAATATTTTGTTACGTTACAACACTCTTTCACAACTTTCATCACTACACTATATTTTTCAAAACTTTAACACCCTAAATTTTTCATCATTTAATAAATAGGCATTGCCCGTGTTGGAGATAATCGGTTAAGGAAATGCACAATGGTCCCACATCGAAAACTGATAGAAAGAAATGTATGTATATAAGCTTATGGGAACCTCACTCTATCACCAATTGGTTTTAGAGAAATGTGGAACTCATGAGCTTATAAGTTGTACATTATAGTGGACCTTTAACGATCCTGCAGCCCCATGATGGTGGACCTTTAACGATCCTACAGCCCGAACGCTACGTCGATTAATCTGGGTATTTGGTGGAATTCAGTGCAGGTTCGATCCTCAAAATGGGTTTTTCTCAATGCAGTTTCTCCCGACACGTGCAGTCACTCACTCTTAACATGCTATTCGAAAAAAATTCATCATCTAAAGTGTCACTGTTACAAATGTTGTAGAAGTTTAGCACACACCCTCTTGTGAGAATATACTTGTACTCGGAGTATTGTTTAAAAAAGGAACCACCAGAACTTTAGTGGGTACCCAACAACCCACCAATATTTACCTAACAAACCGTACGACTAAAATACGCCGCCTGCGTATTATTCCAATTCATCTCCCTCGCATTTTCCGTCAAACACAAAATTATAAATTCTAATCCCCACAAACAATTTTGGATCTATATGCACTATCATGTCTAACGCTGCCCGAATCGTACCAATTTCATCTTTTCAAGCACCAAAATCACTCAACGTTCAATCCAACCGTGTTTTGTATTCAACTTACGGATTCGTTTCAGATTATTACGAGTCTTTTAAGATTAATAAAGGTAATAATCATGTTAACAATCGAGTTGTGCGTATGAAATCGTTGACTGATTTTAGTCAGCAAGGATCGATTTTAGGTCTTCATGATGGCGATGCTGTTTCAATTGCTCTGAAACCTATTTTAAATGAAAATCAATTTGATCATGTGATTGCTGAGGCTCAACAACTGGATGAATCAGTCGTGATTTTGTGGTATTTTATTTATTTCTGTAAATTTTTATTTTTATTATAAACTAAAAACTATAAATGTCTATCAGTCTATGTATATCAGTATATGTATTGAACTAATGTTCATCTAATAATTGCACTAATGTTGAAATGCAGTTAGGCTAACAAAATAAAAAACTAAATGCGCAAGTTTTAAAAACTTAAAGGACTAAAAGTGTAGATTCTCTTTCAAAATGCTCTTTACTGCACCTGAAATTCGTGCAGTTACCAGCACTGATGTTATGAAATACGAAACTCATACTTATTTGGTTTGTAGGATGGCAAATTGGTGCAGGAAATGTATATATTTGAAACCGAAATTGGAAAAATTAGCAGCTCATTATCATCCGAGGTTGTCTATATACTTGAACATTCCCTTTTCGAGATTATAGTAAATTGAATCAATGCTTGAATAAGTCATTAATACATTATTATTACTAATGCGCGCATCTTTTTGTGTTATGAACAGAGTACAGTTTTACTGCATTGATGTTAACAACGTCCCGCATAAGCTTATTGTTCGTGCTGGGGTCACTGTAAGCCTCTCTTAGCAACAAAATTACTTGAGTGTTCATTAACATTAACATTAACATATGTTTTATAACATAACATAATAACATCTAATTTGTGCAACTTCATTTCATTTGACTCGATGGGATCCAAAACTATGCAGAAAATGCCAACAATACAGGTACATAAATTGATTCGACGTATACTAGTACATTAGCAAGTTGTTTTCTAGATTGCATAACTAAGTTTTTTAGTAATATGCCATTACAGCTATGGAAAGATAGCAAGAAACAGGCAGAGGTGATTGGAGGCCACAAAGCTTATCTAGTTGTTAATGAGGTTCGCGAAATGATAGAAGATGAAGGCGAACCCTAGTCTTTTTCCTCTTTGTTCTTTGTAATCTCTTTTTGACTTGCAGCAATGGAAACATAGAATAGAAAGCATGATCTTTTAAGTTATTGGTGTTTATATATAAATATCAAGTATATAATCTATATATCGAAGAGATTAAACAATAAAATCATTTCTGTCTTAAGCTACCAAAAAAAAAAAAAACCATTTGATCTTTGTAGCATTTTGAGAAATCTGA
Organism: Rutidosis leptorrhynchoides; assembly: GCF_046630445.1. NCBI lineage: Eukaryota > Viridiplantae > Streptophyta > Magnoliopsida > Asterales > Asteraceae > Rutidosis > Rutidosis leptorrhynchoides. Next base: position 357,665,644 of record NC_092341.1, on the reverse strand, counting down.
GCAAAATGGCTCTCGTCTCGTGATCTCGGAGATATTCAGCTAGCCATGCTCTCGTTTTGAAGTAATGAATGTTTCCCATATGTTCAAGGTTAAGCCAATGCAATGCACCAAGATTGGACCTTTGCAAGGGTTGGGAACAGAAATAGTAGATTGGCAATTTGGGCAGTAATCACTAATATGGGTCTGATAGGTTTTTAACCACAATTATACTACTCCGTAACTTTTTTATACACTTTTTTGGAACAATCACACACTCCCTTTTTGTCCACGATGAGACTCGAACTCACAACTAGACCAAAAGCCCTTTGGTTTTCCATACATTATTAGTTTGTCATATATGATTACCTGTAAGCAGTGTTGCAAAAAACCCGATTCTCGCCGATTAATCCCCGATTAATCATTTTTAAGAGTAATCCGTTCCGATTTCTAAAAATTCGTTTAATTAAACGGCCATTGTCAATTGATAGGTCAAAATCGAATTTGGTAATCAAATTTGGTTAAAGTTAAAAATGGTTAACATTTTAACATGAATTGAACTAAAACTTTATAGTTTTGAAGGAAAATAGATAATTTTAGACAATTACGTTAGAGTTTATTTTTATATTTATAGTTTTTTTCTATATTTACACATATAATTTTTATAATTTATTATTTATATGTATACATTACAATCCGATTAATCCCCGAATTACCGATTAATCTTTTTAAAGTCCCGATTAATCTCCGAATAGCGAATTTTGCAACCTTGCCTGTAAGGTTTCTTAACATAGGCTCAAAAACATGTCAAGTATCTATTCTTTAAAGAATTCTTGGAATGTGTATAAGCTTCACAAAGTATAGATGCAATGAAATCATACTTAAGCGTAGATAAAATAAAGTTTTTATCAGAATTCTAATACTCAACAATCTAAACATCAAATCCACCTATAGTAACTGACAAACATGTGTTTAACTAACAAGCCATGAACCATTTAAAAGGTAAAAAAGAACTAACATCCATTGCCATTGCAATTGCCATAGCAACTAAACCATTGCTCTCCTTTGCATAACTTTTGCTTTCTCAGCATCAATAATTGATTCAACCGTCTTAACACAAGTATCCAACTTCCCTTCAGCATTCACAACCACATAATCGAAATTCTTCATCTGTTTCAACTCTTCTTTAGCCGTCGCAACCCTAACCATCAACGACTCTTTACTCTCCGTTTTCCGATTTATCAACCGCATAACCAATTCCGTCTCACTTTCCGCCACAAGAAACACAAAAACCGCAGAATCACCAAGTATCTTTCTCAATGTAGCTGCACCTTGTATATCAACTCTCAACACTATATCATACCCTTTAGCCATATAATCCCTAATTTGCTGTTTTGGTATCCCTTTATAATCACCATATACTAATGCATACTCCAAAAGTTCATCATTTTCCACCAATTGTAAAAACTCTTGTTTACTCATAAAGAAGTAATCTTTACCATTAACTTCACCTTCCCTCATTGGCCTACTGGTTGCTGTCACAACAAAGTGAATGCTTTCTCTTTTTTCTCTGAGGCATTTTATCAAACAGTCTTTGCCCACACCACTTGGCCCACTAATTACAATGATCAAAGGCCTTGGGGTTGGGATTATGGGCTCAGAACTGAATGATGAACCCAGAGATGATTCAAGGGCTCGGTACAATTCGTACCGGCCGGCGGATTCCACCGCAGGAATTGAAGCGGCGGCGTGTCTCCGGGAGTTATTCATGTTGGGAGATGATGAAAAGGGGATTTTGATTAGGGTTTTCTGTCGTTGGAGGTTGAATTGGGTTAAAAGGGCAAAAGGATTAATCCGGGCTCTGGTTAACAAAGATGGGTTGAGATTGATGCAAAATCTTGAAATTATCATGGGGATGAAATTGAGTTAGTAAAGGAATGATTTTTATTTGAGAATTTAGAATTTTGATTGTTTTTGATGAAAAAAATAGTGAGCGATGGTGTGGGAAATTAAGAAAGTTTGAAGAAATTCATTTGTGACCCTTTGTTTATGTGTAAATTACAACAACAACCTTTACGTAGGGGTGTTTCATTGTACTGGTAATAATCCAATTAAAGATATGAATCTAACTGCATTTTTATTTACAGTAGATAGATGATCTGAATCAGTCAAATTAAAAATTGATCCGTACCAAGCATGCCAACTTATTAGTACTCCGTATTAGATTAATAAGGGGTTAATTCCAGAATAGTAGTTGGATTTTGTGTTGGTGATTTTAGTGTTATCAACAATCATTTTAATTAACTGAGATTTACTAGAAAGCAAAGGCTTGTCGAATTAAGCTCAATGACGAGATTGGAGAGTGTGGAGTGCACGCTCGTTCGAGTTAATTCAATAAGATCTTGGAAATTACATCTTTTGATGAAAGATAACCATGAATGGTTACATCATTTCATAAAGAGTGGTGTCATTTTCTAAAAGGTGTAAATGAATAGTTGCATTTTTCGTTGAAAGGTTGCATATTTTCATTAACGGGTTACATCCATTCGTCGCACCTTTTCACCTCTTATATATAGAGGACTTTGCTTTCATTTTAATAGACAGAAAATCACATTCTCACTAACGCTATAATTTGATATCTTCCTGCCTAAAATCAAATTGCGTTCTTGTCTTATCCCAATTAAGATTTCGTGTAACTCGAGGCAAGTAGGATCGAAATACTTAATTAAGAAAGTATTTCACGGTTCAAGAATCAATTCGGGATTATCATTTCATAACCCTTATTTCTAACAAATTAATTAAGTATTTTCGGATATAATCATAAACATGAATCGTTGACGACATAAGATTTTATTCGGAATTAAGGGATGATCCGTAGTGCGTTGATTGAATGGGACACAATTCATTTGTACGGTTTGATGATTCTGGGAAATGATTATTTACTGTACTGCTTTTTGTTAAAAGCAAAGTAAAAATTTTATTTTTAACTATTCTGTATAGAATAGAATGGAATGAAATGGGTACCGACACTTGTTGGTTGTTGATTCACTTTCCCAAAAGAATCAATTAATGGGATAACGACTCATTGTCAGTTACTAATTCGGATGCTTCCCCTAAAGAATTATTACTCATAAATCATACGTCGAACATACTGTATAATGGCCAAAAGTGAAATACGAAATTCGGAAAGAGATGCTCGGTGAAGGAAATATCGGTAGAGCTAAATACGCTAAAGACGTACAAAGTGGGCATCATTTTGCTGTCATTAATCCATGTAAGTTGACTTTAAATTACAATTCGGTTTTCAAGGTTATAAGTTACTGTATTATTGTTCTATATAAGTTGCATCTAGATTTATGCAATAAAAACCTTGATCATGAGAAGGTGTTCAAATCATCAAAACTCTTGGTCTTATTTGATGGAATTTTGAACACTAAATTAATTATTCATTCAAGTTACCATTGGTCGTAACTTGTTTATTATTAATGGGTGTGTCATGTGGAGGTTACATATTGTTGCTGTAATAAACAGTTAGTGAAATTTCTATGTTATTAACGCACTGTTAATTGGTTGATACATAATTGTTGCTTACATGATGTCTTGGTAAGTAACCGACATCATCAACTTAATCAACTTATACGTTTTCAACGGTTAACACCTATCACATAGTTTTGCATGCTGGCATGTACATCATATTGCCTTAAGAGTTTGTGATGTCAACATTCTTTTGCATTTTGTTGATGGTGTTGATGGTTCGTCTAAGTGAAAACTTGCTTTGATCAAGACAAATGTACTTTGATATAACATCAAAATTATTAATTGAACTTATGCTTTATTTATTATTAATACCGAGAAGGTTTGGCTTTATAATGTTATACTAAAGTGGTTTTTTATAATTTGGTATATGCCATGACTTCTTGTCGGTTATTCCGATTCGGACAAAACATGAAGCCTTTATTCATGTGAGTTGTGTCCACAAACCAATTGATGAGTCATCAAGTTGGTATAAGTTAGTAGAACAAATATGTTTAATATGAAATGAGGATTAGATATTGCTTAATTGTTATTAAATACCGGTATGCTTTGGGAATTGGTGGTATGATGTATGTGATTACATCAAGTGACCAATATAGCATGGTGTTGGAAAGATTAAGCATGGTCTAGTATAATTCATTGTGATGAAGTTTAAGTACTTTAATACTTGTAGAAGCCAACCATGGATTATGGTTTAATTCACAATATGAAATCTTTAAGGCATATTAAAATTGTATTGAATTTACTATTGATCAAGATGATGATACATTTACAAGTTGCTGGACTTTACACTTGGTATAGATGAAGTATTTTGGATCAAAGAATTGATGTTGAGATTGTTGACACTATAACTTGTTGTCATTACTTTTTGACACTATAACTTGTTTAGAAGTGGATTAATAAAGGTATGTTTATTATTATAATCGCACATCTAATGTAATGGTAATAATTGTGTACATGAGGATAATGGGGATACATTATCAAGCGTGTACAAATTATAGATTTACATTTATTACTTGTGAAAAATGGACATATTTAAGGACTAATCAATCAATTGATTTGAGTACTCACGAAATTCTTATGGTATAATAAGGACTTGGTAAATCCTTGGATAAAAGGATTGAAAAGGAAAATTAATTGAAGTCAAAATGAATAAGATTAAAGTTCATGGTGATCCCTAGTTATGGGATGTGATATGACTAAGGTATGTATATAAGTGAAAGTCTAGACAATTATACCTTAGACAAATTGTGTTTCGTAAGGTGATCACGGATGAAGTGTTGTCTATGGATTTTGTTGAGTTCAACAAAATTTGACAAAATCACTTAACGAAGTAATTAGCCCGAGACTTAAGTGCGCACAAGTCGACTAATGATGTGTGATTGAAGTCCAATCAAATCTTCCAAAGTGAGACACCTAATTCCCTTTAGTACAACGCTAGGAGCTGAATTCAATGAGGAAAGCTTACTTTCTGATGATTGAAACACATAAATATTTTGATCCCAAAGTATGTGTTTAGACCCGTAAGTGGAGTTAGGTTGAAGTTTAACTTCTTAATAGTTCTTTTGAAAAATTATAAATGCGGGTGCAAGATGTAAAAGAACTACCTATGTGAGCATGAAGTTTTGCCGCTTCAAGGAGCTTTGGACTTAGGTTGCCGATATGTTCACTGAAGGATTGGGACACATGGCTTATAATGGTATCAAGTTAGTATTAGACAAATGTAAGAAACTGATGTGTATAATACATTCTCGTATTCATATGAGTTGAAGGGTTCAATTCTTAGAACACCGTGATTCTCGAATTCTTGATTTGTATATACTAAGATGAAAATTCAATTTCTAAAATTTTTTCATTCATGCATTGGTTTGTCTGTCTGTTTGTATGATTTAGTAAATCAATGATTACACTAAAATGGGGGGGGGGGGGGGGGGGGATTTGTTGGTGATTTTAGTGTTATCAACGATCATTTTAGTTAATTGGGATTTACTAGAAAGCAAAGGCTTGTCGAATTAAGCTCAATGACGAGATTGGAGAGTGTAGAGTGCACACTCGTTCGAGTTAATTCAATAAGATCTTGGAAATTACATCTTTTGATGAAAGGTAACCATGAATGGTTACATCATTTCATGAAGAGTGGTGTCATTTTCTAAAAGGTGTAAACGAAGAGTTGCATCTTTTCGTTGAAAGGTTGCATATTTTCATTAATGGGTTACATTCTTTCGTCGCACCTTTTCACCTCTTATATATAGAGGACTTTGCTTTCATCTTAATAGACAGAAAATCACATTCTCACTAATACTATAATTTGATATCTTCTTGCCTAGAATCAAATTGCTATCTTGTCTTATCCCAATTAAGATTTCGTGTAACCCGAGGCAAGTAGGGTCAAAATACTTAATTAAGAAAGTGTTTCATGATTCAAGAATCAATCCGGAATTATCATTTCACAACCCTTATTTCTAACATTTTGGTCCAAAACGACCTAATAACTGAAAATACAAACTCATGTAAGTGTTTGAACTAGATTATAGTAATGTTAAAATTATTGGAACTTTGAAATAGCATCAATAGAAAGCAAGAGTTAGATAATGATTTATGTTTCTTGTTTGGACTAGATTCGGATTATAGTACTATTATAATTATAAATGTATTTAATTGTAATTATTGTCTTAAGTAACATCTGTTCTACAAAGATAATTTTACGCAGTGGATAATGTTTGATGATTACAAACTGTTTAGTAATGTTTGACTACTACTTGCCTAACGTATGAACAATATTCTTTCTGATTAAAGTAATATTATAAATGTATTTTATCATTGTGTGAAGTAACATCTGCTCTACATAGATAATTATAAGCAGTGGATAATGTTTGAAGATTAGAAACTGTTTGCTAATGTTTGACTGCTACTTACATAACGTATAAACGTATGAATAATATTCTTATTTCGTTAACCGTTTAGTACATTAGGTTTGTTGGATTAACTTATTTGTTTGATACTGGCAATCTTTTATTTGTTTTAGTTAGAGTATTGTTAAACATGACCCATCCCGAGAGTCTTGTTCAGAGCCGTTACTTGGCCAACTTGCCTGACACGTTCGTAAGTTTCAGCTTCAGTAAGTTGAACAAACCGTCAAATCCTAAATTTGCCCTTTCCTATGTTTTTTCATGACTGAAATTTTAACCCTGTGTACAATTTCCACTGCTTTTCAAATATGGAGTTTTACCAGGATATTACACACTGTAAAACTAACAATTACATAGTGTAGTACTGAATACTGATAAAATTAGTAAGACTTGTAGAAATAATTATACATGTAATAAAATGTTAAAGGATAGAAAATAAAACAAGTACTGTATATAACAATTTGCATCAACAGATATATAAAGTTACAAAGTATCTATCGAATTACAATCTTTAACGTAACTAACATTTAACGAAATTACAACGACAGATAAATTATAATCCAAATGATTCAACTGTCACTTATGAAATGGGAAGAGGAGTCCCATCCCACATCTTCAAGCAATCTAGCAATGGATCAATCAATTTACCTGCACACATCGCGGAGAATACCTTATCGAATTCCTCTCCTGGTGACACTATCTTTTCTCCGGTCAAATAACCGGTTCCAAGCTCTGCTCTAACAAATTTATACAATGGATACGTCCTACATTCCTCAATCCTGTTGAAAATGCCCAAAATGCCCCTTTCGTGATCGACCCTAGTGTTCTCTACTTCTTTTGGCAACAAGGCTTGGAGTTCTTCCTCAAAAGCCCCAATCTTTTGGAAGATTGATGTGGTTGAGTCCATTTCGGCTTCATTGTTTGCAAGTGCATGGTCAACTATGACTTGCCTTAGCTTTTGCGTAAGAGGGTACGTTGCGCTACATGGGTCATCGATGTACGAAAAGATATGTTCACGGTCTACAACTTTAAGTAAATCCTTTTCGGAAAAGCGCGATGGGTGAAGCTCACCATTAGGACCCATGATCATGACTTTCTTAGCCACTTGACTGACCACGTTCTTCACGGTCGACTTGAGGTTTTCCTCCAAATGTCTCAAGTCGACCGCTTGACATAGTGCAACCAAGTAAGTTGATGACATTAGTTTCAAAATCTCAACGGATTCAGCAGTTTTTCGGGAAGAAATCAATCCTAGTGAGTTAACGTCTTGATTATGTTGCTCAGCACTTTGTACATGATTCGTTACAGGGTTGGATAAAAACTGAAGCTCTGAGCAGTAAGCTGCCATTGCAATCTCAGCTCCTTTGAAACCGTAATCCAAACTTGGATTACGGCCTCCAGAAAGATTTGATGGCAACCCATTGTTGTAAAAGTCATTAACAAGTTCGGAGAATTGAGCAAACATGAGCTTTCCAATTGATCCAATCGCTAACCTCGTGTTATCCATAGACACGCCAATTGGTGTGCCTTGAAAATTTCCTCCATGAAGTGCCATGTTTCTTGAAACGTCAATTAAGGGGTTATCATTCACCGAATTAATCTCTCTTTCGATGGATTTTGTTGATGTACGAATCACTTCAATAAGTGGACCAAGCCATTGTGGAGAAGTACGAAGAGCATAGCGATCTTGCTTCGGTTTTTGAAGTGGGTCCATTTCATGTATCTTTTTTGCTTCTTTTACATAAGAACTACCATCTAAAATATGTTCCATTATTGCCGCGGCCTCAATCTGGCCGGGGTGATGCTTGAGTTTATGGGTCAGATGATCCGTAAACTCAGGCTTTCCTTGCATAACTTCGGTAAAAATTGCAGACAATACCTCTGACAACACCACAAGTATATTAGCATCGAAAAGAACCACAGAAGCCATACCGGACCCCACGGCGGTCCCGTTTACCAATGCAAGTCCTTCTTTAGGTTGTAGCTCGAAAAACCCGGTTTCTATCCCAGCTTGATGGAAAGCGGTGGCAGCGTCTAGCAATTCTCCGGTCGGACCAACTGCCTTGGAATTGGGACGACCAGTCAAGATTCCGGCAATGTAGGATAACGGTACAAGGTCGCCAGAGGCCGTGATAGTGCCACGAAGAGGGAGGCATGGAGTAATGTTGTGGTTGAGAAGTTCTTTTATGGCTTCCAAGATTTTGAAACGAATGCCGGAGTAGCCTTGAAGGAGGGTGTTAATTCTTACCAACATGGAGGCTCTTGTGGTGGATTCCGACAGTGTGTGGGTAGATTCTGTTTCATTACCAAATATTCCGGCGTTCAAGAATCTGGTTTGACAAAATTAAGAAGAGTATATTAGTTAAATATCGCATTATTTAGGTCAGTTAAATTAAACTAACTAGATATACACAGTTAACAAAATCCAAACATTAATGCAACGAATGTCAACGTCCCAACATCAAATATGGGCCATAGAAGAATTCCATTTGGCACACTCTCAGCATTAGCAATGTATATGCATGTATATTCTTATTATTATATTATCATTCATTTTTTATCCTAAAATATAAAAAATAAAATGGAGTATATCATAAAGCTACTTTAAACTTTTTTCCATAATTATCACAAATACGTAGTATAATTTAAGAATATAGTAACTATTTTAAATGATATTAAATTGTGTTCTAAGGGCAAAAGTATAGTTAATCACGATTAGAGTTTGTATAAACTCATTAGTTATCTTATATAACAACAATTATATAATCACAAAAGTGCTTTTAAAAATATATATCTAATTTTTAAGTATATATTTTTTTTTCACTCGAGACTCTTAGTTTAATATCAATATAAAAAGATTTTCTATCGTTTGATCGTGTGATTGGAATTCGAGGTGTTTGGAAAGCTACGGGAGAAGAATTGAATGTGATAAATGTTTATGGGCCGCACGAAAATTATAAAAAGAAACTACTGTGGGATTCGTTATCAAAACTTCTTAAGGGTAAAGATGACTCATGGATTCTTTGTGGTGATTTTAATGAGGTTAGAAGTCCGGAAGAAAGATTAAACTGCGAATTTATTGACAGTAGGGCTAGAATTTTCAATGATTTTATTGATGTAAACAAACTTTTCGATATTCCTTTGGGTGGTAGAGTCTTTACTAGGGTAAGTGATGATGGCGTGAAATTCAGGAAGTTAGACCGCTTCCTCGTTTCGGAAAAATTCAAAAGCTTGTGGTGTGATTTATCGGCTATTGCCCTCGATAGGAAATACTCTGATCATTGTCCTATCATTCTCAAGGATGATGAAAAGGATTTTGGCCCGAAACCATTTAAATTATTCGCTGAATGGCTTGATCATAAAGATGTTGAGAAGATTGTTATTGATGCTTGGAATGCCTCGGTTGCTAGTACATCTCGTCTCGATTGTGCTTTTGCGTACAAACTGAAAAATGTGAAAAACGAATTGAAAAAATGGAGCAAAGAAGTCTATGGAAGTATTATAACAACCCTCACTTTTCGACTTCCGATTTTACTAAAATACCTAGAATTGTTATATACGAATAAATTTAACGTTGACCGAATAAACGTACGCTTAAAATAAATAATATAATTATAAATATTATAAATAAGATTATGATATATAATATAACATAATTACATCAATGAATATATATATATAATATTTATATTACTTTTGTTATTTAGTTAATAGAATATATAATTAACTAAATAATAAATAATACTATAACATTTATAAAACTAATAAAATATAAATTAATAATCATAAATTTTAATTTTTATAAAAACTAAATATAATAATAATTTTTATATAAAATTCGTATTTAATAATTAAACAAATATAGAAATAAAATGTTTAGAGATATATTAAACAATTTTTTTTTAGAATTTTATACAAAATAAAAATAAAAACTATATCTACTTTTAATAAATAAATACAAAAATACAAACTACTTTTCTTTTAAGATTTACTTTTAATAAAAATACAAACTACTTTTTCTTATTTTAACTTTTAAGATTTTACTTTTAATAAAAATACAAAATACTTTTTCTTATTTTAACTTTTAAGATTTTACTTTTAATAAAAATACAAACTACTTTTTCTTATTTTAACTTTTAAGATTTACTTTTAATAAAAATACAAACTACTTTTTCTTATTTTAACTTTTAAGATTTTAGTTTTAATAAAAATACAAACTACTTTTTCTTATTTTAACTTTTAGGATTTTACTTTTAATAAAAATACAAACTACTTTTTCTTATTTTAACTTTTAAGATTTACTTTTAATAAAAATACAAACTACTTTTTCTTATTTTAACTTTTAAGATTTACTTTTAATAAAAATACAAACTACTTTTTCTTATTTTAACTTTTAAGATTTTACTTTTAATAAAAATACAAACTACTTTTTCTTATTTTAACTTTTAAGATTTACTTTTAATAAAAATACAAAATACTTTTTCTTATTTTAACTTTTAAGATTTTACTTTTAATAAAAATACAAACTACTTTTTCTTATTTTAACTTTTAAGATTTTACTTTTAATAAAAATACAAACTACTTTTTCTTATTTTAACTTTTAAGATTTACTTTTAATAAAAATACAAAATACTTTTTCTTATTTTAACTTTTAAGATTTACTTATTTTATTTTATTTTTTTTTTACCTAACATTATCAACTATAAATACCACATACATTTCTCATTTCAAACTTACACCTTAATCTCTCATTTCTCTCTTAAGAACTACTTCTAGTTGATATCTCGGTCACTTACTTGCTTTACTTTCCTTTCTTGCGTGGAATACTTCAACTGCTATTTAAGGTGAGTTTCATTACTCCCTTTTTATATATATTTTTGGGCTGAGAATACATGCGTTGTTTTATAAATGTTTTACGAAATAGGCACAAGTACTAAAACTAATTCTATGTGGGTTTAAACCAGAAATATACCCTTAGCTTGGTAACATTAAACTACCTGTCTATGTACGGTAGGCGCGAATCCTAAAGATAGATCTATTGGGCCTGACAACCCTATCCTGACTATGAGATACTTTAGTACTTCGAGGTTTATATAACACACCTGATTCGGTGTACTTTCAGAGGGTAAAACATGAACGTTAAGGCTTGTTACCGGGTGCCTACAACTTATAGAATGCTTTTATACACTTGCTAGTGTACGGATATTTATGAAACTGAAATCTTGTGGCCTATTATTATAACGAAAATGATTGATTTTGATAAACTAATGAACTCACCAACCTTTTTGGTTGACACTTTAAGCATGTTTTGTCTCAGGTGACGAATAAGATGATTGCCATGATTGCTACCTGATGAATTGAATGCTGCTACATGGAGTCTTCATTTCATTACATTTACTTTGCATTAAGACTATTATTATTATTTCAGTTTAAATTTGATGTAAAACTTTTAATGCTTCCGCTGTTTTATTAATAAATGTTTTATTCAAAACGTCTCATATAGAGTCGTTCTCGTATATACAACTGTGATTTGATATAATTAGTCACAAATACCCTAGGCCCTATTTTGGGGGTGTGACAGATTGGTATCAGAGCAGGTTGTTGTAGAGAACCAGGATTGCATTTTATGTGTGCCTTATACAATTAGATACCTTAGCAATGTAGGACTACAACTTTCCTTGACCATAGTGCCTTTAATTGTTGCCTTTAATTGATAAATGCTACACTATACCTTAGAAACTATACTTAAATCTTAAGATTATAACATACACGATAATGTGAAATTACTCGAACGTCAACGCTACTTAAGGCCTAGGGTGATCCTTGGTACCACTATGGGACGCTTGTGGATTTCGAATGCCAAACTTAGATTTTGGTCGAGAATTCCTGGGCCAACCGGTAACAATTGATCATTCAAGTGACTCGGCGGTGGCATAGATGTTTGGGTATGGTGCACAATATCAAACCTGACTATAGTGATCATACAACACTTAGTCACTTACGCACTTAATAAGTGGTGAACTTATTAAGAACAACTCACTTAGTCATCTATCCTGGTTTTGTGTATTACATATGTATTACATAAAATATTATCGAAGATTTTTGAAACTCCTATAATTCATACTCAAACGTATATAACTCCCTGTTATATCACGTACCTATATGCCTTATGCCTTTATGCATCGGTTTGCGAACCGGGAAATGTCATTGGGTTATCACAGTATACGAATTGAAAGTCTTTAATCGAAAGATTATTAGATTACATACTTATCATTTTATAATCTCGACACGTCATACTGCCATTATTGGAGTATAGACAAATCATATCTTAGCATATCTATTCCCAATAGACCTTGTCTAACACTTTTCCTAAATTTTCTCCGTAAATTACGGAAATCTTTCTGCTATATATACGTATTCAAGGAGACGAATATTTCATTCAATATTCAACACCCATTTCATATCAAACCCTATTCCAAACACATAATATGGATTTCTCACCTGATTCCTCAAGTTCTTCTAGCTCCAAAGATAGCGTGACAGGAGCACACCCACCGATCAATTACCGTGATTTCTTTAGAAAATGGGGATGGGTTCGCGAAATACTCACCCTATGGAGAAATGAAGAAGGTACTCCATATCACGAGCCAAACTTACCACCAAATGTCGGAGTACTCGATCCACTTACCGGCGAACCTGTTCGCAATACCGTTTTCACTCTTTTCGCAAGGATTTTCCGCCTCGAAGGTCGACTCGATGTAACCAACGACAATATTCGTCCTCTACTCCCGAATTCTAACCAGAATGGGTTATTAGAAGAAGTTAGAAGACTTCGAACTAAATATCAAGAATTGACAAACCTTACAGAGGAATGGGTAGAACAAATCCATAGACTCGAACGTAAAGTAGAAACCCTGGAGGAAATAGTGCGCGATTTGGTAGCTAGGCTCACATTTACTAACCAAGTACCACAAGCAGCACCAACAGCAGCACCAGCACCACCAGTACTATCAGCATCACCACCAACAGCATCAGCTTCACCAACAACAACATCAGCATCCCACGTCTCAACATCATAATCGGTACCTCAAACATCGACATCATACGCCCATAGATACTAAGGAATATTTGTAATAATGAGTTAAGATGTATTGACTCATTCTTCCTGAAGAATTATATATGTATACTTTATATATATATGGTTTGGAACAATAATAAATCTTTTCGTACTAAACTATTACGTGTGAATCTTAACTAGTATGTACTACTTGGTTAATTCATATCACTAATACGCTATGATGTACATCCTTCGTTAATGACTTAACAATCATTAATCACTGCTTCAGTACAATAAACTCCATTTCATAATAAACTAAGTGTATTATTCAAATGCATGTGTGATTTTACACTCCTATTTTCGATGTACTCGAAAATTTCTCGAAAACATCATTTGTGCCTTATGAATTTCACAAGAAATCCACGAGCATCAACATCATATACTGAGGTATATTAATAACAATGAACGATGAAGTATTGATTCATAACTTCATTAAAGAAATATTCCGCGACGATTATGTAATCTCTAAAGTTTTGGAGATTATTTATTCTCGTTTCAACCATAAATCAAATGAGTTTAATATTATATTAACTTATTAAATCCATAATTACATCTGAAGAAAATATATATGTATGTATATTTTCATAAAGATTGTATTTAAAAATTCTTTTGTACAAACTGTTGATTGTGAAAATATTTTAACGGGTAGGTAATACCCAAGAAATATCTAACATTCACATTAATATATTACATTGTACATTCTTCAAAATCCTTGAAAACATATCGGATTGATAATCAATTATTCAGATCAGTTAACCTTGAGAATGATGATGAAGCAGCAAAAGCTGTAGATGGCCTTAATGATCAGAAGCTTGATAATAAAGAATTGTGTGTTGGAAAAGCTCAAAAGAAAATCTGGTATTGAAAGATGGATTGAGCAAAACATGAAGGAGACCAAGGACAAATCCCAAGGACTAAACCTATAACCAAAGAATCTAGATGATTCGATTTCTGAAGGAAATCACAGAAGATCTTTTTACGCATTCTAAATCCTTATAGAAGAATTTCTTCATTATCCATCGATTTTAGAAATTCTAAAATATCATCGTATCTTTCGTTATAAATATCCTCGATATTTCTAAAGATATCTTCATAACGATTCTTGTCCTCAATTAATTATCTCTTTGCAATATCTTTATTACATCATAAAGGAAAACTGTTTAAGTTTCTATATTCCGTAAAATTTAAATTCAAATTTTGAATGATTTGAAGTAGTGTTGAGAATTGAAGCATGAGTTAGTATAATATAATGACGTCAGGCCAACGTGATTATATTACAGTAAGTCATGCTAAATTTTTAATGGAAGATGATGATTCATAGACTTTATAATCATCATTTGCCATGTTACACGACTCTTACATTCTACTTAATCTCTGAACATATCAAGAAAATATAATTTTGATAGTTCTATCCTCAGTAATTCTGGTAATTTACCAAATCACATCGTGATATTACGCTTAGAACAGTAGGTCCATTCGAAAATTCATACCTACAAATTCAGGACCATTACTCGCTTTACTTAGAGTCGAGAGGAGAATAAAAAGGCAAAGAGCTCTGACATATAAGGGAAAATATGTAGCCCGATAACTATACCGAAATTACAAACCGTGTATATCAATACGTATTGCAATGTAAAGACATGGGAGAATTAAAAACACTATAACCCCAAGGTAATAGTAGAAGAAAACAAATTCCTCTGGTGGTAAATGAAAAAGAAGAATGACTGAAATGATAGTCAGAAAAATATCCAGGATAAGAACTGGATGGAGCATTCTCACAATCTTTGGAAGTATGAATTGAGGAAGACAGTATAGAAGTGGTGAAGATAATGAAATGGAAGAAGCTAATTTATAGTAAAATTCCAAACACAGCAATTGAAGCAATTCACCTCATTTAATCAAAGAAAATTTCAAATTCCTTAATTACCGGAGAATCAAATCTTATGGATTACGAAGATTTCCTTTAATCCCTTGAATTCCGGAAATCAATCGTGACTACGTCAAAAGTTAAGGCGAACATTTAATTTCTCATTCACTCTTTTACAATAGCTTCGTTTATACGCTTCCTATAATCAAATCGTTTTATCCATATTATTCAGTAGTGATAAAACTTTATTTTTTTCAACTTATATTCATCATTACAATATTCTTGTTGTAAACAATGATGATCTCTATCAAACTTCATGACTATAATTTTCATGAACTACTCTCTGTTTTTTTTCTACCCTAATATTGTGACATAAACACTCAAAATTTTAAATAAGCTCAATACTATTCATAACACATTTCATGTGTTCAGTTTACTAAAATGCTCGTATAACACCATCATCCCTTTTGAGGATAACCTAGTCAAATGACACTCTTATTAATCCTTTAGATAACCTCCGCATTAATGATAAAATGCACTTTATAGAAGAACCTGTAAGAAATTAGGGTTCGTATTATTTAAATGCATGAAACAAAACAATATTCTATCCGTTGGAATTCACGAAAGGCCCCGAACCTACCTGGGAACGTGAAGACCAGATAAAACGTAAATATCCTCGTCTAGGTACGAACAACGCCGATTGATGGCAAAAACTAAATTTCGGGACGAAATTTCTTTTAACGGGTAGGTACTATAACAACCCTCACTTTTCGACTTCCGATTTTACTAAAATACCTAGAATTGTTATATACGAATAAATTTAACGTTGATCGAATAAACGTACGCTTAAAATAAATAATATAATTATAAATATTATAAATAAGATTATGATATATAATATAACATAATTACATCAATGAATATATATATATAATATTTATATTACTTTTGTTATTTAGTTAATAGAATATATAATTAACTAAATAATAAATAATACTATAACATTTATAAAACTAATAAAATATAAATTAATAATCATAAATTTTAATTTTTATAAAAACTAAATATAATAATAATTTTTATATAAAATTCGTATTTAATAATTAAACAAATATAGAAATAAAATGTTTAGAGATATATTAAACAATTTTTTTTTAGAATTTTATACAAAATAAAAATAAAAACTATATCTACTTTTAATAAATAAATACAAAAATACAAACTACTTTTCTTTTAAGATTTACTTTTAATAAAAATACAAACTACTTTTTCTTATTTTAACTTTTAAGATTTTACTTTTAATAAAAATACAAAATACTTTTTCTTATTTTAACTTTTAAGATTTTACTTTTAATAAAAATACAAACTACTTTTTCTTATTTTAACTTTTAAGATTTACTTTTAATAAAAATACAAACTACTTTTTCTTATTTTAACTTTTAAGATTTTAGTTTTAATAAAAATACAAACTACTTTTTCTTATTTTAACTTTTAGGATTTTACTTTTAATAAAAATACAAACTACTTTTTCTTATTTTAACTTTTAAGATTTACTTTTAATAAAAATACAAACTACTTTTTCTTATTTTAACTTTTAAGATTTACTTTTAATAAAAATACAAACTACTTTTTCTTATTTTAACTTTTAAGATTTTACTTTTAATAAAAATACAAACTACTTTTTCTTATTTTAACTTTTAAGATTTTACTTTTAATAAAAATACAAACTACTTTTTTTTATTTTAACTTTTAAGATTTACTTTTAATAAAAATACAAAATACTTTTTCTTATTTTAACTTTTAAGATTTTACTTTTAATAAAAATACAAACTACTTTTTCTTATTTTAACTTTTAAGATTTTACTTTTAATAAAAATACAAACTACTTTTTCTTATTTTAACTTTTAAGATTTTACTTTTAATAAAAATACAAACTACTTTTTCTTATTTTAACTTTTAAGATTTACTTTTAATAAAAATACAAAATACTTTTTCTTATTTTAACTTTTAAGATGTACTTATTTTATTTTATTTTTTTTTTACCTAGCATTATCAACTATAAATACCACATACATTTCTCATTTCAAACTTACACCTTAATCTCTCATTTCTCTCTTAAGAACTACTTCTAGTTGATATCTCGGTCACTTACTTGCTTTACTTTCCTTTCTTGCGTGGAATACTTCAACTGCTATTTAAGGTGAGTTTCATTACTCCCTTTTTATATATATTTTTGGGCTGAGAATACATGCGTTGTTTTATAAATATTTTACGAAATAGGCACAAGTACTAAAACTAATTCTATGTGGGTTTAAACCAGAAATATACCCTTAGCTTGGTAACATTAAACTACCTGTCTATGTACGGTAGGCGCGAATCCTAAAGATAGATCTATTGGGCCTGACAACCCTATCCTGACTATGGGATACTTTAGTACTTCGAGGTTTATATAACACACCTGATTCGGTGTACTTTCAGAGGGTAAAACATGAACGTTAAGGCTTGTTACCGGGTGCCTACAACTTATAGAATGCTTTTATACACTTGCTAGTGTACGGATATTTATGAAACTGAAATCTTGTGGCCTATTATTATAACGAAAATGATTGATTTTGATAAACTAATGAACTCACCAACCTTTTTGGTTGACACTTTAAGCATGTTTTGTCTCAGGTGACGAATAAGATGATTGCCATGATTGCTACCTGATGAATTGAATGCTGCTACATGGAGTCTTCATTTCATTACATTTACTTTGCATTAAGACTATTATTATTATTTCAGTTTAAATTTGATGTAAAACTTTTAATGCTTCCGCTGTTTTATTAATAAATGTTTTATTCAAAACGTCTCATATAGAGTCGTTCTCGTATATACAACTGTGATTTGATATAATTAGTCACAAATACCCTAGGCCCTATTTTGGGGGTGTGACAAGTATTGATGTAGAAATTGAAAAATCAAAAAAGATTGCCATGGATTTAGAAGTTAAGGCCGAAACATGTGGCCTCTCGGCCACTGATCATGATGTTTGGATGGAGTCAAGAAAAGTGTGGCTTGAAAAAGAAAAGGAGAAAATCAATATGCTTAAACAAAAAGCGAGAATCAGATGGATCACGGAGGGCGATGAGAACACACGTTATTTTCATTCGGTTATCAAAAGAAATTACAATAAAGGAAATATTCGTGGCATAAATATCAATGGCTCATGGAACGAAAATCCGAGTGATATCAAGAATGCTGCTTTTTCCTTTTTCAGTCGTCTTTTCGAGAATAATTGTGGCGAGAGACCTTGCCTTGAGGATCTCAATTATCCCACGTTATCCGCTAACATGGCTATTGAATTAGAAGATATGTTCACAGAAAGAGAAATTTTGGAGGCGATAGGTGATTGTGGGGTGAATAAAGCACCCGGTCCGGACGGGTTCAATATTAAATTTTACAAGAAGTTTTGGGACGTTATCAAAAGTGATCTTGTTAAAGCATTCAATTGGTTCTGGGAAAGATGCGACATTTCGAAGGGTTGTAACACTTCCTTCATGACATTAATCCCGAAAAAGGTTGATCCTTTAGTTTTTGGTGATTATAGGCCAATTAGTCTGATTAGTAGCTACTACAAAATTGTAGCAAAAGTCTTATCTAATAGGCTAAGGAGGGTTATCCCCGAGCTGATTGGGATTGAGCAAAGTGCGTTCTTGAAAGGGCGTTTTATTTTAGATGGAGCTCTCATTGCTAACGAAACGCTTGATTTCCTCCGCCGTAAGAAATTAAAAAAGTTTCATTTTTAAGTTCGATTTTGAGAAAGCATTTGATAGTTTGAATTGGGACTTTCTTTTAGAGACCATGAGGTGTATGTGGTTTGGAGAGAGGTGGATTAAGTGGATTTTTGCGTGTATCAAGTCGGCATCAGTTTCTATTCTAGTTAACGGTTCTCCTACTAATGAGTTCTTGCTTAGTAAAGGAATTAGGCAAGGATATATATATATATATATATATATATATATATATATATATATATATATATATATATATATATATATATATATATACACGTTTTCTTTTCATCATTGCCGCCGAAGGTCTCAATATTCTTGCTAAATCGGCAATTGCAAATGACATGTTAAAAGGGGTGTGTGTTGGTTCCGATAACATTGTCATCTCGCATCTTCAATATGCGGATGACACGATTTTCTTCGGAGATTGGAGTAGAGCAAACATTCGGAACCTTATGAAATTGCTTAAATGTTTTGAGTTAGCATCGGGGTTAAAAGTGAACTTTCATAAAAGCTACATGTTTAATATTGGGGTCCCATTGGTGGAATTTAATGAAATCATCAATCATATTGGGTGTCAAATTGGATCGTTTCCTTTTATTTATCTTGGAATTCCAATCGGGGCAAAAATGAATCGTGTTAGTTCTTGGCAACCGGTTATTGATAAAATTAAGAATAAACTCTCGGAATGGAGAATGCTTCGATGTCTTTTGGAGGTAGACTAGTCTTGATTAAATCGGTCCTTTCGAGTATACCGTTGTACTATTTCTCACTTTTCCGTGCTCCACAGAGTGTGCTCAAATTACTTGAGAGTGTAAGACGTATCTTTTTTTGGGGCGGGTCGGGTTTTGAATCACCTAAACTTTCATGGGTGAAATGGGAGACTATCCTTTCTTCATACGGGGCGGGGGGTTTAAATATCGGGTCACTTAATTGTAAAAATATTGCCTTACTCGGAAAGTGGAGGTGGAGGTTTTTAACCGAACCCGACACTTTGTGGGCTAGGGTAATCCGTAGCATACATGGGCCGAATGGGGGGTCTGTTTTGGGGCAACAAGTTTTCTTTTGCAATACAGGTACCTGGGCATCAATCTGCAAGTCCAGTGAATCTTTGGTTGGTGCTGCTGCCTCGATCTCCAGCTCGTTTTCAAGACAATTGGGTATCGGAGTATCAATTAAATTCTGGGAAGACGTTTGGTGTGGTTCTGTTAGTTTTTGTGAGATGTTCCCAAGGCTGTACCAGATGGAATTAAACAAAGATGCTTCAGTACATCAGCGTTTAACAGGTAACAATCGTTCGTGGGAATAGAGTCGACAGCCAAGGGGTCGTACAGAAGGTGAGCTACGGGAATTGCTGGCGATTGTCGCTGATGTCATCACTGATCCAAGCAAACCTGATTCGTGGCGCTGTTCGTTATCTTCTGATGGATTGTATTCGGTTAAAGAAATTTCTCGGTATTTAGACAACTCATATCTACCGAGCTCTTCTGTGGGATGTGAAATTTATCGAAACAAGTTGGTCCCGAAAAAGGTCGAAATATTCATATGGAGAACGGCTAAGAAAAGGATACCGGTTAGAATGGAACTCGATAAAAAGGGGATAGATCTTCATAGCACTCGATGTCCTATATGCGATGAAGATTTAGAATCGGTGGAGTACGCGTTTCGTTCTTGCAAACAAGTAGAAGACTTTCTGGCTAGAATTTTCAATTGGTGGAATTTAAACTTCAACGTATCTAATGTCAACGATCTCATAAAGGCGTCCGACAATAATAGTTACTCCAAAGTGGGTAAATTGGTGTGGCAAGCTACCCGTTGGGTTGGGTTGTATCTCATTTGGAAATATCGGAATAACTTGGTGTTTCGCAACAAAAAATGGAACACCTCGATGGCTCTAAGTGAGTTGCAACTCATCTCCTTCGAGTGGATCTCCAAAAGGGTTCGTGGCGTTATCTTCGATTGGGATATTTGGAAAGCTAATCCGAGTCATTATTTGTTTCATCCTTAGTTTATCAAGTTCGTAGTTGTATAGTTCGTGCTTGGTTGCTTCCTTTGCAGCCGAGTATAGTTAGTTCGTGTTTCTTTTCGTGCTTCATTGTTTAGCTTACTTCGTGTATCTTCCCCTTTTTTGAGGGTGACATTTCGTGTATCTTTTTCGTGATTATAAATATATTGTCGTTCAAAAAAAAAAAAAAAAGATTTTCTATTAAAAAGTAAATGTGTACATAAATAACTTATTAAAACTCTTATTTTATTTCACTTCAAGGTCAACTGGTAATTGATATCTATATTATAATTTGTTATTTATTTATTATCAAATCACATTTTAAAAAAAATAAATTAAAAAAGAACAAATAGATTTATTATACAAGAATAAGGTTAAATAAAAAAGAGTTGATAAATAAAAAATACTCCTAATAACTTAATTAAATAACTGAAATAAAAGTAACTTAAAGCTTTTTAGTTGACCAAGCTCACCAACTTCATTATAAAGAGTCTTATCCGAATCTACCTACCATACAGACTCATTATTATTTTTATGTATAAAACGGTTATCATGGGTAGTCAACATTCAATTGGGTTGTCTAACAACATTAACTGATAAGCTTCAATCTAATACCATAAGAGTGATTATGCTAGAGATTACCCTAATCAACATCATCGTAATATAGAAAGAGCGAATATCAATAACAAGGTCTACTTGGAGATGGACGTAAATAACAATTCCAAGTTTAAATGAATCTATATATACCCATCCGATTTGTAAATGTTTCTATATGTATTGTGACAAAAAGATGAATATCACTTGATATAGTATTTTTTTTCATTATGACGTAGTCTATTATTCTATAATCATTTCTAACTCTTTCAACCCAGAAAAGATTAACATATATTACTATATTATTACTACAATTTTTCTAACGTTATGATGAGTGCTTTAAAATATGGGTTATGATATGTACACAACCACTTTTTACACATACACAACTAAATATGCTTTATAGTGTTGTATAGTACAACATTGTAAAGCGTGTTTGGTTGTGTATGTGTAAAAAGTGGTTGAGTACATGTCACTTCCCTTAAAATATATATATTATATATATATATATATATATATATATATATATATATATATATATATATATATATATATATTCTAACGACATAGGACATACCTAAAGGCTGTCCATTACTATAGCTCTAGGACTATTTATAGCTTAACTATAATTATTTATAATATAATATAATATTGTGTATAGTTTTACCAAATTCTATGCAAGAAACAAGATTGTTCTTTATTTCAAGCTCATTTTGACAAATGAACACTAACATCGATTTAAAAGATAATCTAATTAATTTATAAATAGAATTTTCTACGTTAACATGCTACACGATAAAATAATAACACGAAACCTTGTTCTTTCGATAGTAACAATCCCCTAATGCATCGAAATTGCAGTTTAAAATCGTTGTTATGGTTACTGAATTATCAAACTTTGTACCATTATTGCTAACTCATCTTTCTGAGGAAGAAAACAAGTTAACTAAAAATTATCTATCTAATGCATTTGATCATGTGGACATAACAATATATAGCTAGAGATTATACCTAATAAGCTCTTGTTGAAGAGCACCACCATTTTTGGTTCTCCTGTGTGACGTGGCACCAAAACCGGTGGTGACACCATAAGTATCTCCACCTTGCATCATGCTATCCATCACCCAATCACTACTAGCCTTAACACCGGCACGAGCTGATTCTGACAACTCAACTTTAACCTCAGTGGTATTTCTGGTGGCGACCGCTGCTACCTGAGCAATAGTGAGTGTTTCGCCACCTAACCTAACCACCGGGTTCCTATACTCTTCCACCATTTTCTTCACCTCATCGAGGTGGCTACCGCTTAGGGAAGCGGCCGCAGCACCCCAATTCAATGGATCTTTCATGCATAAGCTCTCATTGATATTGCCATTTTTATTTGTATGGTCCATTTGTTTTTGGTTTTTGTAAGACCAAATTTATTTTGTTTGAAATTTATGATTTTTTGTTGTTGAAATGTTAGTTTTTAGAGCAAAATGTGGGTAGGAAATTATGAAGCTATTTATTTCAAGCTATAAATTTCCTGAGATTGTATGTGGGAGATGAGATTGTTTTTATAGAAACATTTAGTTAAAATGTTGGGCAGGCCGGTGTGTTGGTTGGAAAGGACCGGGGGCCGTCCGATTGGTACATGAAATCGACGGTAATCTATTATGCCACGTCGGCGGATGAGTTTAGGCGATAATGCTTCTTAAATCAAAAGGACTCGTCAAACACTAATGTTAAATACTCCAACATATTAATATTAATCAAAATATAAATGAGAAACAATTATTTGGAGAAATAACTTCTCTATTTTACAGTAGGGAGTGATTATATATCTCATCTATCTCTTTCATACGTCACACTTAGAAAAAAAAAATACTTAATATCAATTTTCATATTTATGTTTTCTAATAAGTACGCTTTCTTCTTTGTGGCAGTGGTGTAGTGGATTGACGCATTTTTCCCACGGGAGATATGCGGGTTCGAACCTTTGCACACACAATTAATTCACAAGTTCACTCCCACATTACGTGAGATGCATAGGTTGAGGTCACCAATTTAAATCTCTTCGTGAGAGAAGCTGTCTCATTAAAATAAGTCTGGCTGAGAGGGTTTACCGAATTCATTCACGGAACTCTACCCCGACACTTCCCCTATGGATGTGTTCCCGGGTACCGTCGATAGGGTTCGGGTTTCCGCCCGAACGTATGTTTTACGTGCAAATAATGAGGGTCATTGAAATAAATGATCCACTAATGCAAAAATCGTAGTTCAAAAAAAATAATACGCAAAACGTATAATGAATGTATTAACATTGTTTGTTAGGAAATTAATTATTAATTATATGTTCTAAATTAGAGATGAATTCTTTTTTATAACGAAAATACATAAAATTAAAATTGAAGCGATTCGAAGATCCCATAAATTACAAGTTTTGACTATCATCGTCTTCCGTTGAAAATCAAACACCGTCCAACCCCTTATTTCTTACTAGAAAAGAGAACCTGATACCAATAGTATCCCTAACCCGAACCACAGTACCCCCTTGAAAATCACTCAAAATTGCCACCATAACCAAAACCTGTTGCTATAAACTCAAGAACATTCATCTTAATACCAAGGGATAATAAAGGGCTGTTTACTTTTTTCTGAATTTGTCTATGTTTCCAATTGCCTCTTATTCTGAAGGGGTGTTAGATTCTAGGTCTCTTCTAAACAAACTAATTTTCAAATTAAGAGATAAAAAATATCAACTTTACTTTTTGAATTAAGAACTGTACAGAAACAAAACAGATCATTAAATAAAAAATAAACATTATGATTCCGAAACGATATAATCTTCAAGGTCTTTAGTAGTTTAGCTTCTAGTGCCACTTTTTATATATGGCATCCTATTTACCATTTGGGTTTTAGTGCAAGTTTAAGACATTTTATGGCAATATTTTATATGCCATTAAATGTTATGTTGTTTGTAGTGATGTTTCTAATTGTTAAAGCCTTAGTTCGAATCGTTTTAACTTCTAACCCGGTTCTATTCAATGTTAGACATGAACAGCCCTAACCAATAAAATGGCAAAGTAGGTACGTCATGTGTTTGTACAAAAGCAAACGAATAGGAGGTCATAATTATCTAAAAATCGTATAACAAAATAGTGTCTTGGTGGTTGGTGTAATAGGGAGATCGTAGACATCACCCTTTCTCCAAACAAAAAACAAAGTATCCATTTTATTTTATTTATATCATTATGAAGGACTCATTCGATCTACATACTCTCTTTCCCACCAAACTTATAGTATGTGGATATATGAGGTTTTAGGGGTTGGTGAAAGTGGGGTGGGTGAGCAAGTGAAGTTACAGGACTACCTTAATCAATGTGGTCCATGTGGATTAAACATAATCCGTGATTATTATTTTTTTGTTTTTTGTTTTTTTTTTTTGAAAAGCAAGAAGGATATATTAAACACACGAAAAGATTACACAAGATACATCAGTGATGGAATACTACCAACACTATGAACAAGAAGAATACAACAATATATTACAATAAAAGAAGTGGTTGCAAAGAGAGCAACCCCGAGAAGATTAACACGATAGGTAGACGTCTGTGTTACTTAACCAAGTTAACCACTCAATCTTCTTTCCTTTCGATCTTAGTTAAACCCATTCGAATGATTTGGATTGGATTTCGTTTAGAGCAATTGATGGAGACCACGAGATACCATTGAACACCTTAGAATTTCGATTTTTCCATATTAGATACACGCTTACCCATTCCACCGCTTGCCACAATTTTTTTTCAAAACAAGACATAACAACCGATGAGTTACCCCGAAGGATTTCGCTAGTGCTCAAGTTTGTGAAGTTACCAAGACCCCACCATTTGTATATTGTAATCCAAACTTCCACAGCATGCGAACAGAAGATGAAAGTATGGTCAACGGATTCCACATCATCATCACATAACGGACATCTAACAATATGAAGATCAATACCTCTTTTATCAAGTTTCAATCTAACCGGAAGTCGTTTCTTCACAAGCCGCCACACAAATAGTTCAAGCTTTTTTGGTACAAAGTTATTACGCAAAACCGGGGGAGCGAATGGGATAGAAGCCAGCAACTTTTCATCAATTAAAAAAGAAAGTGTTTTTACAGTGAACTTATTATTACCTGCTAGATTCCATAGCCATTCGCCACCTGTTGCAGAATTGAATCTGAAATTGGACAACAGCAGTTCCAGACTTTGTAGTTCCCCCGAAGTACGCCCGGTTGGATTTCGAACCCAATTCCACATATTAACAGTTGACTCTCCAGCAGCTACGATTCTATCACTGATGTTAACTTCTTTTTCAGCTTCTAATCTAAATAGCCTGGGGAAAGTTTCACATAATTTTTTGTCTCCAATCCAAACATCATGCCAAAAGGAAGTAGTAGTACCATCTCCAATTGTCTTCACAAAAGAGTTCCTAAAAGGAATATTAATTCCTTCCAAGAAAAGACCTGCATTTACAATATTATACCATGTACCTAGGAGAGAAGAATGATGTGAGTCATTCCTCAAACTTAGGCCACCACAGGAGCCGTGTATACTACGAATTAATTTGACCCAAAGTGAATTGGTTTCGGTTATGAACCTCCACCACCACTTTCCCAATAGAGCAAGATTTTTACTTTTAAGAGACTCGATATTTAACCCCCCGACCCCATAAGAAGAAATGACACTCTCCCATTTAACCCAATGAATTTTTTTGCACGAATCCCCCCTCCCTAAAAAAATGAACGTCTCACACTCTCTAAAATTTTTAGCACACACGGCGGGGCACGAAATAGTGAGAAGTAATACAATGGAAGACTTGATAGAACCGATTTAATAAGGACTAATCGACCTCCAAATGACATCGTTCGCATTTTCCAATTTGCAAGTCTACTGTTGAAATTTTCAATGACCGGATCTCAATCTTTTAGTTTTTCCATCTTTGATCCAATTGGCAACCCTAGATACGTGAAGGGGAACGTACCCACTTGACATCCAATCTGACTAGCAGACATAATTACCTCATTAGTATCTATCCCAATACCAAACAAACAACTTTTTTGGAAGTTGACCTTTAAACCGGATGCAAGTTCAAAACATTTAAGTAGATTTTGAAGGCTAATAATATTTGAACGACTCCATTCACCAATAAAAATTGTGTCATCCGCATATTGCAAATGGGAGATTGGAATTTTATCATTTCCAACTTCAATGCCTTTGAATAGACCTCTATCGATAGCCACTTTAGTCAAGATATTTAAACCCTCCGCCGCAATGATAAACAAAAAAGGAGACAACGGGTCACCTTGTCGTACTCCTCTACCCAAAGAGAATTCACTAGTTGGAGATCCATTTACAAGGATTGAGATGGAAGCGGAGGTAAGGCAGGATGAGATCCACTTACACCATTTAATACCAAACCCCATACTTTTCATCACTTCTAATAAAAACTCCCAATTTATGCAATCAAAAGCCTTCTCAAAGTCCAATTTAAAAAGAATACCCTTTTGCCTTTTGGATTTTAAGAAGTCTATGCACTCGTTAACAATTAGAGCACCATCCAAAATGAATCTACCTTTCATGAAAGCGCTTTGTTCTTGACCCACAATAGCCAGAACTAATTTTCTAAGTCTATTTGATAGGATTTTAGCTATTATTTTGTAATAACTACCTATGAGACTAATAGGCCGGAACTCACTAAGATTTATCGGGTCAATCTTTTTAGGGACAAGGGTGACGAATGAAGCATTACACCCTTTTGAGAATTCCCCGCGATCCCAAAACCAATTGATGGCATTAATAAGATCATCTTTAATAACCCCCCAATATTTCTTAAAAAACTTAAAATTGAAACCGTCCGGGCCCGAGGCTTTCATACTCCCACAATCAAGAATAGCCTTATGAATCTCCTTTTCGTCAAATATCACTTCTAAAGAGTTAGCTTCATCACTGGGTAGAGTCGGATATTCGAGATCCTCCAAACTTGGTCTACTAATGTCACTTTCTTCAAATATAGCTCGAAAATGATTATATGCCTCTGATTTGATATCCTCCGGAGAATCATTCCATACCCCATTAATCGTTAACCCACGAATTGTGTTTATATTGTTTCTCCTCCGAATAGCCGAATGAAATAACTTCGTATTTTCATCCCCATCTAAAATCCATTTAACCCGAGCTTTTTGTTTAAGCATATCCGTGTTTGTTTTTCCTTTTCCATCCATACTTTCCTCGAATTCCTCCAGATTTCAAGTTCCACTTCATCAAGAACACATAATTCTGCCTTAAGCTCAAGATTTTTGGCCGTATCCTTATGATGCTCAATTTCAACATCCAATTGATCAAACTTACCATTACTCCAACCTTTGAGTGCCATTTTGACGTTTTTGAGTTTATTCCTAAAAACACAATCCTTCCTATTGATGTCAGGAACTTCAATTTTCCAAGCATCTTTAATAACATCATCCACATCATCTTCTTCAAACCAAGCATCAAACACTTTAAATGATTTTGACCCAAAATTTCTTTCTTCATCTTTTAATAAAATCGGACAGTGATCCGACATGTCTCTATCAAGTACAACTGTAGTTAAATCTTTCCACAAGTTGAAAAAGTTTTCAGACACGAGAAACCTGTCTAATTTACTGTACTTCAATCCATCATCGCTAACCCTCGTGAAATTCCTACCACCTAAAGGAATCTCTAAAAGCCCATTAAATCTTTTTGCTCTATAGTGGATATATATATATATATATATATATATATATATATATATATATATATATATATATATATATATATATATATATATGAGGTTGTCAACTTTGAGAGGGAGTTGCTATTTCTCACCATCATTTTTAAAGAAATAAAGTAGTAGGTGATTGGTCAAGAATTCAAGATTAGGTGTGTCAATTCATTTAATATGTAGATATGTAGACTTGGACAAAAATAGATAATAATAATATTAGGTTAGATATCATTATATATATATATATATATATATATATATATATATATATATATATAAATAAACATAATTATAAATATATATACTATATAAATATAATAATTGTTTAAACATTGAAAGGAGAGATATAGTCCTTAAACATTTATATACATATAAATTGTGGTAAATGGTGTCACCTACCCATTTGCCAACAGCCAACGTTAACAGTACCCCATCTTATTCTTTACTCAGTTGTACCACTCACAGAATAACAGGATACCACCCCATTCTCCCTCCTAGGGTTTCTGCAACTTCACCTACCAACCTGAATACCTCCGCACCTCTCATCGTCGCCGTCTTCATTCCGGTTAGCTGACATCGCCGCTCCCCGGTGATGGTATCCTAACGTCTCCGACGGCTGATTTCTAGCGGTGGTCATGGTGATGCTGTCGTTTCTCTCCCCGTATTTTGTTTCGCCGATGTAAGTTTCCGACAAAAAATAGGGTTCAAGTCGATTTCCCTGCTAATATTTGTTTGCAGCTTTCTCGGATGATGTCGCCTGGCTTTAATCATGATTTATTATGATTATTTTTAAACTGATTGAAGTTTGTAATGAAAATTAGGGTTTCGTTTGATTTGTTGCTAATAGTTGTTTACAATCAACTTTCTGAGATGATGTCGATAGGCGATTATGGTCGTCTGAAGCAATCAATGATTCTGAAAGGTTAGGGTATTTTTTTCCCCTTTGTTGCTTTCGATTCATCTGTTGTTTGGTGAAATCAACTGCTATACACCTGTTATTTGAGTAATAGCTTATGATTAGTCTAATTTTTAACAGCTAATAACTATGACTCTGCCCTACTATTTGAATAATTTTGTGTGTGTGTGTGTGTGTGTGTGTGTGTGTTTGATATGAGGCTAATAGATACTTTGAGTATGGAAGCAGTTTAATTGATTTTGTTTTCAAATGTTGTTATTTAGAAGATGCACCGAAGGTGTTTGATGAAATGCCTGTGAGAAATCATCTCAGTCCTTTGATTGACTGTTTTCATATGTTTGTTATTTTAAGCATTTGACGTAAAATCGTGACTCTCTGCTAATCTTAGTAAATTTATATTTCTGAGTTGTAACCCGAAAGAATTCGTTTAATGGTTGTGTAATATGTACTGAACATGTTGTTTTTGGCTTACAGTTGATTTCCTATACTGGTAGTTTTTTACTTTCCTTACGTTGATCAATATTGGTAGGCTATTTTTCCTTACTCATTAATTAGGTTTTATAAAATTTATTGACGTGGTCAAATAGGGTTGAATATAGAAATTTGATTATTATTGGTTCAATGATATTAGAAGTATCAAGAGTTTTGTTAACAAGGCTCACGTTAGTAACTGTTGGAATTTGTTCAACTATCCATCAACCGAATGGACATTTTTCCTTAATTTATGTCGTTTGCCTTAAAACGGTTAGAATAATGGGATGTCATTCTTTTTATATAAATGGGATGGTTTAACATGTTGTTTTGGGTTGTTAACATTAGTTGGCTTGACAGGGTAGTGGGCACTGATTTTTATTTGGTTTATGATTATCATGATTGTCACACAATTTCTAATTTCGTTATGATTATGGTATACATCAATTAGTTGACAGCTCTTTAAATCAGCCATGGCGTTAAAACCGACAAATTGTTACAGGAAGGTCAATCTTGTAAGCAACTATTCGTTAAAATGTAATTGTCCAACTTAAAAATCAAGTTATTTCAGTTAACAACCTTTATTAAATATTCAATGTTCATCGATGATTATAGCTATAGGTATAAGTATGCTGCAACTGATATCCCAAGTGATTTGATGGTTCGAGTTGGTCATATTAGCTTCCATTTGCAAGGTATCATGTTCTATGAAGATTGTATTCATATTTGTGAAAAATAGCATCTTATTCGTTGCTTAGGATGTGGTAGGTTGAGCAATCACTATGGCGCAACAGGGTTTTGCAATTCTCAACTAATTGTTATAAGTTTACCTTTATATTATAAGAAATCACTATGGCGTAATAGGTTAAATAACATAGAAAAGATATTCTGTTGAGTTAAATGAATAAAGATATCTTTTTACTAGAGATAAAAGGCTATTATATGTAACTTTCATTTCAATCGATTATTTGCACCTCACCTCCCCCATACACCACTCATGTGGTATTGGGTTTTGTTGTTGTTGTTGTTCACCAATTTAGCTTTGCTTCTATTCTGCAGGTTGGGATGAAGCCATGAAGGTGTTTTTGGGAACGCAATTGGAATATGTGGATCCGCAAATACATATACATCATGCGATTTATCTCTTCGTCCTCAACCTGAAGGTAAACACCCACCCGTTTTTAAACAATTTAAAGCTTGCTACATTTTGCGTTGATCGGTCATTGTATGTGATTCTCATGGATATTACCATTTATCATTTAACAATATACTATTTTGCGCAATTGCCCGCTACAGTATAACAGTACCCTCACTTCACTGTTATACTATAGCAGGGTTCCCCCCCCCCCCCCCCCCCCCCCAATCCAGACTCTTCATCTCCATCCTATCCACCCTCTTCTCTAACATCACCGTCGCCACCATCTTCGCCGGCGTCAACACCAACGCCACCCTCTCCGGCATTTACTAATTCCCGTAATTAACCTAACAACCTCATCGGCTAGCAGGTACAGTATAACAGTAGCGGTTTTTCCTCCATCATTCACCCCAGCGACGGCCACCCCAGCGACCACCACCATCGCCGCCACCATCAACACCAACCCACAAACCCGGGTTCGCTTCTCTGATGCTTTCTTAAAGTTACTTCTCTATTCGCAATTTAACGGTAATATTTCCTTTCAGATTTAATTGCTGTAAACATACGAAAACATGATTAAAGGCTGTAAACGTTTCATTGTTGCTGTTTAGTTGATGAAACTCAGCCATTTTTTGTCGCGTTTTTCGTTTGTTATAAGGATTGAAAACGAAACACTAAAAAAATTCAGTAATATTTTTGGTTGCAATTTCATATTTATATGTCATCAAATAAATAAATGTTAAGTATTGAAAATAATAATTTAGTAATGGTTTTTTGCAGACTGTACTTTTATTATATTGGATAAAGACTTGATTGTTGCAAATTTCATTCATGGCAATCCTCATATCGAAGGTCAAAGCTTTACCTTTTACTTTTTTTATGTGGCTTTACAATATCTGTATGATGTACTAAATTATGTATATACAAATATATATACTTAAGCTTTGATTTATCTTTATGTTGGATTATGACAATTGTGTGTAATGGAGATGAAATTAGCATAACATTATAGCATTGTTTCCTTTTGAGGTTTACCATAAACTGAAAACAGTAGCAGTTTTAATTGTATATAAGAACACATATGCCTAGATTAAAAATACATTACATGAAGTGAATTAAATTTGAATGAATAGTTTCACTGTACTTGAGTCATTTAATTCAGTTGGTGCTTCTTATTCTTTTGTATTACAATTGTTCTGTTTTGCAGCTATGGTTGGCGACGTTGTTATAACATATAAGTGAGAAGGTGCTTTGATTGTAGGTGTTTATTGTGATTGCTGTATGAAACAGTGATTGCTGTATGAAACAAAATGCAAAGGGAACACCAAATGAAAATACCCAATGTCATTTATACTGCACTGGTAAAATGGGGTTTTTTATTTCTTTACAATAGTACAGGAAGTTACCAATAGTCCAAGGAAGTTAACGCATATTAGGAGATCACACGTACTCAAATAATCGATATTTAACTCCATTTCTACCTTTTACAGGGACATATAACCGTATTTTCATGTTACTACAAGTTGGCGCTGGATCAATTGTTTCACAAACATAATTTTAATAAGTTCATCATCCTAAAAAGTATATAATCTATACTAAATATTTGTGCTTTGACTTATTACAAAGTTCGAAAAGGAGATTGTGAGAACCAACTTTTTGTAGTATGCAGATGATATCAGGTCGCTTGGAGGCATTAAAAATTAAAGCCATCAATTTTAATTGTTGTGTTTTTGCTGTAAGCTGTTTTTTTCAGTTGTATTTATATTTGATTTGTTTGCATTTTATTATAGTTAAACAGATATGTTAATTATTTGTTTGTTGATTGTATTAGAGAGCTGTTGCAATTCATAATAGTATGAAAAATGAGCTGCCGATGGTATAATTACTTTGAAGCTACTGCTATTTCTACTGCATTTAAACCTAGGTACGTATCTCAGTATCTACATATTTTTTTAGTCCATATTTGAGTTGTGTAATGTGTATTAAACTTTTGCTCATTGCATTTGCTAAGTTAATAAACTTCTATTTCTTTGTTTAGAAATTCGCCTACAGCCCACATAATAGTCATAACGTTGTACTTGGGTTTGATATAAACTAAGGAGAAACACTTGCACTTAATAAAAAATCGGCCAACAACAGTGCATAGAGTATTATCAATTTACATGTTGGTTAGTTTGTAAAAGACTATGAAATAATATCCACTATGAAGACTTTATGTAACATGTATAAGGCTTAATGTGTGTATTGAAGGTTTGTTTAATTGTTAGTTTTGTTGATAAAGTAGGGATGGTTTCGGTACGGAACCGGTACCGAACCGTATCGGAACCGAAAAATACCGATCCCGAA
This sequence comes from Rutidosis leptorrhynchoides, assembly GCF_046630445.1. NCBI lineage: Eukaryota > Viridiplantae > Streptophyta > Magnoliopsida > Asterales > Asteraceae > Rutidosis > Rutidosis leptorrhynchoides. Next base: position 357,632,231 of record NC_092341.1, on the reverse strand, counting down.
TTTACCCAATATCGAATACCGATACCGTACCGTTTTTTTAATATCGGTACTGGGTTCGGTATCGGTATTTTCGGTATTATACCCGTTTGTCCCGAATTTACATTTTTTCGATTTTTAGTATTTTCGGTATTAAATACGGTTTAAATACGTTTTTTCGGTTTTTTTTTTTGGTACGGATACCGAATGGTACCGATACCGAATTGGACCGACACCGAATGGTACCGTACTGAATGGTACTGCTACTGAATTAGCTTAAAATCAAGGACCGGAACCGATACCGAATCCCTAATCGTTAGTTTAGTTAACTTTATCATTTTTTGGGAGAAATTTAGATTCGCAAGTATATTGTCAAGTTAATTATAGTTGTAATTTGTGTTTGTACAAGTAGATTAGTGTTTACACTTACAAGTTTAAGTGGCTGGATATATATGGGAGTTATAATGTATTCTTTATTTGTTTATTTGTAGATTTTTGCTTGAAGATCGACTTTTTCGTTCGTGTTTTGTCACACTGTTCTTGCATAGCAATAGCAAAATAAATGAAACCAAGGATTCTATGGGGCAAAAAACCAGTGTGATTGATAAATGCAGGTCAAGTTGGTTAAGGTTTAGATTCTCTTTTACGTCTCTTTTATTATTAAATCTATGTATCATTTTTGAGATTGAGCGGTTAAATTAGAAGAATGAAAATTGTTTTCGGTTATACCATTATTGTAATCCATATAAATATGCATTACGACATAGAAAAGAAGAAACTTACAAACGGAGTTCTTTGGTTTCAACCTCTGACATGGAACCCAGATAGCTACAAAGTGAAAAGGCCAGTATATATTCGCTTTAATTCGATACTTTTATTAACACATATACCATTTGCAAAAAGACAGATTCACAATGAAGGAACCATACAACTATTTGATGAAATCAGTTCTTGAATCTTGGACCATCAATTGCAGACTCATAATATCAGGTATGTAAATTCTTATGTTATACCTATTGTAAATTGTATTATTGTTATCAATTTACCTTGAGAAACATGTGTGCTCCGGTTTTGTACTGACAATGTGGTAGTTGACTTTAAAAGTTAAAATAGGACAATTTGGTAGGGGTGCCATATCATATGTACCATAGAGAGTAAAGGTCAATGATCTTGCTAACTATTGCCCAACATTACCCAACAGTGTTGGTAATTGCTCGAACACTGTCTCTGAAGGGTTAATTGAGTAGTTTTATATATGTAAGAAAAGTGATTGTTGAACAGGTCAGATGGATATGAAGTCACCCAAAGTGTACCAAAAAAGGCATAAAACGTCCCAAATTGGTTCGGTTTAAAGTAGATTGTAACTGTAATATAAGTTTTCTTGGTCATTACTAATAAAGTCTTTCCATTTGTTTTTCGGTTTATTATTCGAGAATTGATAAGAGTTTGTTAATACTTTTTCAGATTCATGTAAACGTTTTATTATTAATTTACTAAGCTATTTATTCTAATGTATTGAATGTGAATGTAGTCGCTAATGTTTGTGCCTATACTGTTTTGGTTAGGGTTAATAACATATTTTATTTTTGTCTATGGTTAGCTATAAACAATTGAGAAGATTGTAAATTTGGATGTTAATTTTATAGATGCGTAATTATGTGCTAAGGATTGATTGATGCTTGCTTTAAATTTCATTCATATCTAATCGTTTTACCATTTGTGTGTGTGTGTTAGTGACTACCAACTTTAGATTTAGATCATTCTTTTTTAATTTTTTTTGCACCTACTATTAAAGCAGGGACACAACACTCGATCTATTTTTATTGTATCAATGGAGGTGTTGAGCTTAGAAGTTGTACAAAAGAAATCTGACTTCACACACAAACACTTGCACATATCCGCCGCGAAGCGCGGACCACAATACTAGTTAAATTAATAACGCGTATAAACTTAAATTTGCTTAAACATAATTTTTTTTTTCTTTTCGAAAAGCAATCAATTTATTATCACAAAGGCTAAATGGGAGCCGAGTCAGTATACAATCACAAAGTACATGAGCCATCACAAAACATGTACAGTAATTTTTTTAGCCACCAAACAGTAATTGACCAACGCTCAAAGAGTCTAAAATTCAGACACCAAACAGTATGAAATATGTAATATGTACTAGATAATTAAATATTATAAGTAACATCTCGGTGGAGCTTGGTCTTTCAGATATAATGCCAATTTATAGTATATAAATATTGTTAGATGATAGATTAGGCTCAAGTTCAATCCGTGAGCTCGAGTCTGTTAGGTTTTCTAGGATTATATATTTTATAATTAGTGGTTAATGTACTCAATAATATTGATGGAGGTTTTCATTGTCTTACATGGTATCTGAGCATGTCTGATCCCGAAACTTAATCCTTTACGATGACTAGTCAAAACTAAACCTAACCTATCTATCCCACAACCATATTTTCTCCTTCCTATATTTTTCTTTCTACCAAATCTCGGAAATCGCCATGTTCCTATACTCTTGATTTTTATTATCCAATTTCAAAGCATGTAGCATTGTCACAAACAAAAAAAAAAAAAAAAAATTCAAAACACCCTACCTTTTGATTGCTTTTTTTGTTTTCGTAAATCAAGACCCAAAAGAAAAGGAAAAAACACAATTTCTTTTATCAACATTGTAATTTCGTCAGTACCGAAGACTATTTTTATTTTTCCTTTTCTTTTATCTTAATTTCATCCACCGAAACTTTAATTGCGTAGGGATGAACCGCCTAGCTTGACTAGGTTCCAAACCCAAAAGAAAAAGAATAAAAAAACAACTCTCTTATATTGGAGCGCTGAAGAAAATTGTATCGGTGATAAAAGTTTTAAGCCCAAGTTATGTTCAATCCTTAGGCTAAGTAAAGCAAGTCATGGCGTAAAAAAAGAGAACATTATGAAAAAGAAAACGCAGTCAAGCAACACAACCAATCAACGATTATCAGTCTATTTAGTGCCACATATGAGATAAAAATTACTTTTGTTAATTTTGTTTACTTGTTAACGTTTTCCTTTCACCCCGAACTTTCGCGTTTTAGCCATTCGGACTACGAATGAGTTTTAGATGATAGGATAGGTTCAAGTTCAATTTGTGAACTTAGATCCGTTAGATTTTCTAGGGTTATATACTTTATAAATAGTGACTAATGTAATCAATAATATTCATGGGAGTTTTCATTGTTTTACAAGCATGACCCTTGACCTTGAATTACCACCCTCAAGAATAAATACATGTCTTAATCATAACATTGTTGGTGCATATTTGGAATTCCTAGTTCTATGAATATTATTGTATAATTCAGTCATGTAACCTTGAACTATGTATATAATGTGACTATTGAACGTTGTTTGTTAAACTGATCAGACAGACGTTCGACTGTAAGAGACAGTCGACGAACTGAAGACACTGTCAACCGACAACGTAAGGTCGGTGTAAGTTGATCAATGATCGACTAAACCAGACAGTCGATCGACTGTCTCTGCAGATAGTATATATACGTGATTGTGTTTAATTCTTAGGTTACGCATTCCACATACCCTAATCGACCCAAACTGATCTGTAATCATCTTCTATTTCCAACTCACCGAATTACACCTTTAAAGCATCGTTCTAATCTAGTTATAAGTCTAGGTTTGGCTATTTCAGTTCCAAGAAAAAACTGTAACTCGATTAACATTTTGTCTATTGTTTTACGTTTTTAGATCGAGTCAAGACTAGTTCTAAGATCCTTATTCAACGTCTACAATTACGATCTCGTTTTTTTTTTCTTTTTCATTTTCAATATAAAGTGTAGCTATTTTGTTTTATTAGTTAGCATGAAGTTCAGAATACCTTATTCGGGTTTCTCTTTAATAAAGTACTGAAAAAATGTAATTATAAATAAATTATATTTATAAAACCACCGGAGGGGGATTAATTTTTTCAGATTCATAGATTTGAACCCATGGAGATTAGCCGGATCGCAAAATGAGTTGGAAATTCCGGTATATCCTAAAAGAAATTTATATTTATAATTTTCTATTAGTAAATTCCATAATATGATGGGTAAATATTGGATAACAAACTTTAATCTTTAGCCAAAATAGGTCGTCTAGTGTCAATGTTCTATCTTAAGCATCAAAATAATTTTCTTTAAAATAATTAAACACCAATAATGGTGGTATATATTGATCATATAAGGAGGTTTTATCGGATTCGTTCACGGACCTTTACCCAAGAACACTGCCCGAATGGATGTGTTCTCAAGTACCGTCGACCGGGTTCGAGTTTTCGCCCGACTGTGTATGATACTTGTAAATGATGAGGGTCGTTGAAATAAATGATCTACTGATTTCAAAAAGTCGCCATTCAAAACAAAATAACGAAAGATATTAATGAAATGTAAGGTGTCTCATTACCCTCACACGCTTATATGGGCTTAAATTGCAGTTTATTTTGAGCCCAATTACACAAACTATGTTACGTAGTATATAAAAAGATCCAATTTTGCTCCCCCAGTAACATTAATCTAAATCCATGTTAAGTCCAAATCAAAATTTAAATCCAAATTAAAATTTAAAATATCCTCCACACTCTTGGCACTATTGGTCCACATCATTATGTGGAGTTTTTTTTTTTTTTTTTTTTTTTTTTAAATTGTGGCTATAGTATTTTCTTTAAAAATTTAAAATATCCATGTATGACATTACTACGAGTGACCCATGTACCACGATCTAAAATCTTTTTCCGTAGGACCTCAATGCATGTTCGACTGATAACTTTTTTATGATTTATTTATTCGTCTTCTTTAAAAAGGTTTGGCCCGGGTCATGAATGCATGCATGCATGGTTAAGGATTTAAAGGTTTGACCTGGGTCATGTTAATAATGATCGATCATTATACACACAAGTGACATCATTAACTAGCTATGCTTTTAGAATGAGTGTCTATTTATGATTTTTTTTTTCCCCCTGTAATGAAGAACAGGAAACATCATATTTGATAGACCTTATGATGACCTCTATACTAACTTAGGATAATGATGTATAAACTATGAACCACTTCCATGCAGATGCCCATTTTTGTCTTTGTTTCAAAAATCAAAATCGTTGTCAATGTTTGCTTAATAAATTAACGAATAGTCATAATTATTAGAGTATTATTATTTTATTTTTTTGAAAAGCAAAAGAATTAATAAATGGTAAAAAAAAAAGAGAGTATGGAGTATTATTTTTTTTTCTTTCATAATTTTGCTAAAATAACGAATAGTATTTAAAAAGTGAAGCTTCATCGAATAATGAAAGACCCTAACAATTACAGACAAAACTGTTAGGATCGTATAGCCCAAACACAATGTCCTGCAATATAAGCCCAAGAGTCCATCATTTTCTAAAACCAATTGGTGATAGAGGGTCTTCCCCTTAGACTTATATACATACATTTATTTTGTCGCGTGACCGATGTGGGACTTTGGTTAGTTTGGTATGATGGGTTGACAAAATGTGAGTCATAGTTTTGACTATCTTCAAGTAGGAGATTGTTGGATGTGAAGGATATCAAAACAAAAGAAATCGGACGAACAGGGGAGGCACTCCGCGGCCTTGGAAGGCGCGGCGCGGCCTAGTACATTGTAGCGACCCGACAAAATCGTCATTGACGGCGCCGTCTACCTCGGTCCCGTTACGTGATCATAAGTCTTTAAAACAACGTTTGACCAAAATATGCCGCATTCATTTCAAATGTAAAGATGTTTCAAAGTTTACAAAGTAGTTCAACGACTAAACATGCTATAACGTTTAAAGCACAATTGAAACATATGCGACACAATTTAAAGTAAGTCAAAAGATGCTCCACGTATGCATGTATACTCGACATCCAAGCAAGTATCAAAAAGTATAGTGCGGAACCATGTATCACTTAGCATTCAAGGACCTGAGAAAAACATAGAAAATCTGTCAACGAAAAGGTTGGTGAAATCATAGGTGTATGTATAAAGTATGTTTTGAACCACAAGATTTAGTATAAAGTGAATATCAAGCGTATACATCCCAAAAGATGTTATTTGTATCACGAGCACCCAATTACCAAAGCTTAACTGAATCTTACCTCTGCATAATAGTGTTAGCACCTACACTATATCCCGAAAATACGTTTCATTCATCCGAATGAGGGTTCGTCAAACCCGTATGGCCACACAACATAAGTTCTCGCTTACACCCTACAAGTGTAACTAATGATAATTGGACTTGAGGATTTTTGTTCTAACTCGTATGTATCTTTGCTTTCGTATTTGTGTTCAAAGTATAAAAGTATAAATCGTTTATGTTTTCTCATCCCAAGTATAAGTTTAAAAGAGTAAAAGTGGGACTATGATCTCACATTGAGTGCACGAATGTAAATGTACTTCACAAAGTAAACGTGTTCAAGAAAGAATGCTAGTCTCGACCTAAACAATAGGTTGTATCAATATCGGTAAGCATGAAGTTGGTCAAAGTGTTCAATTAGTCATATGGCTCGTTACGACTCAATTAATAGATAGCATGTGAATCACGATGGCAAGTTTCATGCAAGATACAAGTATAAAAGCATGCTAGAACGATTGCATAAGTATTCGGTTAAGTTTGAATAAAAGTCAACTTTGGTCAAGTCAAAGTCAACGAAAAAGTCAACACATTCGGGTCGGGTCCCGAACTATTTTTCTGAGGTTTTTAATCATATATAAGCATGTTGGTCAAGTTTCATGTTAATCGGAGGTGCGTAGCATAGTTAGAATTAAACGAAAAAGTGAAATTTTGGACAGCCGGATTTGGAGCGCCGCTCAAGGTATTGGAGCGCCGCTCCATGTATCTGTTCAGCAATCTGGGCAGTTTGAACACTTAATGCACGAATCCAACTTCGAACAACCATAACTAATGAACCGTAAACATTCAAAACACGTATCTTATATCGTTGACAAGGTAATTTAACGAGGAATACAACTAAACCCTTTTCAACACACGAAAAATATCATTTACAATAACCGAATTCTCGTCAAGTAATCATTAAAGGTTCATTATCAAGGTTTCAAGTTCACAAAATGCATAAGATGATTCGGGAACTTAATACACATATATAATATGCCTTTTCGTAGGTAATTACGCATACAATACTACTAAACACTTAAAAACAACATTGCAAGGCCTTTAATGCATCAAAGATCACATTTAAGGCCACCAAACCCTAACTAACAATCATAAAATCCTTAATCATGTTAATGAGGCTTTTTCAAGTCAACTTACATACCAAATTGAAGCTAGTGATGCTATTAATACATTTAATACATGCACTTTTAACATCTAACAACATATGATCAACCAAAACTCAAGATCAAACACACCCATTTCAAGTTTAAGCTAGTTACATCAAAATGACAAGAACAAGCATACATATCATATATTCATATTAGACTTGAGCCATAGACACTAATTAACACTTCTATAAGTTAAAAACATCAAGAACAAAGAATCTAGTGTTTTTATAAAGTTACCCAAACTTGATGAAATCGGTATGGAATTGAAGAGGAAGATGCAAGGATTCCAAATATGTAATTTGTTTTGATGTTTGATTGCTATATTGAAAATAGATGATGAATCTTTGATTTGGAGGTTTGAGAGAAAAGTTGGAAGTAGTCAAGAAAAAGAGGATGAAATGAATGGAGGAGATGGTGTTGACCATTTGACCTAGTCACAAGTTTGGCCTCTTGGCAAGTTTAGTCCCTCAAGTTTAAGAGCGGGTGCGTGAATTACCTAAATGGAATATTTTAAGAACTCGTATTAACGAAAGATGTTACGATTATATAACGGACTTTTAAAATAATTAAACGGAAAACAAATGGAAAAAGAAGGGATGTTACATTACCTACTCCTTAAAAGAAATTTCGTCCCAAAATTGAAGTAGATGTAGTGGTCATTGTTTCTTCCTCAGGATCTTGCGTTGCCGACTCTACAAATAAGTGAGGATACTTTCTTTGCATCTGATCTTGTCTTTCCCAAGTAAACTCGGGTCCCCTTTTGGTGTTGTGACAATCGCTCCAAATCCATATGGACAATACGTCATTCATTGATTTCATTGCGAGGTATTTGACCTCTATATGATACGTTTTGTAAACATTGCATTCTTTTGAAAAGGCACACCATAAATGAATATTTAAATCAAAGGTTTTCGACATCTGATGATTTCTACATATAGACAATCACCGTAAATAATAGTTTACAATAGTACTTCCGTTGACAATGCAGTCAAAATAAGATACATGGTGATGATTTGGTGAATGCAACATTTCCTTGAAAAATATGCCATGTACGACTCCATGCACATAGATTGTCTAAAATATAAGCAAACAGCGAAAGACTTCTAGGAAAGCTGAAAATAAACATGCTAACAAGTGTTAACACAAAGGTTGGTGAGTTCATAGTTTTAGTGTTTCGCATAATCTGTATATAAAGGTGGATCACAAGATTTCAGTTGTTTCATCCAGAAATGTTTATCAAAATATTTTATAAGATTGAGCACCCTGGTAACTAAGCTTTAACGTCTATATAATAAGTACCCCTGTGTTTAACATGCAACCAACATGTACTATACACTCAAATAGCATACGTCTGTTTTATAGTTCAGGATAGGGTTTCTATACCTGGAACAGACGGGGATGTCAAGCCCTATGGATCCATATACTACTACTCGCGCCCACCAGTTCTTATAACTGGCAGTTACTAGTTACCAAAGCTAAGGGATTTTCGGTTCAAACTCAGTGTAGAATTTAGTATGTACTTGTATCCATTGCGTTTAAAATAAAGTGCTTGTATTCTCAACCCAAAAATATAGATTGCAAAAGCAATTAAAAAGGGAGCAATGAAACTCACCTTAGCAGCATATAAAGTCGTTCACCAAAATGTGACTGAAACTCGGATTACCAAATTACCTTAGATCTCAACATAGAGAACATATGTTGGTCAATAAATGTCTATCAAGCTAGGTCTGGTCAGTGTATCACAATCCTAATGCTCGAGATCGACATACAAAAGTTATCCAAAGTCGTTTCAAAAAGTCAATTTTGACAATAGTTCAACAAAACGAGACATACCTTATATAAGGAGTCATTTACTCGGTTGGTAATATTCAAAAATCCATTTTATCAATCTCGTAAACAAGTTGTTTAAATCTTAATTGCAGATTCGAAAGCAATTTCAATTAACGTCAATCATAATTCAGTTGATCATATCTCTTAATCCGTTCATCGAAACTATTCGATATCTAAATGAAAAGTCATTGATTTTTCGCCAGCTTTCCAAAAACATGCATATCATATACCTTTTACCAGTAATATATGTATTGAATTCGTGATTCATCATAAACTGTTTAACGACGAAATTTAGCATACAAGCATGTATAAATATATATACTCGAGCACTAGACATGGATACACAATTAATATATAAAAGATAAAATATGAGTGCTTACGTATCAATATTGAGATTCAATATTGTAGGAAAGTACGTAGACGCAATAGAGATGATAAACACTAGGTTTGATTTGCTAATAATACCCATGTACATTACCCATTACCTCCATAGCTATAACCCATAATTTCCTTAGCTCTATCCCGCTTGAAAACCCATTTTGAAAGTGACATGCTCATGACTTCGTCGTAATATTTTATGTATAATATTAATTAATAATACTAATAATAATAAGATTAATAATAATATTAATCTTAATAATAATAATAGTAATAATAATAATAATAATAATAATAATTTAAATAAATAAATACTTACGGAGTAAAATTGTGTGAGGAAACAAACTGGAACCAAATCGAGTTTTTATAGTATGTGGCCTGCTACAGTACCCCATGCGATCGCATGGGGTTTAGCCTCCTTGGCCATGCGATCGCATGGCTAGAGGATCCAGCTCACAATCTTTTATCGTTTTGCTTGTCGACATATTATTTAATTATAAATATAATATAATTAATTATATATTATATTAAATTTACGTGCATAGTGGACTTGTAATTTTTGTTCCGATAAGTCGTACGTCATCACGCGACTTATGTCTCGGTTCCGGTTTTTCGAATGTCCCTTCGTACGCTGAGAAAACTTGTACATTATATTTTGGGACACGTACCTTTTCGGGTACCGTAGCAATTCGAAAATACTGTAGCAAATTAGTGTTTTACTGGTTCATCTTAAACGTTTTAGTTAACTTATCTAAATATCAATCAGATAATCAAACCAACAAGGTTAATGCACAATATCATTTTCATAACACTTTGTTACGTTTTCAAGTTATAGCATATGTATCTATTTACATATAATTGTTCGCGAATCGTTGAGAACAATCGAAGGGTAATTGAATAGTTCAAAATTTTGAGATTCAACTTGATAGACTTTGCTTATCGTGTCGAATATGTTAAAGATTAAGTTTAAATTTGGTCAGAAATTTCCGGGTCATCACAGGCGTTTCAACGGACTTTGACAATCGGAATTCGACTTTGTTTTAGCGTTTTGACGGAGTGGTCCACAATTTCAACCGGTTCTTCCATAAAGTGAAGTTTGTCATTAATAGTAAGCTCCTCGAGAGGGATGACTAGTTCGGGTTCGGCAAAACACTTATTCAAATTTGATACATGGAAAGTAGGATGAACGGAGCTCAGTTGAGGCGGGAGATCTAAACGATAAGCAACGGTTCGAACACGCTCCAAGATTTCGAAAGGACCAATATACCGCGGATTTAGTTTCCCGCATTTCCCGAAACAGATTACACCTTTCCAAGGTGCGACTTTTAACATTACGTGGTCACCGACTTGGAATTCGAGGTCGTTGCGTCTAATGTCGGTATAGCTCTTTTGACGACTACGGGCCGTCCTAAGCCTATCTCGGATTTGAACGATCTTCTCGGTTGCTTCATGAATGAGTTCGGGTCCGGTGATTTGTGTGTCGCCTACTTCGGCCCAACAAAGAGGTGAACGACATTTTCGGCCATATAATGCTTCGAATGGTGCGTCGTTAATACTCGCGTGATAACTATTGTTGTAGGAAAATTCGGCGAGAGGCAAGTGCTTGTCCCAAGCTTTTCCGAAATCGATAACGCAAGCTCGTAGCATGTCTTCCAAGGTTTGAATTGTGCATTCGCTTTGTCCGTCGGTTTGCGGATGGTATGCGGTGCTCATGTCTAATCGTGTTCCCAACGCTTCTTGTAAAGTACGCCAAAATCTAGAAACAAAATGGCCATCTCGATCGGAAATAATCGATAATGGTACACCGTGACGGGCTACGATCTCTTTAATGTAAAGTTGTGCAAGTTTCTCCATTTTGCCGGTTTCCTTCATGGCAAGAAAGTGAGCGGATTTGGTGAGACGGTCTACAATAACCCAAATAGTATCATAACCGCTTGCCGTTCTTGGTAGTTTTGCGATAAAATCCATCGTTATTCTTTCCCACTTCCATTGCGGGATTTCGGGTTGTTGAAGTAATCCGGATGGTCTTTGATGTTCGGCTTTGACTTTGGAGCAAGTTAGGCACCTTCCAACATAAGTAGCGACGTCCCTTTTAATGTTAGGCCACCAATATTGTTCTTTGAGGTCGTAGTACATCTTATTGGCACCGGGGTGAATCTGTAACGACCCGACTTTTTCCGACTTGCTTTTACGCCTTGTATTTTTGCGAAACTGCGTATTTATGCGTACTGTGTTACTTTATTACTCCGGAACCTTGACACACATGTTTTATATTCATATATTCTTTAAAACGTGCCTTGGTGTATGTGGAATGCTTAACTTGTCCACCGGATGCTTTATAACCGTTAGTGTTACTTGCCGTTACGAATAAACCGCGGACTGCGCGCACGTTTGACTTTTGTCGGAACCGGAACTTTTGGACTGCGAAATATTAATTATTATTTTATAATAATAATTACTTGGGCCTTTGGATGCTTAATGTTATTTATTTAATTGCTAAAGCCCAATAGTTAGCCTTGTTGGACTTTCTACCTTGATTGGGCTCAAGCCCACCCTACTCTAGCTAGTGACCAAATTAATTAGCCCAAGTATTATTACTAGTGACCCATAATAATAAATAAATAAATAATTAAATAAATAATGAGTCATACTAGCATAATGGATAAGGATTATCTAATTGTCACATGGAATTCTAGCATTAGTACACACTTTAGACAACCATTATCCATAAAGTAACAATTTGTCTCCCCCTCCCCTCCTCAAAAATCACGGCCCATGAGGCCTTTGCCATGTCATCAATCCATGTCAATTTCCTTGCCTATAAATACTAGCCATTAGCCTCTCATTCCAACACTTGATCATTTTGGTTTTTCACACACTTGTTCTTTCTTTCTTTCTTTCCATACTTGTAAGTTTTCTTTTTCTTCCTCTTTTCTTCATCATTTTCGTGTACATCATCATCATTCTTATGGAGATCAAGTTCCTTTTAGCTTTGATCTTACTTATATCTTGTTGATTCAAGCATGAATCTTTCAAGAACATGGAAGATTCAAGCTTTCTAGCTTGAATCTTCATATCTTTTGTAGATCTACTTCTTTTATACTTTAATCTTTCTATTTTGTGATAAAGATTCAAACTTTTGTTTGTAATCTTCATGCATCTTCAAGATCCAAGCTTTATGCTTCAAGATCTTCAAGAACAAACAAGATGCAAGCTTTCTAGCTTGAATCTTCATATCTTTTGTAGATCTAAGTTCTTTTTGCTTTGATCATGTTGTTTTGTGAAAAAAAATTCAAACTTATGTTTGTAATCTTCATGTATCTTCAAGATCCAAGCTTTATGCTTCAAGATCTTCAAGAACACTTAAAGGTTCAAGCTTTCTAGCTTTGCAACCTTGTAACTTGTGTGAAATGGATCCAAGCTCTCTAGCTTAGGGTTCCATCACCTCATTTGACTTAGATTGTGCTTATACTTGTTGAAATGATGTAAAGTTTGTAGCATTAGTTGTTATTGTGAATTGAAATTGTGTTAAGACTAAGGATATGATGTAACCTTGGTTCATCATCCATCTAAGACTCATGAATGAGTTGTGTTCTTACTTGGTCTTAACATATTGTGTATTGATGGTGAATCTTGGTCAAAAGTGATGCGAAACCATCAACGAGTTGTACACTTGAAGCTACAAGCATCAAGGATGAGAACCGTGATGAGCATCAAGCACCAAGAACCCCACCGGAGCACTTGTCCACTGATTTTAGTATCTGATCAGACCACCTGGGCTACTGGAAAGTTGATTTTCAGTTATTTCGGTTCGAGTAGATGATTTTCCGTTTAGGCCTTGTCTTAATCCGAGTTACGGTTTAGGATTTTATGGCCCTCCGATAGTCACTACGCCCTATTAACGTTGTGCTGAAATTTCTGACCTACTCGTACTTAAACCGTCGCCACGGTCAAATGAAGACGAGTTAGGTTCTGAAAATTGGTCAGCTGTTAGGGGACTCATATACGGAGCCATAGCCACTGACTATGCATCTTTTCGATTTACGTAGAGGTCGTAGCAGCTGACCGAAGTCAGCTTATTGTTTCGATCTCTATTCTTGTCAAACTTACTTAGCTTTTATGATGATGAATGATGATGATGATGACACTTAAACTTAATTATGAACTATTTGAACTTGTAAAGACAACCTACTGACCTAGTGACCTTTTACTTAGGTTGACGACCTTTCGGACCGACTTACTACTTGCGTACTTTCATAACAACTTGTCTTGCTTATTCACTGTGAGTTATAGCATCCCTTTTTACCACTTTTACTATTTTTGGGACTGAGAATACATGCGATTTTTACGTTTTACATGTTAGGCACGAGTACTTAAACTTTATATGTGCGTGGGTTATATAACGGCATAAACATTCCCTTTAGCACGGTAACGTTTAGTCATTGGTCTTTGAACCGGTGAACGCGAATCTTAGATATGGATCCATAGGGTTTGACATCCCCACTCGGGCTAGTCGCGCTAGCATTTAACGAGTGTTTAATACTTCGTGAACATACGCACTCGCCAAGTGTACTTTCAGGGGGTTATAAACGTTAAGTCTAATTACTGGGTGCCCACGGTTATACATATACTTTATCATACTGATTTGAATTACTGATTTGAAACCCTTGTTTGAGGCACTGAAATCTCGTGGCCTACTTTACATTACTGATTACAAATAAACTATATCTCACCAACATTCGTGTTGACTTTTTAAGCATGTATTTCTCAGGTGCTTAGACGATGTTGCTTCCGCTGTTAAACCTGCTGTTTTGGTATTAGACTGGTTGTTATAGACTTGCTGTTACAGACTTGCTGTGTTAGACTTTCGCTGCATTACTTAGAGATGTCTCAAGCATGGAACTTTTACTTTGCATTCGCAACTTATGTTATTTTCAAAACAATAGCTTCGTAATGACCTTAGTATCATGTACTCCTGTTAATGTTCCTATTTATCTTTTGTAAAACGTTATCTTTTCATGAATGCAAATCGGTTTTCAAATAGCATATAGTGTTTGACCATGTAATGATCATGTTGATGATGATCCGTACACGATGGTTTTATACGGGGCGTCACAGTTGGTATCAGAGCCAGGCCCCGGACCAAACGTGCACAGTGAGGATGCTGTGTCCCATTGGGGGGAGGATTGTAACATCCGTGTTACATCCTTCCCACATCGGTTGGAGAGGGGAACGAAGCATGCCTTATAAGGGTGTGGAGACCTTTTCTAGCATGACGCGTTTTGGGACCACAAGCGCAGCAGATCTCATGAGAACTCTACAGTTAAGCGTGCTTAGGCGAGAGCACTACCAGGATGGGTGACCTCCTGGGAAAGTTCTCGTTGTGTTTGGTTGCCAAGAAAAATCCGTGAGCAACCTACGGGGGAGACAAGGGTACGTCCCTATCTCTGCAAAGCGGACAACATCATGCTACGGGAAACGTTTTACCTGGGGTGTTACAGAATCGAATACCTTGACTTATGGGCTTCGTCTAGAATAAGGTTTCGCAAGTCCCCATAACTAGGCACCCAAATTCTTCCGGCGAAATATCGGAGTCCGGTCTCCTTAACTTCGAATCTAGAGGTGAGGACGTTCAAGCGTTCGAGAGAAATGTTTTCATCCTTGAGAGCCTCATCTTGGGCTACCCGAATTTGGTTATTGAGATTAGTGTGGATGGTGATGTTTAAAGCTCGGACATGAAGAGGCACCGCTCTTTCTTTTCGACTTAAGGCATCGGCTACTACATTTGCCTTTCCCGGATGGTAACGAAGCTCACAATCGTAATCGTTCAAAGTTTCAATCCACCGTCGTTGTCTCATGTTTATTTGCTTTTGATCGAAGATGTGTTGGAGGCTTTTGTGATCGGTGAAGATGGTACTTTTGGTCCCATAAAGATAATGTCTCCACATTTTGAGTGCAAAGACAACGACTCCGAGTTCGAGATCATGGGTCGTGTAGTTCCGTTCATGAATTTTTAGTTGTCGAGATGCATAAGAAATGACTTTCTTTCGTTGCATCAATACACACCCAAAACCATGTTTCGAGGCATCGCAATATACAGCAAAATCATCATTGCCTTCGGGAAGTGACAAGATAGGGGCGGTGGTTAGCTTTGTCTTCAAGATTTGAAACGCGGATTCTTGTTCGGTTGCCCAAATGAATTTCTTTCCCTTGTGAGTTAACGCGGTTAGAGGACGTGCAACCAAAGAAAAGTTTTCGATGAATCTACGATAGTACCCGGCGAGACCCAAGAATTGACAAATGTGAGTAGGAGTAGTAGGGGTCTCCGATTTGCTAATGGCTTCGATTTTTGTGGGATCGACCTTAATACCTTGATCGCTTACAACATGACCAAGAAATTGAACTTCCTTCAACCAAAATTCACACTTGGAGAACTTGGCATAGAGTCGTTCTTGTCTCAAGAGTTCGAGCACAAGTTGAAGGTGTTGTTCGTGCTTTTCTTCGCTTTTAGAATAGACCAAGATGTCATCGATGAATACAATAACGAATTTGTCGAGATACGGTTTGCACACGCGGTTCATAAGATCCATGAACACCGCCGGTGCGTTAGATAGACCAAATGGCATGACAAGGAATTCGTAACTACTATAGCGAGTGTAGTGACTCGAAATTTTCCATGATTATATATTAATTGAAAACTATATTTGCATGATTAAATGTTTCCAACATGTTAAGCAATCAAACTTGTTAAGACTTGATTATTTGAAATGAGTTTCATGTAGACAATTGACCACCCAAGTTGACCGGTGATTCACGAACGTTAAAACTTGTAAAAACTATATGATGACATATATATGATTATATATATAGTTAACATGATATTATAATAAGTAAGTATCTCATTAGGTATTTTAACAATGAGTTATATACATAAAATTGAGTTTATTGAATTAAGAAACTCGAAACGATATATATAACGATTATCGTTATAACAACGTCTTACAAAATACATATGAATCATATTAAGATAATGATACACTATGTTTAATCATGATAAATGATAAGTAAACATGTCATTAAGTGTATTAATAATGAACTACATATGTAAAAACAAGACTACTAACTTAATGATTTCGAAACGAGACATATATGTAACGATTATCGTTGTAACAACATTTAACTGTATATATATCATACTAAGATATATTAATATATAATAATATCATGATAATGTAATAATTTAATATCTCTTTAGATATAATAAACAATGGGTTAACAACATTTAACAAGATCGTTAACCTAAAGGTTTCAAAACAACATTTACATGTAACGACTAACGATGATTTAACGACTCAGTTTAAATGTATATACATGTAGTGTTTTAATATGTATTCATACACTTTTGAAAGACTTCAAGACACTTATCAAAATACTTTTACTTAACAAAAATGCTTACAATTACATCATCATTCATTTTCATCAACAATTCTACTCATATGCACCCGTATTCGTACTCGTACAATACACAGCTTCTAAGATGTATATACTATTAGTATATACACTCAATCATCAGCTCCTTAGCAGCTCATGTGAGTCATTAAACATGTGGGAACCATCATTTGGAAACTAGCATGAAATATCTCACAAAATTACAAAAAATATTATAAATCATTCATGAATTATTTACATGAAAACAAACTTACATATCCTTTATATCTAATCCATATACCAACGACCAAAAACACCTACAAACACTTTCATTCTTCAATTTTCTTTATCTAATTGATCTCTCTCAAGTTCTATCTTCAAGTTCTAAGTGTTCTTCATAAATTCTATAAGTTCTAGTTTCATAAAATCAAGAATACTATCAAGTTTGCAAGATTACTTCCAAGCTTTCTAATCCAATCCAAATAATCATCTAAGCTCAAGAAATCTTTCTTATTTACAGTAAGATATCTTTCTAATACAAGGTAATACTCATATTTAAACTTTGATTTAATTTCTATAACTATAACTATCTTATTTCGAGTGGAAATCTTACTTGAACTTGTTTTCGTGTCATGATTTTGCTTCAAGAACTCTCAAGCCATCCAAGGATCCTTTGAAGCTAGATCTATTTTTCTCATTTCCAGTAGATTTATCCACAAAACTTGAGGTAGTAATGATGTTCATAACATCATTCGAATCATATATATAAAACTATCTTATTCGAAGGTTTTAACTTGTAATCACTAGAACATAGTTTATTTAATTCTAAACTTTTTCGCAAACAAAAGTTAATCCTTCTAACTTGACTTTTAAAATCAACTAAACTAATGTTCTATATCTATATGTTATGCTAACTTAATGATTTAAAACCTGGAAACACGAAGAACACCGTAAAACCGGACATACGCCGTCGTAGTGAAATCGGGGGCTGTTTTGGGTTAAAAAAATAAAAAGTATCTTAATATTTGAATTGGATGTTTGTTTTCTGTAAAAATGATATTACATATGAACATGATACTATATCCAAAAATTATGGTTAAACTCAAAGTGGAAGTATGTTTTTCAAAATGGTCATCAAGACGTCGTTCTTTCGACTAAAATGACTACCTCTTACAAAAACGACTTATAACTTATATTTTTGACTATAAATCTATACTTTTTCTATTTATATTCATAAAATAGAGTTCAATATGAAACCATAGCAATTTTGATTCACTCAAAACGGATTTAAAACGAAGAAGTTATGGGTAAAAAAAGATTGGATATTTTTTGATTGTTTTAGCTACGGGAAATATTGTAACAATTCTATACAAATCATATCCTAGATAACTTATATTGTATTATACATGTATTCTAATATATTATGTAATCTTGGGATACCATAGACACGTATGCAAATGTTTTGACATATCATATCGACCCATATATATATATTATTTGGAACAACCATAGACACTCTATATGCAGTAATGTTTGAGTTAGCTATACAGGGTTGAGGTTGATTCCAAAAATATATATACTTTGAGTTGTGATCTAGCCTGAGACGTGTATACACTGGGTCATGGATTGATTCAAGATAATATATATCGATTTATTTCTGTACATCTAATTGTGAACAACTAGTTGTAGGTTACTAACGAGGATAGCTGACTTAATAAACTTAAAACATAAACGTATTAAAAATGTTGTAAATATATTTTGAATATACTTTGATATATATGTACATATTTGTTATAGGTTCGTGAATCGACCAGTGGCCAAGTCTTACTTCCCGACGAAGTAAAAATCTGTGAAAGTGAGTTATAGTCCCACTTTTAAAATCTAATATTTTGGGATGAGAATACATGCAGTTTTATAAATGTTTTACGAAATAGACACAAGTAAATGAAACTACATTATATGGGTGAATGATCGAAGCCGAATATGCCCCTTTTTGCTTGGTAACCTAAGAATTAGTAAACCGATCTACTAATTGACGCGAATCCTAAAGATAGTATCTATTGGGCCTAACGAACCCCATCCATGGTTGCGGATGCTTTAGTACTTCGATGTTGTTTTATCATGTCCGATGGATTTCCCGAAATGATAGGGGATATTCTTATATGCATCTTGTTAATGTCGGTTACCAGGTGTTCACCATATGAATGATTTTTATCTCTATGTATGGGATGAATATTGAAATATGAAATCTTGTGGTCTATTATTACAATTTGATAAATATATAGGTTAAACCTATAACTCACCAACATTTTTGTTGACGTTTAAAGCATGTTTATTCTCAGGTGATTATTAAGAGCTTCCGCTGTTGCATGCTAATATGTGGACAAGATTTGGTGTCAGCATGCTTGTATAATATTGTTTAAAACTGCATTCGAGATTTATTTTGTTGTAACATATTAATATTGTAAACCAATATGTATTGGTAGTGTGTAAGTGTGATATTTTTAGATTATCATTTCTGGATAATCTAGGTGGTGTCTTTTTAACCTTGTCGATAAAATAAAGGTTATGGTTTGTTTTAAAAACGAATGCAGTCTTTGAAAAACGTCTCATATAGAGGTCAAAATCTCGCAACGAAATCAATTAATATGGAACGTTTATAATCGATATGAACGGGACATTTCAGTGAGTCCGGAAAGCGGTTTTGGAGACATCTTCCCCCTTAACCCTTAGTTGATGATAACCCGAGCGGAGATCGATTTTTGAATATACACAAGATCTTTGTAGTTGATCGAAGAGGTCATCGAGGCATGGAAGAGGATATCGGTTCTTAACCGTCAATTTGTTTAGTTAACGATAGTTGATGCACATTCGTAGGGATCCATCTTTCTTCTTAACGAATAAAATCGGAGCACCCCATGGTGAATTGCTAGGTTGGATAAAACCACGGTCAAGTAGTTCTTGGATTTGACTTTGCAATTCTTGCATTTCGGATGGAGCAAGTCTATACGGTGCACGTGCTACAGGTGCGGCTCCCGGAATAAGATCGATTTGGAATTCTATCTATCGATGAGGTGGAAGACCCGGCAATTCATCGGGAAAAACATCGAAAAAGTCACTAACAATTGGCACATCATCGATATCTTTCTCGTCGGTTTCAACTTCCTTAACGTGGGCTAGAATCGCGAAAAAGCCTTTACGAAGGTATTTTTCAACTTTAAGGCACGAGACGAGGTTGAGTCCGGTGCAACTCTTATCGTCATAAACAATCAAGGGTTCACCATTCTCGATAGGAATTTGAATCACTTTAAGATCGCAAAGGATGTGAGATTTCGTTTTGGCTAACCAATTCATACCAATTATTACATCGAAGCTCCCTAGCTCTATAGGTATCAAGTCAATTTCAAACTCTTTACCCATTAAGTTTAACGTACACCCCCGGTAAAATTTGTCGGCACTCAATAGTTTTCCGTTGGCCACTTCAATGGTATATGTAGTATCTAGTGGGAGTGGTAGAGTGCTAAAAGAGTGAGTCAAAGTCTTGGTTACAGAACTCTTATCGGCACCCGAATCGAATAAGCAAGAGACATAAGAATTGTTGAGAAGAAACGTACCCGTGACTAGTTCATTGTCATCTCGGGCTTCCTCGGTATTGATGTTGAAATCTCGGCCGCGTGTATTGGGGTTAGCTTTCTTCTTTAGGCACGCATTCCTATAATGACCTGGTTGGCCACATTCATAGCAAACACCCGGTTTTCGTGCATTGGGCCCCTTTTGAGCAACGGGGGCGGTATTTCTACAATCGTGGGCCAAATGGCCACTTCTTTGGCACTTGATGCAAAACGGCCTTCCACATTCACCCAAATGATGTTTGTGGCACTTGTTGCAATACGGTAAAATTCTGGCATAACCTTTCTTGCCGTGGGAAGTGAAAGGCTTTTTGGTAAAGGTGTTGTTGTTGTAGTTGCTTGATGTAGTGGCTTCCCATTTTCTTTTGTTGCCACCTGATTTATCCTCTGCCTTAGGTGCCGGTACTATGATTTCATCCACCGTTTCAATCAATTGGCGGGCCATCTTTAAAGCTTCTTGTAGGTTATCGGGCTTGGATGACATTACCCCGTGTTTGATGCTCTTAGGAAGGCCATCCATGTAAAGTTCAACTCGTAGAGGCTCGGGATTTACAAGGTTTGGACACATTAGAGCTAGCTCGGCAAACCGTTGATTATAAGCGTTGAGGTCGTTTCCGACCGCTTTCAAACCTCTTAGCTCGCTTTCGAGCCTTCGGGTCTCTTCGCCCGGAAAGTATTCGGTGATCATCCTTTCTTTTAAATCGGACCAAGAGAGAGCGTGGGCTTCATCGGTACCCACCGATTGTACATACGTGTTCCACCACGTGAGAGCGATACCGGCAAAAGTGTGGGTGGAGTACTTGACCTTGTCTTGGTCCCGGAAACCGCTTATGCTAAAAACGGCTTCCGTTTGCTCAAACCATCGAGTGAGAGCAACCGGCCCTCCGGTACCATCGAAAGTATGAGGTTTGCACCCTATGAAAGCTTTGTAGGAGCATCCCTCGTTTGAGTTACCGGCTCCATTGTTTTTGTTGTTGTGGTTGTTGTTATTGGAAGAGTGGCCGGCCATGGCCGCATCTACGGCGGTGGCTATCATTCGTTGAAGAGCTTGTTCGGGAGTTTCATGGCGTGGTACACGGCGAGGAGGCATTGTTCCTTCAAAACAAAAGAATATCGTTGATTAGTATTCTTAATAATACTAACCGTGATATGGAATAAGGATAGAGAGAAAACTTGTGACGACCCGGAAATTTCTGACCAAATTTAAATTTAAAATTTATATGATTTTGACCGACGATTCACGAACAAATATTAGGCATGAATAAAAATATATATAAATATATATATTTTATAATGTGATAAAATATAATGATAATTTAGTCATAAAACATTTGGATTTAAAATAGTATTATTATAATATATATATTGGTAAATAATGAGACGTCGATTTATAGAAGCAAATGACCAAAACACTCAAATGAATAAGTTAAACTTTGAGTGGGATAATTTTTCATTGATTTGAGTCTTGTTATTGATAAAGGTACATTACACGAAACGTAAAGTACCAGTTTTCTAAACGTACGAAAGTGCGCTCGAAAAACCGAAAGTGGTACATGAGTCGAGTGACAACGTACGAGTCATTTGAACAAAAATTACATTTTTACTACGCATGTAAATATAATATAATATTTAATTAATTCTAAAGATTAAATATATTAAATATTAAATAATATAAAAATCTATGTATTACATATGAAATGGGTGTCGGCAATGAAAGAAAGTGGATACCAGCTGTGTTATCTAATCATGTGATCGCATGTATGAACCATACTGTAGTGAACCGAACTTTTCCATGTTTATGTATATTAATTGAGATTGATATTTACATGACTAAATGTTTCCAACGTGTTAATAAATCAAACTTATTAAGACTTGATTAATTGAATTAGGTTTCATATAGACAATTGACCACCCAAGTTGACCGGTGATTCACGAACGTTAAAACTTGTAAAAAATATACGATGACATATATATGGTTATACATATAGTTAAAATAATTTTATTATAAGTAAGTATCTCATTAGGTATTTTAACAATTGGTTATATACATAAAAATGAGACTATTAAATTAAGAAACTCGAAAACGATATATATAACGATTATCGTTATAACAACGTCTTACTAGGTACATATGAATCATATTAAGATATTGATACACTTGGTTAATTATGTTAAATGATAAGTAAATATATCATTAAGTGTATTAACAATGAACTACATATGTAAAAATAAGACTACTAACTTAATGATTTCGAAACGAGACATATATGTAACGATTATCGTTGTAACGACATTTAAATGTATATATATCATACTAAGATATATTATATATCATAATATCATGATAATGTAACAATTTAACATCTCATTTTATATAATAAACAATGGGTTAACAACATTTAACAAGATCGTTAACCTAAAGGTTTCAAAACAACATTTACATGTAACGACTAACGATGACTTAACGACTCAGTTAAAATGTATATACATGTAGTGTTTTAATATGTATTCATACACTTTTGAAAGACTTCAAGACACTTATCAAAATACTTCTACTTAACAAAAATGCTTACAATTACATCCTCGTTCAGTTTCATCAACAATTCTACTCGTATGCACCCGTATTCGTATTCGTACAATACACAGCTTTTAGATGTATGTACTATTGGTATATACAGTCCAATGATCAGCTCTTAGCAGCCCATGTGAGTCACCTAACACATATGGGAACCATCATTTGGCAACTAGCATGAAATATCTCATAAAATTACAAAAATATGAGTAATCATTCATGACTTATTTACATGAAAATAAAATTACATATCCTTTATATCTAATCCATATACCAATGACCAAAAACACCTACAAACACTTTCATTCTTCAATTTTCTTCATCTATTTGATCTCTCTCAAGTTCCATCTTCAAGTTCTAAGTGTTCTTCATAAATTCCATAAGTATAGTTTCATAAAAATCAAGAATACTTCTAAGTTTGCAAGTCTACTTCCAAGCTTTTTAATCCATTCCAAGTAATCATCTAAGATCAAGGAACCTTTGTTATTTACAGTAGGTTATCTTTCTAATTCAAGGTAATATTCATATTCAAACTTTGATTCAATTTCTACAACTATAACAATCTTATTTCGAGTGAAAATCTTACTTGAACTGTTTTCGTGTCATGATTCTGCTTCAAGAACTTTCAAGCCATCCAAGGATCCTTTGAAGCTAGATCCATTTTTCTAATTTCCAGTAGTTTTATCCAAAAAACTTGAGGTAGTAATGATGTTCATAACATCATTCAATTCATACATATAAAGTTATCTTATTCGAAGGTTTAAACTTGTAATCACTAGAACATAGTTTAGTTAATTCTAAACTTGTTCGCAAACAAAAGTTAATCCTTCTAACTTGACTTTTAAAATCAAATAAACACATGTTATATATCTATATGATATGCTAACTTAATGATTTAAAACCTGGAAACACGATGAACACCATAAAATCGGATATACGCCGTCGTTGTGAAACCGGGGGCTGTTTTGGTTTGGATAATTAAAAACTATGATAAACTTTGATTTAAAAGTTGTTCTTCAGGGAAAATAATTTTTCATATGAACATGAAACTATATCCAAAAATCTTGGTTAAACTCAAATTGAAAGTATGTTTTTCAAAATGGTCATCAAGATGTCGTTCTTTCGGCGGAAATGACTACATCTTTAGTAATTGACATGTAACTTAAATTTCTGACTATAAACCTATATTTTTTCTGTTTGGATTCTTAAATTAGAGTTCAATATGAAACCATAGCAATTTTATTCACTCAAAACGGATTTAAAATGAAGAAGTTATGGGTAAAACAAGATTGGATATTTTTGATCTTTTTAGCTACGGGAAATGTTTAACAAATCTATACAAATCATATCCTAGCTAACTTATATTATATTATACATGTATTCTAATATATTATGTAATCTTGGGATACCATAGACACGTATGCAAATGTTTTGACATATCATATCGACCCATGTATATATATTATTTGGAACAACCATAGACACTCTATATGCAGTAATGTTGGAGTTAGCTATACAGGGTTGAGTTGGATTCCAAAAATATATATACTTTGAGTTGTGATATAGCCTGAGATGTGTATACACTGGGTCGTGAATTGATTCAAGATAATATATATCGATTTATTTCTGTACATCTAACTGTGGACAACTAGTTGTAGGTTACTAACGAGGACAGCTGACTTAATACACTCAAATCTTTAAAACATAATAAAAATGGTTGTAATTATATTTTGATCATACTTTGATATATATATGTACATATTTGTATAGGTTCGTGAATCGATCCGTGGCCAAGTCTTATTTCCGAGGAAGGAAATATCTGTGAAAGTGAGTTATAGTCCCACTTTTAAAATCTAATATTTTTGGGATGAGAATACATGCAGGTTTTATAAATGATTTACAAAATAGACACAAGTACGTGAAACTACATTCTATGGTTGAATTATCGAAATCGAATATGCCCTTTTTTATTAAGTCTGGTAATCTAAGAATTAGGGAACAAACACCCTAATTGACGCGAATCCTAAAGATAGATCTATTGGGCCTAACAAACCCCATCCAAAGTACCGGATGCTTTAGTACTTCGAAATTTATATCATATCCGAAGGGTGTTCCAGAATGATGGGGATATTCTTATATATGCATCTTGTTAATGTCGATTATCAGGTGTTCACCATATGAATGATTTTTATCTCTATGTATGGGATGTGTATTGAAATATGAAATCTTGTGGTCTATTGTTACGATTTGATATATATAGGTTAAACCTATAACTCACCAACAATTTTATTGACGTTTAAAGCATGTTTATTCTCAGGTGAATGCTAAGAGCTTCCGTTGTTACATACTAAAATAAGGACAAGATTTGGAGTCCATGTTTGTATGATATTGTGTAAAAACTGCATTCAAGAAACATATGTCGATGTAATATATTTCTATTGTAAACCATTATGTAATGGTCGCGTTTAAACAATATATTTTAGATTATCATTATTTGATAATCTACGTAATATTTTTAAAACCTTTATTGATAAAATAAAGGTTATGGTTGTTTTAAAAATGAATGCAGTCTTTGAAAAACGTCTCATATAGAGGTCAAAACCTCGCAACGAAATCAATTAATATGGAACGTTTATAATCAATATGAACGGGACATTTCACATACACATCCCATGAGATCGCATGGGATGGTTGGATTGGTTAGATAGTATAAAACGTACGAAGTTGGTCCAATTGATCTATCCATCTCTATCTCTTTACATACACAAATATATATTATTATTATTATTATTATTATTATTATTATTATTATTATTATTATTATTATTATTATTATTAAAGATTATTATTATTATTAATCTTAATATTGTTACTAGTAGTATTAGGAGCGATAATATTAATATTTATACATAAAATACTACGACGGAGTGTTGATGGAGTAATTTAAAAATAGATTTTTCGAGTAGGATAGGGCTAAAGAAATTATGTGTTATAGCTATGGAGGTGATGGGTATGGTTCATGGGTATGCTCGTGAGGTCAATTTAGTGTTTATTATCTCCGTTGCGTCTACGTACCTTTCCTGCAATATTGAATCTCAATATTGATACGTGAGTACTCGTAATTTAATTTTTATATATTAATAGTGTATCCATGTCTAGTGCTCGAGTATATATGTTTATGCATGCTTGTATGCTTTAATTTTGTCGAAAGATAGTTTATGATGATTTACGAATTTGATACATATGCTACTGATATAAAGTATATGATATGCATGTTTTTGGAAAGCTGGCGAAAAATTATTAACTTTTCATTTAGAAATCGTGTGTTTTCGAGGAACAGATTAAAAGATATGGTCAACTGAATCATGGTTAACGTTAATTGAAATTATGTTTGAAACTGTAAATTAATATTTAAACAACTTGTCTAAGAGATTGATAAATGAAATTTTTATATATTACTAATCGAGTAAATGAATTTCTATATAAGGCACGTCTCGTTTTGTTGACCAATTGTCAAAGTTAACTGTCTTATCATGTTTTAAAGCTTTATAAATACTAAATCTGGTTTTACAAGTATTGGGAAACTATATGAAATGTTAAAATATATCCAATTGCCATGATCATTCAAATACAATATAACTCTTGAAATAAATAATGTTTTGAGTTTGATAAACTATAAATTCGTTCAACTATCAAGACTTATACTATGTTAATATAATAAACATGTATAGATTTAAAGATCATATTGAGTCAGGTTGACTTTTGAAATGACTTTTGTTAACTTTCACATGTCGGTCTCGAGCATTAGGATTGTGATACAATATGACCTGACCTAGCTTGTTAGACTTGTATTGACCAACATATGTTCTCTAAGTTGAGACTACGGTTATTTTGCATTCCGAGTTTCGGTCACATTTCGGTGAATGACCTTATGTGCTGCTAAGGTGAGTTTCATTTGCTCCCTTTTTAATTGCTTTTGCAATCTATATTTTTGGGCTGATAATACATGCAATTTATTTTAAACGCAATGGATACAAGTACATACTAAATTCTACACTGAGTTTAAACCAAAAATCCCTTAGCTTTGGTAACTAGTAACTGCCAGTTATAAGAACTGGTGAGCGCGAGTAGTAGTATATGGATCCATAGGGCTTGATATCCCCGTCCGAGCTAGAGCGCTAGCCTTTAAACGGACGTATGATATTTGAGAAGTGTACACGTTGGTTTGTGTGTATTATTAAGATGATTATACAAAGGGTACAAATTATATATACGTTAAGTTTAGTTACCAGGGTGCTCAATTTCGTAGAATATTTTGATAAACATTTCTGGATGAAACAACTGAAATCTTGTGATCCACCTTTATATACAGATTATGCGCAACACTAAACTATGAACTCACCAACCTTTGTGTTGACACTTTTAAGCATGTTTTTCTCAGGTTTCTAGAAGTCTTCCGCTGATTGCTTATACGTTATACCAGCTATGTGCATGGAGTCATACATGCTTTATTCAATAAAACTTTGCATTCACAAAATCATCACCATGTATCTTATTTTGACCGCATTGTCAACAGATGAAGTATTGTAAACTATTATGTACGGTGATTGTATATACGTAGAAATCATCAGACGTCAAAAACCTTGGATTTTTATATATTCATTTATAGTGTGACTTTTCAAAAGAATGCAATGTTTACAAAACGTATCATAAAGAGGTCAAAACCTCACTATGAAATCAATGAATGGTGTATTCGTCCAAGTGAATTTGGGCGGATCGTCACAGTTGGCATCAGAGCTTGAGGTCATAGGGAACCAGAATTTGCATTAGTGTGTTTAACTGATAATTGTTAGGATGCATTAGTGAGTCTGGACTATGACTGTATCTGTTTTTACCGATTTTTACTTATCATTTCTTGTCGGAAATTACATGCTTATCATTCTTTAATCTATACACGTCTTACTGCAATTATTGCATAAATGGAAGTATAGACAAATCATATCTTATCATATTTATCTCAGCAAATTTTATCTGACACTTTTCCTAAATTTCCTCCGTAAATTACGGAATCTTTTTGCTATATATACGTATTCAATGAGACGAAGATATCATTCAGTATTTAAACACCCATCTCATATCGAAAACCCTTTATCCGATCATATAATATGGATTTCTCACTTGATTCCTCGAACTCCTCGAGCTCCGAAAGCAGTGTGACATGAATGGAGCAACCAATTAGCCATCATCTATTCTGGATGAATTGGGATGGGTTCGTAGCTTACTTAATCATTGGAGACAAGAAGAAGGTGATCCCTTCCATCCACCACATTGCCCTCTTGGCGAAGAACCTGAAGCACTTACCGGCGAACCTATTCGAGACACCATTTTCTCTCTCATTTCCAGAGTATCTCATCACGATTATATATTATCTACAATTCTAGATCTTATTCATCCGCTCGTCCGAACCACTGATCATTCCGGTGTAATAGAAGAAGTTAACGAGCTTCGTGCTAGAGTGGTGGTTTTAGAGAATATGATGCACAACTTACAAGCATCACAAGCACCACAAGCACCACCAATATCAGCACCATCACCACCAGCAGCACCAATACCACGAACATCAGCAGCATCACCAACACCAACAGTACCATTACCACCACCAACCACAACCGCGTCGTAAACCTCAACTTTACAATCCGTCCCACGAACACCAGTGTCATACGCCCTGTAGATACCAAGGAATAACAACAACAACAAACGATGAAGTATTGATTCATAATTTCATCGAAGAAATATTCTGCAGAGAATATGTAGTTTCTAAAAGTTTTAGAGATTATATATTCTAGTCCAAGTCAAAAACTAGATGAGATTAATATTATGTTAACTCATTAAATCCATGATTACATCTAAAGAAAATATATATGTAGATATATTTTCATAAAGATTGTAGTTAAGAAAATTCTTTGGTACAAACTGTTAATGGTGAGAATATTTTAACGGGTAGGTAATACCTGAGAGATATATAAATTCACAATTAATATGTTACATTCTTCGATTCTGATTCAACAAATCATCAATTATACTCACTACTTTCACAACAATATATATTCTTTTATAAAAATCAAAACAACTATCCTCATCCAAATTTGATTACATATTTTGATATTGACAAATCAAAATCCAAGTCAAGATTTAACAAAAGACATTATTCTTAGATTCCTACATCTTCCGAAGCTATACTTTGACTTCAAAACTGTGCTAGAACATCATTTCCATTCATAGAACCCAGAAAAGTATTTGTATCATTCAAAATCCTAGAACATCATATGAATATTAACGATTACAATCTATGTTCAAATCCCTAGAAATTCCTGAAGACACTTCAAATAATGAATCATCGAGATGATGATCCAACCACATGTTAACCGCAGTCTGGTACCTAAAAAACCCTCGAAACCAAAGTCATGGTTTAACACGTATCCGTGTCATACCCTTTGGCATTTATTAGCTAAAATAACTTTTCAATCCCTTTTCAAAATAGACAGTTTTGTCACTACTCCACCAAATCACCTTCAATTGTTCATTCGAATAAGCCTTATTATAATGATTACCCTTTCATCATTATTACCAAGGATTTTTTTTATTCCGCCACATTAGCAGTAAATTTACCAACAACTTCATTGATCTTAAAGCCTCTCCGAAGAATCACTATACCTATTCATTGAAACCCTATCAAGTACTCATCTACATCTTGTAACAATATTTGTCATACCAACTACTAGGAATTAGCAATCAGTATTTTGAATCTCGCAGTATTTCTACGCCAACAGTTATATATATGCATATAACGTCTATCTTCTAGACTTATATATTTCAAATGTGAAGTTTCTGAAAAACACCCCAATCTACGATTAAGTTCTCGAAATTTTGAAAAATGCTGATGAAGCAGCAAAAACTATAAACGACCTTAACAGTCAAAAGTTTGATGATAAAGAATAGTGTATTGGCAAAGCTCAGAAAAAGAGAAGTTTTGGAATTGGAAAAGCGGATTATGCGAAACTATGAAGGAAGCCGTGGACAAATCACAAAGACTAAACTTGCCTTCAAAGAATCCAAATGATTCAATGCCCGATGAAATATTTAGAGAATATCCTGCTCCGAAGTCATTTTAAAATCTTGCGAAAAATTTTTCCTTATCAACTTTCGAACCTAGAAATTTCAAAATATCATCATAAATATCTTCGATACTTCTGAAGATATTTTCATAAATATTCTCGTCCGAAATTATATACCTTTTCGTGCTATCTGCAATATATCATATTGGAAATTTCTGTAAAATCTAAGTATAAACTATGAATGAATTCTGAAGTAGTGGTGGGAATTGAAGCATGAGTTAGTATAATATAATGACACTTGATCAATGTGATTATATTACAGTAAGTCATGCTGTGTTTCTAAATGAAACATGATGATTCACAGATCATAACATTATCATGTGCCATGTTACACGACTTTTGTATTCTATTTAACCTCTAAAATATCAAGAAAATATTTCTTGATGATTCGGTCTTTTTCAGGGTATTCTGGTAATTTAACAAATCAAAATCGTACCATTACCATTTCCTTCCTAGAACATTAACAATGTTCATTCCAAAATTTATATATGCGAATTCTGGACCATTACAAGAGATGCCTAATCGCAAGAAGAAGAAACGAATGGACAAAGTTCCGAAATAGAAATTGGAGTATAAATCGCAGCAAATAGGAGGGAGTATAAACTGTGGATGACAATGATTATAGAATACAGAAGTAGGGACATTGAAATATAAGGGGAGATATAAAACACGATAACAACGCATAAATTACAAACCGTGAATATCAATGTTTATCGCAACATAAAGACACGGGAGAATTAAAAGCACTATAACCCCAAGAGCAAAGTAGAAGTAAACAAGTTCCTCTGGTGGAAGTTGGAAAAGGAGAATGATTGTTGCGATAGTAAAGATAAGGACAAGGATCAGAACTGGATTAAGCATTTTCACAATCTTTTGAATTTGAGAATTAAGTATAGGAATGATAAAAGTGACAAACCGGAAGAAGTTGATTTATAGTGAAATATTTGATAAAGAAAGCAAGGCAGATCTCCGCATTTAATTAGAGAGATCCTAATTTCCTTATTCGCCGAAGAATCAAATCTTTTAGATTTAGAAGATTTTCTCTAAATCCCTTGAATTCCAGAAATCAACCGTGACTACGTCACCAGTTAAGGCGAACATGTATTTACTCATCTTCACTCTTTTCTGATAGCTTCACTCGTACTCTTTACAAAATCAAATGGTTTTATCTATATTACTCAATGATGATAAAACTTTAATTTTCAGCTTGTATGTGTCATGAAAACATACTTATTGTCAGCCATGACCATCCTAATCAAATTTCGAGACGAAATTTCTTTAACGGGTAGGTACTATGACGACCCGGAAATTTCTGACCAAATTTAAATTTAAAATTTATATGATTTTGACCAACGATTCACGAACAAATATTAGGTATGAATAAAAATATATATAAATATATATATTTTATAATGTGATAAAATATAATGATAATTTAGTCATAAAACGTTTGGATTTAAAATAGTATTATTATAATATATATATTGGTAAATAATGAGACGTCGATTTATAGAAGCAAATGACCAAAACACTCAAATGAATAAGTTAAACTTTGAGTGGGATAATTTTTCATTGATTTGAGTCTTGTTATTGATAAAGGTACATTACACGAAACGTAAAGTACCAGTTTTCTAAACGTACGAAAGTGCGCTCGAAAAACCGAAAGTGGTACATGAGTCGAGTGACAACGTACGAGTCATTTGAACAAAAATTACATTTTTACTACGCACGTAAATATAATATAATATTTAATTAATTCTAAAGATTAAATATATTATATATTAAATAATATAAAAATCTATGTATTACATATGAAATGGGTGTCGGCAATGAAAGAAAGTGGATACCAGCTGTGTTATCTAATCATGCGATCGCATGTATGAACCATACACATCCCATGAGATCGCATGGGATGGTTGGATTGGTTAGATAGTATAAAACGTACGAAGTTGGTCCAGTTGATCTATCTATCTCTATCTCTTTACCCACACAAATATATATTATTATTATTATTATTATTATTATTATTATTATTATTATTATTATTATTATTATTATTATTATTATTATTATTATTATTATTATTAATCTTAATATTGTTACTAGTAGTATTAGGAGCAATAATATTAATATTTATACATAAAATACTACGGTGGAGTGTTCATGGAGTAATTTAAAAATAGATTTTTCGAGTAGGATAGGGCTAAGGAAATTATGTGTTATAGCTATGGAGGTGATGGGTATGGTTCATGGGTATGCTCGTGAGGTCAATTTAGTGTTTATCATCTCCGTTGCGTCTACGTACCTTTCCTGCAATATTGAATCTCAATATTGATACGTGAGTACTCGTAATTTAATTTTTATATATTAATAGTGTATCCATGTCTAGTGCTCGAGTATATATGTTTATGCATGCTTGTATGCTTTAATTTTGTCGAAAGATAGTTTATGATGATTTACGAATTTGATACATATGCTACTGATATAAAGTATATGATATGCATGTTTTTGGAAAGCCGATGAAAAATTATTAACTTTTCATTTAGAAATCTTGTGTTTTCGAGGAACAGATTAAAAGATATGGTCAACTGAATCATGGTTAACGTTAATTGAAATTATGTTTGAAACTGTAAATTAATATTTAAACAACTTGTCTAAGAGATTGATAAATGAAATTTTTATATATTACTAATCGAGTAAATGAATTTCTATATAAGGCACGTCTCGTTTTGTTGACCAATTGTCAAAGTTGACTGTCTTATCATGTTTTAAAGCTTTATAAATACTAAATCTGGTTTTACAAGTATTGGGAAACTATATGAAATGTTAAAATATATCCAATTACCATGATCATTCAAATACAATATAACTCTTGAAATAAATAATGTTTTGAGTTTGATAAACTATAAATTCGTTCAACTATCAAGACTTATACTATGTTAATATAATAAACATGTATAGATTTAAAGATCATATTGAGTCAGGTTGACTTTTGAAATGACTTTTGTTAACTTTCACATGTCGGTCTCGAGCATTGGGATTGTGATACAATATGACCCGACCTTGCTTGTTAGACTTGTATTGACCAACATATGTTCTCTAGGTTGAGATCTACGGTTATTTTACATTCCGAGTTTCGGTCACATTTCGGTGAATGACCTTATGTGCTGCTAAGGTGAGTTTCATTTGCTCATTTTTTAATTGTTTTTGCAATCTATATTTTTGGGCTGAGAATACATGCAATTTATTTTAAACGCAATGGATACAAGTACATACTAAATTCTACACTGAGTTTAAACCGAAAATCCCGTAGCTTTGGTAACTAGTAACTGCCAGTTATAAGAACTGGTGGGCGCGAGTAGTAGTATATGGATCCATAGGGCTTGATATCCCCGTCCGAGCTAGAGCGCTAGCCTTTTAACGGACGTATGCTATTTAAGAAGCGTACACGTTGGTTTGCGTGTATTATTAAGATGATTATACAAAGGGTACAAATTATATATACGTTAAGTTTAGTTACCAGGGTGCTCAATTTCGTAGAATATTTTGATAAACGTTTCTGGATGAAACAACTGAAATCTTGTGATCCACCTTTATATACAGATTATGCGCAACACTAAACTATGAACTCACCAACCTTTGTGTTGACACTTTTAAGCATGTTTTTCTCGGGTTTCTAGAAGTCTTCCGCTGTTTGCTTATACGTTATACCAACTATGTGCATGGAGTCATACATGCTTTATTCAAGAAAACTTTGCATTCACAAAATCATCACCATGTATCTTATTTTGACTGCATTGTCAACAGATGAAGTATTGTAAACTATTATGTACGGTGATTGTCTATACGTAGAAATCATCAGACGTCGAAAACCTTGGATTTATATATATTCATTTATGGTGTGCCTTTTCAAAAGAATGCAATGTTTACAAAACGTATCATATAGAGGTCAAAACCTCACTATGAAATCAATGAATGGTGTATTCGTCCAAGTGGATTTGGACGGATCATCACAAAAATTTCCTTGACACGCCTTAAATTCTTTATGTCATAATGTCGGAACGTCCATATCAGTCACCGTAATATAATCCCGGCAATTATATTACCCTAATTCATATGTGCATTCGACATTATTTCATATAGTCAAGGTGGCGTGTCAATCAAATTAAACAACGTGAGATTAAGATGGAATAAGAGTTAGATATGAATAGAAGAGTTCGAGTATAAATGCACAAGTAGTCAAGTAATTCCTACTTCAAGTCTATATGCTGGTTGTAGTCTAGACTCACTAATGTGCCCTATGACTCGGGGTTGACACCAATGAAATCTAAATCCCTACAACCAACGCTCTGATACCATCTGTAGCGACCCGACAAAATCGTCATTGACGGCGCCGTCTACCTCGGTCCCGTTACGTGGTCATAAGTCTTTAAAACAACGTTTGACCGAAATATGTCGCATTCATTTCAAATGTAAAGATGTTTCAAAGTTTACAAAGTAGTTCAACGACTAAACATGTTACAACGTTTAAAGCACAATTGAAACATATGCGACACAATTTAAAGTAAGTCAAAAGATGCTCCACGTATGCATGTATACTTGACATCCAAGCAAGTATCAAAAAGTATAGTGCGGAAGCATGTATCACTTAGCATTCAAGGACCTGAGAAAAACGTAGAAAATCTGTCAACGAAAACGTTGGTGAAATCATAGGTGTATGTATAAAGTATGTTTTGAACCACAAGATTTAGTATAAAGTGAATATCAAGCGTATACATCCCAAAAGATGTTATTTGTATCACGAGCACCCAATTACCAAAGCTTAACTGAATCTTACCTCTGCATAATAGTGTTAGAACCTACACTATATCCCGAAAATACGTTTCATTCATCCGAATGAGGGTTCGTCAAACCCGTATGGCCACACAACATAAGTTCTTGCTTACACCCTACAAGTGTAAATAATGATAATTGGGCTTGAGGATTTTTGTTCTAACTCGTATGTATCTTTGCTTTCGTATTTGTGTTCAAAGTATAAAAGTATAAATCGTTTATGTTTTCTCATCCCAAGTATAAGTTTAAAATAGTAAAAGTGGGACTATGATATCACCTTGAGTGCACGAATGTAAATGTAATTCACAAAGTAAACGTGTGCAAGAAAGAATGCTAGTCTCGACCTAAACAATAGGTTGTATCAATATCGGTAAGCATGAAGTTGGTCAAAGTGTTCAATTAGTCATATGGCTCGTTACGACTTGATTAATAGATAGCATGTGAATCACGATGTCAAGTTTCATGCAAGATACAAGTATAAAAGCATGTTAGAACGATTGCATAAGTATTCGGTTAAGTTTGAATAAAAGTCAACTTTGATCAAGTCAAAGTCAACAAAAAAGTCAACACGTTCGGGTCGGGTCCCGAACTATTTTTCTGAGGTTTTTAATCATATATAAACATGTTGGCCAAGTTTCATGTTAATCGGATGTGCGTAGCATAGTTAGAATTAAATGAAAAAGTGAAATTTTGGACACCCGGGTTTGGAGCGCCGCTCAAGGCATTGGAGCGCCGCTCCATGTATCTGTTCAGCAATCTGGGCAATTTGAACACTTAATGCACGAATTCAACTTCAAACAACCATAACTAATGAACCGTAAACATTCAAAACACGTATCTTATATCGTTGGAAAGGTAATTTAACGAAGAATACAACTAAACACTTTTCATCACACAAAAATATCATTTATAATAACCGAATTCTCGTCAAGTGACCATTAAAGGTTCATTATCAAGGTTTCAAGTTCACAAAATGCATAAGATGATTCGGGAACTTAATACACATATAATACGCTGTTTTGTAGGTAATTACGCATACAATACTACTAAACACTTACAAACAATATTGCAAGGCTTTTAATGCATCAAAGATCACATTTAAGGCCACCAAACCCTAACTAACAATCATAAAATCCTTAATCATGTTAATGAGGCTTTTCCAAGTCAACTTACATACTAAATTGAAGCTAGTGATGCTAGTAACACATTTAATATATGCACTTTTAACATCTAACAACATATGATCAACCAAAACTCAAGATCAAACATACCCATTTCAAGTTTAAGCTAGTTACATCAAAATGACAAGAACAAGCATACAAATCATATATTCATGTTAGACTTGAGCCATAGACACTAATTAACACTTTTATAAGTTAAAAACATCAAGAACAAAGAATCTAGTGTTTTTAGAAAGTTACCCAAACTTGATGAAATCGGTATGGAATTGAAGAGGAAGATGCAATGATTCCAAATATGTAATTTGTTTTGATGTTTGATTGCTATATTGAAAATAGATGATGAATCTTTGATTTGGAGGCTTGAGAGAAAAGTTGGAAGTAGTAAAGAAAAAGAGGATGAAATGAATGGAGGAAATGGTGTTGACCATTTGACCTAGTCACAAGTTGGGCCTCTTGGCAAGTTTAGTCCCTCAAGTTTAAGAGCGGGTGCGTGAATTACCTAAACGGAATATTTTAAGAACGCGTATTAACGGAAGATGTTACGATTATATAACGGACTTTTAAAATAATTAAACGAAAAACAAACGGAAAAAGACGGGATGTTACATACATGAAACAGAGCATCAGTTTTGGAAAACGACTGTCCGGAGATTAGCCTTGGAGGGGCGGCGCGGGCACCAATGGTGCGGCGCGGCTTCGTCTGGCGAGAAGTTTCCAAATTTATGTTTTTCTTGTTCTCCAAGGTGTTTTGGCCTATATAAAGCATCCTAATGTAACCCTCAGTTGTATCTACGAATTATATCAATAAAATCTCTCTAGTTGGTCCGTGGATTAAAGTAATCGACATTCGATTACATATAACCACATTAAATCTCGTGTTTTTTAATTTTCTTGTGTTATTGTCTTTCGTTTGTCGAAGTGGGTGATTAATCTCAGTGATTAATCTTATTGTTTGGGTCCTATAATCCTTACAAAAACAAAACGCAAGAACTCGAAACAAATTAACGTCACAACGTGACGATAACTCCAACCGAGCCACACACCATAAAATAATACTCCCTCCGTCCTATTACAAGTGTCCACTTACTTTTTGCACACAGTTTTAGGAAATCCCACTAACTTCATTCTCCACCAATCAGAAATATTCTCTCTCCAAAATAGCTCATTCTCATTGGTTAAAACACAAAGTGGACACTTGAAATGGGACATCCCAAAATAGAAATGTGGACACTTGTGGTGGGACGGAGGTAGTACATGATAAACGTAGGGATTAGCATCCTCTTCAATAACATGATGGGTCTATGTCATTTTTATGTGAGATGTATAAATGTATACTAAAGGGCCTGTGTGCGTTATTTCTTTCTCACAAAACACATAACATGATGAGTCATGTTAAAAAATAACTTGAAAGAATTTTAATTCTAAACAGAGAACGATGTTAGTAATTAAAAACGAAGGAATTTTCTTATAGTGAAGGGTCTTTTTTTATGGTTGCATATGTAGATATGTATGTATGATAGTGGACCTAAAAAGAAAACATAAAAAGTTAAGGTGGATAAGCGGAATCAGGTTCAGTTGTAGTCATGGACTCATGGTATATATGAATAAAGAAGAAAAAAGTCAACTTTATAGTTGACTTCCTCAAAAAGTATGTCAAATTTTGAGGTAGCTAATTGAATCCTATCCCGTTGCACATAACTTTTTAGTTCTTTAAATCAGTACTGTTCGTAAATCTAGATTCTAAATTAATATATACATGTACTTTTGTACGTGTATATAGCATAAAATACACAAAAAAACATACTACTCCGTATTACTACAACTATATTATGCTCTCAAAAAGAGGGTGAAAATGCCAAGAAAAGAGACTGATATTGAGAGAGTTGGTTGTTACTTGATGTTGCTTTGTGGGAGAGGGAATAATTAACTTTTGGAGACCCTAAAAGATGCACCATTTTCTTTTAAAGTTTTTTGCTTTATACGGAGTAAATAATGAGGAAAGTGGGAATAGAGAACTCCACTCAAATGTTTTAAGAATATATATATATATATATATATATATATATATATATATATATATATATATATATATACATACATACATACATACATACATACATAGAGAGAGAGAGAGGCGGAGCCAGGAATTGACGATAAGGAAGGCTTAATAGATGACTATATAATTATAATAAAAAATTATGTTCATTCATCATAACAAAGTATTATATTAAAAACAATATAAACAACCATAATCGTTTTAAATAGAAAAAAATGTACGAGTTAAAGTAAAGAAATACGTTTTTTTCCAAAATAATAAGCTAAAATTAGCTCATTTTACACACATCAGGCCATTTTATTCACGAAGTAACATGTTATTGACATTTAAAAGTGAAATGGTTAGAAGAAGTTAACATAAGACCTTTTTAATTTCGTACCTTGTGTGACAGAAGTTTGACACTTATTCGTTTCCTAAAAGCAAAAATATCCATTATCTCATTTATAGTTATATATCAACAATTTCTCTACCAATTTGTAGAAGCAAACAACTTTTAAGAAATTATAGACAATTAAAGAAAAATATATAATCGATAATTAACTTGTACGACTTTTGGTTAATTTTATTTGAGTTTGGAAGTTGAACTTGTAAAAAAAATATCGATTGTAAATGAGTTAGACATACAGTTTCCAAAGTTGATTTGCTTGAATTGAGGGATGCTTAAACAAAAATTATCAGATATGGGCTATAAATTTTTCATTGCACCTGAGCCAATTGGGGGAGGCTGAGCACCCCTCTGTCCCCTCCATGTCTCCGCTACTGTATATATATATATATATATATATATATATATATATATATATATATATTTAATCAAGAGGGAAACACTTTTTATAGAAAGTGGGGGGTCATAATCAAGAGGGAAGCACTTTTTTGGGGGAAGTAATTTTTTTCGTTTTTTTCGAATTTTTTTTCAGGCATCAAGTTTAGGTGAAAATATAAACATTTAAAAAAGACACTTTGTGATGAATGATATTATTTTGGCGGTAAAACGCTCAAAGAAAAAAATGAAAACATTCTATCCATTAAATGCTTTGATTCTGAGTTTAAACATTCAATGCTTACACAGTGAAAACTGCTTTCTAAAAATTGTTGATGAAGATGAAGTTAAATATATACGTAGTATATTATATATGTATATATAAAGAAGATAATATTGTTAAAATTCATTTTCGGATTAACAAAAAAGGGAAAAACGGTCATCATACCGTTGGAGTTAGTCAACATCGATCAACCAATCAAAACTCGCCGCGTGGCATGTAATGCTTTTTATTCGTCAGAAGTTCAATTAACGTCTCTAAAGCGTCACGCCTAACGTCCGGTTAACACCGTCAGGGAGCATTAATTTTTACCATGTGGGTTGAGGGATGGAAAGTAACGCCCAGTTTAGAGTTGGTGTAATGTGCTTAATTTCTACGTGGACGGGTGCGTAGATTTGCAAATTATTATCTAACAATGCTATTCAATTATGGAGTAATTTTTTATATAAAAATTGATATAAAGTTGGTAGACATGATGTTTGTTAATGATGGTGCGTGGTAAGGTCAATATGGTTGACGAAGAATCGACAAACTCAAAACAATCATCGCATCTGCACGTGTGTGTTTTCTTCTTTCAAACACACGATGAAGTTATTCTTTCTCATTTAAGAATAAAATGCTACGTAATACTCCGTATATTATACTCCGTGTTTATATTGTATGCATTATATATGCAATGTATTGAAATAGTTTCAATCTAATCGGTTTGACCTACCGAAATTTGTTAAATCGAACGAGTTTATCCTAGTGGTTTATTATAGTTAAGTTTATCATCATGTGTATATTATCCTGATGAGTTTTACTTGTTTTTATTGCCTAATAACTAACAATTATAAATTTGCCTAACTAACAATTATAAATTGTTTTTGTTTTCATAAATAATACTTTGTATGTAACCAGTTATAATGAACATCTGCAACAAAAAAGAATAGTTTTCTAAGAGGAAAAAAATAGACTGCATATGGTTTTTCAAAACACTAAAACTCATCTAACGGTCACATATAGTTAAACTCTTTTTACATATTATTCTTTCTACGTATAAAATAGATATTATCGGAAAGTTTTGTTACTTATTTCAGTCAACCGATGCCAAAAATGTAATTGCTAGAATTATCTTCCCATGCCACGTATCTCGGCAAAAATCGCATTCTGACTATGTGAGACAAAAGCTTACAATGCCAAAAATATGGTTGACGAAGAATCGACAAACTCAAAACAATCATCGCATCTGCATGTGAGACAAAAGTTTTGTTACTTATTTCATATTCATTGTGTAGAATCATTTGTATTACATCCTTTCTAAAAATTTAAAAGAGGATTATATTTTATTCCAACCAGCATTTAACACTTAACTATATATCTTTAAAGAAATGTATAAATACTAAAATATATTATAGAATTGTATTTTTACCTTAGGATGCAATTAGTTGCTATAGTGTCATCTTTTAATCCCAAATTATTACCGTCACCGACCACAAGATGAAATCTCTTTCACACATTTCATCAAACACGATGTGTGCGTTCAACATACACCTACACGCAAAGAGGACGATCAGTAGATGATTAACCAAAGGTAACCTAGATTGATTTTTTCGATTCTTGGTAAGATGATTGTGTAATAAACAACTTCATTAGTGTCACAGACGTGAGTAATTAAGGAAATGTAAATGCTCGGAGAACTAAAAAGTCAAGACAGTCTAGCAATGGTAGAATATCGCCAGGGGTGGTGACTGCTTTTGTGTGAAAAATAAGTGGTTTTGACATCGACAATTCCATATATATTAAATTTAGAAATACATGCTTAAAACGTATGCTTAAAACTTATTGAATTTCAATTTTTACTAAGAACATAAAATACAAATTGCGTCATCTTTTCAAGTAACCATCTTGCATATACATGCTATTCACAGTAATATGAGATACAATTTTAAATTAACATAATACAAATCAATGAGACTACTCAAAACTTATTTAGACATTATATAATCTTGAAAAATACAAACTATGCGAAGTCAATAACCTAAACATACCTCTAGTACTTAGATACGATTCACATATATAAATTGAAATTCTTCTACCACCACCATCTTTGATCATCATGAATTGTATTTCATCTCCAAAGTGGTACTATACTATCACCACCATCATGAGCTACAACAAATAAAATCATTGTAAACGCAAAAGTATCATCAAGTCACAAAACCTAAAAAAACAAACTAAGATTATCAAATCGAAACTTTAACTTAAGTAGTCAAACAAACACATATCCTAACGAGCCAATTTTGTATGCTTTTTCTAAATGGCATTATGTCATCTACCAATTTAAAACAACTAATTAGAACCCCGATTTCAAAAAGAAAAACAAACAGTCATATATACAAAGTCCACAAATGCGTAATGCATTCTAGAACCCACAACCAGTGACACCACGATAAGTGCCAAACCATATTACACAAAAGAACGTAAAAAACTCAATCCAACAATAAATCATTAAACACTATAAACTAAAAGAACATAAATACCTCGGAGCTTCTTCAAAAAAAAACTGCAAACAACCTGAGAATTTCAACATAATAATCCAATTTTACTACACCAAATACGAGTACCTTTTTAACGTTTGATGTAAGATGCGAATGTTTAATTTGTGGATGTGATCTTCAAACAAAACTATCAACCTAAGTTGATTTGATATGTGTTGTGTAATCTGAATGTATTTATGTAAGTTAATCACATATTTTATTGTATAGAGCATAAAAATAATGAATTTATATAAACTTCTCGTTAGGAATTAAGTTGAAACTACTCATTATGAATTGTATGGGTGGTTAAAACCACCAAAAACTCTTTCCAACAAATTGTAACACTATGGAGAATGGGTGA
This sequence comes from Rutidosis leptorrhynchoides, assembly GCF_046630445.1. Lineage (NCBI taxonomy): Eukaryota > Viridiplantae > Streptophyta > Magnoliopsida > Asterales > Asteraceae > Rutidosis > Rutidosis leptorrhynchoides. The sequence continues at coordinate 357,589,942 of NC_092341.1, read as the reverse complement.
AGCAGGTTTTTTTTATTTTACCGATGGCAATTTTTTTTTAAAGCGTAGCAATTTTTTGTGTGTGTGCCAAATATGGAGGTTTTGAGGCAAAATTTAAAGTTTTGGGGCAAAATGTGAAGTTTTTTGGGCAAAATTTGTAAGCTTTAGAGGAAAAAAAAAATCCATTTGAGCAAAATCGAAAAATACAAATTTTTGAACTAACAAACTGAAAATCCACTTTCAATCCTGGTGATGCAAGTGGTGTTGGCATTGGAGCTGTGCTAGTGCAAGGCAAAAGACCATTAGCTTATTTCAATGAAAAGCTAAATGGGTCCAAGCTAAATTATAGCACTTATGATAAAGAATTTTATGCTATCATTCGAGCTGTTGATCATTGGTCTCATTATTTGAAGCCAAGGCAGTTTGTTCTCTTTTCTGAACATGAAGCATTGAAATACATTAATGGTCAGCACAAACTAAATTCAAGGCATGCAAAATGGGTTGAATTCTTGCAGATGTACTCCTTTGTGTCTGATAGTGCTCCAAATGAACATATATTTAGTAGCAATATCGTTCCAATATGTAAAGTTTTTAAATGTAATTTCCTTATTTTTAGTTGTAATAGTTAAATAAATAAGTGCGAAGACGAAAGACGCAAATCGCTCGAAAATGAAGATTTAAAGACAAAAACGAAGATTTGAAAGACCAAAACGTCCAAAATGGTCAAACGTACAAGTTACACTCCAAGTGGTTCAATATATTGATGAGAAACGTCTCAAAATTACAAAAGTACAAGCCACAAAATGCAAAGTACAAGATATTAAATTATACGAAAAGGCGTTAGAAAATCCGGAACCGAGACATGAACCAACTTTCAACGCTCGACGCAACGGAGCTAAAATTACAAGTTAACTATGCTCAAGAATATAATATAATATTTAAATAATTCATAATAAGAATAATAATAAATAATAAAAAGTTGTTAATTGAGCATAGTTAAGGGGTCATAAGTGAAAATTTCAAATCACCAATTGCCTATAAAATGGAATTCACGGAGTAATGAAAAAATACACCTTTCTTCATATTTCTTTCTCTCTTCTGTAATATGTAATATATATTTATATTGTAATTTTAATATAAGTTAATTTTAATAATAAAGTTATGGTTTAGTTGGGTTATTGTAAGAAATATTTTACGGGTTTTAAGTCGAAATTCTGTCCGTGCAACGCTACGCGATTAATCATCACTGTAAGCTATGTTCTTCCTTTTTAATTTAATGTCTCGTAACTAAGTTATTATTATGCTTATTTGAGCCGAAGTAATCGTGATGTTGGGCTAAAATATTAAGACGGGGTTATTGAACTTTGTACCATAATTAAGGTTTGGGCAAAAGACCGACACTTGTGAAAATTGGACTATTGACTATTAATAGATGGGGGGTATTGTCTAATTGAGTGACAACTCATTGGAGTCTGTCGAACCTATCTTCAAATTAATTAACCTAATAATTAATAATGATTATGGTTCTCCTATTTAGTGACGTTGTCCTATTATAATCATTTAATTAATTATTCGGGTTGGGTAATTGATTATTCAAACTGATCAAGTGGGTAAATTAATATTCATATCTAATCAAAACAGGGGTGGATTACATACAGTGATAACTGGTGTAATTGTTGACAGAAGTGATAACTGCGTCACAGTTTAAATCCTTAATTAGTTGGAATATTTGACTTCGGGTATAAGGGTAATTTGACGAGGACACTCGCACTTTATATTTATGACCGATGGACTATTATGGACAAAAACCAGATAGGTATCAAATAAACCAGGACAAAGAACAATTAACCCAAGTAACAGTTAATTAAAATCAAAACGTCAAACATCATGATTACGAAAGTTTAAATAAGCATAATCCTTTTATTTCATATTCTATCACAATTTTATTTATTGTTATTTTATTTATCGTCATTTATTTATTTTACGCACTTTAATTATTGTCATTTATCTTTACGCTTAAAAATATAAAATCGACAAAACGGTCATTAAACGGTAAAAACCCCCCCTTTTATAATAATATTACTACTTATATATATATATATATATATATATATATATATATATATATATATATATATATATATATATATATATATATATATATATATATATATATATATATATATATATATATTTATATAAATATAGTTTTATAAAAATATAGTACGTAATCACTAGCTCCCTATGGAACGAACCGGACTTACTAAAAACTACACTACTCTACGATTAGGTACACTGCCTATAGTGTTGTAGCAAGGTTTAGGTATATCCCATCCGTAAATTAATAAAACTTGTGTCATATTTTGTAGTATTTCCTAGTAAAAATAATACTATTTCGTACCCTCACGCTACATCATCAAGTTTTTGGCGCCGCTGCCGGGGAGCGCTAAAACGCTATATTTTTAATTTATATCTGTAAAAATATAGTTATAAAAAAAGTAATTTCGGGGACACTTTTTGTGTTTTTACGGGGTATTTAAGTTTTTTTTTTTAGTTTTTGATTGATTAAAGATTTATTAATTTAAATATAATAATTTAATAAATATAATAATATAATAATATTGAAATAAAATATAATAATATAATAATATTTTAGAATCAAATTTGATACGTAAAAGTTTTAAAAGTTTTAAAAAGTCGTATTTATTAAATATTTCAGGGGTATATTATGTAACTTATAATTAATAATTTCTACAATGTCGATTTCATGTGAATAGTAAATTAATTAATTTCTTTCCTTTACTATTTTGAATCGTAAAAGTTTTAAAAAGTCGTATTTATTAAATATTTCAGGGGTATATTATGTAACTTGCAATTAATAATTTCTATCATGTCGCTTTCATGTGAATAGTAAATTAATTAATTTCTTTTCATTTACTATTCATGAATAGTAAATGAGTTAAAAAAAAGTTTTGAAAAAAAATAATAATAATAAAAAAAATTATTAATTCCTTTTAAAAAAAAATTGTGTAAAAAAAATCATTTTTTTTAAAGAAAAAAAAAATTCGTTTTAAAAAAAATTGTAAAAAAAATCGTTTTTTTAAAGAAAATTTTAAAAAAAAAAGTTTAAAAAAAAATATATAAAAAAAAAATTTTTTTTTAAAAATTTTTAAAATCCTTAAAAAACGAAATATAAAAAAAATTAAAAAAAAAAGTTTTTTTTTTATTACCTTTAGATTTTTAGACTCTAGTTACAATTTTTAGTATTAAGTTTAGTTTTGCCATAGTTATTTTTATTTCTAGAATTTTTAGGTTTGCCGTAAAATTCCTTAAGTGCTTATTCCTTAGACTAAGATTTATGTGCTTTAGAATTTTGCGACGCTGTTTTTCGCGCTACTTTCTTATTTTTATTTTTCGACGCCTATTTTTCGACCTTTTATTTTTCGACCTTTTTCGACGCGTTTTTTTTTTCTTTCTTATTTCTCGCTATTCTAGTTTTAGGATAAGATTTTTATTCTACTTCTTATCTAAATTTCTTAAAATTACGAAAATTTATTTTAAGTGGTTAAATTGATAGACATCAAAATTTTCTGGTTCGTAGTAATAGTTGGATTTGTACGTGGACTGGGTTATTGGAGCCAAACAGTACTCAATTATATTGAGACCAAACGAATCCTGCCCCTCTGCTGCATCTTTTGGCTATTCGAAACGTGGGCAAAATCAGAAAAGTCTATTAATTGGATAACTTATATAATTTTTCTTTCCTTTTAAAAACTAATAGGATATTCAGTGAATGCACCGAGTAAAACGTTCACCACCTTTCATACGTTCACCACCTATAACTCGATCAAGACATCTAGCCAATATTGTCGTCGTTGATTTTTCTTTAGAATCATCATCTAGTCGACCAAGAACTCCAACTCAAATTTCCGATAATCCATCTTTTGAACCCGATCTCACAATTGAGAATTCGGAGAATATTCAGGGACAATTCCAAGATCCAGAACCACTAATCATTCCTCCTGAACCACAAACCATTAAATCAGAATCTTCTAGTGATTCGTATTCAACAAATTCAATTATGGAAAATCTGGAACCTCTAAGTATGGAAGACCGAATGAGAGCCACACGCACGGGCCAAGGTCACGCCATTATTAAGCCAGACATTAATGCGCCAGATTATGAAATCAAAGGACAAATCCTACACATGGTAACTAATCAGTGCCAATATAGTGGTGCGCCGAAGGAAGATCCAAACGAACATCTTCGTACGTTTAATAGGATCTGTACACTATTCAAAATCCGAGAAGTTGAGGATGAACAGATCTATCTCATGTTGTTTCCCTGGACTTTAAAGGGAGAAGCCAAAGATTGGTTAGAATCGTTACCTGAAGGGGCGATTGACACATGGGATGTTTTAGTTGAGAAATTTCTTAAAAGATTCTTTCCAGCATCTAAAGCTGTGAGACTTCAAGGAGAAATTGTTACGTTCACACAAAAGTCAAATGAAACTCTATATGAGGCGTGGACAAGATTTGGAAAGTTGTTGAGAGGATGTCCTCAACACGGTTTAGACACTTATCAAATAGTACAAGTATTCTACCAAGGTGTCAACGTTGCTACACGAAAAGACATCGACATAACAGCTGGTGGTTCCATTATGAAGAAAACCGCAACTGAAGCTTACAAAATTATTGATAACACAGCCTCCCACTCTCATGAGTGGCACCAAGAGAAAGATATATATCGTTCATCTAAAGCGGCTAGAGCCGATTCTAGCCATAACTTTGATTCCGTTTCCGCAAAAATAGATGCTTTCGAGAGACGAATGGAAAAGATGAATAAAGATATTCACGCAATACGAATCAGTTGTGAGCAATGCGGTGGACCACACTTAATGAAAGACTGTCATATTGAACAAACGATGGAACAACGTGAGAATGTTGTCTACATGAACCAAAGGCTGGAAAATAGTTATCAGAATAATTATCAACCGCCAAGGCCAAACTTCAATCGAAATCAAAACATTCTTTACAATCCAAAAGGACCCGACAATAACTCGTATAACCAACAAGGTCCGAATAACCAACCAACTCAAAACAACACTTTCAATCAACAAAGACCTGGCTTGTATAAACCACCACAACAAACCGAAGAGAAAAAGTCAAATCTGGAAGAAGTGGTATTTAAGCTAGTTGAATCTCAAACACAATTTATTGAAACTCAAACTCAAACGAATGAGAGGTTTGATCAGTCATTTAGAACTCAACAAGCTTCTATTTTGAATCTAGAAAAACAAGTAGGTACTCTTGTTAGATTGATGAGTGAAAGAAAACAAGGAAAGCTACCGAGTAATACTGAAGTAAATCCTCGGAATGAAAATGTTAATATGGTTTCAACAAATTCTGAAAAACCAGCATCAGAAGATGGGGAGGTTTTAAATGTAAGTAACAATGAAGAAGTTACACCACCACCACCACCCGAGTATGTAAAGCCAGTGGTGGCACCATACAAAACACCCATCCCGTTTTCAAGAAAAGGAGTTGAGTATGAGCAAGTGATAGGTAATAAAGTTTGTGATACCTCTGGAAAGAAGAAGAAGAAGAAGAATAAGAAAGTGCAAGAAATAAAAACCGTAGAAGTAAACCCGGTGAAGACAGTTCCACCAAAACCTCTACCTAGGATAGGTGATCCAGGTGAATTTATTGTTCCTTGTCTACTTAGTGATTGTGTCATGTATGATGCACTAGCAGATTTAGGTGCGAGTGTAAGTATTATGCCTCTTTCATTATATAAGAGATTAGGTGTAGGTGAGTTAAGTCCAACGGATATGAGTGTTCGACTCCTTGATCAAACCATTAAGCACCCAGTTGGAATTGCTGACAACCTACCCGTTCAAGTAGGTAATTTAACCTTTCTAGTCGAATTCATTGTCATTGACATAGAAGAGGACTCAAACGTTCCTCTAATTTTAGGTCGACCATTCTTAGCGTCCACCGGGGCGTTATTTGATGTAAGAAAGGGTAGAATGACACTTAGTAATGATGAGAAATCGATCACCTTTATGATTCGAAAGTCTAAATCTCCACCAACCAAAACCGTTGAACCAGCGGAAATGATTGGTAAGAACCATGTTGTTTTACCAACTCCAACGGTAATGCTTAACAATAATAGAACGCCTAAGTGTGGGGAAAATGAAGTAACACCTAATGATGACTTGATAATAAAGAACCCCATAGTTGATACGAAATTAAATGACCCCGTTATTAACAGTTCAATGAAGAAACTTTTTAAACGGGTTATCGATGCTAAAAGTAAGGGGAACTTTAAGTTATATAACTGGTTAGTATCCAATCTGTCGCCTAAAGAAAAGGCGAAGCTAGTTGAATTTGTGGATATTACGGAAAAAGCTGGTCACTGGCTTAAAGTAAAAGTCACAGATATGCAAGTTGATTATGGTCCAAGAGAAATTGACGATGAAGTTAATCACAATTTCGACACCACATCTACCTAAGTGTGAGGAGATTCAAATATTCTAAAAAGAAAATGCTGTTTGGAGTTAGTTGTTCTGTTCTCGTGTAGTTCCGAGAATGGAATCCGATTGGTCTTTTCCACTAGCAGACACTAAAAAACTAGTTTTCTCCCCCCATTCTGAATTTTTTTGTTTTTTAGGTTTTATATGAAATTAATATGTTTTCTTTTTAAGTTTTGTGTGAATTTAAAAACAAAAAATTTACTTTATTTCATTAAGTTGAAAAAAATGATTTCTAAAATTCGTCGTGAGTTGAAGACTAGGTCGTTGAGCCGAAATTACTTTACCCGAGGGCGGGGCGAAAAATTTTGTCATCATTATTTTTAATTTTATTGATTTAAAGTATGCAAAAAAAAAAAAAATTTGATTTTATAAATTTTTGAACGTGGGGTAATATACCCAACTTTAAAAATATGTATATATGTTTGTATTTTATCATGTAAACAACAGGGTAAAACAACGCACTTTCAAAGACTAACATTAAGTTCAGCAAAAGCTACTGATTTTGACGACAAGATGCAAAACAACAAATGTGATATAATAAATGAAGGAATGAACGATGAGGCGCGCCATCTATCATTCGACGAGCTTTGTAATTACAAACTGGGTATTTTTAATCACTTTCCTACACTAATCACCCTCATGAATTTATAATTATAGTCTGATTTCATGCAAATGAGGGCATTGCATGATCTCAAGTGTGGGGAAGGGTTATAAATTCTCTCGGGTTTATACTTGGCTTATTTTCTAAATATTATGAAAATTTTAAAATTTTTTAACTAAATGAATTCAAAATCATGTTTATACATATTTATGAACGATAAAACTAGGTGTTAATGCCGAAATTATTGTTACCTCGGAAAGGACATAAATTGAGAAACAACTAAAACGCTTGAATTTATTTATTAAGATATAAAAAGACGCATGAAAAAAGCCAAGTGTGGGGAGAATGTACCAAGTTATTCAATTAAAAACTATCTATAACATGTTTTTGTAAAGTTATTGCAGGTGCTTTTACTTTGGACTAAATTAACTGGTTTACCCGATTTACTGTAAGAAAGATGGATCTACACGATGAATCAATTCCATCATTAAAAGGAAGTAAAGTCTTCCGAAAAAGAAACGCGCTTCTTGATTTAGGTCATGAAGTTGTCGTTCAGACCAGCTGTAGGTTAACGAAAAATCTAGAAAAGTCATCTCTAAAATCAGCAGGAAATCCACGGACCTCAGCATCAAACAGGGTCGCCATGTGGTCAGATTTATCCTAACCATGAGAAGGATTTATCTCGCATAATGGGGGGGCACCGTGCAAATTAGCTTGATAAGACTAATGAATCAAATCCCAGAAAGGATAATCTCCTTAAAGATCAAAAATCAGCTTTTAAGACTGATATTACTCAATCCTAGAGATTGACCTTAAAGATTGAGAATTACAAACTCATGGAATTCAATGATATCTAAACTCGAGCTTGAACGAGAAAATATTTTGATCAAAAATAAAACCGATTTGTTTTCTGAAAACCTATTTTCAATGCGTTCATTACCATTGAACGTAAAATCCTGAGAATTTATCAGAATTCATTAGGTCACCTGAACCAAATCGGGTGTCAACCGTAAGAAACGGTGGTTGCATAGCATGGTCGGAGACAGGACCTTGTGCCAGACCGAAAAATCATAGGATGATCTTTACTATTGCTCCTACAAATGATAGTACTAGCATCCGACACGTTTTAAGACCATAATCATATGCATGTCATTAGACATTGCCTTAACAGTTTCTTGTTCATCGCTTTCCTTTACAACCGGACGGTAGTTTACCGAAAGGTAATATACGGAACAAGTAAACTGGACGTGTTACTTTCCCAATACAAGGTTAGCAAGTGGGTAACACAAAACCACAAGTGTTGAGCGAAAATTTTCAAATCTGAAACCCACACAACCCACAAAAAAATATTTTGCAAACACCGGTGAAGGGTTATTCCGGAAAACTTATCTAGGGTAAAAGCTAGATTAAATTTTCAAAAAGATCAAATGTTTTCATAAAGATCCAATTTCCTTAAGGATCTACATTTTCATAGTCATGTGGGACTGTAAACCACCTTTCAAATGTGCACTTTGCTTTGAAAACCGAAAGTAAATCGGCTATTTGATTGCAAGTGTCGTTGACCTAAACCCGAGGCAACTGTGGATGACACACCCACCTTTAACCATCGTTACTGTCATTGTTTATACCGCTATATCAAAATCACTGATGTACAAAGTGTGAAGGATAAAGAAGTGACTCGTGTGATGTATTATATTGTTTCAAGACTGTATTGCTTGAGGACAAGCAACGTTCAAGTGTGGGGATATTTGATAGTGCTCCAAATGAACATATATTTAGTAGCAATATCGTTCCAATATGTAAAGTTTTTAAATGTAATTTCCTTATTTTTAGTTGTAATAGTTAAATAAATAAGTGCGAAGACGAAAGACGCAAATCGCTCGAAAATGAAGATTTAAAGACAAAAACGAAGATTTGAAAGACCAAAACGTCCAAAATGGTCAAACGTACAAGTTACACTCCAAGTGGTTCAATATATTGATGAGAAACGTCTCAAAATTACAAAAGTACAAGCCACAAAATGCAAAGTACAAGATATTAAATTATACGAAAAGGCGTTAGAAAATCCGGAACCGAGACATGAACCAACTTTCAACGCTCGACGCAACGGAGCTAAAATTACAAGTTAACTATGCTCAAGAATATAATATAATATTTAAATAATTCATAATAAGAATAATAATAAATAATAAAAAGTTGTTAATTGAGCATAGTTAAGGGGTCATAAGTGAAAATTTCAAATCACCAATTGCCTATAAAATGAAATTCACGGAGTAATGAAAAAATACACCTTTCTTCATATTTCTTTCTCTCTTCTGTAATATGTAATATATATTTATATTATAATTTTAATATAAGTTAATTTTAATAATAAAGTTATGGTTTAGTTGGGTTATTGTAAGAAATATTTTACGGGTTTTAAGTCGAAATTCTGTCCGTGCAACGCTACGCGATTAATCATCACTGTAAGCTATGTTCTTCCTTTTTAATTTAATGTCTCGTAACTAAGTTATTATTATGCTTATTTGAGCCGAAGTAATCGTGATGTTGGGCTAAAATATTAAGACGGGGTTATTGAACTTTGTACCATAATTAAGGTTTGGGCAAAAGACCGACACTTGTGGAAATTGGACTATTGACTATTAATAGATGGGGGGTATTGTCTAATTGAGTGACAACTCATTGGAGTCTGTCGAACCTATCTTCAAATTAATTAACCTAATAATTAATAATGATTATGGTTCTCCTATTTAGTGACGTTGTCCTATTATAATCATTTAATTAATTATTCGGGTTGGGTAATTGATTATTCAAACTGATCAAGTGGGTAAATTAATATTCATATCTAATCAAAACAGGGGTGGATTACATACAGTGATAACTGGTGTAATTGTTGACAGAAGTGGTAACTGCGTCACAGTTTAAATCCTTAATTAGTTGGAATATTTGACTTCGGGTATAAGGGTAATTTGACGAGGACACTCGCACTTTATATTTATGACCGATGGACTATTATGGACAAAAACCAGATAGGTATCAAATAAACCAGGACAAAGGACAATTAACCCGAGTAACAGTTAATTAAAATCAAAACGTCAAACATCATGATTACGAAAGTTTAAATAAGCATAATCCTTTTATTTCATATTCTATCACAATTTTATTTATTGTTATTTTATTTATCGTCATTTATTTATTTTACGCACTTTAATTATTGTCATTTATCTTTACGCTTAAAAATATAAAATCGACAAACCGGTCATTAAACGGTAAAAACCCCCCTTTTATAATAATATTACTACTTATATATATATATATATTTATATAAATATAGTCTTATAAAAATATAGTACGTAATCACTAGCTCCCTATGGAACGAACCGGACTTACTAAAAACTACACTACTCTACGATTAGGTACACTGCCTATAGTGTTGTAGCAAGGTTTAGGTATATCCCATCCGTAAATTAATAAAACTTGTGTCATATTTTGTAGTATTTCCTAGTAAAAATAATACTATTTCGTACCCTCACGCTACATCATCAGTGTCCAAACACAAGGCTGATACTTCTAATATTGTTGTTGATGCACTATCAAGAAGATACTCTTTGTTGTCAATTCTGGAAGCTAGAGTTCTTGGATTCTCATTTATTAAGGAGTTATATGAAGCTGATCCAGACTTTGCTCCAATTTTGAATTGTTCACCTGCTGAGTTCAAAAGAGATTATGTTGAGCAAGATGGTATTCAATTCAAAGGCAGCAGGTTGTGCATCCCAAACGATTCAAGGAGTTGCTGATTAGAGAAGCACATGGAGGAGGTTTAGCTGGTCGTTTTGGGATTAACAAGACATTGGAGATCCTGAATGAACACTTTTATTGGCCATGTATGGATAAAGATATTAAAGATGTGGTTAATCGTTGTGCTACCCGCATTCAAGCTAAATCAGCCTTTCACAAGGGTTTGTATACTCCTCTTCCTGTTCCCAACCAGCCATGGGAAGATTTGAGCATGGACTTCATTGTTGCATTACCAAGAACTCGGCGAGGCAAAGATTCAATTATGGTTGTTGTTGACAGATTTTCAAAGATGGCTCATTTCATAGCCTGCAACAAAACCAATGATACTACTATTGTTGCTGCTTTATTCTTCAAATAAATAGTTCGTCTTCATGGAGTGCCAAAAACCATTGTGTCTGATCGAGATACAAAGTTATTAAGTTATTTTTGGAAGACATTCTGGAAGTTGCTTGGTACAAAGCTTTTATTCAGCACTTCTCACCATCCCCAAACTGATGGTCAAACTGAAGTTAGTAATAGAACTGTGGGAATGCTGCTAAGAACACTTGTGAAGAAAAGATTGAAGGAGTGAGATTTGAAGCTTGCACATGCTGAATTTGCTTTCAACAGAGCACTTAATTACTCCATTGGAAAATCATCATTTGAAATCTGTTATGGTGCAAATCCACTCACACCCATTGATTTGGTTCCTTTTACAATTGAGCCTAAGGCAAGTGTTGAGGCAGAAGCAAAGGCCAAAGAAATGAAGAAGCTGTATGAAGAAGTGAAGGCAAAAATTGAGAAGACCTACCAGCAGTACAAGGCTAAGGCTAACCAGCACAGAAAGCAACCCACTTTCAATCCTGGTGATCTTGTTTGGATTCACTTAAGGAATGAAAGATTCCCAGTAAAAAGAAAGAACAAGCTGATGCCAAGAGAGGTGTTAGAAAAGGTTGGTGACGGTGCTTACAAAGTCGAGCTACCTAGTGATACTGCTGTAGTGACCCGAACTTTTCCATGTTTATATATATTAATTGAGATTGATATTTACATGATTAAATGTTTCCAACATATTAAGCAATCAAACTTGTTAAGACTTGATTAATTGAAATAGGTTTCATATAGACAATTGACTACCCAAGTTGACCGGTGATTCACGAACGTTAAAACTTGTAAAAACTATATGATGACATATATATGGTTATATATATAGTTAACATGATATTATGATAAGTAAACATATCATTAAGTATATTAACAATGAACTACATATGTAAAAACAAGACTACTAACTTAATGATTTTGAAACGAGACATATATGTAACGATTATCGTTGTAACGACATTTAATGTATATATATCATATTAAGATATATTCGTACATCATAATATCATGACAATATAATAATTTAAAATCTCTTTTGATATTATAAACATTGGGTTAACAACATTTAACAAGATCGTTAACCTAAAGGTTTCAAAACAACATTTACATGTAACGACTAACGATGACTTAACGACTCAGTTAAAATGTATATACATGTAGTGTTTTAATATGTATTCATACACTTTTGAAAGACTTCAAGACACTTATCAAAATACTTCTACTTAACAAAAATGCTTACAATTACATCCTCGTTCAGTTTCATCAACAATTCTACTCGTATGCACCCGTATTCGTACTCGTACAATACACAGCTTTTAGATGTATGTACTATTGGTATATACACTCCAATGATCAGCTCTTAGCAGCCCATGTGAGTCACCTAACACATGTGGGAACCATCATTTGGCAACTAGCATGAAATATCTCATAAAATTACAAAAATATGAGTAATCATTCATGACTTATTTACATGAAAACAAAATTACATATCCTTTATATCTAATCCATACACCAACGACCAAAAACACCTACAAACACTTTCATTCTTCAATTTTCTTCATCTAATTGATCTCTCTCAAGTTCTATCTTCAAGTTCTAAGTGTTCTTCATAAATTCCAAAAGTTCTAGTTTCATAAAATCAAGAATACTTTCAAGTTTGCTAGCTCACTTCCAATCTTGTAAGGTGATCATCCAACCTCAAGAAATCTTTGTTTCTTACAGTAGGTTATCATTCTAATACAAGGTAATAATCATATTCAAACTTTGGTTCAATTTCTATAACTATAACAATCTTATTTCAAGTGATGATCTTACTTGAACTTGTTTTCGTGTCATGATTCTGCTTCAAGAACTTCGAGCCATCCAAGGATCCATTGAAGCTAGATCCATTTTTCTCTTTTCCAGTAGGTTTATCCAAGGAAATTAAGGTAGTAATGATGTTCATAACATCATTCGATTCATACATATAAAGCTATCTTATTCGAAGGTTTAAACTTGTAATCACTAGAACATAGTTTAGTTAATTCTAAACTTGTTCGCAAACAAAAGTTAATCCTTCTAACTTGACTTTTAAAATCAACTAAACACATGTTCTATATCTATATGATATGCTAACTTAATGATTTAAAACCTGGAAACACGAAAAACACCGTAAAACCGGATTTACGCCGTCGTAGTAACACCGCGGGCTGTTTTGGGTTAGTTAATTAAAAACTATGATAAACTTTGATTTAAAAGTTGTTATTCTGAGAAAATGATTTTTATTATGAACATGAAACTATATCCAAAAATTATGGTTAAACTCAAAGTGGAAGTATGTTTTCTAAAATGGTCATCTAGACGTCGTTCTTTCGACTGAAATGACTACCTTTACAAAAACGACTTGTAACTTATTTTTCCGACTATAAACCTATAATTTTTCTGTTTAGATTCATAAAATAGAGTTCAATATGAAACCATAGCAATTTGATTCACTCAAAACAGATTTAAAATGAAGAAGTTATGGGTAAAACAAGATTGGATAATTTTTCTCATTTTAGCTACGTGAAAATTGGTAACAAATCTATTCCAACCATAACTTAATCAACTTGTATTGTATATTATGTAATCTTGAGATACCATAGACACGTATACAATGTTTCGACCTATCATGTCGACACATCTATATATATTTCGGAACAACCATAGACACTCTATATGTGAATGTTGGAGTTAGCTATACAGGGTTGAGGTTGATTCCAAAATATATATAGTTTGAGTTGTGATCAATACTGAGATACGTATACACTGGGTCGTGGATTGATTCAAGATAATATTTATCGATTTATTTCTGTACATCTAACCGTGGACAACTAGTTGTAGGTTACTAACGAAGACAGCTGACTTAATAAACTTAAAACATCAAAATATATTAAAAGTGTTGTAAATATATTTTGAACATACTTTGATATATATGTATATATTGTTATAGGTTCGTGAATCAACCAGTGGCCAAGTCTTACTTCCCGACGAAGTAAAAATCTGTGAAAGTGAGTTATAGTCCCACTTTTAAAATCTAATATTTTTGGGATGAGAATACATGCAGGTTTTATAAATGATTTACAAAATAGACACAAGTACGTGAAACTACATTCTATGGTTGAATTATCGAAATCGAATATGCCCCTTTTTATTAAGTCTGGTAATCTAAGAATTAGGGAACAGACACCCTAATTGACGCGAATCCTAAAGATAGATCTATTGGGCCTAACAAACCCCATCCAAAGTACCGGATGCTTTAGTACTTCGAAATTTATATCATATCCGAAGGGTGTCCCGGAATGATGGGGATATTCTTATATATGCATCTTGTTAATGTCGGTTACCAGGTGTTCACCATATGAATGATTTTTATCTCTATGTATGGGATGTGTATGGAAATATGAAATCTTGTGGTCTATTGTTACGATTTGATATATATAGGTTAAACCTATAACTCACCAACATTTTTGTTGACGTTTAAAGCATGTTTATTCTCAGGTGAATATTAAGAGCTTCCGCTGTTGCATACTAAAATAAGGACAAGATTTGGAGTCCATGTTTGTATGATATTGTGTAAAAACTGCATTCAAGAAACTGATTTCGATGTAACATATTTGTATTGTAAACCATTATGTAATGGTCGTGTGTAAACAGGATATTTTAGATTGTCATTATTTGATAATCTACGTAAAGCTTTTTAAACCTTTATTTATGAAATAAAGGTTATGGTTTGTTTTAAAAATGAATGCAGTCTTTGAAAAATGTCTCATATAGAGGTCAAAACCTCGCAACGAAATCAATTAATATGGAACGTTTTTAATCAATAAGAACGGGACATTTCAGTTGGTATCCGAGCGTTGGTCTTAGAGAACCAGAAAATTTGCATTAGTGTGTCTTATCGAGTTTGTTAGGATGCATTAGTGAGTCTGGACTTCGACCGTGTTTTCTTTAAAAATGATTGCTTAACATTTTTGTTGGAAACTATATATTTTTAACATATGAATATTATGTGATATATTAATCTCTTAACGTGTTTGATATTATGTGATAGATGTCTACCTCTAGAACAAGTCTCATTGACTCACCTAATAATAATGAAGAGTCAAATGTAAATTGGAATGATTTGTGGACTGATTCACAAGTTCCCGAAGAGGAACCGGAAGAAGAGTCGGAACCGGAAGAAGAATCGGAACCGGAAGAAGAATCGGAACCGAATGAAGAAATAGAACCGGTGGGGGAAATAATAAAACGGTTAAGTAAAAGAAAATGCTCAACCAACCGACCAAAGTTAATTATGGTCAATGGTGTTTCCGCCAAGGAAGCAAAATATTGGGAGGATTACCAATTCTCCGATGAATCGGATTCCGACGAGAATTCCGATGATGTTATAGAAATTACCCCAACTGAATTTAAAAAGGCAAAAGAAAATAATAAGGGAAAGGGCATAAAAATAGAGAAATCTAATTCCAACCCCGATGAACTTTATATGTATCGTCAACCCCCGAAGTCCTTAAGTTGTAACAATGACCCGGGAACCTCTAAACCACCAGGTTTTTCTAAACCAATGTGGACAACGACGGCTCGTATTAGGGGAACATCATATATCCCTAGAAACTTGGCAAAACGAACCAAAACCGAAGAAGAAGAAACGAGCGAGTCGGAATAAGATAGTTGTATTCGTGTGGTGTAATATATGTAATATAGTGTTCTTATGCTTTATGATATATGTAAAAATTGCTTGTATTAATAAGTATTTTTTTATGAAACTAACTCTTGTCTATTTTACAGTTTAAAAACACAAAATGGATAGACAACCCAATATTTTAAGAGACCTACCTGGAGACATGATTGATGAAATCTTGTCTAGAGTCGGCCAGAATTCTTCGGCACAACTATTTAAGGCGAGATCAGTTTGTAAGACATTCGAAGAACGTTCCAAGAATGTCTTGGTTTATAAGAGACTTTCGTTTGAAAGATGGGGGATATCACATTGGGAAACCCATAAGTTACGATGTGTTTACTTTGACGCATATATTGCGGGAAACCCAAATGCTATTTTACGCAACGGGTTGAGAAATTATTTTGACTCAATATATCCGAATATTGGACTTCGTGATTTAGAAAAAGCGGCTAACATGCAACATAAAGAAGCATGTTATGCTTACGGATTAGTAATGTTCGCTTCTCACCAAAGTGAGAACAAGAACATCGGGCTACAACTATTAAACAAAACGTTTCCACAAGTGACGGAGTCGGTAATTGGGGTAAGAAATGAGGTTTTTAGATTATTACGGGACTGTTGGACATTACGTAACCCTCGTCCCTTTGATGACGTTACAACACGCTGTCTTATCAACGGCCATAACGGTTATGTTGCACAAGACCAAGGATGGGAAGTAGTCCTAGTAAAACCAGAATGCATGACTTGTTTCTGGACGTATGAATTACGTGTCTTTATTGCCTTTGCCGAACGACTTGTGTACTAGCTAGAATTGTCTTCACAACTATCCTGTATCAAAGTTATTGTGTGCTATATTTCATGCTTTATGTAAAATAAGCGGTATTGTAAGTTTGTAAAATATTGTATAAAAGTTTGAACGCGAAATATTATTACAATCAGTTTTTCATATAGAATTGTAGTAGTTGAATTGTATATTAGCTACTAAGTATGAACTTAACGGGTAGGTACTACCCGAATTTAAACTTATAAAACGCTAATATGAAGAAAAAGCTTTTATAAATGAGTTCATATTATGCTACGAAATACTATTAACTACTCTTAATATTCTGTATGATTAACTTGTTCCATTTAAATATTTTGAAGGAAATGGCACCGACTACTCGACACACCGTGAATATGAATGAAGAGGAATTCCGTACTTTTCTAGCTTCAAACATAGCCGCAGTACAGGCTGCGCTACATACCAACAATAACCTTGGATCTAGCAGTATAGGAAATCGTGTAGGATGCACCTACAAAGAATTCACTGCCTGCAAACCTTTGGAATTTGATGGAACCGAAGGACCGATCGGATTGAAACGGTAGACCGAGAAGGTTGAATCGGTGTTTGCCATAAGTAAGTGTACTGAAGAGGACAAAGTGAAGTACGCTACGCATACCTTCACAGGTTCTGCGTTAACATGGTGGAATACCTATCTAGAGCAAGTGGAACAAGATGATGCGTACGCACTACCGTGGTCAGCATTCAAGCACTTGATGAACGAGAAGTACCGTCCCAGAACCGAGGTCAATAAGCTCAAGACAGAACTTAGAGGGTTACGAACCCAATGATTTGATATTACCACGTACGAAAGACGATTCACAGAATTATGCCTATTGTGTCCGGGAGCATTCGAAGATGAGGAAGAGAAGATCGACGCGTTTGTGAAAGGATTACCGGAAAGAATCCAAGAAGATATAAGTTCACACGAGCCCGCCTCCATACAACAGGCATGTAGAATGGCTCACAAACTAGTGAACCAGATTGAAGAAAGAATTAAAGAACAGACTGCTGAAGAGGCCAATGTGAAGCAAGTCAAAAGAAAGTGGGAGGAAAACGGTGATAAGAATCACCAATACAACAACAACAGCAATTACAACAATAATCGCAACAATTATCCCAACAATCGCAACATCAATCGCAACTACAACAAACGGCCCAACAACAACAACAACAACAACAACAGCAGCAACTACAACAATCATCCCAACAACAATAATAACCGCAACAACAACAACAATCAGAAGCAGCTATGCCAAAGGTGTGAAAAGAATCACTCGGGGTTCTGCACCAAATTTTGCAACAAGTGTAAAAGAAATGGTCATAGCGCGGCGAAGTGTGAGGTCTACGGACCAGGGGTTAATAGAACGAAAGGAACAAATGGTGTCGGAACGAGTAATGGCGGAGCAAGTAGTGTCGGAGCAAGTTATGCCAATGTAGTTTGTTATAAATGTGGAAAACCAGGCCACATTATTAGAAATTGCCCGAACCAGGAGAACACGAATGGACAAGGCCGTGGAAGAGTTTTCAATATTAATGCGGTAGAGGCACAGGAAGACCCGGAGCTTGTTACGGGTACGTTTCTTATTGACAATAAATCTGCTTACGTTTTATTTGATTCGGGTGCGGATAGAAGCTATATGAGTAGAGATTTTTGTGCTAAATTAAGTTGTCCATTGACGCCTTTGGATAGTAAATTTTTACTCGAATTAGCAAATGGTAAATTAATTTCAGCAGATAATATATGTCGGAATCGAGAAATTAAACTGGTTAGCGAAACATTTAAGATTGATTTGATACCAGTAGAGTTAGGGAGTTTTGATGTGATAATCGGTATGGACTGGTTGAAAGAAGTGAAAGCGGAGATCGTTTGTTACAAAAATGCAATTCGCATTATACGAGAAAAAGGAAAACCCTTAATGGTGTACGGAGAAAAGGGCAACACGAAGCTACATCTTATTAGTAATTTGAAGGCACAAAAACTAATAAGAAAAGGTTGCTATGCTGTTCTAGCACACGTCGAGAAAGTACAAACTGAAGAAAAGAGCATCAATGATGTTCCCGTCGCAAAAGAATTTCCCGATGTATTTCCGAAAGAATTACCGGGATTACCCCCACATCGATCCGTTGAATTTCAAATAGATCTTGTACCAGGAGCTGCACCAATAGCTCGTGCTCCTTACAGACTCGCACCCAGCGAGATGAAAGAACTG
The DNA here is from genome assembly GCF_046630445.1 of Rutidosis leptorrhynchoides. Taxonomy (NCBI): domain Eukaryota; kingdom Viridiplantae; phylum Streptophyta; class Magnoliopsida; order Asterales; family Asteraceae; genus Rutidosis; species Rutidosis leptorrhynchoides. Next base: position 357,570,931 of record NC_092341.1, on the reverse strand, counting down.
CAAAGCCAATTACAAGAACTTTTAGAGCATGGTTTCATTCGACCAAGCACATCACCGTGGGGAGCTCCTGTTTTGTTTGTCAAGAAGAAAGATGGTACATTCAGGTTGTGTATCGACTACCGAGAGTTGAACAAACTTACCATCAAGAACCGCTACCCACTACCGAGAATCGACGACTTATTTGATCAACTACAAGGCTCGTCTGTTTATTCAAAGATTGACTTACGTTCCGGGTATCATCAAATGCGGGTGAAAGAAGATGATATTCCAAAGACTGCTTTCAGAACACGTTACGGTCATTACGAGTTTTTGGTCATGCCATTTGGTTTAACTAATGCACCAGCTGTGTTCATGGACCTTATGAACCGAGTGTGTGGACCATACCTTGACAAGTTTGTCATTGTTTTCATTGATGACATACTTATTTACTCAAAGAATGACCAAGAACACGGTGAACATTTGAGAAAGGTGTTAGAAGTATTGAGGAAGGAAGAATTGTACGCTAAGTTTTCAAAGTGTGCATTTTGGTTGGAAGAAGTTCAATTCCTCGGTCACATAGTGAACAAAGAAGGTATTAAGGTGGATCCAGCAAAGATAGAAACTGTTGAAAAGTGGGAAACCCCGAAAACTCCGAAACACATACGCCAGTTTTTAGGACTAGCTATTTACTACAGAAGGTTCATCCAAGACTTTTCCAGAATAGCAAAACCCTTGACTGCATTAACGCATAAAGGGAAGAAATTTGAATGGAATGATGAACAAGAGAAAGCGTTTCAGTTATTGAAGAAAAAGCTAACTACGGCACCTATATTGTCATTGCCTGAAGGGAATGATGATTTTGTGATTTATTGTGACGCATCAAAGCAAGGTCTCGGTTGTGTATTAATGCAACGAATGAAGGTGATTGCTTATGCGTCTAGACAATTGAAGATTCACGAACAAAATTATACGACACATGATTTGGAATTAGGCGCGGTTGTTTTTGCATTAAAGACTTGGAGGCACTACTTATATGGGGTCAAAAGTATTATATATACCGACCACAAAAGTCTTCAACACATATTTAATCAGAAACAACTGAATATGAGGCAGCGTAGGTGGATTGAATTGTTGAATGATTACGACTTTGAGATTCGTTACCACCCGGGGAAGGCAAATGTGGTAGCCGATGCCTTGAGCAGGAAGGACAGAGAACCCATTCGAGTAAAATCTATGAATATAATGATTCATAATAACCTTACTACTCAAATAAAGGAGGCGCAACAAGGAGTTTTAAAAGAGGGAAATTTAAAGGATGAAATACCCAAAGGATCGGAGAAGCATCTTAATATTCAGGAAGACGGAACCCGGTATAGGACTGAAAGGATTTGGGTACCAAAATTTGGAGATATGAGAGAAATGGTACTTAGAGAAGCTCATAAAACCAGATACTCAATACATCCTGGAACGGGGAAGATGTACAAGGATCTCAAGAAACATTTTTGGTGGCCGGGTATGAAAGCCGATGTTGCTAAATACGTAGGAGAATGTTTGACGTGTTCTAAGGTCAAAGCTGAGCATCAGAAACCATCAGGTCTACTTCAACAACCCGAAATCCCAGAATGGAAATGGGAAAACATTACCATGGATTTCATCACTAAATTGCCAAGGACTGCAAGTGGTTTTGATACTATTTGGGTAATAGTTGATCGTCTCACCAAATCAGCACACTTCCTGCCAATAAGAGAAGATGACAAGATGGAGAAGTTAGCACGACTGTATTTGAAGGAAGTCATCTCCAGACATGGAATACCAATCTCTATTATCTCTGATAGGGATGGCAGATTTATTTCAAGATTCTGGCAGACATTACAGCAAGCATTAGGAACTCGTCTAGACATGAGTACTGCCTATCATCCACAAACTAATGGGCAGAGCGAAAGGACGATACAAATGCTTGAAGACATGCTACGAGCATGTGTTATTGATTTCGGAAACAGTTGGGATCGACATCTACCGTTAGCAGAATTTTCCTACAACAACAGCTACCATTCAAGCATTGAGATGGCGCCGTTTGAAGCACTTTATGGTAGAAAGTGCAGGTCTCCGATTTGTTGGAGTGAAGTGGGGGATAGACAGATTACGGGTCCGGAGATTATACAAGAAACTACCGAGAAGATCATCCAAATTCAACAACGGTTGAAAACCGCCCAAAGTCGACAAAAGAGCTACGCTGACATTAAAAGAAAAGATATAGAATTTGAAATTGGAGAGATGGTCATGCTTAAAGTTGCACCTTGGAAAGGCGTTGTTCGATTTGGTAAACGAGGGAAATTAAATCCAAGGTATATTGGACCATTCAAGATTATTGATCGTGTCGGACCAGTAGCTTACCGACTTGAGTTACCTCAACAACTCGCGGCTGTACATAACACTTTCCACGTCTCGAATTTGAAGAAATGTTTTGCTAAAGAAGATCTCACTATTCCGTTAGATGAAATCCAAATCAACGAAAAACTTCAATTCATTGAAGAACCCGTCGAAATAATGGATCGTGAGGTTAAAAGACTTAAGCAAAACAAGATACCAATTGTTAAGGTTCGATGGAATGCTCGTAGAGGACCCGAGTTAACCTGGGAGCGTGAAGATCAGATGAAGAAGAAATACCCGCATCTCTTTCCAGAAGATTCGTCAACACCTTCAACAGCTTAAAATTTCGGGACGAAATTTATTTAACGGGTAGGTACTGTAGTGACCCGAACTTTTCCATGTTTATATATATTAATTGAGATTGATATTTACATGATTAAATGTTTCCAACATATTAAGCAATCAAACTTGTTAAGACTTGATTAATTGAAATAGGTTTCATATAGACAATTGACTACCCAAGTTGACCGGTGATTCACGAACGTTAAAACTTGTAAAAACTATATGATGACATATATATGGTTATATATATAGTTAACATGATATTATGATAAGTAAACATATCATTAAGTATATTAACAATGAACTACATATGTAAAAACAAGACTACTAACTTAATGATTTTGAAACGAGACATATATGTAACGATTATCGTTGTAACGACATTTAATGTATATATATCATATTAAGATATATTCGTACATCATAATATCATGATAATATAATAATTTAAAATCTCTTTTGATATTATAAACATTGGGTTAACAACATTTAACAAGATCGTTAACCTAAAGGTTTCAAAACAACATTTACATGTAACGACTAACGATGACTTAACGACTCAGTTAAAATGTATATACATGTAGTGTTTTAATATGTATTCATACACTTTTGAAAGACTTCAAGACACTTATCAAAATACTTCTACTTAACAAAAATGCTTACAATTACATCCTCGTTCAGTTTCATCAACAATTCTACTCGTATGCACCCGTATTCGTACTCGTACAATACACAGCTTTTAGATGTATGTACTATTGGTATATACACTCCAATGATCAGCTCTTAGCAGCCCATGTGAGTCACCTAACACATGTGGGAACCATCATTTGGCAACTAGCATGAAATATCTCATAAAATTACAAAAATATGAGTAATCATTCATGACTTATTTACATGAAAACAAAATTACATATCCTTTATATCTAATCCATACACCAACGACCAAAAAAACCTACAAACACTTTCATTCTTCAATTTTCTTCATCTAATTGATCTCTCTCAAGTTCTATCTTCAAGTTCTAAGTGTTCTTCATAAATTCCAAAAGTTCTAGTTTCATAAAATCAAGAATACTTTCAAGTTTGCTAGCTCACTTCCAATCTTGTAAGGTGATCATCCAACCTCAAGAAATCTTTGTTTCTTACAGTAGGTTATCATTCTAATACAAGGTAATAATCATATTCAAACTTTGGTTCAATTTCTATAACTATAACAATCTTATTTCAAGTGATGATCTTACTTGAACTTGTTTTCGTGTCATGATTCTGCTTCAAGAACTTCGAGCCATCCAAGGATCCATTGAAGCTAGATCCATTTTTCTCTTTTCCAGTAGGTTTATCCAAGGAAATTAAGGTAGTAATGATGTTCATAACATCATTCGATTCATACATATAAAGCTATCTTATTCGAAGGTTTAAACTTGTAATCACTAGAACATAGTTTAGTTAATTCTAAACTTGTTCGCAAACAAAAGTTAATCCTTCTAACTTGACTTTTAAAATCAACTAAACACATGTTCTATATCTATATGATATGCTAACTTAATGATTTAAAACCTGGAAACACGAAAAACACCGTAAAATCGGATTTACGCCGTCGTAGTAACACCGCGGGCTGTTTTGGGTTAGTTAATTAAAAACTATGATAAACTTTGATTTAAAAGTTGTTATTCTGAGAAAATGATTTTTATTATGAACATGAAACTATATCCAAAAATTATGGTTAAACTCAAAGTGGAAGTATGTTTTCTAAAATGGTCATCTAGACGTCGTTCTTTCGACTGAAATGACTACCTTTACAAAAACGACTTGTAACTTATTTTTCCGACTATAAACCTATACTTTTTCTGTTTAGATTCATAAAATAGAGTTCAATATGAAACCATAGCAATTTGATTCACTCAAAACGGATTTAAAATGAAGAAGTTATGGGTAAAACAAGATTGGATAATTTTTCTCATTTTAGCTACGTGAAAATTGGTAACAAATCTATTCCAGCCATAACTTAATCAACTTGTATTGTATATTATGTAATCTTGAGATACCATAGACACGTATACAATGTTTCGACCTATCATATCGACACATCTATATATATTTCGGAACAACCATAGACACTCTATATGTGAATGTTGGAGTTAGCTATACAGGGTTGAGGTTGATTCCAAAATATATATAGTTTGAGTTGTGATCAATACTGAGATACGTATACACTGGGTCGTGGATTGATTCAAGATAATATTTATCGATTTATTTCTGTACATCTAACTGTGGACAACTAGTTGTAGGTTACTAACGAAGACAGCTGACTTAATAAACTTAAAACATCAAAATATATTAAAAGTGTTGTAAATATATTTTGAACATACTTTGATATATATGTATATATTGTTATAGGTTCGTGAATCAACCAGTGGCCAAGTCTTACTTCCCGACGAAGTAAAAATCTGTGAAAGTGAGTTATAGTCCCACTTTTAAAATCTAATATTTTTGGGATGAGAATACATGCAGGTTTTATAAATGATTTACAAAATAGACACAAGTACGTGAAACTACATTCTATGGTTGAATTATCGAAATCGAATATGCCCCTTTTTATTAAGTCTGGTAATCTAAGAATCAGGGAACAGACACCCTAATTGACGCGAATCCTAAAGATAGATCTATTGGGCCTAACAAACCCCATCCAAAGTACCGGATGCTTTAGTACTTCGAAATTTATATCATATCCGAAGGGTGTCCCGGAATGATGGGGATATTCTTATATATGCATCTTGTTAATGTCGGTTACCAGGTGTTCACCATATGAATGATTTTTATCTCTATGTATGGGATGTGTATGGAAATATGAAATCTTGTGGTCTATTGTTACGATTTGATATATATAGGTTAAACCTATAACTCACCAACATTTTTGTTGACGTTTAAAGCATGTTTATTCTCAGGTGAATATTAAGAGCTTCCGCTGTTGCATACTAAAATAAGGACAAGATTTGGAGTCCATGTTTGTATGATATTGTGTAAAAACTGCATTCAAGAAACTGATTTCGATGTAACATATTTGTATTGTAAACCATTATGTAATGGTCGTGTGTAAACAGGATATTTTAGATTATCATTATTTGATAATCTACGTAAAGCTTTTTAAACCTTTATTTATGAAATAAAGGTTATGGTTTATTTTAAAAATGAATGCAGTCTTTGAAAAACGTCTCATATAGAGGTCAAAACCTCGCAACGAAATCAATTAATATGGAACGTTTTTAATCAATAAGAACGGGACATTTCAACTGCTGTGTCTAGCACTTTTAATGTGGGTGATTTGATGCTTTACTTGAAAGATGACAACCTCGAGAACTTGAGGTCAAGTTCCTTTTCATAGGGGGAGGATGATGCGGGTGAGCTGGGCAATGTAACCAGCATTACAACCAGCACAAGCTCAAAAGATGTTACACCCGAGTCAGGTCAAGCAATGGTCGTGTTGCCAGTGTTTTTTGAGCTGGTTTATGAGGGTCATGGGTTACCCTACTTCAATCCTTAAACTGAAGTAGTTAAGTTTTTCATGAATAAAGTTTTTGATAGTTGAAGGTAAGCTAGCAAAGAAGAAGAACCAGTAGTCGGGCCAGCAAATGAGCTTTAGTTCAACTAGCAAAATGTATTTAGTTCAACCAGCAAAGTTTTACTCAGCCGATGAAGCTAGTTCAACCAGCAAGACGAACTTCAGAACAACCAGCAAGATGAACTTTAGCACAACCAGCAAATGACGCTATTTTCTTTCTAAAAGGCCAACTTGCTGATACGATTCAAAGTTTAACTTGTGCTTTCAATAAACCGGTCAGGTCATGTGCTTAACACGTGCGTGGCTGTTCTAGAATGTTAGCTGTCCAAAGAAGATTCTCATCTATCATTGGCTGCTTTTTATCATGGTAGGAGCACTACCAAATGGCAAACTTTTTGAAGATTATGTCATTTATTCTTCTTGGCTAATTTGTAATTGTTTGTCATTTTTGTCTCCTTTTCCTTTTTATGTTTTTGATTTATATAGAAAGTAGCTGTTATGCTTCTCTTATAAATAGAGAGATCTTGTAATTGTAAAACTCAATTGATGAGATCTAACATTTTAGTCAAAGACACAAAACACCAAGCACCACGAACCGTCGGCGGTGTTTGGTGCGTGTGTGGTGCGAATTTGCGAGGGAATATGTCTTTATCGGAATCTAGACAACCTAGAATGGAAACCACGTTCAGAGAGTCTTACTTGTTGGTCCATTTTAGGGTGATCTTGAGAATTTCACCACAATCTGAAATCGAAGGTTATGCGCCGCCAGATGTTACTCCATCTGGCGGCGCATATTAATGATTTAAAAGGCGTGTTTAATGAAGTGACATTAGATTCAAAATTATATGCATTATACATAATTACATTGTGAGTAAAATAATAGGCCTTAAAACTATATATACCACGCTAAGTCATGCATACACAAAAGTAATAATATGATATATATTGAAAACGTTCAAAAAAGAACATTAAAAATAAGTAAAATGTCTTTTTTTGGCATCCAGACGACCTCGAACGGCAAGACACTTTTCGAGAGCCTTAAAGTTAGGGTCGTTTTAGGGTGATCTCGAGAATTTCAGTACAATCTGAAACCAAAGGTTATGCACCGCCAAATGTTAATCCATTTTGCGGCGCATATTAATGATATCAAAAGTGTAGCGACCTGACAAAATCTTCATTGACGGGACCGTCTACTTAGGTCCCGTTACGTGGTCATAAGTCTTTAAAACAACGTTTGACCAAAATATGTCGCATTCATTTCAAATGTAAAGATGTTTCAAAGTTTACAAAAGTAGTTCAACGACTATTTACATTACAACATTTAAAGTACAAATGAAACCTATGCGACACAATTTAAAAGTAAGTCAAAAGACGCTCCATGTATGCATGTATACTCGACATCCAAGCAAGTGTCAAAAAGTAGAGTGCAGAAGCATGTATCACTTAGCATTCAAGGACCTGAGAAAAACATAGAAAATCTGTCAACGAAAACGTTGGTGAAATCATAGGTTTAGTAAGTATATTGTATTGAACCACAAGATTTAGTATAGAAATTGATTATCCAAATCGTTTACATTCCAAAAGATGTTGTTGTATCACGAGCACCCAATTATCATGGCTTAACTGAATAGTACCTCTGAATCATAGTGTTAGAACCTACACTATACCCGAAAATATATTTCATCCGCTGACGGTAGTGAACCGTCCGAATGAGGGTTCATCAAAACCATATGGCCACACAACATAAGTTCTCGCTTACACCCTACAAGTGTAACTAATGATAATTGAATTGAGGCTTTTTGTTCTAACTCGTACGTAGAATGTTTGTTTTCGTACTTGTGTTCACTTTGTAAAACGAAACGTTTATGTTTTCTCATCCCAAGTATAAGTATAAAAGAGTAAAAGTGGGACAATGATCTCACCTTGAGTGCACGAGAATAATTATACTTCACAAAGTTAACGTGTGTAAGAACGAATGCTAGTCTTGACCTAAACAATAGGTTGTATCAATATCGGTAAAGTATAAAGTCGGTCAAAGTGTTCAATTAGTCCTATGGCTCGTTACGACTCGATTATTATAGCATGTGAGTCAAATTGTCAAGTTTCATGCAAGGTATAAGTATAAAAGCATGTTAGAACGATTGCATAAGTGTTTGGTTAAGTTTGACTAAAATTCAAACTTGGTCAAAGTCAAGGTCAACGGGGTCGGGTCAGGTTTCCGACCATTCCACATAAAAACGTAGTCGTATATAAGCATGTTGGCAAAATCTCATGTTAAACGAAGTTGCGGTTAAGCGGGAACGAAACTGTGAAAAACAAAGTGGTTTTTGGTCAGGGGAACCTCGCGATCGCGAGGTCCAGATCATGCGATCGCGAGGTTGTGGTTTTCCATGATGTTTGCTGAATTTTTGACTAGTGCACGAATTTAACTTCAAACAATCACAATTTATGAACCGTAAACAATTAGGACACGTATCTTATATTGTTGGAAAGGTAATTTAACGAGAAATACAACTAAACACATTTCATCAAACAAAAACATCATTTACAATAATTAAATCCTCGTCAAGTGATCATTGAAGGTTCATTTTCAAAGTTTCAAGTTCATAAATTGCATAAGATGATTCGGGAACTTAATACACACATATAATATGCCTTTTCGTAGGTAATTACGCATACAATACTTCTAAACACTTACAAACAACATTGCAAGGCTTTTAATGTATCAAAAATCACATTTAAAGCTACCAAACCCTAACCAAAAATCATAAAATCCTTAATCATGTTAATGAGGCTTTTCCAAGTCAACCTACATACCAAATTGAAGCTAGTGATGCTAGTAACACATTTAATACATGCACTTTTAACATCTAACAATACATGATCAACCAAAACCCAAGATTAAGCAAGTCATCTTTCAAGTTTAAGCTAGTTAGATCAAAATGACAAGACCAAGCATATAAATCACATATTCATGTTAGACTTGAGCCATAGACACTAATTAACACTTTTAAGTTTAAAAGATCAAGAACAAGTAATTTAGTATTTTTAGAAAGTTACCCAAATGAGATGAAGTTGGTATGGATTCGAAGAGGAAGTTGCAAGGATTCCAAATATGTAATTTGTTTGAGTTGATGCTTGCTAGATCTTGAATAGATGATGAATCTTTGTTTGAAGGTTTGAGAGCAAAAAGGTGAAAGTATTAGAATAGGGAGGATGAAATGAATGGAGGAGGATGAAGGTTGACTAGTTGACCTAGTCATGACTTTGCCCACCTGACAACTTTAGTCCCTCAAGTTCAAATACGGGTGCGTGAATTAACCAACCGAATTACCTTAAATACGTAGAGTAAACGAGAGATGTTATAATTAAATAACGGACTTTAAATTATTTAAACAGAAAGTAAACGGAAAAAGGCAGGATGTTACATTACCTACTCGTTAAAAGAAATTTCGTCCCGAAATTTAAGTAGGCGTAGTAGTCGTTGTTTCTTCCTCAAGATCTTGCGTTTCCGAATTCACGAATAAATGAGGGTATTTCCTTTGCATTTGCTCTTGTCGTTCCCAAGTAAACTCAGGTCCCCTTTTGGAATTCCAACGAACTTTAACGATCGGGATTCTACTTTGTTTTAGCGTCTTGACGGAGTTGTCCACAATTTCAACCAGTTCCTCTACGAAATGAAGTTTGTCATCAATAGTAAGCTCTTCGAGAGGGACGACAACATCGGGTTTGGCAAAGGACTTCTTCAAGTTTGACACATGGAAAGTTGGATGAACGGAGCTCAATTGAGTCGGAAGATCCAAACGGTAAGCAACGGGTCCAATACGCTCCAAGATTTCAAAAGGACCAATATATCGTGGATTTAGTTTCCCCCATTTCTCGAAACGAATTACACCTTTCCAAGGTGCGACTTTTAACATTACGCGGTCACCGACTTGGAATTCGATATCGTTGCATGTAATGTTGGCATAGCTCCTTTGACAACTACGGGCTGTCCTGAGCCTGTCTCGGGTTTGAAAAATCTTCTCGGTTGTTTCGTGAATGAGTTCGGGTCCGGTGATTTGCTTGTCACCTACTTCGGCCCGACAAAGAGGAGAACGACATTTGCGGCCATATAACACTTCAAAAGTTATGGCTTTAATACTCGCGTGATAACTATCGTTGTAAGATAACTCGGCTAGTGGCAAATGGTTTTCCCAAGATTTTCCGAAGTCGATAACGCAAGCTCGTAGCATGTCTTCCAAAGTTTGAATTGTGCGTTCGCTTTATCCGTCGGTTTGTGGATTGTATGTGGTACTCATGTCTACACGCGTCCCCAAGGCTTCTTGCAAAGCACTCCAAAATCTAGAAGCGAAACGAGGATCTCGGCCGGATATGATCGATAAGGGTACACCGTGACGGGTTACGATCTCTTTGATGTAAAGTTGTGCAAGTTTGTCGATTTTGTCCGTTTCTTTCATGGCGAGGAAGTAGGTGAATTTGGTGAGACGGTCAATAATAACCCAAATGGTATCATAACCGCCCGCCGTCTTTGGTAGTTTTGTGATGAAGTCCATCTATTCTTTTCCACTTCCATTACGTGATTTTGGGTTGTTGAAGTAACCCGGACGGCCTTTGATGTTTGGCTTTGACTTTGGAACAAGTTAAACACTTGTTAACATAAGTAGCAATGTACCTTTTAATGTTCGGCCACCAATAATGTTCTTTGAGATCGTGGTACATCTTATTGACACCGTGTAACGACCCGACTTCGTTATCTCAAAATACACTAAAAAAATCTGATTCAATACATCTGGACGGCGTCCAGACTTCTAGACAGCGTCTAACAAAGAAGCCTTGGACGGCGTCCAGAAGATCTGGACGGCGTTCAAATGAACTGTAACTTGCTGATCCCCGTGCCCAACTTATGTGAGCGGAAAACCCGCTTCCCGACACCTTTAAATGGAAACCTTTTTACAACATGTCATAATAAGTTAAACTAAGAGATTTCCACAATAAAATCAGGTTTTACAACATCGGGCCCACATCGGCCGTAATACGAGTTTCGTTTAAAAATACAAGTTTCGACCGTACTAGTTTAATTTCCAAACGACACTAGAGCATGGTGTTTGGGGTTAAAATACCCAATTCTCGACCGAACTTTTAAAAAGCTGAACCCCCGAGAGCCACTATTATTCCAAACGAATACCTTTGCCCTTGTCCACGCCGGAGCTTAAAAAGGTAAACAACGAGAGGGTAAGCTAAAGCTTAGTGAATGCAATAATTATACATATACATATATAACCTACTTACTTGCAATCACTTACACAATACCGCATACAAGCTAGCAATTCGACAACTATGCAAACATTATGCATAAACCAATAACCGCAATTCATAATAAGCTAGCGACTTCAAAAGCATATAGTTCACAATTAAATATGCTAATACAAAATTCACACAACCATGGTTAACCAATCGTACAAGGGAACGGTACTCGTTAGAGACCATCGGAGTTCATAACATCCATTAGTGTACATACGACGCGTAATCACTAATCCCCCGGGTGATGTCTTGAACACCGCGACAATTTCACCCCCATGACAATGTGGTGTCTTGAACACCGTGACAATTCCACACGTCAATCAAACTAAATGAGTGGTGTCTTGAACACCGCGACAATTACACTCCCATGACAATGTGTTGTCTTAAACACCGCGACTATTCCACATGTCAATCATATCAACGAGTGGTGTCTTGAACACTGTGACAATTCCACTCGTTACTGATGTTATGCGAGGTGTATACAAAATAGTTATATTTTTACTACGAAATACTATTAAATACGATACAATTTTACACAAGTTTTTTATTTATTTATAGAGTGGATATACATAAACCTTGCTACAACACTTATTGGCAGTGTACCTAATTGTACAGTAGTGTAGTTTTTAGTAAGTCCGGTTCGTTCCACAGGGACCTAGCCAAGTTTAACGCTATATTTTTAAAACTATATTTGTAAAAATACAAAATATATATAAGTAGTATTATTATTATAAAAGGGGGTTTTTACCGTTTAATGACCGGTTTGTCGATTTAAAAACTTTAGTCGCAGTTAAAACCTAATGTAAAATATTAAATATATAAAAGACTTAATTTAAAGCGTAAAGTAAATAACGATAATGAAATTGCGATAAATAAAAGTGCGATAAATAAAATTGCGATAATTAAAGAGTACGATAATTAAAAGTGCAATTAAATAAAATAACAGTAAATAAAAGTGCGATAATTAAAAGTGCAATTAAATATGAAATAAAGGAATTATGCTTATTTAAACTTCCGTAATCATGATGTTTGACGTGTTGATTTTAGTTTATTCCCATGGGTTAATTGTCCTTTGTCCTGGATTATTCAATATGTCCGCCTGGTTTTTGTCCATAACAGTCCATCAGTCATAAATATAAAGTGCGAGTGTTCTCGTCAAATTATCCTTATATTCGAAGTCAAATATTCCAACTAATTGGGGACTTAAACTGTAACAAGGTCTTAATATGTTGTTTAATAATTACACCAGGATATCGACTGCGTGTAACCCAAGATTTTAATACTTTGTTAACAATTACGCCAAGTGTCCTTGTACATAATTCACCCCTGTTTTAATAAGTCCATTAACTATTAATCCATTCCCGTGTCCGGTTAAATGAACGATTATTAGTACTTATAAATATCCCGCCCATCTTGTCCGATTGAGTGTATGTAGTTATTTATAAGTACGTCCAATTGTAAATCTTTATATTAAATTAAAAAACTATCATTTAATTAAACAAATATAAAGCCCATTAATAGCCCATAGTCTAATTTCCACAAGTGTCGTTCTTTTGTCCAAACCCCAATTATGGTACAAAGCCCAATTATCCCGTCTTTAATATTTTAGCCCAACATCACGATTACTTCGGCTTAAATAAGCATAATAATAACTTAGCTACGAGAAATTAATTTAAAAAGGTTGAACATAACTTACAATGATTAATAATAGCGTAGCGTTACACGGACAGAATTTCGACTTACACCCTTACAACATTCGCTAACATACCCTTATTATTATTAAAATTAAAATTAAAATTAAAATTAAAATTAAAATTATAATATATATATATATATATATATATATATATATATATATATATATATATATATATATATATATATATATATATATATATATATATATATATATATATATATATATATATATATATAACGAGTGAAAGATAAGAAGAGAAAAAGATGTGTTAAGTTCGATCACCAAACTGCTTTTTATAGGGATGTGGCCAGATACTGTTCACCATGCGATCGCATGGGATTTAGGCCTCCAGGCCATGCGATCGCATGGCCACTTTTTCCAGCTCGGGTACTCTTGGCTCCTAGCTTGACGACACTTTTAATAAATAATATAATATATAAATAATTTATAAGAATTATTTATATATTATATTATATTTATGTGCATAGTTGACTTGTAATTTTTAGTCCGTTGCATCGAGCGTTGAGAGTTGACTCTAGTCCCGGTTCCGGATTTTTGAACGTCCTTGCGTACAATTTAATATCTTGTACTTTGCATTTTGCGTCTTGTACTCTTGTAATTTTGAGACGTTTCTCATCAATAATTTGAACCACTTTGATTGTACTTTGTACTTTTGAGCTTTTTGGTCATTTGCGTCTTCAAATCGTCGAATCTGTCTTTTGTCTTCACCTTTTATTATTTAAACGAATATCACTTGTAAATAGAACAATTACAACTAAAAGTTTGTCTTTCTTGAGGGATAATGCTATGAAATATATATCCGTTTTTAGCATTATCAGTTACGTAGAATGTGGTGTCTTGAACACCGCGACAATTCCACATCCCACGCTACACAAATAAATACATTGTATACGTATACGCATAATTATTCCACTCACCTTACGCCTTCAGTGAATTGATAAACCAAGCTCGCAACTTCAAGGTAACGCACCTATTACATTATGCACATAAATCAATCATTCATTCAAGTTGGTCAACCAACTTATTCGCCATACAAGTGCCATTTGGCCCATAGTGCAAACGTGACCCACTTACACCATTCATTCTAACACTAGGTCGGGATTTCGTCAAACCCTTACTAACAATTCGATTGTGGTCTTAATACACCTTTAACATAAGGTTATCACACTTTCGCATCCATTAACGCAACTAGGTCATCAAAGACTCATTTGACCTATTTCAAGGTTAACACACTCATTCGGGTCACTATCATACCCATATACACTCATTCACTTTAACCACTAAGTTTGCTAGTGATTTACTAACATTTAAGACCCATAGGCACAATTAAACATTTTAAAACTCTAGGTTAGTCATCTTTGAGTCCTCATGACCCAAACTTACCCAAAAACCCCCAAAACACTAATAATTGGGTTTTATGTTCATTACTAACCCAAACCCTAACCCTTAAATAATTAAAACAAGGAAATCAAGGTTAAGACTTACCGCTACAATCAAAATGTAGCTAGGGACTATATGAACAACTTTAACACTCGAGCTTTAACCCGAAACAAGCTTCTTCCTCCTTAGATTGAGCTTTCTCACTCTAAAAACCTCCTCTCTCTCTTTAAACTTGAAGTGGAAATGAAAGAGTAGTTGAAAATGAAGTAATGAGGCTCACCAAACTGATCTTGGGACCTTTAAATCGTCCTCCATGTGAAATTACCAAAATACCCATTTAAATATCTAAAAACAAAACAGCTGGCCCGCCAGTTCATCTGGACGGCGTCCAGCCCTTCACACTGGAACGGCGTCTCACCATTTTGGACGGCGTCCTAAACAACAAGAACAACAGGATCTTACAACTCTCCCCCACTTGAACCGGATTACGACCTCGCGATCCAAGCCGCATGACAAGCAGGAAGATACACCAAAACAAACTCTTCGGATTCCCACGTAAACTCGGAACCCTTACTACAACGTCATTGGACTTTAAAAGTCCTCACTTCTTTGTTACGCAACATTTTAACTTTTTCATCAAGAATTGCCATTGGTTCCTCAACATACTCTAATTTGTTGTTTAAGGAAATCTCGTCCAACGGTACCCACGCCGTGTCATCCGCAAGACAATTACGGAGATGGGAAACATGAAATGTATTATGGATCCCCGCAAGCTCTTCGGGTAACTCCAAACGATACGCAACTTCACCAACCCGAGCTAAAATTTTAAATGGCCCAATAAACCGAGGAGCTAACTTTTCCCGTTTTCGAAATCGAATGACACCTTTCCATGGCGAAACTTTAAGCATCACCATGTCACCTTCTTGAAACTCAATCGGTCGCCTTCGTTTGTCGGTGTACGCCTTTTGCCTATCTTGAGCCCTTTTCAAATGTGCCTGAATCATATCAATCTTGCTATTCGTCTCTAACACCAAATCGGTACTCCCGATTTCTCTTTGACCCACTTCACCCCAACAAATCGGGGTTCGACACCTACTCCCATAAAGCATCTCGTAAGGTGGCATCCTAATACTAGTATGATAACTATTATTGTACGAGAATTCCACCAAAGGTAAGTACTCATCCCAACTACCACCGAAATTAATAATACACGCCCGTAACATATCCTCCAATGTTTGATTCGTATGTTCGGTTTGACCGTCCGTTTGAGGATGATATGCCGTGCTCAATTTCAATTGTGTAGCCATATCTTCATGAAACTTCTCCCAAATCTGAGATGTGAAACGAGTACCTCGATCCGAAATAATAGATATAGGAACCCCATGCCTTGATATCACTTCCTTGATAAACAACTTAGCCAAAGTCTCCGATGATATCGCTTCCCGAATGGAAAGAAACAAGGCACTTTTTGTCAATCGATCAACTATTACCCAAATCGAGTCAAATTGGGTTCTCGCCGTCTTTGGTAACTTTGTGATGAAATCCATGGTAATGTGCTCCCATTTCCATTTCGGGATTTCTAACGGTTTTAACGTACCATACGGCTTTTGGTGTTCAGCTTTAACTTACAAACACGTGACGCGTTGTTCAACATATTTAACAACATCACGTTTCATGCCCGGCCACCAATACTCTTTCCTCAAATCAAGATACATTTTCGTCGCGCCCGGGTGAATGGAATACTTTGACTTATGTGCTTCATCAAGTAGCACTCGTTGGAAATCTCCCATTCTAGGCACCCACACTCGTTATTGAAAAGACAACAAACCATGCGAACCTAAAGTAATAGACTCTGTTTGTCCCACGATTCATTCTTCATGCTTATTGTTAACAAAAGCTTCAATTTGAGTCTCGCCATGCTTTACAAGAAAATCGTTAGTAATAATCATGCGTAACGATCCTACTCGTATCGCCGAATGTTGAATCTTACGACTTAACGCATCCGCGACCACATTCGCCTTACCTGGATGATAAAGTATTTCACAATCATAGTCTTTCACCACATTCATCCATCTACATTGACGATAATTCAAATCTCGTTGATCAAAAAGATGTTTTAAGCTCTTGTGATCCGAATAAACCGTACACTTGACACCATACAAGTAATGGCGCCAAATTTTCAACGCATGAGCAACCGTCGCCAACTCAAGATCATGAGTCGGATATCTCGTTTCGTGTTCCTTTAATTGTCGAGAGGCATACACGATGACTTTACCTCGTTGTATTAGAACACAACCAATCCCATTTAAAGAAGCATCACAATAAACCGTCATGTCTTCTACACCTTCCGGCAACACTAAAACCGGAGCTTGACATAACTTCTCTTTTAGCAATTGGAAAGCAATTTCTTGCTCGTTTTCCCAATTAAATCTCGCGTTCTTTCTCGTTAACTTTGTCAAAGGGGAAGCGATTTTAGAAAAGTCTTGGATAAACCGACGATAATAACCAGCCAATCCGAGAAAACTTCGGATTTCCTTAGGCGTAGTCGGTCGTACCCAACTCTTCACCGTCTCAATCTTCCCCGGATCTACTTGAATACCGTCCTTGTTCACAATATGGCCAAGGAATTGTACTTCCCTTAGCCAAAATTCACATTTAGAGAATTTTGTATACAACTTCTCCTTCTGCAACATCTTCAACACGCCACACAAATGATGTTCATGTTCCTTCATACTCTTCGAATAGACAAGTATATCGTCAATGAACACAATCACCGACTTGTTCAACATAGGTAGGCACACTCGATTCATAAGATCCATGAATGCCTCCAGTGCATTCTTAAGACCGAAAGGCATAACTACAAACTCATAATGCCCGTAACGCGTTCGAAAAGCCGTTTTCTTAATATCTTCCTCACGGACCCGCATTTGGTGATAGCCGGACCGTAGGTCGATCTTAGAGAAATACGTTGCACCTTGGAGTTGGTCAAACAAATCGTCAATCCAAGGCAATGGATAACGATTCTTTATCTTCACTTTGTTTAACTCCCGATAATCGATGCACATCCGCATACTACCATCCTTCTTCTTCACGAATAAAACCGGAGCGCCTAATGGTGAAGCACTCGGTCGAATAAAACCCTTCTCAAGCAACTCTTGGGTTTGATTTAACAACTCTTGCATCTCCGTTGGTGCTAAACGATAAGGAGTTTTAGCAATAGGAGTAGCCCCCGGAACCAACTCGATGCGAAATTTAACTAGCCTTTCCACCGGAACACCCGGTAATTCATCCGGAAAAACGTCTTCGAATTCACTAACCACCGGAATTTCACGAATGGATGGTGGCCCTTCGCGAGTATCAACTACATGAGCAACAAAAAGCCATGCCACCACTAACAAGAAAGCGACGTGCCCTTGCATAAGTGCATAATGGCACAAGTCTTCTCCGCCTCTCGCCATGAATAATTAACTCTCCCCCACTTGGGGTCTTCACACGAATAGATTTTTCATGGCATGCAATATTGGCTCGATCCAACGACAATATCGAACTCACCCAAGGTCATCGGGATAAGATCAATTTTAAACGTTTCGGAACCAAACCCAATATCACATTCATTACACACATCAACCCCTAGCACCGTCTTACCATCCACTATTTCGACTTCTACCGGATGACTTAACTTAGCTAGCGGTTTATCAAGCTTAGACACAAATCTTGGAGAAACAAACGATAAATTAGCACCGCTATCAAATAGGATTCTTTCCGGATTAGAGTTAACCATGAAAGTACCTGAGACAACTTCGTTTGATTGCTTGGCCTCGTTATGGGTCATCAAATAATTACGTCCCCGAGCCGTACCCACCGCCTTCTCCAACTTTTTAACATGATCGGTGTTCAAATCGGGACACTCCGGCCTTCGGTGCCCTTCTTTACCACAGTTATAACAAGTGAGTTTGGTTGTAGTAGATGGTTTGGTACAATCACGGGCCATATGCCCCCTTCGCCCACAATTGTGACAAGAAAAAGGAAAAACTCCGGAAGCACCTTTCTTCACACTACCAACACTCTCGGTTACACCTTTACTCTTCTTGCTCGAATGACTAGTAGCTTCGAACTTCCTCTTGCCAAAAGTAACGCCACTCTTTCTCAAAGCGAGCGACTCAAAACCTTTGGCCATATCAAATAACTCATCAAAGCTTTTCACCACGTTCACACTAATCTTATCTTGATAGTTGTCGTTCAAGATTCGATAGAAATCTTCCTTCAACATTTTATCATTCCCGATATACTTCGGGAAAAATTGGGTCTTTGACAAGAAAACGGATTTGAGAGTGTTCAAATCCATCGACCCTTGCCTCAAGGTACGCAACTCGTCCTTAAGTCTAGTAAGATCGGCCGAAGTTTGGTACTCATTGAAAAACTCCGCCTTGAACTCCTCCCAAATGAAATCCATGCATTGTTCTTCCCCATAAAGTTAAATTTTCGCGTCCCACCACAACTTGGCATCACCCCGCAACATACTACAACCGTACCTTGTCTTCTTATCGAGAGGACATTCACAAGTACGGAAAGCCCCCTCCATATCGGAGATCCAACGGGCACTCTTAAGAGGGTCTCGTTCACCATCGAAGGTAGGAGGTTGAGAATCCTTGAAATTCTTATAAAAAAAGTCCCGTCTCCCCACATTATCTTCTTGTAGAACAAGCTTAACTTGTTCCTTAACCACATTGACTAGTTGCTCTTCGATCGTATCTAGAAACATCTTCTTAACGTCTTCGAGAAACTCCACTTTTTGACGTTTAAATATGGCCTCGACTTTGGCCGTGAACTCAATATCCTTACTCGTACCTCCTACATTGGTGTCGTGTCCATTTCTCATCTTCATTCTATAAAACAGAAATAGGTTAAACAACGAACGAAAAGACATGACACATATACATATTCACCTCACCGCCCCATCTTGCTCAACAATCGTCGTACATCGCTTGTTCGACACGATTTGAACCCGTAACAATGGTAGCTAATCATTGTTACGCGAGCACGTCGCATTAACTCGCTAGTATAACGTCCATCTCGCTTGATGATTGCAAAAACACAACACAAAATAATTAGCGCATAGTTAGTTCACCTAATCTTAGGCACTAACCATTCCCCGGTCCGACCCGTCTCCTACAAGTCCCGTATAACGCGCATAAACAATTCAAGTCTAAGTCTAGGCACCTATCTCAAGTCGCCTAAATCCCTTAGACCATGCTCTGATACCACTTGTAATGACCCGACTTCGTTATCTCAAAATACACTAAAAAAAATTCCAATTCAATACATATGGATGACGTCCAGACTTCTGGACGGCGTCCAGCAAAGAAGCCTTGGACGGCGTCCAAATGAACTGTAACTTGCTGATCCCAGTGCCCAACTTACGTGAGCAAAAAACCCGCTTCCCGACACCTTTAAATGGAAACCTTTTCACAACATGTCATAATAAGTTAAACTAAGAGATTTCCACAATAAAATCAGGTTTTACAACATCGGGCCTACATCGGCCGTTTTACGAGTTTCGTTCAAAAATACAAGTTTCGACCGTACTAGTTTAATTTCCAAACGTCACTAGAGCATGGTGTTTGGGGTTAAACTACCCAATTCTCGACCGAACTTTTAAAAAGCTAAACCCCCGAGAGCCACTATTATTCCAAACGAATACCTTTGCCCTTGTCCACGCCGGAGCCTAAAAAGGTAAACAACGAGAGGGTAAGCTAAAGCTTAGTGAATGCAATAATTATACATATACATATATAACCTACTTACTTGCAATCACTTACACAATACCACATACAAGCTAGCAATTCGACAACTATGCAAACATTATGCATAAACCAATAACCGCAATTCATAATAAGCTAGCGACTTCAAAAGCATATAGTTCACAATCAAATATGCTAATACAAAATTCACACAACCATGGTTAACCAATCGTACAAGGGAACGGTACTCGATAGAGACCATCGGAGTTCATAACATCCATTAGTGTACATACGACGCGTAATCACTAATCCCCCGGGTGATGTCTTGAACACCGCGACAATTTCACCCCCATGACAATGTGGTGTCTTGAACACCGCGACAATTCCACACGTCAATCAAACTAAATGAGTGGTGTCTTGAACACCGTGACAATTCTACTCCCATGACAATGTGTTGTCTTAAACACCGCGACTATTCCACATGTCAATCAAATCAACGAGTGGTGTCTTGAACACCGCAACAATTCCACTCGTTATGTAGAATGTGGTGTCTTGAACACCGCAACAATTCCACATCCCACGCTACACAAATAAATACATTATATACTGTGACGATTGCTCCAAATCCATTTGGACGAACACGTCATTCATCGATTTCATTGCGAGGTATTTGACCTCTATATGATACGTTTTGTAAACATTGCATTCTTTTGAAAAGGCACACCATAAATGAATATTTAAATCAAAGGTTTTCGGCATCTGATGATTTCTACATATAGACAATCACCATAAATAATAGTTTACAACAGTACTTCCGTTGACAATGCAGTCAAAATAAGATACATGGTGATGATTTGGTGAATGCAACGTTTCCTTGAAAAATATGCCATGTAAGACTCCATGCACATAGCTTGTCTAACATATAAGCAAACAGCGGAAGACTTCTAGGGAACCTGAGAATAAACATGCTAACAAGTGTAAACACAAAGGTTGGTGAGTTCATAGTTTTAATGTATCGTATAATCTGTATATAAAGGTGGATCACAAGATTTCAGTTGTTTCATCCAGAAACGTTTATCAAAATATTCTACAAAATTGAGCACCCTGGTAACTAAACTTAACGTATATATAATTTGTACCCTTTGTATAATCATCTTAATAATACACGTAAACCAACGTGTACGCTTCTCAAATAGCATACGTCCGTTAAAAGGCTAGCGCTCTAGCTCGGACGGGGATATCAAGCCCTATGGATCCATATACTACTACTCGCGCCCACCAGTTCTTATAACTGGCAGTTAACAGTTACCAAAGCTAAGGGATTTTCGGTTCAAACTCAGTGTAGAATTTAGTATGTACTTGTATCCATTGCGTTTAAAATAAAGTGCATGTATTCTCAGCCCAAAAATATATATTGCAAAAGCAATTAAAAAGGGATCAATAAAACTCACCTTAGCAGCATATAAAGTCGTTCACCAAAATGTGATCGAAACTCGGATTACCAAATAACCGTAGATCTCAACATAGAGAACATATGTTGGTCAATAAATGTCTATCAAGCTAAGTCAGGTCATAGTGTATCACAATCCTAATGCTCGAGATCGACATACAAAAGTTATCCAAAGTCGTTTCAAAAAATAAATTTTGACAGTTGTTTAACAAAACGAGACGTACCTTATATAAGGATTCATTTACTCAGTTGGTAATATTCAAAAATCCAATTTATCAATCTCGTAAACAAGTTGTTTAAATCTTAATTGCAGATTCAAAAGCAATTTCAATTAACGTCAATCATAATTCAGTTGATCATATCTTTTAATCCATTCATCGAATTTATTCGATATCTAAATGAAAAGTTATTGATTTTTTGCCAGTTTTCCAAAAACATGTATATCATATACCTTTTACCAGTAATATATGTATTTAATTCGTGATTCATTATAAACTGTTTAACGACGAAATTTAGCATATAAGCATATATAAATATATATACTCGTGCACTAGATATGGATACACAATTAATATATAAAAGATAAGATATGAATGCTCACGCATCAATATTGTGATCCAATATTGCAGGAAAGTACGTAGACGCAACAGAGATGATAAACACTAGGTTTGTCTTGCGAATAATACCCATGAATATTACCCATAACTTCTATAGTTATAACCCATAATTTCCTTAGCTCTATCCCGTTTGAAAACCCATTTTGAAAGTGACACGCTCATGACCTCGTCGTAGTATTTTATGTATAAATAATAATAATACTAATACTACTAATAATGATAAGATTAATAATAATATTAATCTTAATATTAATAATAATAATAATAATAATAATAATAATAATAATAATAATAATAGTAATAATAATAATAATATATAATTTAAATATATACGGAGTAAAATTATTGAAGAAACAACTGAACGAAATCGAGTTTTTATAGTATGTGGCTTGCTACAGTACCTCATGCGATCGCATGAGTTTTCAGTGTTTTTGCCATGCGATCGCATGGCCGCCTTATCCGTTTTTGTTTACTAGTTCGTCGACATCAAATAGTGTTACTGTAGCAAATAGTGTTTACTGTAGCAAATAGTGTTTAATGTAGCAAATAGTGTTTACTGTAGCAAATAGTGTTTTACTGTAGCAATTCACTGTAGAAAAGTCGTTTTCAATGTAGCACTGTAGCAAAATACGATTTTACTGTAGCAAATAGTGTTTTACTGTATGAAAGTCGTTTTTACTTGTACATATATATATATATATATATATATATACATACATATAATTGTTCATGAATCGTCGAGAGTAGTCAAAGGTAATTGTATATATGAAACAGTTCTAAAATTTTGAGATTCAACTTTATAGACTTTGCTTATCGTGTCGAAAACATTAAATCATTTAAAGATAAAGTTTAAATTTGGTCAAAAAATTTCGGGTTGTCACATATACGTACACGCATAATTATTCCACTCACCTTACGCCTTCGGTGAATTGATAAACCAAGCTCGCAACTTCAAGGTAACACACCTATTACATTATGCACATAAATCAATCATTCATTTAAGTTGGTCAACCAACTTATTCGCCATGCAAGTGCCATTTGGCCCATAGTGCAAACGTGACCCACTTGCACCATTCATTCTAACACAAGGTCAGAATTTCATCAAACCCTTACTAATACACCTTTTAACACAAGGTTATCACACTTTCGTACCCATTAACCCAACTAGGTCATCAAAGACTCATTTGACCTATTTCAAGGTTAACGCACTCATTCGGGTCACTATAATACCCATATGCACCCATTCACTATAACCACTAAGTGTGCTAGTGATTTACTAACATTTAAGACCCATAGGCACAATTAAACATTTCAAACCCCTAGGTTAGTCATCTTTGAGTCCTCATGATCCAAACTTACCCAAAAACCCCCAAAACACTAACAACTGGGTTTTATGTTCATTACTAACCCAAACCCTAACCCTTACACAATTAAAACAAGGAAATCAAGGTGAAGACTTACCGCTACAATCAAAACATAGCTAGGGACTAGATGAAAAACTTTAACACTCGAGCTTTAACCCGAAACAAGCTTCTTCCTCCTTAGATTGAGCTTTCTCACTCTAAAAACCTCATCTCTCACTAAACTTGAAGTGGAAATGAAAGAGTAGTTGAAAATGAAGTAATGAGGCTCACCAAACTAATCTTAGGACCTTTAAGTCGTCCCCCATGTGAAATTACCAAAATACCCATTTAAATATCTAAAAACAAAACATCTGGCCCGCCAGTTCATCTAGACGGCGTCCAAGATTACTGGACGGCGTCCCACCATTTTGGACGGCGTCCTAAACAACTAGGAAAACAGGATCTTACACACCGGGGGGAATCGAATACCTTGACTTATGGGCTTCGTCTAAGATAAGGCCTCGTAAATTCCCATAACTAGGTACCCAAATCCTTCTGGCGCAATATCGGAGTCCAGTCTCCTTAACTTCGAATCGAGAGGCGATGACATTTAAGCGTTCGAGAGAGATGTTTTCATCCTTGAGGGCTTCGTCTTGGGCTACCCGAATTTGACTACTGAGGTTGGTGTGAATGGTGATGTTTAAGGCTCAGAAACGGAGGGGCACCAGTCTTTCTTTTCAACTTAAGGCATCGACCACTACATTTGCCTTTTCGGGATGGTAACGAAGCTCACAATTGTAATCGTTCAAAGTTTCAATCCACCATCGTTGTCTCATGTTTAGTTATTTTTTATCGAAGATGTGTTGGAGGCTTTTATGATCGGTGAAGATAGTACTTTTGGTTCCATAAAGATAATGTCTCCACATTTTGAGTGCAAAGACAACGGCTCCGAGTTCGAGATCATGCGTTGTGTAGTTCCGTTCATGAATTTTTAGTTGTCGAGAGGCATAAGCAATGACTTTCTTTCATTGCATCAATACACACCCAAAACTATGTTTCGAGGCATCGCAATATACAATAAAATCATCATTGCCTTCGGGAAGAGACAAGATAGGAGTGGTGGTTAGCTTTTTCTTCAAGATTTGGAACGCAGACTCTTGTTCGGTTGCCCAAATGAATTTTATTCCCTTGTGAGTTAACGCGGTTAGAAGACGAGCAACCAATGAGAAATCTTTGATGAATCTACGATAATATCCGGCGAGACCCAAGAATTGACGGATGTGAGTAGGAGTAGTAGGGGTTTACCATTTGCTAATGGCTTCGATTTTAGCGGGATCGACTTTAATACCTTGGTCGTTTACAATGTGACTGAGAAACTGAACTTCCTTCAATCAAAATTCACACTTGGAGAATTTGGCATAGAGTCGTTCTTGTCTCAAAAGTTCAAGCACGAGCCGGAGGTGTTGTTCGTGCTCTTCTTCGCTTTTAGAATAGACCAAAATATCATCGATGAAAACAATTACGAATTTGTCGAGGTATGGTTTGCACACGCGGTTCATAAGATCCATGAACACCGCCGGTGCGTTAGTTAGACCAAATGGCATCACAAGAAATTCGTAACTACCATAACGAGTCCGGAAAGCGGTTTTGGAGACATCTTTCCCCTTAACCCTTAGTTGATGATAACCCGAGCGGAGATCGATTTTTGAATATACACAAGACCCTTGTAGTTGATCAAAGAGGTCATCGATGCGAGGAAGAGGATATCATTTCTTAACCATCAATTTATTTAGTTTACGATAATCGATGCACATTCATAGGAATCCATCTTTCTTTTTAACGAACAAAATCGGAGCTCCCCATGACGAATGGCTAGGTTGGATAAAACCACGGTCATGTAGTTCTTGAATTTAACTTTGCAATTCTTGCATTTCGGATGGAGCAAGTCTATACGGTGCACGTGCTACAGGTGCAGCTCTCGGGATAAGATCGATTTGGAATTCAACCGGTCGGTGGGGTGGAAGACCCGGCAATTCGTCGGGAAATACATCGAAAAAGTCACTAATAATTGGTACATCATCGATATGCTTTTCATCGGTCTCGACTTTCTTAACGTGAGCTAGGATCGCAAAACAACCCTTACGAAGTAGTTTTCTAACTTTAAGGCACGAAACGAGGTTGAGTCCGGTGCAACTCTTGTCGCCATAGACAATCAAGGGTTCATCATTCTCGATAGGAATTCGAATTGCGTTAAGATCGCAAAGAATGTGAGATTTCATTTTGACCAACCAATTCATACCGATTATTACATCGAAACTCCCTAGTTCCATGGGTATCAAGTCAATTTCAAACTCATTACCCAATATGTTTAACGTACACCCCCGGTAATATGTGCCGTCACTTAATAGTTTCCCGTCGGTCACTTCAATGGAATAAGTAGTATCTAGGGGAAGTGGTGGAGTGCAAAGAGTATGAGCCAAAGTCTTGGATACAAAACATTTATCGGCACCCGAATCGAATAGACAAGAAACATAAGAGTTGTTGAGAAGAAACGTACCCGTGACTAGTTCATTGTCATCTCGGGCTTCTTCAGTGTTAATGTTGAAAGCTCGGCCGTGTGCATTGAGGTTGGTCTTCTTCTTTGGGCACGCATTCCTATAATGACCAGGTTGGCCACATTCGTAGAAAATGCCCGTTTTGGTGCATTGGGCCCCTTTTGAGCGACGGGAGCGGTATTTCTACTATCGTGGGCCACATGGCCACTTCTTTGACACTTGACGCAAAATGAATTGCCACACTCACCAAGATGATGTTTATAGCACTTGTTACAATAAGGTAGGTTTCCAGCATAACTCTTCTTGCCGTCGGAGGTGAAAGGCTTCTTGGTGAAGTTGTTGTTGTTGTAGTTGCTTGATTGAGTGGCTTCCCATTTTCTTTTGTTGCCACCCGATTTATCCTCGGCCTTAGGTGCCGGCACTTCAACTTAGTCCACCGTTTCTATTAATTGGTGGGCCATCTTTAAAGCTTCTTGTAGGTTAGTGGGTTTGGATGACATTACCCCGTGTTTGATGCTCTTAGGAAGGCCATCCATGTAAAGTTCAACTCTTAAGGACTCGGGAGTCACAAGAACCGGACACATTAAGGCTAGCTCGGTAAACCGTTAATTATAAGCTTTGAGGTCATTTCAAACCGCTTTTAAAGTTCTTAGCTCGTGTTCGAGCTTGCTGGTTGATGTCGTAGGGGGTGTATACAAAATAGTATTATTTTTAGTGCGAAATACTATTAAATATGCTACAATTTTACACAAGTTATTTATTTATTTATCGAGTGGATATACTTAAACCTTGCTACAACACTTATAGGCAGTGTACCTAATCGTATTATAGTATAGTTTTTAGTAAGTCCGGTTCGTTCCACAGGGAGCTCGTGAAGTATAACACTATATTTTTTTTACACACAATAATTGTAAAAATACAAATATATATATATATATAAGTAATATTATTATTATAAAGGGGGGTTTTTACCGTTTAATGACCGGTTTGTCAATTTTAAAACTTTAGTCGCAGTTAAAACCAAATGTAAAATATTAAAAATAAATACAAGACTTAAATTAAAGCGTAAAGTAAATAACGATAATGAAATTGCTAATAATAAAAGTGCGATAAAATAAACTTGCGATAATTAAAGAGTACGATAATTAAAAGTGCAATTAAATAAAATAACAATAAAAATGCGATAATTAGAAGTGCAATTAAATATAAAATAAAAGAAATTAAATATGAAATAAAAGAATTATGCTTATTTAAACTTCCGTAATCATGATGTTTGACGTGTTGATTTTAGTTTTATGCCCATGGGTTAATTGTCCTTTGTCCTGGATTATTTAATATGTCCGTCTGGTTTTTGTCCATAACAGTCCATCAGTCATAAATATAAAGTGCGAGTGTCTTCGTCAAATTATCCTTATACCCGAAGTTAAATATTCCAACTAATTGGGGACTTAAACTGTAACAAGATTTTAATATTTTGTTTAATAATTACACCAGGATGTCGACTGAGTGTAACCCAAGGTTTTAATATTTTGTTATCAATTATACCAAGTGTCCTTGTACATAATTTCACCCCTGTTTTAATTATTCTAGTGGCAATTAATCCATTCCCGTGTCCAGTTAAATGAACGATTATTCGTACATATAAATACCCCGCCCATCGTGTCCGATTGAGTGTATATGGTAATTTATAGGGACGCCCAATTGTAAATCTTTATATTAACATTAACAAACTATCATTTAGTTAAACAAATATAAAGCCCATTAATAGCCCATAGTCTAATTTCCACAAGTGTCGTTCTTTTGTCCAAACCCCAATTATGGTACAAAGCCCAATTACCCAATTTTAGTAATTAGCCCAACATCATGATTACTTCGTTTTAAATAAGCATAATAATAACTTAGCTACGAGACATTAATGTAAAAAGGTTGAACATAACTTACAATGATTAAAAATAGCGTAGCGTTACACGGACAGAATTTCGACTTACACAATCAAAATATTCTCTATCATAATCTTATTATTATTATAATTTAAAATTAAAATTAAAATTATTATTATAATATTTATATTTATATTACGATAGAGAGTATAGATAGATTTAGGATTGAAAAGAAAAAGTGTCTCCTATATCGATAATACACTGCCTTTTATAGGCGAATTCTGAAATTGAATTTTCATTTACGACCCCTGAACTATGCTCAATTAACAACTTTTTATTATTTAATATTATTCTTATTATGAATTATTTAAATATTATATTTTATTCTTGTGCATAGTTGACTCGTAATTTTTACACCGTTGCGTCGAGCGTTGAGAGTTGACTCATGTCCTGGTTCCGGATTTTCGAACGTCCTTTCGTGCAATTTTATATCGTGTACTCTGCGTTTTGTAACTTGTACTCTTGTCATTTTTAGACGTTCTTCATCAATAATTTGAACCTTTTTAATTGAATCTTGTACTTTTTAGCTTTTTGGACCTTTCTGTCTTCAATTCGTCATTTTCGCCTTTTGTCTTCGCACTTATTTAATATAAACGAATATTACTTGAAAATGGAACAATTGCAACTAGAATCTTGTCTTTCTTGAGGGATAATGCAATGAAATATGTGTTCATTTTTAGCCTTATCAATATTCCCACACTTAAGCATTGCTTGTCCTCAAGCAATATAGTCTTGAAAAACACTTGAATCACTTCTTTATTCTTCACACTTTGTACATCAGTGACTTCAATACGGCGGTATAAACAATGGTAGTAACGATGTGGTTAAAGGTGGGTGTGTCTTTTATAGTTGCCTCGGGTTTAGGTCAACGACACTGGCAATCACATAGCCGATTTACTTTCGGTTTCCAAAGCAAAGTGCACATTTGAAAGGCGGTTTACAGTCCCACATGACTATAAAAATTTAGATCCTTTAAGGAAATTGGATCTTTATGAAAACATTTGATCTTTTGAAAATTCAAGCTAGATTTTACCCTAGACAAGTTTTCTGATTTGATCCATCATTGGTGTTGCAAAATATATTTGTGGATCAATATTTTGACTAAAACTTTTAGGTTCGTGTAATCCACTGCTATCCCGGTATCGGAAAGCACACATCCAGTTTACTTGTTCCGTATATTACCTTTCGGTAAACTACCGTCCGGTTGTAAAGGAAAGCGATGAACAAGAAACTGTTAAGGCAATGTCCCGTGACATGCAGATGATTATGGTCTTTTAATGTGTCGGATGCTAGAACTATCCTTGGTAGGAGCGATAGTAAAGATCATCCTATGATTTTTCGGTCTGGCACAAAGTCCTGTCTCCGACCATGCTATGCAACCACCGTTCTTACGGTTGACACCCGATTTGGTTCAGGTGACCTAATGAATTCCCGGTGAATTCCTAGGATTTTACGTTCAATGGTAATGAACGCATTGAAAATAGGGTTTTCAGAAAACAAATCGGTTTGTAATTTTGATCAAAATATTTTCTCGTTCAAGCTCGAGTTTAGATATCATTGAATTCCATGAGTTTGAATTCTCAATCTTTAAGGTCAATCTCTAGGATTGAATAATATCAGTCTTAAAAGCTGATTTTTAATCTTTAAGGAGATTATCCTTTCTGGGGATCTGATTCATTAGTCTTATCAAGCTAATTTGCACGGTGCCTCCCCATTGTACGAGATAAATCCTTCTCATGGTTAGGATAAATCTGACCACATGGCGACCCTGTTTGATGCTGAGGTCCGTGGATTTCCAGCCGATTTTAGTGATGACTTTTCTAGATTTTTCGTCAACCTACAGCTGGTCTGGACGACAACTTCATGACCTAAATCAAGAAGCGCGTGTCTTTTTCGGAAGACTTTACTTCCTTTTAAATGATGGAATTGATTCATCGTGTAGATCCATCTCTTCTTTTCTTTCATCGGATAAAACAGTTGATTATCGTTCCAAAACAAAAGTATTTTCAAAATTTTGTACAAAAATATGTGATATATGTTTTGAATAGTTTGGTAAAGTTTTCCCACACTTGGCTTTTATTTATGTTTTTCTTTGCCTTTTTCTCCTCTATTCCATTCTTAAATGAATTCTAACATTTTAGTTGTTTCTCAATTTATGTCCTTTCCGAGGTAACGATAATTTCGGCTCAATGACCTAGTTTTCATCGTTCATAAATATGTATAAACATGATTTTGAATTCATTTTGTTGAAAATTTTGAAAAATTTACTAGAAGTGGTTAGTCAGTATATAAGACTAGGGCTGTTCCTTGTTATCGGAGAGCACTAGATTCTAATACAACTACTGTGTTACTAGTATTTTTAATGGTAACCAAGTGTTTAAATAAAAATTTTAAAATCCGAAAGAATTTAACCCCTTCCCACACTTAAGATCTTGCAATGCCCTCATTTGCAAGAAATCAGTAACAATTTAAATTATTGAGGGTGATAAGCGTAGAAAAGTGATTAAATTTTACCAAAGTTTCAAACATATTGTTGTTTGTTTGTTGAATGATAAATGGTGCACATCATTTGTTTATTCCGTCTTGTTTGTTATTTCACACATATTTTGCATCTTGTCGTCAAAATTACTTGCTTTTGCTGAACTTAATGCCAGTCTTTGAAAACGCGTTGTTTTACCCTGTCTTGTAAGATAAACTACAAACAAATATATACATACTATATTTTTTTTTATTTATAAAACCTTTAACTTATAAAACAAATATTAATTAATTTTAAAAATTTGTTTCTTTTAAGAATGAGGGCGTTTCGGAATGATGCCCTAGTCCGTCCCTCGACAAAATTTTAAAATTTTTCATTTTCAAGCAATTGTTTTTAAAAGCTTAGATTTTTGGATTTTTTAATTTTTTTGGCATACTTTAAATCAATAAGATTAAAAATAATGATAATAAAAGTTCTCGTCCCTCCCTCGGGTAAAGCAATTTCGGTTTAATGACCTAGTCTTCAACTTACGACGAATTTTAAAAATCATATTTTTAACTTAATGAGATAAAGTAAATTTTTGTTTTTTTTTCACACAATTTAAATATAAAATTCAAAATTAATATTAAAAATTCACACCAAACTTAAAATTTGAAATGCATAAAATTAAAAAATTCATATTTTAAAAATTAAAAATTCACACCAAACTTAATTTTAAAAATTCACATTATAAATTCACACCAAACTTATATTAATTTTTCAAATATTTACAATTTTAAATATATTGTTTTTACAAAGTTTACAATATTAATTTAAGATTTATATATTAATTTTAAAAATATGGTAAAAATAAAATTAAAAATCTTTTTAGCTTTTTATCCCACTTTAATCAATCAAATATTATCAAAAATATGCGCCCCTCTTTTCGGTAAAGTAATTTCGGTTCCAAGACCTAATTTAACTCATGACGAATTTTTGAAATATTTTGGGTTGATTGATTAAAGATATTTATACCTTAAGAATAAACGTTAAATTTCGCAGTGATGTAATAAATTTTTGAATGATATCAATAATTTCGGTCGCCAAACCTAATTTTATTTAATACCAATTTAATACTTTATAGCGAATAAATTAGCGTTTATTATCAAAAGGTTAAAAATAAAAATAAATAAAAAATAAAAACTGTACAGACTTACCTGTGAGATAGTATTCTTAGTTATATGATCTATCCCATTCATAAGATAGTCGGTTTAATTGGTTTTCCATAGCTACATAGGCGTAAACTCGAGCATTCAGTGTCTTTTCTTCTAAACATATGAACGGTCCGTCTCTACATAAAGTAACAAATTCGGTATTTGAATAGGTTTGATTATTTGAACATTTACCTCCATGTGACCATTTTCCGCATTTGTGACATCGTTCTAGGTGTCGTGCTCTTCTTTTCGCTGCGGATTTTGATTTTCCGTTACCAAATTGTAACTTATTATCTTCACATCTGGATTCTTTTCTAACTCCGTCCATTCTTTCTCTGATTACTGATACTAATTCACTCGGGAGTATGTCATTATTACGTTTAGTGATCAAAGCGTGTAGCAGTAGACCATGGTTTAGTTCACAGGCAGTCTTCATTTCCTAAAAAAAATAAAAATTCAGAATGGGGGGAGAAGACTAGTTCTTTAGGGTCTGCTAGGGAAAGACCATTCGGGTTCCATTTTCGAGAACTACATGAAAACAGACAATCTAACTCTAACATAAATACATATTATCCTTTAAAGACTTGATTCTCCCCACACTTAGTTAGCTGTGGTATCGAAATTGTGATTAACTTCATTGTCGAATTCCATCGGACTATCTATGTAGTGTTTAACTCTGTGACCATTAACTTTAAATTCAATCCCATTTGAATTTATTAATTCTATCGTTCCGTATGGGAAAACTCTTTTGACTATGAATGGTCCAGACCATCTTGATTTCAATTTTTCAGGAAATAGCTTGAATCGTGAATTGAAAAGAAGAACTCTGTCTCCTTCTTTAAATTCTTTTGAACTTCTGATTCTTTTATCATGCCATTTCTTCGTTCTTTCCTTATAGATTAACGAATTTTCGTATGCTTTGATAATGCTAAAAACGAACATATATTTCATAGCATTATTCCTCAAGAAAGACGAGCTTTTAGTTGCAATTGTTCTATTTACAAGTGATATTCGTTTAAATAATAAAAGGTGAAGACAAAAGACAGATTCGACGATTTGAAGACGCAAACGACCAAAAAGCTCAAAAGAACAAAAGACAATCAAAGAGGTTCCAATTATTGATAAGAAACGTCTCGAAATTACAAAAGTACAAGATTCAAAACGCAAAGTACAAGATATTAAATTGTACGCGAGGACGTTCGAAAATCCGGAACCGGGACCAGAGTCAACTCTTAACGCTCGACGCAACGGACTAAAAATTACAAGTTAACTATGTATATAAATATAATATAATATATAATTAATTATATTAATTATATATATATTATATTTATATATAAAAAACCGTCGGCAGAGAAACTCCAAGGGTGTGAGCTGTAAATACATTCTCCGCGACTCGCGGAGTTTGAAGGGGATTTTGCCGCGAGTCGCGGAGCCCCAAATTTCAACTCTGGCTATAAAGCAAACCGAATTCTGATCAAAATTTCATATTCTATTTTCTCTCTTCTCTATCTATACGATATATATATATATATAATTTATATTTTAATTTTAATTTTAATTATAATTCTAATAATAAGGGTATGTTAGCGAATGTTGTAAGGGTGTAAGTCGAAATTCTGTCCGTGTAACGCTACGCTATTTTTAATCATTGTAAGTTATGTTCAACCTTTTTACATTAATGTCTCGTAGCTAAGTTATTATTATGCTTATTTAAAACGAAGTAATCATGATGTTGGGCTAATTACTAAAATTGGGTAATTGGGCTTTGTACCATAATTGGGGTTTGGACAAAAGAACGACACTTGTGGAAATTAGACTATGGGCTATTAATGGGCTTTATATTTGTTTAACTAAATGAAAGTTTGTTAATGTTAATATAAAGATTTACAATTGGGCGTCCCTATAAATTACCATATACACTCGATCGGACACGATGGGCGGGGTATTTATATGTACGAATAATCGTTCATTTAACCGGACACGGGAATGGATTAATAGCCACTAGAATAATTAAAACAGGGGTGAAATTACATTCAAGGGTAATTGGTGTAATTGTTAACAAAGTAGTAAAACCTTGGTTTACACGCAGTCGATAACCTGGTGTATTCATTAAACAAAGTATTAAAACCTTGTTACAATTCGAATCCCCAATTAGTTGGAATATTTAACTTCGGGTATAAGAATAATTTGATGAGGACACTCGCACTTTATATTTATGACTGATGGACTGTTATGGACAAAAACCAGACGGACATATTAAATAATCCAGGACAAAGGACAATTAACCCATGGGCATAAAACTAAAATCAACACGTCAAACATCATGATTACGGAAGTTTAAATAAGCATAATTCTTTTATTTCATATTTAATTTCCTTTATTTTATATTTAATTGCACTTCTAATAATCGCACTTTTAATTATCGTACTTTTTAATTATCGCAATTTTATTTTATCGCACTTTTATTATTCGCAATTTCATTATCGTTATTTACTTTACGCTTTAATTTAAGTCTTGTATTTATTTAATATTTTACATTAGGTTTTAACTGCGACTAAAGTCTTAAAATCGACAAACCGGTCATTAAACGGTAAAAACCCCCCTTTATAATAATAATATTACTTATATATATGTTTGTATTTTTATAAAAGTAAACTAATATAGCGTTGAGCTTTGTTTAAAGATTTCCCTGTGGAACGAACCGGACTTACTAAAAACTACACTACTGTACGATTAGGTACACTGCCTATAAGTGTTGTAGCAAGGTTTAAGTATATCCATTCTATAAATAAATAAATATCTTGTGTAAAATTGTATCGTATTTAATAGTATTTCCTGCTAAAATTAATAACTATTTTATATACACCTCGCATAACATCATGCTTCATGTCTTAATTCTTTTAATTCGTTTAGTTGACTTAATCGTAGACGTCCAGCTTCATGTAAATCAAGATTACATGTTTTCAAAGCCCAAAATGCTTTGTGTTCAATTTCTACTGGAAGATGACATGCTTTTCCATAAACAAGTCTAAAAGGTGTGATTCCAATTAGAGTTTTGTAGGCTGTTCTAAAAGCCCAGAGTGCATCCTCCAATTTAATGGACCATTCCTTTGGATTTGATCCTACAGTTTTCTCTAGAATACGTTTTAAAGCTCGGTTGGTATTTTCAACTTGTCCACTTGTTTGTGGATGATATGCGGTGGAGATTTTATGAGTTACTCCATATCTTTTAAGAACTTTCTCAAGTTGATTATTACAGAAATGAGTACCCCGATCACTTATTAAAGCTTTCGGTGTTCCAAACCTTGCAAAAAGACGTTTTAAAAAGTTGACTACAACTCGTGCATCGTTAGTTGGGAGAGCTTGTGCTTCCGCCCATTTAGATACATAATCAATGGCTACGAGTATATATAGATTATTATGAGATTTTGGAAATGGACCCATAAAGTCAATACTCCAAATGTCAAATACTTCACATACTTGGATGACATTTTGTGGCATTTCATCACGTTGACTTATTTTTCCGGCCCTTTGACATGCATCACAAGATTTGCAAAGAAGGTGTGCGTCTTTGTAAATTGTAGGCCAATAGAATCCAGCATCATAAACTTTTCTTGCTGTTAGTTGAGGCCCATAATGCCCTCCTGTTGGTCCTGTGTGACAATGGTTTAATATTTTACTAGCTTCATCTCCAAATACACATCGGCGTATTATTCCATCGGGACAACTTTTAAACAGATGTGGATCTTCCCAAAAATAGTGTTTTATATCACTGAAGAATTTCTTTCGTCTTTGGTACGATAATCCTTTTTCAAGGAATCCACATACTAAATAATTTGCATAGTCTGCAAACCATGGGATTTCTTTATAATCTATCTTCAATAGATATTCATCAGGAAAGTTGTCTTTTATGGCTGATTCATTTAGAACTTCTAAATCGGGATTTTCAAGACGAGAAAGATGATCGGCGGTGAGATTTTCTGCTCCTCTTTTATCTCGGATTTCAATATCAAACTCTTGTAAGAGTAAGATCCAACGGATTAATCTTGGTTTAGCATCTTGTTTTGAAAATAGGTATCTAAGAGCAGAATGGTCGGTATAGACCACCGTTTTTGCTAGAACGAGATATGATCGAAATTTGTCAAAAGCAAAGACAATAGCAAGGAGTTCTTTTTCAGTAGTTGTATAGTTTGTTTGTGCTCCTTGTAACGTCTTACTAGCATAATATATAGGTTGAAATCGTTTTTCAATCCTTTGTCCTAAAACGGCTCCCATTGCAAAATCACTTGCATCGCACATTAGTTCAAATGGTAGATTCCAATTTGGTGTTATCATGATCGGTGCATTAGTGAGTTTCTCTTTAAGAATATTAAAAGATTTGATACACTCATCTGAAAAGATGAATGGCGCATCCTTTTCTAGGAGTTTATTCATAGGAGTGGCAATTTTAGAAAAATCTTTTATGAAACGTCGGTAAAAACCGGCATGCCCTAGAAAACTCCTAACTCCTCTAACATTGGTGGGATGTGGAAGTTTAGCAATTACATCTACTTTAGCTCTATCCACTTCAATTCCTTCTTTTGAAATTTTATGTCCAAGAACGATGCCTTCTTTAACCATGAAATGGCATTTCTCCCAATTAAGTACTAGATTTGATTTTTCGCATCTAATTAGCATTCGTTCCAGATTAACTAGACATGATTTAAATGTATCACCGAAGACTGAAAAGTCATCCATGAATACTTCCATGCATTCTTCTATCATGTCGTGAAAAATCGCCATCATACACCTTTGAAAGGTTGCAGGGGCGTTGCAAAGTCCAAATGGCATGCGTTTGTAAGCAAAAGTACCATAAGGGCACGTGAATGTGGTTTTCTCTTGGTCCTCGGGTGCTATTGGAATTTGAAAATATCCGGAAAATCCATCTAGAAAACAATAGTAACTATTTCCGGCTAATCTTTCCAACATTTGATCTATGAAAGGTAAGGGAAAGTTATCTTTTCTGGTGGCGTCATTTAATTTTCTATAATCAATACATACACGCCATCCTATTACAGTCCTAGTAGGAATAAGCTCATTTTTCTCATTTGTAATGACAGTCATGCCACCCTTCTTAGGTACGCATTGAA
The DNA here is from genome assembly GCF_046630445.1 of Rutidosis leptorrhynchoides. NCBI lineage: Eukaryota > Viridiplantae > Streptophyta > Magnoliopsida > Asterales > Asteraceae > Rutidosis > Rutidosis leptorrhynchoides. Next base: position 357,533,830 of record NC_092341.1, on the reverse strand, counting down.
CTGGGCTTACCCATGGACTATCAGAAATTGGATAAATTAAACCTGCATCTAACAGTTTAATAATTTCCTTCTTAACAACATCTTGCATATTAGGATTTAGTCTTCGTTGGCGTTGCACATACGTTTTATGACCTTCTTCCATAAGGATTTTATGAGTGCAATACGAAGGACTTATGCCTTTAATATCATGAATCTTCCATGCAATAGCTGGTTTATGAGCTTTTAGTACAGAAATGAGTTGTGATTTTTCATTTTCAGTAAGAGAAGACGATATTATTACAGGTAATTCAGATTCACCATGTAAATAAGCGTATTCCAAATGGTTTGGAAGTGGCTTTAACTCTAATTTCGGAGGTTCTTCTATCGATGATTTATATCGATATCTGTCTTCTTCTTTTAGCATTTGAATTTCTTCTGTTGTTGGTTCATATCCATTAGCTATAAGTGTAGCTAACATTTCAGCTTCATCAATTGGTTCATTACCTTCTCCTAAAGAACATTCTCCTGTTCCTTGTAATTCTGGAAATTCTTCTAATAATTCTGCATGTGCATCTATAGTTTGAATATAATAACATGTATCATCTGCAGATTGTGGTTGTTGCATTGCTCTATCAACTGAAAAGGTAACACTCTCATCCTCTATACTTAGGGTCAGTTTCTTACCGAACACGTCTATCATTGCTTTAGCCGTGTTTAAGAATGGTCTTCCTAATATGAGAGGAACTTGAGAATCTTCTTCCATGTCCAGAACAACAAAATCTACTGGAAATACTAAAGTACCAACTTTAACTAGCATGTTCTCCATTATCCCTCTAGGATATTTTATTGATCTATCGGCTAGTTGTATGCTTATTCTGGTTGGTTTCAATTCTCCAAGGTCTAGTTTAGCGTATAGTGAATACGGCATTAGATTTATACTAGCACCTAAGTCTGCCAATGCTTCTATTGAACTAAGACTACCCAGAAAACATGGAATTGTGAAACTTCCTGGATCAGATAGTTTTACTGGTATCTTATTCAACAGTACTGCTGAACAATTAGCATTCATAGTAACAGCCGAGAGTTCTTCCATTTTCTTTCTATTTATAATAGATCTTTCAAGAATTTAGCATACCTTGGCATTCCTGAAATCACATCAATGAAAGGAAGATTTACATTTATCTGTTTAAACATATCCAAAAATTTGGATTGCTCGGCTTCAAGTCTTTCTTTTCTCATTTTACTCGGGTAAGGAAGTGGTGGTTGGTATGGTTTAACATAAGGTTTAGCCTTAACTGTGTTATCTTCATTAACCTTTTCAACTACCGGTTCTTTTTCCTTTTCTTGTTCAGGTTGTGGTTCTTGTGGAGTAGGAATGGTTTCATCAGAAGTTACAGGTATTTCCGGTGGTTTAAGTGTTGTACCACTTCTTGTGGTAATGGCTTTAGCTGTTTCATTCCGGGGGTTAGCATTTGTATCGCTTGGTAAACTTCCCGGTTTTCTTTCACCTATTAACCTTGCTAGGTTACTTACTTCTTGTTCCAGATTTTGAATAGAAGCTTGTTGATTTCTAAATGCTTGAGCATTTTGTTCATTGGTTTGTTTCTGAGAGGTGAAAAACTGCGTTTGAGTTTCAACTAGCTTCGTCATCATATCTTCTAAATTCGGCTTTTTATCATCGGTTTGTTGTGGTGGTTTGTTTTGAAAATTTGGTCTTTGCTGATTGTAATTATTATTGGATACTTGTTGATTGCTAGGACCTTGTTGGTTGTTGTATGGAATATTTCGGTTATAATTCTAGTTTTGATTGTAAATCGGTCTTGGCGGTTGATAATTATTCTGATAATTATTTCCAGGCCTTTGGTTTATGTATGAAATATTCTCTCTTTGTTCCATTGTTAATTCAATACTGAGACAATCTTTTGTCAAATGTGGTCCTCCACACTGCTCACAACTAATTCGTATTGAGTGAATATCTTTAGTCATCTTTTCCATTTGTCTCTCCACAGCATCTATCTTTGCAGAAATGGAATCTAAGTCATGGCTAGAATCGGCTCTAGCTGCTTTAGATGATCTAATGATATCTTTCTCTTGGTGCCACTCATGTGAGTGGGAAGCAGTGTTATCAATAATTTTGTAAGCATCAGTTTCGGTTTTCTTCATAATAGAACCACCAGCTGCTATATCTATGTATTTCCTTGTAGTGATGTCGCATCCTTGGTAGAATATTTGTACTATTTGACAGGTGTCTAAACCATGTTGCGGACATCCTCTTAATAACTTTCCATATCTTGTCCACGCCTCATATAGAGTTTCATTTGGTTTCTGTGTAAACGTAACAATTTCTGCTTGAAGTCTTACGGCTTTAGATGCAGGAAAGAATTGTTTAAGAAATTTGTCAACTAAAACATCTCATGTATCGATCGCCCCTTCAGGTAACGATTCCAACCAATCTTTGGCTTCTCCCTTTAAAGTCCAGGGAAATAACATGAGATATATCTGTTCATCCTCCACTTTTCGGATTTTAAATAGTGTGCAGATCCTATTAAAGGTACGTAGATGTTCATTTGGATCTTCCTTCGGCGCACCACTAAATTGGCATTGATTAGTCACCATGTGTAGAATTTGTCCTTTGATTTCATAATCTGGCGCATTAATGTCTGGATGAGTAATTGCGTGACCTTGGCCAGTGCGTTTAGCTCTCATTCGGTCTTCCATACTTAAAGGTTCCAGATTCTCCATAATTGAATTTGTTGAATCGGTATCACTAGATGATTCTGATTTAATGGTTCGTTCCTCAACAATCTCTGTTTGAATGATTGGTGGCTCCGGAGGAAAGTTTAATGGTTCAGGATCTACGAACTGTTCCTGAATATTTTCCGGATTCTCAATTGTGAGGTCGGGTTCAAAAAAATGGATTATCGGAAATTTGAACTGAAGTACTTGGTCTACTGGATGACGATTCTAAAGAAAAATCAACGGCGGTTATATTTGCTAAATGTCTTGATCTAGTTACAGGTGGTGAACGTACAAAAGGTGGTGAATGTCTTGCTCGGTGCATTCACTGAATATCCTATTAGTTTTTAAAAAGGAAAGAAAAATTATATAAGTTATCCAACCAATAGACTTTTCTGATTTTGCCCACGTTTCGAATAGCCAAAAGATGCAGCAGAGGGGCAGGATTCGTTTGGTCTCAATATAATTGAGTACTGTTTGGCTCCAATAACCCGGTCCACGTACAAATCCAACTATTACTACGAACCAGAAAATTTTGATGTCTATCAATTTAACCACTTAAAATAAATTTTCGTAATTTTAAGAAATTTAGAGAAGAAGTAGAAAAAAAATCTAAGTCCTAAAAACTAGAATGGCGAGAAATAAGAGAGAAAAAGATTGCGCGTCGAAAAGTGTCGAAAAATGAAAAAGACGAAGAGTGGTTTGTAAACACGCGGTTAATCCAACCTTATAACTATCACTATCTTAAAATTAAAACTACAAATAGAGATCACTAATTGGAATTGTAATTGATACATAGGTAAACGGCGTCGAAAAATAATCAAAATATTCTCTATCATAATCTTATTATTATTATAATTTAAAATTAAAATTAAAATTATTATTATAATATTTATATTTATATTACGATAGATAGTATAGATAGATTTAGGATTGAAAAGAAAAAGTGTCTCCTATATCGATAATACACTGCCTTTTATAGGCGAATTCTGAAATTGAATTTTCATTTACGACCCCTGAACTATGCTCAATTAACAACTTTTTATTATTTAATATTATTCTTATTATGAATTATTTAAATATTATATTTTATTCTTGTGCATAGTTGACTCGTAATTTTTACACCGTTGCGTCGAGCGTTGAGAGCTGACTCATGTCCTGGTTCCGGATTTTCGAACGTCCTTTCGTACAATTTTATATCGTGTACTCTGCATTTTGTAACTTGTACTCTTGTCATTTTTAGACGTTCTTCATCAATAATTTGAACCTTTTTAATTGAATCTTGTACTTTTTAGCTTTTTGGACCTTTCTGTCTTCAATTCGTCGTTTTCACCTTTTGTCTTCGCACTTATTTAATATAAACGAATATTACTTGAAAATGGAACAATTGCAACTAGAATCTTGTCTTTCTTGAGGGATAATGCAATGAAATATGTGTTCATTTTTAGCCTTATCACTGGTCTCTTCACGTGGGAAGTATTCGGTGATCATATTTTCCCTTAAATCGGCCCAAGAGAGTGTGTGGGCTTCATCGGTACCCACCGATTGCACATAGGTGTTCCACCAAGTGAGAGCGATACCAGTGAAAGTGTGAGTGGAGTACTTGACCTTGTCTTGGTCCCGGCAACCGTTTATGCTAAAAACGGCTTCCGTTTGTTCGAACCATCGGGTGAGAGCAACTGGTCTCCCGGTTCCATCGAAAGTGTGAGGTTTGCACTCCATGAAGTTCTTGTAGGAGCACCCCTCACTTGAATTACCGGCTCCATGATTGTTGTTGTTATTGTGGTTGTTGTTATTATTGTTGGAGGAGTGACCAGCCATGGCCAAATCTACGGCGGTGGCTATCATTCGTTGAAGAGCTTGTTCGGGAGTTTCATTGCGTGGGACTCGGTGAGGAGGCAATGTTCCTTCAATACACAAGAATATCGTTGATTAGTATTCTAAATAATACTAATCGTGATATGGAATAAAGATAGAGAAAAAATTTTCCTTGACTCGCCCTAGATTCTTTATGTCATAATGTCGGAACGTCCATATGAGTCACCGTAATATAATCCCGGCAATTATATTACCCTAATTCATATGTGCATTTGACATTACTTCATAAGGTCAAGGTGGCGTGTCAATCAAATTTAACAACGTGAGATTAAGATGGAATAAGAGTTAGATATGAATAGAAGAGTTCAAGTATAAATGCACAAGTAGTCAAGTAAGTCCTACTTCAAGTCTATATGCCAGTTGTAGTCTAGACTCACTAATGTACCCTATGACTCGTGGTTGACACTAATGAACTCTAAATCCCTACAACCAATGCTCTAATACCATCTGTAGCGACCCAACAAAATCGTCATTGACGGCGCCGTCTACTTAGGTCCTGTTACGGGGTCATAAGTCTTTAAAACAACGTTTGACCAAAATTTGTCGCATTCATTTCAAATGTAAAGATGTTTCAAAGTTTACAAAAGTAGTTCAACGACTAGTTATATTACAACGTTTAACGTACAAATGAAACCTATGCGACACAATTTAAAAGTAAGTCAAAAGACGTTCCATGTATGCATGCATGTATCACTCAACGACTCGAATGCAACGTCTTTTGAATTATGTCATGAATGACTCCAAGTAATATCTCTAAAATGAGCAAATGCACAGCGGAAGATTTTTTTCATACCTGAGAATAAACATGCTTTCAAGTGTCAACCAAAAGGTTGGTGAGTTCATTATTTTATCATAATCATTCATTTTCAATAATATAATAGACCACAAGATGCTCATAAATATACGTCCCATGCATAGAGACAAAAATCATTCATATGGATTGAACACCTGGTAACCGACCTTAACAAGATACATATAGAATATCCCTTATCATTCCGGGACTCCCTTCGGACATGATGAATTCGAAGTACTAAAGCATCCGGTACTTTGAATGGGGCTCGTTGGGCCCAATAGATCTATCGTTAGGATTCGCGTCAATTAGAGTGCCTGTTCCCTAATTCTTAGATTACCAGACTAAAAAGGGGCATATTCGGTTTAATAATTCAACCATAGAATGTAGTTTCGATTACTTGTGTCTATTTCGTAAAACAGTTATAAAAGCAGTGCATGTATTCTCAGTCCCAAAAATATATATTGCAAAAGCATTTAAAAAGGGGGCAAATGAAACTCACAATACTGTATTTTGTAGTAAAAATACATACGACGATATTGAACAATGCAGGTTTGACCTCGGATTCATGAACCTATATCAATTTTATATATATTAACACACATAATTGTAATCGAATAAATTTATATATTGTTATTAGCGATGTACTTGTTATATTTAATAATTTATAAGTTTTATTAATTATTTATATATTTTTATTTTATATATAGAACTATTAATATAGTTAGGTTATGTAATTTAAGTATATTTTCATATCTATAATCTTTATTTTAATACTTATAATCTTATCGACGTCATTTAAAACTTTTATTTTCATAATTAATATTATTTTAATAGTAATGATATAGATAATACTTGATAATAATAATAAAAATAATAATAATAATAATAATAATAATAATAATAATAATAATAATAATAAAAAATAATAATAATAACAACAATAACAATAGTTTCAATGATATCGAAATAATAATTTTTGTAAAAATGATAATAATGATAATAGTTTTTAATAATAACAATACTATTACTGATAATCATACTAATACTTATAATGATAATATCAATAATATTTTTGTTGATAATATTAATAATACTAATAATTATAACATGTTACTAATACTAATATTAAAGAAAATAATAATAATTTTATTATTTTCATTTTAATGATAATAATAATAATAATAATCCTAATCATATTAATAATAATAATAATAGTTATACTAGTAGTAAAATGATAAAGTGATATTTTAAATGATATTGGTAATAACATTAATAATAATGAAATTCATATTTGTATCTATACCAATAATAAATGGATTTCTATCATAATACTTATATTTGTAACAATAATAATCTTAATATTTATAACACTAATAATAATAATAATAATAATAATAATAATAATAATAATAATAATAATAATAATAATAATAATAATAATAATAATCACAATGTTCCTAATACTTAGTAATAATAATACTACAATACTAATACTTAACAATAACAACAACAATAACAATAATAATAATAATAATAAACATAATAATAATTAATAATAATAGAATTGAAATAAGAGTGTATACCCCTTTTCAAGCTTTTTATAAAAAAAACTGCACCAAACGGGACTCGAACCCAAGACCTCTTGCTACCCTATAACCATACATAACCATTGCTCCATTATTGTCTTTCTGTTTTATGTTTCACGTGATTTAATATAACCCCTGCTATTTTTGTCCTGATATCTTCTTCTTTATCCTAACCAAACCCAGGAACGAATCCAACAATTGAATTTGTTACAAAACAAACTTTAGGTTCTCCTAACTAAATACAAATCATCCAAATTAATTGTTGGCATTATAAAATGAAAAAATAAATAAAAAAATAAGAAGGAAGCTTGCTGCTGTCGCAGGTTGAAGGAAGAAAAAAAAATACTGGCTTCGTTTTTTTTTTAAGATTGTAATGGTCAAGATTTATAACACAAAGTATATTACAAACTTATAATTTTCTGTGTTGTGTGGTTGTGATCAACAACAAAAACAAAAAATAAAATAAAAGAATTTAAAGAGTGCTTCTGCCGTTCGTAGCAAACAAAAAAAAATTTGATTTTTAATTTACAGAACGTATTAGACCAAAATTATAATACAAAAAAGATTTTAATCCATTCCTATAAACTATTGGAATCATTAATTTGACCTGAATCATCACAGAAAATTCGAATTCGATTGAAGAATAAAAGTTGACTTTTTTTTCTTTAAAACTTTGACCTCGAAATTCATACTCGATTTAAGGAATTGAGAGTTGAAACTTTGTAGAAAGATTTAAGACATTATTCCTAACAACATTGCAATTTTACATTTTGAAATTTGGTTTGAAATCGAATTATGATGTTTCGAGTTGAAGAACAGAGAAAATGGGTTTTATTTCTGTGAACTCCTTTTTGATTTTTTTTTTCAAGTTGCAGTAGTTGAATACATCGTGCCATTGATTGATTGCTGAAGTAATCAAGAATTGATTGGTTATTGTTTTGAAGTATTGATTACCCGACCAAAAATCACGAGGGATTGAAGAATAGAGAAAAGAATGAATAAAAAAAAAGAAGAATAAAAGTGAAGGGGATGGATACCAGATTTAGTACTCTTATATCTTTATATATTATTTTTAATTAATATTAATAATTAATTTATAATTATAACACTATTAAAATAATAATAAAAATATTAATAATAATAGACATAATAATAATAATAATATTAATAATCAAAATAATATTACTAATAATAATAATAGAATTAATAATAATGTTAATAATAATATCAAAATAATACTAATAATACTAATATTATTAATGGTAATGAATGTAATAATAATATAACAACTATAATTAACTTGTAATTACATTCAATATCTTAATGTTACTATTAGTAATGAAAATAATGATCATATTATTAATATAACATTTATACTTTAATTTGTAATTGCATATGATATGTAATATCTTTTATTGAATATTTATTATTTATAAATTATATATATATATATATATATATATATATATATATATATATATATATATATATATATATATATATATATATATATATATATATATATATATAGATATATATATATTACACTATAATAATCATACCTAGAATCATATATATTTATATAGATTCATTTTAAATTACACTTAATTATTTGTATCTTATTTTACATATTTAATTCTAAGGTTTATATTTTATAAGTTCAATTTATTATATATATATATATATATATACTTACATTTATATATGTATGCATACTTATTTACAAACAATTGTTCGTGAAACCTCGAAAAATATCAAAGATCAATTGTATTCATGTAAGCTGTTCCAAAGTTTTCGAGACTCAACATTTACAGATTTTGCTTATCGTTTCGAAATCATATAAAGATTAAGTTTAAATTTGGTCGGAAATCTCCGGGTCGTCACAGTACCTACCCGTTAAATAAATTTTGTCCCGAAGTTTGATTGGGATGGTCATGGCTGACAATAAGTATGTTTTCATGATGAATATGAGTCGATAAATAGAGTTTTATCATCATTGAACAATATGGATAAAACAATTCGATTATTCGAAGAGTACGAATGAAGCTATCACAAACGAGTGAGATGAGTAAATGAGTTTCGTCATAACTTTTGACGTGGTAATGGTTGAATTAAGAAAACAAGGTGCGTCTTAACTTTTGACGTTGTCTTGGTTGAATACCGGAATTCAAGGGATTTAAAGAAAATCTTCGAAATCTAAAAGATTTGATTCTTCGGCGAGTAAGGATATTAAGATCTCTATGATTAAATACAGTGATCTGCCTCGATTACTCTGTCTGATATTTCCTTTATAAATTAAGCTCTTCCGTTCCATTATTCTCACCATTTCTATACTTTTTTTCTTAGTTCATACATCTAAAAGATTGTGAAAATGCTTAATCCAATTCTAATCATTGATATTTTCCTAATTATCATTTCTGTCCTCCTTCTTTTCAATCTTCACCCGAAAAATCTGTTTACTTCTTCTATTACCTTGGGGTGATACTATTCCTAATTATACCGTGTCTTTATATTGCTATTCGTATTAATATCCACGGTTTGAAATTTCTGGATTGTTGTTGATTTTTATATCTTCTCTTATATTTCGATGTCCCTGCTTCTGTCTCCTATAATTATTGTCATCCCCAGTTAATGCTCTCTCCTATATGCTGCGATTTATAGCCCCTTTCTATTTCGGAGCTTCATGCTTTTGTTTTCTTTTCGCAAGTAATGGTCCAGAATTTGTAGGTATGGATTTTCGAATTATCATAATATAATAGTAGAAAGGAAAAGTAGTAGCACGATTTAATTTGTCCATTTACCAACATTCAATAGAAAAGATAGAACTATCAAGAAAATATGTTCTTGATATGTTTATAGATTAGATAGAATGTAAGAGTCGTGTAACATGGCACATGATGACGTTAGGATCTATGAATCATCACGTCCCATTAGAAACTCAGCATGACTTACTGTAATATAATCACGTTGATCAAGTGTCATTATATTATACTAACTCATGCATGAATTTCCAACACTACTTCAAAAACATTCATATTTTAAATTCGAAGGTTTACAGAATATAGAAACTAACAGTTTCTTATATGATGTAACACTGATAGTGCGAAGAGATTTCATGATTTCAGACAGGAATAGTTATGAAAACATCTTCAGAAATATGGAGGATATTTATAATGAAAGATACGAGAATATCTTAGAATTTCTAATATCGATGGATGATGAAGAATATTGTCCTCAAGAGTTTAGAGTAAGGAGCAAGATATTCGCTAAAGGCTTCAGCAGGCATTGAATCTTTTGGATTCTTTGAAGGCAAGTTTAGTCTTTGTGATTTGTCCACGGTTTCCTTCATAGTTTCGCATAATCCGCTTTTCGATACAAATTTTTCTATCCAGTGTTCCTAACCTTCCATTCTTTATTATCAAACTTTTGGCCGTTTAGACCATCTACAATTTTGCAGTTTCCTCTATAATTAATGCTATCATATCTGAATCATCGGTTATCGATCCGAGTGGTTTCAAGAGAATTGTGTTTTTAGATGATTAAACGTTGATGGTAATATGGTGGAATATAAAAGATTCTCTGGTAATTATGACGAAGAGTAAACTTATATATCAAGGTTATAATAAGACTTTTTCGAATGAAAGATCGATGTTGATTTGATGGAGCTGTGACAAAATTGGCTAATTTGAAAAGGAATTGCAAAGTTGTTTCCGATAATAACAACGCTAGAGGAATTAGCATAGCTACGCGTTAAACGTTTACTCAGTTTTCGAGAGTTTTTCAGATGCTTATCTATATGCATAAATCTTTTCTTCTGTAGATGAAGTGCGGTTGGTTCATTCTCTCGTGTGAGGTGTTTTCAAGAATCATGAAAGGTTTGAACGCAGATTATAATCTCAAGATACAAATGAGGTTTAAGATGAAATCAAGTGGCAAACTTGAAGAAATGTTTAGTTTCATATGTTATAATCAATATTTTAATTCATTTTAATTGTCCAATGTTATTAGTCCACAGTCGATAGTCCACAGTTAACAGTCCAATAATTCATATATAGTTTATAATATTCGAGTTAATTAATACGTATCGTGACCCGTGTACATGTCTCATACTCGATCACAACTCAAAGTATATATATTATTATAGAATCCACCTCAACCCTGTATAGCGAACTCTAGCATTACAGCATATAGAGTGTCTATGGTGATTCCAAATAATATATATAGATGCGTCGATATGATATGTCAAAACCTTGTATACGTGTCCCGATATTTAAAGTGCGTAAAATAAATAACAGAAATTAAATGACGATAAATTAAATGCGTAAAGTAAATAACAGAAATTAAATGACGATAAATTAAATTGCGATAATTAAATTATGATAAATAAACTGCGATAAATAAATGTAATCAGTTAGCTATGAACAGTTAGCTAGGATTTTGTTAGCGTGGATTCTTAACAAAATTTCTCATAGTTAATTTATTTGTTTCTAACAAATTTTATTTTGTCCAATGTTTTCTTCATTATGCCACTTGTCGGATTCTGATAGGTCAAAATCCAAATATGAAATTGAATGAAAATAGTTATTCTGTGCTGAACGGATACGTGCACCGGTGGATGTAAGTAGGATAGTAAATGACTGTTGAATCAGCTTCGAAATAATGTACAGTATAAGTTATTAATATGAAATCTAAATATTCCTCGGGTGTTACCTACCCGGTAAAATGTTTTCACCATTAACAGTTTGTACAAAAGAATTTTTCAATTACAATCTTTATGAAGATATATATACATATATATTTTCTTCAAATGTAATCGTGGATTTAATGAGTTAACATGATATTAAACTCATTTGCTTTTTGGTTTAAGCTAAAATAAGTAATCTCTAAAACTTTTAGAAATCACATATTCTTCGCAGAATATTTCTTCAATGAAGTTATGGATCAATACTTCATCGTTCATTGCTGTTGGTACTCCTTGGTATCTATGGTGCGTATGATGTTGATGTTCGAGGTAAAGATTGTGATGTTGAGGTGTGGGATGCGGATGTTGATGTTGGTGGTGGTGATGGTACTGTTGATGTTATTGATGGTGGTACTGGTTATGCTGCTGGTGGTACTGTTGCTGTCGGTGTTGCCGCTGATGCTTGTAATCTTTGCATCATATTCTCCAAAGCCGTAACCCTGGCGCGGAGCTCGTTGACCTCTTCTATTACACCGGGGTGATTGTCGGTTCGGACGAGCGGATAAATAAAATCTAGAATTTGGTTTAGTATATAATCATGACGAGATACTCTGGAAATGAGAGAGAAAATGGTGTTTCGGACAGGTTCGCCGATAAGTGCATCAGGTTCTTCGCCATGTGGGCAATATGGTGGATGGAAGGGATCATCTTCTTCTTGTCTCCAATGATTTAGTAGACTACGAACCCATCAGATGAATTGGGGATGGCTGATTGATTGATTCATTCTGGTGACGCTGCTTTCAGAGCTTAGGTGAACATCCATATCGGAATCTGAATGACTTGAACTAGTGATGAGTTCCATTTCGTACGATTGAATAAAGAATTTTTCGATATGAAATGATTTCCAGATATCGGATGATATTCTAATTACATAGATTACCTATACTTAGTACAGAAGATCCCGTAGATTACGAAGGAAACTAAGGAAACGTGTCAGATAAAGTCTATAGTAACAGATATGCTAAGATATAGATTAGCAGATACGCTAAGATATGAATTTGTCTATACACTATTCATGCAATCAATGCAGTAAGATGTGTCTAGACTAAGAATGATAAGCAGGTAATTTGCTAAAGATGATAAGCTGATGATTTTCGACACAAAATGATAAGCAAAACTTTTGACATGCAGACACGGTCGAAGTCCAGACCCACTAATGCATCTAAACAACTATCAGTTAGACACACTAATGCAAGACCTGGTTCGCTAAGACCACCGCTCTGATAGCAACTATAACAACCCGTCCTAATCCATCTGGACGAATACATTACATTTGGTTACATCGCGAGGTACTTGACCTCTATATGATACATTTTACAAACATTACATTCGTTTTTAAAAGACAAACTTTCATTACATCGAAAGTTGACGGCATGCATACCATTTCATAATATATCCAACTATAATTGGCTTAATAATAATCTTGATGAACTCAATGACTCGAATGCAACGTCTTTTGAATTATGTCATGAATGACTCTAAGTAATATCTCTAAAATGAGCAAATGCACAACGGAAGATTTCTTTCATACCTGAGAATAAACATACTTTCAAGTGTCAAACAAAAGGTTGGTGAGTTCATTTTTGTTTAGCATAATCATTCATTTTCAATAATATAATAGACCACAAGATGCTCATAAATATACGTCCCATGCATAGAGACAAAAATCATTCATATGGATTGAACACCTGGTAACCGACCTTAACAAGATGCATATAGAATATCCCCTATCATTCCGGGACTCCCTTCGGACATGATGAATTCGAAGTACTAAAGCATCCGGTACTTTGGATGGGACTCGTTAGGCCCAATAGATCTATCTTTAGGATTCGCGTCAATTAGGGTGTCTGTTCCCTAATTCTTAGATTACCAGACTAAAAAGGGGCATATTCGGTTTAATAATTCAACCATAGAATGTAGTTTCGATTACTTGTCTATTTCATAAAACAGTTATAAAAGCAGTGCATGTATTCTCAGTCCCAAAAATATATATTGCAAAAGCATTTAAAAAGGGAGCAAATGAAACTCACAATACTGTATTTTGTAGTAAAAATACATATGACGATATTGAACAATGCAGGTTTGGCCTTGGATTCACGAACCTATATCAATTGTATATATATTAACACACATAATTGTAATCGAATAAATTTATATATTATTATTAGCGATGTACTTGTTATATTTAATAATTTATAAGTTTTATTAATTATTTATATATTTTGATTTTATATATAGAACTATTAATATAGTTAGGTTATGTAATTTAAGTATATTTTCATATCTATAATCTTTATTTTAATACTTATAATCTTATCGACGTCATTTAAAACTTTTATTTTCATAATTAATATTATTTTAATAGTAATGATATAGATAATACTTGATAATAATAATAATAATAATAATAATAATAATAATAATAATAATAATAATAATAATAATAATAATAATAATAATAATAATAATAATAATAATAATAATAATAATAATAATAAAAGTTTCAATGATATCGAAATAATAATTTTTGTAAAAATGATAATAATGATAATAGTTTTTAATAATAAAAATACTATTACTGATAATCATACTAATACTTATAATGATAATATAAATAATATTTTTGTTGATAATATTAATAATACTAATAATTATAACATGTTACTAATACTAATATTAAAGAAAATAATAATAATTTTATTATTTTCATTTTAATAATAATAATAATAATAATAATAATAATAATAGTTATACTAGTAGTAAAATTATAAAGTGATATTTTAAATGATATTGGTAATAACATTAATAATAATGAAATTCATATTTGTATCTATACTAATAATAAATGGTTTCTATCATAATACTTATATTTGTAATAATAATAATCTTAATAATTATAACACTAATAATAATAATAATAATAATAATAATAATAATAATAATAATAATAATAATAATAATAATAATAATCACAATGTTCCTAATACTTAGTAATAATAATACTACAATACTAATACTTAACAATAACAATAACAATAACAATAATAATAATAATAATAAACATAATAATAATTAATAATAATAGAATTGAAATAAGAGTGTATACCCCTTTCCAAGCTTTTTATAAAAAAAACTGCACCAAACGGGACTCGAACCCGAGACCTCTTGCTACCCTATAACCATACATAACCATTGCTCCATTATTGTCTTTCTGTTTTATGTTTCACAATATAACCCCTGCTATTTTTGTCCTGATATCTTCTTCTTTATCTTAACCAAACCCAGGAATGAATCCAACAATTGAATTTGTTACAAAACAAACTTTAGGTTCTCCTAACTAAATACAAATCATCCAAATTAATTGTTGTCATTATAATACGAAAAATAAAAATAAAAAAAAAAATAAGAAGGAAGCTTGCTGCTGTCGCAGCTTGAAGGAAGAAAAAAAAATACTGGCTTCGTTTTTTTTAAGATTGTAATGGTCAAGATTTATAACACAAAGTATATTACAAACTTATAATTTTCTGTGTTGTGTGGTTGTGATCAACAACAAAAACAAAAAATAAAATAAAAGAATTTAAAGAGTGCTTCTGCCGTTCGTAGCAAACAAAAAAAAAAATTTGATTTTTAATTTACAGAACGTATTAGACCAAAATTATAATACAAAAAAGATTTTAATCCATTCCTATAAACTATTGGAATCATTAATTTGACCTGAATCATCACAGAAAATTCGAATTCGATTGAAGAATAAAAGTTGACTTTTTTTTCTTTAAAACTTTGACCTCGAAATTCATACTCGATTTAAGGAATTGAGAGTTGAAACTTTGTAGAAAGATTTAAGACATTATTCCTAACAACATTGCAATTTTACATTTTGAAATTTGGTTTGAAATCGAATTATGATGTTTCGAGTTGAAGAACAGAGAAAATGGGTTTTATTTCTGTGAACTCCTTTTTGATTTTTTTTTTGTTCAAGTTGCAGTAGCTGAATACATCGTGCCATTGATTGATTGCTGAAGTAATCAAGAATTGATTGGTTATTGTTTTGAAGTATTGATTACCCGACCAAAAATCACGAGGGATTGAAGAATAGAGAAAAGAATGAATAAAAAAAAAGAATAAAAGTGAAGGGGATGGATACCAGATTCAGTACTCTTATATCTTTATATATTATTTTTAATTAATATTAATAATTAATTTATAATTATAACACTATTAAAATAATAATAAAAATATTAATAATAATAATAGACATAATAATAATAATAATAATAATAATAATAATATTAATAATCAAAATAATATTACTAATAATAATAATAGAATTAATAATAATGTTAATAATAATATCGAAATAATACTAATAATACTAATATTATTAATGGTAATGAATGTAATAATAATATAACAACTATAATTAACTCGTAATTACATTCAATATCTGAATGTTACTATTAGTAATGAAAATAATGATCATATTATTAATATAACATTTATACTTTAATTTGTAATTGCATATGATATGTAATACTTTTATTGAATATTTATTATTTATAAATTATATATATATATATATATATATATATATATATATATATATATATATATATATATATATATATATATATATATATAATGATCATACCTATAATCATATATATTTATATAGATTCATTTTAAATTACACTTAATTATTTTGTATCTTATTTTACATATTTAATTCTAAGGTTTATATTTTATAAGTTCAATTTATTATATATATACTTACATTTATATATGTATGCATACTTATTTACAAACAATTGTTCGTGAATCGTCGAAAAATATCAAAGATCAATTGTATTCATGTAAGCCGTTCCAAAGTTTTCGAGACTCAACATTTACAGACTTTGCTTATCGTTTCGAAATCATATAAAGATTAAGTTTAAATTTGGTCGGAAATCTCTGGGTCGTCACAAACACGTTCAGAGAGTCTTGCTCGTTAGTCTGTTTTAGGGTGTTCTTGAGAATTTCAGCACAATCTGAAACCGAAGGTTATGCGCCGTCAAATGTTACTCCATCTGGCGGCGCATATTAATGATTTAAAAGGCGTGTTTAATGAAGTGACATTAGATTCAAAATTATATGTGTTATACATAATTTCATTGTGAGTGAAATAATAGGCCTTAAAACTATATATACCATGCTAAATCATGCATACACAAAAGTAATAATACGATATATATATATATATATATATATATATATATATATATATATATATATATATATATATATATATATATATATATATATTGAAAACGTTCAAAAAAGAACGTTAAAAATGAGTAAAATGTCTTTTTTCGGCATCCTGGCGATCTCTTACGGCAAGACACTTTCCGAGAGTCTTGATGCTAGGATCGTTTTAGGGTGATCTCGAGAATTTCAGTACAATCTGAAACCAAAGGTTATGCGCCGCCAAATGTTACTTATTAATGATATGAAAATCATGTTTAATGAAATGACATTAGATTTTAACTTATATGCGTTATACATAATTGCATTGTGAGTGAAATAATAGGCCTTAAAACAATATGTAACATGTTAAGTCATGCATACACAAAGGAATAATATGAAAAACAGTCAAAAGAGCGTCAAAACATAAAAAAGGGCAAAATTGAAGGTTTTCGAGGTCTCGTTTTGAAAAATATTTGGGACAAACCGCCTACTGGAATTTGCCAACGGATAGATCTCGAAAAACACGCGATTTCAAAAAAAAAAAAAAAAAGGGTGACTAAATCGGAGCATGAAAGTTTGATAGAGTTTATCTATTTACAAAATCTCCGTGTCTTTACGAATCTTTGATTCCGGTGGCTAAAAGTGGTTTCTTTATCAGTGTTTGTGGTGTTACTTTATCAAACATTGTGGTGAAATTCAAATCTTCATATTTGATATTATAGTTGTGGTGGAATCTATATCAGCTGTAATTGAAGGTTTGGAGTGTTTCTAGATCTCTTATTATGGTGATATCTTTATCAATTTGTGGTTTAGATTCTTTATCATTTGTGTTCTTATTTTATATTTTTATACTCTTTTTTGAGGTGTTACTATTCCAATTTGAGGGTTTTGTGTTCAGATCTGTTGGATGAAAAAAGTTTGCTCTAAATTACATTTTTAAAGTCACAATTACGCATCACTATCAGACATCATTATATCAGCGCGACATCAATATTTTTTTTTTCATTTTCTCTCATGGCACCACAAAAAATAAATACAGCCAAAAAATCAATTTAGCTCGGTTATGTATTAGTCTATGGCACACCATTGTACGTTAGTAGCCGATTTTACCCATTTATATTTTGTCCCGATCATAATATTCCATACCACAATCTAAAATACACGAAAGGTCAAAAAAAATCCTCCATAAAAAGAAAATAGACATACATACCAATCACTACACCATTCTTCATCACCTCCTATTTCCTCTCTAAAATTCAATCCAGACCCGCCAAAAACCCATATACTCCGTATCTTGAAACAAAAACCGTCTTGATTTTAGTGCAATTCACCTACTTTCCTCAGATTCTTTCAAAACCCATCTCAAATATTCAATTTTGGCTAATCTTGCTCAACACCCATTTGAAAATCTTGTTTAATTTTTTAGTAATTTGTTGTCTTTGGTTAAATGGGGAGTACATGGAGGAAACTAAAGATGGCTTTGAGCTCTAATTTATGTATTTATGTGCCTACGGCTGATAGCGACGCCTCGCCGCTGCAATCGGAGCGGTGTTCGGATGCTGCTCTGTTGTCTCCGGCGACGGAGCATTGGAGCTTCAGTGGCTCTACGACGGCTCAACGGCCATGGTCTCCAGCGTTACGATTGTCTAAAAGCTTGAGTAGATCTTCTAAGGTTTGCTCACTAAATTTTGATTATTATTACTTATTAGTATTAAAAAAAATTAATACTTGATTTCTGGTATCTTTAGTAATTTTAGATATTCAATTATTGTTGTTTTTTAAATTAATTTTTATTTGAGATATGTATATATAGATAGTCAAAGGTTTAATACAGAACTTTTTTAATATGCACAATTAAGTATAATTGTATTTTTGTGTACAAATACAAAACTTTTTTTTAATGTGCATCATTATGTACAAATGTATTTCTATGCACATTAGTTGGTTTTGTAGTTTTTTGATTATTAGTTGGTTTTGTAGTTTTTTGATTATGTATTGAACCTACATAGATATTCATATAGTTTAATTTCCAAGCTGTAGTTCGGTTTTTATGATGATACACACAATAATAACCTCTTTTTTTCTGAAAAGTTGTCTTCTTTATGCATTTCTATTTCTATTTCTATAATGAATAATGATGAGACTTGAATATAAGATACGGAGTGTAAGATATGAAATAATAAAAAATAAATAAAATAAAATTTATAATAATAGGTCCATTGCCAAAGAGCTAATGCTTGTCCGTATCGGTCACTATTACAAACTTGAGGTCACCGTTACAAACTTTAATTTGAGCGTTCGAATCCTGCTTAGGACATCTTCGTGTTAGATTAGGTGTGTGGGTGAGTAAAAAAATAATAACAATAGGTCCATTAAGTTTCTTTCTCACAAAATATGAGAGAATATACAACTTCACGTAACAAAATTAAATTCCTTGAGAAAATCCTTTGCAATTGAGGTTGTATAATTACAAATTATTTATAATTTTTATTATAATTATAAATTATAAATTATAAATTATTATAATTAGAATTAGAATAAAAATAAAACATATACGGATAAACGAATACAACTATACAAGTAGGCAGAAAGTGGATTATTTACGTGGAAAGTGGATTATTTTTTACGTAAACGGACTAACCAGTTAACCCGTTTATCTTGCAACGGTTTTCAACACTTTTTGCTAGCCAAAATTTTGAAGTGTGTTTTGTGTGCGCATATTAGATATCATGTTCTTAAGTTCTTACAATTTTGATGTTACTTTTAACTGTAAAAATAGACTCTAGTTCACTCAATAGAAAATATTGATGACAACAGTATCTTTTTAGCGTATATGTATACATAAACGCAACCCTACAACAGTACAACCGACAACGTACAAATCAATTACTGTAGATTAGATTTGTCAGGTAAGCTACACGTGATTCACAACAGGGTGTGTATTCTTGTAGTATCATATCATATTGAAAGGATAGTTAAATCTCACGTGGACATGTGTACGGCCTCATTAGTTGACTTTTAGAATTTGACCATACATAACTTGAAGAATTAGACAATAAGACAAATTCAAAATATAACCAAAACTTGGGTCAAACAGTTGTTTCAATTTGTTTGTCCTAGTTCTTTTTTTGATGTTTTCTTGACTTTTTTGACACCATGTAGTAGGCTAATTGTTCTTGTTTTCTTATCACCAACTATTACTAAATTACCAATACCAATTCTAGAAGGAATAGCACACCCCGTTTGTAATATAATAAACAAAGACTGTTTTTGACTTCTTTTTTTTATATATTGTTTCTCATTTTAATACTACTTTAATTAATTAATTAATTAATTTTGACTATACAGAAATGCACAATATGTTTAGCATCAATGAGAAGAGGTGAAGGTCAAGCTATATTCACAGCAGAATGTTCACATTCGTTCCATTTTCAATGTATTGCTTCGAATGTTAAACATGGCAACCAAATTTGTCCCATTTGTCGCGCAAATTGGAAACAAGTTCCGTTACAAACTTCAAGCGGTTTAGATTCGCCGTCAGCAAGAACACAAGATAATCCTGTGATGACAGTAATCCGCCCGTTTCCATCACGATTAAACTCCACCCGACGCATTGCCGCCCATAATTTTCCCGCTAATGAGCCTAATATGTTCAATGATGATGAACTACTAGATCTTGAACCATCAAAGAAGAACATTAGTAATGCATCAGATGAATCATCTCTTAAAAGGGTAGTTTTGGAAACTTACACTGAGGTGCCAGCTGTACCTCGGTTTACTACTGTTAATGATTTTACGGTTTTGCTTCATCTCAAAGCGCCAGTTTGTACGTCTGCACGAGCTCCGGTTGATCTTGTGACTGTTCTTGATATTAGTGGTAGTATGGCTGGTACGAAGCTAGCGTTACTTAAACGGGCCATGGGCTTTGTTATCCAAAATCTTGGCCCGTCAGATAGACTGTCGGTGGTCGTGTTTTCGTCAAATGCCCGCCGCCTGTTTCCACTTACTAGAATGTCGGATGCAGGGAAACAGCATGCTCTTCAAGCAGTTAATGCACTTGCGGCGAATGGCGGGACCAATATAGCTGAAGGGTTGAGAAAGGGCGGGAAAGTAATGGAAGATCGTCGGGGAAAAAACGCTGTCGCGAGTATAATATTGTTGTCTGACGGGCAAGATACCTACACCGTGAACGGTGGTGTGGGATCAAATGTAGCTGGTGGTCAAACGCAGTCAAACCATAAGTTACTTGTCCCACCAGGTGTCAAGATCCCGGTTCATGCGTTTGGGTTTGGGGCGGATCATGATGCTGAATCGATGCATACGATTGCTGAAGTATCTGGGGGAACGTTTTCGTTCATTGAGACCGAAAGTGTGATTCAAGACGCGTTTGCTCAGTGCATCGGTGGACTTTTGAGTGTCGTGGTCAAAGGTCTGCAAGTGATTATCGAGAGTGTGAATGTTAACGTTCGGCTTCAATCGTTAAAGGCAGGTAGTTACAAAAATCAGTTGATGCCCGACAGAAAATCAGGGTGTATTGATGTTGGAGATCTGTACGCTGACGAAGAACGAGATTTTCTTGTGTCAGTCAACATCCCAAAGGAGACAGAGTTGACTTTTGGTTACGAGACATCGTTGTTGAAGGTGAACTGCTACTATAATGACCCGTTAACAAAAGAGACCATTAAGTTAGTTACCGAAAATGTTACAGTTAAAAGACCTGAAAATGTTGGCAAGGAAAATGTGATTTCGATTGAAGTTGATAGACAACGGAACCGGTTACAATCGGCTGAAGCTATGGTTTTAGCGCGAACTATAGCTGAAGAGGGTGATTTAAAACGGGCCATTAGTACGCTCGAAAACTTCCGGAAGGTTCTTATGGGGACTGTCTCGGCTAAATCTGGAGATCGGTTATGTATGGCACTAGATGCCGAACTCAAGGAAATGCAAGAAAGGATGGCAACTAGGAATATGTATGAGAATTCGGGAAGAGCTTATATATTATCGGGTCTAAGTTCACACTCTTGGCAACGAGCCACGGCTCGTGGGGACTCGACAGATGGTTCGAGTCTTGTTCAAGCCTATCAAACTCCGTTGATGGTTGAGATGCTAACTCGGTCTCAGGCTAATCTAGATGTTCGGACTAGGTCATCGCAACCCAGGCCACGCTAAAGATCTTCGAGTGGACGAGTCGGATATGTAATTTTTGATATACAAGTATAATATGTGTAAAGAAATAATTATGGGTTAAGTTTTGGGAATCAGGATTGTTAATTGTTAATTTTGAATTTTGGGTTCGAAGTGTTATTTCGCTGGGATGATGTACATAAGTTGAATGGCTCTATGGGGTTTATGTGCATTTCTTATTCTCGACAGAAACTTTGGTTTAATATATAATTTGAAGGACTTTATATATGTTTATTATGACAAAAAGATTAAACTAGTCAAAACATAACCACACGTCCACACGTGGGTGCGAGAAATCATTTGTAGCATTACATGATTTCATTATACATATTAAACACTATTAAGAATTAAGAATTTACAATTATAATACACATATCAACGATCGTTACAAAATTATATGCTTTTCGTTTGACTATTACACCCGTAGTTAAATTAACAGAACAAAGACAATAACCCGTTTCAACTTTTGCATACATAAATAATTCTTAATCTTTTATTTTTGATTTTATGAAAATATATTAATTAACCTTTACACACTAAAAAACATGCATAACTGTGTAGTTTTAGTTCATTAAAAACATGCCTAACTGTAGTTTTAGTTCATTTGAATTGTAGTTTTGAGTTTGCGTTTACACTACAATCGGTCCCTCAAATTCGCTTCATTTTACACAACAGCCCCTCAAGTTTACACTTTTTCAGGGGTAGAAAGCGTAAATATATAATTTTATTAAAATAAAAGAAACTAATTCCACCCAGATTTATAACGGGCCCTATCTTCTCGCTCGGTGCGAGTTAAATTTTTCCGAGACCACCGTTCAAATCGAAAAAATATCACAAACCCAACGTGACTAACTATACGCGAAACGAACACTTATCAAAAAACGCTTAACACAACGACAACCAGTATCTTTCTGTTCGCCGCAAGTTAAATTTTTCTGACAGCACCGTTACACTCGAATTTTTTTTATGAACAAAACGAAACTAACTACGTTTTAAACGGACACTTTTTAAAAAACGCTTAAGACAACGACATCTAAAACGGCGCTTAAGACATGAGCCGCTTTCCCCTCTGTAAATACACAACGCTACGTTAAATATGAATACACAGGCCGAAAGCCCCCGCCGCATCGCGCGGACCGGATCCGGACTAGTTAAATATACAATTCTAATATGCATATCTATGATCGTAGAAATTTTTATAGTTCTCGTTTGATTATTTTACTTGTAGTGAACTAATAACAAAAAAATAATCCAGTTCAATAGTATTATATACAACAACAAAACCCAATACTACATAAGTGATGTATGAGGAGGTGAGATGTTAACAATCTTTTTCTTATCCGAGAATTAAGAAAAGTCATTTCTCCCCCAGAGTGAAACACTATCAAAAGTAGAGAAAGTCATCTCACTCTCTATTCGATGGATAGAGAGATTGCTTACGAGTGGGCCTCCGGCCAATAAGTAGGAAAAAATAAATAAATAAAATTGAAACGCCATGAAAATAGTAAAATCAAATTTCCATAACTGCGAGAACTTTTAATTTATAAAGATTTCCATACATGAGAATATTGAATCACATATAAATGTTGATGTAGAGTAAAAATGAACATGAAATAGTTTGAAAAAAACTTATATTTTACTTATATAATCAATTATATAGTTTCTCGTTCACATGTACATATTTGTTTATGAACATGTGGACATTTCATATAATTAACAGTTTAACATGTAATTTGTGGTAATGAACATATGTTTGTGAATGAAATGAGCACTAATTAATATTTACATGTGAACAGTTGCATTAAAATGTATAAAAACTATGAAATAAAGAAGTTCTCGCAGTTCTCGCCTTTTTGTGGTTCTCGTTTGAACCTGGCCATATATATATATATATATATATATATATATATATATATATATATATATATATATATATATATATATATATATATATATATATATATATATATATCAGGATCAATGGGGAAGTAACCAATCGGGGGGAAGCGGAGGGAAGCAAAATATTTTTTTTTTCTTTTTTTTTCCGGCATCAAGATCACACAAAAATATGAACATTTAGAAGAGACACTTCGTGACGAATGTTATTATTTAGGCGGGAAAACGATCGACAAAACTAACATTCAAGATAATATTGTTCGTGAAGAATATGAACGTTTTTTTTCTTCATGTTTTGTGAAGTAAAATTTAGCCCGATTTAGAGTTTAGGGTTTAGGGTTTAGGGTTTAGGGTTTCGTGTTTTGGGTTTATTCCATAAATCCAAAACACCAAACCCTAAACCCTAAACCCTAAACTCTAAACCGTTCGTGTTAAAAACTCAATCTAAATCCTAAATCTAAACCCTAAATCTAAACCCTAAACCCTAAATTTCTAAACCCTAATATCTAAACCCTATAAACCCTAATATCTAAACCCTAATATCTAAACCCCAATAGCTAAAACCTCAAAATACGCTCGAAAAACACGATAATTGTTATATATTACTTCTTCGAGCGTTTTCCCGCCAAAATAAAAACATTTATCACAAAGTGTCTCTACTAAATGTTCATATTTTCATCTCATCTATAATGTTCGTGAGCAAAGTTTTTTCAAAAAACGAAAAAAAAAAAAATTTTGCTTCTCTCCGCTTCCCCCCGAATGGTTACTTCCCTCTTGATCCTACTATATATATATATATATATATATATATATATATATATGTATATATATATATATATATATATATATAGAGGCACGATCCATGGATAAGCTTAAAAGGAGTACAAACCGGATAAGCAAAATAAAAAAAAAAAATTTTGAATTTTTTTTTTACATTCATAACAATAACAACAACAACAACAACAATACCCAATCCCACCAATGTGGGGTATGGGGGAGGTTGATCGTAGACAATCCTTCCTCTATCCTAGAATAAAGAGCGATCATTTCTCCACCCCGAGTGTAACACTCCCAAGAGTAGAGAAATTCCTTTCTCTCTATATTCGTCAGATAGAGAGATTGCTTCCAGGGACCTCCGGCCAGAAAGTAAAAAAAAAAAAAAAAAAAAAAAAAACGATACAAACGAGACGCCATGAAAATGGTGAGATCAAATCTTCATGGGTTTTACATCATGCCTGGGGTTTAATTTAGGCTCTAAGTGGCGGTAAAGTCGCCAATAAATCGATGCTTGCCGTTGACTCACTTAGTAGAGCCATAAATCTGCATTAAAATGCACCTCTAATCAATTTTTTTCATAAAAAAAAGTTCAAAATCTTTCAAAAAACGATGATAAATGGTAAAATTAACCATTCATCGGGTTAATTTATCATTCATCTTGTTTACGATTGATGATAAAATTAATCAATGCTAAAAAAAATCAGATGAATGGTTAAATTAACCATTCATCTGTTTTTTTATCATTCATCATAAACAGATGAATGGTTAAATTAACCATTCATCTGCTTTTTTTTAGCATTGATTAATTTTATCATTCATCGCGAACAAAAATGAATGATAAATTAACCAGATGAATGGTTAATTTTACCATTCATCATCAATTTTTACCATTCATCATCGATGTTTACCATTCATCATCGATTTTCGAACGATTTTGTTCAAAAACTTTTTAAAATTTTTTCGTTTTCTTCTATTTGCATATTAAAGGATCGTTTTTTTTTTAAAAAATATTTTGAAGTTTTACTTATCTAGTTTGTGCCCCATTTAGTGCTTATCCATGGATTGCTCCACTATATATATATATATATATATATATATATATATATATATATATATATATATATATATATATATATATATATATATATATATATATATATATATATATTATTGAAAAGAAAAGGAACGAAAGTGAAAAAAAAAAAATGAACGACATATGGTTTAGTGACAATATGACCATGACATAAAATAGCATAATGTAAAAGTAGATGATTGAGCCCACTTTTTAGTGTTTCACCTTTGGTCACACACATGGCCCATGCCACAATGGCATCCATCATGGTCAATTGGTTATAGCCTACTTTTTATACTTGTGTTTCATCTTTGTTACCCCCCATTTGACTTCAAACAAAAAGCTTACATTGCCCCTTTTTATCTCAACTATTGTAGTGATGTCAGATGGTTTTTTAGAAATATTATAACCTTGATCCAAGATTCTTTTGTAAGCAGTCTTTATAATTTCAAGTTGAAAGAGAAACAAGTCTTTTTCCTAAGGTGATGGAATGATTATTCTACATCTTACCAATTGGGCTGGGTCAGGATACAGTTGATCGCGATGTAGGTGTCCCTAATCCAAACGGCAGTGATTGTGCTGACTTGCAAGACGTGTCCTCTTGTCAAAAATATACCGCGGTAGCTCGTTTTCGTGTTAAAAGGAAAAATGCTCATCCTTTGATTAAAAGTCATTTTATTAAACATGTGTGGAGTAGGAGAAATATGAAGCGCAGGGCCAGCCCGGAGGGGGTACAAGGTGTACATTCGCCCCGGACCCAATAATTTTAGGGGCCCAATATTATTTATTGGTCACAAATTTTTATTTTTTTTGAAAAGCAATATATTGAATTAACCACACAAGTGTACAATACAGAAAGCCACCATGCTAACTTCCACAAGGCCTAGACCCCTGGACACGAGTTATACATCTCTATATCTAGTTGCACAGAATGCAACTTACATATATATTTCTACATCTAGATACCAGAAAGGAAATACAAAATAGCACGAAAATTATAAACAGTATTACGATATATTGAAGTAATGCCTTGGGTTTGAAATCCACGTTAGCCACTCGAAGCACTTTCCTTTTGATCTTGTAGATAGCCATTCAAAGGATTTAGTTTGAATCTCATTTATCGCCATCGGACCGGTCCATTTCTTGTTGTTGAAGACCAAGTTGTTCCGATTCTTCCAAATAAGGTACGCACTTATCCATTTGATAGCTTGCCACAATTTTCCGCCAAGACTCGATAATGAAATTGGGCAGTTTTCACCCAAGACATCCGAGATATTCGAAGGTACAAAGGGTCCAACATTCCACCATTTGTAGATACGACACCAAATATCCTCAGCAATTTTACACGAGATGAGTGCATGATCGACCGATTCCAAATCACAATCACAAAGAGGGCACCTAACCGAATGTAAGTCGATGCCCCTTTTGTCGAGTTCTAATTTAACGGGTAGTCTCCCTTTTAAAGTTCTCCAAACGAATATCTCTATCTTTTTTGGTACCAAAGAATTACGAAGCGTAAGTTGTTGAGAAGAAAACTGACCAAGGATTTGTTCGTCTAGGATATTAGAAAGCTGTTTAACAGTAAATAACCCATTCGAAGCAAAAGTCCACCGCCAAGTATCCGGATTGTTGTAGTTACCCTCGAACGTGCTAAGAAGGTTGATCAGACTGTCTAGCTCCGCAGCGGTTCTTCCTGTAGGGATACGCGACCAATTCCAACTCGAAATAAGCTGTCCATTACTTTTGAAGAATCTGTCCTTGACACTTGCATTCTGAGTCATCTCCAACCTAAAAAGACGAGGAAATAAATTGCACAACTTGTCACTCCCGATCCAATGCTCTAGCCAAAATAGAGTAGAACCACCATCTCCTATTGTCTTTGTAAACGAACGTGAGAAAGCAACCTGCAACTCATCCATAGCAACACCAGTAGCTATTATGTTTCCCCAAATACCCAATGTCGAAGAGTGATTAACAGCACCCTCAACAAGTAAGCCCCTATGAGTCCCGTGAATACTACGGATTACTTTTACCCAAAAAGAATCGGTTTCGGTTTTGAACCTCCACCACCATTTCCCCAATAAAGCGAGGTTTTTTGATTTTAAAGACCCAATATTTAACCTCCCGTTCCCGTAAGTGTTTATAACATTTTCCCATTTGACCCACGAAATTTTGTTACCTGACCCCGAACCCCCCCAAAAGAAAACTCTCCTTACACTCTCAAGAAGTTTTAGAACACTCGGAGGTGCGCGAAAGAGCGAAAAGTAGTACAACGGTAGACTAGTAATGACCGATTTTAATCGAACTAATCTTCCTCCAATAGACATCGAACGCATTTTCCAACTCGAAAGTCGCGAATTGAACTTATCAATCACCGGTTGCCAATCCTTTACTTTGTTCATTTTTGCACCAATTGGCAATCCGAGATATATGAATGGTAGTTTACCTACTTGACACCCAATGTGTCTAGCCAACCGACTAGCAACCGAAAGATCCACCCCTACACCGTACAAGCAACTTTTGAGAAAGTTAACTTTTAAACCCGACGAGAGCTCGAAGCACTTTAGAATGTTTCTTAAGTTAATTGCATTCATTCTACTCCATTCCCCAAAGAAAATCGTGTCGTCCGCATATTGCAAGTGCGAAACAAGAACTTTATCCCTCCCGACTTGAATCCCTTTAAAAAGTCCTTTATCAATTGCCGCTTTTGTAAGGATGTTTAGTCCTTCTGCCGCAATGATGAATAGGAACGGAGATAAAGGATCTCCTTGTCGTACCCCCCTTCCAAGTGAGAATTCATTAGTAGGCGAACCGTTTATAAGAATAGAGATAGATGCCGATTTGAGACACGAATTAATCCATTTGATCCACTTATTACCAAACCCCATGTTCTTCATAACCTCAAAAAGGAATTGCCAATTAAGGCTATCAAAGGCCTTTTCAAAATCAACTTTGAAAACGAGCCCATTTTCACGTTTTGATCTTAAGTAATCTACCACATTTGCCTTCATAGATTTTACTCGAATGGGTTCTCTGTCCTTCCTGCTCAAGGCATCGGCTACCACATTTGCCTTCCCCGGGTGGTAATGAATCTCAAAGTCGTAATCATTCAATAATTCAATCCACCTACGCTGCCTCATATTCAGTTGTTTCTGATTAAATATGTGTTGAAGACTTTTGTGGTCGGTATATATAATACTTTTGACCTCATATAAGTAGTGCCTCCAAGTCTTTAATGCAAAAACAACCGCGCCTAATTCCAAATCATGCGTCGTATAATTTTGTTCGTGAATCTTCAATTGTCTAGACGCATAAGAAATCACCTTCGTTCGTTGCATTAATACACAACCGAGACCTTGCTTTGATGCGTCACAATAAATCACAAAATCATCATTCCCTTCAGGCAATGACAATATAGGTGCCGTAGTTAGCTTTTTCTTCAATAACTGAAACGCTTTCTCTTGTTCATCATTCCATTCAAATTTCTTCCCTTTATGCGTTAATGCAGTCAAGGGTTTTGCTATTCTGGAAAAGTCTTGGATGAACCTTCTGTAGTAACCGGCTAGTCCTAAAAACTGACGTATGTGTTTCGGAGTTTTCGGAGTTTCCCACTTTTCAACAGTTTCTATCTTTGCCGGATCCACCTTAATACCTTCTTTGTTCACTATGTGACCGAGGAATTGAACTTCTTCCAACCAAAATGCACACTTTGAAAACTTAGCGTACAATTCTTCCTTCCTCAATACTTCTAACACCTTTCTCAAATGTTCACCGTGTTCTTGGTCATTCTTTGAGTAAATAAGTATGTCATCAATGAAAACAATGACAAACTTGTCAAGGTATGGTCCACACACTCGGTTCATAAGGTCCATGAACACAGCTGGTGCATTAGTTAAACCAAACGGCATGACCATAAACTCGTAATGACCGTAACGTGTTCTGAAAGCAGTCTTTGGAATATCATCTTCTTTCACCCATCATTTGATGATACCCGGAACGTAAGTCAATCTTTGAATAAACAGACGAGCCTTGTAGTTGATCAAATAAGTCGTTAATTCTCGGTAGTGGGTAGCGGTTCTTGATGGTAAGTTTGTTCCACTCTCGGTAGTCGATACACAACCTGAATGTACCATCTTTCTTCTTGACAAACAAAACAGGAGCTCCCCACGGTGATGTGCTTGGTCGAATGAAACCACGCTCTAAAAGTTCTTGTAATTGGCTTTGCAGTTCTTTCATCTCGCTGGGTGCGAGTCTGTAAGGAGCACGAGCTATTGGTGCAGCTCCTGGTACAAGATCTATTTGAAATTCAACGGATCGATGTGGGGGTAATCCCGGTAATTCTTTCGAAAATACATCGGGAAATTCTTTTGCAATGGGAACATCATTGATGCTCTTTTCTTCAGTTTGTACTTTCTCGACGTGTGCTAGAACAGCATAGCAACCTTTTCTTATTAGTTTTTGTGCCTTCAAATTACTAATAAGATGTAGCTTCGTATTGCCCTTTTCTCCGTACACCATTAAGGGTTTTCCTTTTTCTCGTATAATGCGAATTGTATTTTTGTAACAAACGATCTCTGCTTTCACTTCTTTCAACCAGTCCATACCGATTATCACATCAAAACTCCCTAACTCTACTGGTATCAAATCAATCTTAAATGTTTCGCTAACCAGTTTAATTTCTCGATTCCGACATATATTATCTGCTGAAATTAATTTACCATTTGCTAATTCGAGTAAAAATTTACTATCCAAAGGCGTCAATGGACAACTTAATTTAGCACAAAAATCTCTACTCATATAGCTTCTATCCGCACTCGAATCAAATAAAACGTAAGCAGATTTATTATCAATAAGAAACGTACCCGTAACAAGCTCCGGGTCTTCCTGTGCCTCTGCCGCATTAATATTGAAAACTCTTCCGCGGCCTTGTCCATTCGTGTTCTCCTGGTTCGGGCAATTTCTAATAATGTGGCCCGGTTTTCCACATTTATAACAAACTACATTTGCATAACTTGCTCCGACACTACTTGCTCCGCCATTACTCGTTCTGACACCATTTGTTCCTTTCGTTCTATTAACCCCTGGTCCGTAGACCTCACACTTCGCCGCGCTATGACCATTTCTTTTACACTTGTTGCAAAATTTGGTGCAGAACCCCGAGTGATACTTTTCACACCTTTGGCATAGCTGCTTCTGATTATTGTTGTTGTTGCGGTTATTATTGTTGTTGGGATGGTTGTTGTAGTTGCTGCTGTTGTTGTTGTTGTTGTTGTTGTTGGGCCGTTTGTTGTAGTTGCGATTGATGTTGCGATTGTTGGAATAATTGTTGCGATTATTGTTGTAATTGCTGTTGTTGTTGTATTGGTGATTCTTATCACCGTTTTCCTCCCACTTTCTTTTGACTTGCTTCACATTGGCCTCTTCAGTAGTCTGTTCTTTAATTCTTTCTTCAATCTGGTTCACTAGTTTGTGAGCCATTCTACATGCCTGTTGTATGGAGGCGGGCTCGTGTGAACTTATATCTTCTTGGATTCTTTCCGGTAATCCTTTCACAAACGCATCGATCTTCTCTTCCTCATCTTCGAATGCTCCCGGACACAATAGGCACAATTCTGTGAATCGTCTTTCGTACGTGGTAATATCAAATCCTTAGGTTCGTAACCCTCTAAGTTCTGTCTTGAGCTTATTGACCTCGGTTCTGGGACGGTATTTCTCGTTCATCAAGTGCTTGAATGCTGACCACGGTAGTGCGTACGCATCGTCTTGTCCCACTTGCTCTAGATAGGTATTCCACCATGTTAACGCAGAACCTGTGAAGGTATGCGTAGCGTACTTCACTTTGTCCTCTTCAGTACACTTACTTATGGCAAACACCGATTCGACCTTCTCGGTCCACCGTTTCAATCCGATCGGTCCTTCGGTTCCATCAAATTCCAAAGGTTTGCAGGCAGTGAATTCTTTGTAGGTGCATCCTACACGATTTCCTGTACTGCTAGATCCAAGGTTATTGTTGGTATGTAGCGCAGCCTGTACTGCGGCTATGTTTGAAGCTAGAAAAGTACGGAATTCCTCTTCATTCATATTCACGGTGTGTCGAGTAGTCGGTGCCATTTCCTTCAAAATAGTCAAATGGAACAAGTTAATCATACAGAATATTAAGAGTAGTTAATAGTATTTCGTAGCATAATATGAACTCATTTATAAAAGCTTTTTCTTCATATTAGCATTTTATAAGTTTAAATTCGGGTAGTACCTACCCGTTAAGTTCATACTTAGTAGCTAATATACAATTCAACTACTACAATTCTATATGAAAAACTGATTATAATAATATTTCGCGTTCAAACTTTTATGCAATATTTTACAAACTTACAATACCGCTTATTTTACATAAAGCATGAAATATAGCACACAATAACTTTGATACAAGATAGTTGTGAAGATAATTCTAGCTAGTACACAAGTCGTTCAGCAAAGGCAATAAAGACACGTAATTCATACGTCCAGAAACAAGTCATGCATTCTGGTTTTACTAGGACTACTTCCCATCCTTGGTCTTGTGGAACATAACCATTATGGCCGTTGATAAGACAGCGTGTTGTAACGTCGTCAAAGGGACGAGGGTTATGTAATGTCCAACAGTCCCGTAACAATCTAAAAACCTCATTTCTTACCCCAATTACCGACTCCGTCACTTGTGGGAACGTTTTGTTTAATAGTTGTAGGCCGAGGTTCTTGTTCTCACTTTGGTGAGAAGCGAACATTACTAATCCGTAAGCATAACATGCTTCTTTATGTTGCATGTTAGCCGCTTTTTCTAAATCACGAAGTCCAATATTCGGATATATTGAGTCAAAATAATTTCTTAACCCATTGCGTAAAATAGCATTTGGGTTCCCCGCAATATATGCGTCAAAGTAAACACATCGTAACTTATGGATTTCCCAATGTGATATCCCCCATCTTTCGAACGAAAGCCTTTTATAAACCAAGGCATTCTTGGAACATTCTTCGAATGTCTTACAAACTGATCTCGCCTTAAATAGTTGTGCCGAAGAATTCTGACCGACTCTAGACAAGATTTCATCAATCATGTCTCCGGGTAGGTCTCTTAAAATATTGAGTTGTCTATCCATTTTGTGTTTTTATACTGTAAAATAGACAAGAGTTAGCTTCATAAAAAAATACTTATTTAATACAAGCAATTTTTACATATATCATAAAGCATAAGCACACTATATTACATATATTACACCACACGAATACAACTATCTTATTCCGACTCGCTTGTTTCTTCTTCTTTGGTTTTGGTTCGTTTTGCCAAGTTTCTAGGGATATATGATGTTCCCCTAATACGAGCCGTAATTTTCCACATTGGTTTAGAAAAACCTGGTGGTTTAGAGGTTCCCGGGTCATTGTTACAACTTAAGGACTTCGGGGGTTGACGATACATATAAAGTTCATCGGGGTTGGAATTCGATTTCTTTATTTTTATGCCCTTTCCCTTATTATTTTCTTTTGCCTTTTTAAATTCAGTTGGGGTAATTTCTATAACATCATCGGAATTCTCGTCGGAATCCGATTCATCGGAGAATTGGTAATCCTCCCAATATTTTTCTTCCTTGGCGGAAACACCATTGACCATAATTAACCTTGGTCGGTTGGTTGAGGATTTTCTTTTACTTAACCATTTTATTATTTCCCCCACCGGTTCTATTTCTTCATCCGGTTCTGATTCTTCTTCCGGTTCCGATTCTTCTTCCGGTTCCGACTCTTCTTCCGGTTCCTCTTCGGGAACTTGTGAATCAGTCCACGAATCATTCCAATTTACATTTGACTCTTCATTATTATTAGGTGAGTCAATGGGACTTGTTCTAGAGGTAGACATCTATCACATAATATCAAACGCGTTAAGAGATTAATATATCACATAATATTCACATGTTAAAAATATATAGTTTCCAACAAAATTTGTTAAGCAATCATTTTTCAAGTAAACACGGTCGAAGTCCAGACTCACTAATGCATCCTAACAAACTCGATAAGACACACTAATGCAAAATTCTGGTTCTCTAAGACCAACGCTCGGATACCAACTGAAATGTCCCGTTCTTATTGATTAAAAACGTTCCATATTAATTGATTTCGTTGCGAGGTTTTGACCTCTATATGAGACGTTTTTCAAAGACTGCATTTATTTTAAAACAAACCATAACCTTTATTTCATCAATAAAGGTTTAAAAAGCTTTACGTAGATTATCAAATAATGATAATCTAAAATATCCTGTTTACACACGACCATTACATAATGGTTTACAATACAAATATGTTACAACAAAATAAGTTTCTTGAATGCAGTTTTTACACAATATCATACAAGCATGGACTCCAAATCTCGTCCTTATTTAAGTATGCGACAGCGGAAGCTCTTAATAATTACCTGAGAATAAACATGCTTAAAACGTCAACAAAAATGTTGGTGAGTTATAGGTTTAAGCTATATATATCAAATCATAATAATAGACCACAAGATTTCATATTTCAATACACATCCCATACATAGAGATAAAAATCATTCATATGGTGAACACCTGGTAACCGACATTAATAAGATGCATATATAAGAATATCCCCATCATTCCGGGACACCCTTCGGATATGATATAAATTTCGAAGTACTAAAGCATCCGGTACTTTGGATGGGGTTTGTTAGGCCCAATAGATCTATCTTTAGGATTCGCGTCAATTAGGGTGTCTGTTCCCTAATTCTTAGATTACCAGACTTAATAAAAAGGGGCATATTCGATTTCGATAATTCAACCATAGAATGTAGTTTCACGTACTTGTGTCTATTTTGTAAATCATTTATAAAACCTGCATGTATTCTCATCCCAAAAATATTAGATTTTAAAAGTGGGACTATAACTCACTTTCACAGATTTTTACTTCGTCGGGAAGTAAGACTTGGCCACTGGTTGATTCACGAACCTATAACAATATATACATATATATCAAAGTATGTTCAAAATATATTTACAACACTTTTAATATATTTTGATGTTTTAAGTTTATTAAGTCAGCTGTCCTCGTTAGTAACCTACAACTAGTTGTCCACAGTTAGATGTACAGAAATAAATCGATAAATATTATCTTGAATCAATCCAAGACCCAGTGTATACGTATCTCAGTATTGATCACAACTCAAACTATATATATTTTGGAATCAACCTCAACCCTGTATAGCTAACTCCAACATTCACATATAGAGTGTCTATGGTTGTTCCGAAATATATATAGATGTGTCGACATGATAGGTCGAAACTTTGTATACGTGTCTATGGTATCTCAAGATTACATAATATACAATACAAGTTGATTAAGTTATGGTTGGAATAGATTTGTTACCAATTTTCACGTAGCTAAAATGAGAAAAATTATCCAATCTTGTTTTACCCATAACTTCTTCATTTTAAATCCGTTTTGAGTGAATCAAATTGCTATGGTTTCATATTGAACTCTATTTTATGAATCTAAACATAAAAAGTATAGGTTTATAGTCAGAAAAATAAGTTACAAGTCGTTTTTGTAAAGGTAGTCATTTCAGTCGAAAGAACGACGTCTAGATGACCATTTTAGAAAACATACTTCCACTTTGAGTTTAACCATAATTTTTGGATATAGTTTCATGTTCATAATAAAAATCATTTTCTCAGAATAACAACTTTTAAATCAAAGTTTATCATAGTTTTTAATTAACTAACCCAAAACAGCCCGCGGTGTTACTACGACGGCGTAAATCCGATTTTACGGTGTTTTTCGTGTCTCCAGGTTTTAAATCATTAAGTTAGCATATCATATAGATATAGAACATGTATTTAGTTGATTTTAAAAGTCAAGTTAGAAGGATTAACTTTTGTTTGCGAACAAGTTTAGAATTAACTAAACTATGTTCTAGTGATTACAAGTTTAAACCTTCGAATAAGATAGCTTTATATGTATGAATCGAATGATGTTATGAACATCATTACTACCTTAAGTTCCTTGGATAAACCTACTGGAAAAGAGAAAAATGGATCTAGCTTCAACGGATCCTTGGATGGCTCGAAGTTCTTGAAGCAGAATCATGACACGAAAACAAGTTCAAGTAAGATCATCACTTGAAATAAGATTGTTATAGTTATAGAAATTGAACCAAAGTTTGAATATGATTATTACCTTGTATTAGAATGATAACCTACTGTAAGAAACAAAGATTTCTTGAGGTTGGATGATCACCTTACAAGATTGGAAGTGAGCTAGCAAACTTGAAAGTATTCTTGATTTTATGTAACTAGAACTTGTAGAATATATGAAGAACACTTAGAACTTGAAGATAGAACTTGAGAGAGATCAATTAGATGAAGAAAATTGAAGAATGAAAGTGTTTGTAGGTGTTTTTGGTCGTTGGTGTATGGATTAGATATAAAGGATATGTAATTTTGTTTTCATGTAAATAAGTCATGAATGATTACTCATATTTTTGTAATTTTATGAGATATTTCATGCTATTTGCCAAATGATGGTTCCCACATGTGTTAGGTGACTCACATGGGCTGCTAAGAGCTGATCATTGGAGTGTATATACCAATAGTACATACATCTAAAAGCTGTGTATTGTACGAGTACGAATACGGGTGCATACGAGTAGAATTGTTGATGAAACTGAACGAGGATGTAATTGTAAGCATTTTTGTTAAGTAGAAGTATTTTGATAAGTGTATTTAAGTCTTTCAAAAGTGTATAAATACATATTAAAACACTACATGTATATACATTTTAACTGAGTCGTTAAGTCATCGTTAGTCGTTACATGTAAGTGTTGTTTTGAAACCTTTAGGTTAACGATCTTGTTAAATGTTGTTAACCCAATGTTTATAATATCAAATGAGATTTTAAATTATTATATTATCATGATATTATCATGTATGAATATCTCTTAATATGATATATATACATTAAATGTCTTTACAACGATAATCGTTACATATATGTCTCGTTTAAAAATCATTAAGTTAGTAGTCTTGTTTTTACATATGTAGTTCATTGTTAATATACTTAATGATATGTTTACTTATCATAGTATCATGTTAACTATATATATATCCATATATATGTCATCATATAGTTTTTACAAGTTTTAACGTTCGTGAATCACCGGTCAACTTGGGTGGTCAATTGTCTATATGAAACATATTTCAATTAATCAAGTCTTAACAAGTTTGATTGCTTAACATATTGGAAACATTTAATCATGTAAATATCAATCTCATTTAATATATATAAACATGGAAAAGTTCGGGTCACTACATAAAGGAACTTGTGAAAGGGATATTAAATTCATCGATTTGGAAACCTGCATAAATAATGTTATTCTAAGTACCCGAAGACGGTAGATGAGCAAGACCACCTCCCGACCTCAAGCCGCCGTCAATTTCATAAATGCTACGAATCACCTTGACCCATAAGCAATTGGTTTCGGTTTTAAACCTCCACCACCACTTGGCCAAAAGTGCAAGATTTTTACACTTGAATGACCCAATGTTCAAACCCCCCCCCCCCCCCCCCCCCCACTCCCGTAAGGTAGGCAAGTAGTGGCCACTTAACCCAAGACATTTTAGTGCCCGAAAGGTCCCCGCCCCAAAAGAAATTACGTCTCACACTCTCAAGAATTTTAAGCACGCAAGGCGGAGCACGAAAGAGCGCGAAGTAATACAAAGGAAGACTATTAAGAACCGATTTTAAGAGAACCAACCGTCCACCAAAGGACATCGTACGCATTTTCCATTCCGAGAGTCGTTTCTTTATTTTGTTGATGATTGGGTCCCAATCTTTAACTTTCTTCATTTTAGCACCTATCGGAAGTCCAAGGTAAATAAATGGGAAATTACCGGCTTGACAACCCATTCTACAAGCAAGGTCACTAACTTCTTCCGAATCCATACCCACTCCGTAGAGACAACTTTTGTGAAAGTTTACTTTCAATCCCGAGGCTAATTCAAAGCATCTTAAAATATTGTTGAGGTTTCGTGCATTACTTTTAGACCATTCTCCAAGAAACATTGTGTCATCCGCATATTGCAAGTGTGAAATCAATACCTTATCACCCCCAATTTCCACCCCTTTAAAAATACCTCTAGTGACCGCGGCTTTGGTGAGGATGTTAAGCCCTTCCGCAGCAAGAATGAAAAAAAGGGAGATAGCGGGTCGCCTTGTCAAACACCACGACCAAGATTAAACTCCTGAGTAGGAGAACCATTAATAAGAATGGAGATCCTAGCCGATTTTAAACACGCAAGAATCCACTTACACCATTTGTCACCTAAGCCCATACATCTCATGACCTCTAATAGGAAATCCCAATTCACACTATCAAACGCCTTTTCAAAATCAACTTTAAAGATAAGACCTTTCAAACTATTTGACTTCAAATAATCGACGGATTCATTTGCTACAAGCACACCATCTAAAATATATCTTTCCCTTAGAAACGCACTTTGTTCCGAACCGACTAGCCTCGGAATTACTCTCCTTAACCGATTGGAGATGATCTTAGCTACTATTTTTTAAAAACTACAAATTAAGCTAATAGGACGGTAATCTCCGAGCGAGATGGGATCTTTCTTCTTAGGCACTAAAGTAACAAATGAGGCGTTGCAACCCTTAGAAAACTCACCTTTCTCCCAAAACCACTTGACGGCATTAATCACATCATCTTTGATAACATCCCAAAACTTTTTGAAAAATCTCATGTTAAACCCGTCTGGGCCCGGTGCTTTCCCACTACCACAATTATTAATAGTTTCAACAATCTCTGTCTCCTCAATGGGTAATTCTAACCCTAGGGCCTCATCCGAGGATAGAGGCGGATAGTTCAACTCCGCTAGACTAAACCTGGGCCCTAAATGTGCAGTGAATAGGTTTTTGAAATGGTTGAAAGCCTCCTCTTTGATAATCTCGGGATCTTCACACCAAACTCCATTGACAGTCAACCCTCTAATGTTGCACTTGTTGTACCCCCTTTTGATAACCGAGTGAAAATATTTGGAATTCTCATCTCCTTCAAGAACCCAATGAACCCTCGCCTTTTGTTTCAACATATTGCTTTTGATTTTCTCTCTTTGAAACCATTCCTTTCGAGCATTTAACCAGCCAACTCTTTCATCCTCAGTTAAAAGTCCCAATTCAGCCCGGAGTTCGAAAGTATTAGCCATAGACTTAAAAAGTTCGATTTCACCTTCTAAATTCCCAAATTTTTGCCCATTTTTTGTCTTTAGAGCAACCTTGGTATTTTTAAGCTTATTTCTCAAAAAACAATCTAAACGAGATCCACCACCAACCTGCTCAGCCCACACATCTTTAACACAATCCTCCACCCCTTCTATATCAAGCCAATCATCAAATACCTTAATCGGTTTAGGCCCAAAATTTCTGCTATCGTCTTTAAGAATAACCGGGCAATGATCAGACTTTCCTCACTCTAAAGCTATCAACGATAAGCATGTCCACAATTTATTAAACGAATCATTAACAAGGAATCGATCAAGCTTACTAAATTTAAGACCATCATCACTGACTCGCGTAAAGATTCGACCACCCAAAGGAATATCAATAAGCTTGGAGTTGTCAATTAAATCGTTGAACTTCTTTGCTCTAGATTCAATAAAGTTGCAATTGAATCTTTCAAATTCATTACGAACCTTGTTAAAGTCACCGCCCAACACCCACGCAAGATCACTATTGACAGAAATCGAGTTATGGAGAAAATTCCACAGTCTTTGCTTACCAAGATCATCACGTGGTCCATAAACATTCACGATATTGAACTCTTTATCCGTATTCTTCCATTTACCTCGGACACCAATAGAAAAATCAGAAACAAACGAATTAGAAACCTCGAAACAATCTAAATCCCACATGATAAGTTGACCTCTCGACTTTCCTACCATCTCCTTTTGAACAAAATCACAGTTAATTTTACCCCAGGCCCCACGAACCCAATTTAAATCTACAAGATGCAATTTAGTCTCTTGAAGTAGAACAATGTCAGGTTGCTCACCCCTACATAAACCCTTAAACCACCCAATTTTACTTTCCTTCCCCACCCCAAAACCTCTAATGTTTAAAGACAAAATGTTCATGTAAAAATAATTAAACGAATAAAAAGCAGAAAGCAGGGGGTCAAGGGT
This sequence comes from Rutidosis leptorrhynchoides, assembly GCF_046630445.1. Lineage (NCBI taxonomy): Eukaryota > Viridiplantae > Streptophyta > Magnoliopsida > Asterales > Asteraceae > Rutidosis > Rutidosis leptorrhynchoides. The sequence continues at coordinate 357,493,743 of NC_092341.1, read as the reverse complement.
TGGATTTCTCCACCCACTTTAACCCAATTTGTTGCCCAAAGTCCTTCAAACCATCATTATTTAATGAAAAGGAAGAGGAATTGGAACCAGAGGTCGTACCTTGCCTGCTATTGCTTACTGAATTCGTCCTGTTATTCACCCCCATATCACGAAATGTCTTCCCAGCCTTCTTACCCCCAAGATCTCTCTTAGGTATAGAATTGAGGTTAAGGATGCCTGAAGATGCTTTGCAATTCCTCAACTGAGATCGTCCACCTTCGTTTTTTTTGGAGCTTTTTGATTTCTTCTTCTTCTTATCACTGACTCTATTCTCCTTCAGATTCACATCCTCTCGAGAATTGGAGGTGAGTTCATCTCTAATTTGGATTGGTGAACCAGAGATGATGGGGATATCATTAAGATTAATCGAACCACCACCAGAGGGAGAATGAACTTGGTAGGTCGCCTCCTTATCTGTATCAGAATTGTTGAAGTTAATTGGGCTGATGTGAACCGCACCCAGGCCATCCAGGTTTAGAGAGCCCGTCCGAATTGGGCTGGATTGGAGAACATTAGATTGATCCAGATTAGGCCCACTCACCCCATGATGAGTTTGACAAGGCCCATTTACATTAGCAGGAATCGAATTGTTCACCAGACCACTAACAAGTCCATTAGCCTCTTCCAATTTTTTAGAGACATCACCAATACAATTGCTGCCAGCACTTTTTGGGGAACCCTCGATGTCATTATTGCATTCCACTTCTAGAGGAAAATCCAACCCAGCCGATTGATTTTTTGTGTCCCCAAAAGATTTGTCTTGGACTTTACCTTCAGCATTCAATTCACCAGTCTCCAACTCATCATCTTCTTCCTTCTCACTATGATCGGAATCAGCCACCGGAGAACAATTTCTGGTCTTTTCAAACGTCTTACGATTGCCTGCCATCGGACCTTCTGAAAAATAGGTAAATCCTCATCGTACTGATCAAACGTGTCATCAATAAATTCATCCTCGGAGCTACTACAGTTATCTTCATCAACCCCCACATCGACCTTTTTAGATATTGCAGGATCAATATCTAGTGAAAAAATTCGATCATTGTTCTTTTTAACCGTCGCGAAAACTGGTGTAAGATTATCAATAATTAGGTTAGTAGTGCCGTTAATATGACCCGAGTCACCCACATGCAATAACACCTGACCAGTTATCAAGTTTTGATTTTCTTCAGTAATCTTACAATTTTCCATTGACACCACACGCCCCCATTTAGCAGCTATGGAACCAAACACTTCCTCATTCCAACAGGTAACCGGCACTCCGTTGATTTCAACCCAAACCAATCTGCCATTGGACGGCCAGTAATTTAAGCATAATCGTTTTACGCTGTTGCACCATTTGTTGATCGAGTGATTCTCATTGTTAAGAATGTTATCGACAGCATCCTTATTCTTCAAAACAATCATAACTTCAAAACCTCCCAAATATTTGATAAGAAAATCACTTAAACCTTCAGCTGCACAAAGTGATTCTAGTTGGTTGAGTAAATCGAATCTTTTAATTTCAACAATTAGACATCTGTCCAACAAGTCGATGTTGCAATCTTGTTTGTTAACCAAGACCGTACGCTCATCAACTGTTTCATCAGCAACCTTCTTTCCTTTATCCGATCTATTCAGTGAATGACGAAGGTCATCCTTGTTTTTGTTAATAATATTCCTCAAATCGTCCTTGGGAAGTTGAGGAAACTCCCTCTGGTACCTGTAATCACTACTAAAATAATTACAAGTTTTAGAAGCGAAGCCTCCACTGGTATTCCCAAAGTTTCTGGATTGGCCATTTACACTTCTGTTTTCGTTAGCAAGGAAAACCCGAATCGGGTTTCCATCAAATTTGATCGTTTCTAGCCTGTTCAACAATCTGTTCACGTGGCCATCGTCAGCGTATCGTGCGAAAGCAAATCTCTGACCATTACGTAATCTCTTCCTTACCATGTAGATATCTTTGAGGTTTCCATAGTGTTTGAAAACCCTCCAAAGATTTTCCATGGTCCAACTCTCAGGATAGTTGAAAAACATGAACGAGATCCATTGGTTTTTGGATAGTCTCAGAAAATCGCCTTGAAATCTCCCCAAGTGTAACGACCCGCACTTTTTCGATCATACTATACTTATAAGATTAATATTTACATAAATTAAATCTTGCCAACATGATAAGCAATCCAAATTGTCGAGATTTATATTTCCGAAAAGAATTTTACACAACGTTTGACCGTCTAGTTTGACCAATGATATCACGAACTATACAATATATGATAATTATACGTTTGTGTATATATATGTATATATACATATTTAACATGATTAATGAATGTTATAATATCTCATTTTGTATTAATAACAACAAGTTATATGTGTATTTTGAAACTACTAACTTAAGTTTTCAAAACGATAACAATACGTAACGTTATTTGACTTAAATACTTAAGACTATAATGTTTATACATATATTGTATAAGTAATGTATTTAATCACTTTTAAGAACTTAAATACATAAAATCATATAAGTGTATTCCCAAAAGATAGCTATATTTGAATCCTCATTCCATTTTTCACAAAATTTCTATACGTATATTTAGAGTATTTGTACTCGAATCATACCTAGCTCCTATACGTATTTACTAATAGTAAATACACATCAAAATCACCACCTAACCAGCCATTATTCATGCCCTTAGAGCTAGGTAATTACTTTTGGATTATTACTTGACTAATTAACAAAATTACAAACTAAAAATCTTATCATGTATTACATGATACACGTTTTTTTTAGGTTATAAGTATCACCATTTCTAGTTCATTTTCTAACCTCATTTTTAGTTAAACACACACTCTTTCACAACCCTTAAAACCCTTAATCAATTCAGCAAAGTTTCCAAGAAGATCTAGCTTCAAAAACCATACTAAAACACCATAAGAAAACCATACAAAAACACTTCAAGAAAACCCTCCAAGAACACCAACTTACTACCAATCTTTCATCCACTTCTATCACCCTTTTGATTCTAGCTTCTTACTTCTCTTTTACAGCAAACTTATCCAAGGAACTTGAGGTAGAATCTATGTTCATAACCTTATTCGATTCATATATATATAGCTATCTTATTTTGTGGTACAAAAGTTTAACAACAAGAACATAGTTTGAATGTTTTCAAACTTGTTTGCAAACTAAATAGATCCTTCTAACTTAACTTTTAAAATACTTCAAGACCTGTAATATAACTTATGTATATACTAATTTAACAAGGTAAAACTTGGTTTTTCAAAGTATAAGTATTTTTAGAAAAATGGTCATTAAATGATTTTGTTGTAACAAAAATGTTTAACTTCATATGTTTCACTAATGTTTCACTTATGCCGTATGATTTTGAATACAAACCAAGGTATTTACAGTTCATAGTCTTAAAGAAGAACTCAATCCAAGAAGATGGCAATTTGAATCAACGAAAACGGATTTGTAACGAAGAAACTATGACCGAAACAAAATTGGTTATCCTAGATCATTTCAACTACGGGATCAATTGGAAAAAAATGATATAAATCACATATTTCTAAGATAACATGATATTTTATATATATGTACTTATAATTCAATTTTATATGGTTCAGGATCACCCGTAAACAATACGAGAAGATTAATCATAAGATCCCATGTTTGTACGCAACACGTCATTTGACAACACCGGTACTTTATGTACGCAACACGTCATTTGACAACACCGGTACCATGGGTCAAGATTAATCTCGACCAATACATATACGATGGGGTTTTATTTATTTTGTTGGGGGTTTTGTTTATTGCGGGTATATTAAACATCTAAAAATGAACCATTAAAAATTGAATTACTAACATCGGAATGCTAACTACGGACTAAGGAAATATTCAAAATATTAAAAGTATAACAAGTATATATATATATAACGTTTGTTTTAAAATGAAAACATATTGATATATTATATATGGATAGGTTCGTGATATCAACCGGAAGACCGAGTCAAAATATATATATCATCAAGACAAGAGTGAGTATATAGTCCCACTTTTAAACTCTAAATATTTCGGGATGAGAATACATGTATTTTATGTTTTACGATATGGACACAAGTAACTGAAAAATATGTTCTACGTTGAGTTGTACCACTGGCATACTTCCCTGTAGCTTGGTAACTAATATTTACAGCGGTATTGTAAACGCGAATCCTGTTGATAGATCTATCGGGCCTGACAACCCCAACCGGACTGGACGACCAGTATTCAACGGTTGCACAGTACTTCGTTTTGTGACTACACTTGGTACGGTTGTCATAACCCGTCCTTAACCATAAGAACGCGTTAGATAACGTATGATTTCATTGCGAGGTATTGACCTCTATATGAGACATTTTTGAAAGAAAACTGCATATATTATACATTACAAACCATAACCATTATTTTTGTTACAAGCTTAAGACAATAAAAAGAAGATTAACGTTTAGCGATAATCTTCGACTTACAAACTTTACAAATGATGACAACAACACGGTTTCTAGCATATTTTACAATGCAACATCTCGGATATGCAGTTTTATTTTTGACACAAACATGCGTACGCAAGATCCTGGTTAGATCCAACATGATACAGCGGAAGCTTTAGAAATCACCTGAGAATAGACATGTTTTAAAAAGGTCAACATAAAGTTGGTGAGATATAGGTTTAATGCCGGCAGCAATATATATATATAGACCACAAGATTTCGAATATAAACAGTTTAATAAAAGTATTCTAAGTGGTTGAGCACTCGGTAACCATACTTAACATTTTCACGTCGCATATTCCCTTTAATATGAAATCTTACTACACCGTACCAAGTGTAGTCACAAAACGAAGTACTGTGCAACCGTTGAATACTGGTCGTCCAGTCCGGTTGGGGTTGTCAGGCCCGATAGATCTATCAACAGGATTCGCGTTTACAATACCGCTGTAAATATTAGTTACCAAGCTACAGGGAAGTATGCCAGTGGTACAACTCAACGTAGAATATATTTTTCAGTTACTTGTGTCCATAGCGTAAAACATAAAGTACATGTATTCTCATCCCGAAATATTTAGAGTTTAAAAGTGGGACTATATACTCACTTTTGTCTTGATGATATAAATAATTTGACTCGGTCTTCCGGTTGATATCACGAACCTATCCATATATAATATATCAATATGTTTTCATTTTAAACAAACGTTATATATATATACTTGTTATACTTTTAATACTTTGAATATTTCCTTAGTCCGAAGTTAGCAGTCCGAGGTTAGCAATTCAATTTTTAATGGTTCATTTTTAGATGTTTAATATACCCGCAATGAATAAATACAACCCCCAACGAAATAAATAAAACTCCCGTAAAACCCCATCATAAATGTATTGGTCGAGATTAATCTTGACCCATGGTACCGGTGTTGTCAAATGACGTGTTGCGTACAATCATGGGATCTTATGATTAATCTTCTCGTGTTGCTTACGGGTGATCCTGAACCATATGAAATTGAATTATGAGTACATATATATAAAATATCATGTTATCTTAGAAGTATGTGATTTTATGTAAATTTTTCCAATGAATCCCGAAGTCATTTAAGCCTTGGATAACCAATTTTGTTTCGGTCATAGTTTCTTCGTTACAAGTCCGTTTTCGTTGATTCAACTTGCCATCTCCTTGGATCGAGTCCCTCTTTAAGACTATGAACTGTAAATACCTTAGTTTGTATTCAAAATCACACGGCATAGGTCAAACTTTAGTGAAACTTATGAAGTTAATCATTTTCGTTACAACAAAATCATTTAATGACCATTTTTCTAAAAATACCTATACTTTGAAAAACCAAGTTTTACCTTGTTAAATTAGCATATACATAAGTTATATTACAGGTCTTGAAGTATTTTAAAAGTTAAGTTAGAAGGATCTATTTAGTTTGCAAACAAGTTTGAAAACATTCAAACTATGTTCTTGTTGTTAAACTTGTATACCACAAAATATGATAGCTATATATATATGAATCGAATAAGGTTATGAACATATATTCTACCTCAAGTTCCTTGGATGAAGTTGCTGTAAAAGAGAAGTAAGAAGCTAGAATCAAAAGGGTGATAGAAGTGGATGAAAGATTGGAAGTAAGTTGGTGTTCTTGGAGGGTTTTCTTGAAGTGTTTTTGTATGGTTTTCTTATGGTGTTTTAGTATGGTTTTTGAAGCTAGATCTTCAAGGTTATGAGCTGAGGTGGTTAAGGTGTTTTAGGGTTCATAAGTATGTGTGTGTTTTGGCTAGATACTTGGAGTAAAATGAATCAAAAATGGGTTACTCCTAACCCTTTAAAAAAACGTGAATGGGGGAGTATGGAGACAAAATTTCAAGTGATAATTTTATGTATCTAGTCCTAATTGCTTCCAAGTTCAATTACCTAGCCCTCATGGCATGAATAATGGCTGGTTAGGTGGTGATTTTGATGTGTATTTACTATTAGTAAATACGTATAGAAGCTTGGTATGATACGAGTACAAATACTCTAGGTATACGTATAGAAATTTTGTGAAAAATGGAATGAGGATTCAAATATAGCTATCTTTTGTGAATACACTTATATGATTTTATGTATTTAAGTTCTTAAAAGTGATTAAATACATTACTTATACGATATATGTATAAACATTATAAGTCTTAAGTATTTATGTCAAATAACGTTACGTATAGTTATCGTTTTGAAAACTTAAGTTAGTAGTTTCAAAATACACATATAACTTGTTGTTATTAATACAAAATGAGATATTAAAACATTTATTAATCATGTTAAATATGTATATATACATTTATATACACAAACGTACAATTATCATATATTGTATAGTTCGTGATATCATCGGTCAAACTAGACGGTCAAACGTTGTGTAAAACTCTTTTCGGAAATATAAATCTCGACAATTTGGATTGCTTATCATGTTGGCAAGGTTTAATTTATGTAAATATTAATCTTATAAGTATAGAATGATCGAAAAAGTGCGGGTCGTTACATTACCTCCCCGTTAAATAAATTTCGTCCCGAAATTTTAAAATTGTACCTATTTTGCGTCATCGAGAAACAAGTGTGGATACTTTTGCTTCATCTGATCCTCTCGTTCCCAAGTAAACTCGGGACCTCTTCTAGCATTCCAACGAACCTTAACAATCGGTATATTGCTCTGTTTGAGCTGTTTAACTTCACGGTCCATGATTTCGATTGGTTCTTCGACGAATTGTAGTTTCTCGTCGACATGGATTTCCTCAAGAGGAATGGTGAGGTCTTCCTTTGCAAGACACTTCTTAAGGTTTGAGACGTGAAAGGTATTATGTACTCCGGCGAGTTGTTGTGGTAACTCGAGTCGATAAGCTACCGGTCCAATGCGTTCGATGATCTTAAACGGGCCTACGTATCTTGGGTTCAGTTTACCCCTTTTGCCGAAACGTATTACACCTTTCCAAGGTGACACCTTTAGCATAACCATGTCCCCGACCTGAAACTTTAATGGTTTCCTTCGGACATCGGCGTAGCTCTTTTGGCGACTGCGGGCTGTTTTTAATCTCTCCTTGATTTGCACTATCTTCTCAGTCGTTTCATGTATGATCTCGGGACCAGTTAATTGTCGATCTCCTACTTCATTCCAACAGATAGGAGATCTACACTTCCTTCCATACAATGCTTCGAATGGCGCAGCTCCAATGCTCGCATGATAACTATTATTATACGAGAATTCTGCTAACGGTAGATATTTATCCCAACCGTTTCCAAAATCGATCACACATGCCCTGAGCATGTCTTCAAGAGTCTGAATTGTTCTTTCACTCTGCCCGTCGGTCTGCGGATGATATGCGGTACTCATATCCAAACGAGTTCCTAATGCCTCCTGTAGTGATTGCCAAAACTTTGAGGTAAATCTACTATCACGATCGGATATAATGGAAATAGGTATCCCATGCCTTGAAACAACTTCCTTTATATACAATCGTAATAGTTTCTCCATTCTATCCGTTTCCTTTATAGGCAAGAAATGTGCAGACTTGGTGAGACGATCAACAATCACCCAAATGGTGTCGTATCCCCAGGCAGTCTTTGGTAACTTCGTGATGAAATCCATGGTAATACCATCCCATTTCCATTCTGGGATTTCTGGTTGTTGAAGTAACCCTGACGGCTTCTGGTGTTCTGCTTTGACCTTAGAACAAGTTAAACACTCCCCAACATATGTTGCAACGTCTATCTTCAAATTAGGCCACCAATAATGCGTCTTAAGATCTTGGTACATCTTTCCAACTCCAGGATGTATCGAATATCTTGTCTTATGTGCCTCGTTCAATATCAACTTCCTTAATCCACCCAACTTCGGTACCCAAATACGATTTGCAAAATATCGAATTCCATCTTCCCGCATAACGAGTTGCTTCTCATACTTCTTCATTATTTCATTTCCTATATTTTCTTTAGTAAGTGCTTCTCGTTGAACTTCTTTGATTTGTGAGTTGAGATTCATGCGAATTTTTATGTTCATCGCTCGTACTCGGATTGGTTCTCGTTCCTTTCTGCTTAGAGCATCGGCCACCACGTTCGCCTTCCCGGGATGATAACGAATTTCACAATCATAGTCGTTTATCAGCTCGACCCACCTACGTTGCCTCATGTTCAGCTGTTTCTGATCAAAAATATGTTGAAGGCTTTTATGATCAGTAAACACAGTGAATTTAACCCCATACAAGTAGTGTCTCCACATCTTCAATGCAAACACGACTGCTCCCAATTCTAGATCATGCGTCGTATAATTCTGCTCGTGAATCTTCAATTGTCGAGATGCAAATGCAATTACTTTCTTTCTTTGCATAAGAACACAACCAAAACCTTGTCGCGAAGCGTCACAATATATTTCAAAATCATCGTTCCCTTCAGGTAACGATAAAATAGGCGCCGTAGTTAACTTCTTCTTCAGTAATTGAAATGCGTTCTCCTGCTCCGAGGTCCATTCGTATTTCTTCCCTTTTTGCGTTAATGTTGTCAGCGGCTTAGCTATTCGGGAAAAATCTTGAATAAACCTTCTATAATAACCGGCTAAACCCAAAAATTGACGTATCTGCGTTGGTGTCTTAGGAGTCTCCCATTTTTCAATAGCTTCAGTTTTTGCTGGATCAACCTGAATTCCTTCGCTATTAACAACGTGACCAAGAAATTGCACTTCTTTCAACCAGAAAGCACACTTAGAAAATTTAGCATAAAGTTGTTCTTTTCTCAACAACTCCAGTATCAACCTTAAATGCTCTTCATGCTCTTGCTCATTCTTGGAATAGATAAGAATATCATCAATGAAAACGATAACAAACTTATCTAAATACGGACTACAAACTCGATTCATGAGGTCCATGAATACAGCTGGCGCATTCGTCAATCCAAACGGCATAACCAAAAATTCGTAATGACCATAACGTGTCCGAAAAGCAGTTTTCGGAATATCCTCTTCTTTGACGCGTAGTTGATGATAGCCCGATCTTAAGTCGATTTTTGAATAAACACATGATCCTTGCAATTGATCAAATAAGTCATCAATTCTCGGTAGTGGATACCGATTCTTGATAGTTAACTTATTTAATTCACGATAGTCTATACACATCCTAAAAGATCCATCTTTCTTCTTAACAAATAAAATTGGAGCTCCCCACGGTGAAGTACTCGGTCGTATGAATCCACGGTCCAGTAATTCTTTTAACTGACTTTGAAGTTCTTTTAACTCGGACGGTGCAAGTCTATATGGAGCACGAGCCACTGGTGCAGCTCCTGGTACTAAATCTATTTGAAATTCTACCGATCTAAATGGTGGTAATCCCGGCAACTCTTCCGGAAAAACTTCAGGAAAATCTCTTGCCACAGGCACGTCGTTGATGCACTTTTCTTTCTTTTCGACTTTATTAACATGTGCTAAAATAGCGTAACATCCCTTTTCTAAACACTTCTTGGCTTTCAAACAGCTAATGAGTTTTAGCTTTGACTTACCCTTCTCTCCATAAATCATCACCGGTATTTTATCCTTACCAGGAATACGAATTGCCTTCTTGGCACAAACAATTTCCGCTCCTATTTTGGACATCCAGTCCATGCCGACTATTACATCAAAACCTCCTAATTCCACGGGTATTAAGTCGATTTTAAACGTTTCTCCGGCTAGATTTATTTCACAATCACGACAAATTTTATCGGCTTTAATTAGCTTACCATTAGCTAACTCAATCAAGTACTTAGCATCTAGAGGTAATGATGAACAATTCAATTTAGTGTAAAAATTTATACACACGTAACTTCTATCGGCGCCAGTATCAAATAAAATAGATGCTGATAAGTTATTAATGGTAAACGTACCCGTAACAAGTTCCGGGTCTTCTCGTGCCTCTCTAGCATTAATAACAAACGCTCTTCCACGTGCAGGTCCGCCATTCTGATTCGGGCACTGGCTCTTATAGTGACCTTGTTTTCCACACCCAAAACAAGTAATGTTAGCCAAAGCAGTTCTATTTGCGTTGGTGGCAGGAGTCTTGTTACCATTTGCATTTGTAACGAGAGCCTTACAATCTTCAGCAAGATGTCCCTGTCTATTGCATTTAGTGCACAACACACTACAGTAACCAAAATGATGTTTGTGACAACGGTTGCATAAAGGACTTTGTCCTTTGTAACCAAAGCCTGAACCGCTACCCGCACCTTTCGTGGTTTCTTGTTTCTTATAAGGTTGTTGTTGGTTACCTCGATCATAACCTCCATTCCACTTTTTCTTGTTCCCCAATACCTTCACCTCAGTATTGAATGCTTTCTTGTCCAAAATGACCTGATCCATTAGCTCGTTTGCCATGGTTATAGCTTCATGAATTGTCTTAGGTTTCGATGCTGTAACGTTTGCCTTGACCTTTTTGGGCAAACCACCTTTGTACATTTCAATCTTCCGTGCTTCGGTTGGAACCAATTCAGGACATAGTAAAACCAATTCCATGAATCGCTGATTGTAGTTGGTGATTTCAGTACCAACCACCTTCAAACTTCGTAACTCATCTTCTAACTTAATAACCTCATTCCTTGGACAATACTCGGTGATTATCATTGCTTTGAATTCTTCCCATGGAGTATCATAAGCTGCATCTCCTCCTACCGCCTTCACATAATTCTTCCACCATGTGAGTGCACTATCTTGTAAAGTGCACGATGCATACTTGGTCATGTCTTTTTCATCACAACCGCTGATTTTGAACACCGTCTCCATCTTTTCTATCCATCGGGTTAAACCGATAGGTCCTTCCGTTCCACTGAATGATGAAGGTTTGCAAGCTTGAAACGTCTTGTAGGAGCATCCTACGCGAGGATTTGGATTAGCTGCAGTAGCTCTTGCAGCTTCGACCCATAGCATTCTATCATTGACTCGCTGGTTGATGAAGTTCTCGACTTCTTGTTCCGTCATTCGGTTCAATCGCGCCATTTCCTAATGAAAGAAAATAATTATTCACATGGATTATTATAGATGTAGTGTGTATTTATAGTACATTTATAGCTTGTTAATAATATGAACCAGGTATTATTATAAAAGCCTTTTCTTCTTATTAGCGTTTTATAATTATATCTTGGGTAGTACCTACCCGTTAATGTTCATACTTAATAGCTTAGTACAGAATCAATTACTACAATCTAAATAATACTTAACCATGGAAAATTATTGCATTTCATACTTCGCTATTTTACATATGCTTATCTTACACCAAACTTTAAGCAAACCACACTAATAATATTATACAAAACATTATATGATTCCATGGCTTAATACGGCAGTGCATCGTTCGGTCTATTTTCTAGGGCGTTTAGTTCCAATGAATGGCCTAACGCTTATCCTAGCTGTCTGCCTACGTTTTGGCTGAGGAGCCGAAGAACTAGATGCGGGGATTGCACTAATAGGAATAGCGGGAATAGGGGTGGTAGTGTTGAGTGGAATTGGTGCTACGTCATTCTTACTAAGTTCGGGATTTGAATTTTCTAATTCATTCGCTTTTCGTTTCTTTCCTTGATCGAATTTTTCTTTCGTAATTTCTAATATTTCTTCCTCGGGTTCACTTTCCTCTTCGGGTTCACTTTCCTCCTCGGGTTCACTTTCCTCTTCGGGTTCACTTTCCTCCTCGGGTTCACTTTCCGATATTTCTATAGTTGGTTCATCTGGAAATTGTGAGTCTTCCCCAAAAATACCATTTTCGTCATCGGATATGTTAATGACTGAAACACAATCTGAAGATTCTGGTTCGGAATCGCTGAATGTGATAACAAGTTTTGAGCCCGACATCTATCATATAACAACTAACCCATTAGTACTACATAATATTTACATATAAATTTTAACCAACAATGATAAGCAATGGTTTTTAAATCAGACCCGGTCAAAGTCCAGACTTACTAATGTATCCTAACGACTTATCGGTTAGACACACTAATGCAAACCTGGTTCGCTAAGACCAACGCTCTGATACCACATGTCATAACCCGTCCTTAACCATAAGAACGCGTTAGATAACGTATGATTTCATTGCGAGGTATTGACCTCTATATGAGACATTTTTGAAAGAAAACTGCATATATTATACATTACAAACCATAACCATTATTTTTGTTACAAGCTTAAGACAATAAAAAGAAGATTAACGTTTAGCGATAATCTTCGACTTACAAACTTTACAAATGATGACAACAACACGGTTTCTAGCATATTTTACAATGCAACATCTCGGATATGCAGTTTTATTTTTGACACAAACATGCGTACGCAAGATCCTGGTTAGATCCAACATGATACAGCGGAAGCTTTAGAAATCACCTGAGAATAGACATGTTTTAAAAAGGTCAACATAAAGTTGGTGAGATATAGGTTTAATGCCGGCAGCAATATATATATATAGACCACAAGATTTCGAATATAAACAGTTTAATAAAAGTATTCTAAGTGGTTGAGCACTCGGTAACCATACTTAACATTTTCACGTCGCATATTCCCTTTAATATGAAATCTTACTACACCGTACCAAGTGTAGTCACAAAACGAAGTACTGTGCAACCGTTGAATACTGGTCGTCCAGTCCGGTTGGGGTTGTCAGGCCCGATAGATCTATCAACAGGATTCGCGTTTACAATACCGCTGTAAATATTAATTACCAAGCTACAGGGAAGTATGCCAGTGGTACAACTCAACGTAGAATATATTTTTCAGTTACTTGTGTCCATAGCGTAAAACATAAAGTACATGTATTCTCATCCCGAAATATTTAGAGTTTAAAAGTGGGACTATATACTCACTTTTGTCTTGATGATATAAATAATTTGACTCGGTCTTCCGGTTGATATCACGAACCTATCCATATATAATATATCAATATGTTTTCATTTTAAACAAACGTTATATATATATACTTGTTATACTTTTAATACTTTGAATATTTCCTTAGTCCGAAGTTAGCAGTCCGAGGTTAGCAATTCAATTTTTAATGGTTCATTTTTAGATGTTTAATATACCCGCAATGAATAAATACAACCCCCAACGAAATAAATAAAACTCCCGTAAAACCCCATCATAAATGTATTGGTCGAGATTAATCTTGACCCATGGTACCGGTGTTGTCAAATGACGTGTTGCGTACAATCATGGGATCTTATGATTAATCTTCTCGTGTTGCTTACGGGTGATCCTGAACCATATGAAATTGAATTATGAGTACATATATATAAAATATCATGTTATCTTAGAAGTATGTGATTTTATGTAAATTTTTCCAATGAATCCCGAAGTCATTTAAGCCTTGGATAACCAATTTTGTTTCGGTCATAGTTTCTTCGTTACAAGTCCGTTTTCGTTGATTCAACTTGCCATCTCCTTGGATCGAGTCCCTCTTTAAGACTATGAACTGTAAATACCTTAGTTTGTATTCAAAATCACACGGCATAGGTCAAACTTTAGTGAAACTTATGAAGTTAATCATTTTCGTTACAACAAAATCATTTAATGACCATTTTTCTAAAAATACCTATACTTTGAAAAACCAAGTTTTACCTTGTTAAATTAGCATATACATAAGTTATATTACAGGTCTTGAAGTATTTTAAAAGTTAAGTTAGAAGGATCTATTTAGTTTGCAAACAAGTTTGAAAACATTCAAACTATGTTCTTGTTGTTAAACTTGTATACCACAAAATATGATAGCTATATATATATGAATCGAATAAGGTTATGAACATATATTCTACCTCAAGTTCCTTGGATGAAGTTGCTGTAAAAGAGAAGTAAGAAGCTAGAATCAAAAGGGTGATAGAAGTGGATGAAAGATTGGAAGTAAGTTGGTGTTCTTGGAGGGTTTTCTTGAAGTGTTTTTGTATGGTTTTCTTATGGTGTTTTAGTATGGTTTTTGAAGCTAGATCTTCAAGGTTATGAGCTGAGGTGGTTAAGGTGTTTTAGGGTTCATAAGTATGTGTGTGTTTTGGCTAGATACTTGGAGTAAAATGAATCAAAAATGGGTTACTCCTAACCCTTTAAAAAAACGTGAATGGGGGAGTATGGAGACAAAATTTCAAGTGATAATTTTATGTATCTAGTCCTAATTGCTTCCAAGTTCAATTACCTAGCCCTCATGGCATGAATAATGGCTGGTTAGGTGGTGATTTTGATGTGTATTTACTATTAGTAAATACGTATAGAAGCTTGGTATGATACGAGTACAAATACTCTAGGTATACGTATAGAAATTTTGTGAAAAATGGAATGAGGATTCAAATATAGCTATCTTTTGTGAATACACTTATATGATTTTATGTATTTAAGTTCTTAAAAGTGATTAAATACATTACTTATACGATATATGTATAAACATTATAAGTCTTAAGTATTTATGTCAAATAACGTTACGTATAGTTATCGTTTTGAAAACTTAAGTTAGTAGTTTCAAAATACACATATAACTTGTTGTTATTAATACAAAATGAGATATTAAAACATTTATTAATCATGTTAAATATGTATATATACATTTATATACACAAACGTACAATTATCATATATTGTATAGTTCGTGATATCATCGGTCAAACTAGACGGTCAAACGTTGTGTAAAACTCTTTTCGGAAATATAAATCTCGACAATTTGGATTGCTTATCATGTTGGCAAGGTTTAATTTATGTAAATATTAATCTTATAAGTATAGAATGATCGAAAAAGTGCGGGTCGTTACAACGGTGTAGTAAGATTTCATATTAAAGGGAATATGCGACGTGAAAATGTTAAGTATGGTTACCAAGTGCTCAACCACTTAGAATATTTTTATTGAAATGTTTATATACGAAATCTTGTGGTCTATATATATATATTGCTGCGCACTAAACCTATATCTCACCAACTTTATGTTGACGTTTTTAAACATGTTTATTCTCAGGTGATAATTAAAGCTTCCGCTGCATTATGTTGAATCTAAGCAGGATCATGCGTACTCATATTTGTGTCAAAAATAAAACTGCATATCCGAGGACGTGTGTTGTAAAATATGCTAGAAATCGTGTTGTTATTATCATTTGTAAAGTTTGTAAGTCGAAGATTATCGTTAAACGATAATCATCTTTTTATTGTCTAAAGCTTGTAACAAAAATAATGGTTTGGTTTGTAATGTATAATATATGCAGTTTTCCTTTTTAAAAATGTCGCATATAGAGGTCAATACCTCGCAATGAAATCATACGTTATCTAACACGTTCTTATGGTTAAGGACGGGTTATGACATGTGGTATCAGAGCGTTGGTCTTAGCGAACCAGGTCTGCATTAGTGTGTCTAACCGAGAAGCCATTAGGATACATTAGTAAGTCTGGACTTTGACCGGGTCTGATTTAAAAAAAAAAAAACCATTGCTTATCACTGTTGGTTAAAATTTATATGTAAATATTATATAAGTACTAATGGGTTAGTTGTTGTGT
This sequence comes from Rutidosis leptorrhynchoides, assembly GCF_046630445.1. Lineage (NCBI taxonomy): Eukaryota > Viridiplantae > Streptophyta > Magnoliopsida > Asterales > Asteraceae > Rutidosis > Rutidosis leptorrhynchoides. The sequence continues at coordinate 357,477,687 of NC_092341.1, read as the reverse complement.
GATAGATGTCGAACTCAAAAATTGTTATCACAATCAACGACTCCGAATCAGAATCTTCAGATGGCGTTCCATTCATTAACCTGTCCGATGACGAAAATGATATCCTTGGGGAAGACTCACAAATTCCGGATGAACCAACTATAGAGAACCCGGAAAGTGAACCCGAGGAGGAAAGTGAACCCGAGGAGGAAAGTGAACCCGAGGAGGAAAGTGAACCCGAGGAAGAAATACAGGAAATTACAAAAGACGAGTTCGAACTAGGAAAGAAACGAAAGGCTAATGAATTAGAAAATCCAAATCCCGAGTTTAATGAGAATGATGTGGCACCAATTCCACTCAACACTACCACCCCTATCCCCGCTATTCCTATTCGTTCTGTCCCGGCATCCAGTTCTTCAGTCCCACAGCCAAAATATAGGCAGACAGTTAGGATAAGCGTTAAGCAAATCTTTGTGTCTAAACGTCCTAGAAAATAGATCAAACGATGCGCTGCTGTGTCAAACCATGGAACCGAATAATGTTTTGTATAATATTAATAGTGTGGTTTGCTTAATGTTCGATGTAAGATAAGCATATGTAAAATATTGAAGTATGAAATGCAATAATTTTCCATGGTTAAGTATTATTTAGATTGTAGTAATTGATTCTGTACTAAGCTATTAAGTATGAACATTAACGGGTAGGTACTACCCAAGATATAATTATAAAACGCTAATAAGAAGAAAAGGCTTTTATAATAATACCTAGTTCATATTATTAATAAGCTATAATGTACTATAAATACACACTACATCTATAATAATCCATGTGAATAATTATTTTCTTTCATTAGGAAATGGCGCGATTGAATCGAATGACGGAACAAGAACTCGAGGAACTCATCAACCAGCGAGTGAACGACAGAATGTTATGGGTTGAGGCTGCAAGAGCTGCTGCAGTTAATCCAAATCCTCGTGTAGGATGCTCCTACAAGACGTTCCAAGCTTGCAAGCCATCATCATTCAGTGGAACGGAAGGACCTATCGGTTTAACCCGATGGATAGAAAAGATGGAGACGGTGTTCAAAATCAGCGGTTGTGATGAAAAAGACATGACCAAGTTTGCATCGTGCACTTTACAAGATAGTACACTCACATGGTGGAAGAATTATGTGAAGGCGGTAGGAGGAGATGTAGCTTATGATACTCCATGGGAAGAATTCAAAGCAATGATAATCACCGAGTATTGTCCAAGGAATGAGGTTATTAAGTTAGAAGATGAGTTACGAAGTTTGAAGGTGGTTGGTACTGAAATCACCAACTACAACCAGCGATTCATGGAATTAGTTTTGCTATGTCCTGAATTGGTTCCAACCGAAGAACGGAAGATTGAAATGTACAAAGCTGGTTTGCCCAAAAAGGTCAAGGCAAATGTTACAGCATCGAAACCTAAGACAATTCATGAAGCTATAACCATGGCAAACGAGCTAATGGATCAGATCATCATGGATAAGAAAGTATCCAATACTGATGTGAAGGTATCAGGTAACAAAAGAAAGTGGAATGGAAATTATGATCGAGGTAACCAACAACAATCTTTTAAGAAACAAGAAAACACGCAAGGTGCGGGTAGTGGTTTAAGCTTTGGTTATAAAGGACAAAATCCTTTATGCAACCGTTGCCACAAACATCACTTTGGTTACTGTAGTGTGTTATGCACCAAGTGTAATCGACAAGGTCATCTTGCGGAAGATTGTAAGGCTCTCGTTACAAATGGCAACAAGACTCCTGCCACCAACGCAAATAGAACTGCTTTGGCTACCATTACTTGTTTTGGTTGTGGAAAACAAGGTCACTATAAGAGTCAGTGCCCGAATCAGAATGGCGGACCTGCACGTGGAAGAGCGTTTGTTATTAATGCTAGAGAGGCACGAGAAGACCCGGAGCTTGTTACGGGTACGTTTACCATTAATAACTTATCAGCATCTATTTTATTTGATACTGGCGCCGATAGAAGTTACGTGTGTATAAACTTTTACACTAAATTGAATTGTTCATCATTACCTCTAGATGCTAAGTACTTGATTGAGTTAGCTAATGGTAAACTAATTAAAGCCGATAAAATTTGTCGTGATTGTGAAATAAATCTAGCCGGAGAAACGTTTAAAATCGACTTAATACCCGTAGAATTAGGAGGTTTTGATGTAATAGTCGGCATGGACTGGATGTCCAAAATAGGAGCGGAAGTTGTTTGTGCCAAGAAGGCAATTCGTATTCCTGGTAAGGATAAAATACCGGTGATGATTTATGGAGAGAAGGGTAATTCAAAGCTAAAACTCATTAGCTGTTTGGAAGCCAGGAAGTGTTTAAAAAAGGGATGTTACGCTATTTTAGCACATGTTAATAAAGTCGAAAAGAAAGAAAAGTGCATCAACGACGTGCCTGTGGCAAGAGATTTTCCTGAAGTTTTTCCGGAAGAATTGCCGGGATTACCTCCATTTAGATCGGTAGAATTTCAAATAGATTTAGTACCAGGAGCTGCACCAGTGGCTCGTGCTCCATATAGACTTGCACCGTCCGAGTTAAAAGAACTTCAAAGTCAGTTAAAAGAATTACTGGACCGTGGATTCATACGACCGAGTACTTCACCGTGGGGAGCTCCAATTTTGTTTGTTAAGAAGAAAGATGGATCTTTTAGGATGTGTATAGACTATCGTGAATTAAATAAGTTAACTATCAAGAATCGGTATCCACTACCGAGAATTGATGACTTATTTGATCAATTGCAAGGATCATGTGTTTATTCGAAAATTGACTTAAGATCGGGCTATCATCAACTACGCGTCAAAGAAGAGGACATTCCGAAAACTGCTTTTCGGACACGTTATGGTCATTACGAATTTTTGGTTATGCCGTTTGGATTGACGAATGCGCCAGCTGTATTCATGGACCTCATGAATCGAGTTTGTAGTCCGTATTTAGATAAGTTTGTTATCGTTTTCATTGATGATATTCTTATCTATTCCAAGAGTGAGCAAGAGCATGAAGAGCATTTAAGGTTGATACTGGAGTTGTTGAGAAAAGAACAACTTTATGCTAAATTTTCTAAGTGTGCTTTCTGGTTGAAAGAAGTACAATTTCTTGGCCACGTTGTTAGTAGCAAAGGAATTCAGGTTGATCCAGCAAAAATTGAAGCCATTGAAAAATGGGAGACTCCTAAGACACCAATGCAGATACGCCAATTTTTGGGTTTAGCCGGTTATTATAGAAGGTTTATTCAAGATTTTTCTCGAATAGCTAAGCCGTTGACAGCATTAACGCAAAAAGGGAAGAAATACGAATGGACCTCGGAGCAGGAGAACGCATTTCAATTATTGAAGAAGAAGTTAACTACGGCGCCTATTTTATCGTTACCTGAAGGGAACGATGATTTTGAAATATATTGTGACGCTTCGCGACAAGGTTTTGGTTGTGTTCTTATGCAACGAAAGAAAGTAATTGCATTTGCATCCCGACAATTGAAGATTCACGAGCGGAATTATACGACGCATGATCTAGAACTGGGAGCAGTCGTGTTTGCATTGAAGATGTGGAGACATTACTTGTATGGGGTTAAATTCACTGTGTTTACTGATCATAAAAGCCTTCAACATATTTTCGATCAAAAACAGCTGAACATGAGGCAACGTAGGTGGGTTGAGTTAATAAATGACTATGATTGTGAAATTCGTTATCATCCCGGGAAAGCGAACGTGGTGGCCGACGCTCTAAGCAGAAAGGAACGAGAACCAATTCGAGTACGAGCGATGAACATAAAAATTCGCATGAATCTCAACTCACAAATCAAAGAAGTTCAACGAGAAGCACTTACTAAAGAAAATATAGGAAATGAAATAATGAAGAAGTATGCGAAGCAACTCGTTATGCGGGAAGATGGAATTCGATATTTTGCAAATCGTATTTGGGTACCGAAGTTGGGTGGATTAAGGAAATTGATATTGAACGAGGCACATAAGACAAGATATTCGATACATCCTGGAGTTGGAAAGATGTACCAAGATCTTAAGACGCATTATTGGTGGCCTAATTTGAAGACAGACGTTGCAACATATGTTGGGGAATGTTTAACTTGTTCCAAAGTCAAAGCAGAACATCAAAAGCCGTCAGGGTTACTTCAACAACCAGAAATCCCAGAATGGAAATGGGATGGTATTACCATGGATTTCATCACGAAGTTACCAAAGACTGCCTGGGGATACGACACCATTTGGGTGATTGTTGATCGTCTCACCAAGTCTGCACATTTCTTGCCTATAAAGGAAACAGATAGAATGGAGAAACTATTACGATTGTATATAAAGGAAGTTGTTTCAAGGCATGGAATACCTATTTCCATTATATCCGATCGTGATAGTAGATTTACCTCAAAGTTTTGGCAATCACTACAGGAGGCACTAGGAACTCGGTTGGATATGAGTACCGCATATCATCCACAAACCGATGGACAGAGTGAAAGAACGATTCAGACTCTCGAAGACATGCTCAGGGCATGTGTGATCGATTTTGGAAACGGATGGGATAAATACCTACCGTTAGCAGAATTCTCGTATAATAATAGTTATCATGCGAGCATTGGAGCTGCGCCATTCGAAGCATTGTACGGAAGGAAGTGTAGATCTCCTATCTGTTGGAATGAAGTAGGAGATCGACATTTAACTGGTCCCGAGATCATACATGAAACGACTGAGAAGATAGTGCAAATCAAGGAGAGATTGAAAACAGCCCGTAGTCGCCAAAAGAGCTACGCCGATGTTCGAAGGAAACCATTAGAGTTTCAGGTCGGGGACATGGTTATGCTAAAGGTGTCACCTTGGAAAGGTGTAATACGTTTCGGCAAAAGGGGTAAACTGAACCCAAGGTACGTAGGCCCGTTCAAGATCATCGAACGCATTGGACCGGTAGCTTATCGACTCGAGTTACCGCAACAACTCGCTGGAGTACATAATACCTTTCACGTCTCAAACCTGAAGAAGTGTCTTGCAAAGGAAGACCTCACCATTCCTCTTGAAGAAATTCATGTCGACGAGAAACTACAATTCGTCGAAGAACCAATCGAAATCATGGACCGTGAAGTTAAACAGCTCAAACAGAGTAATATACCGATTGTTAAGGTTCGTTGGAATGCTAGAAGAGGTCTCGAGTTTACTTGGGAACGAGAGGATCAGATGAAACGAAAGTATCCGCATTTGTTTCTCGATGACGCAAAATAGGTACAATTTTAAAATTTCGGGACGAAATTTATTTAACGGGGAGGTAATGTAACGACCCGCACTTTTTCGATCATACTATACTTATAAGATTAATATTTACATAAATTAAATCTTGCCAACATGATAAGCAATCCAAATTGTCGAGATTTATATTTCCGAAAAGAATTTTACACAACGTTTGACCGTCTAGTTTGACCAATGATATCACGAACTATACAATATATGATAATTATACGTTTGTGTATATATATGTATATATACATATTTAACATGATTAATGAATGTTATAATATCTCATTTTGTATTAATAACAACAAGTTATATGTGTATTTTGAAACTACTAACTTAAGTTTTCAAAACGATAACAATACGTAACGTTATTTGACTTAAATACTTAAGACTATAATGTTTATACATATATTGTATAAGTAATGTATTTAATCACTTTTAAGAACTTAAATACATAAAATCATATAAGTGTATTCCCAAAAGATAGCTATATTTGAATCCTCATTCCATTTTTCACAAAATTTCTATACGTATATTTAGAGTATTTGTACTCGTATCATACCTAGCTCCTATACGTATTTACTAATAGTAAATACACATCAAAATCACCACCTAACCAGCCATTATTCATGCCCTTAGAGCTAGGTAATTACTTTTGGATGATTACTTGACTAATTAACAAAATTACAAACTAAAAATCTTATCATGTATTACATGATACACGTTTTTTTTAGGTTATAAGTATCACCATTTCTAGTTCATTTTCTAACCTCATTTTTAGTTAAACACACACTCTTTCACAACCCTTAAAACCCTTAATCAATTCAGCAAAGTTTCCAAGAAGATCTAGCTTCAAAAACCATACTAAAACACCATAAGAAAACCATACAAAAACACTTCAAGAAAACCCTCCAAGAACACCAACTTACTACCAATCTTTCATCCACTTCTATCACCCTTTTGATTCTAGCTTCTTACTTCTCTTTTACAGCAAACTTATCCAAGGAACTTGAGGTAGAATCTATGTTCATAACCTTATTCGATTCATATATATATAGCTATCTTATTTTGTGGTACAAAAGTTTAACAACAAGAACATAGTTTGAATGTTTTCAAACTTGTTTGCAAACTAAATAGATCCTTCTAACTTAACTTTTAAAATACTTCAAGACCTGTAATATAACTTATGTATATACTAATTTAACAAGGTAAAACTTGGTTTTTCAAAGTATAAGTATTTTTAGAAAAATGGTCATTAAATGATTTTGTTGTAACAAAAATGTTTAACTTCATATGTTTCACTAATGTTTCACTTATGCCGTATGATTTTGAATACAAACCAAGGTATTTACAGTTCATAGTCTTAAAGAAGAACTCGATCCAAGAAGATGGCAATTTGAATCAACGAAAACGGATTTGTAACGAAGAAACTATGACCGAAACAAAATTGGTTATCCTAGATCATTTCAACTACGGGATCAATTGGAAAAAAATGATATAAATCACATATTTCTAAGATAACATGATATTTTATATATATGTACTTATAATTCAATTTTATATGGTTCAGGATCACCCGTAAACAATACGAGAAGATTAATCATAAGATCCCATGTTTGTACGCAACACGTCATTTGACAACACCGGTACTTTATGTACGCAACACGTCATTTGACAACACCGGTACCATGGGTCAAGATTAATCTCGACCAATACATATACGATGGGGTTTTATTTATTTCGTTGGGGGTTTTGTTTATTGCGGGTATATTAAACATCTAAAAATGAACCATTAAAAATTGAATTACTAACATCGGAATGCTAACTACGGACTAAGGAAATATTCAAAATATTAAAAGTATAACAAGTATATATATATATAACGTTTGTTTTAAAATGAAAACATATTGATATATTATATATGGATAGGTTCGTGATATCAACCGGAAGACCGAGTCAAAATATATATATCATCAAGACAAGAGTGAGTATATAGTCCCACTTTTAAACTCTAAATATTTCGGGATGAGAATACATGTATTTTATGTTTTACGATATGGACACAAGTAACTGAAAAATATGTTCTACGTTGAGTTGTACCACTGGCATACTTCCCTGTAGCTTGGTAACTAATATTTACAGCGGTATTGTAAACGCGAATCCTGTTGATAGATCTATCGGGCCTGACAACCCCAACCGGACTGGACGACCAGTATTCAACGGTTGCACAGTACTTCGTTTTGTGACTACACTTGGTACGGTGTAGTAAGATTTCATATTAAAGGGAATATGCGACGTGAAAATGTTAAGTATGGTTACCAAGTGCTCAACCACTTAGAATATTTTTATTGAAATGTTTATATACGAAATCTTGTGGTCTATATATATATATTGCTGCGCACTAAACCTATATCTCACCAACTTTATGTTGACGTTTTTAAACATGTTTATTCTCTGGTGATAATTAAAGCTTCCGCTGCATTATGTTGAATCTAAGCAGGATCATGCGTACTCATATTTGTGTCAAAAATAAAACTGCATATCCGAGGACGTGTGTTGTAAAATATGCTAGAAATCGTGTTGTTATTATCATTTGTAAAGTTTGTAAGTCGAAGATTATCGTTAAACGATAATCATCTTTTTATTGTCTAAAGCTTGTAACAAAAATAATGGTTTGGTTTGTAATGTATAATATATGCAGTTTTCCTTTTTAAAAATGTCGCATATAGAGGTCAATACCTCGCAATGAAATCATACGTTATCTAACACGTTCTTATGGTTAAGGACGGGTTATGACACCAAGTATTGCCCTTTGCTCGAACAGCCACCATTGAAGAAACTTGCATGCTTAACTCTCTCTCTCTCCTCACACTCTCTCTCACACACCCCATTGCTTTTCCCCTTGAACTATCTCTGTAAAATGTTTTTTGTAGCGACCCCGACAAATCGTCAAGTGACGGCGTCGGCTACGTGGGTCCCATTACCTGATTATAAGTCTTTAAGATAACGTTTGACCAAAATATGTCGCCTTCATTTCAAAATAAAGATTGTTTCAAAGTTTACAAGAATTGTTCAACCAAAAGTTAAGTTACAACGTTATAGATACGATTGAAATCTAGGCGACACGGTTTAAAGTAAAGTCAAAAGACGCTCCATGAAATGCATGTATACTCGACATCGGATGCAAGTATCAAATAGTAAGCGGAAGCATGTTTCACATATCGTGCAAGACCTGAGAAAAACATAGAAATCTGTCAACGAAAAACGTTGGTGAAATCATAGGTTTAGTAAGTAAATTGTATTGAACCACAAGGTTCTTTAAGAATTGCTCAACCAGAATCATTCACATTCCAAAATAGTATTTGTATCACGAGCACCCAATTATCAAGGCTTAACCGAATCTTCCCTCTGAATTTTGAATTTAGTGTTAGAACTTACACTATACATTGTTGAAATTATATTTCATTCACTAACGGTAGCGAACCGTCTGAATGAGGGTTTGTTAAACCCGTATGGCCACACAACATAATTACACGCTTACACTTACACCCTGCAAGTGGAACTAATGATAATTGGATTGAGGACTTTTGTTCAAACTCGTATGCATCTTTGTATTCGTATTTGTTCACAATGTAAAAGCATGAAAAGTAAATAAGTATGAAATGTATGTGTTTCTCAGCCCACGATGTAAAGAATAAAAGTGATTGAAAAAGTGGGACTATGATCTCACCTTTGATTGCACGAGTATAAATATACTTCACAAAGTAAACGTGTGCATGAATGTTGCTTAGCCTTGACCTAAACAAATAAGTTGTATCAATTAACCGGTTACGACACAAGGTCGGGTGAAATGTGTTCAATTAGTCCTATGGCTCAATACGACTTGAATAGTATAGCATGTGAATCACGTTGTCAAGTTTCATGCAAGAATCACGTACAAAAGCATGTTAGAACGATTGTATAAAAGTTTGGTTAAGTTTGACTAAAAGTCAAACTTGGTCAAAGTCAACAAAAAGTCAACACGTTCGGGTCGGGTCCCGGACTATTTTTCTATGCTAAATATTCATATACAAGTATATTAAAACAAGTTTCATGTGAATCGGAGGTCGATAGCTAGTCAAACATTTCGCGTGAAATGCGCCAAACAAAGCAGAATCTGGCCAGGCCAATCCGCGCGCCGCGCGGGGATGGGGCGCGCCGCGCCACCATCTGGGCAGAGATTTCTGGTCAGTTTTTCAAAGTATGCACGAACCAAACATCAAACATTCACCATTTATGATCCGCAAACAACCAAAACATGTATCTTATATCCTCGGAAAGGTATTTTGACGAGCAATACAACTAACCACATATCATCAAACAAAAACATCATTTACAATAGCCGAAATCTCATCAAGTGATCAATAAAAGTCCATTTTCAAAGTTTCAAGTTCGTAAAACGTATTTTATGATTCGGGAATCCAATTTACACATACGATATGCCGTTTCGAAGGTAATTAAGCATACATTGCATCTAAACACTTACTAACAACATTAACAAGTATTCAACGCATCAAAAGTTCGTTTCAAAGTCTATCAAACCCTAGTCAAACATCACAAAATCCTTAATCGGGTTTTTGAAGTTTTCTTAATCAACCTACACATCAAATTGAAGCTAATGATGCTAGTAACACATTTAATACATGAACTTTAACAATTTAACAATATTTACTCATCCAAAATCAAAGATTAAGCACACCCATTTCAAAGTTCATACTAGTTACTCCCAATCAACAAATCGAGCAAACAAAACATATATTAATGCTAGACACGAGCCATAGACACTAACTAACACAATTTCAAGTCAAAAACACGAATTTATAGAAATCTAGAGTTTTTAGAAAGTTACCCAAACTCGATGAAATTGGTACCAAAATGTAGAGGATGAAGAGAGGATCACGAAAATGTAATTTGTTTTGAAGTTTGCTTCCAATCCCGAATTTAGATGATGATTTTATGAAGTTGGGGTTTATGTGTGTGTTCTTGCTAGAGAGAAAGAGAGAGAGAGGGAGATGGTTGAATGGTGGTGATTGGGGTGGACTAGTTGACCTAGTCAACTAGTTTGCCCCGTGTCAATTTTAGTCCCTCGAGTTTAGAAGCGGTTGCGGGATTTAACCGATCGAATATTTTAAATTACACGAGAGTACGGGAGACGTTATCTTCCAACAACGAGAATATTTAAAATGTTACATAACAAAGGATACGAATCTAGATACGAAGGGTATTATTTAAAAAGAAAAAGACGGGCGTTAAAATAATTTAACAGAAAAATGCGGGATGTTACATTATCCACACCTCAAAAGAAATTTCGTCCCGAAATTTAGTTGGAAGTAGTAGTCGATATCTCTTACTCGAGACTTTACGTTGTCAATGCTATGAATAAGTGAAAGTACGTTCTTGAGGGTTCTCATGAATTTGGATAGTCAGGGTTTTACGTTGCATTAAGGTTCGGTTTTTACGATCCCCGGTTTCAACTGGTTTTCCTATGAAGAGAAGTTTGTCATCGATAGTTGATGTATCCAGCAGGATTGCACGTTCCTGTTCCGCAGGACACGTTTCTAAGTTTGTTACACGAAATGTAGGGTAAACGGAAACTTAATTGAGTCGGAAGTTCTAAACGGTAGGGAGCGGTTCCAATACGCCCCAAGGTTTCAAAAGGGTTAACATGTCGCGGTTTTAACTTTCCCTGATTCCCGAAACGGATTACACCCTTCCAAGGTGCGGGTTCTCAATATTACGCGGTTACACACTGGGATTTGTGAGGTTCTCCTCTAAGTTTGGTATAACTCTTCTGGCGACAATGGGTTGTCTCGAGCCCTTCTCGGACTTGAACGATCTCAATTGTTGTTTCTTGATGGAGTTCAGATTTCGGTGGTTGATGCTTTGGTTAAATGAACAGGGGTATGACATTAGCGGTCATATAAGGTTTCGAAAAGTGCGCGTGAACACACGAGTGGTAACTACTGTTGTAAGAGTGATCTACTAAAGGTGACAATACGAGTTTGTGAGATGTCTTTCCAAGACGTAAATCGTTCGTTTGCTCGGTTCGTCAGTTTGTGGGTGGTACGCGGTACTCATGTCTAAGCGGGTTCCCAAGGTTTCTTGTAAAACTAGAAGTGAAACGAGTATTTCGATACAGAATAATTGACAAAGATACACCGTGTTGGAATAGAATCTCTTAAGATACGTTTGAACAAGTTAGTTAGGGTTCGAAAAATGTTCGTTAGGACTATTCACCCTCGTGGCGAATACTTATGTAATATGAGGAGTTTCTCTATCCATGGAGAAATGTTACAAGGAGTTTCTTTAAACGGAAATGCGAACGGTAAAGATAGTAGTGAAATGAGGACTTAGAATAGGATGAGTTTACATCTCGAGGTTGCTATAACGTGCCTCTAGTTGTCAAAAGTTGAAGTCTGAAAGAGAAACGAGGTAGTACACGTAGTTGTATAGTTCGGGGTTGAATAATAGTTGACCGATTATCATAAACACAAGGGCGTTAAGTCAAAGAAGAGTGAAGTATCGTTGGATTGTGTGTTATCTTAATTTCCAGTAATATCAGACGGTAACGGTGAAATAACAGAGGTATGTAGTGTGGTACGTGATGACAAGAATATTGATCGGATCCACAATTTAGTATTCGAATTCTTCGTGCAAAATAACGAATTTCCGTCCCGTTGATTTCGAGTCGAGGGAGTATGCCTTTCGGCGTCCAAGTAGAAATATTTCCATATTTGAGTCCCATCTGGTGTTGTACGAATTTAGCTAGAAATGTTGGTGTGAAGAATCACGCTCAAGGTTCGATCGCGGAGAGATTAAAGTCGTGTAATACGAGAAAAGTCAGAAATGAATCTTCGGTAACAACCGGTGAGATCTAAGATTTTTACGAATACAAGTCTGAGTTGGGAGAGTTTCCTGATTACATGTGGCTTGATTTCGAGATTGATTGTAATGCCTTGACCATTAACTTCATGGTCTAGAAAATTGGACTTCGTTCAACAGAAATTCTCACTCGGAGAATTTGGTATAGATTTGCTCTTTTCTCAAAAGTTCGAGCGTAAGATGGTGATGTTGTTCGTTTTCCTTCTTTACTTAAATAAGTTAAGATGTCATCTATAAATACGATAACAGATTAGTCTATATGAATTTGCATACGCGGTTCAAGAGGTTTATGGATACGGGCGAGCCCTAAATAAATCAAGTGGTACTAAGAGAGATTTACAACTAACGTTGCGAGTTCGGAAAGTGGCTTAGGAGGCATCGTCTCACTTAACCCCCAATTGATGATAACCGGAACGGAGGTCGATTTGGAACATACGGGATTCGTGCAAATAATCATGAGGTCATGGATGCGAGGGAGAGGGTATCGGTTTCCAACCGAAAATTACTCAGTTCACAATAATCTATACAAGATGATGGGGAAACATTTTTTTTTTTTTTTTTTTTTTTTTTTTTTTTTTAACGAATAGGTTCCGAGCTCCCTAGTTCTATAGGTGTCAAGTCAAAAGTCTTAACGTATTTCCTCCAATAAAATTTATAGGCACACAATATTTTTCCGTCGGTCACTTAAATCGTCTAAGTAGTATCTGGGGGAAAGAGGTGGAATATAAAGAGCATGAGTCAAATCCTTGGTTATAAAACGTCTAGCGGTAATCGAATCGAACAAGTATGAAATATACGGTTTGTTGTGAAGAAACGTACCCGTTACTAGTCCATCGTCGTTCCGGGCATCCTTGGTGTCGATGTCGAAGGTTCAACGGCGTGCGTTGGGGTTGATTTTCTTATTTGGGCACACATTCCTAAAATGACCCAGTTGGCCACATTCGAAGCAAGCACCCGTTCTGTGTGCGTTGGGCATCTTTCGAGCGACGGGTCCTTGGCGCCGGTGGCGAAACCTGCCACATCCTTCAAAGTGATGCTTGTGGCATTCGTCACAAAAAGGCAGTTTTCCGGCATAGCCTTTCTTGTCGTTGGAGGTAAAAGGCTTCTTGGCGGGGTTGTTGTTATTGTTGTGGTTGCTTGATTGAGAGGCTTCCCATGTTCTTTTGTTGTTACTCGGGTGGTTCTCGACCATTGGTGCCGGTGCTTCCATTTCATTCACCGTTTCTAAGGCTTGGCGGGCCATTGTTAAAGCCTCTTGTAGGTTAGTGGGTTGAGATGTCATTACCTTGTGTTGAATGCTCTTAGGGAGGCCATCCATGTAAAGTTCGACTCTTAGGGATTCGGGAGTCATGAGAATTGGACACATCGAGACTAGTTCGGTAAACCGTTGATTATAAGCCTTGAGGTCATTTCCGGCCGTTTTTAAATTCCTTAGACCTTGTTCGAGCCTTCGAGTCTCGTCGCGCGGGAAGTATTCGGTGATCATTCTTTCTCTTAATTCGGTCCAAGAGAGTGTGTGGGCTTCATCGCTTCCCACTAATTGTACATACGTGTTCCACCATGAGAGAGCAATACCGGTGAAAGTGAGGGTGGAAAACTTGACCTTATCTTGGTCTCGACAACCGCTTGTGTTAAAAACGGTCTCCATTTGTTCAAACCATCGAGTGAGAGTAACCGGTCCCCCGGTTCCATCGAAAGTGGGAGGATTGTACTTCATGAAGTTCTTGTAGGAGCAACCTTCGATTGAATTACCGGCTCCATGATTGTTGTTGTTAGAAAAGTGATCGGCCAGGTTATCATTCGTTGAAGAGCTTGTTCTAGAGTTTCGAGAGGAGTATTGTGTTGACCTTGGTGAGCCATTGTTCCTTCATGAGACAAGAATATCGTTGGTTAGTATTTTCAACAATACTAACCGTGGCATGGAATAAGGATAGAGAGAAAATTTTCCTTGACTCGCCTTAAATTCTCTATGTCATAATGTCGGAACGTCCATGTGAATCACCGTAATATAATCCCGGAAATTATATTACCCTGATTCTCATGTGCATTTAACATTACTTCATAAAGTCAAGGTGGCGCACCAACAAAATTTATCAACGTAAGATCAAGATCGAATAAGAGTTAGATATGATAGAAGAGTTCGAGTATAAATGCACAATTAGTCAAATAATTCCTACTTCAGTCTATATGCCGGTTGTAGTCTAGATTCACCTATGTACCCTATGACTCGGGGTGAACACAAATGAACTCTAAATCCCTACAACCAAGGCTCTGATACCACCTGTAGCGACCCCGACAAATCGTCAAGTGACGGCGTCGGCTACGTGGGTCCCATTACCTGATTATAAGTCTTTAAGATAACGTTTGACCAAAATATGTCGCCTTCATTTCAAAATAAAGATTGTTTCAAAGTTTACAAGAATTGTTCAACCAAAAGTTAAGTTACAACGTTATAGATACGATTGAAATCTAGGCGACACGGTTTAAAGTAAAGTCAAAAGACGCTCCATGAAATGCATGTATACTCGACATCGGATGCAAGTATCAAATAGTAAGCGGAAGCATGTTTCACATATCGTGCAAGACCTGAGAAAAACATAGAAATCTGTCAACGAAAAACGTTGGTGAAATCATAGGTTTAGTAAGTAAATTGTATTGAACCACAAGGTTCTTTAAGAATTGCTCAACCAGAATCATTCACATTCCAAAATAGTATTTGTATCACGAGCACCCAATTATCAAGGCTTAACCGAATCTTCCCTCTGAATTTTGAATTTAGTGTTAGAACTTACACTATACATTGTTGAAATTATATTTCATTCACTAACGGTAGCGAACCGTCTGAATGAGGGTTTGTTAAACCCGTATGGCCACACAACATAATTACACGCTTACACTTACACCCTGCAAGTGGAACTAATGATAATTGGATTGAGGACTTTTGTTCAAACTCGTATGCATCTTTGTATTCGTATTTGTTCACAATGTAAAAGCATGAAAAGTAAATAAGTATGAAATGTATGTGTTTCTCAGCCCACGATGTAAAGAATAAAAGTGATTGAAAAAGTGGGACTATGATCTCACCTTTGATTGCACGAGTATAAATATACTTCACAAAGTAAACGTGTGCATGAATGTTGCTTAGCCTTGACCTAAACAAATAAGTTGTATCAATTAACCGGTTACGACACAAGGTCGGGTGAAATGTGTTCAATTAGTCCTATGGCTCAATACGACTTGAATAGTATAGCATGTGAATCACGTTGTCAAGTTTCATGCAAGAATCACGTACAAAAGCATGTTAGAACGATTGTATAAAAGTTTGGTTAAGTTTGACTAAAAGTCAAACTTGGTCAAAGTCAACAAAAAGTCAACACGTTCGGGTCGGGTCCCGGACTATTTTTCTATGCTAAATATTCATATACAAGTATATTAAAACAAGTTTCATGTGAATCGGAGGTCGATAGCTAGTCAAACATTTCGCGTGAAATGCGCCAAACAAAGCAGAATCTGGCCAGGCCAATCCGCGCGCCGCGCGGGGATGGGGCGCGCCGCGCCACCATCTGGGCAGAGATTTCTGGTCAGTTTTTCAAAGTATGCACGAACCAAACATCAAACATTCACCATTTATGATCCGCAAACAACCAAAACATGTATCTTATATCCTCGGAAAGGTATTTTGACGAGCAATACAACTAACCACATATCATCAAATAAAAACATCATTTACAATAGCCGAAATCTCATCAAGTGATCAATAAAAGTCCATTTTCAAAGTTTCAAGTTCGTAAAACGTATTTTATGATTCGGGAATCCAATTTACACATACGATATGCCGTTTCGAAGGTAATTAAGCATACATTGCATCTAAACACTTACTAACAACATTAACAAGTATTCAACGCATCAAAAGTTCATTTCAAAGTCTATCAAACCCTAGTCAAACATCACAAAATCCTTAATCGGGTTTTTGAAGTTTTCTTAATCAACCTACACATCAAATTGAAGCTAATGATGCTAGTAACACATTTAATACATGAACTTTAACAATTTAACAACATTTACTCATCCAAAATCAAAGATTAAGCACACCCATTTCAAAGTTCATACTAGTTACTCCCAATCAACAAATCGAGCAAACAAAACATATATTAATGCTAGACACGAGCCATAGACACTAACTAACACAATTTCAAGTCAAAAACACGAATTTATAGAAATCTAGAGTTTTTAGAAAGTTACCCAAACTCGATGAAATTGGTACCAAAATGTAGAGGATGAAGAGAGGATCACGAAAATGTAATTTGTTTTGAAGTTTGCTTCCAATCCCGAATTTAGATGATGATTTTATGAAGTTGGGGTTTATGTGTGTGTTCTTGCTAGAGAGAAAGAGAGAGAGAGGGAGATGGTTGAATGGTGGTGATTGGGGTGGACTAGTTGACCTAGTCAACTAGTTTGCCCCGTGTCAATTTTAGTCCCTCGAGTTTAGAAGCGGTTGCGGGATTTAACCGATCGAATATTTTAAATTACACGAGAGTACGGGAGACGTTATCTTCCAACAACGAGAATATTTAAAATGTTACATAACAAAGGATACGAATCTAGATACGAAGGGTATTATTTAAAAAGAAAAAGACGGGCGTTAAAATAATTTAACGGAAAAATGCGGGATGTTACATTTTTTTGGACGCTTTAATCTCTATTTTAAGATTTTAAGATGTGCTAACGTGCATGACCATGCTAACGATATATTTATCAAAACTAACTATTCTTGATTGTTAGTGATTTAGATCGGGCATGAATTACTATCTTCATGAATGTGCTTCTTGATTCAATTATTCATTGCGATTGAAGCCCAAATTAAGTGAACTTTTATAAGTTGAAGATGCTCTAAGGGAACTTTTATAAGTTGACATATCTGATCGTTAATTGTTGTTTGATGTTTTATGTGTTTGTATGATTCAATTTTATACATGTACACTTTGGGTGAAATTCAACCAGTGAACATTTGGGATAACATATGGTTTACTAGATTTGGTAAATTGGGTGTACTTGGTTTTAAGAGTATTAATGATCATTTTGATTATGGTTAGCATGTTATGATCAATACAGAGTGTTAAGTAAGGGTTTGTAAAAGATTAAATATGATAGGATTGCTGATTGAATGATGTTGGTATGCTTGAATGATCAAAGGTATATGATGTTAGTATGTGGATTAAAACACAATTGGGTGTGACTATTTATATTCAGAACTCATTAACTTATGTTTAAATTTCAGGGTCATGAGAATCAAGGTGGTGTAGCACCTCAACAAGCTTCAGCCATGCCGGCCATCTGTTACTTCTCTTTTCAATTAAATGGTGGTGCTAAAGCTACTTTACCAAATAGAAACATTATAAAAGTGAAGAAGTTCCATATTTTGTAGGTTCATTGATACACATTATGTAAGAACTGATAGATTGATGACCGGCTTAAAAGACATTAATTGAAGCCAGTGAAAAATGAATCAGATCCCCATGGTCCAATCAATGGTGGTGGTGGTGGAATGTAATAAACTACGGATTATTTCTTTAGATTATCTTAAAGCCATCCTTAGGATTTGGTGACTTTTCAATATGTTACTTTTTTCATTTTCGTTGTCACACATACACAGGTAAATCCTCTAAAAATTGTGTTTATTCGTTTTCGTTGGAGTTCCTGATGCTCACGTCATCATCCTCGAAGAGAATCAATTATCTGGTACCATCTCATTTCTTTAATTAAATGTTTTTATGACCTGCATTATAAGTTCAAACTCATTTTATTAAGAAAAATATGAACATTTTTTACCCTGGGAGGATTAATAGTTTTTGTATGCATCAATGGCCAAAGAAATATACTATTTTATGGTTCTATACATTATCCTGAAACTACTACTGAAGTAATCTCTCTGTTCCTCAAACAAAAATTTTCATTATTAAAAGAAAATATTTATATTTATTATTTTTATAACTTGTAGTTAGTCTTTTTGGTTAAAAAGAATAACCCAACTGGAATATTGATGCAAATGTGGGAAGATCTCAAAAAAAGAAAAGCTAAAGATGGAGGTTTAGATGTTATTGATACTTATGTGTTTTGGAATGTCTATGAACCTACACCTGACAATGTACAATTCTTTTTTTTTTCTTTTCTTTTTTATCCTTATAACGTGTTTAATTTTATGATATTTGTATGGATTATACTGATTTGATAAGGTTATATTTTTTGGTGGACTTATTACAGTATAACTTTGAAGGAAGATATAATTTAGTAAGGTTTCTAAGTTGGCTCAGTATATATGCATCTTAGATTTGGACCATTTGTTTGTGCATAGTAGAATTTTGGGTAATTTTATTTAACTATAATTGGGCTTTACTCTTTGTAAGATTTTGGTAGTTTTGATTGAGATATAACTGTGATTCATGCTAACCATTTAATTTTTATCGAAGGGGTTTACCTGTTTGGTTGAAGTCTTTACCTGAAATCAGTTCTGATAATGCACCATTCAAGGTCTATCTTTATCTCAAAGTTCCCCGTTTTATACTTTTGTTATTCAGTACGTAGTATTCAAACTGTAAACTATAAAGGGTAGAACTTTTGAGAAACCCATTAAAGATTATTGTACATGTAAAATTGGTTGGTTAACGTGTAGAAATCTATTTATTAGTTTAGTGTCATGAAATATTTGTAACATACAATATGTACGAATATTAACGTATTACTATACTAACTTTTTAAGTCACCGTGCAACGCACGAGCTATTAAAGCTAGTTAATTAAAATTTGGCGTTGAAATCATATTCTTTCTATTTACAAGCTAAGTTGTACTAATCTCGAAATGCTCCGTTGGTATCGCTGGAGGACGATGAAACCTCTTGGCTACGCAAAAGTGCTGTGCCACATATGAAATGAAACACCAACCAAATCAGTTCTCAAATTTCAACAACCATAATAAACCGCAATGCAAGTTAGTTTTTGATGTTAAGCTTATTTTCAAGTCGAAAGTAACAAGTGTGTGGAGAGCTTTTACGCCCTCAATAAAAGCAACATAAAAGAAAGAAATCCAGAAATACGTACCCAAGGTGGTTTTCGTGATTTAAAAAGCAGATATATGGCAAAGAAAACAGCAGATGCGGCGATAAGAGACGGAGCGTAGCACAGCATACCATACTCGATAAGAGAAAACTCACATATGTAACAGATGACTGCCCTGAATTATTTTGTTCCATCATTAGAGCAGTATCCAAATTAAGTTTGTCAATGCAAGCTTGAAAAAATAAATTGGGTCAATCGGACGGGTTGTGTATCGGGTTAAAATGAATACTTTGTTATACAAGATGACCATATACATTTTTTACAAGCTTGAAATAAATAATAGCATTTCAATTATGAGTACACAAAGATCATCAGAGTGTATTATTTCAATAATTATCAGATTATTGGTTAATATAATCAACCAAACTTTATATATTCAATAATAATAAGATTATTGGTCAATCGTTAAAGGCAGGTAGTTACGAAAATCACTTGATGCATGATAGGGAATCGGGGTGCGTTGATGTTGGAGACATGAATGCTTCTGAAGAACTGACATTTTTTTTGTGTGTGTCAGTCAACGTCCTAATGGAGTCAAAGTTAAGTTCAGAGATGACATTTGATAACGAGACATTGTTATTAAAGGTGAACTCCAATTGTTAACAAAGGAGAGGATTAAGTAAGTCGGTGAAAATGTTCAGTTTTTTAAAAGACCTGAAAATGTTGGTAAGGAAAATTTGATTATGGTTTAATTTGATAGACAAAGGAAGTGATTACAATCCGAAAAAATCTATGGTACTAGCAAAAACTTTAGAAAGGTTCTTAGACCACTTGTATCGGGCAAAGGTGACGCCGTCACGGGCGGATCTACCTTGTACACGGGGGTAGCACGTGCAACCAGTCAATCTAGCCGACGATGTGTAAATTTTTCAGTACTTTCTTTAAGAATATGGAAGTGCAACCAGCGGATTTAAGATGAGTTGCACATTTGTTGTTTCAAGGATGAAAATGACGGAGATTGGGTTACATGACCCCTACGATTCATGATTTTAACAGTATTTTTATTTGTGTTTTATGTGATTAATAGAGAATTTTAATGGAAGTTTTAGTTGTGGAGGTGAGAGGTGAGTTTGATGAAGGTGAAGAAGAAAGCGTGTGAGAAGAAAAGTCTGTCACAATTGTACTTTTAATTTAAATTGCACATACACCCCTTGCTTTTAAGAAAGTTTAAAGACAAAATTGCACCGGGGTCCCTGTGGTATGTTCGAAATAACAAGTGGAGTCCAAATTTTTTTTTCCACCTTGGGAGGTCACTGTGGTTTGCAATAGTTTCACGGGGAGTCCAACGACCTAACATCTTTCTAAATCTAATGTTTTTGGGCCTCACATGACTTACACATGAGGGTAATTTCGTCATTGCATTTCCTCTCCCATTTAATAAACATCTTTTCGTCCAAAAAACCTCCACAAATTAAAAAAAATATCTGGAACTCAACTTCTGAGATCTCTGGTCAAAATCAAAAACCAACCACCACACCTCCTCCACCTCCCACCAGCACCGCCGCCACCATCATCATCGTCGTCATCACAAGCCTTCATCCCTAAACCCGAAAATCTACCACTATTAAACCCACCAGGTAGCAGATTTGGAACTTGGTGAGTGTTCATGGATTTGGAACTGCGACAGATCTGGATCTACATTTGATTTAAAGAAAGGGAAGTTTAAAATTTTTGATAATTCTTAATCTCACAATTTTCAATTTGGGTTTCCAGTTTGCAACAGATATTTGGCAGATCTTTTCCTTGATACGCATGTTACTCTGATCCCTATTCCAAGTGGTTTTTGTTTTTGTTTTTTTTTTGTTTTTCTTTCAATTTTAACCTTTGTTATCAGTTAACAAACAAGAAGGAATATGAAGATAAGGTAGTGTATCTATTCCTTGTGTGATATCTTCTCCACAAACTTTTATTATTGACCGTCAGTCTCATTTGATAATAATCCTATTTGATTGGTTGTTAGTCTTCGAAATTGAAGCTGAAATTTGTAAGTCTCGATCCTTTATATGATTGCAATTTTAACTCTCACATTCTGTTATTAAATTGGTTTTATCTTAATCTTATGAATCTATTGTTCTTGTGACGATCGCTCCAAATCCATATGGACAATACGTCATTCATTGATTTCATTGCGAGGTATTTGACCTCTATATGATACGTTTTGTAAACATTGCATTCTTTTGAAAAGGCACACCATAAATGAATATTTAAA
Organism: Rutidosis leptorrhynchoides; assembly: GCF_046630445.1. Classification (NCBI taxonomy): domain Eukaryota; kingdom Viridiplantae; phylum Streptophyta; class Magnoliopsida; order Asterales; family Asteraceae; genus Rutidosis; species Rutidosis leptorrhynchoides. The sequence goes on along the minus strand of NC_092341.1, from coordinate 357,456,188 downwards.
TCAAAGGTTTTCAACATCTGATGATTTCTACATATAGACAATCACTGTAAATAATAGTTTACAATAGTACTTCCGTTGACAGTACAGTCAAAATAAGATACATGGTGATGATTTGGTGAATGCAACGTTTCCTTGAAAAATATGCCATGTATGACTCCATGCACATAGCTTGTCTAACATATAAGCAGACAGCGGAAGACTTCTAGAAACCTGAGAATAAACATGCTTCAAGTGTCAACACAAAGGTTGGTGAGTTCATAGTTTTAATATTACACATAATCCGTATATCAATGTGGATTTACAAAAGTTCAGTTGTTTTATTCAAAACGTTTATCAATAGGTTTTACATAAAAGGTGGATCACAAGATTTCAGTTGTTTCATCCGAAACGTTTATCAATCGGTTCTACAAAATTGAGCACCCTGGTAACTAAACTTTAATGCTTATATAATTTGTACCCTTTGTATAATCATCTTAATAATACACGCAAACCAACGTGTACGCTTCTCAAATAGCATACGTCCGTTAAAAGGCTAGTGCTCTAGCTCGGACGGGGATATCAAGCCCTATGGATCCATATACTACTACTCGCGCCCACCAGTTCTTATAACTGGCAGTTACTAGTTACCAAAGCTAAGGGATTTTCGGTTCAAACTCGGTGTAGAATTTAGTATGTACTTGTATCCATTGCGTTTAAAATAAAGTGCATGTATTCTCAGCCCAAAAATATAGATTGCAAAAGCAATTAAAAAGGGAGCTATGAAACTCACGCATATAAATATTGTATTTTCAGTATTTATAAACAGTCGCATGTATTCTCAGCCCAAAAATATATTGAGTAAAAAGGGATCATATGAAACTCACACATATAAATATTGTATATCGGTTAATAAAATATTTGCATGTATTCTCAGCCCAAAAATGTAGAGAGTAAAAGGGATCTTATGAAACTCACTGTTTAATATTGATATACAATATTGCAGGAAAGCACGTAGACGCATCGGAGATGATAAACACGAGGTTTGATTCACAAAAAAAATACCCCCGAACATTACCCATAACCTCCTTGGCAATAACCCATAATTTCCTTAGCTCTAGCTTGCTCGAAAACTCATTTTGAAAATTACTTGGACAGCACTCCGTCGTAATATTTTATGTACATTATTATTTTTGTATCGCAAAAATAATAACACTAATAATAAAAATAATAAGATTAATAATAATCTTATTAATAATAATAATAATAATAATAATAATAATAATAATAATAATAATAAAATAAATAAATACGGAGTAAAAATAATATATATGTGTGTGTGATTTATCTGGCCAAAACTCGAGAATTTATAGCACTTGGCCTGAAATCTGGAGTCATGCGACTCGCATGGAAATGGCCTTCTGACCATGCGACTCGCATGAGGACCAGGGACAGCTCACATTGTTTTTGTCCTAACATTTGTCGACATAATAAAATATAAATATAATATATATAATTTAAATTAATTAATTATATATTATATTAAATTCACGTGCATAGTTGACTTGTAATTTTTGTTCCGATAAGTCGTACGTTGTCACTCGACTTATGTCCCGGTTCCGGTTTTTCGAACGCCCTTTCGTACGCTGAGAAAACTTGTACTTTACGTTTCGTGAATCGTACCTTTGTCAAAATATAGTCTTAAATCATCCATAAAATATACCACTGTAGCAAAGTTACTGTAGCAATTCACTGTAGCAATTCACTGTAGCAAAGTCAATTTCACTGTAGCAAATAGTGATTTTCAAAAACACTGTAGCATTTTAGGTACTGTAGCAATTTGAAAATGTTACTATCGTTTACTAAATAACTTAAAATTATATATATGTATATATCTTTTTAATATATATAAATCAGTTTTTAAATACACATTGGAAGTTATTTATAAATAAATTTTAATAATAAATATTTCAACTTATCATATATATTCAAATAGATATTTAAACCAATAAATTTAATGTACGGTATCAAATAATTAATACATTGTTACCTTTTCAAGTTATAGTATATATGTATCTATTTACATATAATTGTTCGCTAATCGTCGAAAACAACCGAAAGGTATTTAAATATATAAAAGTAGTTCAAAAATTTTGAGATTCAGTTTTACAGACTTTGCTTATCGTGTCGAAAATGTTAATCATACAAAGATTAAGTTTAAATTTAGTCGAAATTTCTGGGTCATCACAGTTCTTAATATAGATGCTCATAATTCTTATTGCATTTGTTTTTTTAACTCTGACCTAATCTATTGATTCATAGATTAGTTACATCGTGAAAGAAAATGGAAGCATCTTTTGATGGCAGTGGGCTTTTGAATAAGAAAATGGAAGCATTTTATTTGCAACAATGAGTTTTAATTTCATTATTAATATTTATTTTAGTTTTAGATCTAGAATTTTAAATTTGTTAGATTAATTTAGTGTTGTTGATTTGGGTAGATAAATTTAAGGTTTTGATTGGGTTAGAAGAGTTTTGGGTTGCAAGAAAGATTTTGATTAAATTTAAGGTTTTGATTTGGGTAGAAGAGTTAGAAGGTTGAAGATGAAGAAAATGAAAAAGGTGAAGAAGATGGAGAGAACATTAGCAGGTAGGTGATTTTGGGGTACGAGATAAAAGAGATGTGTAAAAAACATTTAAAAAGACGAGTTTACCCTCATGTGCAAGTCATGTGCATCACTTATCTGTTAGAATTTCACGGATGTTAGCTAAATGGACCTCCGATGAAACTATTGCAAATCACAGTGACCCCCAGGGAGAACAAAATCTTTTGGACTCCACTTGTTATTTCGAACATACCACAGGGACCCCCGGTGTAATTTTGTCAAGTTTAAAATTAGTATTAGTATGTTGTATACTTTGTATATATGGAAACATAACCCAATGGGTGATAATATATACACAATCAATTTTTACAAATACACAACTAAACATGCTTTACAGTGTTGTACAGTACAATACTGTAAAACATGTTTGATTGTGTATTTGTAAAAATTGGTTGTGTATATATCACTACCCTAACCCAATACCGTCATTACTACCTCTAAGTTTTAAAATTGTTTGAGTGGCTTTCTAGATTGACAATTTGACATTGTACTTTTTATTTTGATTTTAGACAACTGGACTATTGAGTATGAAACATAATTAAAAAAAACAAGATTAAACTGAGAATTGAGTTAAATTATAAGAAAAAAAACAAGAAAGTAAAAAACACTTAAATACCAGTACCTTATAAAGTTTTTTTTTTATTAAAATTTTACTCAAATGTTTGTGTTATATATAAAAAATTTTTAATTTAAAAATGTTAGCCTTTTAATTTTAGATCAAAATTTTTATCAAAGAGTCGCAAAGATATTCATGAAACTTTATGTGCTACCAGTGACAAAGTTTTCTGGATCCGCCACTGCCGTCACCTTGCACCGGTGGCAGCAAAGAAACACTGCAGAAGGCGTATCGCGGCGGCAGTCGGGAGCGTTTGGCTGGCGTCAGTTGAGAAGAAACGGGTGAAGTCACGGACGTCTCTCTCTTTTTTTTAATAATTTAAAAATATTATTTTTATCCCTTTTTAATGCTTAACCCAATTATATATTAACATATCATCACAATACTCCTAACAAACACCAATAACAAACATCATCACTACTCAACCTAAAAAAGAAACACGTCATAATCACCAAAAAAGTGCAAAAAGCAAGAAACACGAGTAACAAACGCCTACAAATGGTCTTATGGGGATCGTCTCGGCTAAGTCTGTATTCGAGACAAAAACTTTTTTTTTTTTTAATATATTATTTGAATTGGATTTGATTGATGGTTTGAATTTGAAGGATAGTTTGTTTATCTGCTTTTGACAAAACGTTTGATATTATAATAAAAAAGTCAATGATGACCGTGAAACAGCATAATCTAAAGTTAGATGATTGAGCCCACTTTTTATGGCATTAGGCCGCGTTTAAGAAATCCCACCCGGTTTATAAACTTGTCTCAAACCCGGACTTATATTCCGTTAGGTATCCATTACTTACTAACCATCGGATTTTGGAGTTTTCCCACGGGTAACGAAAATCGCCATTTACTTACTAGCACTCGGGTTACTGGATTTTCTCGCGAGTGTTGAATGTCTATGTTATTACTCATTCTCATTCACCATTCATCTACTTCAATTTTTGTTTCAATAATGTTATGAGTATTAAATCTAAATAAATGACAATATATAAATATAGAATAATACTACAATATCATATTGTAGCTTATATTATTAATGTTATATTTTATTATTATTATTAATAAAATTGAAATATCCTTCGGGTTGGATATACGGGTATATTGGTCGGGTATACGAGTTTATATCCACGTACTTACCCGAACTTGCAAAAAAAAAAAAATTAAAACCATCCCAATACCTGATCCACGACCCGAATATTTAGACCCGAACCCGGCTCAATAGTCTCGAGTTTCGAGTTCATCCATCAGGTGTGGGTCTTTTTGCCATCCCTAGGTTCACCTTTGTTCACACACATGACTCATACTACAATGGCATACATGCATCATGGTCAATTGGTTATGGTCTACTGTTTGTACTTGGTAGTTCATTTTTGTTAAACCTCATTTGACTTTTCTTTTGGACAGTTGTTAGGATCATCTAGGGGGATTTAACCACCCACGCGTTCATCTCTTACACAGTTATACCCGCCCCTCTAATTGCGTGTCCAGAATGAAACCTGCACCAATCTCATACGGGGCATGGACGGTAAAACTCCCCCCCCCCCCCCCCCCCCCCCCAATGTGGGAAACGTGCTATGGGTGAAACTTTATAGCAGAGATAAAACTGTGGGTTAATATTTAGCTGCTAACGGGGGCAGGCCACCAACCGCTGGACCACATCACAACTTCTAAGCCCCATTTGACTTCAAACAAAAAACTAAACTTTTTTTTCCATTTACCTGAATTGTTGTTGTAATTATGTGAGATGGTTTCATAGTATATTACTCCATAATAGTTATTAGAGAAATGCATGTTTTTAAAAGTTACAAAACCTTCTACTCCGTGTACAAAGATCTGCAACAATCATTTAAAGAGAAAGTTGATACAATTAATACACATCAAGTTGCGCTATTGAAAGTTATGAGAAATTGATAAAAATGCCTTCATTTATAAAAATGCTTAACAAAATACCATCAAATAATCGAAAATGCAAAACTAACCTCTAAGCACGCACTACGCGCTCATGCTTGATGTTTAGTGCGGATGCGTTTAGCGAGATACTGACCAAGACAACTAATTTATTGAACACGCACCACGCACGGTGCATGATACCCATTTCTAAAATTGGGGGTGATTTGGGTACCGAGTTTGGGTCGGATATTTGGGTGACTAATCCGGTGTTAAATCTCCCCTTAATATTGGTTTGTTTCCCAATGTTACTTCAAGTCCAGTTTCTATTGATAATAATGTAGGGGGTGGGCCAGATGAGGCTGCTAATTTTAAGAATGGGTCAAACGAGTTTGGGCCGGATATTTTTCCAAATATTGGGTCTAGTCCAGTAAAGGATGAGTTAAATGATATCATACCAAATTTGTCTAGTCAGTTTTGGGAAATAATAATGAAACGTGTGGGCCTAAAAAATTAGATCAAGATGTTGTTTCTGAAGATACTGTGAATATGATTAATGGGCCATCCAATGATAACAGGTTAAATGGTATGAAGGGTTGGTCAAAAGTAGGAGGCACGGGTCGTAAGCAGAAAAAGGATAAGAATGTTAAACCTCCGAAAGTTAAAGTTAATAGGGCTAATATTGTCTCTGATAATATGGGGTACTCATCGTCTGTCTCTGACATTAACAAAATTCGTAAGACATCGTGTAGGGGTACTGCTGAGGTATCATACTGTAGCGATTGCTATTTGATCATTATGACTAATTGTAGGGCATCTTCAAGGATTATGAGATTTAAAAACAGGTTCAGATGTGATGCAAATTGTGGTAGAGGTAATGCGTTTAATTGTAGAACCTGTGGTAAAAGAGGGAATAGAAAAGGCAAAAGGTCAAAAGTAGATAAGACTCCCTTGAAGAGATCAAGTAAAGGTAAGCCGAAATCATTTAATAGCGATGAGGTGAGAAAATATGGTGAACAAATTGGATTGAGGTGGTCTACCTCAATTCCTACGTAAGTGATCGTTCCTCCTATCGTTTGTCTTTGTTCCTTATGAAGATTCTTTCTTTAAATGTTCGGGGTTTTGCGGTAAAAGGGAATTCGGGTGGGTTCGTAGTATTTGTTTGAAAGAACGACCTTGTATATCGGTTTTTCAAGAAACTAAGTGCAAGGAGGTTTCAGATTCGTGGGTATATTCTTTATGGGGGGATTCAAACTGTGGGTTTTTTCAAAAGGGTGCGGTGGGAAAGTCGGGGGGTTTATTAGTTGTTTGGGATAAAGGGGCATTTGAAGTAGATAGTCATACTTTTTATGAGTTCTTTTTAGCCATTAGGGGAAAATGGAAGATTATAGGTGAAGAGTCAACTATTGTTAATGTTTACGGGCCTCATAATGATCGTAGCAAGAAACTTATGTGGGAGTATTTAGATAAGTTAATTAATAGTATTAATACCAAGTGGCTTTTGTGTGGTGACTTCAATAAGGTTAGGTCTTGCTCGAATCGTTTGAATTCTCAATTTCATCAAGGTCGGGCCGATAGATTCAATGATTTTATTGTTAGAAATAGTTTGATTGAAATTCCCATTAGTGGTAGAAAGTTCACTAGAATAAGTGATGATGGCGTTAAGTTTAGCAAGCTCGATAGGTTCTTGGTCTCGGATGGTTTTCTTAGTTTATGGGAGGATCTTTCGATTGTTTCTTTAGATAGAAATCTCTCGGACCATTGTCCTTTGGTTCTTCGGGTTAGGGTGTTAGATTACGGTCCGAGACCATTCAAAGTGTTCGATGAATGGTTTAATTGTGTTGATGTGGATAAAGTAATTAAAGAGGCTTGGGATCAACCTATTAAGGGTAATAGAAAAGACTGTGCGTTTAGGGATAGATTAAAGAATGTCAAGATGGCCCTCAAATCTTGGAGTTTAAAAGATTTTGGCTCTCTTGATTCGGAAATTAATGATCTTAAGAAAGAAGCGATGGAGTGGGAACTAAAAGCGGAATCTAATACCCTTAGTGATTCGGATCGGGCAACATGGCTTGATTCTAAATTTTTTCATGCTTCGTTATGAAGAAAATATAATAAGTGTAATTTTCGGGGTATAATGGTTGATGGGATTTGGCATGAAGATCCGATTATTGTCAAAGACACAATTTATTCACATTTTCAAAAACAGTTTGCAAAAAATTTTGATTGCAGGTGTAACAACCCAAACCAAACCACGAACAAACCCGCTTGAAATATCACAAAAAAATAATAATTATTTCTCTGTTCAGCAAATGGCGCGGCGCGCCATATGGCCGCGCGGCAGACCAGTTGTTTAAACGTGAAAAAGATTGGCCACTTCCCGACATCTTTAGACGAAACGCTTTTAACAACAAGTTTCAATATGTAAAACTAACACGATTCAAACATAAAATAAGTTTTACAAAGTAGGGCCCACATCGGCCGTTTTACGAGTTTCATACAAAAGTTTGAGTTTCGACCACATGAGTTTAATTTCCAAACGACACTACAAGCACGGTGTTTGAGGTTAAACTACCCAAGTCTCGGTCAAACTCTAAAAGCTAACTCAATCCAAAAAGCGTCCCTTAACAAGCGGGAATCTCTAATCCAACCGTATGCCCTTACCCTTATCCTCGCCGGAAACTATAAAATGGTAAACAACGAGAGGGTAAGCTAACGCTTAGTGAATGCAATAATTACACACATACATATATAATATATCTATTTTCAAACACTTACACGCATACCGTATACATGCTAGCAAACACAATTAACTTTATAGCAGAGATAAAATTGTGGGTTAATATTTAGCTGCTAACGGGGGCAGGCCACCAACCGCTGGACCACATCACAACTTCTAAGCCCCATTTGACTTCAAACAAAAAACTCAACTTTTTTCCATTTACCTGAATTGTTGTTGTAATTATGTGAGATGGTTTCATAGTATATTACTCCATAATAGTTATTAGAGAAATGCAGGTTTTTAAAAGTTACAAAACCTTCTACTCCGTGTACAAAGATCTACAACAATCATTTAAAGAGAAAGTTGATACAATTAATACACATCAAGTTGCGCTATTGAAAGTTATGAGAAATTGATAAAAATGCCTTCATTTATAAAAATGCTTAACAAAATACCATCAAATAATCGAAAATGCAAAAATAACCTCTAAGCACGCACTACGCGCTCATGCTTGATGTTTAGTGCAGATGCGTTTAGCGAGATACTGACCAAGACAACTAATTTATTGAACACGCACCACGCACGGTGCATGATATCCATTTCTAAAATTGGGGGTGATTTGGATACCAAGTTTGGGTCGGATATTTGGGTGACTAATCCGGTGTTAAATCTCCCTTTAATATTGGTTTGTTTCCCAATGTTACTTCAAGTCCAGTTTCTATTGATAATAATGTAGGGGGTGGGCCAGATGAGGCTGCTAATTTTAAGAATGGGTCAAACGAGTTTGGGCCGGATATTTTTCCAAATATTGGGTCTAGTCCAGTAAAGGATGAGTTAAATGATATCAGACCAAATTTGTCTAGTCAGTTTTGGGAAATAATAATGAAAAGTGTGGGCCTAAAAAATTAGATCAATATGTTGTTTCTGAAGATACTGTGAATATGATTAATGGGCCGTCCAATGATAACATGTTAAATGGTATGAAGGGTTGGTCAAAAGTAGGAGGCACGGGTCGTAAGCAGAAAAATGATAAGAATGTTAAACCTCCGAAAGTTAAAGTTAATAGGGCTAATATTGTCTCTGATAATATGGGGTACTCATCGTCTGTCTCTGACATTAACAAAATTCGTAAGACATCGTGTAGGGGTACTGCTGAGGTATCATACTGTAGCGATTGCTATTTGATCGTTATGACTAATTGTAGGGCATCTTCAAGGATTATGAGATTTAAAAACAGGTTCAGATGTGATGCAAATTGTGGTAGAGGTAATGCGTTTAATTGTAGAACCTGTGGTAAAAGAGGGAATAGAAAAGGCAAAAGGTCAAAAGTAGATAAGACTCCCTTGAAGAGATCAAGTGAAGGTAAGCCGAAATCATTTAATAGCGATGAGGTGAGAAAATATGGTGAACAAATTGGATTGAGGTGGTCTACCTCAATTCCTACGTAAGTGATCGTTCCTCCTATCGTTTGTCTTTGTTCCTTATGAAGATTCTTTCTTTAAATGTTCGGGGTTTTGCGGTAAAAGGGAATTCGGGTGGGTTCGTAGTATTTGTGTGAAATAACGACCTTGTATATCGGTTTTTCAAGAAACTAAGTGCAAGGAGGTTTCAGATTCGTGGGTATATTCTTTATGGGGGGATTCAAACTGTGGGTTTTTTCAAAAGGGTGCGGTGGGAAAGTCGGGGGGTTTATTAGTTGTTTGGGATAAAGGGGCATTTGAAGTAGATAGTCATACTTTTTGTGAGTTCTTTTTAGCCATTAGGGGAAAATGGAAGATTATAGGTGAAGAGTCAACTATTGTTAATGTTTACGGGCCTCATAATGATCGTAGCAAGAAACTTATGTGGGAGTATTTAGATAAGTTAATTAATAGTATTAATACCAAGTGGCTTTTATGTGGTGACTTCAATGAGGTTAGGTCTTGCTCGAATCATTTGAATTCTAAATTTCATCAAGGTCGGGCCGATAGATTCAATGATTTTATTGTTAGAAATAGTTTGATTGAAATTCCCATTAGTGGTAGAAAGTTCACTAGAATAAGTGATGATGGCGTTAAGTTTAGCAAGCTCGATAGGTTCTTGGTCTCGGATGGTTTTCTTAGTTTATGGGAGGATCTTTCGATTGTTTCTTTAGATAGAAATCTCTCGGACCATTGTCCTTTGGTTCTTCGGGTTAGGGTGTTAGATTACGGTCCGAGACCATTCAAAGTGTTCGATGAATGGTTTAATTGTGTTGATGTGGATAAAGTAATTAAAGAGGCTTGGGATCAACCTATTAAGGGTAATAGAAAAGACTGTGCGTTTAGGCTTGAGACCATTCAAAGTGTTCGATGAATGGTTTACTAGTTCCAAAAGAAGTGAGGGTTTTTGTATGGAGGGTGAGGCAGGAAAGATTGTCCATTTTGTCCGAACTTGACAAGCGGGGTATTGATCTACATTCCGTTCTTTGCCCTTTATGCGATGACGCGGTTGAAACGGTGGATCATGCTTTATTTTCATGTAAGAAGGTTCGTGAAATTTGGGATAAAGTCTTCAAATGGTGGGGTTTTGTCTACAACCAACAAAGTCTAAACAATATTTTAAATGGGTCTTCTCGTGTACAATGTTCGGAAAATGGTGTGTAGATATGGCAAGTGATGATTTGGGTTAGTGTGTATCTAATTTGGAAAAAGATAAATAATAAGGTCTTCAAAAAGTCGAGTTTGTCTCCTCCGATTGCCTTATGCGATATTCAAGTGAAGAGCTTCGAATGGATAGGGAAGATATGCAACAAAGTTAACATCGAGTGGCTAGATTAGTTGCACAACCCTCATGTTCTAGTTTTGTAATTAGTTTTGCTATCTTCAGTGCTTGTATCTTGAGTTTTGTTTTGTGATGTACACATAGGATTATAGCTCGGTATCACTATGTGTTACATTGTGTGGGAACTTTTGTATCTTTGGGTTTTTAACACATTCGTATATGCATTCATGCGAACCTGTTCCTTTATATAAGGCAATTAAATGTATATATGCAAAGTGTATTCCATGTCACGACTACCCACGACCCCTTAGATGTAATTTATATATTTATTTACTTGTTTTTTAGAATAGCTATACGACATCATCGATGAAGACTTAATCACCCCTGCGTTCATCTCCCGCAGTTGCATAATCCGTCCCATCTGCTATTTAGGAGAAAACCCGGCCATTCTGAGGACATGGGCGGTAAAACCCCCTCCCCCACTGCCCCACAACGAGATGTGTAGTAGACATCATTAGGTGGAATTGAAGGATAAGACCATATATAAAGCAGCGTCAAAAAATTGGATCAGTTGAGTTGTCATAGTGCTCTCACGCCCCTGACGCCTCTAATGGGGCGTCACCCCTAACGCTGAAGGGGCGTCAATCAAGAATCCGACGGGAAAAACGAAGGCGTCAGACTTTGTTTAACCAATAAGAATTAACCATTAATTTTTATATATTATTTATTTAATTTATATACAACTACTAATCATATTTTACCACATCACCCATCACAAATTTAACACTCAAATTTGACATTCCCCTTTATTTAACTTCACTTCATGACATTGACATATCACTCAAAAAGGGTACCATTTGACTACACATCACCGCTAGAACCTTGTGTGCAATGCTGCACTCACGGGATTCGAACTCCTGATCTGTCATGTAACGACCCAACCTGTTATCCAACCGAAAACACGACCTAATTTTTTTTTTGTGAGACTGTGTATCTGGACGGCGTCCAGTTGTGAAAGACAGGACGACGTCCAATCGTTTTGGACGGCGTCCAAATGCACTGTAAAATTCTGTTTCCAAGTTCCAACTTACGCGAACGAAAAACCCGCTTCCCGACACTTTTAAACTAAACGGTTTTCACAACATGTTATAATAATTAAAACTAAGAGTTTTTCACAATAAAACCGAGTTTTACGACACGGGGCCCACATCGGCCGTTTTACGACTTTCGTACAAAATTACAAGTTTTCGACCACGTGAGTTTTAACATAAACTAAAGACCGAGCATGGTGATTGGGGATACGCTACCCAATCCTAATCAAATCCAAAAGCAAGATCTTCTAATCACCACGCTTATCCGAGCCGCCAACACGCGAACCTATAAAAATATCAACAACGAGAGGGTAAGCTAATGCTTAGTGAATGTAAAGATACTATACACATACATATGCATAAAACGATTACGCATCACCAAGCACAAAGAGTAAACATATACCACCACCGCATAGCAAGCAAGCTATAAATAGGCACATACACAAAGTAGCTACACGCTACGAAAACTCCAAGCTAACGCTACAAGATTAGCTACAACACAACAATAATTATATACGTGCATACACAAATAATATACTCAGCGACATTGACAAGGTTAACCCCTTAACCTAAACCACATGAAGGTTGGCCGAACATCACGCACCTCAATGAATCTGGACTTCACGCGACTCACTACCTCCAAACCACTTGACTATTAAGGATGGCCGAACTTCACGCGCCTTTATGAATCCGAACTTCACGCGATTCATACCTTAGTCATACATCACAATAGGGTTGGCCGAACTTCACGCGCCTTAGTGAATCCGAACATTACGCGATTCACTACCCGAATCAGCACCACGACAAAAGCTAGCAAAACCCATCGCCAAAGGGTTTATCCAATACACTAGCCAATCACAACATCAGGGGTGGTAACCTAAAACGCATAAGCGTATCACATGGACCCGAAGCACAAGAGGATTCCATTCGCCCACACATATATAGAGCAAACCCGAGCAAGGGTCACTCCACACACACGCACCCATCCTATGCATACATACACATATAGTAAATTTACACTCACCTCAAACGCCTCGATGAAGTGCAATCCAATCCCGCAACTCGCCAATGGAACGTACCTATTCCATTTAACACATATCAACCAACACAATTAGGGTGAATTTACAAACTAACCCAATTGACACTTAGTGAAATTTCGACCCAAATGCACTTCCAAGCATAAATCGCGCCCAAACTAACCAATAATCACTAACACAAGTGAAAATGGTCCTAAAACACCAATCAAACCCAACCATAAGTGGCAAACACTTATCTTCCCCAAATTGACACCAAAACCCTAATTTTGACCCATTTCAAAATTAGTCAACCAAATGCCCCCAAATGGGTTCCAACACTTCCATAATCACTAACACTAGTGATTATACCCATTATCAAAGCCTAATCATGGCCAAAACATCAACCAACCCAAAACCCGCCAAGTGACAAGAATAACTAGTCACCATAAACCCACTTCATCATCTAAAAGGGTTTCACAACTAATCAAGCTCAAACCCTAACTTGAATATCAATTCTAACAAATGAAATTCGGAGTTTGAATTTACCAATACTACCACAGCGTAGCCGTGAATGAGATGAACAACTTTAAAACCCGATCTTTGGTGAGAATCCAACTCCTTCTTCTCCAAATCAAGCTCTCTCTCTCTAAACCCTTTCTCTCTCTCTCTAGATGCAAGTGTGTGAGTGAAAAGAGGTGAAATGAGGATAAGATAGCCAATTGATCAGTTTTGTGGCTCATAAACCGACCCTCAAGTGAAAATACCAAAATATCCCTTATTAACTCAAATTATCACAGCTGGCCCGCCAGTTCTGTTGGACGGCGTCCCAAAGCTTGGACGGCGTCCCACTCTTCTTTACTGGACGGCGTCCCCCAAGTTGGACGGCATCCCATATAACAGCAAAAGGAAACAGGGTCTTACATGTCACTAAAGAGTCAAACCACTACTAAATGAGTTACAACACATAGTTTAGATGTAATTTACTCTATATTATATATATATATACATATATATATATATATATTTATAAGAAGATGAAGCTTTTACTATTCAAGGCGTGATTAAGTGACACGTGGGAGCTCTCATCGTTCATTTTCATCTTTCTATTTCAATTTTCCCCTTTATCATTAAAACAAACTAGTCCGGATCTGGCCCGCGCGATGCGGCGGGGACTTTCGGCCTGCATATTCATATTTAACGTAGCTTTATGTATTTACATAATGGAAAACAGCTCATGTGTTAAGCATCGTTGTAGGTGTCTTCGTCTTTAGTGGTTTTTAAAAACTGTCCGGTTCGAACGTAGTTAGTTTCGTTTTGTTGATAAAAGTATTTCTAGGCAATTCTTCTCAATGAATCGTCCTTGACACTAAATTGTCACCCGCGATTGATCAAATTCACAAATCCGAGCACTAAAACATGCTCAATCTCTCCCATCGGGAATAACTCAACCAATCTCTTACCGAGATATCAATCCCTTAGCGTACCCTTACCAAGTAGATTGCTAATAGCAACCATGTCTCCACCTACGGTCAATAACCCGAACGATGAAGACCGAACAAAACGAATCCTTACGGATAACACTTATCACTAAACAACCCTTGTAGTGTGCAAACACGTCAATTACGCAACTACCGTAACATCATAAGCAAACGACTAAAACCGACAGCGCCCAAAATGACTATTGCAACGCAGATCTCAAGGTGTACAAAATCGACTATTATCACACCCGTAACAACATGTGAGCGAAACACGGCTATCGCATCACTAATCACACAACATGGTCCTCACGACCCCACCATTGGTGTATAAGACAACCAATAGTTCACAACACAACCGCATGAATGGTACTCCCATTCCGATAACGTTATACCATACCGATATAACACTACTCCCATGGTGAAGTTAGCGGACCGAGTCACGGCCATAACCCACCAATCACATACGCTCTTTTGGCCTCAATCAACGAGTAGTGTAACATCGCGCACTGCTACACCATAGTGAATCCTAACGGAATACACTAACCATCCATCCCAAATAACAAGTATAGACACATACTTAGAAACACTCCACTCACATCGAAAATCGTTGCACACGCACCACACGTACGTGTACACAACGCCACCACAATCGGGCAAGAAACACCTATATCGCACATAAGCACAGAACAAAAATTCTCTAGAAGAGAATCCGACACGCACATCCCTTAACCGAGGATCTCATTTTGCTCGTCAAATACGTCCATTATCACTCAAAGAGATTCACTACATTACCACCTTGGCGGTAATTTAAATCCAAAACCATAAGTACAATTTATTCCAAATCGTACTTTTACCATAATCGACCAACGTAGGTCTCAACGCTAATTCCGTATCTACTATGAGCATTATCTGAAATCTCACACTAAAACCTCCTCGTGTGGGAGTGTAACTCCCCCTTGGAACTACGTTCCATAACCGCATCGCCGTGGTAACATCATCTGCGATAATTACCACTCTCTGACATACGTGACCAATTTCTCTATCGGTCGTAATACTCGAATCCTCACGAATTCATTTCGTACATTAGAAATTGATGCACACCATCACCCGTTGGCTTTATTTAAACAACGACACAAAACCAACACAACACACCTTGTACAACCGTACAATTCTACCGAAAGGTAGACTTTTCTAACAATTGGGTTCACACGACCCATCACCACATCTTGCTCCAACCTTGAGCATACGAAGGATTTTTAACCTATCCTTCATCACTTCGAACGAAATGTTTACCACAAATTTCACAAACTTTATTCTTGCAATCCTCTGATTGCCATAGCTTGTCACATTTCCACCTAGTCACTCATGTACCTAAGGGATTCTATAGGGTACCCTAAGTACAATGTAACCACAACACCATCGGAGTCGAACACCACGCTAGTAGGTATGAAAGAGGCACCTAACATCGCGTCACATAGACTCCATTACCAACATACGTCGAGATCAAACACTCGATCTCAAAGGTTCTATCCACCCGACGAATGTCATGACCCGGAAATTTCGGTCAAATTTAAACTATGATAATTCGGACAAGATAAGCAAATTGATGTGTTGCATTAAAATATTTTTTTCATACATTTAATTAACCATTGGACTTTACCCTACGATTCACGAACAACCTATAATTTAAAACTTGAACCCGTCATGATTTATATATGAAATGATAAAAATTTACTATTAAACGATGCTATTTCAAATTAAAAATAATACGCATTAAATCGTTTTATTTTTATGATATAATTTTTGTAATTTTTTTAAGAAACAAGTTAAATTAAAAACGTACAATTTGTAAAGCACAACGTATAACAACGTGTAGCTTAAATAGTTGAATCGAAATTAATTCATTTACTATTCATATGAATAGTAAATGAAAAGAAATTAATTAATTTACTATTCACATGAAAGTGACATGATAAAAATTATTAATTATAAGTTACATAATATACCCCTGAAGTATTTAATAAATACAACTTTTTAAAAGTTTACGATTCAAATTTGATTCTAAATTTATTATTATATTATTATATTTTATTTCAATATTATTATATCTATTATATTATTATATTAAAATTTATATTATATTATATATCTTTGTCCAGTCAAAAACTAGGAAAACACATATTACGCTTATAAACTTTATAAATGAACCTTTTTACAACTAATTTCATAAAGCTTAAGACCAAAACAGATATATATGTATTCAAATATAAAAAGTGGAAATTTTACTCATACTTTTACCCGTCAATTATTAGCAACAAGAGTACGAAATACCGGTCCGTAAAAATTGTCGGCAGATATTAGTGAATTCTAATTCACATGTTTGATTCCTTTTATTATTATATTATTTTAATATTATTATATTATTACTTTATTATAATATTATAATATTATATTTTATTTCAATATTATTAAATTATTATATTTATACTATATATATGGAACGATTATGTTTCTGGTTCAATTCATTCACATAGATAGATATAGATATATTACTCCGTAGTACTAAATTCTTCGTATTATTTTTATTATTATTACTCTTAATATTAATATTAGTATTATTATTAAGTAGTATCATTAATATTAGTATTAGTAATATACATAAAATACTACGACGGGGTTATGTTCAAGTGATTTCAAAATGAATTTTTCAAATGGGTTAAAGCTAAGGAATTCATGGGTATTAAAAAAGGAGGTTATGGGTATTGATCGGGGGTATTGTTCGTGAATCAAAGGTCAACCTTGCATTTATCATTTCCGTTGCGTCTGCATACTTTTCCTGCAATATTGAACCACAATATTGATACATGAGTTTTCATAGCTCCCTTTTTATATATACTTTTGGGCTGAGAATACATGCGTATTTTATAACTGTTTTACGAAATGCACACAAGTACTAAAAACATATTCTACGTTGAGTTGTACCACTTTGCATATTTTTCCCTAATAGCTTGGTAACTAATATTTACATGTTGTAAGAGCATGTAAGCGCGAATCCTATTGATAGATCTATCGGGTTTGACAACCCCAACCGGGCTAGTCGCTCTAGTATCGTAAACGGTTGCATAGTACTTCGTTTTTACTACACTTGGTACAGTGTAGGGAGATTTCATAATAAAGGGAATATGCCACATTAATTGTTAAGTATGGTTACCGAAGCGCTCAACAACTTATAGAATACTTTTATACACTTGCGAGTGTACGGATATTTATGGAAACTGAAATCTTGTGATCTATTACTATTACGAAAATGATTGATTATGATAAACTATGAACTCACCTACCTTTTTGGTTGACACTTTAAAGCATGTTTATTCTCAGGTATTAAAGAAGCTTCCGCTGTTTAACTGCTATGTGCATGGAGTCTTACATGGCATATTTTTCAAGGAAACTTTTCATTCAAACATTAATATGTATTATATTTTGACTGTTTAGTCTATTGATGTATTATTATGAACTATCATTTATTGGGATTGTCTATATGTAGAAATCACCGCAAGTCAAAAACATTTATATACATGTTTTAAAAATGTATACAGATTTTAAAACTTTCTTATATAGAAAGCGCGTCTTTTGAAATGAATGCAATGTTTGTAAAACGTATCATATAGAGGGTAAACCTCGCAATGGGACCGATGAATGATGTGCTGCGTCAATAGGGATTTTGGCGGGCCATCACAGTTGGCATCAGAGCGTTGGTCTTAGCTAACCAGAATTTGCATTAGTGTGTCTAACCAGTAGTTGTTAGGATGCATTAGTGAGTCTGGACTTCGACCGTATATGCATATTATAAATTTTGCTTATCATTTCTTGTCAGAAATTACCTGCTTATCGTTCTTAAGTCTAGACGTGTTTTCCTGCATTTATTGCATAAATAGTGTATAGACGAATTCCTATCTTAGCATATCTGTTACTGCGAACTTTGCCTGACATCTTTCAAAGATTCCTCCTTAATTTATGGGATTTTGATATTATATATACATATGTAAATTATGTATTGAAGAATACCAAATCTAAGTCCTATAATCTATTTCATACAAAAAATTCTTTCCCTGATTATACAAGATGGATCCCACATCTAGTTCAAATTCCTCGGATTCCGACAGCTATTCCGATATGGAATTCGACCTGAGCTCCGAAAGCAGCGTAACCGTAATGGATCAAGCAATTAGCCATCATCTATTCTGGATGAATTGGGGATGAGTTCGTAATCTACTTAACCATTGGAGACAAGAAGAAGGTGATCCCTTCCATCCACCACATTCACCTCTTGGCGAAGAACCTGAAGCACTTACCGGCGAACCTATTCGAAACACCCATTTCTCTCTCATTTCCAGAGTATCTCGTCACGATTATATACTATCCCAAATTCTGAATCTTATTCATCCGCTCGTCCGAACCGACAATCATCCCGGTGTAATAGAAGAAGTCAACGAGCTTCGCGATCGCGTGACGGCTTTGGAGAATATGGTGCTAGGATTACAAGCACCATCAACAACACCAGTACCGCTAACAACATCCACATCGGAAGCCTCAATACCACAAACACCAACATCATCATCGACATCAACAGTACCATCATCAACATCAACAGTATCATTACCACCACCAACAACCACATTCGCATCCCACACCTCAATATCACATCTAAAATCTGTACTTCGAGCATCAACATCATATGCACCATAGGTACCAAGGAGTACCAACAACAACAAACAATGAAGTATCGATTCATCACTTCATTGAAGCAATATTCTGTAAAGAATTTGTAATATCTAAATTTTTTTAGAGATTACTTATTCTAGTTCTAACCATAAACCAGAAGAGTAGATGGATAGAGATGATAGAGGAAACCCTGACAAGAATGGTGTGTGATCTACAAGCTAGACTGGTTATACAAGCACCACCAGAAGTACCACCAGCATCACCATTAGTATCACCAACACCAGTAACACCTGTAGCACTACAAGCTCCACCAACTCCATAACCACCGATGATATTGACACCACAATCACCGAGGAGTATATTGGAATAACGAGTTATGAAGTATTAACTCATTATTTCCAAAGAATTTATATATTTTATATATGAATTTTGGAAACCATAATATATTTTTTCGTACTAAGCTATTAAATATGAATTGAAAAAGGGTAGATACTACTCGGTTAATTCATATTACTAATATGCTATGATGTACATTCTTAGTTAACTATAATCTCTGTTTCAAACCAATGAATTTCATTTCATAATAAACCAAGTGTATTATTCAACTACTTGTTTGATTTTACACTCCCATTTTCGATATACTCGAAACTTTCCAGAAAACATCATTCGTACTTTGCGGAATTCACAAGTATTTCATGAGCATCAACATCCTTCACCAAGGAATATCAATAAGAATAAATAATGATGTATTAATTACATTAGTGAAATACTCCACAAAGATTATATAATCTCTAAAGTTTTAGGGATTATTCATTTCTAGTTCCAACCGTAAACCAAATGAGATTAATATAATATTAACTCATTAAATCCATATTACATCTGAAGAAAATATACATACATATATTTTCATAAAGACTGTAATAAAAATTCTTTTGTACAAAATATTACTTGTGAAATTTTATTTTAACGGGTAGGTAATACCCGAGAAATACTTAAGTTCACATTAATATGTTACGCTGATGTTTCGACAATCATTAATTATACTCTCTCCTTTCATAACAATATACATCATTTCACAAAAATCAAGACAACCATTTTTCATGCCAATTCAATTACATATTATGATTTTGACAAATCAAAATCCAAGTCAAGATTTAAGAATTGTCATCAATCTTATATTCCTACATCCTTCGAAACCATACTTTGAATTCAAAATGTTATTCATAAAACTGAGGAGAATATTATTCGTATCTTTCATAATTCGCGATGATTTCACCTCCACCATTATATACTAACGGATACAACCTGCGTTCAAACACTCCAATTCAAAAATTCTTGAAAGTACCTCAGATTGAAAATCAACGAATTGGACTCGTTATATATGAGAATGCGGATGAAGCAGCCAAAGCTGTTGATGATCTTAATAGTTAAAAGTTGATAATAAAGAAAAGTATGTTAGAAAAGAAATTTAGAACTGAAAAACGGATTGAGCAAACTATGAAGAAGGCTGTTGACAAATCACAAGGACTAAACTCGTACCTAAAGAATTTAGATAATTCAGTTTCTGATGGAAATCTCAGAAGATATGCAATCTCTTTACGTATTCTAAATCCTTGCGGAAGAATTTTCTTCATTATCTTTTGATTTTAATTTTTTTTTAAATTCTAAGATATCATCATATCTTCCATTATAAATATCCTCAATATTTCTGAAAAATACCTCCATAACTATTCTTGTCTGAAATTAATTATCTCTTCGCTTTATTTGTATTACATCATAACGGAAACTGTTTTAGTTTCAAAATTTTTGTAACATTCGAATTTAAGTTCATTGAAATTATAGAGTAGTGTTGGAATGAAAGCATGAGTTAGTGTAATATAATGACGCCCGATCAACGTGCTTATATTATAGTAAGTCATGCGGAAGTTCTAATGGCACATGGTGAAGGTAGTACTTGATCAACATTACCCTCACCATGTACCA
The DNA here is from genome assembly GCF_046630445.1 of Rutidosis leptorrhynchoides. Taxonomy (NCBI): domain Eukaryota; kingdom Viridiplantae; phylum Streptophyta; class Magnoliopsida; order Asterales; family Asteraceae; genus Rutidosis; species Rutidosis leptorrhynchoides. The sequence continues at coordinate 357,435,286 of NC_092341.1, read as the reverse complement.
TGTTACGCGACTCTTTTATTTTACTTAACATCTGAACATACCAAGAATGTATTTTCTTGATAGTTCTATACTTTCCGTGATTCCAGTAGTTTGCTAATATAATTGTGCCATTACATTTTTCTTTCTGCTTATAACACTAGTTATGCTCATTTGAAATCCTATATATCGTATTTCCGGAGAAATCTTTATCATTTCATTTGTATTTCTCAATAGTGAGAAATTTATTGAACTTGTGCTTATCATAAAACAGAACCCGACCCATTTAGGGTACTCGAAATACTCCATTCATCGATCTTATCATTTTCTTTGATAATGATTATACTAACAATCGAATTTATTTAAAGAATTCAAGTTATATCATATTTCGTGATACGAAAATATCCTCGTTTTCGTTATCAACTTTCCTTAGCCAAATTTCGGGACGAAATTTCTTTTAACGGGTAGGTACTGTCATGACCCGGAAATTTCGGTCAAATTTAAACTATGATAATTCCGACAAGATAAGCAAATTGATGTGTTGCATTAAAATATTTTTTTCATACATTTAATTAACCATTGGACTTTACCCTACGATTCACGAACAACCTATAATTTAAAACTCGAACCCGTCATGATTTATATATGAAATGATAAAAATTTACTATTAAACGATGCTATTTCAAATTAAAAATTTTATGCATTAAGTCATTTTATTTTTATGATATAATTTTTGTAATTTTTTTTAAGAAACGAAGTTAAATTAAAAACGTACAATTTGTAAAACACAACGTACAACAACGTGTAGCTTAAATAGTTGAATCGAAATTAATTCATTTACTATTCATATGAATAGTAAATGAAATGAAATTAATTAATTTACTATTCACATGAAAGTGACATGATAGAAATTATTAATTATAAGTTACATAATATACCCCTGAAGTATTTAATAAATACGACTTTTTAAAAGTTTACGATTCAAATTTGATTCTAAATTTATTATTATATTATTATATTTTATTTCAATATTATTATATTATTATATTAAAATTTATATTCTATTATATATCTTTGTCCAGTCAAAAACTAGAAAAACACATATTACGCTTATAAACTTTATAAATGAACCTTTTTACAACTAATTTCATAAAGCTTAAGACCAAAACAGATATATATGTATTCAAATATAAAAAGTGGAATTTTTACTCATACTTTTACCCGTCAATTATTAGCAACAAGAGTACGAAATACCGGTCCGTGAAAACTGTCGGCAGATATTATTGAATTCTAATTCACACGTTTGATTCTTTTTATTATTATATTATTTTAATATTATTATATTATTACTTTATTATAATATTATAATATTATATTTTATTTCAATATTATTAAATTATTATATTTATACTATATATATGGAACGATTATGTTTCTGGTTCAATTCATTCACATAGATAGATATAGATATATTACTCTGTAGTACTAAATTCTTATTATTTTTTTTATTATTATTACTCTTAATATTAATATTAGTATTATTATTAAGTAGTATCATTAATATTAGTATTAGTAATATACATAAAATACTACGACGGGGTTATGTTCAAGTGATTTCAAAATGGATTTTTCAAATGGGTTAAAGCTAAGGAATTCATGGGTATTAAAAAAGGAGGTTATGGGTATTGATCGGGGGTATTGTTCGTGAATCAAAGGTCAACCTTGCATTTATCATTTTCGTTGAGTCTGCAAACTTTTCCTGCAATATTGAACCACAATATTGATACGTGAGTTTTCATAGCTCCCTTTTTATATATATTTGGGCTGAGAATACATGCGTATTTTATAACTGTTTTACGAAATGGACACAAGTACTAAAAACATATTCTACGTTGAGTTGTACCACTTTGCATATTTTTCCCTAATAGCTTGGTAACTAATATTTACATGTTGTAAGAGCATGTAAGCGCGAATCCTATTGATAGATCTATCGGGTTTGACAACCCCAACCGGGCTAGTCGCTCTAGTATCGTAAACGGTTGCATAGTACTTCATTTTTACTACACTTGGTACAGTGTAGGGAGATTTCATAATAAAGAGAATATGCCACATTAATTGTTAAGTATGGTTACCGAAGCGCTCAAAAACTTATAGAATACTTTTATACACTTGCGAGTGTACGGATATTTATGGAAACTAAAATCTTGTGGTCTATTACTATTACGGAAATGATTGATTATGATAAACTATGAACTCACCAACCTTTTTGGTTGACACTTTAAAACATATTTATTCTCAGGTATTAAAGAAGCTTCTGCTGTTTAACTGCTATGTGCATGGAGTCTTACACGGCATATTTTTCAAGGAAACTTTGCATTCAAACATTAATATGTATTATATTTTGACTGTTTAGTCTATTCATGTATTATTATGAACTATCATTTATTGGAATTGTCTATATGTAGAAATCACCACAAGTCAAAAACATTTATATACATGTTTTAAAAATGTTTACAGATTTTAAAACTTTTTATATAGAAAGCGCTTCTTTTGAAATGAATGCAATGTTTGTAAAACGTATCATATAGAGGGCAAACCTCGCAATGGGACCGATGAATGATGTGCTGCGTCAATAGGGATTTTGGCGGGCCATCACAACGAACCTCATGGTTCACCATCTTTGTAGTGACCCGTCCTAATCCATCCGGACAAAGTCCATATCGATTATAAACGATTCACAACAGTTGATTATATCGCGAGGTACTTGACCTCTATATGATACATTTTACAAACATTGCATTCGTTTTTGAAAAGTCAATCTTTCATTACATCGAAAGTTAACGGCATGCATACCATTTCATAATATATCTAACTATAATTGACTTAACAATAATCTTGATGAACTCAACGACTCGAATGCAACGTCTTTTGAAATATGTCATGAATGACTCCAAATAATATCTTTAAAATGAGCAATTACACAGCGGAAGATTTCTTTCGTACATGAGAATAAACATGCTTTAAAGTGTCAACCAAAAGGTTGGTGAGTTCATTAGTTTAACATAAATAATCATTTTTATCATTTTAATAGACCACAAGATTTTCATTTTTCAATTCTCATAAATATACGTCCCATGCATAGAGACAAAATATCATTCATATGGATTGAACACCTGGTAACCGACATTCACAATATGCATATAAGAATATCCCCATCATTCTGGGATCCTCCTTCGGAGATGATATAAATTTCGAAATACTAAAGCATCCGGTACTTTGGATGGGGCTTGTTGGGCCCGATAGATCTATCTTTAGGATTCGCGTCAATTAGGGTGTCTGTTCCCTAATTCTTAGATTACCAGACTAAAAGGGGCATATTCGATTTAATAATCCAGCCATAGAATGTAGTTTCATTTACTCGTGTCTATTTCGTAAAACAGTTATAAAAGCATCGCATGTATTCTCAGCCCAAAAATATAAAGGATAAAAAGGCAAATGAAACTCACGCATATAATTATTGTAAAACAGTTAATAAAACATTTGCATGTATTCTCAGCTCCAAAAATGTAAAAAGTAAAAGGGCAAATGAAACTCACAATACTGTATTTTGTAGTAAAAATACATATAACATCATTGAATAAGTGTAAGGTTGGCCTCGGATTCACGAACCTAAATTAATTATATATATTTATATGTTGGTCAATATTTGTCTAATAATTTAAGTAAGGTCATAGTGTACCACAATCTTAATGCTCGAGACTAATATGCAAAAGTTAACAAAAGTCAGTTTGACTCAAAATGATTTCCGTAATTTATACATGATTACTATATAGTTTAAATATCGTCATTCTATATTTTTAAAAGATTTAATAGAGTAAATCATATAATTCATTTATTAATAAATAAAATTTTATATTAAGATTTATATAATAAATTATACTTTTATATATATTAGGTAATAAAATTTATAAAGTTTATTTAGTATCATAAAGATAATATGGTAGGTATTATTAACGTAATTATATTACACGTAGTAAAATATCTTTGTATTACATATTTATTTGATAAAATAACATTGGTAATAATAATAAGTAAAAGTTGTATTATTTTGTAATAATAATTAATATTATTTATTAATAAAAATATTAATTTTTTTAAATTTACTAAAAATGATATTATGATAAAATGATAGTTCTGATTCATAAAAATAATGAAGTTTTTATATTAACAATGATATTATTCTTAAAAATAATAATTTTTGTAAAAATGGTATTTTTAATATTAATAATACTTTTAATAGTAATAGTGATAAAAATAATGAACAACAATAATTTTATCTAAATCAATTTCTTACAATATTTTAAATTTCATCAAGATACCCATACTCATTATTTCTTAATTGATTTATTAGTAACTTTTAAATCATCTTTTATATCGCGTTCATTTTGATGATAATAATAGTAGTTATAATAATTAAGTGTTACTAATGATAATAAATGTTATGATAATGATATTACTAATAACTATTTTAATGATTAATAATAATAATAATAATAGTAATAATAATAATTTGATAAAAACTAGAACGACGATAATAACGACGATGATAATAATCATTTTTAATAATAATATCAAAAATTCAATTGACTATAACTTCTAATCCATTCATCGAATCCATTCGTCATCTAAAGGAAAAGTTCTTAATTTTTCGCTAGCTTTCCAAGGACATGCATATCTTATACCTTATCTCAGCCGCATGTGTAACTAATTCAATATTCAACATAATATATCTAAGGGCAATATCAAAAATACAAGCATGTATAATCCTATATTCTCGAGCACTATTAAGGGATACACTATTAATATGTAAAAATTAATTTACGAGTACTCACGTATCAATATTGAGATTCAATATTGCAGGAAAGGTACGTAAACGCAACGGAGACGATAAACACTAGATTGACCTCATGAGCATACCCATGAACCATACCCATCACCTCCATAGCTATAACCCATAATTTCCTTAGCCCTATCCTACTCGAACACTAGTTTTGAAATTACTCGTTCATGACCTCGTCGTAGTATTTTATGTAATATTACTAATAATATTGCTCCTTAATACTACTAATACTAAAATTAATAATCTTAATATTAATAATAATAATAATAATAATAATAATAATAATAATAATAATAATAATAATAATAATAATAATAATAATAATAATAATAATAATAATAATAATAATAATAATAATAATAATAATTACATATATAGAGAGAGTTTAACGAGATTGTGAGATAAATGATTTAGAGAATTAGGATACGAGTTCATTTTATACAACTAGCCTAACATTCCCATCCATGCACTAGCATGAACTACGCAGCCAGCTCATATCCACTCAATTGAGGCTGCCGACACCCGAATCCTTACATTACGTATGATATATAGATTTATAATTTATTTAATATATATTATATTTAATCTTTAGAATTAATTAAATATTATATTATATTTACGTTCAAGGTAAAATTATAATTTTTACAAAAATGACACGGGCGTGGTCTCACGAATCATGTACCACTTTCGGTTTTTCGAGTGCACTTTCGTACGTTTAGAAAACTAGCCTTTTACGTTTTGTGACTCGTACCCTTATTAATAATTAGACTTAAATTAATGGGAAACTAACCCACTCAAAGTGTAACTTAATCTTTTGAGTGTTTTGGTCATTTACTATAATAAATCATAGTCTCGTTATTTATCAAAACCCATTTAACGATGTTAGTTTAAGTCAAAACGTTTTATGACTAATTTAATATTATAATTTATTACTTTGTAAATATATTTCCTTTTAAAAATATATACTTGTACATATCGTATATAATGGGAATGTTAATGTAATAATATACTATTTAATTTTTTTTTCAAAACTATTAATGGTTCAAAAGTTTATTTTAAATTCGTTTAGAAAATCTTATAACACGTAACGTTTATATTTTAAAACTTAATTTGATATAATTCGTTTATGCTCCAACATTTATTTTGATTTCCTTAAACTTTCTAAGTAAAATATTTTAATATCGATTGAATCAAATAACAAATGTTTTTATCATTTGTTTTAAATACCCGTTGCAAGTTATTCATATATTCATTAACCAAAGTTCCAAATTGCGTTATATGAACAAAGACATTTTAATAACAATTTCTATTATATCGAAAAATGTTTTCGTACGTTTGAAATTAGATCAATCAAATATTATGAAATTCAATTCTCCACTAACTTTTGTCTAACTCTCGATAAGTGACACTTCTGTTCTCATTTGTAAATCACTTTACCAATTATTCCGAATACCGTTAAAAAGAATTAATTTCTCAAATCAACGTGGACCTCAGAACAAGACTCGTAATCATAATTCAATGTATCTGTTAATTCAATCATTTGATATTATATTTTAATCTCGTCGATAAACTTACATCGGACAAATACGTTTATGTAACATATTATTCATTCAATACCTTGATAGCATTTCCAAGTTCATAAAATAGATCTCATAGCTTATATTCATATCAACTAATCCATTCAATGCTTTATTAATATTTCTCAATTTAAAATCACACATATGTATATGTATATATATTTGTTTACACATAATTGTTCGTGAATCATCAGGCATGGTCAAAGGGTAATTGATTACATGAATATAGATTTCAAAACTTTGGAGACTCAATATTACAGATTTTGCTTATCGTGTCGGGAACATATAAAGATTAAAGTTTAAATTTGATCGGAAATTTCCAGGTCATCACAATCTTCAACACAAAAGTGAACACGCGTCATAACCGAACACCAAAGCCCATTCCCATGGCTTGGTAGAAACGTTTCCCAAGCACTAAGGAATGCTTGGTTACATCAAGTCTTACGCCCTTCGTCCGCCAATCAAAACGTCACCATAGGAAAATTCCACTAGGAACATTACCCATGATGAACAATACGCACAACACAATCGGAACCTTAAGGGTCTCACTAGAACGAGCTTAACGACCCGATATCAACCGAATGCCTGAGCACCTGAAGACTCGTACAATAGAGTCAAGGCGCAACACACCACTCATACACTCTACTGAGAGCATAACAATATCACAATCGTAGGCCGACCACCCGCTACTATTATCTCCAACGGAGGATAAAATTTGTGACGACCCGGGAATTTCCGAACAAATTTAAACTTAATCTTTATATGTTTCCTACATGATAAGCAAAGTCTGTAATATTGAAATCTCAAAAACTTCGAACTGTGTTCATATATCCAATTGACTTTTGACCATTCCGACGATTCACGAACAATTATGTATAAATAAATATGTAAATATAAATGTAAGTATATATATAATAATAATTGGAGATAATGAAATATAATATATACATTAAAGTTAAATATGTATAGTAAGATATAAAATAATTAAACTGAATCTATATCTATATATATATATATATATATATATATATATATATATATAACTTTTATACATAATTGATATTATATGTATATTGTAATAAAAATAAAATATATGAATATTAACAATTCAAAAATGATATAAGTATTACATAATTAATAATATGTAATACAAACTAAAAATATAGTTGTTACTTTAATAAATATTAATATTAATACTAATATATGTATTATTAATATCAATTGGTACAGTTGAATTGTTATTGTTATCATTGTTAATATCAGTATTATTATTATTAATTATTACTATCATTACTAATATTATTATAAGTAATATTGTTAGTACTAGTAAAATCATTAAATTATTATAAGTATTGTAAATATAATACAAATTATTATTATTACTATTAGGATAAAATAATACAGTTTATCATTATTATTATTAATAATATTATTATCATTTTTTATCATTATTATTTATTAATATTAATATAATTATTGCTATTATTATTTTTATTAATACATATAGTTCTTAATTAGTAATATTAATTTAATTACATAAATTATAAAAAAGTAAAAGAAAAAGAAAACAAGAGCTGGTAAGAATCTTGTTCCTCTTACACTCATACTTTAATTGATTTACAAAATTCGTACAAATTAACTTTAACACTGGAACCAGTCCAAATTCGGTTATCAATCCCATTCGAATTTTATTTTAATTTTATTTTATTTAATTCACGTATCTGATTCTTAATCAAATTTCAACAGGCGACCTCATTTTATTCTAAATTAAAGGTGTATCGGTTATTACTCTCACTATCACTCAAATATTCATCTTCTATACCACTTACAAATTTACATCGTTGCTGAGTATCAAATTTAAACAAAAAAGAATTAATGAAACAGCTCGAACACCTCTGTTTTTGTACCTTTTAATCAATACCTCAAAGTCAAAACAATTTTCAAAATGTAATAACGTAGAGTTGTTAGGAATCCTTTGAGCAAACTATCTGCAAACTTTCAGAGATCAATTTTACAAAACGAAACCGAATTTCAGAGTCAAACTTTTATTTTCAGAAGTCAAACGTTTGGGTTCATCAAGAAATTAGAGTTTGTTTCAATGATTCAGATTAAATTGAATGCTCAGAAAGTTTTTAGGAACGTTTTAACATCTATGTCATGTTATAAGTTTTTTCTAAAACAAGCTAGAACTCGAATTCTAATCTTGAGTTCATATCGTGTTCAAGAACCTGTTACATTAATATTTTAAGTTTCAGTCTTCTGATTTAATTAACTTAATCGGTCACTTGTTGTTTTGTATCATTTATATAATCTAAAATAAACGAGTTTTAACTGTAATGATTTCAAATTATACTCAAACGATTTGTTTCTGATGATGAAGAAGAACATTCATATATACGGGTTATTTGTTTCAGTTATAATTTTTTTTCTTCTTTCTTTTCCCTTCTGTTTCAATTCAGCCATCAACCACATCTAGATTCTGTTTATTTTATGAATCCAAAAGTAAATCCAAGGTGTTAGTGTCATGTTTGATTTTAAACCTTGGCCAACTGTTGTTATGAAGAAGATGAAAAGGGAAACAGATTAAATACGGGGTAAATACAATTTTGAGGAGTAATTATACAGAAAGACAGAAATGGCTAAGTGGTTAAGGGAGTGTTCGGGTTAGCGAGAGGTTGGGGGTTCGAGTCCGGTTCGGTGCAGTTCTTTTTTTTTTAAGCCTTTTTCATCTAAGGTAGTTATTTCATTATTATTATTATTATTATTATTGCTAATGGTAATTATTATTGTTAAAATTGTTATTAGTACAAATATTATTATAATTACTTAATATTATTGTTATTATCACTAATATTAATATATGTAGTATTACTATTATAATTATGATCATTTCTATTATTATTATTATTATTATTATTATTATTATTATTATTATTATTATTATTATTATTATTATTATTATTATTATTATTATTATTATTATTATCATCATCATTATTATTATTATCATTATTATTATTAACATTATTATGAAATATTATTAAAAGTATCATAATTGTTATTATTATTATTATTATCATAATTAAAAGTATTAGTATCATTTCAGACTTATCATTATTATTATGAATAAAAGTATTATTATTAGGATTACCACTATTAATAAGATTGTTATTATTATTATTATTATTATTATTATGTATTATGTAGTAATATCAAAATTATTAATTTCATTACCATTATTATTAAATTATCAATCTTATTAAAACTACTAATGTATTCATTATATTTAATATTAGTATTATCATTATATAACTTCAAATATTATATTAGTATTATTAAAATACTGTTTTAACAAACAAATGATATACATATATATATATAAATATGTAAATATATTTAATATATAAAATATAACAAACTTAATATCTTATTTAGTTAAAATATATAAAAATAAATACCCAGAACATATAAGTTATTAAAAACGAAATAACTAAGAAATTTATTCATATATTTATTCGATTACGATTATGTGTATTAATATATATATACAAATGATATAGGTTCGTGAATCCGAGGCCAACCCTGCATTGTTCAATATAGTCATATGTATTTTTACTACAAAATACATTAGGTGAGTTTCATTTGCCTTTTTACCCTTTATATTTTTGGGCTGAGAATACATGCGCAAGTTTTATAACTGTTTTACGAAATAGACACAAGTAATCGAAATTACGTTCTATGGTTGAATGATCGAAACTGAATATGCCACCTTTTAGTCTGGTAATCTAAGAATTAGGGAACAGACACCCTAATTGACGTGAACTCTAAAGATAGATCTATTGGGCCCAACAAGCCCCATCCAAAGTACCGGATGCTTTAGTACTTCGAAATTTATATCATGTCCGAAGGGGGATCCCGGAATGATGGGGATATTCTTATATGCATATTGTGAATGTCGGTTACCAGGTGTTCAATCCATATGAATGATATTTTTGTCTCTATGCATGGGGACGTATGTTTATGAGAAATGGAAATATGAAATCTTGTGGTCTATTAAAATTATGAAATGATTATTTATGATAAACTAATGAACTCACCAACCTTTTGGTTGACACTTGAAAGCATGTTTATTCTCAGGTATGAAAGAAATCTTCCGCTGTGCATTTGCTCATTTTAGAGACATTACTTGGAGTCATTCATGACATATTTCAAAAGACGTTGCATTCGAGTCGTTGAGTTCATCAAGATTATTATTAAGTCATTTATAGTTTAGATATATTATGAAATGGTATGCATGTCGTCAACTTTCAATGTAAATGAAAGTTTGTTTTTTTTTAAAAACGAATGCAATGTTTGTAAAATGTATCATATAGAGGTCAAGAACCTCGCGATGTAATCAACTGTTGTGAATCATTTATAATCGATGTGGACTTCATCCGGATGGATTAGGATGGGTCTTCACAGTTGGTATCAGAGCGGTGGTCTTAGCGAACCAGGTCTGCATTAGTGTGTATAACTGATAAGTCGTTAGGATGCATTAGTGAGTCTGGACTTCGACCGTGTCTGCATGTCAAAAGTTTTGCTTATCATTAGTGTCGAAAATTATTTGCTTATCATCCTTAAAGTCTAGACACATCTTACTGCCTCTATTGCATAGACAGTGTATAGATAAATTCATATCTTAGCGTATCTGTTATTGTTTCCTTCGCCTGACAGCTTCCGTAGATTCCTCCGTAACTTATGGGATTTTAGTATTATATATGCATATGTAAATTATGTATTGCAGGGTACTAATCTACATCCTATTCTATTCCTTATCAAAAAATCCTTCATCTGATTGTACGAGATGAGTCCCTCAATCAGTTCGAGTCCCTTAGATTCCTATAACTATTCTGATAGTTATTCCTACAGCTATTTCGACATAGAGTTTCATTCAAGCTCCGAAAGCAGTATCACCGGAATGAATCAACCAATCAGCCATCCCCAATTCATCTGATGGTTTCGTAGTCGACCAAATCAATGGAGACGAGAAGAAGGCGATCCTTTCCACTCACCAACCTGCGCACTTGGTGAAGAACCTGAAGCACTTACCGGCGAACCTGTTCGTAACACCATTTTCTCTCTCATTTCCAGAGTGTCTCGCCACGACTATATCACAAGTCAGATTCAAAACCTTATTCATTCGCTCGTTCATACCGACAATCATCCCGGAGTAATAAAGTCAATGAGTTTCGCACCCGAGTTGTAGCCTTGGAAAATACGGTGCAAAATGTACCAGCTTCAACAACATCAACGGCATCAACTGTACCACCAGCAACAACACAAACCACAACAACACATGCCTCAACATCACAATCGGTACCCCGAGCATAATCATCGTTCTACATGATGTTCTACATCATTTATCTTCGTTCAACATGGCGAATATGTAATCTCTAATGTTTTAGAGATTATATATTCTTGTTCTAACGTAAATCAAATGAGTTTAATATCATATTAACTCATTAAATCCATGATTGCATCTGAAGAAAATAATTATACAAGTATATTTTCATAAAGATTGTAATTAAAAATTCTTTCGTACAAACTGTTAATGGTGAAAATATTTTAACGGGTAGGTAATACCTGAGGAATATTTAGATTTCACTTTAATAAGTTACACCGTACATTTGACAAAGCTGATTCAACAGTCATTTACTATCCTACTTACAACCACCGATATACGAATCCGTTCATCACAGAATAACCATTTTCATTCAATTTCATATTTGGATTTTGACCTATCAGAATCCGACAAGTGGCATAATGAAGAAAACATTGGACAAAATAAAATTGTTAGAAACAAACAAATTAACTATGAAAAATTTTGTTAAGAATCCACGCTAACAAAATCCTAGCTAACTATTCCTAGTTAACTGATTACATTTTATTTATCGCAATTTAATTATCGCAATTTACATTCTCGCAATTTTATTTATCGTCATTTAATTTCTATTATTTACTTTACGCACTTTATTTATCGTCATTTATTTTCTGTTATTTATTTTACGCACTTTAAATATCGGGACACGTATACAAGGTTTTGACATATCATATCGACGCATCTATATATATTATTTGGAATCACCATAGACACTCTATATGCAGTAATGATCGAGTTCTCTATACAGGGTTGAGGTTGATTCTATAATAATATATATACTTTGAGTTGTGATCGAGTCTGAGACATGTACACAGGTCACGATACGTATTAATTAATTCAGATATTATATATTAAACTATATATGAAATATTGAACTGTTAAATGTGGACTATCGACTGTGAACTAATGACATTGGACAATTAAAATGAATTAAAATATTGATTATAATATATGAAACTAAACAATTATTCAAGTTTTCCACTTGATTTCATCTTAAACCTCGTTTGTATCTCGACGATTACAATCTACATTCAAACCTTTCATGATTCTTGAAAACACCTCAATCGAGGGGATGAACCAACCACACTTCATTTACGGGAGAAAAGATTGATGCATATAGTTATGCACCTGAAAACACTCGGAACCTGAGTAAACGTTTAACACGTAGCTGTGCTAATTCCTTTAGCGTTATTATTACTGAAAATAACTTTGCATCTGCTGTTCGAGATAGCCAGTTTTGTCACAGCTCCAGCAAGACAACTTTGACTTTTCATACGAAACAACCTTATTATAACGTTGATATATACATGTGCTCTTTTATTGTTACCAGAGAACCTTTCATATTCCACCATATTACCATCAGCGTTTAATCATCTAAAAACACAATTTTCCTGAAACCACCTCGGATTAATAACCGATGATTCAGATATCATAGCATTAAATGCAGAGGAAACAGAAAAATGGTAGATGGTCTAAACGACCAAAAGTTTGATGATAAAGAAAGGAGTGTTAGGAACGCTCGATAGAAGATTGGGTATTGAAAAACAGATTGAGCTACCCATGAAGGAGACCAAGGACAAATACAAGGACCAAACCCTATATTCAAAGGATTCAGGTAATTCTGGATCCGTTGAAATCTTTAGAGAATATCTTGCTCCGAAGTCATATTAAAATCTTGCGGAAAATCTTTCTCCATTAACCATCGAACTTAGAAATTCCAAAATATCATCATCAATATCTTCGATATTTCTGAGGATATTTTCATAAATATTCTCGTCCAAAATTATATACCTCCTCGTGCTTCCTGTGTATCATTATATTGGAAACATTCAATAGAAAATTTAGTACCGAAAAGCAGATTATGCGAAACTATGAAGAAAGTCGTGGACAAATCACAAAGAATAAGTTTGACTTCAAAGAATCCAAATGATTCAATGTCTGCTAAAGTCTTTAGTGAATATCTTGCTCCTTACTCTAAACCCTTGCAGACAATAGTTTCTATCATCCTCTGATCTTAGATATTCCGAGATATTATCGTATCTTTCATTATAAATATCCTCCATATTTCTGGGGATATGTTTATAACTATTCTTATCTGCAATCATTAATCTCTTCGTGCTATCAGTATTACATCATATAGAAACTGTTAGTTTCTATATTCTGTAAACTTTCGAGCTTAAAATATGAATGTTATTGAAGTAATGTTGGGAACTGATGCATGAGTTAGTATAATATAATGACACTTGATCAACGTGATTATATTACAGTAAGTCATGCTGAGTTTCTAATGGAACGTGATGATTCACAGACTATAACATTATCATGAACCATATTACATAACTTTTTCATTCTACTTAACCTCTGAACATATCAAGAAAGTATATTCTTGATAGTTCTATTCTTAGTGATTCTGGTAATTTGACAAATCAAATCGTGCCATTACAATTTCCTTCTTAGAACATTAACAATGTTCATTCCGAAGTTTATATCTGCGAATTCTGAACCATTACAAGCGGTGTTTAATCGCAAGAAGAAGAAACGAAGGGACAAAGCTCCGAAATAGAAATTGGGGTATAAATCGCAGTAAATAAAATAGAGCATTAACTGGGGATGACAATGATTATGGAAAATAGAAGAAGGAACTTCGAAATATAAGGGGAGATATAAAGCCCGATAACAACACATAAATTACAAACCGTGTATATCAATGTTTATAGCAACATAAAGACACAGGAGGATTAAAAGCACTATAACCCCAAGGGCAAAGTAGAAGTAAGCAGATTCCTCCGGTGGAAGTTGGAAAAGGAGAATGAGTGTGGTGATACTAAGGATAAGGACAAGGATAAGAACTGGATTAAGCATTTTCAAAAATCTTTTGAATTTGGAATTGAGTATAAAAGTGGTGAAAAATAATGGAACAGAAAAGGTAAATTTATAATGGAAATATCAGACAAAGTAACCAAGGCAGATCACCGTATTTAATTATAGAGATCTTAATTTCCTTATTTGCCGAAGAATCAAATCTTATAGGTTTTCAAGATTTTCTTTTAAATCCCTTGAATTCCGGAATTCAACCAAGACAACGTCAAAAGTTAAGACGCACCTTATGTTCTAAATTCAACTCTGGTTACGTCAAAAGCTAAGACGAATCTCTATTTCTTCATTTTATTCTTTCGTGATAACTTCACTCGTAAACTTCGAATAATCGAATTATTTTATCCAGGTTACACTCTGTAATAAAATTCTATTTATCAACTCATATTCGTCATGAAAACATTTCTATTGTTAGCCATGACCACCTCACTCAAATTTCGGGACGAAATTTCTTTAACGGGTAAGTACTGTGACGACCCGGGAATTTCCGACCAAACTTAAACTTAATCTTTATATGTTTCCTACACGATAAACAAAGTCTGTAATGTTGAAATCTCAAAAACTTCGAACTGTGTTCATATATCCAATTGACTTTTGACCATTCCGACGATTCACGAACAATTATGTGTAAATAAATATGTAAATATAAATGTAAGTATATATATAATAATAATTGGAGATAATGAAATATAATATATACATTAAAGTTAAATATGTATAGTAAGATATAAAATAATTAAACTGAATCTATATCTATATATATATATATATATATATATATATATAACTTTTATACATAATTGATATTATATGTATATTGTAATAAAAATAAAATATATGAATATTAACAATTCAAAAATGATATAAGTATTACATAATTAATAATATGTAATACAAACTAAAAATATAGTTGTTACTTTAATAAATATTAATATTAATACTAATATATGTATTATTAATATCAATTGGTACAGTTGAATTGTTATTGTTATCATTGTTAATATCAGTATTATTATTATTAATTATTACTATCATTACTAATATTATTATAAGTAATATTGTTAGTACTAGTAAAATCATTAAATTATTATAAGTATTGTAAATATAATACAAATTATTATTATTACTATTAGGAGAAAATAATACAGTTTATCATTATTATTATTAATAATATTATTATCATTTTTTATCATTATTATTTATTAATATTAATATAATTATTGCTATTATTATTTTTATTAATACATATAGTTCTTAATTAGTAATATTAATTTAATTACATAAATTATAAAAAAAAAAAGAAAAAGAAAACAAGAGCTGGTAAGAATCTTGTTCCTCTCACACTCATACTGTAATTGATTTACAAAATTCGTACAAATCAACTTTAACACTGGAACCAGTCCAAATTCGGTTATCAATCCCATTCGACTTTTATTTTAATTTAATTTTATTTCATTCACGTATCTGATTCTTAATAAAATTTCAACAGGCGACCTCATTTTATTTTAAATTAAAGGTGTATCGGTTATTACTCTCACTATCACTCAAATATTCATCTTCTATACCACTTACAAATTTACATCGTTGCTGAGTATTAAATTGAAACAAAAAAGAATTAATGAAACAGCTCGAACACCTCTGTTTTTGTACCTTTTAATCAATACCTCAAAGTCGAAACAATTTTCAAAATGTAATAACGTAGAGTTGTTAGGAATCCTTTGAGCAAACTATCTGCAAACTTTCAGAGATCAATTTTACAAAACGAAACCGAATTTCAGAGTCAAACTTTTATTTTCAGAAGTCAAACGTTTGGGTTCATCAAGAAATTAGAGTTTGTTTCAATGATTCAGATTAAATTGAATGCTCAGAAAGTTTTTAGGAACGTTTTAACATCTATTTCATGTTATAAGTTTTTTTCTAAAACAAGCTAGAACTCGAATTCTAATCTTGAGTTCATATCGTGTTCAAGAACCTGTTACATTAATATTTTAAGTTTCAGTCTTCTGATTTAATTAACTTAATCGGTCACTTGTTGTTTTGTATCATTTATATAATCTAAAATAAACGAGTTTTAACTGTAATGATTTCAAATTATACTCAAACGATTTGTTTCTGATGATGAAGAAGAACATTCATATATACGGGTTATTTGTTTCAGTTATAATTTTTTTTTCTTTCTTTTCCCTTCTGTTTCGATTCAGCCATCAACCACCTCTAGATTCTGTTTATTTTATGAATCTAAAAGTAAATCCAAGGTGTTAGTGTCGTGTTTGATTTTGAACCTTGGCCAACTGTTGTTATGAAGAAGATGAAAAGGGAAACAGATTAAATACGGGGTAAATACAATTTTGAGGAGTAATTATACAGAAAGACAGAAATGGCTAAGTGGTTAAGGGGGTGTTCGGGTTAGCGAGAGGTTGGGGGTTCGAGTCCGGTTCGGTGCAGTTCTTTTTTTTTAAAGCCTTTTTCATCTAGGGTAGTTATTTCATTATTATTATTATTATTATTATTGCTAGTGGTAATTATTATTGTTAAAATTGTTATTAGTACAAATATTATTATCATTACTTAATATTATTGTTATTATCACTAATATTAATATATGTAGTACTACTATTATAATTATGATTATTATAATTATGATTATTATTATTATTATTATTATTATTATTATTATTATTATTATTATTATTATTATTATTATTATTATTATTATTATTATTATTATTATTATTATTATTATTATTATGAAATATTATTAAAAGTATCATAATTATTATTATTATTATTATTATCATAATTAAAAGTATTAGTATCATTTCAGACTTATCATTATTATTATGAATAAAAGTATTATTATTAGGATTACTCTTTATATTTTTGGGCTGAGAATACATGCGCAAGTTTTATAACTGTTTTACAAAATAGACACAAGTAATCGAAATTACGTTCTATGGTTGAATGATCGAAACTGAATATGCCCCCTTTTAGTCTGGTAATCTAAGAACTAGGGAACAGACACTCTAATTGACGCGAACTCTAAAGATAGATCTATTGGGCCCAACAAGCCCCATCCAAAGTACCGGATGCTTTAGTACTTCGAAATTTATATCATGTCCGAAGGAGGATCCCGGAATGATGGGGATATTCTTATATGCATATTGTGAATGTCGGTTACCAGGTGTTCAATCCATATGAATGATATTTTTGTCTCTATGAATGGGACGTATGTTTATGAGAAATGGAAATATAATATCTTGTGGTCTATTAAAATTATGAAATGATTATTTATGATAAACTAACGAACTCACCAACCTTTTGGTTGACACTTGAAAGCATGTTTATTCTCAGGTATGAAAGAAATCTTCCGCTGTGCATTTGCTCATTTTAGAGACATTACTTGGAGTCATTCATGACATATTTCAAAAGACGTTGCATTCGAGTCGTTGAGTTCATTAAGATTATTATTAAGTCATTTATAGTTTAGATATATTATGAAATGGTATGCATGTCGTCAACTTTCAATGTGAATGAAAGTTTGTTTTTTTAAAAACGAATGCAATGTTTGTAAAATGTATCATATAGAGGTCAAGAACCTCACGATGTAATCAACTGTTGTGAATCGTTTATAATCGATGTGGACTTCGTCCGGATGGATTAGGACGGGTCTTCACAAAATTTAGCTAAGGCCTACATTCACACTGCATTTAACACAAAAGTACGTTATGAAAAAACAACATAATTGTACCTCATCGTCTCCTCATGACGTTCGCTGTCCCTAGCGCTGGACACTCCGCTTTGCGATGCCCTCTTCCACGACAATTGAAACAGACAACATCACCATCACCCGATGCCGGGCACTCCCAAAACTTGTGGCTTCTTTTGCCACATTTGAAACATATAGACGCACTTGAACTCGATGTTCCTTTCCCCACATCACTCGTACCTCCAGTTGCGCTTTTGATTCTCTTACTCGGAGCGCCATACGAGTCAACCGTTCTCTTACTCGAAGCATTATCGATTATCTCCCAAGGATATGGCTCAAAACCCTTAGCCACGGCAAATAGCTCGGCAAACGAGTTCACTTGCCCAAGGCTTATCTTCCCACGTAACTCATCATTTAAAGCCTTACGGAAGTCTTGCATCAACAACCTTATGTTATTCACATACTCGGGGCAAAATCGCGCCTTAGACATAAAGGTAGCCCGTAGAGAATTTAAGTCCATAGATCCTTGTCTCAACACGCGTATCTCCTCACGCATTCTTGTCAAGTCGGCTTGCGTTCGGAATTCTTTAAAGAATTCCTTCTTAAAATCGCCCCATGACAAACTCATGAACGGTTCTTCTCCGACCGTATCAATCTTACCATCCAACCAATCTTTCGCACCATCTCGCAACAAACTAGTAGCGATTCTCGTCTTCTTGTTCGGAGGACACTCACTTGTACGAAAACATCCTTCGATCGCCGAGATCCAACGAGTACTCACTAATGGATCTAGTTCTCCATGATACATAGGTGGTTTAGTCGTTCGAAACTCCTTGTAACTAAACTCCTTCTTACCATTACCCCGAGGCTCGATAAGCCTTCTTTCGAACTCTTCTCGAATTGTTTTCACTTGTTTTGCAACCTCGGCCTCAACCCTCGCCGCAAACTCATCGTTGTTATTTCGTTCTCCGCTTGATGTATCATTTCCCGTCGCCATTCTAAAGAATGCAAAAACGATTAAACACGGGAAAAATAAATAAAATCACGCGCACCAAACCGCCCCATCTTGGTCAACACTCGTCGTACCTCACTTATTAGACACGATTTGCACCCGTAATAAGGTTTGCAAGTCCTTATTACGCACACACTTCGTATCAACTTGTTAGTACAACGACTATTTTGCTTGATGATATTCGCAACGACTATTTTATAAAACTGAGTTTTCCATGCTTGATGATATCCAGTTGTACACACGTCGTATCAACTAAGAGTTTTCCACAATAAAACCGAGTTTTACGACACGGGCCCCACATCGGCCGTTTTACGACTTTCGTACAAAATTACAAGTTTTTGACCACGTGAGTTTTAACATAAACTAAAGACCGAGCATGGTGATTGGGGATACGCTACCCAATCCTAATAAAATCCAAAAGCAAGATCTTCTAATCCCCACGCTTACCCGAGCCGCCAACACGCGAACCTATAAAAATATTAACAACGAGAGGGTAAGCTAATGCTTAGTGAATGTAAAGATACTATACACATACATATGCATAAAACGATTACGCATCACCAAGCACAAAGAGTAAACACATACCACCACCGCATAGCAAGCAAGCTATAAATAGGCACATACACAAAGTAGCTACACGCTACGAAAACTCCAAGCTAACGCTACAAGATTAGCTACAACACAACAATAATTATATACGTACATACACAAATAATATACTCAGCGACATTGACAAGGTTAACCCCTTAACCTAAACCACATGAAGGTTGGCCGAACATCACGCGCCTCAATGAATCTGGACTTCACGCGACTCACTACCTCCAAACCACTTGACTATTAAGGATGGCCGAACTTCACGCGCCTTTATGAATCCGAACTTCACGCGATTCATACCTTAGTCATACATCACAATAGGGTTGGCCGAACTTCACGCGCCTTAGTGAATCCGAACATCACGCGATTCACTACCCGAATCATCACCACGACAAAAGCTAGCAAAACCCATCGCCAAAGGGTTTATCCAATACACTAGCCAATCACAACATCAAGGGTGGTAACCCAAAACGTATAAGTGTATCACATGGACCCGAAGCACAAGAGGATTCCATTCGCCCACACATACATAGAGCAAACTCGAGCAAGGGTCACTCCACACACACGCACACATCCTATGCATACATACACGTATAGTAAATTTACACTCACCTCAAACGCCTCGATGAAGTGCAATCCAATCCCGCAACTCGTCAATGGAACGTACCTATTCCATTTAACACATATCAACCAACACAATTAGGGTGGATTTACAAACCAACCCAATTGACACTTAGTGAAATTTCGACCCAAATGCACTTCCAAGCATAAACCGCGCCCAAACTAACCAATAATCACTAACACAAGTGAAAATGGTCCTAAAACACCAATCAAACCCAACCATAAGTGTCAAACACTTATCTTCCCCAAATTGACACCAAAACCTTAATTTTGACCCATTTCAAAATTGGTTAACCAAATGCCCCCAAATGGGTTCCAACACTTCCATAATCACTAACACTAGTGATTATACCCATTATCAAAGCCTAATCATGGCCAAAACATCAACCAACCCAAAACCCGCCAAGTGACAAAAATAACTAGTCACCATAAACCCACTTCATCATCTAAAAGGGTTTCACAACTAATCAAGCTCAAACCCTAACTTGAATATCAATTCTAACAAATGAAATTCGGAGTTTGAACTTACCAATACTACCACAACGTAGCCGTGAACGAGATGAACAACTTTAAAACCCGAGCTTTGGCGAGAATCCAACTCCATGTTCTCCAAATCAAGCTCTCTCTCTCTCTCTCTCTCTAAACCCTTTCTCTCTCTCTAGATGCAAGTATGTGAGTGAAAAGAGGTGAAATGACGATAAGATAGCCAATGGATCAGTTTTGTGGATCATAAACCGACCCTCAAGTGAAAAATACCAAAATACCCCTTATTAACTCAAATTATCACAGCTGGCCCGCCAGTTCTGTTGGACGGCGTCCCAAAGCTTGGACGGCGTCCCACTCTTCTTTACTGGACGGCGTCCCCCAAGTTGGACGGCGTCCCATATAACAGCAAAAGGAAACAGGGTCTTACATGTCACTAAAGATTCAAACCACTACTAAATGAGTTACAACACATAGTTTAGATGTAATTTACTCTATATTATATATATATATATATATATATATATATATATATATATATATATATATATATATATATATATATATATATAAGAAGATGAAGCTTTTACTATTCAAGGCGTGATTAAGTGACACGTGGGAGCTCTCATCGTTCATTTTCATCTTTCTATTTCAATTTTCCCCTTTACCATTAAAAACAAACTAGTCCGGATCTGGTCCGCGCGATGCGGCGGGGACTTTCGGCCTGCATATTCATATTTAACGTAGCTTTATGTATTTACATAAAGGAAAACGGCTCATGTGTTAAGCATCGTTGTAGGTGTCGTCGTCTTTAGCGGTTTTTAAAAACTGTCCGGTTCGAATGTAGTTAGTTTCGTTTTGTTGATAAAAGTATTTCGAGTCTAATGGTGCTGTCAAAAAAACTTAACTCGCGGCGAGCAGGAAGATACAGGCTGTTGTTGTGTTTAGCGTTTTTTAAAAAGTGTCCGTTTCGAACGTAATTATTTTCGTTTTGTTCATAAAATTATTTCGAGTATTACGCTGCTGTCGAAAAAATTTAACTCGCAGCGAGCGGGAAGATACGGGCTGTCGTGTACGTTAGTTTCGTTTTTTAACTCGTTAGTTTAGCGTTTTTTAAAGAGTGTCCGTTTCGAATGTAGTTAATTTCGTTTTGTTCATAAAAATATTTCGAGTTTAACGGTGTGGTCGGTGAAATTTAACTCGGGGCGAGGAGGAAGATACGGGCTGTCGAAGTGTTTTGGTGGAGTTTTTATTTTATTTAAGAGAATTTATGTTTTACCCCCTGAAGTTAAGGGTAGTTTTTGTAAGTTAGTTATATTTGAGGGGGGTTTCTTGTAGATTTTGGGTCAATGTCGTTTTGACCGTTTTTAAGTTGGGGTGGGTATCAAACGACGGATTCCCCATCCTTTTAGTAATATAAGGGTTAATTACACCAGCTGCTATGCCTATGTATTCTTACATTCACCAGTGTGTTTGGCACTAGGCTTTTTACTGTAGTAGCTTATATGAATGCCACGTGTGAGCATCTCTTTGGCTCAATTGTTGTTCTTTTTATCTTCAGTCTTTTAAGCTTTCCTAACAAAGAAATTTATAGGTCGGTTTACGACACATATTTTGCTACTTCTGGATCCATCTAGGTTGGGCTTTGGACTCCACTACTAAATTTACTGGACATTGTTATCCATTTCGGCTTTTACGACTTTGAATATACATATATCTTGTCCTTTTGTCTACTAAACTTCCAGATATATATGAACTTCCAGAGTTCAATCTCTTCCTCCCACGTGTACACTCTACAGAGCATAAAGACGGGAGCTTGATACATGTTCTTCAACTATTAATTGTCGTCTTCAATATCATTATATCGCCTTCCTAATGTTTCACTCTCATCACTCCATTTCCATCCGTAAGATCCCCAATTTCCATCAAATATTGACGAAACAATTTCAGGTAATCTGCTTCAATTGAATATGACACTCCTACTTACTTCCTTATTTTTTGTATGGCTTAGTAATTGCACTAAGTGTTCATAAATTCATTAATTTAGGTTCCTTATTTGTCTGTTCATTCAGTGAGCAGCAATAGTTGTTCCCGAGGTTTGTTGCGACACTTTTTTTATTTGCTTATTATCAATGATAATTCGTTTGGTACATGTGTAATTGTTTTTGTAAGTCAATTTATATAATTTGATGCTAAATTTGCTAATACGAATAATTATGTTTACTAAGTTCGTTTTCAGTGTTAATATCCATAAATCTATGAAATCTATTTCAACATCTCATATATGCAAAGTTTGTTACCGCCGAAGAAGCATTTCTCAATTTGATGCTTTTTTTCCAAATCTTATTATTATATTATTATTTTTTTGATAGTGTATCCCCGTCAAGACACACGAAGCTACGATAACGAAGGTATCACGTCTAACGATGATAGATGACATAAGGTTGGATCACAAGAACGCATATGTCAAATACAAATTAAAAGCGGGATATCCTTGAAATCAAATAATGGCGCTCAAAGGACAGAAGAAGAATGCCATCAAATAAGAATCCCAATATTCAGAGTTGGTACAAATCCACTTCCGTCATACGAAGTAATCGTAACGAAGGAAAGTATTGACGAAGGAATCACGGTTACCAATGGACATGGACCTCTCCTAAGGTCACGAGATCACCTAGACTGAAGGAAAGGAGTTAACGGGTTGACCAAACTCGTTACCACTAACATCCAAATGACAAAAGAGGAATGCTGCAGGCTAACTTTCTTGAACCACCAGAGATTACAGTCAGCCGAAGGGAAAATCCCCTTTGTCTCATCAGAGATTGTCTCGAAGACTGAATCTACCTAGAAAACTGATGACAAGGCTATTATCTAACTATATATAAAGGAGCATGATCTCTGGACAAGTCATACACACTCAGTCATAATCATTCATACATAAACACTCTCTCAATGAGCTACCTCCGTATCTTGGTGGCGTAAAGTACCATACCTTCGTACTACCTTCGGGGAATCGCCAACAAGCATACATCCACCATCATATCACCCCATATCGTCCATTTAGTGATCAGATCCCAACTTCCTTGTTCAGCTAACAAGGTGTGCCAAGAATTGTACAAACAATTGACGCCATCCGTGGGACCCCACTTCAATACTTACTTTGTTTGAAAAACACAAGATCATGGCGGAATCTGATCATCCACCGCCCGGTTTCTCTCTACCATCTGAGGTAGATCAACCTGAAATCGGAACACGGACACCTATCACTCATGCTATGCCAATAACTACAAACCGGAATGATTCCGAACCACCACCGTTAATCGATATAACCTTCATACTCAACAACTATGATAACATACGCGCTGTTATCAAAAAGTTGCGAGAAGAAGGGCAGTTACATAGTCGGCGAACACTGACGTATGACAGCGATGATGTCGACGAAGAAATGGAAATGGAGGCCAGGCCAGCAAGAAGTCTCCCTCTTACCAGCCAGCCTCAGATCTTACAACCGGCAGTCCCTCCGAGTATCACTCTTCAACCGATACCTTCACAGCCGACTCATTCAATGACCGCCACCAGTGTCCCTCTGAGCCACTCAGGAGGACCAATTACGCAGCAGTATACCTTCGGGAGCCCATTCCCCGTTGCTCCACAAAACATACCCAACGCCAGCACTATCTTACCAGCTGCGGGAATCATTCCCCTGGTAACTCAGCAGAGCGCTTCGTTGCCCCCAGGGTCACAATTATGGAACGGAAGTAATCCGTGGGTCAGTTTGCCCTTCCAAGGTACGTACATCGGAGGTACCTCCGCAGCGAACAACCTCCACCACGGAGCTAGCGGAAATGCTGGTGGATATTTAGACCAACCTTGGAAGAGTCAGAAAACTCCTTTCGTATCTCTAATACAAAACCACCCGCTACCCATCGGGATGAAGATACCATCCCACCTGGGGTATTACGAAGGAAAAGACGACCCCGATGATTTTATAAATATCTTCGAAGGTGCGGCTCGAATGTCAAGATGGGATACAACTGTGGCTTGTCACGCATTATCATACGTGCTCAAAAGTGATGCAAGGATCTGGTTCGACTCTTTAGCAAAAGATTCTGTCTCCAGCTTCGAGGACCTTAAACGACTTTTTAGGTCGAAGTTTAGCCAGCAAAAGAAACACAAGAAGAATCACGTCGCTTCCCACAGTATCAAACAAAAAGATGGTGAAGCTTCAAGGGCTTTTCTCGTTCGATATACGGACGAAACCCAGCAGATTCCAGGACTCCCCGAGTCACAAAGGATCTCGGGACTCTTATACGGTTGCAGGACCAGAGCATTGGTGGAACATCTTAGTCGGATCTCCCTGACACTTACGAAGCATTGCTAGACAAAGCATACGTTTGGCTTGACGCGAAAGACACCGCGAATAGCTTCGTGTACGAAGAAACTCAAGGCTTCAAGCGAAAAGAAAAACCAAGTCAGCGTGAAGAGAAATCCGGAAGAAGAAACGAGCGAATAAGTTCTCCCCTTATAGAAGGGAAAACACCCCTGGTATCCTCGGAACGCTGGTAAAGTCACCTAAAGAAATTCTAGCTACCGAAAAGGCCGCCCAAGCCTTCAAAACTCCACCGAAGCTAAATAGTAAAGGAAAAATGAGAGACACAAGTAAATTTTGTGACTTTCATAATGATTTCGGCCATGAAACGGATGACTGCATACAGTTAAGGCAAGCTATCGAAGAGGCAGTCAGATCTGGGAAACTAACACATTTGGTGAAGGGCATTCGCAACCCGAAGGCACCGAAGCAAGAGCCCAGAACCGAAGAAAAGAAACCGAATATGGACAATGCCATACTTACGGTCACAGAATGCTTCGCAGTTAAGAAGCCAAGAACCAACAAGAGGGAAAGAAAGAGCGGAGTAGTAGATTGGGAAGAGATCTCTTTCCCAGCACTTGACACGATCACTCCCTCCGACAAACCTGTCACAATCAATGGGCAAATCTTCGAGAGAGAGGTACGTCGAGTGTACTTGGATGGTGGCAGCGCATGTGATATCATGTATGAACATTGCTTCGATCAGCTTAGCCCCACCATTAAGGCTCGCCTGAACCCACCGAGGGTACCGCTAATTGGGTTCTCTGGAGAAAGATGCTGGCCAATCGGAGAGGTTGACCTCGACTTCACCATCGGAGAGCCACCACTGACCAGAACCGAAACGCTGGATTTTGTAGTGGTTCGGGCCGTCTCGCAGCACAACATCCTACTAGGAAGAGTAGCCATGATGAAAATGGGGATAATCGCGTCTACCGTACATCAATTGGTGAAGTTCTACACATCCGAAGGTATTGGCACTCTAGCTTCAACCTATGATCGAGAAAAGGTTATCATGACAATCAGGAAAACAGAGGAAACACCAAGTGAATGCATCCTCGAAACTAGAGAAGAAGGCTCGAACGATGAGAAAATCTCCGTCAACCCTCTATTCCCTGATCAACAAGTAATCATCGGAAGTTCGTTATCTTCGAAAACGAAGAAAAAGCTTCGCAAGCTACTGCAGGCGAACATCGACATCTTCGCTTGGGAATACGAAGATATGACAGGCATTCCTCGAATGCTCAGTATCGACGGAACTACCTTCTCTACGGAACACAAGCTCAACGAATACAAGCACCTAGAGCTGATACATCAGAAGAAAAGAAACCTCGCTAACGAGAGGAATGAGGCTGCTTGCAAAGAGGTTGAAGAACTACTCCAGGCTGGCATAATCCGGGAAGCGAAATACCCCACCTGGGTTGCAAACCCCGTCATGGTGAAGAAATCCGACGGAGGGTGGAGGATGTGCGTCGATTTTATGAATATCAACAAAGCTTGCCCTAAGGATTGCTACCCCCTACCGGAAATCGATTGGAAAGTGGAATCCCTAACCGGGTATAAGTATAAGTGTTTTCTTGATGCCTACAAAGGCTACCATCAGATCCAAATGGCCGAAGAAGACGAGGAAAAGACGTCTTTCTTCACAAGCAAGGGGATATATTGCTATAAGAAAATGCCCTTCGGATTGAAGAATGCCGGAGCCACATACCAAAGGTTGGTGGACAAAGTCTTTCGTAAGCAACTAGGGAGAAATGTGGAAGCATATGTTGATGCCATGGTAATCAAGAGTCCGGAGGAAAGCACCTTGTTGAGAGACATTCAAGAAACCTTCGACACCCTTCAGACAGTCAATATGAAGCTAAACCCCAAAAAGTGCTCATTCGGGGTAGAGGAAGGAAAGTTCCTAGGGTATTACATCACTAAGAAAGGAATCTTAGCAAACCCATAGAAAGTAGACAAATTCCAACAACTCAAAACACCAACCACGGTCAAAGAAATGCAGAGTTTAAATGGGAAGCTGGCGTCATTAAGCCGTTTCCTGTCCAAGGGAGCTGAGAATCAATTGCCTTTTCTCAAAGTTCTGAAAGGATGCTTGGGAGCAAAGAAAATATCATGGACTGAAGAAGCCGAAAAGGCTTTCGTTGAAATGAAAGCACATATAGCTAATCTGCTAACCCTGACATCACCAAAGATAGGAGCGACACTATATCTCTACCTAGCAACGTCCAAGGAGTGCATCAGCACGGTGCTAGTGGCAGAACGTGAAAGGATACAGGTCCCGATATATTTCGTAAGCCGATTTCTACAGGGCGCAGAAGTCAACTACCCAGAGCTCGAAAAGCTCACGCTTGCCCTAGTCCACATCGCAAGGAAGCTACGAAGGTACTTCCAAGCCCATCCTATCATTGTGTTAACTAACAAGCAAATTAGACAGGTTCTTATGAAGCCAGAAAAGTCGGGCAGAATGGCCAAATGGGCAATAGAGCTCGGGGAACATGACATCGACTTCCAAGCTAGCCATTCAATCAAAGCTCAAGTACCAGCAGACTTCATGGCAGAAACAATGGAGACAGACGAAGAAAACAACTCCACCTTCGCGCAAATTATCACCCCGACTGTTGAAACGAAGGAATAGAAACTGTTCACCGATGGAGCTTCCAGCTCTGATGGCTCAGGGGCAGGACTTATGCTAATCAACCCAGAGGGACAAGAGTTTACTTACGCGCTTCGTTTCAAGTTCAGCACAACTAATAACGAAGCAGAATACGAAGCTCTGCTCGCTGGGCTCAGAATAGCAAAGGTGATGAAAATTGAGCACTTACAAGCCTTCGTAGACTCACAACTAGTGGCGAACCAAGTCCTAGGTATCTTCGAAGCAAGACAGTCAATCATACAACTTTATCTGTCAAAGGTCAGGGAACTTGTAGAGAGTTTCAGAAGCTTCACAATAGGGCATGTAAGAAGAAGTCAGAATAAAAAAGCAGATGCTCTGAGCAAATTAGCTTCTATCACCTTCGCACACCCGGCGAAGGAAGCGTTGGTCGAAGTATTAGAAAAAAGGTCCATCGAAGCTCAAGAAGTCCACGACTTAATCATCGAAGAAGAAAACACGTGGATGAAGCCATTAAGGGAATATTTGGAGCTCGAAATCTTACCCGAGGATAAAAAAGAAGCAAGAAAGATCCGGATCAAAGCACCGTCATACAAGATAATGAACGGAGCCTTGTATAGGAAATCTTTCCTCACCCCGTGGCTTCGCTGTGTCGGACCAAACCAAGCTTCGATGATTATCAGAGAAATGCATGAAGGTATCTGTGGACTTCATTCCGGACCAAGGTCAATAGTGGCAAAAATGCTAAGGATGGGGTATTATTGGCCAACCATGCACGAAGATACAGTCACGCTCTTACGAACCTGTGAGCCATGTCAGATCCACGCTAAAGTTCAGAAACAGCCAAAGCAAGACATGATATCGGTGTTATCAGCGTGACCTTTCTCAAAGTGGGGCATAGATCTAGTAGGTCCACTCACAGAAGCACCAGGAGGTTACAAATGGCTGGTGGTTGCGATAGACTACTTCACCAAGTGGACGGAAGCAAAACCATTAATCACCACAACAGGGAAACAAATAGAAAAGTTTGTTTGGGAACACATCGTGTGTCGGTTTGGCATACCCCAAGAAATCGTTTCGGATAATGGAAAACAATTCGCCGAAGGTATTGTCACACCCCCTAAATGGACCGGGGGTAATTGTGACCAATCATATCATACCACAGTTGTATAAACGAGAACGACTCTATATGAGACTTTTTTAAATAAAACCTTTGTTAATAAAACAGCGGAAGCAGTAATAAATGTTTACATTATTATTAAAATGTAAAATAAATGTTTATGAACTAAAATATAATATGCGATATGGACTCCATGCAAGCATCAAATCTATCATCACAAGTTGCAAACAGCTAGCTCAATCATCACCTGAGACAAAACATGCTTAAAGTGTCAACCAAAAAGGTTGAGTGAAATTCACAGGTTTATAAATAATATCCAAAGTTTTAGACCACAAGATTTAGTTTAAGATTGATTGATATAGAAATATCAATCTAAAAGTGTTGCTGCAGTTTGTAATATCGCTACTAAACAAGTTTACCCTATGACACCTTGTACTGTCAGTGTCGTGGAATCATTATTATGTAACCAAAGACCAGCGGTCAAATGGTTAGAGACGTTACTCTCAATAGGCCTACTCACAATAATTAAGTTTGCATTTAAACGTAGCAATTGACGATATTACGGTAGGAATTTAGCATGAATCAAATCATGACAGCATAGTTAACAATTTAGTACTTGTGTCTAAGTGTAAAACAGTTATAAAGCAAGCATGTGTCTCACCCCAAAAGTTATAAATAGTTAAGTAAACAGTAAAAGTGAGGCTATGAAAATCACCTTAAATAGCAGTTGAAGATAATCCACAAAGAAAAGAAATGACGAAAGTAAGTAACGGAGATCTCAACCTAGAGATATAACGTTTAGTCAGTTATGTTCTAACAGACAAAAAGTATGTTTATTAATATAAGGATTATATTAATAGTGACAATTTATAGTAAGAGTTTCTACTTTTGAAAAGTTTCCATTTAAAGCAGGTTTATAGTTTTAGAAAGTTTGGGTTATAATCCTCCACATTAAGACGTTGTACAACTTTGTCCAAACTTCGTTGCTATTAAGTAAGTCGGGATGACCAGATGTAACCAGGGGTCAGGAACTTTCAGTTGGACTGTAAGTCTACAACCTTTCGTTTAATCCAAAACCTTATTCCCATTATGGCAACCAAGACATCACCGTAAATAGCATTGAATTCGTATAAGTCATACGTTATCTTTTAATCATAACTTTCACCCATTATGTGCGTATAGAAATACGACATGTTTATGTATTAATAATATGATATTAATAAGTTTATTGTTATTGTATTAATAATTCGATTATCTTTATTATTTATTTAAGTGTATATAAGTTTAGGTTTATTATTATATATATTATTATATTTTATGAATTAATAAAGTATATGTATGTATAATATATATTATATTTTACAAGGTATATGTATAATATTAAATATTTATTATATATGTTAAATAAATATTTAATTATTATTTAACTGTTTATTTGCAGATTTTTATATTCAGAATTAATGTAATTAATTACTTTATATTTCATATACATTATATATTCCAAAAATAGATATAAACTTCCCTAAATTTGTTTTTAATTTAATTACATATAAAATAATTAAGTTATAATTTTTATAAGTTTCTTTAAGTTTATAAATCTGTAGAAAATTTTTATAAAAATATTATACCTTATTTTTATATTTATTTTGTATTTATCTTTGATTATATTTTCGGTTATTACATAATAAGAGTTAATTATGGAATAAATATTAATTCGACCCAAATAATTATTTTTATAATTTTTGCAGATCTATATAAGTTTTATAAACTCAAAAAAAAATTATATATATTTTATTTTTGCTTAAAAATATTTATTACGAATTTTACATTGTTTTTACGTTTAAATACTACATAATTAGTATTTAATTATAAATAATATTCCATAATTTATCAAAATTATTTTTATACATTATAATACTTTTAATACTAATTATAACATATAGACATAATTTATATATATTAATTTCGAATTTATAAAGAATTTACAAAAAATAAAAGCAATTCGATAAAAAAATATAGAAAATACCTCAAGTAGTTTCCCAAGTTTGTGAGAGAGTTTTTCCAAAGATTTGATACAAGTTTTTATGAAATGGAAGTGGGTATTTATAGGAAAAAATAGTTGGTGAAAAGAAAAAAATATAAATAAAATAAAGGTGCCAGTTTTGACAAAAAATAAAAACATGTTAAAAATGTTTTTAATAAGTTTTTATTTTTGAAAATATTTAGTCCAAATTCATGGGCTCATTATTTAATTTATAAAAAAAAATATCTTTTTTTATAAGCTATATATATATATATATATATATAAAATGATTAAAGTAACTTATCATTTAATTAATAATTATGTTACATATAGTTTTAAATATAATACGCATTAATATTAATATTAACTAAAGTTATTTTATATAACTAGTGTAAACTTTAGTTAACAAAAAGTGTCGACCAAAAATAAATATTTGATCAACGTCTAATTTAATTATATATTACGTATGGATAACAACCCTATAGGAAAATTAGTCAATTCAAGTATGGAAATATGAGGGTTGTTATAGGTATCTTCCAAGGGTTCTGTGAAATGCTACAGATAAAGCAAACCTTTACTTCCGTTTACCACCCACAAGGGAACGGACAGGTGGAAGTAACCAACAGGGATATCTTAAAAGGTCTCGAGAAACGTTTGGGTAAATGTCACCAAGGATGGATGGAAGAACTCCCCCTGGTCCTATGGGCTCATCGAACCACACCCAAAAGGAGTAACGGAGAAACCCCTTACAGTTTGGTTTACGGAACTGAGGCGGTATTGCCCGCGGAGATACAAGTATTAACCAACAGGACCGCCAACCTCGAAGAAAACGAGGAGAATCTCCGTCTAAATCTTGACCTCATGGAAGAAAGGAGAGAAGCTGCGCTGATTAGAGAAGCAGCATACAAGAAAAAAATCGAAAGGTATTACAACAAGCGAGTCAAACCGTCGGTATACAAGGTCGGAGATTATGTCCTAAGGCTCAACAGCACTAGCAAAGTTGAATACGAAGGAAAGATGGGTCCTACTTGGGAAGGTCCGTACGTAATCTCCGAAGCTTTCGGGAACGGTTCATACAAGCTCGAAACCACAGAAGGGAAACAGATCCCCAGAACCTGGAATGGGGTAAACCTTCGAAAGTTCTATATCTAGATTTCTAATTGCATGTAAGTGGGAAAATTTGTAATGGGTAGTCGAAACTTATACGCTTCCTACCACAAGGAATTTGAATGAAATCCTACTATCTTTTGGAAACATCAATCTTAAGTGTTGTAATACTTATAAAACTTTAGCAATAAGCAAGAGGTAACCCAAGAGGTATACCGAAGCTATTGCAAGATTTTCCCAAGAGGAATACTTATAAAACTTTAGCAATAAGCAAGAGGTAACCCAAGAGGTATACCGAAGCTATTGCAAGATATTCCCAAGAGGAATACTTATAAAACTTTAGCAATAAGCAAGAGGTAACCCAGGAGGTATACCGAAGCTATTGCAAGATATTCCCAAGAGGAATACTTATAAAACTTTAGCAATAAGCAAGAAGTAACCCAGGAGGTATACCGAAGCTATTGCAAGGTATTCCCAAGAGGAATACCCATAAAACTTTAGCAATAAGCAAAAGGTAACCCAGGAGACTACCGAAGCTATTGCAAAGTACCCCCGGAGGAAACACTTGTTAAATTTAAGAAATATGCGAGAGGGCATATTCTA
Source organism: Rutidosis leptorrhynchoides (assembly GCF_046630445.1). Classification (NCBI taxonomy): domain Eukaryota; kingdom Viridiplantae; phylum Streptophyta; class Magnoliopsida; order Asterales; family Asteraceae; genus Rutidosis; species Rutidosis leptorrhynchoides. The sequence goes on along the minus strand of NC_092341.1, from coordinate 357,402,288 downwards.
CAAGTAAATAAGTGCTTATGCTTGAATAAAGGAGATCCAAAGTAAGACAAAGAAAAGGTAATCATAACGCCAAAATAGGTGACCTGCTTAATAAGTAGAGTAATAAGCAAACGGGTACAATAACCCACATAGTACCAAAAGGAGATTGTTTATGGGTAACATAGCCCCAAACCAACAGGCACGCAGACCTGGTAAAAGTACGTTAACATAAAGTAATTAGATTACAGATCATCACATCAAAAGTTGGTCATAACACAAACAAACTGCAAAGATCATTGCTCCGCAACCAAGGCAAGAAGCTCCACAGGCTTAGCATCAGAGTGAGCAGCAACAGAGGCGACATAATTAAGTTCAGCATCGGCAAAGCGAGCACACGCAACATCAACAAGGTCTGGAGCCTGATCAGTATACTCTGGATAACTGCTAAGTTCGAGCTTGCCTTGCTGGGACAACTCAGTCAACAATTTAAACCTCTCTTCAAGTTTGCTAGTAAGGACAACATCACCAACCAACGCGCTCAACTCTTTGCTACGGATAACCTGCTTGCAAACATGTGGAATAACCTGGGTAATAACAGCAGAATAATATGTCTTCAAACTATCAAACCTCATTTTCTGATCTGCCAGCAATTTTGCTTCCTGACGAAGAACCTTATTCTCCTCCTCCAAGTCAGCTATCCTCTTCTCATCCAGCTTCTGCGTCTCCTGCATGCTCAGAATCTCACTCTTGGCTGATTTCACCTCCTCTTCCTAAGATGTGTTCAACAATAATTGTTCCTGTAACTTCTTCGCAGACTCCTTGAAAGATGCATTGACATCCCTAAGCTCTTCCACCTCCTTCTCTAAACATATAACATCGCCAGATTTCTGCTTCAAATGAGAAAGGACAAGATGATTATAGATGGCAGAACGATAGTTATGGGCGGTGTAAACATCAATGAGCTTAGAGGTATCCACAAAAGCATCTTCGAATTCAGAAGGAATCATCTCATCGAACACATCGAAACAAGCTTCTAAAGAAGGGATAGCGGAAATATCACCTACAAAAGCACATAAATTTGTTCAAGCGAGAAGAGCAGTTAATATAAAAAACGCTAACAAATAAGAAGCTTACCCAAGGGAACGTTGTCACCGGAACCTTCAATTTGAGCTTCATCATCGGTATCTTCGTCATGAAGAGAAAACTTAGCCTTCTTCAAGGGGGAACCAGAAACAACCTCTTTCATCTTCCTGGCAATCTTTTGGCGCCTAGAGACCCTAACAGGAATGCTGTCACGACCCTACTTTTTCCGTTATCTTTTTCAGTTAATTATTTAACGGCCGTTAACTGTTAGTGTGCCACGTCATTTCTATGACCTATATTATTATATTTGTAATAATATATATATATTAATTATTGTGTGTTATGTGAATATTTGTATTCATATTTTAAATTTATACGTTTCTACGTCTCGCGAATTTCCATCCGGCGAATCTTTTTGGTTTTCAAACCAACGGTCGAGTTTTTGGGACATTTAAATCCTAAATATTTTAAATATGATATTTTAAGATCATATTATTATATAATATATTTATATTTATTTTTCGTCGCGCGTTTGTTATATTTCCGGATTTTTAATCGCGTAAGTGCGTTTTCGCGTTTCGGGACTCGTTCGGGCTTTCGGGCCACAAGGATTATACATTTAAGTGAGATGGACCAAGTGGGGCCCACCCCACTAATTTTTTCATCCGAAGCGTCATGGGAGGGGGGGAGTAATTCCCTTGGTTTCTTTTTTTTTTTTGACAATTCATTTTAATCATTCCACAAAATAATCAAAACCTAACTTGCAACTTTTCTCTCTTCCTCCTCCTTGCCTAGCCGTCGCCAACCATCACCCAACATCACCATCATCATCAAAAATTAAAGCTTGGATCAAGGATTGATTAGTATAAACGCGTTCCTCTCTTCGTTCTCTACGCGATTACATAGATTGTTTCTCGATTAGGGTATAAACCCTAACCCTAGAACTTTCAAATTTTCAATTATTTTCTTTATTTTGATGTTTATTTAGTAGTATGATGTTTGTGGATTATTGTAATGATGTTTGTATGCATAGATGTACTCAAAATCACATGTTTTCGGTTTGTAAAATTCTGGACAGCAGCTAATTCGTGTATTCTGAGTTTGTGACTGATATAAATGTTAAAATAAACTATTTAGATGAGTTCCTCTCATCAAGACATTAATTTTAGACTCCGAATTCATGTCGTTTCGATTCCCGGAGCCCTAGTTACGATCAAATTAGTATTTTGTAAAGATTGAATTTTGATATTGACATGAACCAGGTTTGGTCCGACTTTGTGACCTTCCTTGGAGTCTTTATGGTGTGTTAGTGTGTTAGGACTGATGGTGGGACGAACTTTCATGTTCGGGTCACCTAAATCCGAGCCACGGTTCACCCGTTTTGACTAAAACACGGTTTTGAGTAAATTGAAGGTCCAAGTGGTGTCATGGCTGATTACCACGACTTGTGGACTGTTCTTGGTGTGTTCTTGAGTGCACCATTGTGTTGGGTGGTTTGAATAGGCGGAGATGCATATAAGGCTCGCCAGAAATCGACACCCGGGGCTCAAGATACGATCCGATGAACTTTTGAATTAAAACTTATGATTAATTCTAAAACTTATGATAAAAATAATGAATTTCATTATTAATTAATTACTTATGATAAAAGAAGTAATTATTATTATTTAAGACTTATGATATAAATATTTATTATATCATTTAATTATTATTTATGATTTAATTAACATTTTAATTTAACTTACGATTAATAATACTTTTATTAGTATTGGAAAATACTTATGATAAGTATTAAATTTATTTTATGAGAATATTATTATAAGACTTATAATAAAGATTAAATAATTATTTAATTATTATAAGACTTAATTATTATTTAATTATGATTTAATTATTAAATACTTATGATTTAATAATTATAATTAGAAACTTATGATATGGTTAATAATTCATTATTAATTAATAATAATTATGATATGATTTAAAAATTTATTATTAATTAATAATACTTATATTATGATTAATATTTAATTAATTAATTAAATACTTATGATATATTAATTATATCACTTCAACTTATATTAACTTTAATAATTCATTTTATTTAATTAAACTTATGTTATGACTTAATTATACACTTTTAACTTTAATAAACATTATAACTTATGTTATTATTATAATTTACACTTTTCAAATTAATGTTGACTATGTTTGACCAAGGTTGACTTTTGAGTTGACTTTCGGTTGACTTTGACTTTCAGTTGACTTTTGTTGACTTTCTAAATAAGGAAACTTTCCTAACTTAAAAACTTTCTAAAAATAGAACTTTCTAAAATAGAAACTTTCCTAAAATAGAAACTTTCCAAAAATAGAAACTTTCCAAAAATAGAAACCTGCTAAAAATAGAAACTTTCTATAAATAGAAAGTATGTGTCCGTACGCTGTTCCAGTCAAACCGATGCTTGCCGAGTATTGTTTTATGTCTACTTGCAACATGTACAATAGCTATCATACTAAGACTTGACCTAAGTTAGTTATTTATATCGACCTGCTTTATTTATAGGTCGGCGTTGTGATCATTCCTGATCACTTTACTCTATTTGCTGTTCGCCTGTTTGTGTGGTTTCTTCAGTTGCTTTTAAGGTGAGTTATAGTCCCGTTTTTACATACTTTTCAAAGTATATTTTTGGGATGTGATTACATGCATTTTTATTTATGTTTAGACACAAGTAACAGTTAAATTTAATTATTCATTGTGAGTTGGACAAAAATATTCCCTAGTCTGGTAACTGTAATCATTGGTTTCTACCGGTGAACGCGAATCCTACGGATAGATCTATCGGGTTTGACAACCCCATTTCGAGCTAGTCGCGCTAGCAATTTATAATCGGAATGTTTAGTACTTCGTAATTTGTCGTAGATACACTGTCCAAGTGTATATTTTTATTGTGTTTGGCAAGGGTAAATAAAGGGTTAAGTGGTTACCAGGTGGCTCATTGATAATGGAATAATGTTTAATGTTTTCTAACATTTTTTTTTAAATCTTGTGGTCTAAAGCTTACTTATTATTTAAACCTATAATTCACTCAACCTTTGTGTTGATTGTTTACTTGCATGTTTTCACAGGTACTTGAGTTTTGTGATGCTTCCGCTGTGTTTAGAAGAGTCTGCATGCATTTGGGCAGATTTTATGAAACGATTTATGAAACTTAAGCTTGCATTCTATTTTTGGATAATTTAAACTTGTGGGTTTGTTGGCAAGGTTTTGTGTCAACTTTTGGTTTATTACTATGGTTGGTTGTTTTGAAACTACTTATTTTGGTTTGTTTCCTTTTTGGGAAACTTTTGAAATAAAAGAATGCAACTTTGTTTACTTAATTCATTTAAGTCCGATCAAGCTGTAGGACCAACTGACGGATCCGTTAAGTGTTTTGACGGGGTCGTCACAAATGCTCTTAGATATGTCAGGTTCTGCATCAACATCAATAGGTTCGTGCTCTGAGGCAACCTTAGCACTGGGTTGCACTTTGGGGGCACTTGACTCCACCTTAGTGCTGGGTTGAACCTTGGGGGCACTTGACTCAGCCACTTTCTCCGGTTTGCTGTCCACCTCCATAAAACCAGAACAGGAGGGAGAGCCAAGCTCTTTAACCACAGTACTAGCACGGACGGCTTCGGTCATCTGTTTCACCCCAAAAGATTTGATAACGTTTCGCAAAGACATCTCTGCAAAAGCGAGCAAGGTTAGAAAAAATTAACACAAGAAAGTATAAGCAAGGATAAAACCTAAGACATATAACACCTACCCCGTTCCCCACAAAAGTACACAGGGATAGCTTCGCCTTTTTCCCAGGAAGGTGCCATGCCGAGTTTAAAAAGAAGAGAATCCGGAAGAGTTGAAGGAATAATAGGGTGACGACAAATCCTACTAAAGAGAGGATCATCTTTAGCATCCTCAGGAATAGGATCACTATATTGCTTGGGAACGGTGGCCCATCTGATGTCAACGGCATTAGGATATTTATCCGGAAAGAAAAAAGATTTCTTGATATAAACGTAGGAATCCTTCCAATTCCTTACATCAGGAATGGAAGAAGCAAAACACATTGGAGTATCAGTCAAGCTACCCCTCTTTTTGCGGCGCTTGGCAATGGTAACCCAATTCCCAGCGTCACCAGTTTGAAAGAAACAGCGAAACAAGTCAACTAAGGGCTGACCGCCATAAGCTTTACACATATATTCAAAAGCCAAGATCTTTTTAACGGTGAGGGGGTGGACAATCGAAACATGGACTTTGAAGTAATCAAGAACACTAAGAAAGAATGATGAAATGAGAATCCTAAGGTTGCACTCTGATGTCGTAGCGTGGGGTTACGAAATATACTATATTTTTAATACGGAATGCTACAAAATTTAACAAGTTTTAATTAAATATTTACAAAATGGATATACCAAAACCTTGCTACAACACAATAGGCAGTGTACCTAGTCGCGGAGTAGTATAGTTTTTAGTAAGTCCGGTTCGTTCCACAGGGAGACGGGCTTATGAAACACTTATTTTTATATAATTATATTTGTACAAAAATATATAAATATATATATAATAATATATAAAAGGAGAGTTTACCGTTTAATGACCGGTTTGTCGATTTTATATTTTAAGCGAAGCGTATAGTAAATGACGATATTTAAATAACAATATAAAATAAATAACAATAATTAAAATGACAATAAATAAAAGTACGAGGAAATATGAAATAAAATATATTATGCTTATTTAAACTTCCGTAACCATGATGGTTGACGTGTTGATTTTAGTTTTATGCCCATGGGTTAATTGTCCTTTGTCCTGGATGTATTTGAAACCTATCTGGTTTTTGTCCATAATAGTTCATCGGTCATAATTATAAACTTCTCGGCAAATTTAACCTTATACTCGAAGTCAAATATTCCAACTAACTGGGGATTCGAACTGTAACAAGGTCTTAATACTTTGCTTAATGAATACACCAGGTTATCGACTGTGTGTAAACCAAGATTTTAATACTTTGTTAACAATTACACCAATTACCCTTGAATGTAATCCACCCCTGTTTTAATGAGTCCATTGACTATTAATCAATCCCCGTGTCCGGTCAAATGAACAATAATTCGTACTTATAAATATCCCGCCCATCGTGTCCGATTAAGCGTATGTGGTTATATATAGATACTTCAAATCATAACCTTTATATTAAATTAACGAGGTATCGTTAATTTAATATAAAGCCCATTAATAGCCCATAGTCTAATTTCCACAAGTGTCATTCTTTTGTCCAAACCCCAATTATGGTACAAAACTCAATTACTCCGTATTTAATATTTAGTCCAACATCATGATTACTTTGGCTCAAATAAGCATAATAATAACTTAAGTACGAGACATTAATTTAAAAAGGAGAACATATCTTACATTGATTATTTATCGCGTAGTGTTACACGGACAGAGCTCCGACTTTAAAAACCCGTAAAAATAACTTTTACATAACCCAAACTAATCTAATATAACACTAATCTATACTATATATACATATATATATTTATTTATATTATACTAGGGAGTATTATTATGTATTTGTGTGTGTGGTGTTGTAAACTGGCAAGAAAACGTTGCAATTTATAGACCTGGCCAGATTTTTGGGCTCATGCGACTCGCATGAGAATGGCCTTCCAGCCATGCGACTCGCATGGCTACCAGGGACAGCTCACATACATTTTGTTTTTACGTTCGTCGACATATTTATTAAATATATATAAAATATAAATAATTTTAATAATTATTTATATATTATATTATATTTATATGCATAGTAGACTAGATATTTTTGGTCCATTGCGTCGGGCGTTTCTTCTTGGCTCGGGTCCCGGTTCCGGATTTTAGAACGTCCTTGCGTACTATTTTATATCGTGTACTTTGTGTGTTGTAACTTGTACTCTTGTCATTTTTAGACGTTCCTCATCAATATTTTGAACCTTTTTAATTGTATCTTGTACATTTGAACTTTTTGGACCTTTCCGTCTTCAATTCGTCGTTTTCGCCTTTTGTCTTCGCACTTATTTAAAATAAACGAATATTACTTGAAAATGGAACAATTGCAACTGAAATCTTGTCTTTATTGGGGAATAATGTTATGAAATATATGTTCCTTTTTAGCCTTATCAATATCCCCACACTTGAACGTTGCTTGTCCTCAAGCAATACAGTCTTGAAATAATATAATACATCACACGAATCACTTCTTTATTCTTCACACTTTGTACATCAGTAATTTTGATAGAGCGGTATAAACAATGATAGTAATGATAGAACCATGGTTAAAGGTGGGTGTGTCATCCACAGTTGCCTTGGGTTTAGGTCAACGACACTTACAATCAAATAGCCGATTTACTTTCGGTTTCCAAAGCAAAGTGCACATTTGAAAGGCGGTTTACAGTCCCACATGACTATAAAAATGTAGATCCTTAAGGAAATTAGATCTTTATGAAAACATTTGATCTTTTGAAAATTCAAGCTAGATTTTACCCTAGACAAGTTTTCTGATTTAATCCATTCTTTGGTGTTGCAAAATATATTTGTGGATCAATATTTTGGCTTAAAACTTTTAGGTTCGTGTAATCCACTGCTATCCTGGTATCGGAAAGCACACATCCAGTTTACTTGTTCCGTATATTACCTTTCGGTAAACTACCGTCCGGTTGTAAAGGAAAGCGATAAACAAGAAACTGTTAAGGCAATGTCTAATGACATGCATTTGTTCATGGTCTAAAAACGTGTCGGATGCTAGAACTATCCTTGGTAGGAGCAATAGTAAAGATCATCCTATAATTTTTCGGTCTGGCACAAGGTCCTGTCTCCGACCATGCTATGCAACCACCGTTCTTACGGTTGACACCCGATTTGGTTCAGGTGACCTAATGAATTCTAGGTGAATTCCTAGGATTTTACGTTCAATGGTAATGAACGCATTGAAAATGGGTTTTCAGAAAACAAATCGGTTTGTATTTTTGATCAAAATATTTTCTCGTTCAAGCTCGAGTTTAGATATCATCGAATTCCATGAGTTTGTAATTCTCAATCTTTAAGGTCAATCTCAAGGATTGAGTAATATCAGGCTTAAAAGCTGATTTTTAATCTTTTAAGGAGATTATCCTTTCTGGGGATCTGATTCATTAGTCTTATCAAGCTAATTTGCACGGTGCCTCCCCATTGTACGAGATAAATCCTTCTCATGGTTAGGATAAATCTGACCACTTGGCGACCCTGTTTTATGCTGAGGTCCGTGGATTTCATGCTGATTTTAGTGATGACTTTTCTAGATTTTTCGTCAACCTACAGCTGGTCTGGACGACAACTTCTTGACCTAAATCAAGAAGCGCGTGTCTTTTTCGGAAGACTTTACTTCCTTTTAATGATGGAATTGATTCATCGTGTAGATCCATCTTTTCTTTTCTTTCATCTGGTAAAATAGTTAATTTAGTCCAAAACAAAAGCATCTGCAATAAACTTTACAGAAACATGTGCTAGATAGTTTTTAATTGAATAACTAGGTACATTCTCCCCACACTTAGTTTCTTTCTTTGCCTTTTTATTCTCCTTTATTCCATTTTAAATGAATTCAAGCGTTTTAGGGTGTTTCTCAATTTATGTCCTTTTCGAGGTAACGATAATTTCGGTATTATCACCTAGTTTTCATCGTTCATAAATATGTATAAACATGATTTTGAATATATTTAGTTGAAATTTTTTTCAATTTTTCACAAAATTTGGCAAATAAACCAAGTGTAAACCCGAGAGAATTTGTAACCCTTCCCCACACTTGAGATCATGCAATGCCCTCATTTGCATGAAATCAGACTCTAATTATAAATTTATGAGGGTGATTAGTGTAGAAAAGTGATTGAAAATACCCAGTTTGTAATTACAAAGTTCGTCGAATGATAGATGGTGCGTCTCATCGTTTATTCTTTCTTGTTTTATCACACATGTTTTTCTTCAAAAATGGCTGCTTTTATGAACTGTTTGCTAATCTTTGAAAATGCGTCTTTTACCCTAGCTTATCATGCATTTTTGTTAACGAGTTATGCTCTAACCCGAACCCCTAATTTAACGTTAAGTGGGGTTAGACTTCCCTACACTTTAGCTGACGATATGTGAAGTCGGTGGAATAAGTTCCTCGAATTAAAATAGTGAGCCAGTTATTTATATCTCGGGTGGTGTATAATATATCAATGGGTTTAAAGTTTAGACTCACCCGATCGTCACTACTTAATTCTTTTTTAAGTGTAGCTTTTAGTAAATGGATATGTCTCTTTTCTGGTTCTTGGTCAAATGGATCGATATACACCGACATACCTATTATAGGGCGGACAATTCCTAATATTTCCTTCCGTTTATTCTTGGGATCAAAGTTTTCACCTCTATTACCCAATTGGGTAAAATCCGAGGTGTCATTATCTATTACATCTCGTGGTTCATCTTCAGTAGATGACTCCTCTATTGAGAATATTGGGTTGGAAGGTTGTGGAATGGTGAAGTTCGGTTTGGTCTCGAGGGTAAAATTTTCAACGTTATCGTTTTCCCAATAGTACCAATTTGTCTCCCTTACTTCATCTTTATCCATTGATGGATTGATGATTTCGTCGGTAGAGGCTAATGTGTCGATATGTTGTGAAATTGGTAAGACTGAATAAAAAGTATCATCGGGATAGTTGGTGATTTCGGAGCTCTCGAATTCATCAAAATTCGATGATTTGAAATTTTCTTGCACAATACTCCTCAGATCAACAGGTGTATAATCTGATAGAGTTTCAGCTTGCCGGTTTACAAACTCTCTCATTTGTTCCTTTTGAGCATCAAGTTCTTCGAGTTTGATTCTCATATAATCTAAAGAATTTTCGGACACGTAATTTTCCTCGTCTTCTGGTTGTTGAGTTTGGATATATTCTTGGGAATAATCCCAATTTGAATTGTGTTCTTCATAATCGTTCCATTCAGGTTCCGTGGGTGCGTAATTTTCCATAGGAACGTAATAGTAACATTCCCATGTTGAGTGATAATCTCCACAGATTTCACAACCAGTTATTGTTTCGTCGTTCGCGATCCAAGATTGACTGACCGAATTGTCATCAACACTCGTTTGAGAGTATTGATTTAATTGATTTTGGAGTTCAAAAAGAGTTTCCAAGGCCTTGTTTTCAAAATTTTCCATTTTATTGCGATGGCCAAATTTTAGCTACAGTTTTGCGCAATTCCTATTAGTTATAAAAATAGAAAAACTTAAATAAGTTGTCCAATTAATAGACTTTTCTGATTTTTGCCCACGTTTCGAATAGCCAAAAGATGCAGCAGGTAGCCAGGACCCTTTAAATCGGAAGCCCACAACTAGCCACTAACAAATCCAACTATTACTACGAACCAGAAAAATGTCAACGTCCATTAATTTAACCACTTAAATAATTTTTCTTTCCGTTTGAGATATTAGATAAGAAATAGAGAAAATTCTAGGTCCTAAAAATTAGAGTGTCGAGAAAATAGAAAGAAATAGATTGCGCGTCGAAAAGTGTCGAAAAATAAAAATAAGAAAGAAAAACGTCGAAACACGGCGTCGCAAAATTCTAAAGCACCTAAATCTTAGTCTAAGGAATAAGCACTTAAGGGATTTTACGGCAAAGCCTAAAAATTCTAGAAATAAAAATTAAAACTACGGCAAAAACTAGACTTAAAACTAAGCACGAACGAATAAAAATACACAAATTACGCTAAAACGATAAAAAGATACAAAATATAAAAATATATAAAAAAAATGGTAAAAAGTACAATTTTTATAAAAATATAATTTTTATATTATTATTTATTAAAGATATCAATTTATATATTAATAAAACTAATTAAAAGTAAAATACAAATAAAACTAAAAACTAATTATATTAAACAAATAAACTAACTAGGGTTAAATATAATAAAATTAAATAATATACCGTATTTAATGCAAAAGTAGGGTTGAATGGTGGCCTGTCAGAAGACCTTATGCGACTCGCATGGGGTTCAGTTGAAATATCATGCGACTCGCATGGTGTTCGGATCCAGGCCAAAAGTTGGGCTGCTACAGTACCTTGGCCCGATTACTTATTATTTTTTTTTTTCTGTTTTTCTATTTTTTAATTTTTCTGTTTTAAAATTTAATATAAAATATTTATATAGTTTAAATAAAAACTTATATTTTTATAAAACTAAAAATAGAAATATTTGATAATTTTGTAAATAAAAATCTTAAAAATATATATAAGTATATTTTTTTTTTCGGTTTTAAATTTTTTTTTTTTTTTTTTTTTTTAGATTTTATATTGTTTTTCTAAAAATGTAAATAAATATTTCGCCGACTCCCCGGCAGCGGCGCCAAAAACTTGATGTCGTAGCGTGGGGTTACGAAATATACTATATTTTTAATACGGAATGCTACAAAATTTAACAAGTTTTAATTAAATATTTACAAAATGGATATACCAAAACCTTGCTACAACACAATAGGCAGTGTACCTAGTCGCGGAGTAGTATAGTTTTTAGTAAGTCCGGTTCGTTCCACAGGGAGACGGGCTTATGAAACGCTTATTTTTATATAATTATATTTGTACAAAAATATATAAATATATATATAATAATATATAAAAGGAGAGTTTACCGTTTAATGACCGGTTTGTCGATTTTATATTTTAAGCGAAGCGTATAGTAAATGACGATATTTAAATAACAATATAAAATAAATAACAATAATTAAAATGACAATAAATAAAAGTACGAGGAAATATGAAATAAAATATATTATGCTTATTTAAACTTCCGTAACCATGATGGTTGACGTGTTGATTTTAGTTTTATGCCCATGGGTTAATTGTCCTTTGTCCTGGATGTATTTGAAACCTATCTGGTTTTTGTCCATAATAGTTCATCGGTCATAATTATAAACTTCTCGGCAAATTTAACCTTATACCCGAAGTCAAATATTCCAACTAACTGGGGATTCGAACTGTAATAAGGTCTTAATACTTTGCTTAATGAATACACCAGGTTATCGACTGTGTGTAAACCAAGATTTTAATACTTTGTTAACAATTACACCAATTACCCTTGAATGTAATCCACCCCTGTTTTAATGAGTCCATTGACTATTAATCAATCCCCGTGTCCGGTCAAATGAACAATAATTCGTACTTATAAATATCCCGCCCATCGTGTCCGATTAAGCGTATGTGGTTATATATAGATACTTCAAATCATAACCTTTATATTAAATTAACGAGGTATCGTTAATTTAATATAAAGCCCATTAATAGCCCATAGTCTAATTTCCACAAGTGTCATTCTTTTGTCCAAACCCCAATTATGGTACAAAACTCAATTACTCCGTATTTAATATTTAGTCCAACATCATGATTACTTTGGCTCAAATAAGCATAATAATAACTTAAGTACGAGACATTAATTTAAAAAGGAGAACATATCTTACATTGATTATTTATCGCGTAGTGTTACACGGACAGAGCTCCGACTTTAAAAACCCGTAAAAATAACTTTTACATAACCCAAACTAATCTAATATAACACTAATCTATACTATATATACATATATATATTTATTTATATTATACTAGGGAGTATTATTATGTATTTGTGTGTGTGGTGTTGTAAACTGGCAAGAAAACGTTGCAATTTATAGACCTGGCCAGATTTTTGGGCTCATGCGACTCGCATGAGAATGGCCTTCCAGCCATGCGACTCGCATGGCTACCAGGGACAGCTCACATACATTTTGTTTTTACGTTCGTCGACATATTTATTAAATATATATAAAATATAAATAATTTTAATAATTATTTATATATTATATTATATTTATATGCATAGTAGACTAGATATTTTTGGTCCATTGCGTCGGGCGTTTCTTCTTGGCTCGGGTCCCGGTTCCGGATTTTCGAACGTCCTTGCGTACTATTTTATATCGTGTACTTTGTGTGTTGTAACTTGTACTCTTGTCATTTTTAGACGTTCCTCATCAATATTTTGAACCTTTTTAATTGTATCTTGTACATTTGAACTTTTTGGACCTTTCCGTCTTCAATTCGTCGTTTTCGCCTTTTGTCTTCGCACTTATTTAAAATAAACGAATATTACTTGAAAATGGAACAATTGCAACTGAAATCTTGTCTTTATTGGGGAATAATGTTATGAAATATATGTTCCTTTTTAGCCTTATCACACTCTGTAAATGATTGCGTGTACATTCCGACGTAATTCGCCGGAAAATCTAGCATGAACTTACCAGATTCCGGCAAAATAATGTCGTCTCCTTTGAGACCTAGGGTTTTACAGAGGCGTTTTAAACGCTCAGGGGTCACGGCACTAGAAATCGATCGAAGCCCTACTTTAGCCATAACAAAATAACAAAAAAAACAACAAGATGGGGAGCAATACCTTTTTTGAGAAATAGGAAGTATGATCGGACGATGAAGAATAGCAAAAGAAAAAGAAAAGGGAAAAAAGAAAGAGAAAATTAAGAGATTAACCTTTTATTACCCTTGAGCAGCAACCGTCAAATCAATTACAGAATTACTTTGGTAACCGCACCAGGAAATTACCATTTCACCCTTCAACCCTATTCTAACAGTAAAGAATTCGTATGGGCAGAAAGGTAATCGCATCCGGGTAATTAATTGCAAGGATCAGAGGCGTCAAATCAAGCTATCATGTGGCAGATTGAGTTTAATTCAACATAGCTTGGTTAAAAAGCTTCGTAAAATTAAACTGGGGGCTTGATAGTGTATCCCCCGTCAAGACACACGAAGCTACGATAACGAAGGTATCACGCCTAACGATGATAGATGACATAAGGTTGGATCACAAGAACGCATATGTCAAATACAAACTAAAGGCGGGATATCCTTGAAATCAAATAATGGCGCTCAAAGGAGAGAAGAAGAATGCCATCAAATAAGAATCCCAATATTCAGAGTTGGTACAAATTCACTTCCGTCATACGAAGCAATCGTAACGAAGGAAAGTATTGACGAAGGGATCACGGTTACCAATGGACAGGGACCTCTCCTAAGGTCACGAGATCACCTAGACTGAAGGAGAGGAGTTAACGGGTTGACCAAACTCGTTACCACTAACATCCAAATGACAAAAGAGGAATGCTGCAGGCTAACTTTCTTGAACCACCAGAGATTACAGTCAGCCGAAGGGAAAGTCCCCTTTGTCTCATCAGAGATTGCCTCGAAGACTGAATCTACCTAGAAAAATGATGACAAGGCTATTATCTAACTCTATATAAAGGGAGCATGATCCCTGGACAAGTCATACACACTCAGTCATAATCACTCATACATAAACACTCTCAATGAGCTACCTCCGTATCTTGGTGGCGTAAAGTACGATACCTTCGTACTACCTTCGGGGAATCGCCAACAAGCATACATCCACCATCATATCACCCCATATCGTCCATTTAGTGATCAGATCCCAACTTCCTTGTTCAGCTAACAAGGTGTGCCAAGAATTGTACAAACAATAGCGTCATGAACTTTACGCTTAACATTGGTAACCCAATAGTAGGTAAAGCTATAGGCATATTACGTATCATAGAGTTGAGAAATTCATTTGGTTATGCCATTTCAATGTCATTTATGTTTGTTGCATGATGAATTTACGCATATTGTGCAATTTTTTATTATTTATATTTGTTAACTTTCATTTGGTATTCCTTTGTAATTTAATTACTTTTTGAATTGAATTCTTTCTTGTGCTTTAAAGAATCAAAGTGCTCCTCACATAGATATTTGATGATCGAGATATTACAACGGCATGGAAGTTTCTTCAAGGGCGAACATAAGAGGCAGTTGAACGCTACCTTAACCAACACGTATTGACTCACTATTATGTATCTGAGTATCAAATATGTATATTTGTTCAAGTTTAAAAAATTATGTGTAAAGTTAGTTATTGAATGTAAGTATATAACACATCTTTACTTTTTACATAATGAAGGATGTTATATAATTGCAGAATAATCTATGTGCATCTGCGTTTACTTTGTGTGTTACTTCATGATCAGTCAAAAGCAAAACAAGGTGTCATAGATACAAAAATAATTTTCGTTCCGATGCAAGTTATGCTACTAGAGGTTATATGGATCTGTCACCGAAGACAATATTGAGACTTTTTTTCTTGCCTTCAATTCTCAGTTAACAAGAATCTCATGGAAGATGACACAATTGGTAAAGCAAAAAGAAAACAACTAAAACTTGCAAACGCACATACAACTCACATGATGTCAAGTTTTGTTCTTAGTCCCACTGTGATTCTACCTCGGCTGCCATTTATCTACTCACATAATATAGTAGTTGACCCTGTATGGAGGTTTTTTATGGTAACGTTGAGCATGGAATCAAAAGTCGAATCGAATGACAGACACAATGATGAATGGAAGTGAGAGCAAGGCGATTGTCTTCAATCTTGACTTCTGAAATAAATTAAATATATAATACATACAATGTTTGAAAGTCAATTGTTAAAGCCAGTTTTGCATTTGCCGAAGTTTTTGAGCCGTGCAAATGCACGGCTTAAGAATTTACTAGTATTATTTACAAATTAAGATATACGTATATGCATATATGCTACGTGTTCCTATGTTCAAGATTTTTATACAATGTGACCAGAAGTTCGTCAGTTTTTGCTCCAATTTTAGGAATAGGCACCACGCATCGTGTGTGGTGCTTTGGTGCATGGTGTGTGTTCGTGGGATAAATTAGTTGTCTCGATCAGTATCTCGGTAACACGTATATGCACTAAGAGCATATATGGGTGCGTGGTGTGTGTTCAGGGCAGGGGCAGGTGTATATATGTTCTAGTAGTTGCACGGGCTACCACTGAAATACGCAATCTAGTAGGAAAGCCTTTTGGACTTTTAACTAGTGACACTAGTGGATAATGTAAAAATTTTTTAGTGACCCCATTGGATAGTGAAATTTTTTTGAACATTTAACTAGTGACACTCGTGACTACAATTCCTAGATCCGCCACTGGTTCAAGGGGAATTTTTGCAATTATGATTTTTTAAGGACATTTTGTTAAGCACTTTCGAAAATTATGACGTTGACTAATTTCCCAAAATTTAAAATGTACGAAGTTCAGTACAGCTGAAAAACCAAATTCAAGCCCATTAGTTGTAAAACGTCCAAATATAATCTACCGTTTAGTCCATCAAGTAAGCCTTATTGATCTTAGATAAACGAGGGCTTTGTTACAACAAAACGGAAAATGATTTACTGGATACAAAAGGAACAAGTTGGAGTTACTCTCCAAGTTTAAACTCATGAAATGTCAACAAAATCAATAAATAGTTGAGATTCACCAATGCAATAAGAGATATAGGAATAATTTATTAAGAAAAAATTGCACGAATTGTCCATGTAGTCGCGAGATTCAACCCGACAATAAGAGACACAGGAATAGGAATATTTATTTATATAAACATATACATAAATGACTTTCTTCTTAAACCTGTCTACATCTTACAAACGCATATTTCATACTAGTAGAAAGAATTTGATATTGTTTATATATATATATATATATATATATATATATATATATATATATATATATATATATATATATATATATATATATATTGAAAGGATCATGAGAGAACTTGACTAGGGACAGAACTCATAGCACCATGTTATTTCATTTACATCCTTATCGTATTTCAATCTGCATCTTCAAAAAAAACAAAATCCATGATCATTACAACAGATGTTGTTCAATTTCTCATTCCTAAACCTCAATCTAAGCCTCGATGCTCAGCAATTCCAAAGATTTCTATCAGATTCAACGATTTGCAAATTTTGTTCATCGTCGGTCAAACAAAAAGTCAACATACCGAGTTCTCTGGATCATTACAGCAACTCTTGGATCAAATTGTTCATAGATTCGAGTTTCTCTATGATCATTTGAGCTTCGTGAGCAATCCTTTTTGATTAAACACATCATTTGATGGATTTTCGGATCTAAGGTTTTTGATTGAAAAGTGAGAATTCAAATTGGAATGATTTAGTGATCTTCAAACTGAAGAGGTGTTAGACGAGTGTTAATGAGTTCAATTGCAACAAGTTTCATAGAGGGATCGAGGCCTAAAAGTGATTGAATCGAGTTCCCAATTTTTCATGTTCATATTCAAATGAACCTCCTGTTCATCATGATTTTTTGCGAATTTAATGATGTTTTGGAGTTAACATCATCACAAAAGTTGTTCATTGATGCATATGCAAGATGAGCAAGATGAATATGGTAGGTGAATATGATAGATGAACTCAATCTCTGTGCAGATTGAACTCAATCTGTGTGCAGATTGGGTTCAATCTGTACAAAGATTGAACATACAGACTGAATTTTTTTTATAAAAAAAAAAAGTTTCAATCAATCTGCATACAGATTGAGGGTCTGCAGACAGATCGAAGGTAGTGTGTATTGGTTCCATGGGTTATCTCCCACCCTTGGTTCCTTGTGGATCCTTACTATATATATATATATATATATATATATATATATATATATATATATATATATATATATATATATATATATATATATATATATATAAAGGTAAGAAATGTATTTAAATGAGAACATTCTCATTTTTAACTTCTGTGAGAACACTTCTCAATCAATCATTTATTTAATTTAAATTAATTTTTAATTAAATTCAAAAACATGATTAAAGGTATAATGGTATTCCGTAATTCTTTTTGGCGGTTACACACAAATACAGGCTTTGAAAAATTAAGGGTCAAACAACTTCCTATTTTATAGTACCATGAACAACTACACCAACTTGATCAAATTTTAACATCAAACTTCCGTTAATTTTTTTATAATATTCAGAACACTACACGTTCATCCTTACCCCAAGTAACAACAGCAGTTATCGATTACTTTAAGGATGTCGAATCACGGAGAATTTAACGAAGAATTTTTTGGATGATGGTAAGTCGATCTTATTTATGGTTTTGCATCTATTCTTTAACAAAATAATTCATCCTATTTTACTATGTGAAATATAAATAAATCATCGTATTCATCTAATGTTTTACGATTTCCATATGTATTGTTTACATTTTACATGTATTTATATATGAGAGTCATATGATCACTGTTAACTTTGGAATGTTTCACTTGCCATTACTTATATCAATATTCAATATTAGATATATATTTGCTCGATTATAGTATAATCATGAGTTATACCTCAACCTTTAAAATAACTGGAGAGTGTGACTTCGTTCTTAAACATTACGCTTTTGATCGAGACCGAGAACGTGTCGGATAATGGCATTTCACATTTGCTGCCTCAAGTGTGCGATGTTTACAAACCGATTACAGGTTCCGTCTTTGATAGTATTGGTGATGCATACCGATTTTATCAATAGTATGCACAAAAAGGCGGTTTTGAAATTAGAATATCAACACATAAATCAGTTAAATGTCAAATGGATGTAGATGGGCCGAAGACAGTAAACTTGAAATATTTTGTTTGCAGCAGGCATGGAGTTAGGGATAAAAAAACTAATAATAATATGTTGGTATAGAAAAACTATACATACGAAACAAAGAACATAAGAATGATTATCATTAATATTCATACAAACAACATGCTATATAAATACATAATTATAAACTGAAAAATAAATCGATCAAACCGAGATGAAGGGTTGAACTGGGCTTGTGTTTGGCACAATTCCCTTAAACAGATTCGACGGCTGTTCCCAGGGTACACCGGTTCGAAGCATTGTACTGTCGGACGAGAGCACTTGCCTGAAAAATTGACATGAAGCGGGGAGACCGATTGCTGTTCGAAGAAGCAAGAAAAGTGAAAAGAAGTAATACGAATTGTATATGTTTTTGGATGCGTTTTTCTCAATACCGTAGCATGGTATTTATAGTGCAGTTAGGATCTCTTTAGAAAAGAAAAGATTTACCAAATCAAACAAAAAAAATGATATTGTTCTTGGTGGACAAAAAAATTATTTTCCTTGGTTGATAAGTCAGATCTTTTCCTTCTTTAACCTGTTTAAAAATGTGGAGGCAAGTTGGGCTGAAAAACCCGAATTGCAAAAAAAGGCCTCACACGGACCCGGAATTTCGGAGCTGCATTCGTGTCCGCAGGCCGTGCGGGCACACATTGGATCAGAAATCCCAAGCCTAAATTCACGTTTTTGCACCCCCTGCGCGCACGTAGGTGTTGGAGTTAAACCTAACATAACTTGACATAGCTTTGAGTTTAAGAACTTATATACCACTCATAAGTTCATCTCCACTCCTATGTGGGACAAGTTGTCTTCCCTTTATTTTTTCCACATTTTTACATCAAACACACAACTTTACGACTCGATATCTCATTCACTATTTATCCATTTTGGACACGTATTAGTTCGTTTTAAAGCCCTTGTTATGGACTACAAAACCCACTAAATAGTCGCTCATATATAATATTTTATTATATATTTATTCGTGTCCAGAATTGGTTAAAACACACTTTATTTAACCAAGTTTTCCTACAATCCCCCACATGAATGGAGATCATTTCTTAGTAACAACTATATTCCGATTAAATTTCAGCGGTTGAATCTTGCATACGATAAGTAGGTGTTACCCTTTGAACTTTCGCTTGTGAAAACGCACTTAGTCTACTGGCTCTGAGTAGACGGCGATGTCTTTGAACTCGTCTGCCGTTTGTGTAGGCGACAATATGCTTCATACAAGACTCTCCCTGACAATCTCAAGTCCTCATAGTTATGTTCGTTATGGTCATGAACATTAGCCTGGTTCTGCGAGAGCTTATCAAGTATTGTGCTCCAACAATACCCTTCGAAGCGACCCCACTTCTCTCTCACATAGGTGATTCACCACCGAATGGCTATTGAATAACCACGCATGATTATTTCGGTTGAATCTTTAAAAGCCAAGGGCTTATCCTCTTACATGCCACTTTTAGGAATGAACTAGAAAGTCTACTCATAATTAGTAAACTCTCTTAAAAGGTGTAGGGGTTGCTAGTTTAGTAATTAACACCCCCACAGTGACTTCGCCAGTTCATACAAGTAGGTTGTCCTATTGAACTCAGATCTTGGGATCTCCAGTCAACTGTGTTAGGTTTTCCTTCATACAAACTTAGCCTTTCAGGAGCTTCAGTCCCATTCCCACGCACGACTTATACACTAACTCTCTGCTTAAGCCTTTTGTCAGCGGATCCGCAATATTATCCTTTGACTTCACATAGTCAATAGTGATAATTCCTGTAGAGATTATATGACAACCCGAAAATTTTCGACAAAATTTGAACAAAATCTTTGAGACGATTCATTTAAACTTCAACAAATTTCGACGATTCACGAACAATTATTCATAGATAATTTTTGCATTTGTATTAATTCGTTATATTAATATTATTATTAATATCATTTTTATCACTAATCATTATCATTTACAAATATTATTACTGTTATTATTATTAATAATTATTAATAACATTAATATTGTTAGTATTATCACTATTAAGATTATTATTAATATTATTATTATTATTAATAGTATTATTAACATGATTATTAACATGATTATTAATTATAATTAAAATTATCATTTTTATTATTAATATTGACATATTAAGATTATTATCATTATTCTTATTTATCATTAATAATATTAGTATTATTATTAATATAGTTATTATTAATTATTATTATTAATATAATTATTAATTATTTAAAGTCAAATAAAGGAGATCTGCTTTTCTTATTTTTATATATACTTTTATAAAAAAAATACAGATAATAACAGTAGGTATTAGGTCACGTATTTTTATTTTTTTGTGATCTGCTTTTGACTTTCCATATATTTTATACAAAGCTGATTAGGTATTTATTTTTTTTTCCATCGTGATACCTGTTCTATTTTTTTTATATATATTTCTTCCTCATTGATTTGAAAACTGTCAACATCCTCATTTGTTATAAACAATCGACCATGTCGTGTTAATGAAAACCAATCAATTTATCCTCCCTTCTGCTAATTTTTTCAGTAAAAAAAAGAAAGAAAGGGGAAACAGACCTGGTACTCCCCTATTCGCCATAACTCAAATTTGAAAACCCAAATTTGATTCTTTATTTCAAAAACTGTAAATGCAGTCATGTTAGGAATTCTTCACTTAAACTGTCTGTTAAATCTTAGATTCCAATTCGTTCTATCGATTTCTAATTCCGAAGTCAAAGTTTAAATAAAAAGTCAACCTTTTTGTTCATCAAGAAATTCGTTATCGTGTTAGTGTTTCTGTTAAAATTGATGATTCCTAAAGTTTCTAAGAATGATTTAAAACCTTTTTCATTTAGGAATCAGGAGCTAATACGTTTTCTAAATCGAAATCAATTTATTTTTTCTTTTTCAAACCGACGGCAGCAGCAGCAGCTGCACTCTTTAAATTTTTTTTTTTTATATTTTTTTCTGTTATAATTCAAACAACCCACATTTAATTGTTATGTTTCGTTTATAATTAAAAAAAAACATTTCGAAGCTATTGTTGATTTCTGCTTAGTTGATTTTGTGAAAAAGATGAACACAGAGAAAAATAGGATAAATATATAGGTGTGAAGATTATAATCAAAAAAACTGGTATAGCGTGATGGTTTAGAGTGTTGACGGGTTAGCAAAAGGTCACGGGTTCGAGTCCCGTCTTGTGCATTTTTTTAGAAAGGGCTCCTAAGGTAGTTTTCTTACTATTTTTATTATTATTATTATTATTATTATTATTATTATTATTATTATTATTATTATTATTATTATTATTATTATTATTATTATTATTATTATTATTATTATTATTATTATTATCATAAGTATTAGTATTATTATTAGTAGTATTACTATCATTATAATTAGTAATAGTTTGTATTATTATTATTATTATTATTATTATTATTATTATTATTATTATTATTATTATTATTATTATTATTATTATTAGTATTATTATTATTAAAAGTATTATCGTAATCAAATATACCATTTTATATATTATTATCGATATTATTACTATTACTAATGTTAAAGTTATTATAAACATTAATATTTAAAACATAATTATAATTAAAAAGTATCACTTTAATTAAAGTTATCAAATTTATCATTTCTAATAAAACTATCATTTTATTAAAAATTAACATTGTTATTAAAATTATAATTTCATTTAGGTTATTATTATTATCGTAAAAAGATACAACTTTATATTTATACTTATTAATATTATTTTACTAAATAAATACTCGTTGTATAAAAATATATTCAAAACCTACAACAGAACTATATTTATATTTTTATAATGAACACTGCTTAATTAATTATAATAAATATATTTAATGTATTATTTTCAAATAACATATAAAAATAACATACACATATATATAAACATATATAATTTAAATAACAAATATATTACTATAAGTAATATATTATACACAAACTGGGTTGATTAACATTATATGTTCAATATACATGTTAATATATAAATAATTGATATAGGTTCGTGAATCCGAGGACAACTCTGCACTTGTTCAGTACCATCATACTCGTAAAATACGAAATACAGTATCGTGAGTTTTCATAGCTCTCTTTTTACATATATTTTTGGGCTGAGAATACATGCGCAACTTTTATAACTGTTTTATACGTTAGACACAAGTACCAACTGTTAAACTATGATATACCTGGCTATGTCCAACAAAGTCCCTACAGTGATATTTTTAATTGCTCGTTGAATGCATTCTTAATTATTGGGGGTAGGCCTATCGGGAGTAACGTCTCCGGTACATTTGACTAAGTCTTTGTATTGCTTAATAATGAAATTAAACCGACAAGGATAGAACAACTTGTCATTGGGGCAAACTATAAACGTTTAGTCTAAATATCACGAACTGGCATAACTTTTTGGTCCCTGCGAGATCAACTTTATAAACTAAATCTTGTGGTCTATATCTATTAATGAAATCATTGTTTATGACAAACCTATGAACTCACTCAACCTCGTGTTGACACTTTAAAGCATGTTTATTCTCAGGTCCTACATAATGCTTCCGCTGTGTATTTGCTAATTGAAAGCAACATTTCAACGAGTCATTCATGGATAAATTGAAAGACTTGCATTTGCTAAATTGATGATGATTGCTTGCTATGATTGGAGTCTTCATTACATATCATATCAATTAAAGACATTTAATGCGTTGTTCATTAAATACAATGTAATCTATTTATCTTCCGCTGCAAAACTCAATAAAACGTCTCATATAGAGTCGTTCTTGTTTATACAATTGTGATTTGATATAATTAGTCACAAATACCCCAGGCCCTATTTGGGGGTGTGACAGAGATTGGTATCAGAGTAGTTTGTTGTAGAGAACCAGGATTGCATTTTATGTGTGCCTTATACAATTAGGTACCTTAGCAATGTAGGACTACAACTTTCCTTGACTATAGTGCCTTTAATTGTTGCCTTTAAATGTTAAATGCTACACTATACTTTAGAAACTTTACTTATCTTAAAATACCGAGCTAATCTAAGAACTCTGCTCACTTTCCTAAGTACCATCCAATTCCGCCACCGCATTTAAATGCAACACCATGATTTCAGAAATTCTTGACATTCCCATGTCATTTATCATGGTTTTGTGTATTACATATGTATTACATGAAACATTATCCATGATTTTTGAAACTCCTATAATTGTTACTATTCATACTCAAACGTATATAACTCCCTGTTATATATCACGTACCTATATGCCTTATGCCTTTATGCATCGGTTTGCGAATCGGAAAATGTCATTGGGTTATCACAGTATACGAATTGAAAGTCTTTAATCGAAAGATTATTAGATTACATACTTATCATTTTATGATCTCGACACATCATACTGCCATTATTGGAGTATAGACAAATCATATCTTACCATATCTTATCATATCTATCCCAATAGACTTTGTCTAACACTTTTCCTAAATTTTCTCCGTAAATTACAGAAACCTTTTGCTATATATACATATTCAAGGAGACAAATATATCATTCAGTATTCAACAACTCATATCATATCGAAACCCTTATCCGATCACATAATATGGATTTCTCATCTGATTCCTCGAGCTCCAATGGCAGCGTAACCGGAATGAACCAACCAATTAGCCATCACCTTTTCTGGATGAATTAGGGATGGGTTCGTAGTCTACTTAATCAATGGAGAAGTGAAGAAGGTGATCCTTTTCACCCACCACATTTCTCTATTGGCGAAGAACCTGAAGCGCTTACCGGCGAACCCGTCCGGAACACTATTTTCACCCTCATTTCCAGGATATCCCTCCACGATTATATAATATCTATAATTCTAGATCTTATTCGTCCCCTTGTCTGAACCGCCAATCATCCTAGTATAATAGAAGAAGTTAACGAGCTTCGCGCTCGAGTGGTGGCTCTGGAGAATATGGTGCAATATATACAAGCATCAGCAGCACCAGCAGCATGACCAGCACCACCAGTACTATCAGCATCACCACCAGCAGTACCAGCACCACCAACAACAACATCCGCATCCCACGCCTCAACATCACATTCGGTACCTCGGATATCAACATCATACGCCCCATAGATACCAATGAATATTAGTAACAATGAGTTAAGATGTATTGACTCATTCTTCCTGAAGAATTATATATATGTATACTTTATATATATGGATTGGAACAATAATAAATCTTTTCGTACTAAGCTATTACGTGTGAATCTTAACTAATATGTACTACTTGGTTAATTCATATCACTAATATGCTATGATGTACATCCTTCGTTAATAACTTAACAATTATTAATCACTGCTTCAGCACAATAAACTCCATTTCATAATAAACCAAGTGCATTATTTGATTGTATACTTTCAATTTCGATGTACTCGAAACTCTTTAGAAAACATTATTCGTGCCTTGCGAAGTTCAAAAGGATTCCACGAGCACCAACATCATATACCAAGGTATATCAATAACAATGAACGATGAAGTATTGATTCATAACTTCATTAAAGAAATATTCCGCGACGATTATGTAATCTCTCAAGTTTTGAAGATTATTTATTCTCGTTCTAACCGCAAATCAAATGAGTTTAATATTATATTAACTCATTAAATCTATATTATACCTGAAGAATACATATATGAATGTATATCTTCATAAATATGGTAATTAAAAATCCTTTTGTACAAACTGTTAACTGTGAAAATATTTTAACGGGTAGGTAAAACCCGAGAAATACTTATATCTCACATTAATATGTTACATTGTACATTCTCCAATTCTGATTCAATAATCAGTAACTATACTACTTACATCCACATATGTATCCGTTCACTAAGGAACAACCATTCTCATACAAATTCAATTACATATTCTGATTTTGACATATCAGAATCCAAGTAAATCTTTAGCAGGTGTTATCTTCCTAAAGATCACTACATTCATAAATTATATTCATTCGTATTCTATGATGAATTATCACATCAAACCACCGAAATTATCATTCAGTACTTTTGAAATCAACAACGCCTATGAAATGTCCCGTTCTTATTGATTAAAAACGTTCCATATTAATTGATTTCGTTGCGAGGTTTTGACCTCTATATGAGACGTTTTTCAAAGACTGCATTCATTTTAAAACAAACCATAACCTTTATTTCATCAATAAAGGTTTAAAAAGCTTTACGTAGATTATCAAATAATGATAATCTAAAATATCCTGTTTACACACGACCATTACATAATGGTTTACAATACAAATATGTTACAACAAAATAAGTTTCTTGAATGCAGTTTTTACACAATATCATACATGCATGGACTCCAAATCTCGTCCTTATTTAAGTATGCGATAGCGGAAGCTCTTAATAATCACCTGAGAATAAACATGCTTAAAACGTCAACAAAAATGTTGGTGAGTTATAGGTTTAACCTATATATATCAAATCATAATAATAGACCACAAGATTTCATATTTCAATACACATCCCATACATAGAGATAAAAATCATTCATATGGTGAACACCTGGTAACCGACATTAACAAGATGCATATATAAGAATATCCCCATCATTCCGAGACACCCTTCGGATATGATATAAATTTCGAAGTACTAAAGCATCCGGTACTTTGGATGGGGTTTGTTAGGCCCAATAGATCTATCTTTAGGATTCGCGTCAATTAGGGTGTCTGTTCCCTAATTCTTAGATTACCAGACTTAATAAAAAGGGGCATATTTGATTTCGATAATTCAACCATAGAATGTAGTTTCACGTACTTGTGTCTATTTTGTAAATCATTTATAAAACCTGCATGTATTCTCATCCCAAAAATATTAGATTTTAAAAGTGGGACTATAACTCACTTTCACAGATTTTTACTTCGTCGGGAAGTAAGACTTGGCCACTGGTCGATTCATGAACCTATAACAATATATACATATATATCAAAGTATGTTCAAAATATATTTACAACACTTTTAATGTATTTTGATGTTTTAAGTTTATTAAGTCAGCTGTCCTCGTTAGTAACCTACAACTAGTTGTCCACAGTTAGATGTACAGAAATAAATCGTAAATATTATCTTGAATCAATCCACGACCCAGTATATACGTATCTCAGTATTGATCACAACTCAAACTATATATATTTTGGAATCAACCTCAACCCTGTATAGCTAACTCCAATATTCACATATAGAGTGTCTATGATTGTTCCGAAATATATATAGATGTGTCGACATGATAGGTCGAAACATTGTATACGTGTCTATGGTATCTCAAGATTACATAATATACAATACAAGTTGATTAAGTTATGGTTGGAATAGATTTGTTACCAATTTTCACGTAGCTAAAATGAGAAAAATTATCCAATCTTGTTTTACCCATAACTTCTTCATTTTAAATCCGTTTTGAGTGAATCAAATTGCTATGGTTTCATATTGAACTCTATTTTATGAATCTAAACAGAAAAAGTATAGGTTTATAGATGAAAAAATAAGTTACAAGTCGTTTTTGTAAAGGTAGTCATTTCAGTCGAAAGAACGACGTCTAGATGACCATTTTAGAAAACATACTTCCACTTTGAGTTTAACCATAATTTTTGGATATAGTTTCATGTTCATAATAAAAATCATTTTCTCAAAATAACAACTTTTAAATCAAAGTTTATCATAGTTTTTAATTAACTAACCCAAAACAGCCTGCGGTGTTACTACGACGGTGTAAATCCGGTTTTACGGTGTTTTTCGTGTTTTCAGGTTTTAAATCATTAAGTTAGCATATCATATAGATATAAAACATGTGTTTAGTTGATTTTAAAAGTCAAGTTAGAAGGATTAACTTTTGTTTGCGAACAAGTTTAGAATTAACTAAACTATGTTCTAGTGATTACAAGTTTAAACCTTCGAATAAGATAGCTTTATATGTATGAATCGAATGATGTTATGAACATAATTACTACCTTAAGTTCCTTGGATAAACCTACTGGAAAAGAGAAAAATGGATCTAGCTTCAACGGATCCTTGGATGGCTCGAAGTTCTTGAAGCAGAATCATGACACGAAAACAAGTTCAAGTAAGATCATCACTTGAAATAAGATTGTTATAGTTATAGAAATTGGACCAAAGTTTGAATATGATTATTACCTTGTATTAGAATGATAACCTACTGTAAGAAACAAAGATTTCTTGAGGTTAGATGATCACCTTACAAGATTGGAAGTGAGCTAGCAAACTTGAAAGTATTCTTGATTTTATGTAACTAGAACTTGTAGAATTTATGAAGAACACTTAGAACTTGAAGATAGAACTTGATAGAGATCAATTAGATGAAGAAAATTGAAGAATGAAAGTGTTTGTAGGTGTTTTTGGTCATTGGTGTATGGATTAGATATAAAGGATATGTAATTTTGTTTTCATGTAAATAAGTCATGAATGATTACTCATATTTTTGTAATTTTATGAGATATTTCATGCTAGTTGCCAAATGATGGTTCCCACATGTGTTAGGTGACTCACATGGGCTTCTAAGAGCTGATCATTGGAGTGTATATACCAATAGTACATACATCTAAAAGCTGTGTATTGTACGAGTACGAATACGGGTGCATACGAGTAGAATTGTTGATGAAACTGAACGAGGATGTAATTGTAAGCATTTTTGTTAAGTAGAAGTATTTTGATAAGTGTATTGAAGTCTTTCAAAAGTGTATAAATACATATTAAAACACTACATGTATATACATTTTAACTGAGTCGTTAAGTCATCGTTAGTCGTTACATGTAAGTGTTGTTTTGAAACCTTTAGGTTAACGATCTTGTTAAATGTTGTTAACCCAATGTTTATAATATTAAATGAGATTTTAAATTATTATATTATCATGATATTATCATGTATGAATATCTCTTAATATGATATATATATACATTAAATGTCTTTACAACGATAATCGTTACATATATGTCTCGTTTAAAAATCATTAAGTTAGTAGTCTTGTTTTTACATATGTAGTTCATTGTTAATATACTTAATGATATGTTTACTTATCATAGTATCATGTTAACTATATATATATCCATATATATGTCATCATATAGTTTTTACAAGTTTTAACGTTCGTGAATCACCGGTCAACTTGGGTGGTCAATTGTGTATATGAAACATATTTCAATTAATCAAGTCTTAACAAGTTTGATTGCTTAACATGTTGGAAACATTTAATCATGTAAATATCAATCTCAATTAATATATATAAACATGGAAAAGTTAGGGTCACTACAGTACCTACCCGTTAAATAAATTTCGTCCTGAAATTTTAAGCTGTTGAAGGTGTTGACGAATCTTCTGGAAATAGATGCGGGTATTTCTTCTTCATCTGATCTTCATGCTCCCAGGTGAACTCGGGTCCTCTACGAGCATTCCATCGAACCTTAACAATTGGTATCTTGTTTTGCTTAAGTCTTTTAACCTCACGATCCATTATTTCGACGGGTTCTTCGATGAATTGAAGTTTTTCGTTGATTTGGATTTCATCTAACGGAATAGTGAGATCTTCTTTAGCAAAACATTTCTTCAAATTCGAGACATGGAAAGTGTTATGTACAGCCGCGAGTTGTTGAGGTAACTCAAGTTGGTAAGCTACTGGTCCGACACGATCAATAATCTTGAATGGTCCAATATACCTTGGATTTAATTTCCCTCGTTTACGAAATCGAACAGCGCCTTTCCAAGGTGCAACTTTAAGCATGACCATCTCTCCAATTTCAAATTCTATATCTTTTCTTTTAATGTCAGCGTAGCTCTTTTGTCGACTTTGGGCGGTTTTCAACCGTTGTTGAATTTGGATGATCTTCTCGGTAGTTTCTTGTATAATCTCCGGACCCGTAATCTGTCTATCCCCCACTTCACTCCAACAAATCGGAGACCTGCACTTTCTACCATAAAGTGCTTCAAACGGCGCCATCTCAATGCTTGAATGGTAGCTGTTGTTGTAGGAAAATTCTGCTAACGGTAGATGTCGATCCCAACTGTTTCCGAAATCAATAACACATGCTCGTAGCATGTCTTCAAGCGTTTGTATCGTCCTTTCGCTCTGCCCATCAGTTTGTGGATGATAGGCAGTACTCATGTCTAGACGAGTTCCTAATGCTTGCTGTAATGTCTGCCAGAATCTTGAAATAAATCTGCCATCCCTATCAAAGATAATAGAGATTGGTATTCCATGTCTGGAGACGACTTCCTTCAAATACAGTCGTGCTAACTTCTCCATCTTGTCATCTTCTCTTATTGGCAGGAAGTGTGCTGATTTGGTGAGATGATCAACTATTACCCAAATAGTATCAAAACCACTTGCAGTCCTTGGCAATTTAGTGATGAAATCCATGGTAATGTTTTCCCATTTCCATTCCGGGATTTTGGGTTGTTGAAGTAGACCTGATGGTTTCTGATGCTCAGCTTTGACCTTAGAACACGTCAAACATTCTCCTACATATTTAGCAACATCGGCTTTCATACCCGGCCACCAAAAATGTTTCTTGAGATCCTTGTACATCTTCCCCGTTCCAGGATGTATTGAGTATCTGGTTTTATGAGCTTCTCTAAGTACCATTTCTCTCATATCTCCAAATTTTGGTACCCAAATCCTTTCAGCCCTATACCGGGTTCCGTCTTCCCGAATATTAAGATGCTTCTCCGATCCTTTGGGTATTTCATCCTTTAAATTTCCCTCTTTTAAAACTCCTTATTGCGCCTCCTTTATTTGAGTAGTAAGGTTATTATGAATCATTATATTCATAGATTTTACTCGAATGGGTTCTCTGTCCTTCCTGCTCAAGGCATCGGCTACCACATTTGCCTTCCCCGGGTGGTAACGAATCTCAAAGTCGTAATCATTCAACAATTCAATCCACCTACGCTGCCTCATATTCAGTTGTTTCTGATTAAATATGTGTTGAAGACTTTTGTGGTCGGTATATATAATACTTTTGACCCCATATAAGTAGTGCCTCCAAGCCTTTAATGCAAAAACAACCGCGCCTAATTCCAAATCATGCGTCGTATAATTTTGTTCGTGAATCTTCAATTGTCTAGACGCATAAGCAATCACCTTCATTCGTTGCATTAATACACAACCGAGACCTTGCTTTGATGCGTCACAATAAATCACAAAATCATCATTCCCTTCAGGTAATGACAATATAGGTGCCGTAGTTAGCTTTTTCTTTAATAACTGAAACGCTTTCTCTTGTTCATCATTCCATTCAAATTTCTTCCCTTTATGCGTTAATGCAGTCAAGGGTTTTGCTATTCTGGAAAAGTCTTGGATGAACCTTCTGTAGTAACCAGCTAATCCTAAAAACTGGCGTATGTGTTTCGGAGTTTTCGGGGTTTCCCACTTTTCAACAGTTTCTATCTTTGCCGGATCCACCTTAATACCTTCTTTGTTCACTATGTGACCGAGGAATTGAACTTCTTCCAACCAAAATGCACACTTTGAAAACTTAGCGTACAATTCTTCCTTCCTCAATACTTCTAACACCTTTCTCAAATGTTCACCGTGTTCTTGGTCATTCTTTGAGTAAATAAGTATGTCATCAATGAAAACAATGACAAACTTGTCAAGGTATGGTCCACACACTCGGTTCATAAGGTCCATGAACACAGCTGGTGCATTAGTTAAACCAAACAGCATGACCATAAACTCGTAATGACCGTAACGTGTTCTGAAAGCAGTCTTTGGAATATCATCTTCTTTCACCCGCATTTGATGATACCCGGAACGTAAGTCAATCTTTGAATAAACAGACGAGCCTTGTAGTTGATCAAATAAGTCGTCGATTCTCGGTAGTGGGTAGCGGTTCTTGATGGTAAGTTTGTTCAACTCTCGGTAGTCGATACACAACCTGAATGTACCATCTTTCTTCTTGACAAACAAAATAGGAGCTCCCCACGGTGATGTGCTTGGTCGAATGAAACCACGCTCTAAAAGTTCTTGTAATTGGCTTTGCAGTTCTTTCATCTCGCTGGGTGCGAGTCTGTAAGGAGCACGAGCTATTGGTGCAGCTCCTGGTACAAGATCTATTTGAAATTCAACGGATCGATGTGGGGGTAATCCCGGTAATTCTTTCGGAAATACATCGGGAAATTCTTTTGCAATGGGAACATCATTGATGCTCTTTTCTTCAGTTTGTACTTTCTCGATGTGTGCTAGAACAGCATAGCAACCTTTTCTTATTAGTTTTTGTGCCTTCAAATTACTAATAAGATGTAGCTTCGTGTTGCCCTTTTCTCCGTACACCATTAAGGGTTTTCTTTTTTCTCGTATAATGCGAATTGCATTTTTGTAACAAACGATCTCTGCTTTCACTTCTTTCAACCAGTCCATACCGATTATCACATCAAAACTCCCTAACTCTACTGGTATCAAATCAATCTTAAATGTTTCGCTAACCAGTTTAATTTCTCGATTCCGACATATATTATCTGCTGAAATTAATTTACCATTTGCTAATTCGAGTAAAAATTTACTATCCAAAGGCGTCAATGGACAACTTAATTTAGCACAAAAATCTCTACTCATATAGCTTCTATCCGCACCCGAATCAAATAAAACGTAAGCAGATTTATTGTCAATAAGAAACGTACCCGTAACAAGCTCCGGGTCTTCCTGTGCCTCTGCCGCATTAATATTGAAAACTCTTCCGCGGCCTTGTCCATTCGTGTTCTCCTGGTTCGGGCAATTTCTAATAATGTGGCCCGGTTTTCCACATTTATAACAAACTACATTGGCATAACTTGCTCCGACACTACTTGCTCCGCCATTACTCGTTCCGACACCATTTGTTCCTTTCGTTCTATTAACCCCTGGTCCGTAGACCTCACACTTCGCCGCATTATGACCATTCCTTTTACACTTGTTGCAAAATTTGGTGCAGAACCCCGAGTGATACTTTTCACACCTTTGGCATAGCTGCTTCTGATTGTTGTTGTTGCGGTTATTATTGTTGTTGGGATGATTGTTGTAGTTGCTGTTGTTGTTGTTGTTGTTGTTGTTGTTGGGCCATTTGTTGTAGTTGCGATTGTTGGGATAATTGTTGCGATTGTTGTTGTAATTGCTGTTGTTGTTGTTGTATTGGTGATTCTTATTACCGTTTTCCTCCCACTTTCTTTTGACTTGCTTCACATTGGCCTCTTCAGCAGTCTGTTCTTTAATTCTTTCTTCAATCTGGTTCACTAGTTTGTGAGCCATTCTACATGCCTGTTGTATGGAGGCGGGCTCGTGTGAACTTATATCTTCTTGGATTCTTTCCGGTAATCCCTTCACAAATGCGTCGATCTTCTCTTCCTCATCTTCGAATGCTCCCGGACACAATAGGCACAATTCTGTGAATTGTCTTTCGTACGTGATAATATCAAATCCTTGGGTTCGTAACCCTCTAAGTTCTGTCTTGAGCTTATTGACCTCGGTTCTGGGACGGTACTTCTCGTTCATCAAGTGCTTGAATGCTGACCACGGTAGTGCGTACGCATCGTCTTGTCCCACTTGCTCTAGATAGGTATTCCACCATGTTAACGCAGAACCTGTGAAGGTATGCATAGCGTACTTCACTTTGTCCTCTTCCGTACACTTACTTATGGCAAACACCGATTCGACCTTCTCGGTCCACCGTTTCAATCCGATCGGTCCTTCGGTTCCATCAAATTCCAAAGGTTTGCAGGCAGTGAATTCTTTGTAGGTGCATCCTACACGATTTCCTGTACTGCTAGATCCAAGATTATTGTTGGTATGTAGCGCAGCCTGTACTGCGGCTATGTTTGAAGCTAGAAAAGTACGGAATTCCTCTTGATTCATATTCACGGTGTGTCGAGTAGTCGGTGCCATTTCCTTCAAAATAGTCAAATGGAACAAGTTAATCATACAGAATATTAAGTGTAGTTAATAGTATTTCGTAGCATAATATGAACTCATTTATAAAAGCTTTTTCTTCATATTAGCGTTTTATAAGTTTAAATTCGGGTAGCACCTACCCGTTAAGTTCATACTTAGTAGCTAATATACAATTCAACTACTACAATTCTATATGAAAAACTGATTATAATAATATTTCGCGTTCAAACTTTTACACAATATTTTACAAACTTACAATACCGCTTATTTTACATATAGCATGAAATATAGCACACAATAAATTTGATACAAGATGGTTGTGAAGATAATTCTAGCTAGTACACAAGTCTTTCAGCAAAGGCAATAAAGACACGTAATTCATACGTCCAGAAACAAGTCATGCATTCTGGTTTTACTAGGATTACTTCCCATCCTTGGTCTTGTGGAACATAACCGTTATGGCCGTTGATAAGACAGCGTGTTGTAACGTCGTCAAAGGGACGAAGGTTACGTAATGTCCAACAGTCCCGTAATAATCTAAAAACCTCATTTCTTACCCCAATTACCGACTCCGTCACTTGTGGGAACGTTTTGTTTAATAGTTGTAGCCCGATGTTCTTGTTCTCACTTTGGTGAGAAGCGAACATTACTAATCCGTAAGCATAACATGCTTCTTTATGTTACATGTTAGCCGCTTTTTCTAAATCATGAAGTCCAATATTCGGATATATTGAGTCAAAATAATTTCTTAACCCATTGCGTAAAATAGCATTTGGGTTCCCCGCAATATATGCGTCAAAGTAAACACATCGTAACTTATGGATTTCCCAATGTGATATCCCCCATCTTTCGAACGAAAGCCTTTTATAAACCAAGGCATTCTTGGAACGTTCTTCGAATGTCTTACAAACTGATCTCGCCTTAAATAGTTGTGCCGAAGAATTCTGACCGACTCTAGACAAGATTTCATCAATCATGTCTCCGGGTAAGTCTCTTAAAATATTGGGTTGTCTATCCATTTTGTGTTTTTATACTGTAGAATAGACAAGAGTTAGATTCATAAAAAAAATACTTATTAATACAAGCAATTTTTACATATATCATAAAGCATAAGCACACTATATTACATATATTACACCACACGAATACAACTATCTTATTCCGACTCGCTTGTTTCTTCTTCTTCGGTTTTGGTTCGTTTTGCCAAGTTTCTAGGGATATATGTTGTTCTCCTAATACGAGCCGTCGTTTTCCATATTGGTTTAGAAAAACCTGGTGGTTTAGAGGTTCCCGGGTCATTGTTACAACTTAAGGACTTCGGGGGTTGACGATACATATAAAGTTCATCGGGGTTGGAATTAGATTTCTCTATTTTTATGCCCTTTCCCTTATTATTTTCTTTTGCCTTTTTAAATTCAGTTAGGGTAATTTCTATAACATCATCGGAATTCTCGTCGGAATCCGATTCATCGGAGAATTGGTAATCCTCCCAATATTTTGCTTCCTTGGCGGAAACACCATTGACCATAATTAACCTTGGTCGGTTGATTGAGGATTTTCTTTTACTTAACCGTTTTATTATTTCCCCCACCGGTTCTATTTCTTCATCCGGTTCCGATTCTTCTTCCGGTTCCGATTCTTCTTCCGGTTCCGACTCTTCTTCCGGTTCCTCTTCGGGAACTTGTGAATCAGTCCACGAATCATTCCAATTTACATTTGACTCTTCATTATTATTAGGTGAGTCAATGGGACTTGTTCTAGAGGTAGACATCTATCACATAATATCAAACGCGTTTAGAGATTAATATATCACATAATATTCACATGTTAAAAATATATTGTTTCCAACAAAATTTGTTAAGCAATCATTTTTCAAGTAAACACGGTCGAAGTCCAGACTCACTAATGCATCCTAACAAACTCGATAAGACACACTAATACAAAATTATGGTTCTCTAAGACCAACGCTCAGATACCAACAGAAATGTCCCGTTCTTATTGATTAAAAACGTTCCATATTAATTGATTTCGTTGCGAGGTTTTGACCTCTATATGAGACGTTTTTCAAAGACTGCATTCATTTTAAAACAAACCATAACCTTTATTTCATCAATAAAGGTTTAAAAAGCTTTACGTAGATTATCAAATAATGATAATCTAAAATATCCTGTTTGCACACGACCATTACATAATGGTTTACAATACAAATATGTTACAACAAAATAAGTTTCTTGAATAAAGTTTTTACACAATATCATACAAGCATGGACTCCAAATCTCGTCCTTATTTAAGTATGCGATAGCGGAAGCTCTTAATAATCACCTGAGAATAAACATGCTTAAAACGTCAACAAAAATATTGGTGAGTTATAGGTTTAACCTATATATATCAAATCATAATAATAGATCACAAGATTTCATATTTCAATACACATCCCATACATAGAGATAAAAATCATTCATATGGTGAACACCTGGTAACCGACATTAACAAGATGCATATATAAGAATATCCCCATCATTCCGGGACACCCTTCGGATATGATATAAATTTCGAAGTACTAAAGCATCCTGTACTTTGGATGGGGTTTGTTAGGCCCAATAGATCTATCTTTAGGATTCGCGTCAATTAGGGTGTCTGTTCCCTAATTCTTAGATCACCAGACTTAATAAAAAGGGGCATATTCGATTTCGATAATTCAACCATAGAATGTAGTTTCACGTACTTGTGTCTATTTTGTAAATCATTTATAAAACCTGCATGTATTCCCATCCCAAAAATATTAGATTTTAAAAGTGGGACTATAACTCACTTTCACAGATTTTTACTTCGTCGGGAAGTAAGACTTGGCCACTGGTAGATTCACGAACCTATAACAATATATACATATATATCAAAGTATGTTCAAAATATATTTACAACACTTTTAATATATTTTGATGTTTTAAGTTTATTAAGTCAGCTGTCCTCGTTAGTAACCTACAACTAGTTGTCCACAGTTAGATGTACAGAGATAAATCGATAAATATTATCTTGAATCAATCCACGACCCAGTGTATACGTATCTCAGTATTGATCACAACTCAAACTATATATAATTTAGAATCAACCTCAACCCTGTATAGCTAACTCCAACATTCACATATAGAGTGTCTATGGTTGTTCCGAAATATATATAGATGTGTCGACATGATAGGTCGAAACATTGTATACGTGTCTATGGTATCTCAAGATTACATAATATACAATACAAGTTGATTAAGTTATGGTTGGAATAGATTTGTTACCAATTTTCACGTAGCTAAAATGAGAAAAATTATCCAATCTTGTTTTACCCATAACTTCTTCATTTTAAATCCGTTTTGAGTGAATCAAATTGCTATGGTTTCATATTGAACTCTATTTTATGAATCTAAGCAGAAAATGTATAGGTTTATAGACAGAAAAATAAGTTACAAGTCGTTTTTGTAAAGGTAGTCATTTCAGTCGAAAGAACGACGTCTAGATGACCATTTTAGAAAACATACTTCCACTTTGAGTTTAACCATAATTTTTGGATATAGTTTAATGTTCATAATAAAAATCATTTTCTCAGAATAACAACTTTTAAATCAAAGTTTATCATAGTTTTTAATTAACTAACCCAAAACAGCCCGCGGTGTTACTACGACGGCGCAAATCCGGTTTTACGGTGTTTTTCGTGTTTCCAGGTTTTAAATCATTAAGTTAGCATATCATATAGATATAGAACATGTGTTTAGTTGATTTTAAAAGTCAAGTTAGAAGGATTAACTTTTGTTTGCGAACAAGTTTAGAATTAACTAAACTATGTTCTAGTGATTACAAGTTTAAACCTTCGAATAAGATAGCTTTATATGTATGAATCGAATGATGTTATGAACATCATTACTACCTTAAGTTCCTTGGATAAACCTACTGGAAAAGAGAAAAATGGATCTAGCTTCAACGAATCCTTGGATGGCTCGAAGTTCTTGAAGCAGAATCATGACACGAAAACAAGTTCAAGTAAGATCATCACTTGAAATAAGATTGTTATAGTTATAGAAATTGGACCATAGTTTGAATATGATTACTACCTTGTATTAGAATGATAACCTACTGTAAGAAACAAAGATTTCTTGAGGTTGGATGATCACCTTACAAGATTGGAAGTGAGCTAGCAAACTTGAAAGTATTCTTGATTTTATGTAACTAGAACTTGTAGAATTTATGAAGAACACTTAGAACTAGAAGATAGAACTTGAGAGAGATCAATTAGATGAAGAAAATTGAAGAATGAAAGTTTTTGTAGGTGTTTTTGGTCGTTGGTGTATGGATTAGATATAAAGGATATGTAATTTTGTTTTCATGTAAATAAGTCATGAATGATTACTCATATTTTTGTAATTTTATGAGATATTTCATGCTAGTTGCCAAATGATGGTTCCCACATGTGTTAGGTGACTCACATGGGCTGCTAAGAGCTGATCATTGGAGTGTATATACCCATAGTACATACATCTAAAAGCTGTGTATTGTACGAGTACGAATACGGGTGCATACGAGTAGAATTGTTGATGAAACTGAACGAGGATGTAATTGTAAGCATTTTTGTTAAGTAGAAGTATTTTGATAAGTGTATTGAAGTCTTTCAAAAGTGTATAAATACATATTAAAACACTACATGTATATACATTTTAACTGAGTCGTTAAGTCATCGTTAGTCGTTACATGTAAGTGTTGTTTTGAAACCTTTAGGTTAACGATCTTGTTAAATGTTGTTAACCCAATGTTTATAATATTAAATGAGATTTTAAATTATTATATTATCATGATATTATCATGTATGAATATCTCTTAATATGATATATATACATTAAATGTCTTTACAACGATAATCGTTACATATATGTCTCGTTTAAAAATCATTAAGTTAGTAGTCTTGTTTTTACATACGTAGTTCATTGTTAATATACTTAATGATATGTTTACTTATAATAGTATCATGTTAACTATATATATATATCCATATATATGTCATCATATAGTTTTTACAAGTTTTAACGTTCGTGAATCACCGGTCAACTTGGGTGGTCAATTGTCTATATGAAACATATTTCAATTAATCAAGTCTTAACAAGTTTGATTGCTTAACATGTTGGAAACATTTAATCATGTAAATATCAATCTCAATTAATATATATAAACATGGAAAAGTTCGGGTCACTACAGCCTATTCATCAACCATTAGATACGTTGACGATTACAATCAGCGTTTAATCATCTAAAATAAAATTTCTTGAAAACACCTCGGATTGATAATCAATGATTCAGATTCGTTAACCTTGAGAATGCTGATGAAGCAGCAAAAGCTATAGATGGTCTTAATGGCCAAAAGTTTGATGATAAAGAATGACGTATTGAAAAAGCTCAGATTTGGAACTGAAAAATGGATTGAGCAAACTATGAAGGATGCTGTGGATAAATCACAAGGACTAAACCTATAATCAAAGAATCTAGATAATTCGATTTCTGATGGAAGTCACAGAAGATCTTTTACGCATTCTAAATCCTTACGGAAGAATTTTCCTCATTATCATTCGATCTTAGAAATTCTAAGATATCATCGTATCTTTCGTTATAAATATCCTCTATATTTCTGAAGATATCTTCATAACGATTCTTGTCCGCAATTAATTATCTCTTTGCGATATCTTTATCACATCATAAAGGAAACTATTTTAGTTTCTATATTCTGTAAAATCCAAGTTTAAATTATAAATATTTTGAAGAAGTGTGGGGAATTGAAGCATGAGTTAGTATAATATAATGATGTCAGGCCAACGCGATTATATTACGGTAAGTCATGCTAAATTTTTAATGGAAGATGATGATTCATAGACTTTATAATCATCATTTGCCATGTTAGATGACTCTTACATTCTACTTAACCTCTGAACATATCAAGAACATATATTCTTGATAGTTCTATCCTCAGTAATCCTAGTAATTTAACAAATCAAATCGTGATATTACGCTTAGAACAGTAGGTCCATTCGAAACTTCATACCTACAAATTTTGGACCATTACTCTCTTTACTTAGAGTCGAGAAGAGAATAAAAAGGCAAAGAGCTCCGACATATAAGGGAAAATATAAATCCCGATAACGATACCGAAATTACAAACCGTGTAAATCAATACGTATTGCAACGTAAAGACACGGGTGTAGTGATTCGAACTTTTCCATGTTTTTATATATTAAATGAAATTGATATTTATATGATTAAGTGTTTCCAACATGTTAAACAATCAAACTTGTTAAGACTTGATTAATTGAAATAGGTTTTATTTAGACAATTGACCACCCAAGTTGACCGGTGATCCACGAACGTTAAAACTTGTAAAAACTATATGATGTCATATATATATATATATATATATATATATATATATATATATATATATATATATATATATATATATATATAGTTAACATGGTATTATGATAAGTAAACATATCATTAAGTATATTAACAATGAACTACATATGTAAAAACAAGACTACTAACTTAAGGATTTCGAACGAGGCATATATGTAACGATTATCGTTGTAACGACATTTAAATGTATATATATCATATTAAGATATATTAATATATCATAATATCATGATAATATAATAATTTAACTTCTCATTAGATATAATAAACAATGGGTTAACAACATTAAATGAGATCGTTAACTTAAAGGTTTTAAAACAACACTTACATGTAACGACTAACGATGACTTAACGACTCAGTTAAAATGTATATACATGTAGTGTATTTAGATGTATTACTATACTTTTGAAAGACTTCAAGACATATATCAAAACACTCATACTTAACGAAAATGGTTACAGTTACATTCCCATTCTTTTTTCATCAAGAATTCTAGTCGTATTCATACCCGTATTATACACAGCTACTAGACGTACTTACTATGGATATATACCAATAGGAACTAGCATGGGATTCCACTCTTGATTATGTCATGCATGACTAATCAATTTTAACTTCTACCATGAACTAGTCAATTAACTAGAACTCCTTTTAACCACACTCACCACTCACCACTTACCACTCATCATTCACTCCATTTCACTTCCAATTCTCTTTCTAATTCTCTCTCAACACACACACACACACACACACACACACTTATGAATGAATTTTTCTAGTAGCTAATCATCATATTCATCAAAAATTACTTTAAGAATCAAGCTATAATCATCTTAGGAAGAACACTTCGAAAATCCTTTCAAGTTTACTAGTTTACTTCCAAGCTTTCTAATCCATTCCAAGTAATCATCTAAGATCAAGAAACCTTTGTTATTTATAGTAGGTTATCTTTCTTATTCAAGATAATATTCATATTCAAACTTTGATTCAATTTCTATAACTATAAACTATCTTAATTCGAGTAAAAATCTTACTTGAACTTGTTTTGTGTCATGATCCTACTTCAAGAACATTCAAGCCATCCAAGCTCCTTTGAAGCTAGATCATTTATTGTCACTTCCAGGAGGTTTACCTACTAAACTTGAGGTAGTAATGATGTTCATAACATCATTCGATTCATATATATAAAACTATCTTATTCGAAGGTTTAAACTCGTAATCACTAGAACATAGTTTAGTTAATTCTAAACTCGTTCACAAACAAAAGTTAATCCTTCTAAATTAACTTTTAAAATCAACTAAACACATGTTATATATCTATATGATATGCTAACTTAATGATTTAAAATCAGAAAACACGAAAAACACCGTAAAACCGGATATACGCCGTCATAGTAACACCGCGGGTTGTTTTGGGTTAGTTAATTAAAAACTGTGATAAACTTTGATTTAAAAGTTGTTCTTCTGGGAAAATGATTTTTCTTATAAACATGAAACTATATCCAAAAATCATGGTTAAAATCAAAGTAGAAGTATGTTTTCCAAAATGGTCATCTAGACGTCGTTCTTTCGACTGAAATGACTACCTTTACAAAAACAACTTGTAACCTGTATTTCCGACTATAAACTTATACTTTTTTTGTTTAGATTCATAAACTTAAGTTCAATATGAAACCATAGCAACTTGAAACACTCAAAATGGATTTAAAACGAAGAAGTTATGGGTAAAACAAGATTGGATATTTTTGCTTGTTGTAGCTACGTGAAAATTGGTAACAAATCTATATTAATCATATCCTAGCTAACTTATATTGTATTATACATGTATTCTAATATATTATGTAATCTTGGGACACCATTGACACGTATGCAAATATTTTGACATATCATATCGACCCATCTATATATATTATTTGGAACAACCATAGACACTCTATATGCAGTAATGTTGGAGTTAGCTATACAGGGTTGAGGTTGATTCCAAAAATATATATACTTTGAGTTGTGATCTAGCCTGATACGTGTATACACTGGGTCGTGGATTGATTCAAGATAATATATATCGATTTATTTACGTACATCTAACTATGATCAACTAGATGTAGGATACTAACGAGGACAGCTGACTTAATAAACTTAAAACAGTAAAACGTATTAAAAATATTGTAAATATATTTTGAACATACTTTGATATATATGTACATATTTGTTATAGGTTCGTGAATCGACCAGTGGCCAAGTCTTACTTCTCGACGAAGTAAAAATATGTGAAAGTGAGTTATAGTCTCACTTTTAAAAATCTAATATTTTGGGATGAGAATACATGTAATTTTATAAATGTTTTACGAAATAGACACAAGTAAATGAAACTACATTATATGGGTGAATGATCGAAGCCGAATATGCCCCTTTTTAGCTTGGTATCCTAAGAATTTGGGAACAGACCCCCAAATTGACGCGAATCCTAAAGATAGATCTATCGGGCCCAACAAGCCCCATTCTGGAATTTGGAATGCTTTAGTACTTCGATTTTATCATGTCCGATGGGTGTCCCGAAATGATGGGGATATTCTATATGCATCTTGTTAATGTCGGTTACCAGGTGTTCACCATATGAATGATTTTTATCTCTATGTATGGGATGTATATTGAAATATGAAATCTTGTGGTCTATTACTATGATTTGATAATATATAGGTTAAACCTATAACTCACTAACATTTTTGTTGACGTTTTAAGCATGTTTATTCTCAGGTGATTATTAAGAGCTTCCGCTGTTGCATACTAAAATAAGGACAAGATTTGGAGTCCATGCTTGTATGATATTATGTAAAAACTGCATTCAAGAAACTTATTTTTGATGTAATATTTTCTTATTGTAAACCATTATGTAATGGTCGTGTGTAAACGGTATATTTTAGATTATCATTATTTGATAATCTACGTAATGCTTTTTAAACCTTTATCGATAAAATAAAGGTTATGGTTGTTTTAAAAATGAATGCAGTCTTTGAAAAACGTCTCATATAGAGGTCAAAACCTCGCGACGAAATCAATTAATATGGAACGTTTATAATCAATATGAACGGGACATTTCAGTTGGCATCAGAGCTGGTATAACGCCGTCCATGTGTGGCGGGTTAGTCGTAAAGGAGGTTCTCACAGTGTTACCTGTGACGAAGCATTGGCTCTTACTCCTTGCGATCCCTTACGAGGGTTAACAGTAGCAGAGAGGCAGACCCTAAAATCAGTATCTGAGGTACACTCAGTGGTCACCAGCCGGTTAGCTGGGAAGGCACTGGGTGGGACGCTGGTTGTCCCCAACTGTATTTCAGTTGGTATCAGAGCGTTGGTCTTAGAGAACCAGAATTTTTGCATTCGTGTGTCTTACCGAGTTTGTTAGGATGCATTAGTGAGTCTGGACTTCGACCGTGTTTTTCTTAAAAAAATAAAAAAAACGATTGCTTAACTTTTTTGTTGGAAACTATATATTATTAACATGTAATTATTATGTGATATATTAACCTTTTAATGTGTTTGATATTGTGTGATAGATGTCTACCACTAGTACAAATCCCATCGACTCACTTAATAATAATGAAGAGTCGAATTTACTTTAGGAAGATTCACAAATTCCCGAAGAGGAACCGGAAGAGGAGGAACCAGAAGAAGAGGAATTGGAAGAAGAGGAACCAGAAGAGGAGGAATCGAAAGAGGAGGAACCGGAAGAAGAAGAAGAAGAGGTTCCGGAGGAAGAAATATTGATACCTACAGTAAATCGTTTAAATAAAATAAAATCCTCAACCAACGGACCAAAGTTAAAAATGGTCAATGTTGTTTCCGCCGAGGAAGCAAAATATTGGAAAGATTACCAATTTTTCGATGAATCGGATCCCGATGAGGATTCCGATGATGTTATAGAAATTACCTCAACCCAATTTAATATAGCAAAAGAAAATAATAAGGGAAAAGGTATAAAAATAGAGAAACCTGATTCCAACCCCAATGAGCT
Organism: Rutidosis leptorrhynchoides; assembly: GCF_046630445.1. Taxonomy (NCBI): domain Eukaryota; kingdom Viridiplantae; phylum Streptophyta; class Magnoliopsida; order Asterales; family Asteraceae; genus Rutidosis; species Rutidosis leptorrhynchoides. Next base: position 357,358,181 of record NC_092341.1, on the reverse strand, counting down.
TTATATGTATCGGCAACATCCGGATTTCCTAAAGTGTAACAATAACCCGGGAACCTCTAAACCACCAGGTTTTTCTAAACCATTGTGGAAAACGATGGCTCGTATTAGAGGAACACCATATATCCCTAGAAAATTAGGAAAGTGAACCAAGTCCGAAGAAGAAGAAACCAGTGATTCAGATTAGGGAGTTGTAATCATGTTGTGTATTATATGTATTGTAGTGTGCTTGTACTTTTATGTTCTATGTAAAAATTGCTTGTATTATTTGTTATTTATCTTTTACGAATCTAATCCTTGTCTATTTTACAGTATAAAAACAAAATGGACGTTAAGGGTAGACAATCGAATATTTTAGAAGACCTACCAGAGGATATGATTGAGGAAATCTTGTCTAGAGTCGGTCGGAATTCATCAGCACATTTAGTTATGGCGAAATTAACTTGTCAAACATTTGAAAGACTTTCCAGAAATGCCTTAGTTTATAAAAGGCTTTCCTTTGATGGGTGGGGTATATCACATTGGGGAGACCATAAGTTACGCCGTGTTTTCTTTAAAGCGTTAAATGCGGGGAACCCAAATGCAATTTTACGCTACGGGTTAAGAACTTATTTTAACTCAACATATCCCAACATAGGATTTCACGAGTTAGAAAGAGCTTCTAACATGCAACATAAGGAAGCATGTTATACTTATGAGTTAGTGATGTTCGCTTCTTACCAAAGTGAGAAAAAGAACATCGGATTACAACTTTTAAATAAAACCTTTCCACAAGTGACGGATTCAGTAGTTGAGGTGAGAAACAAGGTTTTTAGATTGCTACGAGGCTGTTGGGCATTACGAAACCCTCGTCCTTTTGACGACATTACAACATGCTGCCTAGCCAATGGTCATAACGGTTACTTTCCAAAAGACCAAGGATGGGAAGTCGTTTTAGTAAAACCAGAATGCATGACCTGTTTCTGGACTTATGAATTACGTGTCTTTATTGCCTTTGCTGAACAACTTGCGTATTAACTAGAATTGCCTTTATAGCTGCTGAATAGCGAAGATATTATGTACTATATTTCATCCTATATGTATAATGGTGGTATTGTAAGTTTGTAAAATTTTGTATAAAGGTTTGAACGCAAAATATTATTGTAATAAGTTTTTCATATAGAAGCGTAGTAGTTGAGTTGTATAGTAGCTAGTAAGTATGAACTTAACGGGTAGGTACTACCCGAATTAAAACTATAAAATGCTAATATGAAGAAAAAGCTTTTATAAATAAGTTCATATAATGCTACGAGATACTATTGACTACTCTTAAATTCTATATGATTAACTCAATTCTTTTGGCTATTTTTGAAGGAAATGGCACCGGCGACTCATCAGAATTTGAACATGAGCGAGGAAGACTTCCGTGTTTTTCTTGCAGCAAACATAGCCGCAGTACAGGCTGCAATGCAAAATAATAATAACTCTGGATCTAGCAGTGGAACTAATTCCACAAGAAATCGTGTAGGATGCTCCTACAAAGAATTCACTACCTGCAAACCTTTGGAATTTGATGGAACTGAAGGACCAATTGGATTGAAACGGTGGACTGAGAAAGTAGAATTGGTGTTTGCCATAAGTAAGTGTACTGAAGAGGACAAAGTTAAGTATGCTACGCATACCTTCACAGGTACTGCGTTAACGTGGTGGAACACCTATCTTGAACAGGTAGGGCAAAATGCTGCTTACGCACTACCGTGGTCGGCATTCAAGCAATTGATGAACGAGCAGTACCATCCTAGAAATGAAGTCAATAAGCTCAATGTAGAGCTTAGAGGGTTACGAACACAAGGGTTTGACATTACCACATATGAATGACGATTCACAGAGTCGTGCCTGTTATGTCCAGGAACGTTCGAAGATGAAGAAGAGAAGATCGACACATTTATAAAAGGGTTACCAGTAAGGATTCAAGAAGATGTGAGTTCACATGAGCCCGCTTCCATACAAAAGGCAAGTCAAATGGCTCATAAACTCATAAATCAAATTGAGGGAAGAATTAAAGAGCAGGCGGCTGAAGAAGCCAACACGAAACAACTCAAGAGAAAGTGGGAAGAAACCAGAGACAAGGGTCACCAATACAACAACAACAACAACAATTACAACCACAACCGCAACAACAATCGCAACAACAATCGCAACAATAACCGCAATCCCAACAATAACTACAACAAACGTCCCAACAACAACAACAACTACAACAACAGTTCCAACAACAATAACAATCCCAACAACAACCTCAATGACAACAACGGCAACAAAAACCAAAAATGCCAAAGGTGTGAAGAGTACCACCAGAATGGGTTTTGCACGATATTTTGCACCAAGTGTAAAAGAACTGGCCATGGTGCGAAAAAGTGTGAGGTCTACGGACCAAAGTTTAACAGAACTAAAGGAATAAATAGTGACGAAACAAGTAATGCCGCATTTGTTTGTTATGGATGTGGAAAACCGGGCCACATTAGAAGTAATTGCCCGAATCAGGGGATTACTAATGGGCAGGGCCGCGGAAGAGTTTTCAATATTAATACGGCAGAAGCGTAGGAAGACCCGGAGTTTGTTACGGGTACGTTTCTTATTGATAATAAATCTGCTTATGTTTTATTTGATTCGGGTGCGGATAGAAGCTATATGAGTAGAGATTTTTGTGCTAAGTTAAGTTGCCCATTGACGCCTTTGGATAGTAAATTTTTACTCGAATTAGAAAATGGTAAATTAATTTCAGCAGATAATATATGTCGGGATAGAGAAATTAAACTGGGGGATGAAACGTTTAAAATTGATTTAATACCAGTCGAGTTAGGGAGTTTTGATGTAATAATTGGTATGGACTGGTTGAAAAAGGTTAGAGCAGAGGTTGTTTGTTACAAAAATGCGATTCGCATTATGCGTGAAAAGGGAAAACCTTTAATGGTGTACGGAGAAAAGAACAATGCGAAATTTAATCTTATTAGTAGTTTGAAGGTGCAAAAACTGATAAGAAAAGGTTATTACGTCATTCTAGCACACATCAAGAAAGTTAAACCTGAAGAAAAGAACATCAGTGATGTTCCTACCGCAAAAGAATTTCCCGATGTATTTCCGAAAGAATTACCGGGATTACCCCCACATCGATCCGTTGAATTTCAAATAGACCTTGTACCAGGAGCTGCACCAATAGCTCGTGCTCCATATAGACTCGCACCCAGCGAAATGAAAGAATTACAAAGTCAGTTACAGGAACTTTTTTTGTGATCTGCTTTTGACTTTCCATATATTTTATAAAAAGCTGATTAGGTATTTTTTTTTCCATCGTGATACCTGTTCTATTATTATTATTATTATTATTATTATTATTATTATTATTATTATTATTATTATTATTATTATTATTATTATTATTATTATTATTATTATTACTATTACTATTATTATTATTATTATTATTATTATTATTATTATTATTATTATTATTATTATTATTATTATTATTGTTATTATAGTTATTATCCCTCTTATAATAATAATAATAATAATAATAATAATAATAATAATAATAATAATAATAATAATAACAACAGTAACAGTAACAGTAACAGTAACAGTAACAATAATAATAACAATAACAACAACAACAACAACAACAACAACAACAATAATAATAATAATAATAATAATAATAATAATAATAATAATAATAATAACAATAATAATAGTAACAATAATCATAATAATAATAATAATAATAATAATAATAATAATAATAATAATAACAACAACAACAACAACAACAACAACAACAACAACAACAACAACAATAATAATAATAATAATAATAATAATAATAATAATAATAATAATAATAATAATAATAATAATTAATAATAATAATAATAACAACAACAATAATAATAGGATAAAATAAAAAAAAATATCAAATCGTGTTACTTGGTGATTTTAATATAATCTAACAATCATTCTAGTTAATTGGAATCTACTTTAAAGTAATAATGTAACGACCCGACTTTTTTGACTTATACTTTTGTTCTTATTACTTTTACGAAACTGCGTATTTGTGCGTACTGAGCGAGTTTATGATCTGGGATCTTATTTCATGATAATTACTTTGGTTAACATCTTACACTGTTCTATTAAGTGTTTAATCACTTAACTTGATCCCCGAATGCTTTTACGACCGTTGGTGTCACTTGACGTTTGAAACGAGCTATGTACTTGGTACACGTTTAACTTTGGTCATAATTGGAATATTATGACTACGTAATACTAATTGTTATTTTCTAATAACAATTACTTGGGTTATTGGATGCTTAATTACGCTTAGTAATTTACTAGAACACACTAGTTAGTCTAGTTAGACTTTCTACCTTGTTGTACTTTAGCCCACCCTACTCTAGCTAGTGGACTATTTAATTAGCCCACTTATTAATGGATTATGACCCATTTATATGTAATACATATGCCTATTTACAAGAGCCAATATACTAGCATTTTTGTTTACCATTATCACTAATGTTACATGTGATTCCAACATAAGCACCAACTTTAGACCACCATTAACCAAAAAGCAAAAGTTGTCCCCCTTGTGTTCCTCTCATGACCGACGGCCAAGAGGCCTCCCCACCACCCTCATCTCCTATAAATACCAAGCTATTTCCTCACATTTCACACTTGATCTCGTTCACAATTTACACACACTTGCTCTCTTATTTTCTCTTTAGTCTTTCTCACTCTAAAAATTGTAAGTTTTAAGTTTTATTTCTATTCTTCTTCTTTCATACACGACATCATCATCATCACACTTGGATCAAGCTTTTTAGCTTTTTTGATCTTGTTATATCTTGTAGATTCAAACTTGGGTTTGAATCCTTCAAGAACATGGAAGATTCAAGCTTTCTAGCTTTGAATCTTCACTTATTTTGTTAGATCTTAATCTTTTAGTTTATAATCTCTTTATTTTGTTATAAAGATCAAAACTTGTGTTTATGGTCTTCATGAAACTTGAAGATCTAGCTTTATGCTTTCAAGATCTTCAAGAACATAAAAGATTCAAGCTTTCTAGCTTTGTAATCTCATAACTTTTGTGAAAAAGATCAAAGCTCTCTAGCTTAGTGTTTCATTACTTTGTTTGATCAAAATTATGTCTTGTTTGTATGATTGAATGAAAGTTTGTAGCTTTTGTTGTAGATAGAATTTGTGTTTGTGTTAATACTAAGAATATGATGTAACCTTGGTTCATCATTCTTCTAAAACTCTTAAGTGAGTTGAATTCTTACTTAGTCTTGACATTTTGTGTTGATGGTTGAATCTTGGTCAAAGTGATGCTAACACATCAATGAGTTGTACACTTGAAGCTACAAGTATCAAGGATGAGAACCGTGATGAGCATCAAGCACCAAGAATCCCACCGGAGCACTTGTTTACTGTTTTTCGGGGTCTGATCAGACTCTTTGTTTAATGACCCGTCAAACTACACTTGACGACCATCGTTATCTTGGTCCCACAGCTTGATCATAACTCTATATGAATTTGATAAATAACCTTGCATTCTTTATTTAAAAATGATTTCCTATAAAGGAAACCTACCAAAATATGTAAGTTTAGAAAAATCATACATAATTACTTAACCAAAAGTTGACCAAAACAAAGTCAACCAACACCTGCAATTTAATGTATCAAAATAGAATGCAAGTTAATGTTTAACAAAAGCTGCCATCATAAATATGCAGACTCTCTAAGCACAGTGGAAACAATCAATCATGAACCTGAGAATAAAATATGCGAGTAACTGTCAACAAAAATGTTGAGTGAATTATAGATTTAATATTGCAAACAATATTTAATTTAAACCATAAAAATTTATGTTTGAAAACATAAAAACTCCTTTTTGGACCACAAAATTATATGCTCGAAAACATATAAAAACATTATTCCATTTTCCGTGAACCACCTGGTAACCACTTAACCATTTATTTACCCTTGCCAAACACAATATATATACACTGAACAAGTGTATCTTCAACTAATTACGAAGTACTAAAAATTCCGATTATAAATTGCTAGCGCGACTAGCTCGAAATGGGGTTGTCAAACCTGATAGATCTATCCATAGGATTCGCGTTCACCAGTAGAAACCAGTGATTACAATTACCAGATTAGGGAATATTTTTGTTCGACTCACAATGAATAATTTAAACCAACTTCCACTTGTTCAAAATATAAAATAAATTGCATGTATTCTCATCCCAAAAGATTTAAAATAGAAAAATGGGACTATAACTCACATTAAAGCAAATGAAGTAACCACACAAAAATGCGAACAGCAAACAAAGTAAAGTGATCAGGAATGATCACAACGCCGACCTATAAATAAAGCAGGTCGATATAAATAACTAACTTAGGTCAAGTCTTAGTATGATAGCTATAGTACTTGTTGCAAGTAGACATAGAACAACACTCAACATGTTTCGGTTTGATCATAACAGCGTAAGGACACGTACTTTCTATTTTTAGAAAGTTTCTATTTTTAGCAGGTTTTCATTTTTGGAAAGTTTCTATTTTAGGAAAGTTTCTATTTTAGAAAAGTTTCCAAATTTAGAAAGTTTCCATATTTATAAAGTTTCTATTTTTAGAAAGTTTTTAAGTTAGGAAAGTTTCCTTAATTAGAAAGTCAACAAAAGTCAACTGAAAGTCAAAGTCAATCGAAAGTCAACTCAAAAGTTAACCTTGGTCAAACATAGTCAACATTAATTTTAAAAGTATAAGTTATAATAATAATATATGTTATAGTGTTATTTAAAGTCATATATGTATAATTATGTCATAACATAAGTTTAATTAAATTAAATTGAATTAATAAAGTCAATATAAGTTTAAATGATATAATTAATATAACATAAGTATTTAATTGATTAATTAAATATTAGTCATAACATAAGTATTATTAATTAATAATAGATTTTTAATCATATCATAAGTATTATTAATTAATAATGAATTATTAATCATATCATAAGTTTCTAATTATAATTATTAAATCATAAGTATTTAATAATTAAATTATAATTAATTAATAACTAAGCCTTATAATAATTAAATAATTATTTAATATTTATTATAAGTCTTATTATAATAATCTCATAATATAAGTTTAATACTTATCATAAGTATTTTTCATTAATAATGAAAGTACCATTAATCATAAGTTTAATTAAAAGTTTAATTAAATCATAGGTAATTAATAAATATATATCATAAGTCTTAAATTAAATTAATTACTTTTTATATCATAAGTAATTTAATAATAATGAAAATCATTATTTATATCATAAGTCTTAATAGATAACCATAAGTTTTAATTAAAAGTTCGTCGGGTCATAACTTGAGCCCCGGGTGTCGGTTTTCGGCGAGTCTTATATATATCTCCGCCTAACCAAACCACCCGACACATTTGTGCACTCAAGAACACCCCAAGAACAGCAACCAAGTCATAACCAACAGCCCTTATTCAACTTGGAGCTTTAATCCGTTCAAAAACATGATTTAGTCATAACGGGTGATCCGTGGCTCGGATTTCGATGACCCGAACATGAAAGTTCATCCAATCATCAATCCTAACATAATAGTACACCCTAAAGACTCCAAAAGTGGTCACAAAGTCGACCAAACCTGGTACAATTCATTTTTATATTTTGATTCATGAAAACACCATTTTAATCATATCTTAAGTTCCGGGAATCGAAATAACATGAATCCGGAGTCTAAAATCAATGTCTTGATGAGAGGAACACATCTACATACTTTAATTTAACAAAAAACATCAGTTAAGTTTACTGAAATGGTCAATTAGTCCGCTGTCCACAATCAATCAAACCCAAAACATGTAATAACGAGCGATTCTATGCATACAATCAAAAACCCAACAACATACAAGCACTATACTATCATATTAAACATCAAAAAAAAGCAAAATTGAATGAAAATGAAAAAGTTAGGGTTTATACCCCAATCAAAAATAAGAAGAAGGATGTTGAAGATCGCGAGATGGAGAACCCGTATATGCAATTGATCTTTAGAGATGATGAATAATTGATATGTTGATGAAGAAAACTGAAAATGACAATGATGGGGCTGTAATATTCGTTCAAGGTGAGAGGGGAGGGGAGGGAGGAGAGTTGCTAGGGTTAGAAATGAACTAAGATGTGATTTTGTTCCAAAAATCACAAGTTTTTCAAAAATGACACATATCCCCCCTCCTAGGGAATTTTGGCTGATCCACATGATAAGGTGGGTCCCTCATGGCCCACTTTGACCCAATGAATGAAATCTTGTGGCCCGAAATCCTGAACGAAACCCGAAATGCGAAAACACCGCTACACGATTAAATATTTAGAGAGATAACGCACACGCGACAAATAAAATATATAAACACTATATATATTCATATGAAATCAAAATATCATATTTAAAATAATTTGGATTTAAAAATCCCAAAAGTTTGACCGTTGGTTTGAAAACCGAAAAGATTCGCCGGATAGAAATCTACGACACGTAGAAACGTGCAATTTAAAATATGAATACAAATATTCATTTAACACATAATAATTAATATATTATTACAAAAATAATAATATAGGTCATAGAAATGACGTGGCACTAATAACAGTTAACGGTCGTTAAATAATTAACGGTAAAAGATAACGGAAAAAGTAGGGTCGTTACACTTTGGGCTTCTGAAAATTGATTTTCAGATAGTTCATTTCGAGTAGATGACTTTTTGTTTAAGACTCACCTAAATCCGATATACGGTTTAGGATTTATAGCCTTCCGAGAAGTACTACGCCTTTGTAACGTTGTGCTGAAATTTCTGACCTACTCGCACTTAAACCGTCGCCACGGTCAAACGAAGACAAGTTATGTTCTGAAAATTAGTCAGTGGTTAGAGGACTCACATACGGAGTCTTGGCCACTGACTACGTGTCTTTTCGATTTGTATAGAGGTCGTAATAGCTGTCCAAAGTCAGCCTATTGTTTCGATCTCTATTCTTATGAAACTTACTTTAGCTTTTATGAGTGATGATGATGATGATGATACTTAAGACTTAATTTATTCACTTTTAAACTTTTGGGAACAACTTACTGACCTAGTAACCTTTGACTTAGGTTGAGGACCTTTCGGACCGACTTACTACTTGCATACTTTTCATAGCGACTTTTACCGCACATTCACTGTGAGTTATAGCTTCCCTTTTTACTTTACTATTTTTGGGACTGAGAATACATGGTTTTTATGTTTTACTTACTAGACACGAGTACTTAAACTTTACATATGTGTGGGTTATATAACGGCACAAAGTTTCCCCTTAGCACGGTAACGTTTAATCATTGGTTTTTGAACTGGTGAACGCGAATATTAGATATGGATCCATAGGGTTTGACATCCCCACTCGGGCTAGTCGCGCTAGCATTTAACAGGTGTTTGATACTTCGAGAACATACTCACTCGCCAAGTGTACTTTTAGGGGGTGATATTTACTTTACGTTAAGTTAGTTACCGGGTGCCCACGAATAAGCATATACTTTATCATACTGATTTGAAATACTGATTTGAAACACTGGTTGAAGCACTAAAATCTCGTGGTCTATATTACTGATTACAAACAAACTATAGCTCACCAACATTCGTGTTGACTTTTTAAGCATGTATTTCTCAGGTGCTTAGACGTTGTTGCTTCCGCTGTTAGACTTGCTGTTATAGTCTTGATGTTATAGACTTGCTGATACAGACTCGCTGTGTTAGACTTCCGCTGCATTACTTAGAGATGTTCTAATCATGGAATTTTTATTTTGCATTCGCAACTTATGTTATTTTTAATAATGACTTTGTAACGACCTTTGTGTCACGTTATCTTTTGTAAAACGTTATCCTTGTAAAATATTTGACGTTGGTAAAAACGTTATCTTTTCATGAATGCAAAACTTGTTTTAAAAGAGCATGTAGTATTATACCGTTTAATGGACCTGTTGTTGAGGATTCGTACATGATGGTTTTGTAAGGGGCCTCACATTTGGTATCAGAGCATTGGTTGTAGGGAATTAGGTTGCATTAGTGAGTCTTGACCGAGTCGAGTAGGATTCGCTAATAGGGCTAATCTACAACTTGCTCGTTTACTTGTTTCTGCAGAACTGCTGCATGCTACTGCTTACTTTTACTGCTAGGTGAACTTGTTGTATGCTATTGCTTATTCTCGCTACTGCATGCTACTATCTGCTTTTGCATGATACTTCTGTTTGATACTGTTATTATTGCCATGCTATGTACTGCTGTAGACGATCTAGGCTGCTGTAGTTACTATGCCTGATTACGTCCTTGCTACATGTCTGCTATTCGCTGTACCGACTTGGAGAATTTATCTTCCTAACTCAGATGTTTCTCTGAACCCTTTTCCCACTCGTCTAACCCTAAGGACTAGTATTGTAATCCACCGATTACTACCGTTCCAACGTTCCAGAGATCGAAACATTACTTCACGCAATCTAGGAGAAGTGACCCTCGGATTACACGCTCACTAAAATTGATCCTCAGAGGAGGAGATATGTGAGGACTTGTCGGAGTAACCGCACCCCGAGCTCACCTTAATTAGCCATGTGCAATGTATGAACATTAAAAGGTTGTTCAGTTCTCGCAAGCTGACCCGTATCCCGTATGCTTTCATGACCGTCGCTCATCTCTTTCATTCTTCACCACTGCTCAACGATCTAACGACACTTCTGGACTTAGGTCCCTAACACTCTTAGGCATTGGAGAAGTCGGAAAGGCATCTCCTTTCACAAGGTCAGAGTGCCTTCTACGGATGCTCAGCCATAACCAAAGACTTGGGAGTCACTTTAAAACATATCGTATTACTACTTGCTACACGTACAACTCGACACATGACCCAGATTGAATTTCTAGAAAGGAATCTAACGACATTACCTGAATCCGGACATTTTGAAGAAATTTCGGGACAATTAGGCATTGATGCATGACCTACGGAACCTACGCACCCACACCGAGAAACCGTGAGATTAATTATGTAATTTTTTTGAGATGGCATAGATAAAGCGCCGTTAGATGAAATTGAGTAGAACATGAAGTGATCACGTTACATTGACCATATGGAGTGATATTGGAATGAACGTACGATTTAGTACAATATAATGACGCCATGCCAGCGTGATTATATTGAAGTAAATCATGCAGAAGTCCCAATGTTACTATATAAGGAATATGAAGTGATTCAAAGAAAATTTTGGTAGGAACCACTTGAGTATACGCATTATGGTCTGTTAGAGGTAGGGAAAGAATAACCACTTAGCCCAGATACTGTACAAGAAGGGCCTTGATTGCAGAATTGATAACCTGAAGATTTGTTATAGATATAGACACCCTGAACACTTAAGGAAAAAGTTCTCAATAGGAAAAACTTTGGACTTACTTGCGGTAGAGCAATCGTTATCTCAGCTATGGAGGCTCGCATGGATCTTGATTTTAGTTAGGGTACGTTTCGCCACAATGTTTTATTGTCTCGAAATTGTTTAATACTAGAGCGATAAAAACCTTATATCTAAGAACCTTAGTGTTATGACTAATAAGCCATTAACAACCATGAGAGTTAAGTATTCTATAGGAAAGCTAATGGTAAGCTGGCAGAAATAGAGGAATAATTTAAGGAAGTACCTTAAAATTAATAGGTGGGTCATTTGGAGATGACCCCATGCCAACAAAACTTGGAAGTTTTAAAGTAGTAGCTGGAAAGGATTAGTTACCTACGCACAAGCAGATGTTATTAGAGAAGATTGATAGAATTTTTCATGTCAATATAATAAGATTTGGTTGGAATGGACTTTAGGATTAACCTAATACTCATCAAGTTAGGAAGCTTTGATGAAATAGTTGAAACGGAATGGCTTTCGAGGATGACCGCGAAAGTTATTTATAGTAAGAAGATTATTCGTATACCTCGCGAGAATGGTGAGCCATTAATAGTTTACAGGAGAGGAGTAGCCCGAAGCCAAACCTTATTAGTTGCATGAAGGCCCAAAAGGTCATGAGAAAAGGACATTGCTACTTATGTTGGGAAGTGTATGACTTGTTTCAAAGTCAAAACCGAACACCAAAAGCCATCTGGGTTACTTCAACAGCACAAAATCCCACAATGGAAGTGGGAAGGAATAACAATGGATTTCATCACGAAGCTACCGAAAACGGTAGGCGGTTATGACACTATCTGGTTTACTGTTGACCGTTTCACCAAAACTGCTCACTTTCTAACCATGAAAGAAACCGATGCAATGGATAAACTTTCACAACGATACATAAAGGAAATTGTATCCCGTCACTTCAGCAATTCAGATTCTATATTAAAGACTACCCGAGAATCTTATTTGATACTCATTCTTACGCGACTCTAAATCCTAACTTACTCCGAGAGATCCCTCATTCGATGATAATCACACCATCGGTATTCCGACTTTAATATTATGAAAGGACCCATTCATATACATTATAAACGATCACAATAGTTGATTACATTGATAGGTATTTGACCTCTATATGATACATTTTACAAACATTGCATTCGTTTTTAAAAGACAAACTTTCTTTACATCGAAAATTGACAGACATGCATACCATTTCATAATATCCACTATCCAACTATAAATTGATTTAATAATAATCTTTGATGAACTCAATAACTCGAATGCAACGTTCTTCGAAATATGCTATGAAAGACTCCAAGTAATATCTTTAAAATGAGCAAATGCACAACGGAAGATTTCTTTAACACCTGAGAATAAACATGCTTTAAAGTGTCAACCAAAAGGTTGGTGAGTTCATTAGTTTATCATATTCATTTATTTCCATCATTTTAATAGACCACAAGAATTTCATTTTCAGTTCTCATAAATATACGTCCCATGCATAGAGACAAAAATAATCATTCATATGGTGAACACCTGGTAACCGACATTAACTAGATACATATAAGAATATCCCCTATCATTCCGGTATCCTCCTTCGGACATGATATAAATTTCGAAGTACTAAAGCATCCGGTACTTTGGATGGGGTTTGTTAGGCCCAATAGATCTATCTTTAGGATTCGCGTCAATTAGGGTGTCTGTTCCCTAATTCTTAGATTACCAGACTTTAATAAAAAGGGGCATATTCGATTTCGATAATTCAACCATAGAATGTAGTTTCAATTACTTGTGTCTATTTCGTCAAACATTTATAAAAGCGCATGTATTCTCAGTCCCAAAAATATAAAGGGTGAAAAGGTAAATGAAACTCACCATACTGTATTTCGTAGTAAAAATACATATAACGTCATTGAACAAGTGAAAGGTTGGCCTCGGATTCACGAACCTAAATTAATTATATATATTTATGTGTTGGTCAATATTTGTCTAACAAATTAGGTCAAGTCATAGTGTACCACAATCCTAATGCTCGAGACTAATATGCAAAAGTCAACAAAAGTAAATTTGACTCAAAATAATTTCCAAAAATCTATACATGATTAATATATAGTTTAAATATCGTCATTTTATATTTTTAAAAGATTTATTAGAGTAAATAATATAATTTATTTATTAATAAATAAAATTTTATATTAAATTTATATAATAAAATATACTTTTATATATATTAAGTAATAAAATTTATAGGGTTCATTTAATATCATAAAGATAATATGATAGGTATTATTAAAATAAGTTATTACACGTAGTAAAATATGTTTATATTACATATTTATTTAATAAAATAATATGTATAATGATAGTAAGTAAAAGTTGTATTATTTTGTAATAATAATTATTATTATAAAAATATCAATATTTATAATTACTAATATGACATTATGATAAAACGATAATTCTAATTATGATAACTTTAATATTTACGATAATTTTTAATATTATCTTTAAAATAATAATTCTATTTAAAATAATAATAATAATAATGATATTTTATAGTAACAATGACATTTCTATTAAAATGATAATTTTTGTTAAAATGATAATTTTAATACTAACGATACTTTTAATAATAATAGTAATGATAAAAATAATAAGAACGATAATTTTATCTAAATCAATATCTTATAATATTTTAATTTCATCATGATACTCTTACACATTATTTCCTAATCATTTCGTTTAATAGCTTTTAATCGTCTTTTATATCGTGTTCATAATAATGATAATAATAGTAATCAAAATAATTAGGTGTTACAAATATTTGTTTTAATTACAGTAATATTAATAATGATAGTTACTATAACATTATTAACGATAATACTAATAATTATCTTAATGATAATATAGTAATAATAATAATAACAATAACAATAACCATTTTTAAATAATGATATATATATTAATAATGATAATAATAATAATAATACTAATAATAATAATAATAATAATAATAATAATTGGATAATAATAATAATACTAATTATAACTTTAACGATAATAACGATAGTAATAATAAAAAAATAATAATTTTTAATGATAAATCACTTTTATTGATAAAGATAATAATAATCATAATAATAAGATAAAACTAGAACGACGATAAAAACGACGATAATAATAATCATTTTTAATAAAAATATCGAAAATTCAATTGATTATAACTTCTAATCCGTTCATCGAAACCATTCGATATCTAAAGGAAAAGTTCTTAATTTTTCGCTAGCTTTCCAAGGACATGCATATCTTATACCTTATCTCAACCTCAAGTGTAACTAATTCAAGATTCAACCTAACCTGTCTAAGGGCAATATCAAAAGTACAAGCATGCATAATCCTAAATACTCGAGCACTAGTCAGGGATACACTATTAGTATGTAAAAGTTAAATTATGAGTACTCACGTATCAATATTGAGATTCAATATTGCAGGAAAGGTACGTAGACGCAACGGAAATGATAAACACTATATTGACCTCACGAGCATACCCATGAACCATACTCAATCACCTCCATAGCTATAACCCATAATTTCCTTAATCCTATCCTACTCGAAAAACAATTTCGAAACCACTCGGACAGCACTCCGTCGTAATATTTTATGTATACTAATAATATCTTGAAATAATACGGAGTAAATATATATATGTAAATCGATTGAGAGAGTTTAGAGAAAAATATTTTCAAGTTTCTATGAAATAATGAAACCTATTGAATTCTATTTATAATAGATTTTTGAATTATTAAAGTGAATTATTAAAGTATGAATTATTAAAGTGAATTATTAAAGTATGAACTATTAAAGTGAATTATTAAAGTATGAATTATTAAAGTGAATTATTAAAGTATGAATTATTAAATTGAATTATTAAAGTTAAAGTAAAGTAAAAATAAAGTAAAGGTAAACTTTAAGTATAGTAAAAGTATAAAACTATGTACGTATAATATGCGTATAAATATATATAATATTAATTTAAATCGTTATATATATTTAATAAAATAAAATATAAATATCGTTATCTTTATCATACTAGTTAAGTAATGAGTTGTCAAAAGTGGTTCTAGATATTTATAAAAGTTATATACTTTTTAATAATAAAGTTCTTTTTAAACTGAAAACGTTTTTGTACGTTTGAAACTAAATAGGTCAATCGAGTCTTTATGAGATTCAATCTTCCACTATCCTTTGTCTAGTTCTCAATGATTGACAATTTGTTCTTATTTATAAATCACTTTACCATTTTTCGAATATTGTTAAAATGGAAAGATTTCTCAAATCAACGTGGGCCTTTCAACAGAGACTTGTAATCATAATTCAATATATCTGATAATTCAATCATTTGATCTTATCTTCTAATTCCATTGATAAACATTTTAAAACAGATACAATCATATAAAGTATTTAATCTAATATTTTATTTACGTTTCAAGTTATAATATATATACACATATACATATATAATCATATTCGTTTAATGGTTCGTGAATCGTTGGAACTTGGTCGAGGTTGAATGGATGTATGAACATAGTTTAAAATTCTTGAAATTTAACTTAACAAATATTGCTTATCGTGTCGGAAACATATAAAGATTAAAGTTTAAATTTGATTGGAAATTTCTGGGTTGTCACAGTACCTACCCGTTAAAGAAATTTCGTCCCGAAATTTGAGTGGAAAGGTCGTGAATGATAATAAGTATGTTTTCATGATGCATACGGGCTGAAAATTAGAATTTTATCATCAGCGAATAATTTGGATAAACAATCCATTTATATGAAGAGTACGAATGAAGCTAACATAGAAGAGTGAAATGAGTAAGTGTAGATTCATCTTATCATTTGACGTAGATATGATTGATTCCCAGATTTCAAGGGATTTGAAGAAAATATTCTTAATAAGATTTGACTCTCGGGTAATCAAGGGAATTAGGATCCGCTTTACATGCGATCGTCCATTTTAATTGTTATGTCGGAGATTTTCTTATAAATTCACCTCCTTCGTTTCCTTACAACTCACACCTTCTGTTGATGTATTTTATGCAAGTCCCTAGACATCTACCCACATCCATTGCAGGTACAACAATTTACAGGCCACCATGATTGCTCGTTATTATCTTATCCGTGTTTGTATGTGGTTACAGGAACTGCAGGAACGAGATTTAGATGTTTGACTATGTTAGACTTAGTCAGATGTACGAGTGAAGCCTCACTAGTATGGCTGACAGGCTCATACGCACGGTTGATGCTGAGCTAAGTCACAATTACAACCTAAATGAGAAGACACGAGTGAGTGATCACCCGTACGGCTGATGAAGCCAACTCGTACGTGTGATGAATGAATCGTATGGGTGAGTCAACAGCAGGGGTATATAAAGTCTTATGTTCTTATTTTTAGGTTAAGCCTCTCATTTGTTACACACACTCAGATCTAGTGAGCTCCTCCGACTCTCTTTCTCAGTCCAAATCACCCAGGTGGTGAATAATAGCTCTAGGTGTTGATCTAATCACACTTGATTTAGTTGTGGTTTGACTAAATTAATCAAAAGAAAAAAAACTTAACCTATTCACTAGAGGGTTTGATTCACTTATTCTGCCATTGTGTGAGTTAAATCTGTTGATTTCTAAGTTCCTAGTCATGTTTCATCACCTTCTATTCTTTCCCCCTCAACTCATATTTTAAAGTATTCATCAATATGCTCCATCCAGTTCTGATTCTCGATATACTTCTAACTTTCATATCGGTCATTCTTCTTTTTCATCTACCGCCGGAAGAATCTATTTACTTCTACTATACTCTTGGGTTTATAGTGTTTCTAGTTCTCCCGTGTCTTTATATTGCTATATGCATCGATATATATGGTTTATAATTTCTGGTTTGTCGTTGGGCTTTATATGTTCCCTTATATTTCAAAGTCTTTGCTTCTGTCTTCTATAATCATTATCATTCACAGTTAATGCTCTCTTTTATTTGCTGCAATTTATACCCCAATTTCTATTTCGGAGTTTTGTCCTTTTGTTTCTTCTTCTTGCGATTAAGCACCGCTTGTAATGGTCCAGAATTCACATATATGAATTTTGGAATGAACATTGTTAATGTTCTAGGAAGGAAATTGTGATGGCACGATCTTGACTTGTCAAATTACTAGAATCCCTTGGAAAAGGCCGAATCATCAAGAAATATTTTCTTGATATTTTAGAGGTTAAATAGAATACAAGAGTCGTATAACATGGCACATGATGATGTTATGATCTGTGAATCATCACGTTCCATTTAGAAACTCAGCATGACTTACTGTAATATAATCACATTGATCAAGTGTCATTATATTATACTAATTCATGCTTCAGTTCCCAACACTACTTCAAAATATTCCTATTTTAAACTTGAATGTTTTAGAATTTAGAAACTAAAATAGTTTCTTTTATGATGTAATACAGATAGCGCGAAGAGGTAAATGATTTCAAATAAGAAAAATTAAGAAAATATCTTCAGAAATATGGAGGATATTTATAATGAAAGATATGATGATATTTTTGAATTTCTAATATCAGAGGATGATGAAGAATATTGTCCGCAGGGGTTTAGAGTCAGGAGCAAGGTATTCGTTAATGACTTCAGCAGGTACTGAATCATTTAGATCCTTTGAAGTCAGGTTCAGTCTTTGTAATTTGTCCACAGCCTCCTTCCTACTTTGCTCAATCCGTTTTCCAGTTCCAAAACTTCTCTTTTTCTGCGCTTTGCCAGCACACTTCATCATTATCATCCAACTTTTGCCGTTTAAAGTCGTTTATAGTTTTTGCTGCTTCATCAGCATTTTTTTTTCTTTTTCGGAGAACCATTTCGTAGTTCGGAGTGTTTTTCAGAAACTTCACATTCAAATTAAGTCCAGAAGATAGACGTTATATATACACATATAACTGTTGGCGTAGACATGCTATGAGATTTCAAAATACTGATTGCTAATTCCCAATGATTCGTATGGCAATTCTCATTACAAGATGCGAATGAGTAAATGATGGGGTTTCAATGAATAATTATAATGACTTTTTGGAGAGGCTAAAGTCAAAGGGTAATGAAGTTGTTGGTACATCTGCTAATAATGTGGTGGAATGTAAAAGGTTCCCTGGTAACGATGATGTATATCTCAAGGTTATAATAAGGTTAGTCTGACTGAAAATTCGAAGTTGACTTGCTGGAGCTGTGACAAAACTGGCTACTTTGAATAGGAGTCGCAAAGTTATTTTTACTAATAAATACCAAAGAATCTGACGCGGATACGTTGTTTAAACTTTTACTTTGGTTTCAAGAGTTTTTCGGGTACATAACTGTGGGTAACATGTGGTTGGATCATCATCTCGATTGCTCATCATTCGAAGTGTCTTCAGAAATTTTTGAAGGGTTTGAACACAGATTGTAATCGTTAACATACATTTGATGTTCTAACACAGTTTTGAAGTCAAAATATAGCTTGTGAAAGATGTAAGGATCTAAGAGTGATGATTTTGGTCATATCTCAAGTTGAATTTTGAGATTTCAAAATCAGAATATGTAATTAAATTTTGAATGAGTATGGTTGTTTTGATTTCTATAAAAGAATGTATATTGTTGTGAAACTAGGGAGTATAATGGATGATTTGCTGAATCAGATTCGAAGAATGTAACATATTAATTGTGAATTTATATATCTCTCGAGTATTACCTACCCGTTAAAAAAATTTCACAATTAATATTTTGTACAAAAGAATTTTATTACAGTCTTTATGAAAATATATATATATGTATATTTTCTTCAGATGTAACATAGATTTAATGAGTTAATGTTAAATTAAACTCATTTGATTTACGGTTGAAACTAGAATTGAATAATCCCTAAAGGCTTTAAAAAGTACATAACTTTTACGCAGTATTTCTTTAATGACATTGAAATTATGAATCAATACTTCGTTATTTGTTGATGTATGATGTTCGGTTCGTGGAATTCTTGTGAATTTCGCAAAGTACGAATGATGTTATCTGAAAAGTTTGGGTACATCGATGATGAAAGTGTAAAATCAAATATATACTTGATTTATTATGAATTGGAATTTGTTGAATTGCGACAGAGATTGTAGTTAACGCTGGTTAAGTTGCGGCCGAAGGACGTACATTATTGCATATTTGTAATATGAATTAACCGAGTAGTTAAGATTCACACACAATAGCTTAGCACGGAAAGATTTATTTCAATATATATATATATATATATATATATATATATATATATATATATATATATATATATATATATATATATATATATATATAATATAATATAATATATATATATAATATACATATAATTTCTTCAGAGAGAATGAGTTAATTCTTCATAACTCGTTGATACAATATACACGTTATTGATTCGTAATGATGTCCACAGTGATTCTTGAACTGATAGAGTTTGTGATGTTATCTGTGTTGTTGATTCGGATGTTGACTGTACTGACGATGCTGGTAACGCTGACGGTACTGTTGATGCTGTTGGTAAAGCAAGTTTAGCTTGTTAATCACACACCATTTTTGTCAGGGTTTCTACTCTTCCTTCTATCATTTTGGTTCGCTTAACTGATTTATGGTTAGGGCTAGATTAGATAATCTCTAAGACTTTAGAGATTACATAATCGCCGCGGAATGTTTCTCCAATGAAGTTATGAATTAATACTTCGTCAGTTATTGTTGTTGGTACTCCTTGGTATCTATGGTGCGTATGACGTTGATGCTCGTGGGACAGATTGTGAAGTTGAGGTTTACGACGCGGTTATGGTTGGAGGTGGTAATGGTATTGTTGGCGTTGATGATAGTGGTACTGGTTATGCTGCTGATGCTACTGCTGGTATTTGTAATCTCTGCACCATATTCTCCAAAGTCACTACCCGAGCGTGAAGCTCGTTGACTTCTCCTATTACACCGGGGTGATTATCAGTTCGGACGAGCGGATAAATAAAATCTAAAATTTGATGTAATATATAATCGTGACGAGATACTCTGGAAATGAGCGAGAAAATGGTGTTTCGGACAGGTTCGCCGGTAAGTGCTTCAGGTTCTTCGTCGAGAGGGCAATGTGGTGGATGGAAGGGATCACCTTCTTCTTGTCTCCAATGATTGAGGAGGCTACAAACCCATCCCCAATTCATCCAGAATAGGTGATGACTGATTGGTTGATCTATTCCGAACACACTGCTTTCGGAGCTTGAATGGGATTCCATTTCGGAATCTGAGTGACTTGAACTGATGACGAATTCCATTTCATACGATTGGATAAAGGATTTTTTTCTTTTCGATATGAAATGATTTTGGCTAACGGATGGTATTCTAATTACATAGAATATATATATATATATATATATATATATATATATATATATATATATATATATATATATATATATATATATATATATATATATATATATATATATATATATATATATATATATATATATATATCAAAAGATTTTGTAGATTACAGAGAACTTTACGGGATATGTCAGGCAAAGTTTAAAGTAACAGATACGATAAGATATGATTTAGCAGATATGCGAAGATATGAATTTTTGTCTATACACTATTCATGCAATCAATGCAGCAAGACGTGTCTTAGACTAAAAATGATAAGCAGGTAATTTCCTGAGGATGATAAGTAGTTAATTTTCGACACAAAATGATAAGCAAAACTTTTGACATGCAGACACGGTCGAAGTCCAGACTCACTAATGCATCCTATCGACTTATCAGTTAGACACACTAATGCAGACCTGGTTCGCTAAGACCACCGCTCTGATACCAACTGAAAGGACCCGTTCATATACATTATAAACGATTCACAATAGTTGATTACATTGCGAGGTATTTGACCTCTATGTGATAGATTTTACAAACATTGCATTCGTTTTTAAAAGACAAACTTTCTTTACATCGAAAATTGACAGGCATGCATACCATTTCATAATATCCACTATCCAACTATAAATTGATTTAATAATAATCTTTGATGAACTCAATAACTCGAATGCAACGTTCTTCGAAATATGCTATGAAAGACTCCAAGTAATATCTTTAAAATGAGCAAATGCACAGCGGAAGATTTCTTTAACACCTGAGAATAAACATGCTTTAAAGTGTCAACCAAAAGGTTGGTGAGGTCATTAGTTTATCATATTCATTTATTTCCATCATTTTAATAGACCACAAGAATTTCATTTTCAGTTCTCATAAATATACGTCCCATGCATAGAGACAAAAATAATCATTCATATGGTGAACACCTGGTAACCGACATTAACTAGATACATATAAGAATATCCCCTATCATTCCGAGATCCTCCTTCGGACATGATATAAATTTCGAAGTACTAAAGCATCCGGTACTTTGGATGGGGTTTGTTAGGCCCAATAGATCTATCTTTAGGATTCGCGTCAATTAGGGTGTCTGTTCCCTAATTCTTAGATTACCAGACTTTAATAAAAAGGGGCATATTCAATTTCGATAATTCAACCATAGAATGTAGTTTCAATTACTTGTGTCTATTTCGTCAAACATTTATAAAAGCGCATGTATTCTCAGTCCCAAAAATATAAAGGGTAAAAAGGCAAATGAAACTCACCATACTGTATTTCGTAGTAAAAATACATATAACGTCATTGAACAAGTGCAAGGTTGGCCTCGGATTCACAAACCTAAATTAATTATATATATTTATGTGTTGGTCAATATTTGTCTAACAAATTAGGTCAAGTCATAGTGTACCACAATCCTAATGCTCGAGACTAATATGCAAAAGTCAACAAAAGTAAATTTGACTCAAAATAATTTCCAAAAATCTATACATGATTAATATATAGTTTAAATATCGTCATTTTATATTTTTAAAAGATTTATTAGAGTAAATAATATAATTTATTTATTAATAAATAAAATTTTATATTAAATTTATATAATAAAATATACTTTTATATATATTAAGTAATAAAATTTATAGGGTTCATTTAATATCATAAAGATAATATGATAGGTATTATTAAAGTAAGTTATTACACGTAGTAAAATATGTTTGTATTACATATTTATTTAATAAAATAATATGTATAATGATAGTAAGTAAAAGTTCTATTATTTTGTAATAATAATTATTATTATTGTATTATTTTGTAATAATAATTATTATTATAAAAATATCAATATTTATAATTACTAAGATGACATTATGATAAAACGATAATTCTAATTATGATAACTTTAATATTTACGATAATTTTTAATATTATCTTTAAAATAATAATTCTATTTAAAATAATAATAATAATAATAATGATATTTTATAGTAACAATGACATTTCTATTAAAATGATAATTTTTGTTAAAATAATAATTTTAATACTAACGATACTTTTAATAATAATAGTAATGATAAAAATAATAAGAACGATAATTTTATCTAAATCAATATCTTATAATATTTTAATTTCATCATGATACTCTTACTCATTATTTCCTAATCATTTCGTTTAATAGCTTTTAATCGTCTTTTATATCGTGTTCATAATAATGATAATAATAGTAATCAAAATAATTAGGTGTTACAAATATTTGTTTTAATTACACTAATATTAATAATGATAGTTACTATAACATTATTAACGATAATACTAATAATTATCTTAATGATAATATAGTAATAATAATAATAACAATAACAATAACCATTTTTAAATAATGATATATATATTAATAATGAAAATAATAATAATAATACTAATAATAATAATAATAATAATAATACTTGGATAATAATAATAATACTAATCTTAACTTTAACGATAATAACGATAGTAATAATAAAAAAAACAATTTTTAATGATAAATCACTTTTATTGATAAAGATAATAATAATCATAATAATAAGATAAAACTAGAACGACGATAATAATAATCATTTTTAATAAAAATATCGAAAATTCAATTGATTATAACTTCTAATCCGTTCATCGAAACCATTCGATATCTAAAGGAAAAGTTCTTAATTTTTCGCTAGCTTTCCAAGGACATGCATATCTTATACCTTATCTCAACCTCAAGTGTAACTAATTCAAGATTCAACCTAACCTGTCTAAGGGCAATATCAAAAGTACAAGCATGCATAATCCTAAATACTCGAGCACTAGTTAGGGATACACTATTAGTATGTAAAAGTTAAATTATGAGTACTCACGTATCAATATTGAGATTCAATATTGCAGGAAAGGTACGTAGACGCAACGGAAATGATAAACACTATATTGACCTCACGAGCATACCCATGAACCATACTCAATCACCTCCATAGCTATAACCCATAATTTCCTTAATCCTATCCTACTCGAAAAACAATTTCGAAACCACTCGGACAGCACTCCGTCTTAATATTTTATGTATACTAATAATATCTTGAAATAATACGGAGTAAATATATATATGTAAATCGATTGAGAGAGTTTAGAGAAAAATATTTTCAAGTTTCTATGAAATAATGAAACCTATTGAATTCTATTTATAATAGATTTTTGAATTATTAAAGTGAATTATTAAAGTATGAATTATTAAAGTGAATTATTAAAGTATGAACTATTAAAGTGAATTATTAAAGTATGAATTATTAAAGTGAATTATTAAAGTATGAATTATTAAAGTGAATTATTAAAGTTAAAGTAAAGTAAAAATAAAGTAAAGGTAAAGTTTAAGTATAGTAAAAGTATAAAACTATGTACGTATAATACGCGTATAAATATATATAATATTAATTTAAATCGTTATATATATTTAATAAAATAAAATATAAATATCGTTATCTTTATCATACTAGTTAAGTAATGAGTTGTCAAAAGTGGTTCTAGATATTTATAAAACTAATATACGTTTTAATAATAAA
Source organism: Rutidosis leptorrhynchoides (assembly GCF_046630445.1). Classification (NCBI taxonomy): domain Eukaryota; kingdom Viridiplantae; phylum Streptophyta; class Magnoliopsida; order Asterales; family Asteraceae; genus Rutidosis; species Rutidosis leptorrhynchoides. The sequence goes on along the minus strand of NC_092341.1, from coordinate 357,333,684 downwards.
GTTCTTTTTAAACTGAAAACGTTTTTGTACTTTTGAAACTAAATAGATCAATCGAGTCTTTATGAGATTCAATCTTCCACTATCCTTTGTCTAGTTCTCAATGATTGACAATTTGTTCTTATTTATAAATCACTTTACCATTTTTCGAATATTGTTAAAATGGAAAGATTTCTCAAATCAACGTGGGCCTTTCAACAGAGACTTGTAATCATAATTCAATATATCTGATAATTCAATCATTTGATCTTATATTCTAATTCCATTGATAAACATTTTAAAACAGATACAATCATATAAAGTATTTAATCTAATATTTTATTTACGTTTCAAGTTATAATATATATACACATATACATATATAATCATATTCGTTTAATGGTTCGTGAATCGTTGGAACTTGGTCGAGGTTGAATGGATGTATGAACATAGTTTAAAATTCTTGAAATTTAACTTAACAAATATTGCTTATCGTGTCGGAAACATATAAAGATTAAAGTTTAAATTTGATTGGAAATTTCCGGGTTGTCACATATTAGTCATAACATGTTTGGCTTTTTGCAAAATCAAGAAGCGATTAACTTCTCGTCCTCATGCTCTATCCTTCATACCTTATTTTTTAGCAACGGCTTCACACGTGAATATTTTTGGCCCAAAGACTTATGTCCTGATAATTATCAAAACTACATTTAATCCATTAGTTTTCATTACCTAGTAACATGTCACCCGATGATTCAAATATTTTTCAGTTGATCTTTTTCAACTTGTAACCTCTGAAATACGAAAAACTATGTTTATCAAAATTTTTACACGTTTATTGTGCGGTCCTCACGAGATTTATGGACAAATGAAAGTAATAAAATTTTTTTGTCACTTATGCGATTTATAAAATCATATATGTATGTATATAATTAAGTTAATAAATTTACCCTTACTTATTTTGGGTTGGTACATACTAAGTTATACCTTCAAATTATTTAAAAATCGCTCCTTTATTGAGTTGTTTAACTTAAGTCCAATAGTTTTGTGCAAAATAATACACGTTGTACATACTTCTAAATTTACTAGGAACTTCGTTCCGTTTATGTTGTCACATCAAACGTTTAAAGGTTTTTCAAAACTTCCTTGGTTGATTTTATTAAAGGTTTTCGTATTAGACTACACCATGTATGGATCACACTTCTTCTCACCCTTCGTTAGGGATGAAGCTTACTATTAAGATCTTTGTTAAAAACTCTTGAGCCACTTTTGATCGCAGATTTATAAAAATTTGTTAGGAAGTCTTTGCGCTCGTAAAATGTTCCTTTTAAGGTTAAACATGGCAAAAACGCGAGCCGATAAATCAGTTTTCTGAGGTACACTCAGTGGTCATCCCATTGTAGGAAAGGCACTAGGTGGGTTTCTACTCTCAACATTTCACGGCTAATCGCAACCCCCCTCGTAAACATCATCTCCATGAATAAGTAGGTTGAGGTACAAGGAATCGTTTTTGAGATTCTTTTCACTTAGAGTAAACCATTCTTTATGACCAAGGGTTCACGTATCTTCTCATCCACGCATCCCCTTATGTATAAGGATAAATTCAGATCAACCCGCTCGAAGAGCTCACTCTCGTTTAAAGATCACACCTTTCGTGCGATTTTCTTTCGGAAATGTAATGTAAAATACTTTAAGAATCTATGAATCTTGTTGTCCTCTTAAAAGGGACTGCTTAAAACGTTTATAACACTGATGTGGTTACTCTATATATATTCCTTCCTTCGTTGGTTGTAACTATAAGTTGTTCTAGTTGATGTTAACCCTAACTTCAGCATGTAACTGAAAGGATATAGTTACATTATGGAGTTGTGCTTTCATTCTATCCAAGGATAAGTTTACACGCAGTATGTTATGATCACCATGTTTTTCTATCTGTCAGCTTGTATTGCAACATAAGCGCTCAATGTTTTAGATGAGTTGGTAACATTCATGATGCATTTCATGCATCCAGTTTACTGAAGATGCTTGTAAGGCTAAAAACATCATCTTTCCTTTTGTGGGTATATATTCAGATGAAATACTCATGTTAACCAGAAACGAAATCAATTTGTTGATCTCTTAGGACAAGAGACTTAATTAATGGCATATACATATTCTTACTTTTATACGCTCAAGTACCTTTCAAGGTAAATAGTTCACTTCTGAGCCCACGAGTCTCTCGGAACTTTGATACGCTCCTTCTTTTTCAAATTTGGTACCGTTGTGGGCCACTCCTCAAAATTTCGGGACTAAATTTTCATTAACAGGTGGGTAATGTAACGACCCGACTTTTTCGACTTATACTTTTGTTCTTATTACTTTTACGAAACAGCGTATTTATGCGTACTGAGCGAGTTTATGCTCTGGGATCTTATTTCATGATAATTACTTTGGTTAACATCTTACAACATGCTGTTAAGTGTTTAATCACTTAACTTGATGCCCTAATGCTTTTACGACCGTTGGTGTCACTTGACGTTTGAAACGAGCTATGTACTTGGTACACGTTTAACTTTGGTCATAATTAGAATATTATGACTATGTAATACTAATTGTTATTTTCTAATAACAATTACTTGGGTTATTGGATGCTTAATTACGCTTAGTAATTTACGAGAACACACTAGTTAGTCTAGTTAGACTTTCTACCTTGTTGGACTTTAGCCCACCCTACTCTAGCTAGTTGACTATTTAATTAGCCCACTTATTAATGGATTATGACCCATTTATATGTAAGACAAATGCCCATTTACAAGAGCTAACATACTAGCATTTTTGTTTACCATTATCACTAATGTTGCATGGGATTTCAACATAAGCACCAACTTTAGACCACCATTAACCAAAAAGCAAAAGTTGTCCCCCTTGTGTTCCCCCCATGACCGACGGCTAAGAGGCCTCCCCATCACCCTCATCTCCTATAATTACCAAGCTATTTCCTCACATTTTACACTTGATCTCATTCACAATTTACACACACTTGCTCTCTTATTTTCTCTCTAGTCTTTCTCACTCTAAAAATTGTAAGTTTTAAGTTTTATTTCTCTTCTTCTTCTTCTTCTTTCATACATGACATCATCATCATCGTACTTGGATCAAGCTTTTTAGCTTTTTGATCGTGTTATATCTTGTAGATTCAAACTTGGGTTTGAATCCTACAAGAACATGGAAGATTCAAGCTTTCTAGCTTTGAATCTTCACTTATTTTGTTAGATCTAAATCTTTTAGTTTATAATCTCTTTATTTTGTTATAAAGATCAAAACTTGTGTTTATGATCTTCATGAAACTTGAAGATCTAGCTTTATGCTTTCAAGATCTTCAAGAACATAAAAGATTCAAGCTTTCTAGCTTTGTAATCTCATAACTTTTGTGAAAAGGATCCAAGCTCTCTAGCTTAGGGTTCCATTACTTTGTTTGATCAAAATTATGTCTTGTTTGTTTGATTGAATGAAAGTTTGTAGCTTTTGTTGTAGATAGAATTTGTGTTTGTGTTAAGACTAAGAATATGATGTAACCTTGGTTCATCATCCTTCTAAAACTCTTAAGTGAGTTGAATTCTTACTTAGTCTTGACATTTTGTGTGTTGATGGTTGAATCTTGGTCAAAGTGATGCTAACACATCAATGAGTTGTACACTTGAAGCTAGAAGCATCAAGGATGAGAACCGTGATGAACATCAAGCACCAAGAATCCTACCGGAGCACTTGTTTACTGTTTTTTGGGGTCTGATCAAAATATTTAGGCTTCTGAAAAATTGATTTTCAGATAGTTCGTTTCGAGTAGATGACTTTTCGTTTAAGACTCACCTAAATCCGATATACGGTTTAGGATTTATAGCCTTCCGAGAAGTACTACGCCTTTGTAACGTTGTGCTGAAATTTCTGACCTACTCGCACTTAAACCGTCGCCACGGTCAAACGAAGACAAGTTAGGTTCTGAAAATTTGTCAGCGGTTAGAGGACTCACATACGGAGCCTTGGCCACTGACTACGCATCTTTTTGATTTGTATAAAGGTCGTAACAGCTGTCCAAAGTCAGCCTATTGTTTTGATCTCTATTCTTGTGAAACTTACTTTAGCTTTTATGAATGATGATGATGATACTTAAGACTTAATTTATTCACTTTTAAACTTTTAGGGACAACTTACTGACCTAGTAACCTTTGGCTTAGGTTGAGGACCTTTCAGACCGACTTACTACTTGCATACTTTTTATAGCGACTTTTACCGCACATTCACTGTGAGTTATAGCTTCCCTTTTTATTTTACTATTTTTGGGACTGAGAATACATGCGCTTTTTATGTTTTACATACTAGACACGAGTACTTAAACTTTACATATGTGTGAGTTATATAACGGCACAACGTTTTCCCTTAGCACGGTAACATTTAATCATTGGTTTTTGAACTGGTGAACGAGAATATTAGATATGGATCCATAGGGTTTGACATCCCCACTCGGGCTAGTCGCGCTAGCATTTAATGGGTGTTTGATACTTCGAGAACATACGCACTCGCCAAGTGTACTTTTAGGGGGTGATATCTACATTACGTTAAGTTAGTTACCGGGTGCCCACGGATAAGCATATACTTTATCATACTGATTTGAAATACTGATTTGAAACACTGGTTGAAGCACTGAAATCTCGTGGTTTACATTACATTACTGATTACAAACAAACTATAGCTCACCAACATTCGTGTTGACTTTTTAAGCATGTATTTCTCAGGTGCTTAGAAGTTGTTGCTTCCGCTGTTAGACTTGCTGTTATAGTCTTGGTGTTATAGACTTGCTGTTACAAACTCGCTGTGTTAGACTTCCGCTGCATTACTTAGAGATGTCTCAATCATGGAACTTTTATTTTGCATTCGCAACTTATGTTATTTTGAATAATGACTTTGTAACGACCTTTGTGTCACGTTATATTTTGTAAAATGTTATCCTTGTAAAACGTTTGACGTTGGTAAAAACGTTACCTTTTCATGAATGCAAAACTTGTTTTAAAATAGCATGTAGTATTATACCGTGTAATGGACCTGTTGTTGACGATTCGTACATGATGGTTTTGTACGGGGTGTTACAAATAATCCTCAAATAATATAAAATAACGGGTTTGGAGATTGTGAAATTCACGTCCCTAATAGTTACTAAACACTATAGCAAAAATAGTGTGAGTCAAGTTAGTTGTGTCCCCTTACGAAGGGGCAACGCCCCTTGAGGGGTCCCAAGTGAGCGAGCAGAGACCAAGGCAAACCCGCTGAAGCGACCCGTCCTAATCTATAATTACGAATACAATAACATATAATTACATCGCGAGGTATTTGACCTCTATACGATACATTTTACAAAACATTGCATTCGTTTTTAAAAGACAAACTTTCATCACATCGAAAGTTGACAGCATGCATACTAATTCATAATATATCCAACAATAATTGACCTAATAATATTCTTGATGAACTAGAAGACTCGAATGCAACATCTTTTGAAATATGTCATGAATGACTCCAAGTAATACCTCTAAAATGAGCAAATGCTCAGCGGAAGATTTCTTTCATACCTGAGAATAAACATGCTTTAAAGTGTCAACCAAAATGTTGGTGAGTTCATTAGTTTATCATAAATAATCATTTCCAATAATATAATAGACCACAAGATACTCATATTTAGAAAACAATCTGTGCAGGTCTACTCCTGCTGTAAAATCATTCATTTGAAGAACACCGGAACCTTTCAAACAACTCACCAACGGTAGCTAATGCGTAATGCAATGACAAAATCATCTCACCGTGGTAGTTACTACAATATAATTTTACAACGGTAGCTAGTGCGTAGTGCAATGCAAAATCATCTCACCGAGGGTAGTTAAAACGGTAGCTAATGCATAGTGCAATGACAAAATCATCTCACCGTTACTAACTACAAAATCGAACAAAATACAATACAATACATCGGTAGCTAGTGCGTAGTGCAATGCAAAATCATCTCACCGATGATAGCTAAAACGGTAGCTAGTGCGTAGTGCAATGCAAAATCATCTCACCGTTACTAACTAATAAATCGAACCATATCGGTAGCTAACGCGTAGTGCAATGACGAAATCATCTCATCGATGGTCGATAATACAATCTTTATATAAGTCAAACCTCTGAATCCAAATAATTCTATCATAGAATGTAGTTTTGAATATTTGTGTCTATTTCGTCAAACGTTTATAGAAGCAGTTCATGTATTCTCAGTTCAAAAATATATATCTCAAAAGCATTTAGTAAAACAGTTATAAAGCAGCGCATGTATTCTCAGTCCCAAAAATGTAAAGAGTAAAAGGGGATCAAATGAACTCACAATACGATATTTTGTAGTAAAAATATGCATACGACGATACTGAACAATGCAGGGTTGGCCTCGGATTCACGAACCTATATCATTTATATATATATATTAACACACATAATTGAAATCGAATAATTTTATATAATTGGTGATATAATTGTTATCTTAATAAATTATATGTTTTGTTAATAACTGGATTAATATATTTATTTATATGTTTTAATGAAAATCTTATTATTTGTAAAAATAATAATATAGTCATGTTATGTATTAAATATATTTTTATATATATAATATTAACTGGTTATAACATTAATAATAATGATACTTAATAATAATAACCTAAATGGAAATACTAATAATAATACTTATAATAATAATAATAATAGTAATAAAAATCTTAATATTATTTTTAATGATGATAATAATTATAATAATAATTCAACGGCTGTGTTACATATATATTCTTACGTTTATAACTAATAACCTTGTATATATATATATATATATATATATATATATATATATATATATATATATATATATATATATATATATATATATATATATATATATATATATATATATATATATATATATATGCGTAGATGAATCGATATATTATACCTTGAAACGAGAAAGATAAGCGAGTGTTATTCGGTAAATGTGTTTTGGTTCAGGCTTCTTCGATCAGCTGTTGGGCTCGGCTCAATTCGAATGGCCCAATAATAATCCTAATTGAATAAGGCCTAAGTTAAATGAAGTATGTATTAGTTTAAGTGGTCCAACAAGCTTAATCCAATTTTATTTGTTATAGGCCCGAAAATGTACCATCACTAAGCCCATGAACGATTTGTTTTTCTCAAGTCCAAATATTGATTCAATGGATTTACTGGCTTGTGAATTAAGTAGGGTCTTTTGGTTCCTCATTAATCATCATAATTAAAATATCAGTAATTAAAATAACTGATATATTATACCTTTAATGTGATCAAGTGGGATACTTTAATAATTGCCGGCCACTACCCGAAATTCACGCCAAAAGTATTCTTGATTTGTAACCTTATTTAATAACTTATTTGAATACTGCATATTCGATTTATAGAGGCTGCGTGTGTTATTATTTACAGATCGCATATTCAGATTCATAATGTCTGTGTGTGGGTGTTAGGGTTTCGAACATCTTACAGTAGCAAGGATTGAGTTGAAGAAGATGATCATGGGGTTTCATCGAAGCAGGCAAGAAAATATAGGGTAAGCTATAGTTCTATCATCGTCTGTATCTATCAAATATTATTTATCTTTATTACTTCTTCTTCGTGCTTTTAAAATTCAACAGAAACGGATAGAATAACAGTAGTAGTTTTGGGTAGTTGTTGTTGGTTGTTTTGGTCATCAATTGTAAATGGAAGCGGAATAGCAGCAATAAACAAGTTATCGTACACGAGGGCTGTTGGTTGATTGGTGATCAAATAGCTTAGTGGTGTACTATGGTTGGCCGAATCAAGAATAAGAGGAGACGGGTGGCTCGTTGGGTTGCCAAAACTGAAAGAAAAATGGTTGTTGATAGTTGGTTTGTCGATGATGATCAAGGTTCGTTTAAACATAATTAAAGAGAAATGAAAATATGGTTTGGTGATCGACGATTTGTTTTTGGCTCAAAAGCATGGTGATGGTGTTTTCGAATGAGAATAGAGAGAGAATAGATGGTGAAGGTGGTGGTTGTAGCAAGGGTATTCGTGAAAGATGGTGGCGAGTTTACAACAGGAGTAAACAAAACATCAAGCAACGGCTGTTGGAACAGAAACATTTGTTGGAAAACCGTGTGTACTTTTAAATCAGATTAACGCAGCGGATAGTTAAAATAATAGTCAATTATTATTTTATAAACCATTTAAAAAAATTAAATATTCATATATTTAAATTTAATAAAACATGCACATGATTAACGATTCCAAAGATCCAGTTACACCACTAATAATTGTCAAAATATGTAATTCACAAAGTGAGTAAACGATATACCTTTCTTGAAGAAACTGATTGAAGGAGAGAAACCTACGATCAAAAATATGACCGTCTCTTAGGATAGTCCACACTACACTTCAAACGACCGTCAATGGATGCTAGTCCAAAACCAAGTAACAAATTAATCAACACCTGATTAATTGTGTGAAACAATTAAAATGATAATACTCGGTATGATTACTTTCAAGAAAGAAATCAAGAAAGCAATATAATGTTGTTTGATATATTTTCTTGACAAAAGAATATGATAATTGCAATTATGTGTTTCCTTTTCTTCTGTCTGACTTACTCTTCCTAAAACCAATCAATGCTTATATTTATAATTTATGTCTAAAAGTAAACATTGAATTGTGAAGTTCGTGAAATAAAACGCGTACAAAGTTATTTTGTATCTTTCTATATTTTGATTCCCAAAATCTCATATTTCGTTTGATTTGGTTTTAAAAAGTCGTACTTCTCAAATACTTTAGGGGTATGTTATGTAACTTATAATTAATAATTTTTATCATGTCACTTTCATGTGAATAGTAAATTAATTAATTTCATTTCATTTACTATTCATATGAATAGTAAATGAATTAATTTCGATTTACTATTTTGTTACTTGATATATATTTTATTTGACGTCTCGGTGTATATGTGTGTGACCCCGAAGGCTCAAATGAAGTTGGCCATATAGTTATATGTTGTACCTTGCACATTAATCCTACAGACTCCCACTTGTGCATGGCACAACACTAAGTAACTATACAAACAATGGTAAGCGTCTAGCAACACGTCATTGTCCCCAAATTCATGTGAGGGTAGTTTCTCGAAACTGTTTATGGTAAGTTTTAAATGTCATTTGTCCTTTTGTTTCAGATACTTTAGTTAAACTTGAGATATGGATCATATTTCATTCTCATTTGTTTAACAATTTTGTTTCTCGATCTTAGAACTGAATTAGATCACCAAATTAATTAAGTATCATCTTAATTACATCTGGGTGAGGCCACACAAATATCTTATTCATTCATCGAGGAGCTCAAAAGGTATCTAACTCCAAACATTTTAGAGGAACAAATCCTATATTGCATACACGTGTCTATCACGAGCTTTACATTATACCAAATAATGGCCTTTATAACAGCCTTATTCAGGACAGCGTTTAACCATATCAAAGTACAATGCTACACTCATCAAGATGGGCGTGCATCTCAAGTCTAAGGATACAAAGACATAATCACTAAAAGATTCACTACTGACTACGATCCATTTAGTGACATCTCATGGTTGGGTCATTCCAATATTCATCATCAATGAATACATATGAATTTTGGTCTCAACAAGTTAACTATTCATCATCAATGAATATAATCAAAATTTCACATTAATCTTAATTCATGTTATTCCATAACATGACCGATTATGGAGATTTTGAATAATCAACAATTATTCATGGACTAAACATGCTAATATAGAACACAGTGATATAAATGAAAACGATCATACCAACTATATATCAATTCATTAATATAAAACTGCTTAATGCTCCAAAAATATCCAAATACTAAATTACAAATGAAAAAGATCAGCAGCATAATGAAGTCCAGTATTACTAGAATGATCATCATGCTTGTTGTGCATCATGGGCTTCATGAACGAGTCAGCCACATTATCATTTGTATGAACCTTTAAGAATACTAATATCATTCCTCTTAATGACTTAACGAATGTAGTCAAACTTTTGAAGAATGTGCCAGATACTTTTATGTACATGTGATTCTTTCAAAAGTATATTAACACTCGAAATATCATAGTACATATTATAGAAGATTAAATGTTATGTATTACTCTAAGTATAACAACAAACTTCCTTATCCAGACAGCTTTCTGAGCAGCTTCTCAGTCAACAATGTATTCTGCTTTTGTTGTAGATTGTTCAATAGTGCTCTGCCTAGAGCTCTTCCAATCAACTGTCTTGCCCATCATGACAAAGAAACAACGTGACTGGATCGAGAATCATCTTGATCAGTTTGGAAACTAGAATCAGTATAAAACTTAATACTTAACTCTTCTTCCAAACCACCGTAAACCAAGAACATATCATTAGTACTCTGAAAATACTAAAGAATATTCTTAACAACAATCCAATGTACTTCACCTGGATTATGTTGACAATGACTCATCAAACTCAAAGCTAACGAAACATCGAGTATAGTACATATCATGGCATACATAATGGATCATATAGTCGAAGCATATATGATACATTTCATTTGTCTCATCTCATCTGCTGTGATAGGACTTTTGAGACTTTCTCAAGGTTATGCCCTTTTGCATTGGCAAAGTTCCATGCTTGGAGTTTTGCATGCTAAATCTCTGCAAGATAATGTATGTACTTTGATTCAAACCAATAAGCTAATTTAATCTATTGTATAGATCCTCATTCCAATAATATAAGTAGCTTCATCAAGATCATTTATGGAAATACATTTTCCAAACTAAGACTTGACATCTTGCAAGTTGGAATGTTATTTCTAATAAGTAATATGTCATCAACATATAAGATCAAGAAGACTACTCTACTCCCACTAGCTCGAATGTAAACTCAGGGCTTATCTTGGTTTTGAGAAAAATTAAACACTTTGATTTTCTCATTAAACTTAAGATTCTAGCTCCTGGATGCTTGCTTTTATCCATAAATGGATTTTAGAAGCTTGCATACTTATTAGGATGCTTAAGATTCATAAACCCTTCCGGCTGAACCATATATATGTCCTTGCTTAGGTCGCCATTTAGGAAAGCGGTTTTGACATCTATTAGTCATATTTTATTATCATGAAAAGTAACCATGGCAATAAGTATCCTAATTGTTTTAAGGCACGCGACTGGTGAAAAACTTTCATCATAACCTTTTGTCACCAATCGAGCTTTAAAAGTGTTTACATTACCGTCCATATCAGTCTTCCTTTGAAGACTCGTTTTTACCTCATTGTCTTACAATTGAGTAGAAGATCAATCAAGTCTCATACTTGATTATCCTTCACGGACTGCATATCTGTATTCATAGAATCTAGTCATTTTCAGATTCAGGATCTGATATGGCCTCACGCAGCTAGAGGGTTCATCATAATCCCTTAGTTGAGGTTTATCTGAATTTATCAGATAATTAAACCTCATAAGCCGATGAGTTCTACTAGATCTATAAAGTGCAGGTGTAACACGTTCTGGCTCACCAACAGTGTGCTCAGTTTCAACATGTGGATTGCTAGTGCTTACTGAAGGTATGTTACTTTAAAGTACTTGAATTTCTTCAAGATCTACTTTACTCCCACTGACTTCTTGCAAGAGAATATCTCTTTCCAGGAATTCAGCAGACCGAGCAGAAAACACGTTGTCTTCAGCTTGGTAGTAAAAGTAGTAACCCACTATTTCCTTTATGTATTGTACAAAGTAACATTAGATAGTTCTGGGTTCTAATTTGTTTGAAGTGTCATGCTTCACGTACGCTTTACAACCCCAGACTTTCAGATTAGACAACTTGGGATTCTTCCCATGCCATAACTCATATGGTGTCTTTTCTACCTTTATAGTTGGAATCACATTGAGTATGCCTGCAGCAGACTCTCATGCATATCCCTAAAAGACGATCGTAGAGAAATCAGACTCATCATAAATCAAACTGTATCTAGTAAAGTTCGATTCCTCTTATTCAGACACACCATCGTTTTGTGGTGTGTAAGGTAGAGTGAACTATGAGACAATCCCACAATTCTTTAGGTGGTCCAAAAAACTCTTGATTCATAAACTTACTTACTCCATCAGAGCGAAGTGCTTTAATGGTCTTTCCAAACTGATTATCTACTTCATTTTGGAATACTTTTGAATGTTAAAATAGCTTTATGTTTATGTTTCAGCAAGTGAACATAATCATAGCTACTGTACTCATCAGTAAATGTAATGAAGTAAAATTAACTAAATCTATACATTGTTCTTAAAGAGCTACATACAACAGTATATATTAGTCCTAAAAGATCTTTAGCTCTTTTACCTAAATTGGAGAAAGAAGCATTTGTCATCTTTTCACATAAACATGACTCGCATACATCAAATGACTCAGAGTCAATTGATTCCAAAATTCCATCAGATTGGAGTTTTGAAATGCATTGTTTGTTTATATGACCAATATGACAATGTCATAGATAGGTATTATTCAAGTTTTGCTTGAAGACTTTGGCGATGTAGGTATACACAGAATTCTCATTTGAAATTACACTATGCATATCAATTTCAAAAATACCATCACGTGGATAGATATTAAGATAAATATATTATCCTTAGAAACTGAAATACCTAAGTGTGTAAATGCAAGTTCAATACTAACATCTTTCAAACTAAGTCGCTCGCAGTATTGAGAGCATATTGCTATTATTTCAACAAAACAATAAGACCACTTAGAGAAGTAAGTTCAGAGGTACCAATAGCTTTAACAAAAGCTTGATCCCCTTTGCCTACTTGCAAATCCAGTATGTCTTTCTTCAGTCTATTACTTCTTCTCATTCCCTTCATATTGTTACAGGTGTGAAGGCCACAACCAGTTAACAAAGATCTAGGAATCACTAGAAGAAGTATATAACTATATATGGAATATACCTGATTTGCTAGTCTCACCAGCGTTGCTTTTTCTCACCTCAGATTAGAAGATAGGACAACTTCCTTCTCCAATTGCCAACCTTTCCACAATGGAAACATTCGACGTCTTTTGTTGGGCTTTCCTTCTTGGAAGGTGGAATATTTTTCCTAGCAAATGATTTGTCATTTTCCTTCCACAAAGTATTCCGCTTATTCTTTTTCACCCTTTTATCCTACTTCTCCTACTCATCGAATAACTTCCGATAAGCATTTTGCTGAGCAGCAGGAGCTACGCAAACAGGAGGATCGGATAAGGGTTCTAATTTTGTTCAACTTCCATTCAGGCTTGAGAAACAGTTCTCGGGTTGCATTGCCAGTCTAGGAAGTTTGAACATTGAGTTTATCCTTCTCCAACAAATAAGGAAGTGTGTTTGGTTTACGTTTTAATTATTTAACATCTACAACATAAATAAGATTCAATTTAGTATTTTCGATATTGAGCTTTAATAAATTAACTATCCAAGTTTTTATAATTTTTTAAAAACAATTAATTTACGAAAGTCTAAGATCCACATAGAGGTTCCATAGCCACATCTGTTGATCAGCTAGCAGTTATGGAGTCTATTGGTAGGTAGCGAGTACCAATTACATCACAAGTGTAACTATTAGTTCTTTATGGGACCTAGAGATATGTGTAGTCCAACAAACTACTATTATCTACTGGCGTGTTTGTCCCATCCTTGCCTCGAACTCAGGTCTCACCGTAAATACGATTAAGTCGTCTAATTTGGAAACAGTGGAAATTCACGCCAGTCTTACTAGATTAGAAATTCCACCTCGTGGTTATAATTCATGCTAGTCTTACTAGGTTAGAAAAATAACGAGGAGTGTTTGCAAGCTCAATGGATGGCATGACTTAAATTTGACGGGTATTTTGGAAAACGTTTGTGTCAACGAATAATGCATGCACACAAGATTCGCTACACTATTAGTTAAATTTTTTTTTAACCAATTGTATATGTCGATTATGTTTGTGATCTAATTTGTTATTTAATTTATAGGATATAAAAATAACAAATACATAAACGTGTATCGTTTTAAAACAGTTTTAAAATATGTCGTCCATATATATTATTTGACTTAAATCATTTAACATTAAAATCGTTAGAGTTTAACTTATTTTAAAATCGTCAATTTTAATCTTTGAAACTCGTTTAGTGTTTTATTTAATGTTTCCACCAAATACATATGTAATTTAAGTCTCAAAATTATTTAACTTTAAACTCGTTAGAGTTTAACTTTTTAAAATCATCAATTTTAATATTTGAAACTCGTTACCGGTTTTATTTAATGTTTTCATAAAAAACATTTAGCATATATTATAATCAACAATTAAATATAAATGCGTAAAATAAAACACAATCATGCATCACACACGTAGCCTAGCCCAAAAATCCTATGCTTGATCCCATGAGCTGACATGGGATCAAGAGGTCAAACTAAGGGTAATATCGTAGCTCCCACTTAATTTAAGAATCAAGTGAAACCTGACAAACGCCATCGTTGTCAACTTGACCTATTCGCCATCTTCTAAGTTAAACTCCACGTTGCATCTTTATCTTTAATCTTCATCTTATTACATTTATTTAAAATTGAAAAATATAACTAATCTAATACTTTTACAATTTAGAATAAACTTAAATACAATACTAAGAAAATGAAAAATAAATATAATACAACTTTGGCTTCAAAATGGCCTTTCTAATAAAATAAATAATCAACATGACATAATATTGCCGTAATCAACAATCACAACAATCATACATAGGTCGGGGCATTATGGGCTATGTGTGCAATCACAATTTTAATAACTACATTATTAAAACCTACATATGGCTTGTCCATGGTTATAATGCATGTGTACAACCATGAAATAGAACAATCAACAATTATAATAAATATTCAAGCCATAACAATTAAATCTACAATTTAAAATAATGATATTCTTTTAATCATATTTGTGCGTCATGAGGTTAAGTCTAGATCAACCGAGTTGACTTTAAAAACCAAAAAGGTTTTGACTTTCACCAATATACCACAAAGCTAAATCTAAAGAATAGTTACACGACAATTAAGATGGTGTAAAAGCGGCTCGGATACCACTTGTTGGAAAACCGTGTGTACTTTTAAATCAGATTAATGCAGCGGATAGTTAAAATAATAGTCAATTATTATTTTATAAACCATTTACAAAATTAAATATTCATATATTTAAATTTAATAAAACATGCACATGATTAACGATCCCAAAGATCCAGTTACACCACTAATAATTGTCAAAATATGTAATTCACAAAGTGAGTAAACGATATACCTTTCTTGAAGAAACTGATTGAAGGAGAGAAACCAACGATCAAAAATATGACCGTCTCTTAGGATAGTCCACACTACACTTCAAACAACCGTCAATGGATGCTAGTCCAAAACCAAGTAACAAATTAATCAACCCTTGATTAATTGTGTGAAACAATTAAAATGATAATACTCGGTATGATTACTTTCAAGAAAGAAATCAAGAAAGCAATATAATGTTGTTTGATATATTTTCTTGTCAAAAGAATATGAGAATTGCAATTATGTGTTTCCTTTTCTTCTGTCTGACTTACTCTTCCTAAAACCAATCAATGCTTATATTTATAATATATGTCTAAAAGTAAACATTGAATTGTGAAGTCCGTGAAACAAAACGCGTACAAAGTTATTTTGTTTCTTTCTATATTTTGATTCCCAAAATCTCATATTTCGTTTGATTTGGTTTTAAAAAGTCGTATTTTTCAAATACTTTAGGGGTATGTTATGTAACTTATAATTAATAATTTCTATCATGTCGCTTTCATGTGAATAGTAAATTAATTAATTTCGTTTCATTTACTATTCATATGAATAGTAAATGAATTAATTTCGATTTACTATTTTGTTACTTGAGTAATGTATATACATCATATATATATTTTATTTGACATCTCGGTGTATATGTGTGTGACCCCGAAGGCTCAAATGAAGTTGGTCATATAGTTATATGTTGTACCTTGCACATTAATCCTACAACATTTGCAGCAGGGTTTGGGTATGTGTCAATGGGTTCATGTGTTGTTGGATTAGTAACCGAAGGGACAAGGTGGGCGTACGGGTGATGGAGCTAATTGGTTAACAAACGAAACAAAAAAAATATAGTGAGTGTGTTTTATGAATATGGAGGAAATTGAATGTCTCTTTAATAATTTGAGATGCTCAATTATGTAGCAATTGTGGGTGTCGACAAGAAGCATCGAGCAGGAGAAGAAACAAATAAGAAAAAAAAATAAAGTCTGAGTGTGATGGCTAACGAAATTCGTTCCAAATATCTGATTTGTACGAAACGGAATCAATTATCTACAGCTGCAAACGATATGAAACTGATTTTTGGTTCTTTGGTGAAAAAAAATACGTATGATGTATCAATATATAATAATGTATATTAGTATATATAATTTATACAATGTATTTATATATATCAGTATATATATATATATATATATATATATATATATATATATATATATCTGATTTTTTTCTATATCTGTTAATATATCTTTTTATATTTAGCTGTGTTTAAAATATATAATCAATATTTATAATAATTGTAATTAATAAAAAATTGTATTTATAATACTATTATTAATTATAGAAATGGAATTGCTAATAATAATATTAAATATAAAAATACTTATAATAATAATAAAAGTAAATATAATAAAAATATAATGATAATAGTAATAACAATAATGATAATGGTAATGATGATTATAATAATAATAATGTAACAACTTATATGTATCAACTTCCATATATATTATACATTGAGAATAATAATATTACTAATACTGATATTAATATTAATAATACTAACATTAATAAAAAATAATAAAAATTATAATAATAATTATGACAATGATAATAATAATCTTATTAATGATAATATTAATTATTTTTAATGTTCAATATAATATTAATATCTAATAATATTACTAATATTAATCATAATAATTAAAACTGCATTTTTTACTACTAGTTGTAATAATAATAATGATGTTAATAATGATAATAATATTAGTAAATATAATAGTTCAAATGTATCAAATTTCATATTATAAGTTTTAATAATATTATTAATATTGAATGTAATAATGTAACAACTATACTTGTAATTACATTTAATATAATATACAATATTATATTATGTGATAGCATTTATTTAATATTTATATATTACAATTAAATATAAATTATATATATATATATATATATATATATATATATATATATATATATATATATATATATATATATACATAGTCATTTACACACAATTGTTCATGAATCGTCGGGAGTAGTCAAAGGTCAAATGATTTTATGAAATAGTTCAAAAATATTGAGATTCAGTTAAATGGACCTTGCTTATCGTATCGTAATCATATTAAGATCAAGTTTAAATTTGGTCGAAAATTTTCGGGTTATTACAGTACCTACCCGTTAAAGAAATTTTGTCCCGAAATTTGATTGGAATCGTCATGGATGACAATAAATATGTTTTCATGACGCATACGAGCTGAAAATTAAAGTTTTGTCATCATTGAGTAATATGGATAAAATAATTCGTTTATGTGAGGAGTACGAGTGAAGCTATCACAAAAGAATGAAATGAGTAAATGCAGGTTCGTCTTAACCGGTGACGTAGTCACGGTTGATTTTCGAAATTCAAGGGATTTAAAGAAATCTTCAAAATCTAAAAGATTTGATTCTTCTGCGATTAAGGAAATTAAGATCTCTATAATTAAATACGGTGATCTGCCTCGATTACTCTGTCTGATATTTCCATTATAAATTAAACTCTTCCGTTCCATTATTCTCACCATTCCTATACTTTCTTTCTTAGTTCATACATCCAAAAGATTGTAAAAATGCTTAATCCAGTTCTAATCCTTGATATTTTCCTAATTATCATTTATGTCATCCTTCTTTTCAATCTTCCACCAAGAAAATTTGTTTACTTCTACTATTACCTTGGGGTGATACTATTCCTAATTCTATTGTGTCTTTATATTGCTATTCGTATTAATATTCACGGTTTGTAACTTCCGTGTTGTTATTGGGCTTTATATTTTCCCTTATATTTTGGAGCTCTCTGCCTTTTTATTCTCTTCTCGACCTCTAGTAAAGCGAGTAATGGTTCAGAATTCGTAAGTATGGAGTTTTGAATGAACTTAATGTTCTAAACAAGAAAGAACGTAATAGCACGATTTGATTTATCAAATTACCAGAATCCATGAGAAAAGATAGAACTATCAAGAAAATATGTTCTTGATATGTTTGAAGATTAGATAGAATGTAAGAGTCATGTAACATGGCACATGATGACGTTATGGCCTGTGAATCATCACGTTCCATTTAGAAACTCAGCATGACTTACTGTAATATAATCACGTTGATCAAGTGTCATTATATTATACTAACTCGTGTCATTATATTATACTAACTCATGCTTCAGTTTCCAACACTACTTCAATAACATTCATATTTTAAATTCGAATTTTTCAGAATTTAGAAACTAAAACAGTTTCCTTTCTGATGTAACACTGATAGCGTGAAGAGATAAATGATTTCAGATAAGAATAGTTATGAAAATATCTTCAGAAATATCGAAGATATTTATAATGGAAGATACAATGATATCTTAGAATTTCTAATATCGATGAATGATGATGAAGATTTGTCCATAAAGGTTTAGAGTTATGAACAAAATATTCGTTAATAACTCCAGCAGGTACTGAATCATTTGGATTCTTTGAAGGCAGATTTAGTCTTTGTGATTTTTCCACAGCCTCCTTCATGGTTTGCTCAATCCATTTTCCAATTCCAACTTTTCTGAGCTTTGCCAACATACTATTCTTTATCATCACTTTTGACTATTAAGATCGTTTACAGTTTTTGCTGCTTCATTCAACTTTTTCAACATTTAGAGTATTGATTCGTAGACTGGGTGCTCTTCAGAATTTCAGAATAGAAGATCATAATTCTAAGAGATAAATATTATATGTATACATATAATTGTTGATGTAGAAACGCTGCGAGATTCAAAATACTGATTGCTGATTCTCAGTAATTGGTATGGCAATTCTCATTACAAGATGCGGATGAATATATGATAGGGTTTTAATGAATATAATGATTTTTCGGAAAGTCAAAGATCAATGAAGTTGTTGGTAAGTTTACTGCTAATGTGGCGGAATATAAAAGGTTCTCCGGTAACGATGATGAAGGGGTAATCTTTATAATAAGGTTTATTCGAATGAAAAATTGAAGTTAATTTGCTGGAGCTGTGACAAATTTTGATTAATTTGAAAAAGAATTGCAATGTTATTTTTGGTAATAACAATGCCAAATGAGCTAGCACAGATACGTGTTAAATGTTTACTCGGGTTCTAAGTGTTTTTAGGTGCATAACTATATGCATCAATCTTTTCTTTCGTAGATGAAGTGCGGTTGGTTCATCCTCTTGATTGAGGTGTTTTCAAAAATCATGAAAGGTTTGAACGCAGATTGTAATCGTCGAGATACAAATGAGGTTTAAGATGAAATCAAGTGGAAAACTTGAAGAAATGTTTAGTTTCATATGTTATAATCAATATTTTAATTCATTTTAATTGTCCAATGTTATTAGTCCACAGTTAGTAGTCCACAATTAATAGTTCAACAATTCATATATAGTTTAATATATAATATTCGAATTAATTGATACGTGTCGTGACCCATTATATACATTTCTCAGACTCGATCACAACTCAAAGTATATATATTATTTAAGAATCAACCTCAACCCTGTATAACGAACTCGAACATTACAGCATATAGAGTATCTATGGTTATTCCAAATAATATATATAGATGACGTCGATATGATATGTCAAAACACTGTATACGTGTCCCGATAAAGTGCGTAAAATAAATAACAGAAATTAAATGACGATAAATAAAATTGCGAGAATTAAAATTGCGATAACTAAATTTCGATAAATAAATGTACAATAAGGAATTAACAGTTCGCTAGAATTTTGTTACCGTGGATTCTTAACAAAATTTCTCATAGTTAATTTGTTTGTTTCTAACAAATTTTATTTTGTCCAATATTTTCTTCATTATGCCACTTGTCGGATTCTGATAGGTCAAAATTCAAATATGAAATTAAATGAAAATGATTATTCTGTGGTGAACGGATACGTGCATCGGTGGATGTAAGTAGGATAGTAAATGACTGTTGAATCAGATTTGAAAGAATGTATAGTGTAACTTATTAATGTGAAATCTAAATATTCCTCGAGTATTACCTACCCGTTAAAATATTTTCACCATTAACAGTTTGTACAAAAGGATTTTTGATTACAATCTTTATGAAAACATATATACATATATATTTTCTTCAGATATAATCGTGGATTTAATGAGTTAATATGATATTAATCTCATTTGATTTATCGTTAGAACTAGAACACATAATCTCTAAAACATTAGAAATTATATAATCGTCACGTAGAATGAAGATAATTGATGTAGAACGATTCGTTGAACGATAATTATACTCGAGGTACAGAATGAGATGTTGAGGCATGTGGTGTTGAAACTTGGTTTGTTGGTGGTACTAGTGTTGATGTTGCTGGTACTGTTGGTGCCAGTGATGTTGCTGAAGCTGGTACGTTTTGCACCATATTTTCCAAGGCTACAACTCGGGCACGAATTTTGTTAACTTCTTCTATTACTCCGGGGTGATTGTCGGTTCGGACGAGCGGATAAATAAGATCTAGAATTTGGTATAGTATATAGTCGTGATGAGATACTCTGGAAATGAGAGAGAAAATGGTGTTTCGGACAGGTTCGCCGGTAAGTGCTTCAGGTTCTTCGCCAAGAGGGCAATGTGGTGGATGGAAATGATCGCCTTCTTCTTGTCTCCAATGATTAAGTAGACTACGAACCCATCCCCAATTCATCCAGAATAGATGATGACTGATTGGTTGATCCATTCCAGTCACACTGCTTTCGGAGCTTGAGTGGGATTTCATTTCGGAATCCGAGTGACTTGAACTAATGACGAATTCCATTTCGTACGATTGAATAAAGGATTTTTCGATATGAATGATTTTCCGGCTATTGTGGGGTATTCTAATTACATAGAATATCTATAGATATAGAGCAAAAGATTTTCGTAGATTACGGAGGAATTTACGGAATATGTCAGACAAAGTTTACAATAACAGATACGCTAAGATATGAATTTACAGATATGTTGAGATATGAGTTTTGTCTATACACTATTCATGCAGTCAATGTAGTAAGATGTGTCTAGACTAGAAATGATAAGCAGATAATTTACTAAGGATGATAAGTAGATGATTTTTGACACGAAATGATAAGCAAAACTTTTGACATGCAGACACGGTCGAAGTCCAGACTCACTAATGCATCTAAACAACTATCAGTTAGACACACTAATGCAAGACCTGGTTCGTTAAGACCACCGCTCTGATACCACATGAAGCGACCCGTCCTAATCCATAAGGTCGAATACAATAACATATGATTACATCGCGAGGTATTTGACCTCTATACGATACAATTTACAAAACATTGCATTCGTTTTTAAAAGACAAACTTTCATCACATCGAAAGTTGACGGCATGCATACTAATTCATAATATATCCAATAATAAATGACCTAATAATATTCTTGATGAACTCGATGACTCGAATGCAACGTCTTTTGAAATATGTCATGAATGGCTCCAAATAATATCTCTAAAATAAGCAAATGCACAGCGGAAGATTTCTTTCATACCTGAGAATAAACATGCTTTAAAGTATCAACTAAAAGGTTGGTGAGTTCATTAGTTTATCATAAATAATCATTTCCAATAATATAATAGACCACAAGATACTCATATTTAGAAAACAATCTGTGGTAGTTAATACAATATAATGCATCTCACCGTGGTAGTTAATACAATATAATTTTACACAACTCACAACTCACCAACGGTAGCTAATGCATAGTGCAATGACAAAATCATCTCACCGTGGTAGTTAATACAATATAATTTTACAACGGTAGCTAGTGCGTAGTGCAATGCAAAATCATCTCACCGAGGGTAGTTAAAACGGTAGCTAATGCGTAGTGCAATGACAAAATCATCTCACCGTTACTAACTACGAAATCGAATACAATACAATACAATACATCGGCAGCTAGTGCGTAGTGCAATGCAAAATCATCTCACCGACGGTAGCTAATGCATAGTGCAATGACAAAATCATCTCACCGTGGTAGTTAATACAATATAATTTTACAACGGTAGCTAGTGCGTAGTGCAATGCAAAATCATCTCACCGAGGGTAGTTAAAACGGTAGCTAATGCGTAGTGCAATGACAAAATTATCTCACCGTTACTAACTACGAAATCGAATACAATACAATACAATACATCGGCAGCTAGTGCGTAGTGCAATGCAAAATCATCTCACCGATGGTAGCTAAAACGGTAGCTAGTGCGTAGTGCAATGCAAAATCATCTCACCGTTACTAACTACTAAATTGAACCATATCGGTAGCAAACGCGTAGTGCAATGACGAAATCATCTCACCGATGGTCGATAATACAATCTTTATATAAGTCAAATCTCTGAATCCAAATAATTCTATCATAGAATGTAGTTTTGAATATTTGTGTCTATTTCGTCAAACGTTTATAGAAGCAGTTCATGTATTCTCAGTTCAAAAATATGTATCTCAAAAGCATTTAGTAAAAAAGTTATAAAGCAGCGCATGTATTCTCAGTTCCAAAAATGTAAAAAGTAAAAGGGGATCAAATGAACTCACAATACGATATTTTGTAGTAAAAATATGCATACGACGATACTGAACAATGCATGGTTGGCCTCGGATTCACGAACCTATATCATTTATATATATATTAACACACATAATTGAAATCGAATAATTTTATATAATTGGTGATATAATTGGTATCTTAATAAATTATATGTTTTGTTAATAACTGGATTAATATATTTATTTATATGTTTAAATGAAAATCTTATTATTTGTAAAAATAATAATATAGTCATGTTATGTATTAAATATATTTTTATATATATAATATTAACTGGTTATAACATTAATAATAATGATACTTAATAATAATAACCTAAATGGTAATACTAATAATAATACTTATAATAATAATAATAGTAATAAAAATCTTAATATTATTATTAATGATGAAAATAATTATAATAATAATTCAAGGGCTGTGTTACATATATATTCTTACATTTATAACTAATAACCTTGTATATATATATATATACACACACACACGTATTCGTACACGTACATGAATCGATATATTATACCTTGAAACGAGAAAGATGAGCGAGTGTTATTCGGTTAATGTGTTTCGGTTCAGGCTTCTTCGATCAGCTGTTGGGTTTGGCTTAATTCGAATGGCCCAATAATAATCCTAATTGAATAAGGCCTAAGTTAAATGAAGTATGTATTAGTTTAAGTGGTCCAACATGCTTAATTCAATTTTATTTGTTATAGGCCCAAAAATGTACCATCACTAAGCCCATGAACGATTTGTTTTTCTCAAGTCCAAATTTTGGTTCAATGAATTTACTGGCTCGTGAATTAAGTAGAGTCTTTTGGTTCCTCATTAATCATCATAATCGAAATATCAGTAATTAAAATAATTGATATATTATACCTTTAATGTGATCAAGTGGGATATTTTAATAATTGAGGGCCACTACTAGAAATTCACGCCAAAAGTATTCTTGATTTGTAAGCTTATTTAATAACTTATTTGAATACTGCATATTCGATTTATAGAGGCTGTTGTTATTATTTACAGATCGCATATACAGATTCATAATGTCTGTGTGTGGGTGTTAGGGTTTCGAACATCTTACAGTAGCAAGGATTGAGTTGAAGAAGATGATCATAGGGTTTCATCGAAGCAGGCAAGAAAGTATAGGGTAAGCTATAGTTCTATCATCGTCTGAATCTATTAAATATTATTTATCTTTATTACTTCTTCTTCGTGCTTTTAAAATTCAACAGAAACGGATAGAATAGCAGTAGTAGTTTTGGGTAGCTGTTGTTGGTTGTTTTGGTCATCGAATGTAAATGAAAGCGGTTACGGAATAGCAACAATAAACAAGTTATCGTACACGAGGGCTGTTGGTTGATTGGTGATCAAATAGCTTAGTGGTGTACTATGGTTGGCCGAATCAAGAATAGGAGGAGAAGGGTGGCTCGTTGGGTTGCCAAAATAGAAAGAAAAATGGTTGTTGATAGTTGGTTTGTCGATGATTATCAAGGTTCGTTTAAACAGAATTAAAGAGAAACGAAAATATGGTTTGGTGATCGACGATTTGTTTTTGGCTCAAAAGCATGGTGATGGTGTTTTCAAATGAGAATAGAGAGAGAATAGATGGTGAAGGTGGTGGTTGTAGCAAGGGTATTCATGAAAGATGGTGGCGAGTTTACAACAGGAGTAAACAAAACATCAAGCAACGACTGTTGGAACAGAAACATTTGCAGCAGGGTTTGGGTATGTGTTACAACCCGGAAATTTCCGAACAAATTTAAACTTGATCTTTATATGTTTCCGACACGATAAGCAAAGTCTGTAATGTTAAATCTCAAGAAATTTAAACTGTGTTCATACATTCATTTAACCTCGACCAAATTACGATGATTCACGAACCATTATGTAAATAGATATGATTATAAATATATATGCAACTTGAGAATATTAACAAAGTATTAAACGTATAATACTTTACATGAACGTATTGGTTTCAATATGTTTATCGATAGAATAAAAAGATAATATCAAATGATTGAATTATCAGATACATTGAATTATGATTACGAGTCTTTGTTGAGAGGTCCACATTGATTTAAGAAATCTTCCTATTTTAACAATATTCGGAAAATGGTAAAGTGATTTACAAGTAAGAACAAATTGTCAAATTTCGAGAGTTAGACAAAGGTTAGTGGAAGATTGAATTTCATAATACTCGATTGATCTATTTTCAAATGTACGAAAACGCTTTTCGATATAATAGGACTTGATTATTTAAAATGTCTTTGATTAAATAAATGTAAGCTGGAATATTGATTGTTAAATATATAGAAAACTTGCAACTTGTATTTAAAACATGTTCATTAAATATATATATTTTCAAATTAATTAAGTACACGATAGTAACACTCACTTAGTGAGGCGATTGATATTTAAAACGTTAGTGCATAAATGAATTGTATCTATTTAAGTTTTGAAGTATAAACGATACGTGTTATAATATTTTCTAAACGAAATTTAAAACGAACTTTGAAATATAATTAGTTTTGAAAGACTAAATATTATATCATTAGATAAATATTTTAAACATATATATTATGTATAAATTTACAATTCTAAGTAAATATATATATATATATATATATATATATATATATATATATATATATATATATATATATATATATATATATATATATATATATATATATATATATTAACATAGTCATAAAACGTCCTGATTTAAAATAATATATTTTGATAAACAACGAGCCATTGATTTATAGAAGCAAATGACCACAACACTCAAATATGTAAGTTACAATTCTTATAATATAATTTATCAATGGTTAAGTCTAATTTTTGATAAAGGTACACTTCGCAAAACGTAAAGTATCAGTTATCTAAGCGTACGAAAATGCGTTCAAAAAATCGGAACCGGTACGTAAGTCGAGTGTCAACGTACAATTCATCGGTGCTAAAATTACAAATCAACTATGCGCGAGAATATAATATAATATTTAATTAATTCTAAAGATTAAATATATTATATATTAAATAATATATATATTTATACATTACACTAATCTAAAGTGTCGGTAGCTTAAACTTGTTGAAAATGAACTGTCATTTGATTCCATGCGCACGCATGGTTAAGATATTCAATCCCCATGCGATTGCATGGGGAGAAGGTGGGGAAAAGTTGTTTATATACGAACGACTTCTGGTTCCGTTTTTCATTCAATCATCAATCTATCTCTCAAATGCTCTCTATATATATAAATCATTAATATTATTATTATTATTATTATTAAGATTAATATTATTATTAATCTTATGGTTAGGAGTATTATTAATAGTAGTATTATACATAAAATATTACGACGAGGTCATGGGCGCATTATTTTCAAAATGGGTTTTTCGAGTGGGATAGGGCTATGGAAATTATGGGTTATAGCTATGGAGGTTATGGGCATAGTTCGTGGGTGTCATACCCCGTCCTAATCCATTTGGACGAAGTCACCAACATCTGGTCCCATTGCGATGATCGACTCCAAGTAATGTCTTTAAAATGAGCAAATGCACAGCGGAAGATTTCTTTCATACCTGAGAATAAACATGCTTTAAAGTGTCAACCAAAAGGTTGGTGAGTTCATAGGTTTATCATAACAATCATTTCAATATATTAATAGACCACAAGATTTCCGTTTATAAATATATGTACACTCGCAAGTGTATAAAACCGTTATGCTTATGTTGAGTCCTCAGTAACCAAACTTAACAATAATATAATAAGTCATCTTCGCAAAGATGGATATGTACACTCGCAAGTGTATAAATAATCCTCGAAGTACTAAACATCCGCTCACTAGTTCTTATGTCTAGTGCAGCCTACAGGATGGGGGTGTTAAGCCCGATAGATCTATCTTTAGGATTCGCGCTTATATGCTCTTATAACATATAACTAAATTACCTAGCACATCAATCCGCAGAATATCATTTTTAATCACTTGTCTCTATTTCATAAATCATTTATAAAAACAGCGCATGTATTCTCAGCCGAAAAATGTAAAGAGTAAAAGGGAATCAAATGAAACTCACATTACTGTATTTTATAGTAAAAATACATATGATGACTTTGAACAACTGAACAATGCAGGGTTGGCCTCGAATTCACGAACCTATATCATTTATATATCTATTAAAACACATGATGACAATTAACTAGTTTTTATTTATATTATTAATCTACTTCTTAGATTAATGAATTTATTAGCTATATTCATTTATATATATTTTAAATACTTAAAATTTTTATATATATAACAGATTTAAAGTATATGATATATTATTTATTATAAATATCCTATATTAATGTTTAGAAGTATCATATTATGTATTAACACTTTATATTAATATATTTGTAATATTTATTTGTAATGTTAATAATAATAATATTGCTAATCATTTTATTAATGATACTATATATAATGTTAATAATAATAACTCATCATAACTTAAATATATTTATTTTCAGTAATTGAAATAAGTACATAATATCATTTAAAAAAAATTATCAATGTTAATATACTAGAAAAATATTTTACTCTTAGTATTAGTAATCATAAAATAATAATATTAGTATTAAGTTTAATAACTTCAACAATAATTGTAATGATAATAATGTTAATGATAATGTTAATAATACTAATTATAATGATAATAATATTAATAATAATGATAATACTAATAACAAAGTGATAATGATATAAATTATATTAATGTTTATAATGAACTTCATAATATTAGTATTAGTAATAATAACAATTACTCTAAATAATAATAGCAACATCAACAACAACAACAATAATAATAATAATAAAAAATAAAGAAACTACCTTCAAGAAATCGTTTTTTTTTTTTTTTAAATGTCCTGTACTAGACTCGAACCCATGACCTCTCAAAAACCCGTTACTTCTCCTAACCATTGATCTACCATTACTTTTCTATTTTAAACAGATACCAATTGTAATTAAGCTGTAATTTCTATGTTTCCCATTTTCCTTCTACATCTTCACCATAACAACTCGACCAGAACAGCTATCTGACGTTAATAATTACTCAGTGTTTAGTTTATATATTTATAAACACAACTAAATTGATTTAAGGTATTTGGAATTTACATAAACGAATTTAAAAGCAGTAGCAGTAGCCCTCAAGAATACTTTTGACTTTAATTGGTGATTTTGAATATGAGACTGTTTTACACCACGACTTCTACATGAAAAAGATTCACAATCATTCATAAATACTTTCCAAATCTTCAATTTAACTGGAAACATGAAAATGAACTCGAATTTCTCGATGAACACCTTCGTTTGACTTTTGAATATTAAAGTTTGACTCCAAAATTGAAACTCATTAGAAAGAATTGGGATTTGAGATTTTACGGATAGTTTTAGTAAATGAATCCTAACACGACTGTATTTACAGAATTTGAAATTAAATACGAATTTGAGGTTTTGATAAAATTATGAAGAACAGAGCACAATGAACTGCGTTTTTATTTTTTTGTTTTAAATTCAATAAATTGAGTTTATTGGAATTGATATTTGATAAAGATAATGTAAGAGTTGAACGATTTTACCCATAACATTGATCAATTCGTAAGTTTAATATAGATTGATGGTCGACACAAATATTCCATTCAGTACACAAATATATATAAAAAAATAAAAGGGAAATCGATAGCTAACTGATTTTGGAGTTATCTTAGTGTTTGGAATCTGGTTGTACGAATTTTATAATCATCAACAGGTGGATAATGACTTGAACCCAATTCTGAATTTCCGATTCTTTTTATACAGTTTTTATATATATTTGATATTAATAATTAATTAATTAGTTTAATAATAATAATAATAATATTAATAATAATAATTTTATAAATAATAATAATAATAATAATAATAATAATAATAATAATAATAATAATAATAATAATTAATAACATTAACAATTATGATAATAATAATAATCATCATTAACAATATAAATGATAAATTGTATTATTTATATGATAATATTAATAATGACTTTAATAAATATGGTAATTATAATTATAAAAGTAATAATATTAATAATAAAAATAATATTAATCATGATAACAAATAATATTTAAATTACAACTAAATAATAATTTTAACCATTCTTATAATAAAATTTATATTTAAGTATTTGTTTTGATAATCAAAATCTTAAATTTATTAAAATTTTAATATTTAACATTTGTTAAGATCACTATTAATGATATTAATAATAATGAAAGTAATAATAATATAATTTGTCATTACTATTATATTTTTAACTTGTTGTTGTTACATCATATATTATATATGCAAATATGAATACATTAATAATGTTTTATATATATATAATTATTATATATCTATTTACTATATTCTTTCATATTATAAATTTCAACACAAAATATTTATATATATATATATATATATATATATATATATATATATATATATATATATATATATATATGATGTTATGCGAGGTGTATATAAAATAGCTTATATTTTACAAGGAAATACTATTAAATACGATACAATTTTACTCAAGATATTTATTTATTTATTGAATGGATATACTTAAACCTTGCTACAACACTTATAGGCAGTGTACCTAATTGTGCAGTAGTGTAGTTTTTAGTAAGTCCGGTTCGTTCCACAGGGAAAATCTTTTAATCAAAGCTTAACGCTATATTAGTTTTATTTTATAAAAATACAAATATATATATAAGTAATATTATTATTATAAATGGGGGTTTTTACCGTTTAATGACCGGTTTGTTGATTTTAAAACTTTAGTCACAGTTAAAACAAAATGTAAAATATTAAATAAATAAAAGACTTAATTTAAAGCGTAAAGTAAATAACGATTGCGATAATTAAAAGTGTGATAAAATAAACTTGCGATAGTTAAAAAGTACGATAATTAAAAGTGCAATTAAATACAATAACAATAAATAAAAGTGCTATAATTAGAAGTGCAATTAAATATAAAATAATGGAAATTAAATATGAAATAAAAGAATTATGCTTATTTAAACTTCCGTAATCATGATGTTTGACGTGTTGATTTTAGTTTTATGCCCATGGGTTAATTGTCCTTTGTCTTGGATTATTTAATATGTCCGTCTGGTTTTTGTCCATAACAGTCCATCAGTCATAAATATAAAGTGCGAGTGTCCTCGTCAAATTATCCTTATACCCGAAGTTAAATATTCCAACTAATTGGGGACTTAAACTGTAACAAGATTTTAATACTTTGTTTAATAATTACACCAGGATGTCGACTGAATGTAACCCAAGGTTTTAATACTTTGTTATCAATTATTCCAAGTGTCCTTGTACATAATTTCACCCCTGTTTTAATAATTCTAGTGGCTATTAATCCATTCTCGTGTCCAGTTAAATGAACGATTATTCGTACATATAAATACCCCACCCATCGTGTTCGATCGAGTGTAAATGGTTATTTATAGGGACGTTCAATTGTAAATCTTTATATTAAAATTAACAAACTATCATTTAGTTAAACAAATATAAAGCCCATTAATAGCCCATAGTCTAATTTCCACAAGTGTCGTTCTTTTGTCCAAACCCCAATTATGGTACAAAGCCCAATTACCCAATTTTAATATTTTTAGCACAACATCATGGTTACTTCGGATTAAATAAGCATAATAATAACTTAGCTGCAAGACATTAAATTAAAAAGGTTGAACATAACTTACAATGATTAAAAATAGCGTAGCGTTACACGGACAGAATTTCGACTTACACCCTTACAACATTCGCTAACACACCCTTATTATTATAAATTAAAATTAAAATTATAATATAAATATAAATATTATACGTTGAATGAGGAGAAGAAAAAGATGTGTTTTTGTGGTGCACCAAAGCTCGATTTTTATAGGCATGTGGGCTGGAACTGTGCACCATGCGATCGCATGGATTTATGCCTTCCGGGCCATGCGATCGCATGGCCATCTGGGGAGACTCAAAAGTCTTTGTTTTTTTATGCCGACGGTTTTTAAATATAATATAATATAAATATTAATTTTAAGAATTAATTATATATTATATTATATTCATGTGCATAGTTGACTTGAAATTTTTAGTCCGTTGCGTCGAGTGTTGAGAGTTGACTCTGGTCCCGGTTCCGGATTTTCGAACGTCCTTGCGAATAATTTAATATCTTGTACTTTGCATTTTGAATCTTGTACTCTTGTAATTTTGAGACGTTTCTTATCAATAATTGGAACCTTATTGATTGTATTTTGTACTTTTGAGCTTTTTGGTCGTTTGCGTCTTCAATTCGTCGAATCTGTCTTTTGTCTTCACCTTTTATTATTTACACGAATATCACTTGTAAATAGAACAATTGCAACTAAAAGCTTGTCTTTCTTGAGGAATAATGCTATGAAATATATGTTCGTTTTTAGCATTATCAAATATTCCCACACTTGAGTGTTGCTTGTCCTCAAGCAATATCATCTTGAAATACTAGAATCACTTCTTTATTCTTCACACTTTGTACATCAGTGATTTCAATACGGCGGTATAAACAATGGTAGTAACGATGTGGTTTACAGTCTCACATGACTTATGAAAATTTAGATCCTTTAGGAAATTGGATCTTTATGAAAACATTTGATTTTTTTGAAAATTAAATCTAGCTTTTACCCTAGATAAGTTTTCCGGAATAACCCTTCACCGGTGTTTGCAAAATATTTTTGTGGGTTTGGTGGGTTTCAGATTTGAAAATTTTAGCTCAAAACTTGCGGTTTTGTGTCACCCACTTGCTAACCTTGTATTGGGAAAGCAACACGTCCAGTTTACTTGCTCCGTATATTACCTTTTGATAAACTACCATCCGGTTGTAAAGGAAAGCGTTGAACAAGCAACTGTTAAGGCAATGTCCTCTGACATGCTTTTAATTATGGTCTATAACATGTCGGACGCAATTACTATCCTTGGTAGGAGCAATAGTAAAGCTCACCCTTATGATTTTTCGGTCTGGCACAAGGTCCTGTCTTTGACCATGCTATGCAACCACCGTTCTTATGGTTGACACCCGATTTGGTTCAGGTGACCTAATGAATTCCAATGAATTCTCAGAATTTTACGTTCAATGGTAATGAACGCATTAAAAATGGGTTTTCAGAAAACAAATCGGTTTGTAATTTTGATCAAAATATTTTCTCGTTCAAGCTCGAGTTTAGATATCATTGAATTTCATGAGTTTGAATTCTCAATCTTTAAGGTCAATCTCAAGGATTGAGTAATATCAGTCTTAAAAGCTGATTTTTAATCTTTAAGGAGATTATCCTTTCTGGGGATCTGATTCATTAGTCTTATCAAGCTAATTTGCACGGTGCCCCCCATTGTACGAGATAAACCCTTCTCATGGTTAGGATAAATCTGACCACTTGGCGACCCTGTTTTATGCTGAGGTCCGTGGATTTCCTGCTGATTTTAGAGATGATTTTCTAGATTTTTCATCAACCTACAGCTGGTCTGGACGACAACTTCATGACCTAAATCAAGAATCGCGTTTCTTTTTTGAAAGACTTTACTTCCTTTTAACGATGGAATTTATTCATCGTGTAGATCCATCTCTTCTTTTCTTTCATCGGGTAAAACAGTTTAGTTTAGTCCAAAGCAAAAGTATCTTCAATTATTTGTTACAGAAATATGTGACATATGTTTAAGATAACTTGGTAATTTTTCCCACACTTGGCTTTTATTTTCCTTTTTATTGTCCTCTATTCCATTTTAAATGAATTTTAACATTTTGGTTTGTTTCTCAATTTATGTCCTTTCCGAGGTAACAATAATTTCGGTGTTAACACCTAGTTTATCGTTCATAAATATGTATAAACATGATTTTGAGTTCATTTAATTGAAAATTTTGAAAAATTTTACTAGAATTGAGTAGTCAGTATATAAGACTAGGGCTGTTCTTTATTATCAGAGAGCACTAGATTCTAATACAACTACTACTTTACTAGTATTTCTAATGGTAACCAAGTGTTTAAAGTAAAAAAAATTTAAAAATCCGAAAGAATTTAACCCCTTCCCACACTTAAGATCTTGCAATGCCCTCATTTGCAAGAAATCAGTAACAATTTAAATTATTGAGGGTGATTAGCGTAGAAAAATGATTAAATTTTACCAAAGTTTCCAAACATATTGGCGTTTGTTTGCTGAATGATAAATGGTGCATATCATTTGTTCATTCCGTTTGTTGTTACATCACATTTATTTGTCATCTTGTCGTCAAAATTAGTAGCTTTTGCTGAACTTAATGCCAGTCTTTGAAAATGCGATGTTTTACCCTGTTTTGTACAATTTACAATATGCATACATACAAATATAAACATACATGGCAATTTGAAATGGGACTTAATATCCCACTTTCAAATCCTAAATGTGAAATATTAGTAGACAATAATAATAAAAATGATAATGATTACATAAGTATATTCAATAACATAAGTTTAAACATGAATAAGTAAAAAGATAAAAACATAAAAATCATATAAATAACCAAATGGAACCAAATCAGTCTGGATAGGGGTTCCAGTTCATCTCAACAGGTGGGTTCCATTGTTAGTTATAGGTGTTCTGATAGGCTTGGTTATTCTCATACCGGTTAAAGGGTGATCGGATATCGGGGCTGTGTGGCAGAAAATGAGCAGGTCGAGTAGGTACATAGTTATTTGGTACCTGATATGATAGCTGGCTCATGATTTGGTGCAGATGAACTACCCAGCTATCGTGTTGGCGTCGCCTATAATCCTCGTATACTCGCTCGGAGTTCCACTGCTCGTACATACTATGTCTGGCCGCGTTCGTCATTGCTTCCTCATCTATGCGAACGTGGATGTCAAGAATAGCATCTCGAAAGACATCCCTAATGTCTTCCGCCTCCTCCATTTCCTCGTCTGAGCTTCTTTCTACCTGAGGATGAGATCCCTCATAGGGTAGTGCCTGGTTACGTCTACTTTTCAATACCTTAGCACCCACATAAACTTTCAATCCTAAGGGCTCAACCTGTTCTCTACAAAGCTGTAATGGACCCCATTGGTTCCTATCAACACCTAAATACTCTCCAATAAGAGTAACAAAAATACCTCCTCCTATTATACTCCCGTCCTGCATTCCCTCTACCATTTTAGATAAATAAAAAACAACACAGTAAGGGATATTGACAAAGCTTCTAGGATCCCGAATACACTTTAGGTAGAATAAATCATGTAAGGTAATTTTTTCTTTATTGTGACCTCTCTGTGTAATTGAGTTAGCCAAAAATCTATGAATAATACGAAGCTCGGCTCTGTCAATATGTGTATAGGAGTGTCCTCCTGCTCGTGTAAAAACATCAAAATGTGACATACGCCTCCAAATGGCGTCAGCGTCAAAGTTACTATCTACCCTTTCACCATAATGAATCAAATTTGTACAATCGGGTAATAGCAACTCACCAGGAGTATATATCTGTAAGGCCCTGGCCATGTCCAGCATGGACATTCTGTACATCCTACCGCCAAGGATAAACCTAAGAAATCTTCTATCATCTATTCTAACTATATTTGTATCAAGTGATACAGTACTCATCAACTCAACACACCATTCCTTATATACAGGTCTACGAATGGTGAAAAGACGTTCCCAATCTGTAAAAGAAGAACTGCCATACCTTTGTACCAAAAGCTGTCTAACACAGTCACCTAGATGGACCGTTTCCAAAGGGGCCCAATCGATTACCCTTGGCACCTCTACATTTTTTGTTACCAATTTGAATTTGTTCCTTTGATATGTCTCGTAATCTCTCCATCTCCTATCAAATCTTAGATTAGGATGCAGAGTGTGCTCAGGAATCGTTGGGAATTCTACTGGCGGCCTCATTGGGAATACTATGAATTCATCAACAAACTGTACCGGATCATAATAAGGTATGTGCTGATCAGGCTGTTGTTGTGGTTCTTGTTGTAGTTCTTGTTCGTGTTGCATTTTTGGTTCTGGTTCTGGTTCTGGTGCTGGTGCTGGTCGTCTAGATGATGATGCTCCTGAACCTCCAGTATCGGCTTTCTGCAAAACACATTAAACACAAAATTTGTGCATCCAAATATGCATTAGTGTTAGCAAAATAACAACTTAAAACAATCACTATAACATGTTAAATCAAAATTAAACTTATACACATTTTCACAATTTTTCACAATTCTACACTTTCTAAATAAGCACATATGAAAATGTATACAAAATTCATAAGCATTTAACTCAAATAACATGTCAAAATAGTCATTACTAATAATTAAACAAGTCTCAAATGGAAAATATATCAAATTAATCAAGTTCATGAATTTTGGACTTAAAAAGTCCACTTTAATCTCTAAAAATCATGTTTAGGATCAATGTTTGGATCATTTAACTATCTAAACATGTTACACTACTCAAATTTAGCAATAATTCATGACAAAAATCGGCCATAACCTGTTTATATCAAAAAGCTCCAAATTGCTCAAGAACACAAACCCTAGATTTCTAAAAATTTTGAAGTTTTTGGCTTCAAATCATGTTAAATAGCATCAATCTAGGTTATACATGCATAAAATACTAACAATTTAACACTAATTACACTAGAAATTAACAAAATTGCATTAGGTAAAAAATTGGTAATTATCACAAAAACTAGGAATTTATAGAGTTTAGGGGTGTAATTTTTACCATTTTGCTGAAGAATGAGAATCTAGGCATGATTAGGGCAAGAAAAATGATGAATTACGGTGAAAAATGGCGAATTTTAGAGAGGATTTTGGGGTTGGTTTGTGTAAATGTGTGTGTTTGTGTTGAAGAACAGACTCGCTGTCTGTTTTGATCTGGCCAGAAATTTGCCTCCATGTGACCATTTTCCACATTTGTGACATCTTTCAAGGTGTCGTGCTCTTCTTTTCGCTGCGGATTTTGATTTTCCTTTACCAAATTGTAACTTATTATCTTCGCATCTGGATTCTTTTCTTACTCCGTCCAATCTTTCTCTGATTACTGATACTAGTTCACTCGGAAGTGTGTCATTATTACGTTTAGTGATCAAAGCGTGTAGCATTAGACCATGGTTTAGTTCACAGGAAGTCTTCATTTCCTAAAAAAATAAAAATTCAGAATTGGGGGAGAAGACTAGTTCTTTAGGGTCTGCTAGGGAAAGACCATTCGGGTTCCATTTTCGAGAACTACACGAAAACAGACAATCTAACTCTAACAGAAATACATATTATCCTTTAAAGACTTGATTCTCCTGATAATGCTAAAAACGAACATATATTTCATAGCATTATTCCACAAGAAAGACAAGCTTTTAGTTGCAATTGTTCTATTTAAAAGTGATATTCGTTTAAATAATAAAAGGTGAAGACAAAAGACAGATTCGACGAATTGAAGACGCAAACGACCAAAAAGCTCAAAAGTACAAAATACAATCAAAGAGGTTCCAATTATTGATAAGAAACGTCTCGAAATTACAAGAGTACAAGATTCAAAACGCAAAGTACAAGATATTAAATTGTACGCAAGGACGTTCGAAAATCCGGAACCGGGACCAGAGTCAACTCTCAACGCTCGACGCAACGGACTAAAAATTACAAGTCAACTATGCAAATAAATATAATATAATATTTAAATAATTCTTATAATTATTTATATATTATATAAATATTTAAAACCGTCGGTAAACAAAGAGCCAAACTTGTGTGAGCTGTAAAAGCAAACTCCGCGACTCGCGGAGTTTGAAGGCAAAAAGGGACGCGAGTCGCGGAGCCCCAAATTCTGAAACTCCCTATAAAGCTCGCGCATTCTGATCGTAAAAATCATCCTTTTTCTTCTTCTCTCATAATACGTAAATATTTATATTTATATTTTATATTTTAAATTTTAATTTTAATTTTAAATCCTAATAATAAGGGTATGTTAGCGAATATTGTAAGGGTGTAAGTCAAAATTCTGTCCGTGTAACGCTACGCTATTTTTAATCATTGTAAGTTATGTTCAACCTTTTTAATTTAATGTCTCGTAGCTAAGTTATTATTATGCTTATTTAATCCGAAGTAATCATGATGTTGGGCTAATTACTAAAATTGGGTAATTGGGCTTTGTACCATAATTGGGGTTTGGACAAAAGAACGACACTTGTGGAAATTAGACTATGGGCTATTGATGGGCTTTATATTTGTTTAACTAAATGATAGTTTTTTAATGTTAATATAAAGATTTACAATTGGGCGTCCCTATAAATTACCATATACACTCAATCGGACACGATGGGCGGGGTATTTATATGTATGAATAATCGTTCATTTAACCGGACACGGGAATGGATTAATAGTCTAT
Organism: Rutidosis leptorrhynchoides; assembly: GCF_046630445.1. Classification (NCBI taxonomy): domain Eukaryota; kingdom Viridiplantae; phylum Streptophyta; class Magnoliopsida; order Asterales; family Asteraceae; genus Rutidosis; species Rutidosis leptorrhynchoides. Next base: position 357,296,266 of record NC_092341.1, on the reverse strand, counting down.
GGAATTATTAAAACAGGGGTGAAATTATGTACAAGGACACTTGGCATAATTGATAACAAAGTATTAAAACCTTGGGTTACACTCAGTCGACATCCTGGTGTAATTATTAAACAAAGTATTAAAATCTTGTTACAGTTTAAGTCCCCAATTAGTTGGAATATTTAACTTCGGGTATAAGGATAATTTGACGAGGACACTCGCACTTTATATTTATGACTGATGGACTGTTATGGACAAAATCAGACGGACATATTAAATAATCCAGGACAAAGGACAATTAACCCATGGGCATAAAACTAAAATCAACACGTCAAACATCATGATTACGGAAGTTTAAATAAGCATAATTCTTTTATTTCATATTTAATTTCCTTTATTTTATATTTAATTGCACTTCTAATTATCGCATTTTTATTGTTATTGCACTTTTAATTATCGTACTTTTTAATTATCGCAAGTTTATTTTATCGCACTTTTATTAATCGCAATTTCATTATCGTTATTTACTTTACGCTTTAATTTAAGTCTTGTATTTATTTTTATTATTTTACATTTGGTTTTAACTGCGACTAAAGTTTTAAAATCGACAAACCGGTCATTAAACGGTAAAAACCCCCCTTTATAAGAATAATATTACTTATATATATATTTGTATTTTTATAAAAGTAAACTAATATAGCGTTAAGCTTTGTTTAAAGATTTCCCTGTGGAACGAACCGGACTTACTAAAAACTACACTACTGTACGATTAGGTACACTGCCTATAAGTGTTGTAGCAAGGTTTAAGTATATCCATTCTATAAATAAATAAATATCTTGTGTAAAATTGTATCGTATTTAATAGTATTTTGTATCAAAAATAATACTATTTCGTACCCTCACGCTACATCATCAAGTTATTTTTGGCGCCGCTGCCGGGGAACTCTTAAAAGCCGGAAGCGCAACGCTAATATATATAAAAAAAAATTTAGTTTACTTTTATTAAAAGTTGTTTTTATAAAAATACGTTTTAAATATTCAAAAATATAAAAAGAAAAACAAAAATATAAGTATTTTTAAGATTTTGTTAAATATTTAAGTTTTATAAAGTTTCTTTATTTTTATATAAGTTTTATTTAAGTATTTTGTTTTCATTTAAAAAATATAAAAAAACCGAAAAAATAAAAAAATAAAATATATATATAAATCTAGTTTTACGATTTTTATTTTTAAAATTATAAAGTAGTTCTATTTTTTATTCTAGTTTTTAAAATATAAGTTTTTATTATACAAATATTTTGATATAAAACAGAAAATAAAAAAAAAAATCGCGTCGAATTTTATTTAACCTGTCATCTGAAAATTTGAACCCCGCGACTCGCGGAGTTTTCTGCTTCGGGCAACGCAACTCGCGGAGCCGTCTGACACGAACCTGGTCCAGCAATTAATTCGATTTAGGTTTTAATTATTTATTATTATTATTATTAAACCCTAATTAGGTTTTTAGTTTTTAATTAAGTTTTTAGTGTTTATTATTATTTTGTATATTTAGTTTAATTAGTTTAATTAAATTGTAAAATTAGTAGTTTTAATAAATAAATAATATAAAAATAAAATTTTTATAAAAATTGTACTTTTTATAACTTTTTGTATATTTTTATATTTTGTCCCTTTTTAATCGTTTTAGCATAATATTTGTATTTTTAGCTCATATTTAGTTTTAAACTTAGTTTTTGCCATAGTTATTTTTACTTCTAGATTTTTAGGCTTTGCCGTAGAATTCCTTAAGTGCTTTTTCTTTAGACTAAGATTTAGGTACTCTAGAATTTCGCGACGCCTTTTTAAGTTTTAGTTTCTTTTTAAGTTATTTCCATTTGGGATTTAGTTTTTCCTGTAAGCTTTAATATTTTTAAACGACTTTTACCTATGTATCAATTATCATTCCAATTAGTAATCTCAATTTGCGATTATAATTTTAAGTTAGTTGTAGTAATAAGGTTAGGTTAGTCAATTGTTTTTAAGTTTTATAAGTTTCTTTTATTTTTTCGTCACCTTTTATTTTTCAACCATTTTTCTTTTTCGACCTTTTTCGACGAACTCTTTTTCTTTCTTATTTCTCGCTATTCTAGTTTTAGGACATAAATTTTTATTCTACTTCTTATCTAAATTTCTTAAAATTATGAAAATTTATTTTAAGTGGTTAAATTGATAGACATCAAAATTTTCTGGTTCGTAGTAATAGTTGGATTTGTACGTGGACCGGGTTATTGGAGCCAAACAGTCCTCAATTTTATTGAGACCAAACGAATCCTGCCCCTCTGCTGCATCTTTTGGCTATTCGAAACGTGGGCAAAATCAGAAAAGTCTATTGATTGGATAACTTATTATAATTTTTCTTTCCTTTTTAAAACTAATAGGATATTCAGTGAATGCACCGAGCAAGACGTTCACCACCTTTTGTACGTTCACAACCTGTAACTAGATCAAGACATTTAGCAAATATTACCGCCGTTGATTTTTCTTTAGAATCGTCATCCAGTCGACCAAGTACTTCAGTTCAAATTTTTGATAATCCATTTTTTGAACCCGACCTCACAATTGAGAATCCGGAGAATATCCAGGAACGATTCGTAGATCCTGAATCACTAAACTTTCCTCCGGAACCACCAATCATTCAAACAGAGATTGTTGAGGAACGAACCATTAAATCAGAATCCTCTAGTGATTCCGATTCAACAAATTCAATTATGGAGAATCTGGAACCTTTAAGTATGGAAGACCGAATGAGAGCTAAACGCACTGGCCAAGGTCACGCAATTACTCATCCAGACATTAATGCGCCAGATTATGAAATCAAAGGACAAATTCTACACATGGTGACTAATCAATGCCAATTTAGTGGTGCGCCGAAGGAAGATCCAAATGAACATCTACGTACCTTTAATAGGATCTGCACACTATTTAAAATCTGAGAAGTGGAGGATGAACAGATATATCTCATGTTATTTCCCTGGACTTTAAAGGGAGAAGCCAAAGATTGGTTGGAATCGTTACCTGAAGGGGCGATTGATACATAGGACGTTTTAGTTGAAAAATTTCTTAAACAATTTTTTCCTGCATCTAAAGCCGTAAGACTTCAAGCAGAAATTGTTACGTTTACACAGAAGCCAAATGAAACTCTATATGAGGCGTGGACAAGATATGGAAAGTTATTAAGAGGATGTCCGCAACATGGTTTAGACACCTGTCAAATAGTACAAATATTCTACCAAGGATGCGACATCACTACAAGGAAAGACATAGATATAGCAGCTGGTGGTTCTATTATGAAGAAAACCGAAACTGATGCTTACAAAATTATTGATAACACTGCTTCCCACTCACATGAGTGGCACCAAGAAAAATATATCGTTAGATCATCTAAAGCAGCTAGAGCCGATTCTAGCCATGACTTAGATTCCATTTCCGCAAAGATAGATGCTGTCGAGAGACGAATGGAAAAGATGACTAAGGATATTCACTCAATACGAATTAGTTGTGAGCAGTGTGGAGGACCACATTTGACAAAAGATTGTCTCAGTATTGAATTAACAATAGAACAAAGAGAGAATATTTCATACATAAACCAAAGGCCTGGAAATAATTATCAGAATAATTATCAACCGCCAAGACCGATTTACAATCAAAATCAGAATTATAACAGAAATATTCCATACAACAACCAACAAGGTCCTAGCAATCAACAAGTATCCAATAATAATTACAATCAGCAAAGACCTAATTTTCAAAACAAACCACCACAACAAACCGATGATAAAAATCCGAATTTAGAAGATATGATGACGAAGCTAGTTGAAACTCAAACGCAGTTTTTCACATCTCAGAAACAAACTAATGAACAAAATGCTCAAGCATTTAGAAATCAACAAGCTTCTATTCAAAATCTGGAACAAGAAGTAAGTAACCTAGCAAGGTTAATAGGTGAAAGAAAACCGGGAAGTTTACCTAGTGATAAAAATGCTAACCCCCGGAATGAAACAGCTAAAGCCATTACCACAAGAAGTGGTACAACACTTAAACCACCTGAAATACATGTAACTTCTGATGAAGCTATTCCTACTCCACAAGAACCACAACCTGATCAAGATAAGGAAAAAGAACCGGTAGTTGAAAAGGTTAATGAAGATAACACAGTTAAGGCTAAACCTTATGTTAAACCATACCAACCACCACTTCCTTACCCGAATAAAATGAAGAAAGAGAAACTTGAAGCCGAGCAATCCAAATTCTTGGATATGTTTAAACAGATAAATGTAAATCTTCCTTTCATTGATGTGATTTCAGGAATGCCTAGATATGCTAAATTCTTGAAAGATCTAATCTCAAATAGAAAGAAAATGGAAGAACTCTCGGCTGTTACCATGAATGCTAATTGTTCAGCAGTGCTGTTGAATAAGATACCAGAAAAATTATCTGATCCAGGAAGTTTCACAATTCCATGTTTTCTGGGTAGTCTTAGTTCAATAGAAGCATTGGCAGACTTAGGTGCTAGTATAAATCTAATGCCGTATTCACTATACGCTAAACTAGACCTTGGAGAATTGAAACCAACCAGAATAAGCATACAACTAGCCGATAGATCAATAAAATATCCTAGAAGGATAATGGAGAACATGCTAGTTAAAGTTGGTACTTTAGTATTTCCAGTAGACTTTGTTGTTCTGGACATGGAAGAAGATTCTCAAGTTCCTCTCATATTAGGAAGACCATTCTTAAACACGGCTAAAGCAATGATAGACGTGTTCGGTAAGAAACTGACCCTAAGTATAGAGGATGAGAGTGTTACCTTTTCAGTTGATAGAGCAATGCAACAACCACAATCTGCAGATGATACATGTTATTATATTCAAACTATAGATGCACATGCAGAATTATTAGAAGAATTTCCAGAATTACAAGGAACAGGAGAATGTTCTTTAGGAGAAGGTAATGAACCAATTGATGAAGCTGAAATGTTAGCTACACTTATAGCTAATGGATATGAACCAACAATAGAAGAAATTCAAATGCTAAAAGAAGAAGACAGATATCGATACAAATCATCGATAGAAGAACCTCCGAAATTAGAGTTAAAGCCACTTCCAAACCATTTGGAATACGCTTATTTACATGGTGAATCTGAATTACCTGTAATAATATCGTCTTCTCTTACTGAAAATGAGAAATCACAACTCATTTTTGTGTTGAAAGCTCATAAACTAGCCATTGCATGGAAGATTCATGATATTAAAGGAATAAGTCCTTCGTATTGCACACATAAAATCCTTATGGAGGAAGGTCATAAAACGTATGTGCAACGCCAACGAAGACTAAATCCTAATATGCAAGATGTAGTTAAGAAAGAGATTATTAAACTGCTAGACGCAGGTCTAATTTATCCAATCTCTGATAGTCCATGGGTAAGCCCAGTTCAATGCGTGCCTAAGAAGGGTGGCATGACTGTCATTACAAATGAGAAAAATGAGCTTATTCCTACTAGGACTGTAACAGGATGGCGTGTATGTATTGATTATAGAAAATTAAATGACGCCACCAGAAAAGATCACTTTCCCTTACCTTTCATTGATCAAATGTTGGAAAGATTAGCCGGAAATAGTTACTATTGTTTTCTAGATGGATTTTCCGGATATTTTCAAATTTCAATAGCACCCGAAGATCAAGAGAAAACCACATTCACGTGCCCTTATGGTACTTTTGCTTACAAACGCATGCCATTTGGACTTTGCAACGCCCCTGCAACCTTTCAAAGGTGTATGATGGCGATTTTTCACGACATGATAGAAGAATGCATGGAAGTTTTCATGGATGACTTTTCAGTCTTCGGTGATACATTTGAATCATGTCTAGTTAATCTGGAACGAATGCTTATTAGATGCGAATAATCAAATCTAGTACTTAATTGGGAGAAATGTCATTTCATGGTTAAAGAAGGCATCGTTCTTGGTCATAAAATTTCAAAAGAAGGAATTGAAGTGGATAGAGCTAAAGTAGATGTAATTGCTAAACTTCCACATCCCACCAATGTTAGAGGAGTTAGGAGTTTTCTAGGGCATGCCGGTTTTTACCGACGTTTCATAAAAGATTTTTCTAAAATTGCCACTCCTATGAATAAACTCCTAGAAAAGGATGCTCCATTCATCTTTTCAGATGAGTATCAAATCTTTTAATATTCTTAAAGAGAAACTCACTAATGCGCCGATCATGATAACACCAAATTGGAATCTACCATTTGAACTAATGTGCGATGCAAGTGATTTTGCAATGGGAGCCATTTTAGGACAAAGGATTGAAAAATGATTTCAACCTATATATTATGCTAGTAAGACGTTACAAGGAGCACAAACGAACTATACAACTACTGAAAAAGAGCTCCTTGCTATTGTCTTTGCTTTTGACAAATTTCGATCATATCTCGTTCTAGCAAAAACGGTGGTCTATACCGACCATTCTACTCTTAGATACCTATTTTCAAAACAAGATGCTAAACCAAGATTAATCCGTTGGATCTTACTCTTACAAGAGTTTGATATTGAAATCCGAGATAAAAGAGGAGCAGAAAATCTCGCCGCTGATCATCTTTCTCGTCTTGAAAATCCCGAATTAGAAGTTCTAAATGAATCGGCCATACAAGACAACTTTCCTGATGAATATCTATTGAAGATAGATTATAAAGAAATTCCATGGTTTGCAGACTATGCAAACTACTTAGTTTGTGGATTCCTTGAAAAAGGATTATCGTACCAAAGACGAAAGAAATTCTTCAGTGATATAAAACACTATTTTTGGGAAGATCCACATTTGTTTAAAAGTTGTCCCGATGAAATAATACGCCAATGTGTATTTGGAGATGAAGCTAGTAAAATTTTAAACCATTGTCACACAGGACCAACAGGAGGGCATTATGGGCCTCAACTAACAGCAAGAAAAATTTATGATGCTGGATTCTATTAGCCTACAATTTACAAAGACGCACACCTTCTTTGCAAATCCTGTGATGCTTGTCAAAGGGCCGGAAAAATAAGTCAACGTGATAAAATGCCACAAAATGTCATCCAAGTATGTGAAGTATTTGACATTTGGGGTATTGACTTTATGGGTCCATTTCCAAAATCTCATAATAATCTCTATATTCTCGTAGCCATTGATTATGTATCTAAATGGGCGGAAGCACAAGCTCTCCCAACTAACGATGCACGAGTTGTAGTCAACTTTTTAAAACGTCTTTTTGCAAGGTTTGGAACACCGAAAGCTTTAATAAGTGATCGGGGTACTCATTTCTGTAATAATCAACTTGAGAAAGTTCTTAAAAGATATGGAGTAACTCATAAAATCTCCACCGCATATCATCCACAAATAAGTGGACAAGTTGAAAATACCAACCGAGCTTTAAAACGTATTCTAGGGAAAACCGTAGGATCAAATCCGAAGGAATGGTCCATTAAATTGGAGGATGCACTCTGGGCTTTTAGAACAGCCTACAAAACTCCAATTGGAACCACAACTTTTAGACTTGTTTATGGAAAAGCATGTCATCTTCCAGTAGAAATTGAACACAAAGCATTTTGGGCTTTGAAGACATGTAATCTTGATTTACATGAAGCCGGACGTCTACAATTAAGTCAACTAAATGAATTAGAAGAATTAAGACATGAAGCATACGAAAATTCGTTAATCTATAAAGAAAGAACGAAGAAATGGCATGATAAAAGAATCAGAAGTTTAAAAGAATTTAAAGAAGGAGACAGAGTTCTTCTTTTCAATTCACGATTCAAGCTATTTCCTGGAAAATTGAAATCAAGATGGTCTGGACCATTCATAGTTAAAAGAGTTTTCCCATACGAAACAGTAGAATTGATAAATTTAAATGGGATTGAATTTAAAGTTAATGGTCACAGAGTTAAACACTACATAGATAGTCCGATGGAAGTCGACAACGAAGTTAATCACAATTTCGACACCACAGCTAACTAAGTGTGGGGAGAATCAAGTCTTTTAAGGATAATATGTATTTCTGTTAGAGTTAGATTGTCTGTTTTCGTGTAGTTCTCGAAAATGGAACCCGAATGGTCTTTCCCTAGCAGACCCTAAAGAACTAGTCTTCTCCCCCATTCTGAATTTTTATTTTTTTAGGTTTTTACAAAATGAAGACTGCCTGTGAACTAAACCATGGTCTAATGCTACACGCTTTGATCACTAAACGTAATAATGACACACTTCTGAGTGAAATAGTATCAGTAATCAGAGAAAGAATGGACGGAGTTAGAAAAGAATCCAGATGCGAAGATAATAAGTTACAATTTGGTAAAGGAAAATCAAAATCCGCAGCAAAAAGAAGAGCACGACACCTAGAAAGATGTCACAAATGCGGAAAATGGTCACATGGAGGTAAATGTTCAAATAATCAAACCTATTCAAATACCGAATTTGTTACTTTATGCAGAGACAGACCGTTCATATGTTTAGAAGAAAAGACACTGAATGCTCGAGGTTACGCCTATGTAGCTATGGAAAACCAATTAAACCGACTATCTTATGAATGGGATAGATCATATAACTAAGAATACTATCTCACAGGTAAGTTTGTACAGTCTTTATTTTTATTTTTATTTTTAACCTTTTGATAATAAACGCTAATTTGTTCGCTATAAAGTATTAAATTGGTATTGAATAAAATTAGGTTTGGCGACCGAAATTATTGATACCATTCAAAAATTTATTACATCACTGCGAAATTTAACGTTTATTCTTAAGGTATAAATATCTTTAATCAATCAACCCAAAATATTTCAAAAATTCATCATGAGTTAAATTAGGTCTTGGAACCGAAATTACTTTACCGAAAAGAGGGGCGCATATTTTTGATAATATTTGATTGATTAAAGTGGGATAAAAAGCCAAAAAAAATTTTAATTTTATTTTTACCATGTTTTTAAAATTAATATTTAAATCTTAAATTAATATTGTAAACTTTGTAAAAACAATATATTTAAAATTGTAAATATTTGAAAAATTAATATAAGTTTGGTGTAAATTTATAATATGAATTTTTAAATTAAGTTTGGTGTGAATTTTTTTTATTTTTTAAAATATGAATTCTTAATTTTTAAATTGTAAGTTTGGTGTGAATTTTTAATATTAATTTTGAATTTTATATTTAAATTGTGTGAATTTAAAAACAAAAATTTACTTTATCTCATTAAGTTAAAAATATGATTTTTAAAATTCGTCGTAAGTTGAAGACTAGGTCTTTGAACCGAAATTGCTTTACCCAAGGGAGGGACGAGAACTTTTATTATCATTATTTTTAATCTTATTGAATTAAAGTATGCCAAAAACATTAAAAAAATCCAAAAATCTTAGCTTTTAAAACAATCGCTACAAAAAGACAAATTTTAAAATTTTGTCGAAGGACGGACTAGGACATCGATCCGAAACGACCTCGTCCTAACTAACAAGGGAAACAAAATTTTAAAATTAATTACTTAATTGTTTTAATTAGTATAAGATGTTAAAAAAAAAACAAAAACAAACTCCGCGAGTCGCGGAGTTTGAAGGGACCAAACATCGTGAGTCGCGGAGGGACCAAATTACAGAAAAAAAAAATAAAAGCTGATCGAACTGATCAGTCTCAAACCACACACCACAAAAAGAAAACACTGTGAAAATAACTGTCGAAAAAACACGAAAATACACCCCCAAAATCACAATTTTTAACCGTTAATCATCAAATCTTTTACTAAAATCATGTTGAGAAGGATGCTATCAAGGAATTACTCAAGAAAAATGGTAAATTTCTACACCTAAACACCATTTAATCCGAAATTAGTGTTCTTGAGCAATTTTTTCCCCAATTTGATTTTGATACTTTTTAGTGTAATTATGCTTAAATTGTTTATGTATTATGCTTGTATAACCTAGATTGATGCTGTTTAACATGATTAGAAGCCTTAAACTTCAAATTTTGAGTAATCTAGGGTTTGTGTTCTTGAGCAAATTTGGGGCTTTTTGATATAAACAGGTTATGGCCGATTTTTGTCATGAATTGTTGCTAAATTAAGTAGTGTAACATGTTTAGGTAGTTAAATGATCCAAACTTTGAGCCTAAACATGATTTTGAGAATTAAAGTGGACTTTTTCAAGTCTAAAAATTCATGAACTTGATTTTTGAGAGATAATGCCATTTGAAACTTGTTTAATTGCTAGTAATGATTATTTTAACATGTTATTTGAGTTGAATGCTTATGAACTTGGCGAACATTTTCGTATATGCTTATTTGAAAAAGTGTAGATTTGATAAAATTGTGAAAATGAGCTTAGGTTTGATATAAATTGATCATGTCATTGTAATTATTTTGATTGATGATTTTGCTGACACTAATGCATATTTGGATGCACAAAAATTGTGTTTGATGTGTTTTGCAGACTGAAAGGGGTGAATCTTCATCCCAAGCTCGCAATGCTCCTGCTGAGAATGCGGAACAACAGGAGGTGGATAACTACTACAAGCAAGATATACCTCATCCAGTCATGACATTTTCTGATATGCACTTGGAAGATTTGCACCCGAACCTGAGATTTGACAGACTTTGGATAGATTATCCAAAGTATCAAAGGGGGTTGCATACTCTTCATTCTAAAGTTGTTGAGGTACCGAGGGTCATAGAATGGGGACCATTAGAAGCTGTAGAATTGGCCGGACCAATTAGGGAATTACTTTTACAGAGGTATGGTAATTCTACTTTTAATGACTGGATACGTTTATTCACCATGCGTAGACCTGTATATAAAGTATGGTGTGAAGAATTGTTGTGTAGTATAGAATTAAATGATCGGGTAGCTAGTTTAACCGATCGATCTTTTATTAGATTTTTGTTAGGAGGTTCGATGCGCCACATGTCTTTACTAGACTTGGCTCAGGCTTTACGTATATATACGCCTGAGGAGTTAGCATCTGCCGATTGTAGAGGGTTGATACTAAATGGTAGAAAGATAGATGAAAATTTTGATACACATGGTGTATGGAGTCAAATGACAAGCCATCACCGATTCAAAGGGGGAAATTACTCTTATTTGGATATAGATAGAGCTGAATTAAGAGTGGTTCATAGGTTTTTAGCTAATTCAATTACACAAAGAGGTAAGAACAAGGAAAAGGTAAATGAACAGGATTTGTTTTACCATATGTGTATTCGAGACCCATAAAGCGCTGTAAGTATACCTTATTGTGTGGGTTATTATTTATCAGCTATGGTTAGGGGGATGAGACCGCATAGCATAATAGGAGGTGGTATTTTTATTACTTTGATTGCTGAATATCTCGGTGTGGATATAAGTCGGGGGGGATTATTAGTCGAAGAACCAGAACCCCGCGATACTATAGGTTTAAATGTATACCATGGGGCGAAAGTTTTGAAGAGGCGAAATAACGCCGCAGTACAATACCATGGTAGACATCCACAGGTTGAGAGAAACCAACAGCAAGGTAATGTAGGAGGGGGAAATGAGATGCAAGAAATGCAAAGGTTTATAGCTTCACAGGAGTACGAAAATGCTAGACAGAGAGCATTTGAAGATTGGCAAGTTCATCAGAACCAAATCATAGCTCATTGCCAACATATAGGTAGAAACTATATTCCTACACCAAAACCCATATTCCCTCCCTGGTCTATAGAGATGCAACCATCGTATCCTACGTATAACCCTGCCGAAGCATTCTATAGCACCTATGGTTATGCATGGAACCCCTATTGGTATCAATATCATCCCTAGTCTACTTAGTTTTATTTATTTTGTAATTTGTAATGTTGATACGTTTAATACTTATGTTAATATTGTAATAGTTTTTATAATTTTCTAACTTTTATTCTTATATTTTAATAATTTTTGAATGTGGGGTAATATACCAAACTTCAAAAATATGTATATATGTTTGCAGTTTATCTTATGTACACAACAGGGTAAAACAACGCATTTTCAAAGACTGGCATTAAGTTCAGCAAAAGCAACTAATTTTGACAACAAGATGCAAAATATATGTGAAATAACAACAAATGAACAAATGATGTGCACCATTTATCATTCAGCAAACAAACGCCAATATATTTGGAAACTTTGGTAAAATTTAATCATTTTCACACAAATCACCCTCAATAATTTAAATTGTTACTGATTTCTTGCAAATGAGGGCATTGCAAGATCTTAAGTGTGGGAAGGGGTTAAATTCTTTCGGATTTTAAAATTTTTATCTTAAACACTGGGTTACCATTAAAAATACTAGTAAAGCAGTAGTTGTATTAGAATCTAGTGCTCTCTGATAATAAAGAACAGCCCTAGTCTTATATACTGACTACCCAATTCTAAGTAAAATTTTTCAAAATTTTCAATTAAATGAACTCAAAATCATGTTTATACATATTTATGAACGATAAAACTAGGTTTTAACACCGAAATTATTGTAACCTCGGAAAGGACATAAATTGAGAAACAAACCAAAATGTTAAAATTCATTTAAAATGGAATAGAGGAAAATAAAAAGGAAAATAAAAGCCAAGTGTGGGAAAATTCTCCAAGTTATTCAAAACATATATCACATATTTTTGTACAAATAACTGAAAATACTTTTGCTTTGAACTAAACTAAAAAGTTTTACCTGATTTACTGTAAGAGAGATGGATCTACACGATGAATCAATTCCATCATTAAATGGAAGTAAAGTCTTCCGAAAAAGACACGCGCTTCTTGATTTAGGTCAAGAAGTTGTCGTCCAGACCAGCTATAGGTTGACGAAAAATCTAGAAAAGTCATCTCTAAAATTAGCAGGAAATCCACGGACCTCAGCATCAAACAGGGTCGCCAAGTGGTCAGATTTATCCTAACCATGAGAAGGATTTATCTCGTAAAATGGGGGGGCACCATGCAAATTAGCTGGATAAGACTAATAAATCAGATCCCCAGAAAGGATAATCTCCTTAAAGATCAAAAATCAGCTTTTAAGACTGATATTACTCAATCCTAGAGATTGACCTTAAAGATTGAGAAATTCAAACTCATGGAATTCAATGATATCTAAACTCGAGCTTGAACGAGAAAATATTTTGATCAAAATTAAAACCGATTTGTTTTCTGAAAACCTATTTTCAATGCGTTCATTACCATTGAACGTAAAATCCTAGGAATTCACCTGGAATTCATTAGGTCACCTGAACCAAATCGGGTGTCAACCGTAAGAACGGTGATTTCATAGCATGGTCGAAGACAGGACCTTCTGCCAGACTGAAAAATTATAAGGGTGAGATTTACTATTGCTCCTACAAAGGATAGTACTAGCATCCGACACGTTTATAGACCATAATCAAAAGCATGTCACGGGACATTGCCTTAACAGTTGCTTGTTCAATGCTTTCCTTTACAACCGGACAGTAGATTACCGAAAGGTAATATACGGGACAAGTAAACTGGACGTGTTGCTTTTCAAATACAAGGTTAGCAAGTGGGTGACACAAAACCATAAGTTTTGAGCTAAAATTTTCAAATCTGAAACCCACCAAACCCACAAAAATATTTTGCAAACACCGGTAAAGGGTTATTCCGGAAAACTTATCTAGGGTAAAAACTAGATTTAATTTTCAAAAGATCAAATGTTTTCATAAAGATCCAATTTCCTTAATGGATCTAAATTTTTATAGTCATGTGGGACTGTAAACCATATCGTTACTACCATTGTTTATACCGCCGTATAGAAATCACTGATGTACAAAGTGTGAAGAATAAAGAAGTGATTCTAGTATTTCAAGACGATATTGCTTGAGGACAAGCAACGCTTAAGTGTGGGAATATTTGATAATGCTAAAAACGAACATATATTTCATAGCATTATTCCTCAAGAAAGACAAGCTTTTAGTTGCAATTGTTCTATTTAAAAGTGATATTCGTTTAAATAATAAAAGGTGAAGACAAAAGACAGATTCAACGAATTGAAGACGCAAACGACCAAAAAGCTCAAAAGTACAAAATACAATCAAAGAGGTTCCAATTATTGAGAAGAAACGTCTCGAAATTACAAGAGTACAAGATTCAAAACGCAAAGTACAAGATATTAAATTGTACGTAAGGACGTTCGAAAATCCGGAACCGGGACCAGAGTCAACTCTTAACGCTCGACGCAACGGACTAAAAATTACAAGTCAACTATGCACATAAATATAATATAATATTTAAATAATTCTTATAATTATTTATATATTATATAAATATTTAAAACCGTCGGTAAACAAAGAGCCAAACTTGTGTGAGCTGTAAAAGCAAACTCCGCGACTCGCGGAGTTTGAAGGCAAAAAGGGCCGCGAGTCGCGGAGCCCCAAATTCTGAAACTCCCTATAAAGCTCGCGCATTCTGATCGTAAAAATCATCCTTTTTCTTCTTCTCTCATAATACGTAAATATTTATATTTATATTTTATATTTTAAATTTTAATTTTAATTTTAAATTCTAATAATAAGGGTATGTTAGCGAATGTTGTAAGGGTGTAAGTCGAAATTCTGTCCGTGTAACGCTACGCTATTTTTAATCATTGTAAGTTATGTTCAACCTTTTTAATTTAATGTCTCGTAGCTAATTTATTATTATGCTTATTTAATCCGAAGTAATCATGATGTTGGGCTAATTACTAAAATTGGGTAATTGGGCTTTGTACCATAATTGGGGTTTGGACAAAAGAACGACACTTGTGGAAATTAGACTATGGGCTATTGATGGGCTTTATATTTGTTTAACTAAATGATAGTTTGTTAATGTTAATATAAAGATTTACAATTGGGCGTCCCTATAAATTACCATATACACTCAATCGAACACGATGGGCGGGGTATTTATATGTACGAATAATCCTTCATTTAACCGGACACGGGAATGGATTAATAGTCTATGGAATTATTAAAACAGGGGTGAAATTATGTACAAGGACACTTGGCATAATTGATAACAAAGTATTAAAACCTTGGGTTACACTCAGTCGACATCCTGGTGTAATTATTAAACAAAGTATTAAAATCTTGTTACAGTTTAAGTCCCCAATTAGTTGGAATATTTAACTTCGGGTATAAGGATAATTTGACGAGGACACTCGCACTTTATATTTATGACTGATGGACTGTTATGGACAAAAACCAGACGGACATATTAAATAATCCAGGACAAAGGACAATTAACCCATGGGCATAAAACTAAAATCAACACGTCAAACATCATGATTACGGAAGTTTAAATAAGCATAATTCTTTTATTTCATATTTAATTTCCTTTATTTTATATTTAATTGCACTTCTAATTATCGCATTTTTATTGTTATTGCACTTTTAATTATCGTACTTTTTAATTATCGCACTTTTATTAATCGCAATTTCATTATCGTTATTTACTTTACGCTTTAATTTAAGTCTTGTATTTATTTTTATTATTTTACATTTGGTTTTAACTGCGACTAAAGTTTTAAAATCGACAAACCGGTCATTAAACGGTAAAAACCCCCCTTTATAAGAATAATATTACTTATATATATATTTGTATTTTTATAAAAGTAAACTAATATAGCGTTAAGCTTTGTTTAAAGATTTCCCTGTGGAACGAACCGGACTTACTAAAAACTACACTACTGTACGATTAGGTACACTGCCTATAAGTGTTGTAGTAAGGTTTAAGTATATCCATTCTATAAATAAATAAATATCTTGTGTAAAATTGTATCGTATTTAATAGTATTTTGTATCAAAAATAATACTATTTCGTACCCTCACGCTACATCATCATCTCCCCACACTTAGTTAGCTGTGGTATCGAAATTGTGATTAACTTCGTTGTCGACTTCCATCGGACTATCTATGTAATGTTTAACTCTGTGACCATTAACTTTAAATTCAATTCCATTTGAATTTATTAATTCTATTGTTCCGTATGGGAAAACTCTTTTGACTATGAATGGTCCAGACCATCTCGATTTCAATTTTCCAGGAAATAGCTTGAATCGTGAATTGAAAAGAAGAACTCTGTCTCCTTCTTTAAATTATTTTGAACTTCTGATTCTTTTATCATGCCATTTCTTCGTTCTTTCCTTATAGATTAACGAATTTTCGTATGCTTCATGTCTTAATTCTTCTAATTCATTTAACTGACTTAATCGTAGATGTCCGGCTTCATGTAAATCAAGATTACATGTCTTCAAAGCCCAAAATGCTTTGTGTTCAATTTCTACTGGAAGATGACATGCTTTTCCCTAGACGAGTTTAAAAGGGGTGGTTCCAATTGGAGTTTTGTAGGCTGTTCTAAAAGCCCAGAGTGCATCCTCCAATTTAATGGACCATTCCTTCGGATTTGATCCTACGGTTTTTTCTAGAATACGTTTTAAAGCCCGGTTGGTATTTTCAACTTGTCCACTTGTTTGTGGATGATATGCGGTGGAGATTTTATGAGTTACTCCATATCTTTTGAGAACTTTCTCAAGTTAATTATTACAGAAATGAGTACCCCGATCACTTATTAAAACTTTCGGCATTCCAAACCTTGCAAAAAGACGTTTTAAAAAGTTGACTACAACTAGTGCATCGTTAGTTGGGAGAGCTTGTGCTTCTGCCCATTTAGATACATAATCAATGGCTACGAGAATGTAGAGATTATTATGAGATTTTGGAAATGGACCCATAAAGTCAATACCCCAAATGTCAAATACTTCGCATACTTGAATGACATTTTGTGGCATTTCATCACGTTGACTTATTTTTCCGGCCCTTTGACAAGCATCACGGGATTTGAAAAGAAGGTGTGCGTCTTTGTAAATTGTAGGCCAATAGAATCCAGCATCATAAACTTTTCTTGCTGTTAGTTGAGGCCCATAGTGCCCTCCTGTTGGTCCTGTGTGACAATGGTTTAAAATTTTACTAGCTTCATCTCCAAATACACATCGGCGTATTATTCCATCGGGACAACTTTTAAACAAATGTGGATCTTCCCAGAAATAGTGTTTTATATCACTGAAGAATTTCTTTCGTTTTTAGTACGATAATCCTTTTTCAAGGAATCCACATACTAAATAGTTTGCATAGTCTGCAAACCATGGAATTTCATTATAATCTATCTTCAATATATATTCATCAGGAAAGTTGTCTTGTATGACCGATTCATTTAGAACTTCTAATTCAGGATTTTCAAGACGAGAAAGATGATCAGCGGAGAGATTTTCTGCTCCTCTTTTATCTCGGATTTCAATATCGAACTCTTGTAAGAGTAAGATCCAACGGATTAATCTTGGTTTGGCATCTTGTTTCGAAAATAGGTATCTAAGAGCAGAATGGTCGGTATAGACCACTGTTTTTGCTAGAACGAGATATGAACGAAATTTGTCAAAAGCAAAGACAATAGCAAGGAGTTCTTTTTTAGTAGTTGTGTAATTCGTTTGTACTCCTTGTAACGTCTTACTAGCATAATATATAGGTTGAAATCGTTTTTCAATCCTTTGTCCTAAAACGGCTCCCATTGCAAAATCACTTGCATCGCACATTAGTTCAAACGGTAAATTCCAATTCGGTGTTATCATGATCGGCGCATTAGTGAGTTTCTCTTTAAGAATATTAAAAGATTTGATGCATTCATCTGAAAAGATGAATGGAGCATCCTTTTCTAGGAGTTTATTCATAGGAGTGACAATTTTAGAAAAATCTTTTATGAAACGTCGGTAAAAACCGGCATGCCCTAGAAAACTCCTAAATCCTCTAACATTGGTGGGATGTGGAAGTTTAGCAATTACATCTACTTTAGCTCTATCCACTTCAATTCCTTCTTTTGAAATTTTATGTCCAAGAACGATGCCTTCTTTAACCATGAAATGGCATTTCTCCCAATTAAGTACTAGATTTGATTGTTCGCATCTAATAAGCATTCGTTCAAGATTAACTAGATATGATTCAAATGTATCACCGAAGACTGAAAAGTCATCCATGAAAACTTCCATGCATTCTTCTATCATGTAGTGAAAAATCGTCATCATGCACCTTTGAAAGGTTGCAGGGGCGTTGCAAAGTCCAAATGGCATGCGTTTGTAAGCAAAAGTACCATAAGGGCACGTGAATGTGGTTTTCTCTTGGTCTTCGGGTGCTATTGGAATTTGAAAATATCCGGAAAATCCATCAAGAAAACAATAGTAACTGTTTCCGGCTAATCTTTCCAACATTTGATCAATAAAAGGTAAGGGAAAGTGATCTTTTCTGGTGGCGTCATTTAATTTTCTATAATCAATACATACACGCCATCCTGTTACAGTCCTAGTAGGAATAAGCTCATTTTTTTCATTTGTAATGACAGTCATGCCACCCTTCTTAGGCACGCATTGAACTGGGCTTACCCATGGACTATCAGAGATTGGATAAATTAAACCTGCATCTAGCAGTTTAATAATTTCTTTTTTAACTACATCTTGCATATTCGGATTTAGTCTTCATTGGCGTTGCACATACGTTTTATGACCTTCTTCCATAAGGATTTAATGTGTGCAATACGAAGGACTTATTCCTTTAATATCATGAATCTTCCATGCAATGGCTGGTTTATGAGCTTTCAACACAGAAATGAGTTGTGATTTTTCATTTTCAGTAAGAGAAGACGATATTATTACAGGTAATTCAGATTCACCATGTAAATAAGCGTATTCCAAATGGTTTGGAAGTGGCTTTAATTCTAATGTCGGTGGTTCTTCTATCGATGATTTATATCGATATCTGTCTTCTTCTTTTAGCATTTGAATTTCTTCTGTTGTTGGTTCATATCCATTAGCTATTAGTGTAGCTAACATTTCAGCTTCATCAATTGGTTCATTACCTTCTCCTAAAGAACATTCTCCTGTTCCTTGTAATTCTGAAAATTCTTCTAACAATTCTGCATGTGAATCTATAGTTTGAATATAATAACATGTATCATCTGCAGATTGCGGTTGTTGCATTGCTCTATCAACTGAAAAGGTAACACTCTCGTCCTCTATACTTAGGGTCAATTTCTTACCGAACACGTCTATCATTGCTTTAGCCGTGTTTAAGAATGGTCTTCCTAATATGAGAGGAACTTGAGAATCTTCTTCCATGTCCAGAACAACAAAATCTACTGGAAATACTAAAGTACCAACTTTAACTAGCATGTTCTCCATTATCCCTCTAGGATATTTTATTGATCGATCGGCTAGTTGTATACTTATTCTGGTTGGTTTCAATTCTCCAAGGTCTAGTTTAGTGTATAGTGAATACGGCATTAAATTTATACTAGCACCTAAGTCTGCCAATGCTTCTATTGAACTAAGACTACCCAGAAAACATGGAATTGTGAAACTTCCTGGATTAGATAGTTTTTCTGGTATCTTATTCAACAACACTGCTGAACAATTAGCATTCATAGTAACGTCCGAGAGTTTCTTCCATTTTCTTTCTATTTGAGATTAGATCTTTCAAGAATTTAGCATATCTAGGCATTCCTGAAATCACATCAATGAAAGGAAGATTTACATTTATCTGTTTAAACATATCCAAGAATTTGGATTGCTCGGCTTCAAGTTTCTCTTTCTTCATTTTACTCGGGTAAGGAAGTGGTGGTTGGTATGGTTTAACATAAGGTTTATCCTTAGCTGTGTTATCTTCATTAACCTTTTCAACTACCGTTTCTTTTTCCTTATCTTGATCAGGTTGTGGTTCTTGTGGAGTAGGAATAGCTTCATCATAATTTACAGGTATTTCAGGTGGTTTAAGTGTTGTACCACTTCTTGTGGTAATGGCTTTAGCTGTTTCATTCCAGGGGTTAGCATTTGTATCACTAGGTAAACTTCCCAGTTTTCTTTCACCTATTAACCTTGCTAGGTTACTTACTTCTTGTTCCAAGTTTTGAATAGAAGCTTTTTGATTTCTAAATGCTTGAGCATTTTGTTCATTAGTTTGTTTTTGAGATGTGAAAAACTGCGTTTGAGTTTCAACTAGCTTCGTCATCATATCTTCTAAATTCGGCTTTTTATCATCGGTTTGTGGTGGTTTGTTTTGAAAATTAGGTCTTTGCTGATTGTAAGTATTATTGGATACTTGTTGATTGCTAGGACCTTGTTGGTTGTTGTATGGAATATTTCGATTATAATTCTGGTTTTGATTGTAGATCGGTCTTGGCAGTTGATAATTATTCTGATAATTATTTCCAGGCCTTTGGTTTAGATATGAAGCATTCTCTCTTTGTTCCATTGTTAATTCAATACTGAGACAATCTTTTGTCAAATGTGGTCCTCCACACTGCTCACAACTAATTCGTATTGAGTGGATATCTTTAGTCATCTTTTCCATTCGTCTCTCGACAGCATCTATCTTTGCGGAAATGGAATCTAAGTCATGGCTAGAATCGGCTCTAGCTGCTTTAGATGATCTAACGATATCTTTTTCTTGGTGCCACTCATGTGAGTGGGAAGCAGTGTTATCAATAATTTTGTAAGCATCAGTTTCGGTTTTCTTCATAATAGAACCACCAGCTGCTATATTGATGTCTTTCCTTGTAGTGATGTCGCATCCTTGGTAGAATATTTGTACTATTTGACAGGAGTCTAAACCATGTTGCTGACATCCTCTTAATAACTTTCCAAATCTTGTCCACGCCTAATATAGAGTTTCATTCGGCTTCTGTGTGAACGTAACAATTTCCCCTTGAAGTCTTACGGCTTTAGATGCCGGAAAGAATTGTTTAAGAAATTTTTCAACTAAAACGTCCCATGTATCAATCGCCTATTCAGGTAACGATTCCAACCAATCTTTGGCTTCTCCCTTTAAAGTCCAGGGAAATAACATGAGATATATTTGTTCATCCTCCACTTCTCGGATTTTAAATAGTGTGCAGATCCTATTAAAGGTACGAAGATGTTCATTTGGATCTTCCTTCGGCACACCACTAAATTGGCATTGATTAGTCACCATGTGTAGAATTTGTCCTTTGATTTCATAATCTGGCGCATTAATGTCTGGATGAGTAATTGCGTGACCTTGGCCAGTGCGTTTAGCTCTCATTCGGTCTTCCATACTTAAAGGTTCCAGATTCTCCATAATTGAATTTGTTGAATCGGAATCACTAGAGGATTCTGATTTAATGGTTCGTTCCTCAACAATCTCTGTTTGAATGATTGGTGGTTCCAGAGGAAAATTTAATGGTTCAGGATCTATGAATCGTCCCGAAATATTCTCCGGATTCTCAATTATGAGGTCGGGTTCAAAAAATGGATTATCGGAAATTTGAATAGGAGTACTTGGTCGACTGGATGACGATTCTAAAGAAAAATCAACGGCGGTAATATTTGCTAGATGTCTTGATCTAGTTACAGGTGGTGAACGTACAAAAGGTGGTGAACGTCTTGCTCGGTGCATTCACTGAATATCCTATTAGTTTTTAAAAGGAAAGAAAAAATTATATAAGTTATCCAATTAATAGACTTTTCTGATTTTGCCCACGTTTCGAATAGCCAAAAGATACAGCAGAGGGGCAGGATTCGTTTGGTCTTAATATAATTGAGGACTGTTTGGCTCCAATAACCCGGTCCACGTACAAATCCAACTATTACTACGAACCAGAAAATTTTGATGTCTATCAATTTAACCACTTAAAATAAATTTTCGTAATTTTAAGAAGTTTAGATAAGAAGTAGAAAAAAAATCTATGTCCTAAAACTAGAATAGCGAGAAATAAGAAAGAAAAAGAGTGCGTCGAAAAAGGTCGAAAAAGAAAAGATCGAAAAAATAAAACGCGTCGAAAAATAAGAAATAATAAAAAAAAATGACTTATAGAACTTAAAAACACTCGACTAACCCAACCTTATTACTATCACTAACTTAAAATTATAATCGCAAATTGAGATTACTAATTGGAATGATAATTGATACATAGGTAAAAGGCGTCTAAAAATATTAAAGCTTACAAGTAAAACTATATCCAAAATGGCAATATCTTAAAAAGGTACTAAAACTTAAAAAGGCGTCGCAAAATTCTAAAGCACCTAAATCTTAATCTAAAGAAAAAGCACTTAAGGAATTTTACGGCAAAGCCTAAAAATAAAAATAACTATGGCAAAAACTATGTTTAAAAACTAAATACGAGCGAAAAATACAAAAAATTACGCTAAAACAATTAAAAAGGGACAAAATATAAAAATATACTAAAAGTTGTAAAAAGTACAATTTTTTATAAAAATATTATTTTTATATTATTTATTTTATAAAACTATTAATTTTACAATTTAAATAAACTAATTTAACTAAATATAAAATAAATTAAAAACTAAAATTAAACTAAATAATAAAATATTAAAACCTAATTAGGGTTTATTAAATAATAATAATAATACACCGTAATTAATGCAGTTAGGGTTTCCTGTTGGCGTGTCAGACACTTTCATGCGATCGCATGAGTTTATGCCTTCGGGCTCATGCGATCGCATGAGCCAGGATTTTGGGCCAGGTTACGGGCTGCTACAGTAGCAGGCCCGAGAGTTTAATTTTTTTTTTTTTTTTTTTTTAGCGTTGCACTTCCTGCTTTTAAGCAAGAAAAATCCCCTGCAGCGGCGCCAAAAATACTTGATGTTATGCGAGGTGTATATAAAATAGCTTATATTTTACAAGGAAATACTATTAAATACGATACAATTTTACTCAAGATATTTATTTATTTATTGAATAGATATATACTTAAACCTTGCTACAACACTTATAGACAGTGTACCTAATCGTACAGTAGTGTAGTTTTTAGTAAGTCCGGTTCGTTCCACAGGGAAAATCTTTTAATCAAAGCTTAACGCTATATTAGTTTTATTTTATAAAAATACAAATATATATATATATAAGTAATATTATTATTATAAAGGGGGGTTTTTACCTTTTAATGACCGGTTTGTCGATTTTAAAACTTTAGTCGCAGTTAAAACAAAATATAAAATATTAAATAAATAAAAGACTTAATTTAAAGCGTAAAGTAAATAACGATTGCGATAAATAAAAGTGCGATAAAATAAACTTGCGATAATTAAAAAGTACGATAATTAAAAGTACAATTAAATACAATAACAATAAATAAAAGTGCTATAATTAGAAGTGCAATTAAATATAAAATAAAGGAAATTAAATATGAAATAAAAGAATTATGCTTATTTAAACTTCCGTAATCATGATGTTTGACGTGTTGATTTTAGTTTTATGGCCATGGGTTAATTGTCCTTTGTCCTGGATTATTTAATATGTCCGTCTGGTTTTTGTCCATAACAGTTCATCAGTCATAAATATAAAGTGCGAGTGTCCTCGTCAAATTATCCTTATACCCGAAGTTAAATATTCCAATTAATTGGGGACTTAAACTGTAACAAGATTTTAATACTTTGTTTAATAATTACACCAGGATGTCGACTGAATGTAACCCAAGGTTTTAATACTTTGTTATCAATTATGCCAAGTGTCCTTGTACATAATTTCACCCCTGTTTTAATAATTCTAATGGCTATTAACCCATTTCCGTGTCCGGTTAAATGAACGATTATTCGTAATTATAAATACCCTGCCCATCGTGTCCGATCGAGTGTAAATGGTTATTTATAGGGACGTTCAATTGTAAATCTTTATATTAAAATTAACAAACTATCATTTAGTTAAACAAATATAAAGCCCATTAATAGCCCATAGTCTAATTTCCACAAGTATCGTTCTTTTGTCCAAACCCCAATTATGGTACAAAGCCCAATTACCCAATTTTAATATTTTTAGCCCAACATCATGATTACTTCGGATTAAATAAGCATAATAATAACTTAGCTACGAGACATTAAATTAAAAAGGTTGAACATAACTTACAATGATTAAAAATAGCGTAGCGTTACACGGACAGAATTTCGACTTACACCCTTACAACATTCGCTAACACACCCTTATTATTATAAATTAAAATTAAAATTATAATATAAATATAAATATTATACGTTGAATGAGGAGAAGAAAAAGATGTGTTTTTGTGGTGCACCAAAGCTCGATTTTTATAGGCATGTGGGCTGGAACTGTGCACCATGCGATCGCATGGATTTATGCCTTCCAGGCCATGCGATCGCATGGCCAGCTGGGGAGACTCAAAAGTCTTTGTTTTTTTATGTCGACGGTTTTTAAATATAATATAATATATATATTAATTTTAAGAATTAATTATATATTATATTATATTCATGTGCATAGTTGACTTGAAATTTTTAGTCCGTTGCGTCGAGCGTTGAGAGTTGACTCTGGTCCCGGTTCCGAATTTTCGAACGTCCTTGCGAATAATTTAATATCTTGTACTTTGAGTTTTGAATCTTATACTCTTGTAATTTTGAGACGTTTCTTATCAATAATTGGAACCTTATTGATTGTATTTTGTACTTTTGAGCTTTTTGGTCGTTTGCGTCTTCAATTCGTCGAATCTGTCTTTTGTCTTCACCTTTTATTATTTAAACGAATATCACTTGTAAATAAAACAATTGCAACTAAAAGCTGGTCTTTCTTGAGGAATAATGCTATGAAATATATGTTCGTTTTAGCATTATCAATATATATATATATATATATATATATATATATATATATATATATATATATATATATATATATATATATATATATATATATATATATATATATATATATATATATATATATATATATATATATAATACAACATACATATAATAATAATTATTATATATAGTTATCATATATGTTTATATCTAAATCTTTTTAATAATAACTTTATTATATTATATATTACTTTACATATTTAATTCTATTGATTAATTTGTATTCACACTATCATTTATACACATATATTTATATTTATATTTATATATTTACATATTTAATTACACAACTGTTCGTGAATCGTCGGGGATGGTCGAATGGTAATTGAATACATGAACATATTTTCAAAGTTTTTGAGACTCCTCATTATAGACTTTGCTTATCGTATCGGAAACGTTCGAAGATTAAGTTTAAATTTGGTCGGAAATTTCCGGGTCGTCACAGTACCTACCCGTTAAAGAAATTTCGTCCCAAAATTTGAGTGAGGTGGTCATGGCTAATAATAAAAATGTTTTCATGACGAATATAAGTTGATAAAAAGAGTTTTATCATCATTGAGTAATATAGATAAAACAATTCGATTATTCGAAGAGTACGAATGAAGCTATCATAAAAGAATGAAATGAGATAATAACATTTCGTCATATCTTTTGACGTAGGCAGAGTTGATTTCCGGAATTTACGGAATTTAGAGAAAATCTTCGTAATAAGATTTGATTCTTCAGAAATTAAGGAAATTAGGATCTCAATAATTAAATACAGTAATCTGCCTCGATTATTCTGTCTGATATTTCCATTAAACTTTCTCCATTCCATTATTTTCACAACTCTCATCTTTTATACTTCAATTCATATTTCCTTTCTATTTTGGAGTTCCATACTTTTGTCTTCTCTTCCCGACTTTAAGTCAGATGAATAATGGTCCAGAATTTGTAAGTATGAAGTTTCGAATGAACATGACTAATGTTCTAAGAAAGAAACGTAATAGCACGATTTTGATTAGTTAAATTACCACTATCCAAAAGAAAAGATAGAACTATCAGGATATTATGTTCTTGATACGTTTAGGGATTAGGTAGAATGTAAGAGTCGTGTAACATGGAACATGATGACGTTATGTTCTGTGATTCATCATATTCCATTAAAAACTCAGCATGACTTACTGTAATATAATCACGTTGATCAAGTGTCATTATATTATACTAACCCATGCATCAATTTCCAACACTACTTCAAAAACATTCATAGTTTAAACTCAAAAGTTTACAGAATATAGAAACTAACAGTTTCTTATATGATGTAATACTGATAGCGTAAAGAGATAAATGATTTCAGATAAGATTAGTTATGAAAATATCTTCAGAAATATAGAGGATATTTATAATGAAAGATATGATAATATCTTAGAATTTCTAATATCGATGGATGATGAAGAAGATTTGTTTGTAAAAATGTGGGGTCAGAAGTAAGGTATTTGTTAATGACTTCAGCAGGTACTGAATCATTTGGATTCTTTGAAGGCAGGTTTAGACTTTATGATTCGTCCACAGTCTCCTTTATAGTTTGCTCAATTTTTTTTTCAATTCCAACTTTTCTGAGTTTTACTAACATACTGTTCTTTATCATCAAACTTTTTACGATTGTCTGTAGTTTTTGTTGCTTCATTCAGCTTTTTCAAACTTTGAAGTATTGGTTCGTAGACTGGGTGCTTTTTCAGAATTTCAGAATGAGAGTTCATAATTCTGAGAGGTAAATGTTATATGTATACATATAACTATTGATGTAGAAATGCTGCGAGATTTAAAATACTGATTGCTAATTCTCGGTAATTGGTATGGCCATTCTCATTATAAGATGCGGATGAGTATAGGATAAGACTTTAATAGATAAATATAGTGATTTTTCGGGGGGATTTAAGCCAATGAGTAATGAAGTTGCTGGTAAGTTTACTGCTGCTGTGGTGGAATATAAACGGTTCTCCGGTAACGATGACGAAAGGTAAACTTATATATCAAAGTTATAAAAGGGTTATTTGGTTGAAAGTCGAAGTTGATTTGCTGGAGCTGTGACAAAATTGGCTACTTTGAAAAGGGATTGCAAATTGATTTTCGGTAATAACAACGTCAAATGAACTAGCACAGACACGTGTTAAACGTTTACTCAGGTTCCAAGTGTCTTCAGGTGCATATCTATATGCATCAATATTTTCTTCCGTAGATGATGTGCGGTTGGTTCATACTCTCGTTTGAGGTGTTTTCGAGAATCAGGAAAGGTTTGAACGCGAATTGTAATCGTCAAGATACAAATGAGGTTTAAGATGAAATCAAGTGGCAAACATGAAGAAATGTTTAGTTTTATATGTTATAATCAATATTTTAATTCATTTTAATTGTCCAATGATATTAGTCCACAGTCGATAGTCCACAGTTAACAGTCCAATAATTCATATATAGTTTAATATATAATATTCGAATTAATTAATACGTATCGTGACCAGTGTACATGTCTCTGACTCGATCACAACTCAAAGTATATATATTATTGTAGAATTAACCTCAACCCTGTATAGCTAACTCCAGCATTACTGCATATAGAGTGTCTATGATTATTCCAAATAATATATATATATATATATATATATATATATATATATATATATATATATATATATATATATATATATGCGTCGATATGATATGTCAAAACCTTGTATACGTGTCCCGATATTTAAAGTGCGTAAAATAAATAACAGAAATTAAATGACGATAAATAAAATTGCAAGAATATAAATTGCGATAATTAAATTGCGATAAATAAAATGTAATCAGTTAGCTAGGAACAGTTAGCGTGGATTCTTAACAAAATTTTTCATAGTTAATTTGTTTGTTTCTAACAAATTTTATTTTGTCCAACGTTTTCTTCATTATGCCACTTGTTGGATTCTTATAGATCAAAATCCAAATATGAAAGTGAATGAAAATGGTTATTCTGCGGTGAACGGATACGTATATTGGTGGTTGTAAAGAGGATAGTAAATGACTGTTGAATTAGATTTGAAAGAATGTACAGTGTACTTATTAATGTGAAATCTGAATATTCCTCAGGTATTACCTACCCGTTAAAATATTTTCACCATTAACAGTTTGTACAAAAGAATTTTTTAATTACAATCTTTATGAAAATATAGTTACATATATATTTTCTTCAGATGTAATCATGGATTTAATGAGTCAATATGATATTAAACTCATTTGATTTACCGTTAGAACAAGAATATATAATCTCTAAAATATTAGAGATTACATAATCGTCATGTCGAACGAAGATAAATGATGTAGAACGTCATGTAGAACAAAGATTATCGATGTAGGACATCATGTAGTATGATGATTATGTTGGAGGTACAGACTGTGAGTTTGAGGTGTGTAGTGTTGAGGCTTGTGCTGCGGATGTTGTTGTTGGTGGTACTGGTGTTGCTGGTGCTGTTGCTGAAGCTGATAGGTTTTGCACCACGTTTTCCAAATTGATTACTCGAGCGCGAAGCTTGTTGACTTCTTCCATTATTCCGGGATGATTGCCGGTCGGAACGACCGGATGAATAAGGTTTAGAATTGTGGATAGAATATAATCGTGTCGAGCTACTCTAGAAATGAGGCTGAAAATGGTGTTTCGAATGGGTTTGCAGGTAAATGCTTCAGGTTCTTCGCCAAGAGGGAAATGTGGTGGATGGAAAGGATCGCTTTCTTCGCGTCTCCATTGGTTAAGTCGTCTGCGAACTCATCCCCAATTCATCCAGAATTGAAGATGAGTAGTTTAGTTGATCCATTTCATTTACACTGCCTTCGGAGCTTAGGTGAATATCCATGTCAGAATAGCTGTCGGAATAGTTATCGGAATCTGAGGGACTCGAACTGGTTGAGGGATTCATCTCGTACGATCAGATGAAGGATTTTCGATAAGAAATAGATTATAGGATGTAGATTAGTACTGTGCAATACATAATTTACATATGCATATATAATACTAAAATCCCATAAGTTACGGAGAAATCTACAGAAGCTGTCAGGCAAAGGTAACAATAACAGATACGCTAAGATATGAATTTTATCGATACACTGTCTATGCAATAGAGGCAGTAAGACGTGTCTAGACTTTAAGGATGATAAGCAAATAATTTTCGACACTAAATGATAAGCAAAACTTTTGACATGCAGACACGGTCGAAGTCCAGACTCACTAATGCATCTAAACAACTATCAGTTAGACACACTAATGCAAGACCTAGTTCGCTAAGACCACCGCTCTGATACCAACTGTCACACCCCGTCCTAATCCATTTGGATGAAGTCACCAACATCTGGTTCGATTGCGATGATCGACTCCAAGTAATGTCTTTAAAATGAGCAAATGCACAGCGGAAGATTTCTTTCATACCTGAGAATAAACATGCTTTAAAGTGTCAACCAAAAGGTTGGTGAGTTCATAGGTTTATCATAACAATCATTTCAATATATTAATAGACCACAAGATTTCCGTTTATAAATATATGTACACTCGCAAGTGTATAAAACCGTTCTGCTTATGTTGAGGCATCAGTAACTAACCTTAACAATAATATAATAAGTCATCTTTGCAAAGATGGATATGTACACTCGCAAGTGTATAAATAATCCTCGAAGTACTAAACATCCACCCACTAGTTCTTATGTCTAGTGCAGCCTACAGGATGGGGGTGTTAAGCCCGATAGATCTATCTTTAGGATTCGTGCTTATATGCTCTTATAACATATAACTAAATTACCTAGCACATCAATCCGTAGAATATCATTTTTAATCACTTCTCTCTATTTCGTAAATCATTTATAAAAACATTGCATGTATTCTCAGCCCAAAAATGTAAAGAGTAAAAGGGAATCAAATGAAACTCACATTACTGTATTTTATAGTAAAAATACATATGATGACTTTGAACAACTGAACAATGCAGGGTTGGCCTCGAATTCACGAACCTATATTATTTATATATCTATTAAAACACATGATGACAATTAACCAGTTTTTATTTATATTATTAATATACTTCTTAGGTTAATGAATTTATTAGCTATATTCATTTATATATATTTTAAATACTTAAAATTTTTATATATATATATATAACAGATTTAAAGTATACGATATATTATTTATTATAAATATCCTATATTAATGTTTAGAAGTATCATATTATGTATTAACACTTTATATTAATAGATTTGTAATATTTATTTGTAATGTTAATAATAATAATATTGTTAATCATTATATTAATGATACTATATATAATGTTAATAATAATAACTCATCATAACTTAAATATATTTATTTTCAGTAATTGAAATAAGTACATAATATCATTAAAAAAAAATTATCAATGTTAATATACTAGAAAAATATTTTAGTTTTAGTATTAGTAATCATAAAATAATAATATTAGTATTAAGTTTAATAACTTTAACAATAATTGTAATGATAATAATGTTAATGATAATATTAATAATACTAATTATAATGATAATAATATTAATAATAATGATAATACTAATAACAAAGTGATAATGATATAAATTATATTAATGTTTATAATGAACTTCATAATATTAGTATTAGTAATAATAACAATTACTCTAAATAATAATAGCAACAACAACAACAACAACAACAACAACAACAACAACAACAACAACAACAACAACAACAACAACAACAACAACAACAACAATAATAATAATAATAATAATAATAATAATAATAATAATAATAATAATAATAATAATCATAATAATAATAATAATAATAATAAAATAAAGAAACTACCTTCAAGAAATCGGTTTTTTTTTTAAAAAAATGTCCTGTACTAGACTCGAACCCATGACCTCTCGAAAACCCATTACTTCTCCTAACCATTGATCTGCCATTACTTTTCTATTTTAAACAGATTCCAATTGTAATTAAGCCGTAATTTCTATGTTTCCCATTTTCCTTCTACATCTTCACCATAACAACTCGACCAGAACAGCTATCTGACGTTAATAATTACTCAAGTGTTTGGTTTATATATTTATAAACACAACTAAGTTGATTTAAAGTTTTTGGAATTTACAGAAACGAATTTAAAAGCAGTAGCAGTAGCCCTCAAGAACACTTTTGACTTTAATTGGTGATTTTGAATATGAGAATGTTTTACAACACGACTTCTACATGAAAAAGATTTACAATCATTCATAAAAACTTTCCAAATCTTCAATTTAACTGGAAACATGAAAATGAACTCGAATTTCTCGATGAACACCTTCGTTTGACTTTTGAATATTAAAGTTTGACTCCAAAATTGAAACTCGTTAGAAAGAATTGGGATTTGAGATTTTACGGATAGTTTTAGTAAATGAATCCTAACACGACTGTATTTACAGAATTTGAAATTAAATACGAATTTGAGGTTTTGATAAAATTATGAAGAACAGAGCACAATGAACTGCGTTTTTATTTTTCTGTTTTAAATTAAATAAATTGAGTTTATTGGAATTGATATTTGATAAAGATAATGTAAGAGTTGAACGATTTTACCCATAACATTGATCAATTCGTCTGTTTAATATAGATTGATGGTCGACACAAATATTCCATTCAGTACACAAATATATATAAAAAATAAAAGGGAAATCGATAGGTAACTGATTTTGGAGTTATCTTAGTGTTTGGAATCTGGTTGTACGAATTTTACAATCATCAATAGTTGGATAATGACTTGAACCCAATTCTGAATTTCTGATTCTCTTTATACAGTTTTTATATATATTTGATATTAATAATTAATTAATTAGTTTAATAATAATATTAATAATAATAATTTTATAAATAATAATAATAATAATAATAATAATAATAATTAATAACATTAACAATTATGATAATAATAATAATCATCATTAACAATATAAATGATAAATTGTATTATTTATATGATAATATTAATAATGACTTTAATAAATATGGTAATTATAATTATAAAAGTAATAATATTAATAATAAAAATAATATTAATCATGATAACAAATAATATTTAAATTACAACTAAATAATAATTTTAACCATTCTTATAATAATATTTATATTTAAGTATTTATTTTGATAATCAAAATCTTAAATTTATTAAAATTTTAATATTTAACATTTGTTAATATCACTATTCATGATATTAATAATAATGAAAGTAATAATAATATAATTTGTCATTACTATTATATTTTTAACTTGTTGTTGTTACATCATATATTATATATGCAAATATGAATACATTAATAATGTTTTATATATATATATAATTATTATATATCTATTTAATATATTCTTTCATATTATAAATTTCAACACATAATATTTATATCTATATATATTATCATATATGTTTATATCTAAATCTTTTTAATAATAACTTTATTATATTATATATTACTTTACATATTTAATTCTATTGATTAATTTGTATTCACATTATCATTTATACACATATATTTATATTTATATTTATATATTTACATATTTAATTACATAACTGTTCGTGAATCATCGGGGATGGTCGAATGGTAATTGAATACATGAACATATTTTCAAAGTTTTCGAGACTCCTCATTATAGACTTTGCTTATCGTATCGAAAACGTTCGAAGATTAAGTTTAATTTTGGTCAAAAATTTCCGGGTCGTCATAGTGGGTATGCTCGTGAGGTCAAACTAGTGTTTATCATCTCCGTTGCGTCTACGTACCTTTCCTGCAATATTGAATCTCAATATTGATACGTGAGCACTCATAACTTAACATTTATATATTAATAGTGTATTCATGACTAGTGCTCGAGTATATAGGATTATGCATGCTTGTACTTTTGACATTGCCGTTAGATAGGTTATGTTGAATCCTGAATTAGTTACATATGCGGTTGAGATAAGGTATAATATATGCATGTCGTTGGAAAGCTAGCGAAAAATTAAGAACTTTTCATTTAGATATCGAATGGTTTTGATGAACGGATTAGAAGTTATAGTCAATTGAATTTTTGCATTATTATTAAAAATGATATTATTATCGTCGTTATAGTTTTTATCTAATTATTATTATTATTATTATTATTATTATTATTATTATCATTATCAATAAAAGGTATTATCATTAAAAATTGTTATTTTTATTATTACTATCGTTATTATCGTTAAAGTTATATTTAGTATTATTATTATTATTATTATTATTATTATTATCAATAAAATAGTTATTAGTATTATCATTAATATTATCATAATATTTATTATTATTAGTATTATTATAATTAAAACTAATATTAGTAACACCTAATTATTATGATTACTATTATTATCATTAATATGAACGCGATATAAAAGATGATTAAAAGCTATTAAACGAATCGATTAGGAAATAATGAGAATGAGTATCATGATGAAATTTAAAATATTGTAAGATATTGATTTAGATAAAATTATCGTTTTTCATTATTTTTATCACTATTATTGTTAAAAGTATTATTAATATTAAAACTATCTTTTTTACGAAAATTATTATTCTTAATAGGAAAATCATTGTTAATATAAAATTTTATTTTTAATAAGAATTATCATTTTATCATAATATCATTTTTCGTAAATAAAAATATTGTTATTATTATTAGTAGAATAATAATAATTATTATTACAAAATAATACAACTTTTACATACTATTATTATTATATATATTATTTTATCAAATAAATATGTGATACAAACATATTTTTCTACGTGTAATGTAATTACATTAATAATACCTATCACATTATTTTTATGATATTAAATGAACTTTATAAATTTTATTACTTAAGATATATGAGAGTATATTTTAATATAAAATTTTATTTATTAAAAAATGAATTATATTATTTACTCTAATAAACCTTTTAAAAATATTTAAAAATATAAAACGATGATATTTAAACTATATAATAATCATGTATAAATTTTGGAAATCATTTTGAGTCATATTGACTTTTGTTGACTTTTGCATATTAGTCTCGAGCATTAGGATTGTGATACACTACAGTTTAACCTAAATTGTTAGATATATATTGACCAACATATAAATATATATACTTAATTTAGGTTTGTGAATCCGAGGCCAACCTTGCACTTGTTCAATGACGACATATGTAGTTTTACTACGAAATACAGTATTGTGAGTTTCATTACTCTCCTTTTAAATACTTTTGCAATATATATTTTTGAGACGGAGAATACATGCGCTTTTATAAATGCTTGACGAAATAGACACAAGTAATTGAAACTACATTCTATGGTTGAATGATCGAAATCGAATATGCCCCTTTTAGCTTGGTAGCCTAAGAATTAGGGAACTGGCCCCTAATTGACGCGAATTCTAAAGGTAGATCTACGGGAACTAACAACCCCCATTCTGGAATTTGAAATGCTTTAGTACTTCGATTTTATCATGTACGATGGGTGTCCCGGAATGATGGGGATATTCTATATGCATCTTGTTAATGTTGGTTACCAGGTGTTCACCATATGAATGATTTTTATCTCTGTGCAGTTTGCGAAATGCCTGATATGAGATGTATATTTATGAGAAATGAAAATGAAAATCTTGTGGTCTATTAAAATTATGGAAATGATCGATTATGATAAACTAATGAACTTACCAACCTTTTGGTTGACACTTTAAAGCATGTTTATTCTCATGTTTGAAAGAAATCTTCCGCTGTGCATTTGCTCATTTTAAAGATATTACTTGAAGTCATTCATGGCATATTTCAAAAGACGTTGCATTCAAGTCATTAAGTTCAATAAAGATTATTACTAAATAATTGACAGATTAGGTCATTTATAGTTTGGATATTATGAAATGGTATGCATGCCTGTCAACTTTCGATGTAAAGAAGTTTTTCTTTTAAAAACGAATGCAATGTTTGTAAAATGTATCATATAGAGGTCAAATACCTCGCGATGTAATCATATGTTACTGTATTCGTCCTTATGGATTAGGACGGGTCATCTCAGTATGTGTCGATGGGTTCATGTGTTGTTGAATTAGTAACCGAAGGGACAAGGTGGGCGTACGGGTAATGGAGCTAATTGGTTATCAAACGAAGAAAAAAAAATATAGTGAGTGTGTTTTATGAATATGGAGGAAATTGAATGTCTCTTTAACAATTTGAGATGCTCAATTATGTAGCAATTGTGGGTGTCGACAAGAAGCATCAAGCAGGAGAAGAAACAAATAAGAAAACAAAAAAAATAAAGTCTGAGTGTGATGGCTAACGAAATTTGTTCCAAATATTTAATTTGTACGAAACGGAATCAATTATCTACAGCTGCAAACGATATGAAACTGATTTTTGGTTCTTTGGTGAAAAACAATATATATAATGTATCAATATATAATAATGTATATTAGTATATATAATTTATACAATGTATTTATATATATCAGTATATATATATATATATATATATATATATATATATATATATATATATATATATATATATATATATATATATATCTGTTTTTTTTCTATATCTGTTAATATATCTTTTTATATTTAGCCGTGTTTAAAATATATAATCAATATTTATAATAATTGTAATTAATAAAAAATTGTATTTATAATAATTATTATTAATTATAGAAATGGAATTGCTAATAATAATATTAAATATAAAAATACTTATAATAATAATAAAAGTAAATATAATAAAAATATAATGATATTAGTAATAACAATAATGATAATGGTAATAATGATTATAATAAAAATAATGTAACAAGTTATATGTATCAACTTCCATATATATTATACATTGAGAATAATAATATTACTAATACTGATATTAATATTAATAATACTAACATTAATAATAAATAATAATAATTATGACAATGATAATAATAATCTCATTAATGATAATATTAATTATTTTTAATGTTCAATATAATATTAATATCTAATAATATTACTAATATTAATCATAATAATTAAAATTGCAATTTTTACTACTAGTTGTAATAATAATAATGATGTTAATAATGATAATAATATTAATAAATATAATAATTCAAATGTATCAAATTTCATATTATAAGTTTTAATTAATATTATTAATATTGAATGTAATAATGTAACAACTATACTTGTAATTACATTTAATATAATATACAATATTATATTATGTGATAGCATTTATTTAATATTTATATATTACAAATAATTATAAATTATATATATATATATAAATTATATATATATATATATATATATATATATTCATTTTAATAGTAGCTTAATTATTTTATTTATTATTTTACATTCTTAATTCCAATTGATTAAAGTGTATTTTTATTAATTCAAATATTTATATATATATATATATATATATATATATATATATATATATATATATATATATATATATACATAGTCATTTGCACACAATTGTTCATGAATCGTCGGGAGTAGTCAAAGGTCAAATGATTTTATGAAATAGTTCAAAAATATTGAGATTCAGTTAAATAGACCTTGCTTATCGTATCGTAATCATATTAAGATCAAGTTTAAATTTGGTCGAAAATTTCCGGGTCGTCACACCCGCCCCTCACGTTGCCCCGACCCGAAAATTTTGGGTATTATACAAAATTATCAAGTGTCACATCCCAACGGATTTTCCAGCCAAAAGTCGCAATGATTCAGTAAACAAATTTTCTGCCAAAATGAAGGGTTGCACCCTTTAATTTTCAAACGTCATTGGTAATAGAATTTTGGATTCCTTTTTGCCATATTCCTTTCTTTACAACACATACTATAAATTCACTTTCTCGCTAATACTCTAATTTGAATTGTTCTTGCATGAAATCAAATTGATTTCTTGTCTTATCCCAATTGAGATTTCGTGCAATCCAGAGTTTTTAAAGGTCGAAATACTTAATTATGAAAATATTTCACGATTCAAAAAACAAGAAAGAAATTATGGAGAAATAACTCGTTTTCTATCAAGTTACAAATAACGCTTTGCCAGAAATATAATTAATGAAAAGATCATGCTTCCTTGATAAAATGTTACGACGTCTATTTCTCGTACAATTAATTACTTATAAGTAGTATGTTACAAAAAATGAAAAAAAGGACAACATCTATATCTATATCTATATAGTACTAATAATAATACATTAACTCCGTTACTATCATCACAATGACCAGTAGTATGTAAAAAATGATAACATTTATATAGTACTAACATTTCCTATACATAAAGTGTCCTACCGTAACTCATGATGAAACCCCCACGACGTATTCATAAGAGCACCGCGTGTGGTAAAACCCCTCAACTAATGCTTTAATGCAAGACGTCCGAGACCTCACAAGCCCACGAATAAGCAGGTAACTTCAAGGGTAATATTTTTTTGTAACACATGAGAGTCGAACACCTGACATCCCTTATAAAAAATCATGTTACTGTCAATCCGCTAACACGTTAAATTATGAAAGACCTATTGCTACATATACATATTTTTCTTTTATCTCTTTCCAGGAAAAAAAATAATGAATTTTTTAATTTTAGTAAAGGTTTTACCCCGATAAATTTTATTAAAAATAATAAAAGAATATAGTACAATCACTGCACAATGTTACTAGTGAGATTAGTAATCAAACAACCACCAACTAGGCCATCTTAACAACCTAGACCTCGAACAAAACAACAACAAGAATATCACAAACACTTTTCATTTATCCTTTAACATTTGAACCTATTGAGAATCCTTCAATTTAAGCTACACAATTTTCAATCTAACTATTAAAAAAAATTATTCTAGAAAAATATAATTATCTTCCAACAAGGTTAAAATCTAATCAATAAAAGAATTAGAGAATTCAAAGGATATAGAAGAGGGCCCAAGCAAACAAAACAATAAATACAAAATTGTAACCACAACAACATAAACCTCGAGCACATAAACCTAATAAATTAAAGTAAACGAAATAGAGGGCCATAACAAAAGAAAACAAACTAAACACCGTTCGAAACCAACCAACCCATAGAAGGAAGACCACCATACTTCTACAACCTCAAAGTTTAACCATCAGCTACGAACTCGTCCATAAAATTTCATAACCTCTTTACAGCTATGCTAACCTTCTTGTTCTTAGGCGTCGCTTTAAAATATTTACCTTTCAGTTTAGCAAAACAAATAGACTTGTCCGATCGCGACCAAAACGAGAAATCCAACCTAGTATCTGTTGTCGATGATGCACACGTCGTATCCTTGTCGATGCCTACAATATCAATTATTTCAACATCAACACCACAATCTACCCTTGTCGGGACACTTACATCATCCTTCTTCTTCTTCTTTATAAAACTTTTCAAAACAATAACTGACGCAACATCCATATTCGAACTTGACCCAATCCCGCAAGTCGACACTCCTTGTTACACAAAGACATTCCTTATGAATTCATTACAAGAAGATTCACCCTCTTTGCCAACACGATGAGAATCCTAAGTGGATTTTACATCCTGGAGAACGATATGATCAGATACAGGGTCAGAATCAGCAAACGTCTATCAGACTCTTCGTCGGGGTTGACGATGGCAGATTTAACCACATATAAATGGTTTCAATAAACGTGACTACGTGAGGGGAATAAGTTCCCATGATCCTCATTTGCCCTTTCATGGAACCCAACTACCAAAGAATCGCCTGGGACACGCCCATAATGACCGATTTGACACGACGATTGAAACCTTATTCAAACCGTCATATAGTAAATCATCGATAGATGACAAGTCCTTAAGCTCTTAAACGTTTACACGGAAATGAAGCTCTCCACATCATTATAGTTTGCATCAATAAACTCCTTAATGAACACATAAATGGTGTTCTCGATGAAAATAAAAAAGATGAACCCAACTAGCTCAATTCGGGCGAAGCTTTAGCAATAAAAAGCACGTTATCGGATCTTCTAACCATGTTTAATAAACTAACTGATGATGCATCATTAGCCAAAACCAATTTAACTGAGAGAAGTTGGAACGCCTATATCAGGAAGTACTTCAAGAAACTCATATTGCCGCCAACTGAGTATCCATCAAATGCCGATAGTTGTCATCGTTTGAACACTAATCAATACACTTTAAGTATTCATCAAATGCCAATAGTTGTCATCGCTTGAATACTAATCAATATAGTTGTTAATCGATTTTTTTTTTGTCTTTTTTTTACTAGGTACAATGGAGTTATATTCTAATGATGTTTTTTATAGAGTATTGAAAAAGGGTGGTGATATATCCACCATCATTTTTACTTCATCCACCATTAATCATGCATTAACATGTTGTAATGTGTAATCTGTTAATGCACAGTTGTGTTGGATGAAGTAAAAATAATGTTGGATTATCAATGCCTATTAAAAAATATATTTTCCTCTATTAAATTAATTAAGTTATACGGAGTATATTATTATTATTATTATTATTACTACTACCTATATATACTAATAGCCATGGGGTTTTTGGTCGTTTTGACTCTCCATGACTTGGCAAACGACGATAAAAAAAAACCAAACACCCCCTCAAATTTAGCCAACTTTTAAATTCACCCCCCAAATCAGGGGTGTAAACTGTAAACTTATTATTTTAATTACAAATCTTAACCAAACTTCACCCATATTTTCATCAGGACATATCTTTTCGTTCGCCTTGCGTTAAATTTTTTCGAACCCACCGTTCAACTTAAAAAAATCTAACGAACACAACGGGACTAGCTATACGCGAAACGGACACACTTCTAAAAAATCTAAATACCTCGGACTATATTCAATACATATACACACCTATAATAAACTACCCAAACTAACTACATCATATCGATAATTTTGTTTCCGTTTTTTTACGCAATCTTCTTGCCATTAAAAACGCATAAGCCATTAAGTATACCAGGTAATAACTACGTGTATCTAAAAACACCCGTAGCAAAACGTTTTTACTTTTGTAAATACATAACGCTCCGTTAACTATGAATACACAACCCAAGGCCCCGCGGCATTACGCGGGCCCGTTTTACTAGTTATTATTAATAGTAACGTAACTAGTTGTTGAACCCTCTCTTCGCGCCGGGGGTTCGATTTTCAATGTATTTTATTGCGTATAGTTTGTAAAATTATTTCGTGGCTAAAGAATGATGTCGTTGAAGCGCAACTCGAGTCGAACTAAAAGGTATAACCCTTGAAAGATTTAAATGTTATTTTAAATTAACAATATATGTCCATCTACGCGTTTAGCTATGTAATTATCGACTTTTAAAAATTTAACGCAAAATCAACGTGTATGAAAAGTACCCAAATATTGAGCGTTTTCTAAAAAGCGTCCGTTTTGCGTATAGTTAGTGACATTGTGTGCCTAAAATTATTTCGAGTTTAACGATGGTGTCAGAAAAATTTAACTCGTTGCGAGCGAGAAAATATGACCCGTTGAATATTTGGGTGGAGTTTATTTAAGATTTTTTATGAAAATGGTTATTTGACACTTTACCCCCCTATTTGGGGGGTCGATTTGAATAGTTGAAAAAGTGTGAGGGTCTTTGTTGGTGAAGTAAAATATAATTAGAATTAAATAAAAAAATGAAAGGACAAAAATGCCCCTAGTTACTATTCACAATTTTTGTCTATTAAATAATATAGTAATATATATAGCCTAGTGCTACTTATCCTCCAATGAAGACTTGCTAGAATAGCTTGCATGGAGAGCTGTTTTGACTGGAAGTAGTACAAACCTATATATATATATATATATATATATATATATATATATATATATATATATATATATATATATATATATATATATATATATATATATATATATCGTGAAGAAGAATCTGACGTGTCACTCCACCATTAACTCTTAATCATATTTGCCACGTGTAAATCCTCCTGTTAAACACAATTAGCGTAACTAAAAATATTCACTATGGCATATGGAACCCGAACTGCCAATGAAAAAACGATGCAGAAACCATAAACCCTATTATCCTACGCCCACTCTTCAATCCGTATAGATGAAATCGATTTGTGTTTTCTTGTGATTTTAAATTATTAGGGTTTTTGTTTGGGACTATCCTTAACAATAATCATCTTCATCCGTCAATCGTTGAGCTTCTATGTTGAAGAAAACATATTGGTACCACATCAAATCCGATTTATCGAGGAAGCTTATTTTCCTGACCAACATGTATGTTTTTTCAATTATTACTTCAATCAATTTTGATTTTGATTGGTAGCAAAAGTAGTTGATTGGATTGGATTGTCAATAGAAGTGGAGTCAAATCAGCGGAGATAAGCAGTGTAGATGAAGAGTTTTACGCTTGCACTTCATGATGCAGTGTTGAAATCACATATGTACTGACATTTTTAGTCCCTGATGTGCAAAACGTGGTATATGAATTGTTGTATGAAATTATATGGAAAAATACCGATTAAAGATTGTTACACACTAACGGACAGTGTACCCGATCGTGTAGTAGTATAAATAATGGTTTAGTTCCGTGTATCGTTCCAAGGACAGTTGTATTAGTCAAACTAGAATTAGAAACTATATTATGATTAACTAAGTAAATCAAACTTAAAGGTACAAGATATTATGTTTTTGTGGCTATTTAACGATTTAGCCAAATCAGAGAAGATTAAAAGTAAAAACAATGTTTTTGGTCTTTTAAGTTTATATAATGAAAACAAGTGCAACGAAAACAAATAAGATAGTTTGATTAAGATCAAAGATACGAAATGTTCATCTAGATATTTTACCCTCGGTATTGGATGTAAGTTATATTGTTAAGACCCGATTGAATGAATATGTATGCAAGTTACCTAATAGATTTACCAAGAGTTCTCTTTAGTAAACACGCAAACTCGATTACAAGATCAAGGGTTCCCTTTTCTCTATAGTTCTCGTGTTTGTAACCAAATAACTATGATATATATGCTAATCACCCAAATCGACTTGCCAAGAGTTCTCTTTAGCAAGTACTCAAACTAGAATTACTAAGTGGAGGGTTCCCTATCACCTAGACCTTTTCGTTTGTGACTAGTTGATTAGCTAGATCAAAGACTTGAATACCAATTGTCTTTTGCGTTCGCTCTACACAATTCATCCCTATATCGTCTAATCGTTTTGATCTAATTTACCCCCTTGGTCCGGTTTAGTAAACAATCAATCTAAGACAAGTTGATTGTAAATCAATATGATACATCAACAAGAGTTCTCTTTATCAACAACATATCAATTAACTAGCTACAAATGATTTGACATCAATAAGCATGGTTCTTTGATTCAAGCTCTAATCTATCACACATAATACATTCAATCCATAAGATTACATCCAATACCTTAGTTATTAATCTAGACAAACATTATAGAGTTTAGCCAACAATCATATTAACAAACAAAATAGCAATCAATTGATAAGTAGAATTCATTGTGAAGAACAAGAAATCAACCTAATAGAGAATGAATCTTGAATGGAGAAAGTGTTGAATCTTGATTCTTGGATGTTAAGCCTCTTCAAAGAGCTTGGAATTCTCCAATTTTGCTCCTAAAATCGTCTCAGAACTCCTCTGGTTCGTATCTGCAGTTTCTGATCGTATCTCCCTTTTTTAAAGTAGTTAAAGTTGGTCAAAAAGCAAAAGTAGGCTGAAACCTACTTCTGGATGGCGTCCAGATTTCTGGATGGCGTCCAGTTGTAAAGGCCTGGACGGCGTGCAGATTTCTGGACGGTGTCCAGTTGTGAAGGGCTGGACGGCGTCCAAAAATCTGGACGGCGTCCAGTTGTGCTGAATTTCACTGTCTCGTTTTTTTCAAATCTCCCTTCATTTGGGCGGCGTCCTAATCATTTTGGACGGCGTCCAACATATCTGCAGCCTCGTTTTATCGTTTTAGAGTGCTAATTTGACCATAACTTGTATCGGAATCAACTATGATGAAATCACAGCTTATAGAACGGTTATAATTCACCAAAACTCTTTATAAACCACTTTCTGATACACTTTACATACCTATGTGTATTACTTGTAGAAACCGCCTTAACTATCCTTGATTCGAGAGTATTTTACATGATATTGCGAGATATGTATATGATGTATTTAAGCAATATCAAAACACCCCACACTTAAACCTTGCTTGTCCTCAAGCAATTCATTCTTACAAAGTAGAAAACTATCAAATACACATACACAATATAGAGTACACACATTACACAAGTCACACGAAACACAAGAAACACACACGTTATTTGAAAACGCAAACTCACGCTATATGAAACACACGCTTTAAGTATAACACACATTTATTGTAATCACACTCACGCTATATACACAATGAGAACACACGCACACATTTTTGGGAGTTTAGAGCCAAGTATCCGAAAAATTTAATCCTACGGAAATCAGGACCTTATGAAAAACGTTTTATGTTTTTGAAAATATAATGCTAGTTTTTACACTAGGCACGTTTTCCGATTTTTGTCGGATTTTCTGAATTTTGGAAAATGAGTGCGGGTTTCCCGCTATTGGTCAAGCCAATCCCTCCCACAGTACCTAACATCGTTAGATGTTGGTAAGAAAATAATGCGTTTAGGAGGATACACATTACGTCCAAATATCATCGATAATCATGAGGTAATCATCTAATCCGTTAAGTCAACCGTAAAGATTGAGGTTCATCAGGCTTAAAAGCTGATATCTTACCTTTCCGGAGGTTATCCACTGGGAATCTGATCAATCACTGACATTTTGTGTATCATGGTGCGCTTCTCTTTGGCCAGCAAATCTCCCTCATTGAGATAAGCTTTGACTACCAGTTTCCCTATTTGACGTTGAGGCCTGGTAGATTTCCAGTCAATTTTAGCAATGACTTTTCAAGATTTTTCGTCACCCTACAACTAGTCTGGACTACAACTTCTGAAACAAATCAGCAAGTGTGTCGTTCGGAAGACTTTACTTCCTTAAGGATGGAATGGATACATCCTATGGGTAATAATAAAGTGGTCGGACGCAACATTGTCCTTTTTAGGAGAAACAATGAGGATCATCCTGTTTTAGTTTTCAATCTGGTGCGAGGTCCAGTTTCCGACCACGCTATGCAATCACCGCTCTCTCACGGTTTACACTCGTTTTGGTACAAGTGACCTACAAGTTAGCTTCACTAAACTAGTAGGATTTTCATTCAAATAATTGAATGATAGTACAACTTCAAAGACTATTAATAATTTAAAACATAACTCAACATTTCTTTTCTAGTTTTAGAACACAATGTATGTAAAATGGTTTTGGACAATTTTCGTTTCTAAGGCTACCTGAAAATTTTAAATTTTTTTTGATCATAAACGCCTTAATTTTTGTAAAACGAATTCCCGATGAATTTCTATCTCCCACCCCACACTTGAGATCATGCAAGGCCCTCATTGCATGAAATCAGAAAAAGGATTAAATTTAGAGGGCAAAGTGATAGGGTGATTGTAGAAATTTTTAAATTTTTAACCTGTAAATCGTGGAACATGTAGATGAATGCCGCTGAACTTACTGC
Organism: Rutidosis leptorrhynchoides; assembly: GCF_046630445.1. NCBI lineage: Eukaryota > Viridiplantae > Streptophyta > Magnoliopsida > Asterales > Asteraceae > Rutidosis > Rutidosis leptorrhynchoides. The sequence continues at coordinate 357,251,919 of NC_092341.1, read as the reverse complement.
CAGCATAAGAGCATCGTCCATTCCTCGATTATCAACATACATACATCATAATATCAAATGTTTCTGAACTTAATGTCAGTCTTTGAAATTCAACCACGCTGCACAAAATAACAAACCACACAAATAATAATAAAAATAACGGTGTTTTCCAACCACAACCATTATCAAACCACACAATTAAGTTAAAAATACAAACCAATATTGCTTTAATACACACCATAACAAATAAATAGATTTTTTGAAAATGTAACAAAAGAATCATAGGCTCGCAGGCCTTCAGTTATCGTAAGGCCAAAAGTAATTTTCTGAGCCATCTCTGCTTCGGCGTCTCTGCGGGTATTCCTGCTCAAATCGGTTCCTGGCATCCTGCATCGCATCGTTATTATTATAAATTGGGTAAGGCGGAGGTGGGTTTTTAGGATCAGTGTAGTATTGGGGTGTCAGACGTGTTGTCCCATAGTACTGATCGGGGTTGGAATAATATAACTCGGTGTTATGGTTATTCCAATCAATACCATAACTGTTCCATCCCTGATTATGTACTTGAGCAATCTGGCGTTGCTCCATTCCTTGCTGACTCACCCTCATGTTGTTCATACTGTTGACCAAATCATCCCAACCAGATTGAGACGGATACCAAGGACCTTGATCTTGAACATTTGTCTGGGCTTCCATTTCTGCTTCCTCTTCCTCTTGTTGTTCCTGTTGAACATTCGCTCCACTACCACTCGCGCCACCTGCCACAAAAGGTACCAAACGCCTATTTGCGTCGTACATCAAAATCTCAGTGTTAACATAAGAAACCTTTTTTAAGGGTTTCATTGCATGGTTACATTCTATCAGGCGATTAAGATCAATATTAAAGTGACGAGCAATCCGCGTAATGTAGTGGCCCCCTAGAAGCGGTTTGTCTCTTCGTGCATCCGTAGCGATACCCAGCAAATAGTTCCCAATTAACCCCGGTATATCGGTGTGACAACCCGATTTTATTTGATCCATTATCCATAGATCCAGAGATTTAACCTTTTCATGTCCTTCGACTCTCGCATTAAAGGTACATGCGATAAGTCGATGGAGAAACTTATCGTCAAGGGTTGCTATTTCTGTATACCTATGTCTGCTTGATTTGAACGGGCTAGATGCATTTGGCCCTCTAATCCTTCTCCAAAAGGATTGTTCATTAAAACCCACTCTCCTATGATACTCTGAGCTTATCAAATATTGCCTTAATTGTGCGTCAGTAAGCTCGTGAAAAATACCCAAAACTCTACATAACCCAAAACCACTCAAACTTCTTTCATCACCCCCTAGTCGGAATCTAAAGAAAGCATCCGAGAGTGGATCGCGAACATTATTGAATCGGAAAGTTGAGTAAAATTCTTTACATAGCACGGGAAACACTTGATCGTGTAGACTGAAAATTTGTTCCCATGCGTAGGTCAATATGTTACTATATGGTATAGCTAACAAATGAGTGACATGGGCATGCATACCCGCCTCAATCAAAGGAGCCCAGTCTAAATACCATGTAGCTTTAATTGGCCTACGGGTAATTCAAGAAAAAGTTTCCCCGTAATCATCATTGTCCCGAAGATGTTCTAACCATACTATTGGATTATTTTGAGCGTCTTCTTCTTCGCCAGATGATGATGATGAATGTTGTTAAACCGGTGGTGGTGGTGGAACGTTTCTTGATGTTCTGCCTCTTTTCGGTTGTCCACCTCTGCTAGATTGTCCCTGCAAAACATAATAACACCAAATCAAAGAACATAGAAACCGTTGTGTTAATGTTAGCTAAAAACATACCCGAATAGCAAGGTGAATTAGTCATTCCATTCAAAGTTCATAAGCATTATGATTCATATAAGCAAAAGCGTATGTTTAGAATAATTGATCACAGTCAACCAAAGTCAACCTAAACTAGCAAATAAACTCTCACAAAAATGTGGTTCAAAAAATTCACAATTAGGCATCCACTTAGGACTCAAGCATGTTGCGTTCATAGGTCATGACATCTAAACTTGCATTCTAATGATATTCATTACAATCATAGCACTAGTTATCACAATTTAGTTCAAAATGACCATTATAACGCCACTACATTATAGCATTCCATACCATCAATCCACTTCAATAGGCTTAAGCAAATGAAAATCAAGCATACATCTTTCATAAGATCATTACAATTCAAAGCATGCTAAAAATTCTAGAACATTCAATTTATGACCCGGCCAAATTAACATCTACATAATCAATAACAATTAAATATTTCACAAGCTTCATAAACAACACAAACAAACTCAATATCTTGAATTAATTACCCTAATTTCGGATTTCATCACTACAAACCCTAGAATCATGAACATACCCATCCAACATATAATTATTGCAAAATCAAGACATAATGGGTAATTAAACAACTAAAGCATGTTAATCTAAACAAGAATCAAGCAAATCAAACACCCCACACTTATCTTTCACCAAATTATACATATAGACATACAAATTAAGTATTTAAGAAAGAAAAGTATGAAAAGAGATTAGTAATACCCTAGAAAACATGATTCAAGCTTGGATTTGAAGGAAGAATGCACGAATTTGAAGTAAGAAATTAGAGTTTTTGAGAGTTGGTTCGTTTGTGGGATAAGGAATAAGAGAGAAGTGTGTTTTGTGGTTGAAAATGGGGTTAGAATGGTATAAAACGCGTTTTTTTCTGGGTCAGACATCTGGACGGCGTCCAAAATTTTGGACGGCGTCCAGTATTGAAGAGCTGGACGGCGTCCAGAAATCTGGACGGCGTCCAATAATGAAAAGCAGGACGGCATCCAAAAATCTGGACGGCGTCCAGTTACACTAAAATGTCTGACTTCTTTTTGAGAAAATTCTTTGAAATTGGACGGCGTCCAAGGGTTTTTGGACGGCGTCCCACTGGTCTGGTGGCTCAATATCTTCATAAAACTCATAAAAATTCCCATTTTCAACACACAAAAGCTCATATCATCATCATAGATCATTTTGTACATTAAAAACAATCAAACCAATCATAAAACACTCAATTCACACTATTTACACGCGTGAACTTTCTTTAACGAGTCGTTCACCCAACTCGTCCCCATTTTGATTTAGGCTTTGTTCTCGAAGTTGAGGCTAACCTCGTCTTCGATTTCCAGGGGACCATCAACATAGTGCTTGACCCGGTGGCCATTCACTTTAAAAATATCGCCCTTCCAGTTCACCACTTCAATTGTACCATAAGGGTACACCCTTCTAACAACAAATGGTCCCGACCATCGGGACTTAATCTTTCCTAGTGATAACTTTAAACGGGCATTATAAACAAGGACACGATCTCCTTCCATGAATTCCTTTGGATTTTTCAATCTCTTGTCGTGCTATTGTTTGGTCTTTTCCTTATAAATTAGAGAGTTGTCATAGGCTTCAAGCCTTAACTCGTCTAATTCATTCAACTGGGTCAAACGTAATCGACCCGCCTCTTGGTAATCCAAATTACATGCCCTTAGTGCCTAATGCGCTTTGTGTTCAATCTCCAACGGAAGATGGCATGATTTTCCGTATACCATATGGAAAGGAGTGGTTCCAATAGGTGTTTTGTAAGTCGTACGAAAGGCCCACAATGCATCGTTTAACTTAACTGACCACTCTTTTAGATTCGCACCAACGGTCTTTTCAAGTATGCGTTTTAACGACCGATTGGTATTTTCCACTTGCCCACTTGTTTGGGGATGATAGGATGTTGAAATTTTATGGATCACTCCATATCTTTTCAACACCTTTTCTAATTGCTTATTGCAAAAGTGGGTGCCTCGGTCGCTGATAAGGGCTTTTGGTGTGCCAAACCTTGAGAAAAGTTCCATCAAAAAGGTTACTACAACTCTGCCATCATTTGTGGGGAGAGGTTTTGCCTCCGCCCATTTGAAAACATAGTCTATGGCAACAAGTATGTAGAGGTAAGAATGAGACTTTGGAAAGGGCCCCATAAAGTCAATTACCCAAACATCGAACACCTCGCATACTTGGATGCTTTGTTGAGGCATTTCATCCCGTTTAGTGATTGACCGGCCCGTTGGCACGCGTCACAAGCCTTAAAAACAGTGTAGGCATCTTTGAATATTGTTGGCCAATAGAAACCGGCCTCGTAAACTTTCCTCCCCGTGATTTGAGGACCAAAGTGCCCACCTGTGGGACCAAGGTGACAATCAAGCAGAATTTTGGTGCATTCCTTCCCCGAAACACACCTGCGAATAACTCCATCCGCACATCGCCTAAATAGATAAGGGTCTTCCCAAAAATAGTATTTTATGTCACTAAAGAATTTCTTTCTTTTCTGATGTGACCAACCGGTTTCTAGGTAACCCCCAACAATGTAATTGGCGAAGTCAACATACCACGGGTCTTACACCTTCTCTACTCTCATGAGGTATTCACCGGGAAAATCATCTTTAATACTCGATTCATGGAGTACTTCAAGATTGGGATTTTCAAGTCTAGATAGATGGTCAGCCGCGAGATTTTCGGCACCTTTCTTGTCCTTAATCTCGATATCAAATTCTTGCAAAAGCAAGACCCATCTTAGCAATCGAGGTTTTGCATCCAGCTTATAGAAAAGGTATTTCAATGTCGAATGATCGGTGAAGACAATTGTCTTCGATAGGACAAGATATGATCAGAATTTGTCAAAGGAAAAGACGATAGCAAGGAGCTCTTTTTCCGTGGTTGTGTAGTTCAATTGAGCTCCTTGTAAAGTCTTACTTGCATAATAAATGGGTTGAAAACGTTTCTCAACCCGTTGGTCCAAAACTGAACCAACTGCAAAATCCGATGCATCGCACATTAGCTCGAATGGTAGTGACCAATTTGGAGCTATGATTATTGGTGCGTTGACAAGTTTTTGTTTTAAAACATTGAATGCCTTAGTGCATTCACTTGTGAAAACAAAGGGTGCATCTTTTTCAAAGGAGGTGGAAGGTTGGCAATGACGTCAACCTTTGCTGGATCCACCTGAATACCAACACTTGAGATTTTGTGCCCCAATACAATGCCTTCTTTAACCATAAAGTGGCATTTTTCCCAATTTAGCACTAAGTTTGATTTCTCACACCTAATTAGCATTTTCTCCAAATTTAGAAGGCAGGAATCGAATGTGTCACCAAAGACTGAAAAGTCATCCATGAACACTTCCATGCATTCTTCAATCATATCGTGAAAAATGGTCATCATGCACCTTTGGAATGTTGCGGGAGCATTACATAGACCAAAGGGCATTCGACGGTATGAAAAGGTGCCATAGGGACACGTGAAGGTAGTCTTTTCTTGATCTTCGGGGGAGATGGGAATTTGAAAGTACCCCGAAAAACCATCTAGGAAACAATAAAAGCTATTTCCTTCTAGTCTCTCTAACATTTGATCAATGAATGGTAGCGGAAAATGGTCTTTTCTCGTGGCATCGTTTAGCTTACGATAATCTATACAAACTCGCCACCCCGTGACAGTTCGTGTTGTGATAAGCTCGTCTTTATCATTGGTGATAACAGTTATACCACCCTTTTTAGGAACACAATGGACCGGGCTTATCCACAGACTATCTGAGATTGGGTAGATTAGACCTGCATCTAGCAATTTAATGATTTCCTTTTTGACAACATTTTGCATATGAGGATTTAGTCTCCTTTGACGTTGCACCACTGGTTTGGAATTTTCTTCCATCAAGATCTTGTGCGTGCAATAAGAAGGACTAATTCCCTTTATATCATGGATTTTCCATGCAATGGCAAGTTTGTGGGCCTGTAGCAAGGAAACAAGACATTTTTTCATGTTTAGAAAAAAGTGAGGAAATAATTACCGGAAGCTTCGAATCTTCCTGAAGGAAAGCGTACTCAAGATGATCAGGGAGCGACTTAAGCTCCAAAATTGGAGGTTCCTCAATTGAGGATTTACTCCGGTACTCGCTATCCTTGTTCAGTTGTTTTATCTCCTCCTCAGTTGGTTCATACCCATTTGCCATCAAAGTGGCCATCACATCCATTTCTTCAACGAAAAATTCTTCATCTCCATTCGCCAAATTGTATACACCTGTTTCATCCAATTCGGGAAATTCCTGCAAGAACTCATAATGCGAGTCTATGCTTTGCATAAAATAACAAGTATCATCTGAAGATTCAGGATATTTTAATGACTTGTCAATTGCAAAGGTCGCACTAGCTTCACCAATTCTAAGGGTCAATTGCTGGTCATACATATCAATGACACATCTAGCAGTATTCAAAAATGGTCGACCCACAATAATTGGTATTCTTTCATCAACTTCCATGTCTAACACCACAAAGTCTGCCGGAAAAATCAGATTCCCGGTCTTAACTAACAAATTCTCTATTATTCCTCGAGGGAATTTTATAGAGCGATCAGCTAGTTGAATAGCCATTCGTGTGGTCTTGAGTTTCCCAGGGGCTAATTTAAGGTAAATCGAATAGGGCATTAAATTGATACTAGCCCCAAAATCGGCCAATGCCCTCATACAGTCGAGGTCACCCATCAGACATGGAATAGTAAAACAACCTGGATCCTGAAGCTTTTCAGGAAGTGTGTTGGACACCAGCGCTGAACATCTAGCATTTAAAGTGACTGATGAAACGCTTTCCATCTTCTTGCGGTTAGTAAGTAAGTCTTTTAAGAACTTAGAATACTTGGGCATACCTGAAATCACATCAATGAAAGGCATATTTATGTTAATTTGTTTAAACATATCTAGAAATTTTAACCTTTCGGCTTCGAGCCTTTCTTGTTGTTGCTTTCTTGGGTATGGGAGCGGTGGTTGATATGGCTTCACTACGGGTTTCTCCCGTTCTTCCTTCTCAACCACTTGTTCCGGCTCCTTAACCGGATCGTCATTTTTGTTCAACGGAACACTGAAATCAGAATCTTCGGGCATTTTTGGAGCTTCGTATGCTAGACCACTCCTTGTGGTGATAACATTGGCGTGTTCATTTCGGGGGTTCTTATTAGTATCCCCTGGTAAACTCCCTGGTTTTCTTTCGCTAAGTAAACTAGCTAAACCACTCATTTGCTTCTCCAGATTCTGAATTGCAGCTTGTTGGTTTTTAAATTGGTGTTCGTTCTTCTCGTTTGTTTGGCTTATATTGGTGACAAGCTGGGTCTGATATGCAATTAACTTCTCCAATAAACTCCATATTTGACTTTTTCTCTTCTGTTGGGGTTTTTGATAAAAACCTGGAGTTTGTTGTTGGAACCCACTACTTGACCCTTGTTGGTAATTGGAATTTTGACTTTGAGGGTTGTAGGGGTTGTTGAAGTTTCGGTTAAATTGGGCTCTTCCTTGAAATTGATTATTATTTCTTTGGCTTATGAAAGCCACTTCTTCTTTTTGAGCCATTGTTAAACCGGCATCACAATCTTTTCCTAAATGGAGACCACCACAGTATTCACAACCTACTTTCATACTATGAATTTCCTTGGTGATTTTGTCCATGTTTTTGAGCAACACCGTCTATTTTCACACTTAGAGAACTAAGGTTATCATAAGCACCGGCACTATGGACTTGAGCATTACGAGTAATTGGTCGTTCTTGATGCCACTCATGAGAATAATCGGCTTGCTTCTCGATTATCTCATAAGCCTCTTGCTCGGTTTTGTCCATGAATGAACCTCCGGCCGCTTGATCAATGGAAATTCGGGTTGCAACATCACAACCCTTGTAAAAAATTTGAACTTGTTGGAAGGTATCCAGACCATGGTTTGGACAACCTCTCAGCATTTTAGAAAACCGATTCCATGCTTCATATAAGGTTTCCATAGGCTTTTGACAGAATTGGGTAACTTCTTGTTGGAGTCTCGCGGACTTAGAAGCTGGAAAATATTTCTTAAGAAATTTTTCCATCATACCATCCCAAGTTTCTATCGTAGCCTCGGCCAATGAATCTAACCAACTTCGTGCTTCCCCGTGGAGTGTCCATGGGTAAAGTCTTAAAAATATGGCCTGATCAGTGTCTGGTTTAAGTTTGAAAAGAAGACATATCTCTTGAAAAAGACGAATATGTTCGTTTGCATCTTCATTCGGACCACCACCAAATTGACACATGTTGTTAATCATTTGGAGAATAGGTCCTTTTATTTCAAATTTTTCCTCACCTGTGGGCGGAGTAATGGCACTACCTTGTCCGGTTCGGGTTGCTTTCATCTTGGCTGCCATTGATTGTCTTGGTACCACCTGCCTTGCCTCTCCTTCCATTTCAAAAATTGGAGGATGAACGATTTCACCAAATTCAGAGTACCTTGGCTTGGTTGTACTTGATTCTGAATCAAAAGTTTCTTGCTTTGATGAAGATTCAAAAAGTTCAAGTACTTCTTTTGGAATCCTACCAAGCTTTCTATTAGGTTCTGTAAGCGGTGTAAGTAATGGAGAATCTGAACTTCGGGTATGTGGCATATGCAACCTAAAATCTGTCAATCACACAACTAACAAAACTATTAAACGCACCGATTCTATAAGTTTAAAAATCAAAGAATATTAATAATTTAAAATAATTAAGAAACTACTTAATCACAAATTAGTTAACAATTCTATTTTGACACAAAACTGTCCCCGGCAGCGGCGCCAAAAACTTGATGTGTAAAACGTGGTATATGAATTATTGTATGAAATTATATGGAAAAATACCGATTAAAGATTGTTACACACTAACGGGCAGTGTACCCGATCGTGTAGTAGTATAACTAATGGTTTAGTTCCGTATATCGTTCCAAGGACAGTTGTATTAGTCAAACTAGAATTAGAAACTATATTATGATTAACTAAGTAAATCAAACTTAAAGGTACAAGATATTATATTTTTGTAGCTATTTAACGATTTAGCCAAATCAGAGAAGATTAAAAGTAAAAACAATGTTTTTGGTCTTTTAAGTTTATATAATGAAAACAAGTGCAAAGAAAACAAATAAGATAGTTTGATTAAGATCAAAGATACGAAATGTTCATCTAGATACTTTACCCTCGGTATTGGATGTAAGTTATATTGTTAAGACCCGATTGAATGAATATGTGTGCAAGTTACCTAATAGATTTACCAAGAGTTCTCTTTAGTAAACACGCAAACTCGATTACAAGATCAAGGGTTCCCTTTTCTCTATAGTTCTCGTGTTTGTAACCAAATAACTATGATATATATGTTAATCACCCAAATCGACTTACCAAGAGTTCTCTTTAGCAACTACTCAAACTAGAATTACTAAGTGGAGGGTTCCCTATCACCTAGACCTTTTCGTTTGTGACTAGTTTATTAGCTAGATCAAAGACTTGAATACCAATTGTCTTTTGCGTTCGCTCTACACAATTCATCCCTATATCGTCTAATCGTTTTGATCTAATTTACCCCCTTGGTCCGGTTTAGTAAACAATCAATCTAAGACAAGTTGATTGTAAATCAATATGATACATCAACAAGAGTTCTCTTTATCAACAACATATCAATTAACTAGCTACAAATGATTTGACATCAATAAGCATGGTTCTTTGATTCAAGCTCTAATCTATCACACATAATACATTCAATCCATAAGATTACATCCAATACCTCAGTTATTAATCTAGACAAACATTATAGAGTTTAGCCAACAATCATATTAACAAACAAAATAGCAATCAATTGATAAGTAGAATTCATTGTGAAGAACAAGAAATCAACCTAATAGAGAATGAATCTTGAATGGAGAAAGTGTTGAATCTTGATTCTTGGATGTTAAGCCTCTTCAAAGAGCTTGGAATTCTCCAATTTTGCTCCTAAAATCGTCTCAGAACTCCTCTGGTTCGTATCTGCAGTTTCTGATCGTATCTCCCTTTTTTAAAGTAGTTAAAGTTGGTCAAAAAGTAAAACTAGGCTGAAACCTACTTCTGGACGGCATCCAGATTTCTGGACGGCGTCCAGTTGTAAAGGCCTGGACGGCGTTCAGATTTCTGGACGGCGTCCAGTTGTGAAGGGCTGGACGGCGTCCAGTTGTGCTGAATTTCACTGTCTCGTTTTTTCCAAATCTCCCTTCATTTGGATGGTGTCCCAATCATTTTGGACGGCGTCCAACATATCTGCAGCCTCGTTTTATCGTTTAAGAGCGCTAATTTGACCATAACTTGTATCGGAATCAACTATGATGAAATCACAACTTATAGAACGGTTATAATTCACCAAAACTCTTTATAAACCACTTTTCGATACACTTTACATACCTATGTGTATTACTCGTAGAAACCGCCTTAACTATCCTTGATTTGAGAGTATTTTACATGATATTGTGAGATATATATATATGATGTATTTGAGCAATATCAGTCCCACTCCAACTGGTCAATGAAATGTCAAAGTGAACAGAATGGAGTAAACTGATTTCACTTTCCATGGTATATATCTATATCTAATATGCAAACATGTATACACGTATAGTTCCAAAATGACCAAGCTTGATAAACTGATTCCACTTCCGTTTTGTAGTGGGTGCTGGTGAATGTAACCATGTCTTTGACATTAAGGGATTAGTATTTGAAGCCAATTTATTAATTAAGACTTTTAGATGAAATCTGGAATTGTATCGTGATAAATAGGTTTTAAATTTTCATGTTTACTAATTATTTTTCTTATACTGATGCTATGCTGATTGTTTGATTAGGTGGAAACTCAATTGAACTCAATAAAGAATGAAACACAAGATTACATATCCAGGTGTTCAATGGAGGTAAGACGGTGGAGAACTTTGACACCGATTCTCATATGATTGATGCTGTTGATAAGGAAGCTCGTGAATTTGGTGAGGTTTGAACATGAAACCCCTTTTGATGATATTAGGACGCCAATATTGTGATGTGTCAGTTTTGCGTAATGTAAAGATTACCTTCTTGAACAATATACTTAAATTACCGTCTTTCAGTCGCTGGTTGGATGTATTATAAATATAACATGTTGATTGTTTTTCTTTACGTAACAAGTTCTGAATCGTATTGTATGTGTATGTTTCGAACATTTGTTGTTTTGTGAAGGACGGTAATTTTATAAGATATATACTTACTATTCGTTATCTTGCAGCTCAGAGACTTAATGTAACTTCTAACTTTAAGTTACCACCACTAAAAGAACTACAGGCGAAAAAGGTTTGATAAATTTGAGATAAATTGGTCACAGAGTATATTATTAAGAGTTGAGATAAATTTGATTTCTTTGTACAGTATTACCACTTGGATCACATGTCATCTTTAGAGAAACATAAGCTTGAACTGAAAATATCACATGCTCGATTTAAGATGTCGAAATCCTCTCGTGGTCGATGTACGTTTAGCTGCTTGGTGAAGATCAAAATGTTTTCTTTTTTTCTGCTTAAGTTGTACTACATTTGTGATATAGAACAAGAGGTGCCAAATTAACCCAATAACTTATATTTGGGTCAAACCTGAGAAATTTGCTAAAAGGAATAAAGGTCAAACGAGCGGATGCTGAAAGCCTGTCTGTTTCATTTGAAGATTTTGATTTGAATAGCATTGTTTCGTACTACTTAAAAATATATATTACTATTTCTTTACAAAAATGGGCTGAAAATGATACGGAGTATAAGTTAGTCTGACCCAACTTTTTTAACCGTACTAAGAATGGTTTTTTATTCCTAAAAGCGTTTTAAGGACTATCATATAGAACTTATGGAGGATTTGAATAGAATATGTTGATATATCACATAGATTAATAGAGAAATCATACTTTTCACACCAAAGTTTACGATATAATATGTCTGGCCTTTTTTGCTTTGGAGGTTGAGAATATCCACAAGTCATATGGTAGGAAAAGCATATTCCGTTTGATGTGGACTTGGTAGGAAAAAAATCTTTTAGTAAATTGCTCAATAATAATAATATTTGGTTTTCTATTCTTTTGCAGCATTGTTGGAGGCCAGATTGCATCTCTAATCAATGAATATTCAAAATCGACTTTCGAAACTGAAAAATGCTATATAATGGACTGTGGTGCAAGGTGTTTATCTGGGTGGATCGAGCAACACAGGTGGACGATCGAAAGACTGCCACACAAGCTGCTGAGGTATAACATACTAATTCGTTTTTAAATTGTTCTTCTTTTGATCGCTTACTGATCTTACCATTAACCATTTATAGGAGTTTATCACGAGTAATTAAATATAAGTTTTCAAATGTTTATAATTTTTCACTACGATTTACAAATATCGATTCTTCCCTTTATCTCTGAGAATTACAACTAATTCTATGTAGGTCAAGAATCACTTACCATGGAGATGAAAACGTCATTTGGTCTACATGAAAGAATATTAATGATTTCAAAGGTGATCCTTATATTCCGTAGGAGTTGGCACACACACTATTTGGCAAAATTCTGTTTACAATAACTATTTACATATCCTTTCACCAGATTGTAGTTTTGCGGTACTTACCATGTGGTTTTGGCATGGTCCGGTGGTTGCTATTGTAATTTTTGCAGTACTTAAACTCTTACACAGTTCAACAGCAATGTTTCTCTTTAACCATGGATTGGTACATCTATCTTCTGTCTATCTATATGTTATAATAAAGATTAATTAATGTTACATCACGAAGCCTTCTACCCAAAGATGTTGTAAATTTTTTATCTGCACTATTACTTTGAAGATGGTTGTTCCTGGCAATGGTAAATTAAGTTAATACGGTGAAGCCTTATATATTAGTAAAATAGATAATAGATGACAATATTTGATTCCCCTGCTCCTTTCGAGACAATTTAGAATTGTATTGAAGCCTTTTAACCTTTTTCCTTGGAATTATATTAGGTGTTTTATGTGGTAACTAGAGTTGGCAAAATGGGTGGGCTACTTAAGGTGCCATGGCGGTAACTAGGGTTGGCAAAATGGGTGGGCTACTTAAGGTGTCAAAATAGGGTTGTGTCGAACTGTATAACTTCTTTTTATATTTTACAAATAAAATAATTAATATGCTTATTCGATTATGAATATTGTATATCATAGTGTATCTGATTTATTTAAGTGATTCATGTGGTCGCATTTTGGTACACTTTGTATAGTTTTCAACCGGTTTGACAGTTTCCAACTCGGTTTTGATCCGGTCTCTGAGTGACATGTGACCCTTTTTAACCCACATCGTTCGTTTTGCCTCTCATATTTGTGTGAAATACTTGCAAGTTATAGAGTTAAGTGTGTTTCTTTGCAAGTAATTGACCCATTGTATGTTTACAAGAATTGCGATTTTTTTGGTATACCTAGATTTTCGATCTGCTTTTTACGAACCGACTAATCTCAGGGTGACTACCTGCTTTGTAGATAGCCTGAAGTCAACGCGGGTGAACCTCTGTGGCCACAAGAATTAAGATTTGATGTCGTATATATTAGTAATTAGCTTCTAAGAAGGTAAATTGACCATCATCGCTTTTATTGATATTGAATTTTTGTTTCTTATGCAATTCACACTCATTTATCAATATCCAATTTGCATGCTATTAAGAATATTTTTAGTAACATGTTTATAGAGACAATGCTATCTCAGTTTTTGACTCATTTAGTAACCTGCTGATAAACAAACTTTGAGTATTTGAGAGTATTAACTTTGATCCATTTACTTTGACCCACTATTTATCCCTCTCAGTTATAGTGGGTTTAGCAACATCAATTTGGCACATAACTTTCTAGACCACAACCTTCAGTACATTTGACGTATTTGCTAGGCAAATATATGATACTAGGGCAGTACGTTTTATTATTGTCCATAATAATGATTTTATAATCCAGACTGGGTCTGAAACGGGTCAATTATACAATTATAGGTGACAAGATGGTCAAAACGGGTCAATATTATGCGCGGGTCGAAACAATCCTATAACAACCCTCATATTTCCATACCTGAATTGACTAATTTGACTATAGGTTTGTTATCCATACGTAATATATAATTAAATTTGACATTGATCAAATATTTATTTTTAGTCGACACTTTTTGTTAACTAAAGTTTACACTAATTATATAAAATAACTTTAGTTAATATTAATATTAATGCGTATTATATTTAAAACTATATGAAACATAATTATTAATTAAATGATAAGTTATTTTAATCATTATATATATATTTTTAGCTTATAAAAAAAGATTTTTTTTATAAATTAAATAATGAGCCCATGAATTTTGACTAAATATTTTCAAAAACAAAAACTTATTAAAAACATTTTTAACATGTTTTTATTTTTTGTCAAAATTGGCACCTTTATTTTATTTATATTTTTTTCTTTTCACCAACCATTTTTTCCCTATAAATACCCACTTCCATTTCATAAAAATTTGTATCAAATCTTTGGAAAAACTCTCTCACAAACTTGGGAAAGTACTTGAGGTATTTTCTATATTTTTTATCGAATTGCTTTTATTTTTTTGTATATTCTTTAAAAATTCTAATTTAATATATATAAATTATTTTTACATGTTATAATTAGTATTATAAGTATTATGATGTATAAAAATAATTTTGATAATTTATGGAATATTATTTATAATTAAATACGAATTATGTAGTATTTAAACATAAAAACAATATAAAATTCGTAATAAAATATTAAACAGTAATAAAAATAATTATAATTTTTTTTTGAGATTATTATACTTTTATAAACAAGCAAAAATTATAAAAATTAAATAAATGGGAGGATTAGTATTTAAAAAGAATTTACTTTTGCATTATTCTAAACCGAGAGAAATAATAAAGAAAATATAAAATAAATACAAACGTGTATTAAATATTTTTATAAAAATTTTATATGATTAGTAGCATCACTAGATACTTTAAAAAAATTTAAAAATTAATTTTAAATTATTTTTCCTATTTATTTAATTATAGGCCGATTACAATGGTTAAATAATTAGAAAACATTAAATAAATAATATTTTGATATAAAATTTGATTTAATAATTTTTATAACATTTTTATATAATATAGAACCTGTAAAAAATATAAAATTATTTATTTAGGTCGATTTAATATTTATTACCTAATTAAATTTGATTAATATAAACCGAGTATATATATAAAAAAAAGTGGGAAATAAATACAAAAACTTGATAAAATTATTTTTATAAAATATCCTACTGAATTGTATAATTAACTAAGTTTATAAAAAATTATATATATAATATTTAATGAATTAATATTCGAATTAACATATATTAGTATGATTTTCGATTAACATAAGTATATTACATATACTAAATTAATATTATTATTATAACTTACGGTTAATAACTAGGTATACTATATAATAAAGTATAATGCTTATAATGTAAGTTAATAACAATACATTATTAATAAACACTTATTTTATAACTATACTAATTTAATAATAATAACTTATAGTATATAATATAAGATAATCAAATTGTTAATACATTAATAAATATAATATAACATATATAATAATATATAAACCTAAAGTGAAGGTTAATCAAAGATAATGTACAATTCATGTGAACTTCATCGCTATTCACGGTCGTAAGTGAATGATGTCTAGGTTGCCATTTATGGGTAAGCTTGTGGATCTCGAATGCCATGACTTAGATTCTGGTCAAGAGTCCTGGGCCCCCGGTTACATCTGGTCATTCCTGACTTATTTGATAGCAATGAAGTTTGAGTAAAGTTATACAACGTCTTGCTAAAGATTAACCCGAACTTTCTAAAATTGGAAAATTACTATAAGTGGAAACTTTCCATAAATAGTAACCTTCCGAAAATGGAAATTCTTTAGTGAACCATTACTATCAATATAGTACTATATACTATTGTCTGTTAGGCAATGTCTGATCATACGTTCTATCTCTAGGTTGAGATCTCGGTCACGTCCTTCCGTTCAATTCTTTCATGGAATACTCTTTTGTGCTACTAATGTGATTTTCATAGCCTCACTTTTACTGTTTACTTAACTATTTATAACTTTTGGGGTGAGACACATGCTTACTTTATAACTGTTTTACACTTAGACACAAGTACTAAATTGTTAACTATGCTGTCATGCTTTGATTCATGCTAAATCCCTACCTTAATATCGTCAATTGCTACGTTTAAATGCAAACTTAATTATTATGAGTAGGCCTATTGAGAGTAACGTCTCTAATCATTCGACCGTTGGTCTTTGGTTACATAATAATGATTCCACAACACTGACAGTACAAGGTGTCATAGGGTAAACTTGTTTAGTAGCGATATTACAAAATGCAGCAACACTTTTAGATTGATATTTCTATATCAATCAACTTTAAACTAAATCTTGTGGTCTAAAACTTTGGATATTATTTATAAACCTGTGAATTTCACTCAACCTTTTTGGTTGACACTTTAAGCATGTTTTGTCTCAGGTGATGATTGAGCTAGCTGTTTGCAACTTTGTGATGATAGATTTGATGCTTGCATGGAGTCCACATCGAATATTATATTTTAGTTCATAAACATTTATTTTACGTTTTAATAATAATGTAAACATGTATTACTGCTTCCGCTGTTTTATTAACAAAGGTTTTATTTAAAAAGTCTCATATAGAGTCGTTCTCGTTTATACAACTGTGTTATGATATGATTGGTCACAATTACCCCTGGTCCATTTTGGGGGGTGTGACAAATTGGTATCAGAGCAGGCTGTTGTAGAGAACCAGGATTGCATTTTATGTGTGCCTTATACAATTAGGTACCTTAGCAATGTAGGACTACAACTTTCCTTGACTATAGTGCCTTTAATTGTTGCCTTAAACTGTTAAATGCTACACTATACTTTAGAAACTTTACTTATCTTAGAATGCCGAGCCAATCTAAGAACTCTGCTCACTTTCCTAAGTACTATTCAATTCCGCCACCACATTTAAATGCGACACCATTCTCGACATTCCTATGCCATCTATCATAGTTTTGTGTATTACATATGTATTACATGAAATGTTATCCATGATTTTTGAAACTCCTATATTTGTAACAATTCATACTCAAACGTATATAACCTCCTAGTTATTGAAATGTCCCGTTCTTATTGATTAAAAACGTTCCATATTAATTGATTTCGTTGCGAGGTTTTGACCTCTATATGAGACGTTTTTCAAAGACTGCATTCATTTTAAAACAAACCATAACCTTTATTTCATTAATAAAGGTTTAAAAAGCTTTACGTAGATTATCAAATAATGATAATCTAAAATATCCTGTTTACACACGACCATTACATAATGGTTTACAATACAAATATGTTACAACAAAATAAGTTTCTTGAATGCAGTTTTTACACAATATCATACAAGCATGGACTCCAAATCTCGTCCTTATTTAAGTATGTGATAGCGGAAGCTCTTAATAATCACCTGAGAATAAACATGCTTAAAACGTCAACAAAAATGTTGGTGAGTTATAGGTTTAACCTATATATATCAAATCATAATAAAAGACCACAAGATTTCATATTTCAATACACATCCCATACATAGAGATAAAAATCATTCATATGGTGAACACCTGGTAACCGACATTAACAAGATGCATATATAAGAATATCCCCATCATTCCGGGACACCCTTCGGATATGATATAAATTTCGAAGTACTAAAGCATCCGGTACTTTGGATGGGGCTTGTTAGGCCCAATAGATCTATCTTTAGGATTCACGTCAATTAGGGTGTCTGTTCCCTAATTTTTAGATTACCAGACTTAATAAAAAGGGGCATATTCGATTTCGATAAGTCAACCATAGAATGTAGTTTTACGTACTTGTGTCTATTTTGTAAATCATTTATAAAACCTGCATGTATTCTCATTCCAAAAATATTAGATTTTAAAAGTGGGACTATAACTCACTTTCACATATTTTTACTTCGTCGGGAAGTAAGACTTGGCCACTGGTTGATTCACGAACCTATAACAATATATACATATATATCAAAGTATGTTCAAAATATATTTACAACACTTTTAATATATTTTGATGTTTTAAGTTTATTAAGTCAGCTGTCCTCGTTAGTAACCTACAACTAGTTGTCCACAGTTAGATGTACAGAAATAAATCAATAAATATTATCTTGAATCAATCTACGACCCAGTGTATACGTATCTCAGTATTGATCACAACTCAAACTATATATATTTTGGAATCAACCTCAACCCTGTATAGCTAACTCCAACATTCACATATAGAGTGTCTATGGTTGTTCCGAAATATATATAGATGTGTCGACATGATAGGTCGAAACATTGTATACGTGTCTATGGTATCTCAAGATTACATAATATACAATACAAGTTGATTAAGTTATGGTTGGAATAGATTTGTTACCAATTTTCACGTAGCTAAAATGAGAAAAATTATTCAATCTTGTTTTACCCATAACTTCTTCATTTTAAATCCGTTTTGAGTTAATCAAATTGCTATGGTTTCATATTGAACTCTATTTTATGAATCTAAACAGAAAAAGTATAGGTTTATAGTCGGAAAAATAAGTTACAAGTCGTTTTTGTAAAGGTAGTCATTTCAGTCGAAAGAACGACGTCTAGATGACCATTTTAGAAAACATACTTCCACTTTGAGTTTAACCATAATTTTTGGATATAGTTTCATGTTCATAATAAAAATCATTTTCTCAGAATAATAACTTTTAAATCAAAGTTTATCATATTTTTTAATTAACTAACCCAAAACAGCCCGCGGTGTTACTACGACGGCGTAAATCCGGTTTTACGGTGTTTTTCGTGTTTCCAGGTTTTAAATCATTAAGTTAGCATATCATATAGATATAGAACATGTGTTTAGTTGATTTTAAAAGTCAAGTTAGAAGGATTAACTTTTGTTTGCGAACAAGTTTAGAATTAACTAAACTATGTTCTAGTGATTACAAGTTTAAACCTTCGAATAAGATAGCTTTATATGTATGAATCGAATGATGTTATGAACATCATTACTACCTTAAGTTCCTTGGATAAACCTACTAGAAAAGAGAAAAATGGATCTAGCTTCAACGGATCCTTGGATGGCTCGAAGTTCTTGAAGCAGAATCATGACACGAAAACAAGTTCAAGTAAGATCATCACTTGAAATAAGATTGTTATAGTTATAGAAATTGAACCAAAGTTTGAATATGATTATTACCTTGTATTAGAATGATAACCTACTGTAATAAACAAAGATTTCTTGAGGTTGGATGATCACCTTACAAGATTGGAAGTGAGCTAGCAAACTTGAAAGTATTCTTGATTTTATGTAACTAGAACTTGTAGAATATATGAAGAACACTTAGAACTTGAAGATAGAACTTGAGAGAGATCAATTAGATGAAGAAAATTGAAGAATGAAAGTGTTTATAGGTGTTTTTGGTCATTGGTGTATGGATTAGATATAAAGGATATGTAATTTTGTTTTCATGTAAATAAGTCATGAATGATTACTCATATTTTTGTAATTTTATGAGATATTTCATGCTAGTTGCCAAATGATGGTTCCCACATGTGTTAGGTGACTCACATGGGCTGCTAAGAGCTGATCATTGGAGTGTATATACCAATAGTACATACATCTAAAAGCTGTGTATTGTACGAGTACGAATACGGGTGCATACGAGTAGAATTGTTGATGAAACTGAACGAGGATGTAATTGTAAGCATTTTTGTTAAGTAGAAGTATTTTGATAATTGTATTGAAGTCTTTCAAAAGTGTATAAATACATATTAAAACACTACATGTATATACATTTTAACTGAGTCGTTAAGTCATCGTTAGTCGTTACATGTAAGTGTTGTTTTGAAACCTTTAGGTTAACGATCTTGTTAAATGTTGTTAACCCAATGTTTATAATATCAAATGAGATTTTAAATTATTATATTATCATGATATTATCATGTATGAATATCACTTAATATGATATATATACATTAAATGTATTTACAACGATAATCGTTACATATATGTCTCGTTTAAAAATCATTAAGTTAGTAGTCTTGTTTTTACATATGTAGTTCATTGTTAATATACTTAATGATATGTTTACTTATCATAGTATCATGTTAACTATATAAAGATCCATATATATGTCATCCTATAGTTTTTACAAGTTTTAACGTTCGTGAATCACCGGTCAACTTGGGTGGTCAATTGTCTATATGAAACATATTTCAATTAATCAAGTCTTAACAAGTTTGATTGCTTAACATGTTGGAAACATTTAATCATGTAAATATCAATCTCAATTAATATATATAAACATGGAAAAGTTCGGGTCACTACAGTACCTACCCGTTAAATAAATTTCGTCCCGAAATTTTAAACTGTTGAAGGTGTTGACGAATCTTCTTGAAATAGATGCGGGTATTTCTTCTTCATCTGATCTTCACGCTCCCAGGTGAACTCGGGTCCTCTACGAGCATTCCATCGAACTTTAACAATTGGTATCTTGTTTTGCTTAAGTCTTTTAACCTCACGATCCATTATTTCGACGGGTTCTTCGATGAATTGAAGTTTTTCGTTGATTTGGATTTCATCTAACGGAATAGTGAGATCTTCTTTAGCAAAACATTTCTTCAAATTCGAGACGTGGAAAGTGTTATGTACAGCCGCTAGTTGTTGAGGTAACTCAAGTCGGTAAGCTACTGGTCCGACACGATCAATAATCTTGAATGGTCCAATATACCTTGGATTTAATTTCCCTCGTTTACCAAATCGAACAACGCCTTTCCAAGGTGCAACTTTAAGCATGACCATCTCTCCAATTTCAAATTCTTTATCTTTTCTTTTAATGTCAGCGTAGCTCTTTTGTCGACTTTGGGCGGTTTTCAACCGTTGTTGAATTTGGATGATCTTCTCGGTAGTTTCTTGTATAATCTCCGGACCCGTAATCTGTCTATCCCCCACTTCAATCCAACAAATCAGAGACCTGCACTTTCTACCATAAAGTGCTTCAAACGGCGCCATCTCAATGCTTGAATGGTAGCTGTTGTTGTAGGAAAATTCTGCTAACGGTAGATGTCGATCCCAACTGTTTCCGAAATCAATAACACATGCTCGTAGCATGTCTTCAAGCGTTTGTATCGTCCTTTCGCTCTGCCCATCAGTTTGTGGATGATAGGCAGTACTCATGTCTAGACGAGTTCCTAATGCTTGCTGTAATGTCTGCCAGAATCTTGAAATAAATCTGCCATCCCTATCAGAGATAATAGAGATTGGTATTCCATGTCTGGAGATGACTTCCTTCAAATACAGTCGTGTTAACTTTTCCATCTTGTCATCTTCTCTTATTGGCAGGAAGTGTGCTGATTTGGTGAGACGATCAACTATTACCCAAATAGTATCAAAACCACTTGCAGTCCTTGGCAATTTAGTGATGAAATCCATGGTAATGTTTTCCCATTTCCATTCCGGGATTTCGGGTTGTTGAAGTAGACCTGATGGTTTCTGATGCTCAGCTTTGACCTTAGAACACGTCAAACATTCTCCTACGTATTTAGCAACATCGGCTTTCATACCCGGCCACCAAAAATGTTTCTTGAGATCCTTGTACATCTTCCCCGTTCCAGGATGTATTGAGTATCTGGTTTTATGAGCTTCTCTAAGTACCATTTCTCTCATATCTCCAAATTTTGGTACCCAAATCCTTTCAGCCCTATACCGGGTTCTGTCTTCCCGAATATTAAGATGCTTCTCCGATCCTTTGGGTATTTCATCCTTTAAATTTCCCTCTTTTAAAACTCCTTGTTGCGCCTCCTTTATTTGAGTAGTAAGGTTATTATGAATCATTATATTCATAGATTTTACTTGAATGGGTTCTCTGTCCTTCCTGCTCAAGGCATCGGCTACCACATTTGCCTTCCCCGAGTGGTAACGAATCTCAAAGTCGTAATCATTCAATAATTCAATCCACCTACGCTGCCTCATATTCAGTTGTTTCTGATTAAATATGTGTTGAAGACTTTTGTGGTCGGTATATATAATACTTTTGACCCCATATAAGTAGTGCCTCCAAGTCTTTAATGCAAAAACAACCGCGCCTAATTCCAAATCATGCGTCGTATAATTTTGTTCGTGAATCTTCAATTGTCTAGACGCATAAGCAATCACCTTCGTTCGTTGCATTAATACACAACCGAGACCTTGCTTTGATGCATCACAATAAATCACAAAATCATCATTCCCTTCAGGCAATGACAATATAGGTGCCGTAGTTAGCTTTTTCTTCAATAACTGAAACGCTTTCTCTTGTTCATCATTCCATTCAAATTTCTTCCCTTTATGCGTTAATGCAGTCAAGGGTTTTACTATTCTGGAAAAGTCTTGGATGAACCTTCTGTAGTAACCAGCTAGTCCTAAAAACTGGCGTATGTGTTTCGGAGTTTTCGGGGTTTCCCACTTTTCAACAGTTTCTATCTTTGCCGGATCCACCTTAATACCTTCTTGGTTCACTATGTGACCGAGGAATTGAACTTCTTCCAACCAAAATGCACACTTTAAAAACTTAGCGTACAATTCTTCCTTCCTCAATACTTCTAACACCTTTCTCAAATGTTCACCGTGTTCTTGGTCATTCTTTGAGTAAATAAGTATGTCATCAATGAAAACAATGACAAACTTGTCAAGGTATGGTCCACACACTCGGTTCATAAGGTCCATGAACACAGCTGGTGCATTAGTTAAACCAAACGGCATGACCATAAACTCGTAATGACCGTAACGTGTTCTGAAAGCAGTCTTTGGAATATCATCTTCTTTCACCCGCATTTGATGATACCCGGAACGTAAGTCAATCTTTGAATAAACAGACGAGCCTTGTAGTTGATCAAATAATTCGTCGATTCTCGGTAGTGGGTAGCGGTTCTTGATGGTAAGTTTGTTCAACTCTCGGTAGTCGATACACAACCTGAATGTACCATCTTTCTTCTTGACAAACAAAACAGGAGCTCCCCACGGTGATGTGCTTGGTCGAATGAAACCACGCTCTAAAAGTTCTTGTAATTGGCTTTGCAGTTCTTTCATCTCGCTGGGTGCGAGTCTGTAAGGAGCACGAGCTATTGGTGCAGCTCCTGGTACAAGATCTATTTGAAATTCAACGGATCGATGTGGGGGTAATCCCGGTAATTCTTTCGAAAATACATCGGGAAATTCTTTTGCAATGGGAACATCATTGATGCTCTTTTCTTCAGTTTGTACTTTCTCGACGTGTGCTAGAACAGCATAGCAACCTTTTCTTATTAGTTTTTGTGCCTTCAAATTACTAATAAGATGTAGCTTCGTGTTGCCCTTTTCTCCGTACACCATTAAGGGTTTTCCTTTTTCTCGTATAATGCGAATTGCATTTTTGTAACAAACGATCTCTGCTTTCACTTCTTTCAACCAGTCCATACCGATTATCACATCAAAACTCCCTAACTCTACTGGTATCAAATCAATCTTAAATGTTTCGCTAACCAGTTTAATTTCTCGATTTCGACATATATTATCTACTGAAATTAATTTACCATTTGCTAATTCGAGTAAAAATTTACTATCCAAAGGCGTCAATGGACAACTTAATTTAGCACAGAAATCTCTACTCATATAGCTTCTATCCGCACCCGAATCAAATAAAACGTAAGCAGATTTATTGTCAATAAGAAACGTACCCGTAACAAGCTCCGGGTCTTCCTGTGCCTCTGCCGCATTAATATTGAAAACTCTTCCGCGGCCTTGTCCATTCGTGTTCTCCTGGTTCGGGCAATTTCTAATAATGTGACCCGGTTTTCCACATTTATAACAAACTTCATTGGCATAACTTGCTCCGACACTACTTGCTCCGCCATTACTCATTCTGACATCATTTGTTCCTTTCGTTCTATTAACCCCTGGTCCGTAGACCTCACACTTCGCCGCGCTATGACCATTTCTTTTACACTTGTTGCAAAATTTGGTGCAGAACCCCGAGTGATACTTTTCACACCTTTGGCATAGCTGCTTCTGATTGTTGTTGTTGTTGTTGCGGTTATTATTGTTGTTGGGATGATTGTTGTAATTGCTGTTGTTGTTGTTGTTGTTGTTGTTGTTGTTGTTGGGCCGTTTGTTGTAGTTGCGATTTATGTTGCGATTGTTGGGATAATTGTTGCGATTATTGTTGTTGTTGTATTGGTGATTCTTATCACCGTTTTCCTCCCACTTTCTTTTGACTTGCTTCACATTGGCCTCTTCAACAGTCTGTTCTTTAATTCTTTCTTCAATCTGGTTCACTAGTTTGTGAGCCATTCTACATGCCTATTGTATGGAGGCGGGCTCGTGTGAACTTATATCTTCTTGGATTCTTTCCGGTAATCCTTTCACAAACGCGTCAATCTTCTCTTCCTCATCTTCGAATGCTCCCGGACACAATAGGCACAATTCTGTGAATCGTCTTTCGTACGTGGTAATATCAAATCCTTGGGTTCGTAACCCTCTAAGTTCTGTCTTGAGCTTATTGACCTCGGTTCTGGGACGGTACTTCTCGTTCATCAAGTGCTTGAATGCTGACCACGGTAGTGCATACGCATCATCTTGTCCCACTTGCTCTAGATAGGTATTCCACCATGTTAACGCAGAACCTGTGAAGGTATGTGTAGCGTACTTCACTTTGTCCTCTTCAGTACACTTACTTATGGCAAACACCGATTCGACCTTCTCGGTCCACCGTTTCAATCCGATCGGTCCTTCGGTTCCATCAAATTCCAAAGGTTTGCAGGCAGTGAATTCTTTGTAGGTGCATCCTACACGATTTCCTGTACTGCTAGATCCAAGGTTATTGTTGGTATGTAGCGCAGCCTGTACTGCGGCTATGTTTGAAGCTAGAAACGTACGGAATTTCTCTTCATTCATATTCACGGTGTGTCGAGTAGTCGGTGCCATTTCCTTCAAAATAGTCAAATGGAACAAGTTAATCATACAGAATATTAAGAGTAGTTAATAGTATTTCGTAGCATAATATGAACTCATTTATAAAAGCTTTTTCTTCATATTAGCATTTTATAAGTTTAAATTCGGGTAGTACCTACCCGTTAAGTTCATACTTAGTAGCTAATATACAATTCAACTACTACAATTCTATATGAAAAACTGATTATAATAATATTTCGCGTTCAAACTTTTACACAATATTTTACAAACTTACAATACCACTTATTTTACATATAGCATGAAATATAGCACACAATAAATTTGATACAAGATGGTTGTGAAGATAATTCTAGCTAGTACACAAGTCATTCAGCAAAGGCAATAAAGACACGTAATTCATACGTCCAGAAACAAGTCATGCATTCTGGTTTTACTAGGATTACTTCCCATCCTTGGTCTTGTGGAACATAACCGTTATGGCCGTTGATAAGACAGCGTGTTGTAACGTCGTCAAAGGGACGAGGGTTACGTAATGTCCAACAGTCCCGTAACAATCTAAAAACCTCATTTCTTACCCCAATTACCGACTCCGTCACTTGTGGGAACGTTTTGTTTAATAGTTGTAGCCCGATGTTCTTGTTCTCACTTTGGTGAGAAGCGAACATTACTAATCCGTAAGCATAACATGCTTCTTTATGTTGCATGTTAGCCGCTTTTTCTAAATCACGAAGTCCAATATTCGGATATATTGAGTCAAAATAATTTCTTAACCCATTGCGTAAAATAGCATTTGGGTTCCCCACAATATATGCGTCAAAGTAAACGCATCGTAACTTATGGATTTCCCAATGTGATATCCCCCATCTTTCGAACGAAAGCCTTTTATAAATCAAGGCATTCTTGGAACGTTCTTCGAATGTCTTACAAACTGATCTCGCCTTAAATAGTTGTGCCGAAGAATTCTGACCGACTCTACACAAGATTTCATCAATCATGTCTCCGGGTAGGTCTCTTAAAATATTGGGTTGTCTATCCATTTTGTGTTTTTATACTGTAAAATAGACAAGAGTTAGATTCATAAAAAAATACTTATTAATACAAGCAATTTTTACATATATCATAAAGCATAAGCACACTATATTACATATATTACACCACACGAATACAACTATCTTATTCCGACTCGCTTGTTTCTTCTTCTTCGGTTTTGGTTCGTTTTGCCAAGTTTCTAGGGATATATGATGTTCCCCTAATACGAGCCGTCGTTTTCCACATTGGTTTAGAAAAACCTGGTGGTTTAGAGGTTCCCGGGTCATTGTTACAACTTAAGGACTTCGGGGGTTGACGGTACATATAAAGTTCATCGGAGTTGGAATTAGATTTCTCTATTTTTATGCCCTTTCCCTTATTATTTTCTTTTGCCTTTTTAAATTCAGGTGGGGTAATTTCTATAACATCATCGGAATTCTCGTCGGAATCCGATTCATCGGAGAATTGGTAATCCTCCCAATATTTTGCTTCCTTGGCGGAAACACCATTGACCATAATTAACCTTGGTCGGTTGGTTGAGGATTTTCTTTTACTTAACCGTTTTATTATTTCCCCCACCGGTTCTATTTCTTCATCCGGTTCCGATTTTTCTTCCGGTTCCGATTCTTCTTCCGGTTCCGAATCTTCTTCCGGTTCCTCTTCGGGAACTTGTGAATCAGTCCACGAATCATTCCAATTTACATTTAACTCTTCATTATTATTAGGTGAGTCAATGGGACTTGTTCTAGAGGTAGACATCTATCACATAAAATCAAACGCGTTAAGAGATTAATATATCACATAATATTCTCATGTTAAAAATATATAGTTTCCAACAAAATTTGTTAAGCAATCATTTTTCAAGTAAACACGGTCGAAGTCCAGACTCACTAATGCATCCTAACAAACTCGATAAGACACACTAATGCAAAATTCTGGTTCTCTAAGACCAACGCTCGGATACCAACTGAAATGTCCCGTTCTTATTGATTAAAAACGTTCCATATTAATTGATTTCGTTGCGAGGTTTTGACCTCTATATGAGACATTTTTCAAAGACTGCAGTCATTTTAAAACAAACCATAACCTTTATTTCATCAATAAAGGTTTAAAAAGCTTTACGTAGATTATCAAATAATGATAATCTAAAATATCCTGTTTACACACGACCATTACATAATGGTTTACAATACAAATATGTTACAACAAAATAAGTTTCTTGAATGCAGTTTTTACACAATATCATACAAGCATGGACTCCAAATCTCGTCCTTATTTAAGTATGCGACAGCGGAAGCTCTTAATAATCACCTGAGAATAAACATGCTTAAAACGTCAACAAAAATGTTGGTGAGTTATAGGTTTAACCTATATATATCAAATCATAATAATAGACCACAAGATTTCATATTTCAATACACATCCCATACATAGAGATAAAAATCATTCATATGGTGAACACCTGGTAACCGACATTAACAAGATGCATATATAAGAATATCCCCATCATTCCGGGACACCCTTCGGATATGATATAAATTTCGAAGTACTAAAGCATCCGGTACTTTGGATGGGGTTTGTTAGGCCCAATAGATCTATCTTTAGGATTCGCGTCAATTAGGGTGTCTGTTCCCTAATTCTTAGATTACCAGACTTAATAAAAAGGGGCATATTCGATTTCGATAAGTCAACCATAGAATGTAGTTTCACGTACTTGTGTCTATTTTGTAAATCATTTATAAAACCTGCATGTATTCTCATCCCAAAAATATTAGATTTTAAAAGTGGGACTATAACTCACTTTCACAGATTTTTACTTCGTCGGGAAGTAAGACTTGGCCACTGGTTGATTCACGAACCTATAACAATATATACATATATATCAAAGTATGTTCAAAATATATTTACAACACTTTTAATATATTTTGATGTTTTAAGTTTATTAAGTCAGCTGTCCTCGTTAGTAACCTACAACTAGTTGTCCACAGTTAGATGTACAGAAATAAATCAATAAATATTATCTTGAATCAATCCACGACCCAGTGTATACGTATCTCAGTATTGATCACAACTCAAACTATATATATTTTGGAATCAACCTCAACCCTGTATAGCTAACTCCAACATTCACATATAGAGTGTCTATGGTTGTTCCGAAATATATATAGATGTGTCGACATGATAGGTCGAAACATTGTATACGTGTCTATGGTATCTCAAGATTACATAATATACAATACAAGTTGATTAAGTTATGGTTGGAATAGATTTGTTACCAATTTTCACGTAGCTAAAATGAGAAAAATTATCCAATCTTGTTTTACCCATAACTTCTTCATTTTAAATCCGTTTTGAGTGAATCAAATTGCTATGGTTTCATATTGAACTCTATTTTATGAATCTGAACAGAAAAAGTATAGGTTTGTAGTTGGAAAAATAAGTTACAAGTCGTTTTTGTAAAAGTAGTCATTTCAGTCGAAAGAACGACGTCTAGATGACCATTTTAGAAAACATACTTCCACTTTGAGTTTAACCATAATTTTTGGATATAGTTTCATGTTCATAATAAAAATCATTTTCTCAGAATAATAACTTTTAAATCAAAGTTTATCATAGTTTTTAATTAACTAACCCAAAACAGCCCGCGGTGTTACTACGACGGCGTAAATCCGGTTTTACGGTGTTTTTCGTGTTTCCAGGTTTTAAATCATTAAGTTAGCATATCATATAGATATAGAACATGTGTTTAGTTGATTTTAAAAGTCAAGTTAGAAGGATTAACTTTTGTTTGCGAACAAGTTTAGAATTAACTAAACTATGTTCTAGTGATTACAAGTTTAAACCTTCGAATAAGATAGCTTTATATGTATGAATCGAATGATGTTATGAACATCATTACTACCTTAAGTTCCTTGGATAAACCTACTGGAAAAGGGAAAAATTGATCTAGCTTCAACGGATCCTTGGATGGCTCGAAGTTCTTGAAGCAGAATCATGACACGAAAACAAGTTCAAGTAAGATCATCACTTGAAATAAGATTGTTATAGTTATAGAAATTGAACCAAAGTTTGAATATGATTATTACCTTGTATTAGAATGATAACCTACTGTAAGAAACAAAGATTTCTTGAGGTTGGATGATCACCTTACAAGATTGGAAGTGAGCTAGCAAACTTGAAAGTATTCTTGATTTTATGTAACTAGAACTTGTAGAATATATGAAGAACACTTAGAACTTGAAGATAGAACTTGAGAGAGATCAATTAGATGAAGAAAATTGAAGAATGAAAGTGTTTGTAGGTGTTTTTGGTCGTTGGTGTATGGATTAGATATAAAGGATATGTAATTTTGTTTTCATGTAAATAAGTCATGAATGATTACTCATATTTTTGTAATTTTATGAGATATTTCATGCTAGTTGCCAAATGATGGTTCCCACATGTGTTAGGTGGCTCACATGGGCTTCTAAGAGCTGATCATTGGAGTGTATATACCAATAGTACATACCTCTAAAAGCTGTGTATTGTACGAGTACGAATACGGGTGCATAAGAGTAGAATTGTTGATGAAACTGAACGAGGATGTAATTGTAAGCATTTTTGTTAAGTAGAAGTATTTTGATAATTGTATTGAAGTCTTTCAAAAGTGTATAAATACATATTAAAACACTACATGTATATACATTTTAACTGAGTCGTTAAGTCATTGTTAGTCGTTACATGTAAGTGTTGTTTTGAAACCTTTAGGTTAACGATCTTGTTAAATGTTGTTAACCCAATGTTTATAATATCAAATGAGATTTTAAATTATTATATTATCATGATATTATCATGTATGAATATCTCTTAATATGATATATATACATTAAATGTATTTACAACGATAATCGTTACATATATGTCTCGTTTAAAAATCATTAAGTTAGTAGTCTTGTTTTTACATATGTAGTTCATTGTTAATATACTTAATGATATGTTTACTTATCATAGTATCATGTTAACTATATAAATATCCATATATATGTCATCATATAGTTTTTACAAGTTTTAACGTTCGTGAATCACCGGTCAACTTGGGTGGTCAATTGTCTATATGAAACATATTTCAATTAATCAAGTCTTAACAAGTTTGATTGCTTAACATGTTGGAAACATTTAATCATGTAAATATCAATCTCAATTAATATATATAAACATGGAAAATTTCGGGTCACTACAGTTATATCACGTACCTATATGCTTTATGCCTTTATGCATCGGTTTGTGAACCGGAAAATGTCATTGAGTTATCGAGAATCTCAAAGACATTATAATGTCATCACTACTCATATTCATTACTTTTAAATCTTTGATTTCTCGTTATTTTTTTATCATTGAATTTTCTTGACGGATGGTGTCTACGAAACTCTAGAATAGAAGGTTTGGATTATCGATTTAAAGGATCCTATAGCTCAAGTCCCTAGACCTGAATAGGCCATTACGAATTGAAAGTCTTTAATCGAAAGATTATCAGATTACATACTTATCATTTTATGATCTCGACACGTCATACTGCAATTATTGCATAAATGGAGTATAGACAAATCATATCTTATCATATCTATCCCAATAGACTTTGTCTAACACTTTTCCTAAATTTCCTCCGTAAATTACGGAAATCTTTTTCTATATATACGTATTCAAGGAGATCATTCAATATTCAACACCCATTTCATATCAAACCTTATTCCAAACACATAATATAGATTTCTCACCTGATTCCTCAAGTTCCTCTAGCTCCGAAGATAGCGTGACGGGAGCACACCCACCGATCAATTACCAAGATTTCTTCAGAAAATGGGGATGGGTTCGCGAAATACTCACCCTATGGAGAAATGAAGAAGGTACTCCTTATCACGAGCCAAACTTACCACCAAACGTCGGAGTACTCGATCCGCTTACCGGCGAACATGTTCGTAATACCACTTTCACTCTTTTCGCAAGGATTTTCCGCCTTGAAGGTTGACTCGATGTAGCCCAAGACAGTATTCGTCCTCTACTCCCGAATTCTAACCAGATAGGGTTATTAGAAGAAGTTAGAAGACTTCGAACTAAATATCAAGAATTGACAAACCTTACGGAGGAATGGGTAGAACAAATCCATAGACTCGAGCAAAAAGTAGAAACCCTGGAGGAAACAGTGCACGATTTGGAAGCTAGGCTCACACCTACTACCCAAATACCACAAGAAACACCAGCAACATAACTGTGACAACCCGGAAATTTCCAACCAAATTTAAACTTTAATATTTATATGTTTCTGACACGATAAGCAATATTTGTTAAGTTAAATTACAAGAATTTTAAACTATGTTCATACATTCATTCAACCTCGACCATGTTCCAACGATTCACGAACCATTAAACGAATATGATTATATATGTATATGTGTATATATATTATAACTTGAAACGTAAACAAAATATTAGATTAAATACTTTATATGATTGTATCTGTTTCAAAATATTTATCAATGGAATTAGAAGATAAGATCAAATGATTGAATTATCAGATATATTGAATTATGATTACAAGTCTCTGTTGAAAGGCCCACGTTGATTTGAGAAATCTTTCCGTTTTAATAATATTCGGAAAATGGTAAAGTGATTTATAAATAAGAACAAATTGTCAATCATTGAGAACTAGACAAAGGATAGTGGAAGATTGAATCTCATAAAGACTCGATTGATCTATTTAGTTTCAAACGTACAAAAACGTTTTTAGTTTAAAAAGAACTTTATTATTATAACGTATATAACTTTTATAAATATCTAGAACCACTTTTGACAACTCATTACTTAACTAGTATGATAAAGATAACGATATTTATATTTTATTTTATTAAATATATATAACAATTTAAATTAATATTATATATATTTATACGCGTATTATATGTACATAGTTTTATACTTTTACTATACTTAAACTTTACCTTTACTTTATTTTTACTTTACTTTAACTTTAATAATTCACTTTAATAATTCATACTTTAATAATTCACTTTAATAATTCATACTTTAATAATTCACTTTAATAATTCATACTTTAATAATTCACTTTAATAATTCATACTTTAATAATTCACTTTAATAATTCATACTTTAATAATTCACTTTAATAATTCAAAAATCTATTATAAATAGAATTCAATAGGTTTCATTATTTCATAGAAACTTGAAAATATTTTTCTCTAAACTCTCTCAATCGATTTACATATATATATTTACTCCGTATTATTTCAAGATATTATTAGTATACATAAAATATTACGACGGAGTGCTGTCCGAGTGATTTCGAAATTGTTTTTCGAGTAGGATAGGATTAAGGAAATTATGGGTTATAGCTATTGAGGTGATTGAGTATGGTTCATGGGTATGCTCGTGAGGTCAATATTCAGTGTTTATCATTTTCGTTGCGTCTACGTACCTTTCCTGCAATATTGAATCTCAATATTGATACGTGAGTACTCATAATTTAACTTTTACATACTAATAGTGTATCCCTGACTAGTGCTCGAGTATTTAGGATTATGCATGCTTGTACTTTTGATATTGCCCTTAGACAGGTTAGGTTGAATATTGAATTAGTTACACTTGCGGTTGAGATAAGGTATAAGATATGCATGTCCTTGGAAAGCTAGCAAAAAAATTAAGGACTTTTCCTTTAGATATCGAATGGTTTCGATGAACGGATTAGAAGTTATAATCAATTGAATTTTCTATATTTTTATTAAAAATGATTATTATTATCGTCGTTTTTATCGTCGTTCTAGTTTTATCTTATTATTATCATTATTATTATCTTTATCAATAAAAGGGATTTATCATTAAAAATTGTTATTTTTTTATTATTACTATCGTTATTATCGTTAAAGTTATAATTAGTATTATTATTATTATTATCCAATTATTATTATTATTATTATTATTATTATTATTATTATTATTATTATTAGTATTATTATTATTATTATCATTATTAATATATATATCATTATTTAAAAATGGATATTGTCATTGTTATTATTATTATTACTGTATTATCATTAAGATAATTATTAGTATTATCGTTAAAAATGTTATAGTAACTATCATTATTATAATTAGTGTAATTAAAACAAATATTTATAACACCTAATTATTTTGATTACTATTATTATCATTATTATGAACACGATATAAAAGACGATTAAAAGCTATTAAACGAAATGATTAGGAAATAATGAGTAAGAGTATCATGATGAAATTAAAATATTATAAGATATTGATTTAGATAAAATTATCGTTCTTATTATTTTTATCATTACTATTATTATTAAAAATATCGTTAGTATTAAAACTATCATTTTAACAAAAATTATCATTTTAATAGAAATGTCATTGTTACTATAAAATATCATTATTATTATTATTTTAAATAGAATTATTATTTTAAAGATAATATTAAAAATTATCGTAAATATTAAAGTTATCATAATTAGAATTATCGTTTTATCATAATGTCATCTTAGTAATTATAAATATTGATATTTTTATAATAATTATTATTATTACAAAATAATACAACTTTTACTTACTATCATTATAGATATTATTTTATCAAATAAATATGTGATACAAACATATTTTACTACGTGTAAAAACTTACTTTAATAATACCTATCATATTATCTTTATGATATTAAATGAACCCTATAAATTTTGTTACTTAATATATATAAAAGTATATTATATTATATAAATTTAATATAAAATTTTATTTATTAATAAATAAATTATATTATTTACTCTAATAAATCTTTTAAAAATATTTAAAAATATAAAACGACGATATTTAAACTATATATTAATCATGTATAGATTTTTGGAAATTATTTTGAGTCAAATTTACTTTTGTTGACTTGTGCATATTAGTCTCGAGCATTAGGATTGTGGTACACTATGACTTGGCCTAATTTGTTAGACAAATATTGACCAACACATAATTATATATAATTAAATTAGGTTCGTGAATCCGAGGCCAACCTTGCACTTGTTCAATGACGTTATATGTATTTTTACTACGAAATACAGTATGGTGAGTTTCATTTACCCGTTTTACTCTTTATATTTTTGTGCTGAGAATACATGCAAATGCTTTATTAACTGTTTTACAATATCTATATGCGTAAGTTTCATTTGCCTTTTTACCCTTTATATTTTTGGGACTGAGAATACATGCGCTTTTATAAATGTTTGACGAAATAGACACAAGTAATTGAAACTACATTCTATGGTTGAATTATCGAAATCGAATATGCCCCTTTTTATTAAAGTCTGGTAATCTAAGAATTAGGGAACAGACACCCTAATTGACGCGAATCCTAAAGATAGATCTATTGGGCCTAACAAACCCCATCCAAAGTACCGGATGCTTTAGTACTTCGAAATTTATATCATGTCCGAAGGAGGATCCCGGAATGATAGGGGATATTCTTATATGTATCTAGTTAATGTCGGTTACCAGGTGTTCACCATATGAATGATTATTTTTGTCTCTATACATGGGACGTATATTTATGAGAACTGGAAATGAAATTCTTGTGGTCTATTAAAATGATGGAAATAAATGATTATGATAAACTAATGAACTCACCAACCTTTTGGTTGACACTTTAAAGCATGTTTATTCTCAGGTGTTAAAGAAATCTTCCGTTGTGCATTTGCTCATTTTAAAGATATTACTTGGAGTCTTTCATAGCATATTTCGAAGAACGTTACATTCGAGTCATTGAGTTCATCAAAGATTATTATTAAATCAATTTATAGTTGGATAGTGGATATTATGAAATGGTATGCATGCCTGTCAATTTTCGATGTAAAGAAATTTTGTCTTTTAAAAATGAATGCAATGTTTGTAAAATGTATCATATAGAGGTCAAATACCTCGCAATGTAATCAACTATTGTGAATCATTTATAATGTATATGAACGGGTCATTTCAGTTGGTATCAGAGCGGTGGTCTTAGCGAACCAGGTCTGCATTAATGTGTCTAACTGATAAGTCGATAGGATACATTAGTGAGTCTGGACTTCGACCGTGTCTGCATGTCAAAAGTTTTGCTTATCATTTTGTGTCAAAAATTAACTACTTATCATCCTCAGAAAATTACCTGCTTATCATTTTTAGTCTAAGACACGTATTGCTGCATTGATTGCATGAATAGTGTATAGACAAAAATTCATATCTTAGCATATCTGCTAAATCATATCTTATCGTATCTGTTACTTTAAACTTTGCCTGACATATCCCGCAAAGTCCTCCGTAATCTACGAAATCTTTTGATCTATATATATATATATATATATATATATATATATATATATATATATATATATATATATATATATATATATATATATATATATATATTCTATGTAATTAGAATACCATCCGTTAGCCAAAATCATTTCATATCGGAAAAAAAAATCCTTTATCCAATCGTACGAAATGGAATTCGTCATCAGTTCAAGTCACTCAGATTCCGAAATGGAATCCCATTCAAGCTCCGAAAGCAGTGTGACCGGAATAGATCAACCAATCAGTCATCACCTATTCTGGATGAATTGGGGATGGGTTCGTAGCCTCCTCAATCATTGGAGACAAGAAGAAGGTGATCCCTTCCATCCACCACATTGCCCTCTTGACGAAGAACTTGAAGCACTTACCGGCGAACCTGTCCGAAACACCATTTTCTCGCTCATTTCTAGAGTATCTCGTCACGATTATATATTACATCAAATTTTAGATTTTATTTATCCGCTCGTCCGAACCGACAATCACCCCGGTGTAATAGAAAAAGTCAATGAGCTTCGCGCTCGGGTAGTGGCTTTGGAGAATATGGTGCAGAGATTACAAACACCAGCAGCAGCATCAGCAGCATAACCAGTACCACCATCATCAACGCCAACAGTACCATTACCACCTCCAACCACAACCGCGTCGTAAACTTCAACTTCACAATCTGTCCCACGAGCATCAACGTCATACGCACCATAGATACCAAGGAGTACCAACAACAATAACTGACGAAGTATTAATTCATAACTTCATTGGAGAAACATTCCGCGACGATTATGTAATCTCTAAAGTCTTAGAGATTATCTAATCTAGCCCTAACCATAAATCAGTTAAGCGAACCAAAATGATAGAAGGAAGAGTAGAAACTCTGACAAAAATGGTGTGTGATTAACAAGCTAAACTTGCTTTACCAACAGCATCAACAGTACCGTCAGCGTTACCAGCATCGTCAGTACAGTCAACATCCGAATCAACAACACCGATAACATCACAAACTCCGTCAGTTCAAGAATCACTGTGGACATCATTACGAATCAATAACGTGTATATTGTATCAACGAGTTATGAAGAATTAACTCATTCCCTCTGAAGAAATTATATGTATATTATATATATATATATATATATATATATATATATATATATATATATATATATATATATATATATATATATATATATATATTGAAATAAATCTTTCCGTGCTAAGCTATTGTGTGTGAATCTTAACTACTCGGTTAATTCATATTACAAATATGCAATAATGTACGTCCTTCGGCCACAACTTAACCAGCGTTAACTACAATCTCTGTCGCAATTCAACAAATTCCAATTCATAATAAATCAAGTATATATTTGATTTTACACTTTCATCATCGATGTACCCGAAACTATTCAGATAACATCATTCGTACTTTGCGAAATTCACAAGAATTCCACGAACCGAACATCATACATCAACAAATAACGAAGTATTGATTCATAATTTCAATGTCATTAAAGAAATACTGCGTAAAAGTGATGTACTTTTTAAAGCCTTTAGGGATTATTCAATTCTAGTTTCAACCGTAAATCAAATGAGTTTAATTTAACATTAACTCATTAAATCTATGTTACATCTGAAGAAAATATACATATATATATTTTCATAAAGACTGTAATAAAATTCTTTTGTACAAAATATTAATTGTGAAATTTTTTTACGGGTAGGTAATACCCGAGAGATATATAAATTCACAATTAATATGTTACATTCTTCGAATCTGATTCAGCAAATCATCCATTATACTCCCTACTTTCACAACAATATACATTCTTTTATAGAAATCAAAACAACCATACTCATTCAAAATTTAATTACATATTCTGATTTTGAAATCTCAAAATTCAACTTGAGATATGACCAAAATCATCACTCTTAGATCCTTACATCTTTCACAAGCTATATTTTGACTTCAAAACTGTGTTAGAACATCAAATGTATGTTAACGATTACAATCTGTGTTCAAACCCTTCGAAAATTTCTGAAGACACTTCGAATGATGAGCAATCGAGATGATGATCCAACCACATGTTACCCACAGTTATGTACCCGAAAAACTCTTGAAACCAAAGTAAAAGTTTAAACAACGTATCCGCGTCAGATTCTTTGGCATTTATTAGCAAAAATAACTTTGCGACTCCTATTCAAAGTAGCCAGTTTTGTCACAGCTCCAGCAAGTCAACTTCAACTTTTCAGTCAGACTAACCTTATTATAACCTTGAGATATACACCTTCGTTACCAGGGAACCTTTTACATTCCACCACATTATTAGCAGATGTACCAACAACTTCATTACCCTTTGACTTTAGCCTCTCCAAAAAGTCATTATAATTATTCATTGAAACCCCATCATTTACTCATTCGCATCTTGTAATGAGAATTGTCATACGAATCATTGGGAATTAGCAATCAGTATTTTGAAATCTCGTAGGATGTCTACGCCAACAGTTATATGTGTATATATAACGTCTATCTTCTGGACTTAATTTGAATGTGAAGTTTCTGAAAAACACTCTGAACTACGAATTGGTTCTCCGAAAATGGAAAAAAAAAATGCTGATGAAGCAGCAAAAACTATAAATGACTTTAAACGGTAAAAGCTGGATGATAATGATGAAGTGTGTTGGCAAAGCGCAGAAAAAGAGAAGTTTTGGAACTGGAAAATGGATTGAGCAAAGTAGGAAGGAGGCTGTGGACAAATTACAAAGACTGAACCTGACTTCAAAGGATCCAAATGATTCAGTACCTGCTGAAGTCATTAACGAATACCTTGCTCCTGACTCTAAACCCCTGCGGACAATATTCTTCATCTTCCTCTGATATTAGAAATTCTAAAATATCATCATATCTTTCATTATAAATATCCTCCATATTTCTGAAGATATTTTCTTAATTTTTCTTATTTGAAATCATTTACCTCTTCGCGCTATTTGTATTACATCATAAAAGAAACTATTTTAGTTTCAAAATTCTGAAACATTCAAGTTTAAAATAGGAATATTTTGAAGTAATGTTGGGAACTGAAGCATGAATTAGTATATAATATAATGACACTTGATCAATGTGATTATATTACAGTAAGTCATGCTGAGTTTCTAAATGGAACGTGATGATTCACAGATCATAACATCATCATGTGCCATGTTATACGACTCTTGTATTCTATTTAACCTCTAAAATATCAAGAAAATATTTCTTGATGATTCGGCCTTTTCCAAGGTATTCTAGTAATTTGACAAGTCAAGATCATGCCATCACAATTTCCTTCCTAGAACATTAACAATCTTCATTCCGAAATTCATATCTGTGAATTCTGGACCATTACAAGCGGTGCTTAATCGCAAGAAGAAGAAACGAAAGGACAAAACTCCGAAATAGAAATTGGGGTATAAATTGTAGCAAATAAAAGAGAGCATTAACTGTGAATGATAATGATTATAGAAGACAGAAGCAGATACTTTGAAATATAAGGGAACATATAAATCCTAACGACAAACCAGAAATTATAAACCATATATATCGATGTATATAGCAATATAAAGACACGGGAGAACTAGAAACACTATAAACCCAAGAGTATAGTAGAAGTAAATAGATTCTTCCGGCGGTAGATGAAAAAGAAGAATGACCGATATGAAAGTTAGAAGTATATCGAGAATCAGAACTGGATGGAGCATATTGATGAATACTTTAAAATATGAGTTGAGGGGGAAAGAATAGAAGGTGATGAAACATGACTAGAAACTTAGAAATCAACAGATTTAACTTACACAATGGCGGAATAAGTGAATCAAACCCTCTAGTGAATAGGTTAAGTTTTTTTTTATTAATTTAGTCAAACCACAACTAAATCAAGTGTGATTAGATCAACACCTAGAGCTATTATTCACCACCTGGGTGATTTGGACTGAGAGAGAATCGGAGGAGCTCACTAGATCTGAGTGTGTGTAACAAATGAGAGGCTTAACCTAAAATGAAGAACATAAGACTTTATATACCCCTGCTATTGACTCACCTATACGATTCATTCATCACACGTACGAGTTGGCTTCATCAGTCGTACGGGTGATCACTCACTCGTGTCTTCTCATTTAGGTTGTAATTGTGACTTAGCTCAGCATCAACCATGTGTATGAACCTGTCAGCTGTACTAGTGAGGCTTCACTCGTACGTCTGACTAAGTCTAACATAGTTAAACATCTAAATCTCATTCCTGCAGTTCCTGTAACCACATACAAACACGGATAGGATAATAACGAGCAATCATGGTGGCCTGTAAACTGTTATACCTGCAATGGACGCGGGTAGATGTCTAGGAACTTGCATAAAATGCATCAACAGAAGGTGTGAGTTGTAAGGAAACGAAGGAGGTGAATTTATAAGAAAATCTCCGACAGAACAATTAAAATGGGCGATCGCATTTAAAGCGGATCCTAATTCCCTTGATTACCGGAGAGTCAAATCTTATTAAGAAGATTTTCTTCAAATCCCTTGAAATCTGGGAATCAATCATATCTACGTCAAATGATAAGATGAATCTACACTTACTCATTTCACTCTTCTATGTTAGCTTCTTTCGTACTCTTCATATAAATGGATTGTTTATCCAAATTATTCGATGATGATAAAACTCTAATTTTCAGCCCGTATGCATCATGAAAACATACTTATTATCATTCACGACCTTTCCACTCAAATTTCGGGACAAAATTTCTTTAACGGGTAGGTACTGTGACAACCCGGAAATTTCCAACCAAATTTAAACTTTAATCTTTATATGTTTCTGACACAATAAACAATATTTGTTAAGTTAAATTGCAAGAATTTTAAACTATGTTCATACATTCATTCAACCTCGACCATGTTCCAACGATTCACGAACCATTAAACGAATATGATTATATATGTATATGTGTATATATATTATAACTTGAAACGTAAACAAAATATTAGATTAAATACTTTATACGATTGTATCTGTTTCAAAATATTTATCAATGGAATTAGAAGATAAGATCAAATGATTGAATTATCAGATATATTGAATTATGATTACAAGTCTCTGTTGAAAGGCCCACGTTGATTTGAGAAATCTTTCCGTTTTAATAATATTCGGAAAATGATAAAGTGATTTATAAATAAGAACAAATTGTCAATCATTGAGAACTAGACAAAGGATAGTGGAAGATTGAATCTCATAAAGACTCGATTGATCTATTTAGTTTCAAACGTACAAAAACATTTTCAGTTTAAAAAGAACTTTATTATTAAAACGTATATAACTTTTATAAATATCTAGAACCACTTTTGACAACTCATTACTTAACTAGTATGATAAAGATAACGATATTTATATTTTATTTTATTAAATATATATAACAATTTAAATTAATATTATATATATTTATACGCGTATTATACGTACATAGTTTTATACTTTTACTATACTTAAACTTTACCTTTACTTTATTTTTACTTTACTTTAACTTTAATAATTCACTTTAATAATTCATACTTTAATAATTTACTTTAATAATTCATACTTTAATAATTCACTTTAATAATTCATACTTTAATAATTTACTTTAATAATTCATACTTTAATAATTCACTTTAATAATTCATACTTTAATAATTCATACTTTAATAATTCACTTTAATAATTCAAAAATCTATTATAAATAGAATTCAATAGGTTTTATTATTTCATAGAAACTTGAAAATATTTTTCTCTAAACTCTCTCAATCGATTTACATATATATATTTACTCCGTATTATTTCAAGATATTATTAGTATACATAAAATATTACAACGGAGTGCTGTCCGAGTGATTTCAAAATTGTTTTTCGAGTAGGATAGGATTAAGGAAATTATGGGTTATAGCTATGGAGGTGATTGAGTATGGTTCATGGGTATGCTCGTGAGGTCAATATTCAGTGTTTATCATTTCCGTTGCGTCTACGTACCTTTCCTGCAATATTGAATCTCAATATTGATACGTGAGTACTCATAATTTAACTTTTACATACTAATAGTGTATCCCTGACTAGTGCTCGAGTATTTAGGATTATGCATGCTTGTACTTTTGATATTGCCCTTAGACAGGTTAGGTTGAATATTGAATTAGTTACACTTGCGGTTGAGATAAGGTATAAGATATGCATGTCCTTGGAAAGCTAACAAAAAAATTAAGGACTTTTCCTTTAGATATCGAATGGTTTCGATGAATGGATTAGAAGTTATAATCAATTGAATTTTCGATATTATTATTAAAAATGATTATTATTATCGTCGTTTTTATCGTCGTTCTAGTTTTATCTTATTATTATCATTATTATTATCTTTATCAATAAAAGGGATTTATCATTAAAAATTGTTATTTTTTTTATTATTACTATCGTTATTATCGTTAAAGTTATAATTAGTATTATTATTATTATTATCCAATTATTATTATTATTATTATTAGTATTATTATTATTATTATTATCATTATTAATATATATATCATTATTTAAAAATGGATATTGTCATTGTTATTATTATTATTACTATATTATCATTAAGATAATTATTAGTATTATCGTTAAAAATGTTATAGTAACTATCATTATTATAATTAGTGTAATTAAAACAAATATTTGTAACACCTAATTATTTTGATTACTATTATTATCATTATTATGAACACGATATAAAAGACGATTAAAAGCTATTAAACGAAACGATTAGAAATAATGAGTAAGAGTATCATGATGAAATTAAAATATTATAAGATACTGATTTAGATAAAATTATCGTTCTTATTATTTTTATCATTACTATTAATATTAAAAATATCGTTAGTATTAAAACTATCATTTTAACAAAAATTATCATTTTAATAGAAATGTCATTGTTACTATAAAATATCATTATTATTATTATTTTAAATAGAATTATTATTTTAAAGATAATATTAAAAATTATCGTAAATATTAAAGTTATCATAATTAGAATTATCGTTTTATCATAATGTCATCTTAGTAATTATAAATATTGATATTTTTATAATAATAATTATTATTACAAAATAATACAACTTTTACTTACTATCATTATAGATATTATTTTATCAAATAAATATGTGATACAAACATATTTTACTACGTGTAATAACTTACTTTAATAATACCTATCATATTATCTTTATGATATTAAATGAACCCTATAAATTTTGTTACTTAATATATATAAAAGTATATTATATTATATAAATTTAATATAATATTTTATTTATTAATAAATAAATTATATTATTTACTCTAATAAATCTTTTAAAAATATTTAAAAATATAAAACGACGATATTTAAACTATATATTAATCATGTATAGATTTTTGGAAATTATTTTGAGTCAAATTTACTTTTGTTGACTTGTGCATATTAGTCTCGAGCATTAGGATTGTGGTACACTATGACTTGGCCTAATTTGTTAGACAAATATTGACCAACACATAATTATATATAATTAATTTAGGTTCGTGAATCCGAGGCCAACCTTGCACTTGTTCAATGACGTTATATGTATTTTTACTACGAAATACAGTATGGTGAGTTTCATTTACCCGTTTTACTCTTTACATTTTTGGGCTGAGAATACATGCGAATGCTTTATTAACTGTTTTACAATATCTATATGCGTAAGTTTCATTTGCCTTTTTACCCTTTATATTTTTGGGACTGAGAATACATGCGCTTTTATAAATGTTTGACGAAATAGACACAAGTAATTGAAACTACATTCTATGGTTGAATTATCGAAATCGAATATGCCCCTTTTTATTAAAGTCTGATAATCTAAGAATTAGGGAACAGACACCCTAATTGACGCGAATCCTAAAGATAGATCTATTGGGCCTAACAAACCCCATCCAAAGTACCGGATGCTTTAGTACTTCGAAATTTATATCATGTCCGAAGGAGGATCCCGGAATGATAGGGGATATTCTTATATGTATCTAGTTAATGTCGGTTACCAGGTGTTCACCATATGAATGATTATTTTTGTCTCTATGCATGGGATGTATATTTATGAGAACTGGAAATGAAATTCTTGTGGTCTATTAAAATGATGGAAATAAATGATTATTATAAACTAATGAACTCACCAACCTTTTGGTTAACACTTTAAAGCATGTTTATTCTCAGGTGTTAAAGAAATCTTCCGCTGTGCATTTGCTCATTTTAAAAATATTACTTGGAGTCTTTCATAGCATATTTCGAAGAACGTTGCATTCGAGTCATTGAGTTCATCAAAGATTATTATTAAATCAATTTATAGTTGGATAGTGGATATTATGAAATGGTATGCATGCCTGTCAATTTTTGATGTAAAGAAATTTTGTCTTTTAAAAACGAATGCAATGTTTGTAAAATGTATCTTATAGAGGTCAAATACCTCGCAATGTAATCAACTATTGTGAATCGTTTATAATGTATACGAACGGGTCATTTCAATAACCAGCACCACTAGTACCAACAATGCCACCAACATTACCAACACCACAAGCATTGTAAGCACCATCAGCATCACCACCAACAGCATCAGCATCACCAACAACAACATCTACATTTCACGCCTCAACATCACACTCAGTACCTCGGATATCAACATCATACGCCCCATAGATACCAAGGAATATTAGTAATAATGAGTTAAGATATATTGACTCATTCTTCCTGAAGAATTATATATGTATACTTTATATATATATATATACATATATGGTTTGAAACAATAATAAATCTTTTCGTACTAAGCTATTACGTGTAAATCTTAACTAGTATGTACTACTTGATTAATTCATATCACTAATATGCTATAATGTACATCCTTAGTTAATGACTTAATGATCGTTAATCACTGCTTCAGTACAATAAACTCCATTTCATAATAAATCAAGTGTATTATTCAAATACATGTCTGATTTTACACTTCCATTTTCGATGTACTCGAAACTTTTTAGAAAACATTATTCGTGTCTTGTGAATTTCACAAGAATCCCACGAGCACCAACATCATATATCGAGGTATATCAATAACAATGAACGATGAAGTATTGATTCATAACTCCATTAAAGAAATATTCCGCGACGATTATGTAATCTCTCAAGTTTTGAAGATTATTTATTCTTGTTCCAACCGCAAATCAAATGATTTTAATATTATATTAACTCATTAAATCTATATT
Source organism: Rutidosis leptorrhynchoides (assembly GCF_046630445.1). NCBI lineage: Eukaryota > Viridiplantae > Streptophyta > Magnoliopsida > Asterales > Asteraceae > Rutidosis > Rutidosis leptorrhynchoides. The sequence continues at coordinate 357,207,316 of NC_092341.1, read as the reverse complement.
ATATTTGAAGAATACATATATGAACGTATATCTCCATAAAGATTGTAATTAAAGTTCTTTTGTACAAACTGTTAACAGTGAAAATATTTTAACGGGTAGGTAATACCCGAGAAATATTTATATCTCACATTAATATGTTGCATTGTACATTCTTCAATTCTGATTCAATAATCAGTAACTATACTACTTACGTTCACAAGATATATGTATCCGTTCACTAAAGAACAACCATTTTCGTACAAATTCAATTACATATTCTAATTTTGACATATCAGAATCCAAGTAAAGCTTTAGCAGGTGTTATCTTCCTAAAGATTACTAAATTCATATATATATTCATTCGTATTTTGTGATGAATTATCACGTCTGTAGTGACCCGAACTTTTCCATGTTTATATATATATATATATATTAAATGAAATTGTTATTTACATGATTAAGTGTTTCCAACATGTTAAGCAATCAAACTTGTTAAGACTTGATTAATTGAAATAGGTTTCATATAGACAATTGACCACCCAAGTTGACCGGTGATTCACGAACGTTAAAACTTGTAAAAACTATATGATGACATATATATGGTTATATATATAGTTAACATGATTTTATTATAAGTATGTATCTCATTAGGTATTTTAACAATGAGTTATATACATAAAAATGAGACTATTAATTTAAGAAACTCGAAAACGATATATATAACGATTATCGTTATAACAACATCTTACTAGGTACATATGAATCATATTAAGATATTGATACACTTGGTTAATTATATTAAATGATAAGTAAATATATTATTAAGTGTATTAACAATGAAATACATATGTAAAAATAAGACTACTAACTTAATGATTTCGAAACGAGACATATATGTAACGATTATCGTTGTAACGACATTTAACTGTATATATATCATACTAAGATATATTATATATCATAATATCATGATAATATAACAATTTAACATCTCATTTGTTATAATAAACAATGGGTTAACAACATTCAACAAGATCGTTAACCTAAAGGTTTCAAAACAACATTTACATGTAACGACTAACGATGACTTAACGACTCAGTTAAAATGTATATACATGTAGTGTTTTAATATGTATTCATACACTTTTGAAAGACTTCAAGACACTTATCAAAATACTTCTACTTAACAAAAATGCTTACAATTACATCCTCGTTCAGTTTCATCAATAATTCTACTCGTATGCACCCGTATTCGTACAATACACAGCTTTTAGATGTATGTACTATTGGTATATACACTCCAATGATCAGCTCTTAGCAGCCCATGTGAGTCACCTAACACATGTGGGAACCATCATTTGGCAACTAGCATGAAATATCTCATAAAATTACAAAAATATGAGTAATCATTCATGACTTATTTACATGAAAATAAAATTACATATCCTTTATATCTAATCCATACACCAACGACCAAAAACACCTACAAACACTTTCATTCTTCAATTTTCTTCATCTAATTGATCTCTCTCAAGTTCTATCTTCAAGTTCTAAGTGTTCTTCATAAATTCCAAAAGTTCTAGCTTCATAAAATCAAGAATACTTCCAAGATTGCAAGTTTACTTCCAAGTTTTCTAAATCCATTCCAAGTAATCATCCAAGATCAAGAAATCTTTGTTACTTACAGTAGGTTATATTTCTAATACAAGGTAATAATCATATTCAAACTTTAATTCAATTTCTATAACTATAACAATCTTATTTCGAGTCGAAATCTTACTTGAAATTGTTTTCGTGTCATGATTCTGCTTCAAGAACTTTCAAGCCATCCAAGGATCCTTTGAAGCTAGATCCATTTTTCTCATTTCCAGTAGGTTTATCCAAGGAACTTGAGGTAGTAATGATGTTCATAACATCATTCGATTCATACATATAAAGCTATCTTATTCGAAGGTTTAAACTTGTAATCACTAGAACATAGTTTAGTTAATTCTAAACTTGTTCGCAAATAAAAGTTAATCCTTCTAACTTGACTTTTAAAATCAACTAAACAAATGTTCTATATCTATATGATATGCTAACTTAATGATTTAAAACCTGGAAACACGAAAAACACCGTAAAACCGGATTTACGCCGTCGTAGTAACACCGCGGGCTGTTTTGGGTTAGTTATTTAAAAACTATGATAAACTTTGATTTAAAAGTTGTTATTCTGGGAAAATGATTTTTATTATGAAGATGAAACTATATCCAAAAATTATGATTAAACTCAAAGTGGAAATATGTTTTCTAAAATGGTCATCTAGACGTCGTTCTTTCGACTAAAATGACTACCTTTACAAAAACGACTTGTAACTTATTTTTCCGACTATAAACCTATACTTTATCTGTTTAGATTCATAAAATAGATTTCAATATGAAACCATAGCAATTTGTTTCACTCAAAACGGATTTAAAATGAAGAAGTTATGGGTAAAACAAGATTGGATAATTTTTCTCATTTTAGCTACGTGAAAATTGGTAACAAATCTATTCCAACCATAACTTAATCAACTTGTATTGTATATTATGTAATCTTGAGATACCATAGACACGTATACAATGTTTCGACCTATCATGTCGACACATCTATATATATTTCGGAACAACCATAGACACTATATATGTGAATGTTGGAGTTAGCTATACAGGGTTGAGGTTGATTCCAAAATATATATAGTTTGAGTTGTGATCAATACTGAGATACGTATACACTGGGTCGTGGATTGATTCAAGATAATATTTATCAATTTATTTCTGTACATCTAACTGTGGACAACTAGTTGTAGGTTACTAACGAGGACAGCTGACTTAATAAACTTAAAACATCAAAATATATTAAAAGTGTTGTAAATATATTTTGAACATACTTTAATATATATGTATATATTGTTATAGGTTCGTGAATCAACCAGTGGCCAAGTCTTACTTCCCGACGAAGTAAAAATCTGTGAAAGTGAGTTATAGTCCCACTTTTAAAATCTAATATTTTTGGGATGAGAATACATGCAGGTTTTATAAATGATTTACAAAATAAACACAAGTACGTGAAACTACATTCTATGGTTGAATTATTGAAATCGAATATGCCCTTTTTATTAAGTCTGGTAATCTAAGAATTAGGGAACAGACACCCTAATTGACGCGAATCCTAAAGATAGATCTATTGGGCCTAACAAACCCCATCCAAAGTACCGGATGCTTTAGTACTTCGAAATTTATATCATATCCGAAGGGTGTCCCGGAATGATGGGGATATTCTTATATATGCATCTTGTTAATGTCGGTTACCAGGTGTTCACCATATGAATGATTTTTATCTCTATGTATGGGATGTGTATTGAAATATAAAATCTTGTGGTCTATTGTTACGATTTGATATATATAGGTTAAACCTATAACTCACCAACATTTTTGTTGACGTTTAAAGCATGTTTATTCTCAGGTGAATACTAAGAGCTTCCGCTGTTGCATACTAAAATAAGGACAAGATTTGGAGTCCATGTTTGTATGATATTGTGTAAAAACTGCATTCAAGAAACTGATTTCGATGTAACATATTTGTATTGTAAACCATTATGTAATGGTCGTGTGTAAACAGGATATTTTAGATTATCATTATTTGATAATCTACGTAAAGTTTTTTAAACCTTTATTTATGAAATAAAGGTTATGGTTTGTTTTAAAAATGAATGCAGTCTTTGAAAAACGTCTCATATAGAGGTCAAAACCTCGCAACGAAATCAATTAATATGGAACGTTTTTAATCAATAAGAACGGGACATCTCAACGTCAAACCACCAAAATTAGAACCATTGATGGTTACATCCTACGCTTAAACACTTCAAATTCAAAATTCTTGAAAACACCTCGGATTGATAATCAATGATTCAGATTCGTTAACCTTGATAATGTTGACGAAGCAGCAAAAGCTATAGGTGGTCTTAATGGCCAAAAGTTTGATGATAAAGAATGACATATTGAAAAAGCTCAGATTTAGAACTGAAAAACGGATTGAGCTAACCATGAAGGAGACCATGGACAAATCACAAGGACTAAACCTGTAATCAAAGAATCTAGATGATTCGAATTCTGATGAAAGCCACAAAAGATCTCCTTACGCATTCTAAATCCTTACAGAAAAATTTTTCTCATTATCATTGGATCTTAGAAAATTCTAAGATATCATCGTATCTTTCGTTATAAATATCCTCTATATTTCTGAAGATACCTTCATAACTATTCTTGTCCGAAATTATTTATATCTGTGTTACATAATAAAGGAAACTGTTTTAGTTTCTATATTTCTATAACATACAAGTTTAAATTTTGAATGATTTGAGGTAGTGTTGGGAATTCAAGCATGAGTTAGTATAATATAATGATGCCAGGCCAACGTGATTATATTACAGTAAGTCATGCTAAATTTTTAATGGAAGATGATGATTCATAGACTTTATAATCATCATTTGCCATGTTACATGACTTTTACATTCTACTTAACCTCTGAACATATCAAGAACATATATTCTTGATAGTTCTATCCTTAGTAATTCTAGTAATTTGACAAATCAAATCGTGCTATTACCTTTCCTTCTGCTTTGTATATTATGATCATTCGAAACTCCATACCTACGAATTCTAGACCATTATTCGCTTGACTTGAAGTCGGGAAGGAAAAACAAGAGCATAGAGCTCCGACATATAAGGGAAAATATAAAGCCCGATAACAACACGAAAATTACAAACCGTGTATATCAATGCGTATAGCAACATAAAGACACGGGAGAATTAAAAACACTATAACCCCAAGGTAATTGTAGAAGTAAACAGATTCCTCTGGGGGTAAATGAAAAAGAAGAATGACAGAAACGATAGTCAGAAAAATATCCAGGATAAGAACTGGATGGAGCATTTTCACAATCTTTGGAAGTATGAATCGAGAAAGAAAGTATAGAAGTGGTGAAGATAATGAAACAGAAGAAGCTAATTTATAGCAAAATTCTAGACACAACAATCAAGGCAATTTTAATTTCCTTAATTACCGGAGAATTAAATCTTATACAGATTATAAAGATTTCCTTTAAATCCCTTGAATTCCGAAAATCACCTTTAATTATGTCAAAAGTTAAGGCAAACTGATATTTCCTTATTTCAAACTTTTAAGATAACTTCATTTATACTCTTCCTATAATCGAATCGTTTTATCCATATTACCCAATGTTGATAAAACAATATTTTCAACTCATATTCATCATTCTTGTTGTAAAGAATGACAATCTCTATCAAATTTCACGACTATGATTTTCATGAACTCCTCTCTATTTTGTCTACCCTAGCGTGGTGGCATAAACGCTCAAGGTTTAAATGAGCTCGATATTATTCATAACACATTTTATATATCCAATTTACTGAAATGACTTGTATAACATCATCATTTTGAATGATCTCCGCATTAATAATAAAATGCACTTCGTAGAAGAACTTGTAGAAATTATGGTTTGTATGATTTTAATTCTTGAAACAGAACAATATTCTATCCGTTGGAATTCACGCAAGGCCCCGAGCATACCGGGGAACGTGAAAACCAAATAAAACGTAAATATCCTCGTCTATGTACGAACAACACCGATTAATGGCAACAACTAAATTTCGGGACGAAATTTCTTTTAACGGGTAGGTACTATAACAACCCTCATATTTCCATACCTGAATTGACTAATTTGACTATAGGGTTGTTATCCATACGTAATATATAATTAAATTTGACATTGATCAAATATTTATTTTTAGTCGACACTTTTTGTTAACTAAAGTTTACACTAATTATATAAAATAACTTTAGTTAATATTAATATTAATGCGTATTATATTTAAAACTATATGAAACATAATTATTAATTAAATGATAAGTTATTTTAATCATTATATATATATTTTTAGCTTATAAAAAAAGAGATTTTTTTATAAATTAAATAATGAGCCCATGAATTTTGACTAAATATTTTCAAAAACAAAAACTTATTAAAAACATTTTTAACATGTTTTTATTTTTTTAATCAAAATTGGCACCTTTATTTTATTTATATTTTTTTATTTTCACCAACCATTTTTTCCTATAAATACCCACTTCCATTTCATAAAAACTTGTATCAAATCTTTGGAAAAACTCTCTCACAAACTTGGGAAAGTACTTGAGGTATTTTCTATATTTTTTATCGAATTGCTTTTATTTTTTTATATATTCTTTAAAAATTCGAATTTAATATATATAAATTATTTTTACATGTTATAATTAGTATTATAAGTATTATGATGTATAAAAATAATTTTGATAATTTATGGAATATTATTTATAATTAAATACAAATTATGTAGTATTTAAACATAAAAATAATATAAAATTCGTAATAAAATATTAAACAGTAATAAAAATAATTATAATTTTTTTTTTGAGATTATTATACTTTTATAAACAAGAGAAAATTATAAAAATTAAATAAATGGGACGATTAGTATTTAAAAAGAATTTACTTTTGCATTATTCTAAACCGAGAGAAATAATAAAGAAAATACAAAATAAATACAAACGTGTATTAAATATTTTTATAAAATTTTTATATGATTAGTAGCATCACTAGATACTTTAAAAAAATATAAAAATTAATTTTAAATTATTTTTCCTATTTATTTAATTATAGGCCGATTACAATGGTTAAATAATTAGAAAACATTAAATAAATAATATTTTGATATAAAATTTGATTTAATAATTTTTATAACATTTTTAAATAATATAGAACCTGTAAAAAATATAAAATTATTTATTTAGGTCGATTTAATATTTATTACCTAATTAAATTTGATTAATATAAACCGAGTATATATATAAAAAAAAGTGGGAAATAAATACAAAAACTTGATAAAATTATTTTTATAAAATATCCTACTGAATTGTATAATTAACTAAGTTTATAAAAATTATAAATATAATATTTAATGAATTAATATTCGAATTAACATATATTAGTATGATTTTCGATTAACATAAGTATATTACATATACTAAATTAATATTATTATTATAACTTACGGTTAATAACTAAGTATAATATATAATAAAGTATAATGCTTATAATGTATGTTAATAACAATATATTATTAATAAATACTTATTTTATAACTATACTAATTTAATAATAATAACTTATAGTATATAATATAAGATAATCAAATTGTTAATACATTAATAAATATAATATAACATATATAATAACATATAAACCTAAAGTGAAGGTTAATCAAAGATAATGTACAATTCAGGTGAACTTCATCGCTACTCACGGTCGTAAGTGAATGATGTCTAGGTTGCCATTTATGGGTAAGCTTGTAGATCTCGAATGCCATGACTTAGATTCTGGTCAAGAGTCCTGGGCCTCCGGTTACATCTGGTCATTCATGACTTATTTGATAGCAATGAAGTTTGAGTAAAGTTATACAACGTCTTGCTAAAGATTAACCCGAACTTTCTAAAATTGGAAAATTACTATAAGTGGAAACTTTCCATAAATAGTAACCTTCCGAAAATGGAAATTCTTTAGTGAACCATTACTATCAATATAGTACTATATACTATTGTCTGTTAGGCAATGTCTGATCATACGTTCTATCTCTAGGTTGAGATCTCGGTCACGTCCTTCCGTTCAATTCTTTCGTGAAATACTCTTTTGTGCTACTAAGGTGATTTTCATAGCCCCACTTTTACTGTTTACTTAACTATTTATAACTTTTGGGGTGAGACACATGCTTGCTTTATAACTGTTTTACACTTAGACACAAGTACTAAATTGTTAACTATGATGTCATGCTTTGATTCATGCTAAATTCCTACTGTAATATCGTCAATTGCTACGTTTAAATGCAAACTTAATTATTGTGAGTAGACCTATTGAGAGTAACGTCTCTAACCATTCAACCGTTGGTCTTTGGTTACATAATAATGATTCCACGACACTGACAGTACAAGGTGTCATAGGGTAAACTTGTTTAGTAGCGATATTACAAAATGCAGCAACACTTTTAGATTGATATTTCTATATCAATCAACTTTAAACTAAATCTTGTGGTCTAAAACTTTGGATATTATTTATAAACCTGTGAATTTTACTCAACCTTTTTGGTTGACACTTTAAGCATGTTTTGTCTCAGGTGATGATTGAGCTAGTTGTTTGCAACTTTGTGATGATAGATTTGATGCTTGCATGGAGTCCACATTGAATATTATATTTTAGTTCATAAACATTTATTTTACGTTTTAATAATAATGTAAACATGTATTACTGCTTCCGCTGTTTTATTAACAAAGGTTTTATTTAAAAAGTCTCATATAGAGTCGTTCTCGTTTATACAACTGTGTTATGATATGATTGGTCACAATTACCCCTGGTCCATTTTGGGGGGTGTGACAAATCCAGACCGAATAGTTGACCCATTTCCACTTTTTGTCAATTTTATACGCATGATTAGCGTAAACATGATCAAAACAATTTAGGAGGTTGTGTGGGTCAAACTAAACTATGGGTGACCTTAAACCCGTTTGATCCGTTAATAAGTAATCAGGTCAAAGTAATCACCATTGCATACCGTAATCAATTTGCTACATTAGGGACCAAAACGATGCTTATTACACGGTATTATTTTTTCTAGGGCCGCATCTATCAAGACAGAGAATAGCGAAGTCTATTGCTCTTTTTCAGCCGATGGTGGTTTTTAAGGTACTTCTTTATCTTTATATGTTTTTTTTTTTTTTTTTTTCAAAAATTAACAGTAAGCTACAGTACCTAAAACGAGTTTTGTGTTATCAGGGTTATAAAAGCCACATTGCTGAACAAGGAATAACCGATGAAACCTACAGTCCGGATAACGTTGTAGTTATTCGAATATTGGGAACAGCAATACACAATAATAAAGTAGTAAAGTGTTATGGTTGTAGATTTCGACAAATTAATAACATTTTTGCATTTTTTTTATTACATAAAGTCCAATGCTTATTTCATTAAAAAATTGTTTCATGATTGTTAATGCATATTGCAAAAAATCGATAATGATCTTAACGGTTTTGAATACTACATTTTTGAGCAACCGTGCAACGCACGAGCTCTTAAATATATATATATATATATATATATATATATATATATATATATATATATATATATATATTATATATATATATATATATAAAAGCCCGAAATAAATCACGTGACTATGTCCTGACAAGCTATGATAGTATGATGTGTTCTTAGCAGGTGACAGGTGGCATCTTGCAGGTTTATTTGTTGTTGATTCCTCCCACTCTGTAGGTCCCACCATGATCAAAAAGTCCTCCTTACGTGGTTATTGCCATGTCATAAGAACATGGTTCGCGTGAAGTGGTGGATTATTGGATTATTTCTACCGACGCCAGAATAAGAAACCCACCTTATAACCGGGAACACCGTTACTGACCGCTCGTTATTGTTAGGAACTTTCTCAAATCAGTTGCAAGTAAACAGTACATGATTATTCATTATCATCATTATTAGTAAATAATCATAACCAACACGTAATTTACTTTATAAAAAATCATACGGAGTATATGAAATTTGTTTGTGAAAAGATACATAGATTTTATAATTATAAATACATATACATATTTTATTTTTCGAACGACGATATTGACATCAAATGCTATCATTCGTCAATATCAATATCATATACATTACGTTATAGCTCGATTTAGGCCCGTTCATTTTTGGCTTATTAAGTTTAAATATTTTTTCTATGTTGATAATATTTGACGAAATTTATATCAATAAAAACACATCTTAAAACCGAACATATTCTTATAAATTTTATCAAATACTATATAACATAAATAAAAATAGTTGAAGTCAAAATTTTGGAAATAAAACTTTGAAAAGTCAAACAGGACATTTATTATGAGACGGATAAAGTATTATTTTATAGGCCACCAATATTTATATTTTGTTCCATACATAAATAGTGTAGCTACATAATCACCCTAACAATGTAAAAGAACCCAAATAATCTTATATTCGAATAAAACTTAAATACGGAGTAATAAAAATAGTTTTAATTATGGAATTCATGGCTATTAATAGTAACATTTTTCCGAAGAGTTTTTATGTAAATTTGGAACACACCGATCAAAGTATGAATATGAGTAATTTATAACGGAACCCTAATACATCCTTACTAAGTATTAAAATCGCAAACCGATCAATTTCATTATCCGCCTTACTATGTGACTCTATTATAAGTATTATTCTCCGTATGAAAGAAAGATTAAACCATCAAACTGATAAAATCTTAGTTTAAACGATTCAGATCGACTATAAATATTTATATGATTGATTGTCACATAATAAAACCAATACAATTCAAAATATATCGTACTAGAATATACTTTTGGAAAAATTACTTTCTTTTTGTGTGTTTTTTTTTATAGGATTGAATAATTTTTATAAAAGCAATGGTACACTATTCATGCAAAATTATTTACGCTGTGTGAGTTCGTTGTTTAAAGAAAAACATATATATGTAAGTATTACTGCGGAATAAGATAGGGAACTAGCAACTAGTAAAATACTAACATTGAGATGGAAGATGTAATCGTGAAAGGTAAGGATGACAATGGATGTTCGATTCATCGGATATTTATCTGATTCAATCCCTTTCGATGGAGATGCATGATTTAAATGAATGATACGCGGATTATGTACAACCTATAATAATACACCTCATAACTATATGTATAATATTTGAAGGATTATGTACAACATTATGGTAAAATATCTTCATAATCATATGTACAATATTTGAAGCATTGTGTACAACCTTATAATAAAACACTCTCATGACTATATGTACCAACTTTAAAACAAATTATACAATCTTTTACAAAACACCTCATGAACACATGTACAAACTTTGAAGCATATTGTACAACTTTCATATAATAATTGTATTTTAATTTTTGAAAAAATTACAAGAGACATTTGTTATTATTTTTAATAATTATTATTAAAAATATAAATACTCATTTTTAAATCAAACTTTATAATTATAATTATAATTATAATTATAATTATAATTATAATTATAATTATTATTCAAATATGAGTTTTTTACGGGATTAATTACGTTACATATGTATGCGAAATACATGTCTCAATAAAAAATTGTAAATTGTGATGACAACTGAAAGGGAGTGGTGAGAGAATAACTGTAGTTCATTTATTCTGACCAAATTAAGTATATCAATATGCTTGTTAAAAAAACGACAAGTTTCTTAGTCAGAATCTTTGGTTACACTGTTCATTAAACTAAATGACTCTAGTAATTACATTCACTTAATACATAAAACATACTCCGTATTATTTAACTGTTTCGTTTAAACAAACTTGCATTTTTACGGGTCATTTAACTATTAAATTTTAGAAGTTAAATAGATATTAAAAGGGATCATGGGCGATTAGGTACTTCTCACTTCCTAGAGGTATTTGAAAGGTTGTTTTGCATGTTAAGTTGCAGATTAGGATTGGTCAAGAAAATATTTGTTGACTTGATAATATAGCAAAAAGTCAAAATTTATTTCAGTCTCCAGCTGGTGGCGCGTGGTGGGTGTCCACAATTTTCTCTGCTGTATGGCCGTATAGGCCGCGTACACCCCCTTCAAGAAGTATTTTTCTTTAGCTAAAAGGGTTAAGGATTTTACCAATTTTAACACACATTAAAATATTGTATATTTTAATTTTGATAACCACTTTAATAAAATTGACTAATAGCCATCATATATATTGATTTAATGTGTTTAAATGACAGCCTTTAGAACAGTCGTTAACAAAATTCAAAACTTAATCCTTTATTAAAAACAGAACAAACATTACTCTCATCATTTCATATTTATTGTCTAGTATTCATTTTCAGATGTCGCAAACTAATTGTTTACTTCCACAAAAAGATTTTAACAAGGATTCACCTTTAACACCTTTTATGTATTATGTATGACAAAAGATATATAAAAAGTAAAGTATAGATAAAATATAATGAAATAATAATATTTCAGAAATTATATATTTTTTTATCAGAAAACAATTAAAATGAAACATATATAAAGAGTACAAAAATAAACCAAGTCAAACACGTAACACATTACAACCTCAAGAGTCAAACAACACATAACAAACGTTACTCCCTACTTTTTAGTTAGATTAAAGATCACCACTCTATTTGAGTAATGATTCTTAGGTCATTAAATTTATGACGGATATTATACAAATGCATTTAATAGCATTGTACAACATACATATAGCGGGGTATATGGCAAAATATGATAGTGTACATCTTTCTTTTTTTTGACATCGATTGAGATCATCCGAAGGAGACTAAACCACCCGTTACGATCATCTTTCGTTTCGATTATGCCGATGCAACGATAATAACCCCGCCCCCATCGCTGCACGGGAGGAAACCTTGAAACCGATTCAAAGGCACGGTCAAGTAAAACCCCCTCCCTTTACCCCCAAACGATATGGGAAAGATGCCATGTGTGGATACTTCATGACAGGGATGAAATAGTGTTTTTAATATGTAGCCAACGGGGGTCGAATGATCAATCCTATATTAAAGTTACTTAATTAATAATTGAGTGCAATGAGATTAGAGGGATGGAATGGGATGTTGATGATTGTTTTGGGCCCTGATGATCGTCTTTTACTTTAACAGTTAAGTGATCAACCACCTCGATCCGGTCTTGATTATTGATTAGCATAATTCACCTTAACACAATGTAAATTTTTTTTTGGGCAAAGTCACAAGTGAAAATTACAAAGGCTAGAGCAAATGGTAGAGAAGCAAAAAGCTATAAATGAGAGGTCAAGCTCCCTATTTATAATTTCTGAGATATTCGCGGTGTGCGGATTAACCATCATCCGCGTTGTCTTGGCGGAATGAATCCGCAATCTTTATTAGTGCGCAATCTGATCCGCAAACTTTAACTTCAGCGGATCACCGTAATCCTTTAAGCATACTTTGCACAATTGTCGTTTTCAACCTTTTGCACTTAAAAATATACGTATACAATGCTATATATATGATCAAGTCCCCTCAATTTATTTTGGTACATTTTTCATAAAAAATGCAGCATGATAAACTCTAAAAATAAAGTTCGCAGTTACTCATTTGCTGTAACCCGCGATGAATTATTTCGCAATGGCTTTGTTACCGTTAGATCAAAAAAAGTTACCGCTTGTGAAAAATATTACCGTTGAAACAGCATGATTAGGGCTGAAACATAATCGATTGACATTCTCGACGTTCCTATATATATACCAACATTAGGAATCACAAAATCCTCACCCTTATTCAATTCAAACTACTTCTTCATCAATCAATTTTTCAACCAACCTTTAATTCGCTTTATATTCACAGACATCTCCTTTAAGTTTAAGATGTTGATCGAGGAAGTCGACCGTAAACTAAACCCAAAAACTTTGATCACAAACCTACTGACAAGTCCTGAATCGAAGTCAACAACATCCTCAGGGAAGAAAGAGCGCCCTGTACCAGTTGTTGATTTAACAACAACATCACCATTCACCAAAACTGATCCTACCGAGCGACCATACGAGACACCGCCATCCTCTCAAAATAAGAAACTGAAACAGAGCGAAACAAATTTCTTCGAGAACCCGGTGATATCAAATTATGATCCGGAGCAGCAGATGGGTAAGACTAGAACATTACCCTCTCAACATAGTCTTATCATGTATCAATTTTCTTCACTAATCCGCAATTTTAATTTTATTGCAGGTGACTCAACCCATGACCCATGCTTTCCGAGTCCTAATACCGTGGAAAAGATCACCGAACTATTCCGCACTCCACCTGATTTATATGGGGTAAGATTCGACGGATTATCGGGGTACACGTGTATCTCTTCATCTGCTGCATTAGATCAACGCCAACAGATGAAATTGGCGATACCGAATGAGCTTCGTCATGAATTTGCGAAACTTCCCTGTCACGACCCTACTTTTTCTGTTATCTTTTACCGTTTATTATTTAACGTCCGTTAATTGTTATTCGTGCCACGTCATTTCTATGACCTATATTATTATTTTTGTAATAATATATTAATTATTATGTGTTATGTGAATATTTGTATTCATATTTTAAATTGTACGTTTCTACGTGTCGTGGATTTCTATCCGACGAATCTTTTCGATTTTCAAACCAACGGTCAGACTTTTGAGATTTTCGAATCCCAATTATTTTAAATATGATATTTCTATGTCATATGTTTATATATAGTGTTTATATATTTTATTTATCGCGTATACGTTATCTCTCCGAAGATTTAATCGCGTAGTAGCGTTTTCGCGTTTTGGGCTTCGATCGAGCGTTCGGGCCACAAGCAATTTATCAAATAACAAAATTGGGCCATGTGGGGCCCACCCCACTCAATAATTCGGCCAAACCCCCATGGGGGAGGGTATAGGGACATGTTTTCCCATTTTTTGATTTTAACACATTTCATTTCATCAAAATTTCCCTTAAACCTAATACTCTCATTTTTTTCTTCTCCCTTTATTTTTTCCCTTGTGGCCGTCGCATCCCAACACCCCAACATCATCATCATCATCATCATCATCATCATCATCAATCAAAAATACTACTTGGATCATTGAATTGCTTACATAATCGGGTTGCTCTCGTTCTCCTCTACACGATCATACCTTTCATTTCTCAGTTAGGGTATAAACCCTAACCCTAGCTTTTTTATTTTTATTTAACTTTTCTGTTTTTAATTTTATTATGATTATATAGTACTTGTGTATTGTTGGATCGATGATTGTATGCGTAGAAATGCTCGTTATTGTATGTTTTCGGTTTGTTTGATTTGGGACAGCGGACTATTTTATCATTTCAATACATTTAATTGATGTTTTCGATAAAATAAAGTATTTAGATGAGTTCCTCTCATCAAGACAATAATTTTGGACTTTGGATTCATGTTAATTCGAGTACCGAATCAAACGTTATGCTTAAAATGGTGTTTTCATGAAATTGAAATGTAAAAACGAATGTATCCAGTTTTGATCCGACTTTTTGACCACTTATGGAGTCTCTAGGGTGTATTAGTGTGTTATTATTGATGATGGGATGAACATTCATGTTCGGGTCATCGAAATCCGAGCCACGGATAACCCGGAATGACTAAAACAAGATTTTGAACGGATTAAAGTTCCAAGTTGATTCATGGCCGTTGGTCACGACTTGGGAACTGATATTAGGGTATTCTTGAGTGTACTAATGTGTAGGTTTATTTGGTTAGATGAAGATATATATAAAATTCGTCTAAAACCGACACCCGGAGCTCAAGTTATGACCCGACGAATGTTTAATTAAACTTATGGTTATAAAATTTGAACTTATGATATAAATAATGATTTTAATTATTATTAATTTACTTATGATATAAAAGTAATTATTCTAAAATTAAGACTTATGATATATATATTTATTATATCATTTATTAATTACACTATGATTTAATTAAACATTTAATTAAACTTATGATTAATAATACTTTTATGAAAATACTTACGATAAGTATTAAACTTATGTTATGAGATTATTATAATAAGACTTTTAATAAAGATTAATTAATTATTTCATTATTATAAGGCTTAGTTATTATTTAATTATAATTTAATTATTAAATACTTATGGTTTAATAATTATAATTAAATACTTATGATATGATTAATAACTAGTTAAAGACACGCGAACTCGCGCGATCTTTTAAGAATCTTTGTTATAATAATAAAGTATTAACGGGACTTTTATATGAGGCTTGATTATTACACATTTTATGAATACTGGTATGCTGAACTTGAAATAACATAAAATACTCAAAGATAAGATATATATATATATATATATATATATATATATATATATATATATATATATATATATATATATATATATATATATATATATATATATATATATATATATATATATATATATATATAATAAGATAAGATTTAAGATTTTGCGGACAATGGAATCACTCAAAGACGACTATTGGCCCGTTTTACTAACGTTTGCAAAGTTGATATAGACATCTGCATCTGACAGGTTATTGGAGAAATCAAAACATGTTAAAAGAAAAGTATACTTATTTCCTAGGGAGCGGGTTAAAGCGAATAAAGACCTTGAAATATATAGACAAAAATAGAACATAGAAGCATAGGGAGAAGTTACTTATCCTCTACGTAGAGCGATATCCTTGAATTGGATCAGCTTTGTGGGTGAAAAAGACGTTTGTTACTTCAACCTATCAACAAAAGGAAAAATTGAGTTTCTAACTAAAAATCACAAAAAGGATTACATAGTAACCAAATCAAAAGAGGAAAGCGTGTCATATTTACTTTCTTACTTGCAGTTTTTATGTCCACTCTTGGTAAGTAGTTACTTAAGCGAGCTAACTACCCTTGCTTCAATCGCTTTGCGTTTGTCACCAACTCTTAGTCTGAAATTGAAGTTACTGGGTCATCCTACAATCAATAACTGCAACAAAAACTAATCCATATATAGAAAAACAAACGAAAAAAATAGAACCGTAAAATATAAGATAACATTTTAGCAGAAAAATTTCGAAAGCAACCAAAAAGTTGAAGGTGCACCTAAAAAACCATAACCAAACAATTAAACTCCTAATAATCATGCAAAAAAATTTGTAGAAGACTGATGCAAGACACCACAAAACTAATAAATTGAATATTAACCAAGCAGCTATCGATGAACTCTTTCATTGCTCTATGTAAAAGGATTACAAATAAGTAAGATTAAGGTCAGAACCTAAAATAATTATTAAAATTCATGTTTATGAATAATTATTAAAAACTAAAATGATGAATTGTGACCTTAAATGGCTCATTATCAGTTTAAAACTAATGCCAGGAACATACTTCAATGAAACTGGAAACCCTCTGCATGTATTTTACAACTTTGACCCTAAAATTCATGTTTCTTTCAAAAATATTTTAACCATGCAATGTAGTTATAAAGTTGTTTAATTTCAATTCAAGTCTAATTCAGCTAACAAAATGCAATTTCCCAAAACGTTCAACACAAATAACCTCTTTAAACTTCTAAAAGTCAAAGCACCAACCCGAAAGCATCCTCAACGGCTCCTATAATAGTTATGCAACACATTTTTGCATTTATACTTTCACCCAAACTGTTGACAAAAAAGAGGCTATGTATAAAGTCCATCACACCAGCTGGAGCCTTTATGAACTGATCACCATGAGGAAGACCAACAACAGCCCGAAATCGAATTCGAAACTTTAGTACAATCCATAAAAACACCTATAATCAAAACATTAGCATCAAGATATAGTTTTCATTAGAAAATACAAGTAATCAGCTAAGAACACAAAAAGCAAAGTATTGCACACAAAAAATAATAAACCAAACATGACCTTAAATGACTAAGACATAAGTAAATGGCATGAACTTAATCTTGCCATTATGGATCCTTGCACATAGCTACGTAGCTTACCACCCTTTGGAGAAACTTCAATTTTTTCATTAAAAAGCTTAAACTACGTAAATGATTTGAAATATATAACATGAGCATTAAAACTCAAACTATATAGAAAAATGGTCTTATGATTATGGTGCATCAAGTAAAAACAAAATCAGCTCTTTATCTTAATTAACAGCAACTATTTTTGCATTCTTGGTTATTAGAGATTCCATTAAAGTACCATAGTTAGTTCACTCTACACAATTTCATATAAAAGATTCAATTAGTGTAACATAAACTGTAATTATATAAAATGTTAAAAATGTTTAAGATAATACCTCTTCATTAGGTTATGAAAACGCAACTCAAGATGTAATATATATCATGAAAAAATATCATCACTCTCATATTAAAACAATAGCATCACTCTCATAAAGTGAAGACATTAATGACCCATTTGAGCCTATGACAATGGACATCAATTTTTTGGCCCATATATACTTCTATCATCTCTCATTATCCATGTGTAATTCAATATCTATAAACAAACATCCACACATCAATTAAAAATTCATTACTTTATGGCATTCAAATATATAAACACCATTTAGATAGTTATGCATACAAAGCACATTTAAACCCATTTACATAACCAGTCATAATTAAATGTTTTGTATCCTTATAATTCATATGACAGTTACATTTTGGACTGATTTACATAAATCTTATGCTTACCCACAATACAATCAGGAGTTCAATTTTAAAAATAAAGAAACATTATAAATATAAAAAACAAATGAATGTTACCTACATATACCGAGCTTACAACCTTGAGAAAGACACCCTATACCTGGTTCATCAGCGTAAATTTTAATGAAAACAAAAACCAATCATAAGAACAATTTTGAAAAAATAGAATGAAAACCAACTTTTTTTAATGAAAACTTACAATAATAGAGTATCCAATCCGATGGGAGAAAGTAAATGATAAATTAGATTAGAAAAATTCTGGAGCAAACAGGTAGGCGAATCGAACAATAAATATAATTCAAACCGTTTAATCGAGACATATGAAAAAAAATGAAAAACTAATCTTTCAGCATCATCGATTGCTTCAAAAGGCCAAAATCGTTCATCAAGCACACCTTAGCAGCGGTGTCGATAACCGAGCCAAAAAAGAACTGAAACCCCAAAACTTCATAATCATCGATCACACCTTAGCAGCTTGTAGAATGGTTTGGAACACCTGTGGAGAAAACCTGGAAAGAATGTATGTTGATTTGGGATGGCGGTGAAAGAATGTAAATTGATTTGATTGATTCCGTATCTATATATAATATAAAAGTGACTCCTTGAGTCATAAATGAGGGCACTAAAACCTCTTAATTTAATCATTTACAACTAAAAAAAAAACATTTTTCCTTATTTCCTACTTAATTTTATAATAAGGTAATAATTAAAAAATAAAAGAATTAGAAAATTCATTAATAATAATATCTAAGTTTTAATCCTTTCATTTTCCATGTATTAAATTGATTAATTTCAATCCTTTCATTATTCTTATAATAAATAAATAAGTTTTAACCTTTTCATTTTCCTTATATTAAATAAGTTATTATAATATTGCCTATAAATACTCATTATTCATTTTCACAATACACATTTTTCATTTCACCACATACATTGCAAATACTAACTAATAATTGATAGAGTTTTATATATGTTACTTCTTAATCATCATCATCATCAATTTAGTAAGATTATTTTCTCATGTAATGTTGTATATTCATCTATAACACGAACGTTAGACTTATGCTACGGTATGACTTTATTAGCAAGTTATTGGTGTACATGAGTATTTTTCTATTATCATGTGAAATTTATTCGTTTTGATAGTTGTTTAGAGTTCATATATATATATATATATATATATATATATATATATATATATATATATATATATATATATATATATATATATATATATATATATATATATATATATATGTGTGTGTGTGTGTATATGTGTGTGTGTGTGTGACGACCCGGAAATTTCCGACTAAATTTAAACTTAATCTTTATATGTTTTCGACAAGATAAGCAAAGTCTGTAATATTGATTCTCAAATTTTTTTAACTAATGTTATATATTCAGTTAACCTTTGACTATCGATCGACGATTCACGAACATCTATTTGTAAATATATATATATATATATATATATATATATATATATATATATATATATATACAATAAGTTGGAATATTAATTATTAAAATTAATTATAATAACTTGCAATGTGTTTTTAAAAATTGATTTATGTATATTAAATAAAGATATATACATATATATAATTTCAAGTTATTTAGTAAACGATAGTAACATTCGTTTGTTGATTCGATTGATATTTAGATAAGTTAACTAAAACGTTTAAGATGAACAAGTAAAACATTAAATTGCTACAGTACCCGAAAAGCTACAATGTTTTCGAAAACCACTACTTGCTACAGTAAAAACGACTTTGCTACAATAAAACACTACTTGCTACAGTAAAAACGAATTTGCTACAGTAAAACACTATTTGCTACAGTAAACACTATTTTGCTACAGTGAAAACACTTTTGCTACAGTAAACACTATTTGCTACAATAAACACTATTTGCTACATTGAATAGTATGCCGACAAACAAGAAAACTAAACATATTGGGTGCGTACCAGCTGGCCATGCGATCGCATGGTAAATGGGCATGAAACCCATGCGATCACATGGGGATCAATCTCAGCAAACATATATAAAGCTCGCACATTTCTGCTTCGACACACACACACATAAATTACTCTGTATTATATTTATATTATTATTATTATTATTATTATTATTATTATTATTATTATTATTATTATTATTATTATTAAGATTAATATTATTATTAATCTTATTATTATTATCAGTAGTATTAATATTATTATTATTAGTATTATACATAAAATACTACGACGAAGTACTGCTCAAATGATTTCAAACCGAGTTTTCAAATGAGTCAAAGCTAAGGAAACTATGGGTTATAGCTATGGAGGTTATGGGTAATGTTCATGGGTATTGTTCGCAAGTCAAACCTAGTGTTTATCATCTCCGTTGCGTCTACGTACTTTTCTACAATATTGAATCACAATATTGATACGTGAGCATTCATATCTTATCTTTTATACATTAATAGTGTATCCAGGTCTAGTACTCGAGTATATATGTTTATACATGCTTGTATACTTTAATTTTATCATTAGATAGTTTATGATGAATCACGAATTTGATACATATGCTACTGATATAAAGTATATGATATGCATGTCGTTGGAAAGCTATCGAAAAATTAATAACTTTTCATTTAGAAATCGCGTGATTTCGATGAATGGATTAAAAGATATGGTCAACTGAATTATGTTTGACGTTAATTGAAATTGTTTTTAAAACTGTAAACTAATATTTAAACAACTTGTCTATGAGATTGATAAATTGGATTTTTAGATATTACTCATCGAATAAATTAATTTCTATATAAGGCACGTCTCGTTTTGTTGAGCAATTGTCAAAGTTGACCGTTTTATCATGTTTTAAAGCTTTATAAACACTATAATCCGATTCTACAAGTATTGGAAAAACTATGTGAAATAATAAAATATTTTCGATTGCCATGATAACTCAAATATAATATAACTCCTGAAATAAGTAATATTTTAAGTTTGATAAACTATAAATTCGACTTATACTATGTTAATAAACATGTATAGATTTAAAGATCATATTAGGTCAAGTTGACTTTTGAGATGACTTTTGTTAACTTTTACATGTCGGTCTCGAGCATTAGGATGGTGATACGCTATGACCCGACCTAGCTTATTAGACATGTATTGACCAACATATGTTCTCTAGGTTGAGATCTACGGTTATTTTGCATTCCGAGTTTCGGTCACATTTCGGTGAATGACCTTTTGTGCTGCTAAGGTGAGTTTCATTTGCTCCATTTTTAATTGCTTTTGCAATCTATGTTTTTGGGCTGAGAATACATGCACTTTATTTTAAACGCAAAGGATACAAGTACATACTAAATTCTACACCGAGTTTGAACCGAAAATCCCTTAGCTTTGGTAACTAGTAACTACCAGTTATAAGAACTGGTGGGCGCGAATAGTTGTATATGGATCCAGAGGGCTTGACATCCCCATCTGTTCCAGGTATAGAAACCCTAGCCTGAACTATAAAATAGACGTATGCTATTTGAGTTTAGTACACGTTGGATTGCGTGTATTGTACATGTTGGTTGCATGTATGTTAAAACAGGGGTATTTATAATAACGTTAAAGTTTAGTTACCAGGGTGCTCAATTTTGTAGAATATTTTGATAAACGTTTCTGGATGAAACAGCTGAAATCTTGTGATCCACCTTTATATACAGATTATGCGCAACATTAAAACTATGAACTCACCAAACTTTATGTTGACACTTTTAAGCATGTTTATTCTCAGGTTCCTAGAAGTCTTCCGTTGTTTGCTTATATGTGATACAAGTTATGTGCATGGATTCATACATGCTTTATTCGAGAAAACGTTGCATTCACAAAATTACCACCATGTATCTTATTTTGACTGCATTATCAACGGTTGTAGTATTGTAAACTATTATTTACGGTGATTGTCTATATGTAGAAATCATCAAACGTCAAAAACCTTTGAATTTGATATTCAATTATGGTGTGCCTTTTCAAAAGAATGCAATGTTTACAAAACGTATCATGTAGAGGTCAGTACCTCACTGTGAAATCGATGAATGATGTATTCGTCCAAATGGATTTGGACGGGTCATCACAGTTGGTATCAGAGCTTGAGGTTATAGGGAACCAGAATTTACATTAGTGTGTTTAACTGGTAATTGTTAGGATGCATTAGTGAGTCTGGACTATGACCGTATATGTTTTTACCGAGTTTTGCTTATCATTTCTTGTCAGAAATTACTTGCTTATCATTCCTAAGTCTAGAAGTATTTTCTTGCATTTATTGCATAGATAGTATACAGACAAATTCATATCTTGGCATATCTGTTACTGTAAACTTTACCTGATATCTTCCAAAAATTCCTCCGTGATTTATGGAATTTTGACATTATATATACATATGTAAATTATGTATTGAAGAGTACCAATCTAAATTCTATAATCTATTTCATATCAAAAATCATATCCCTAATTATACAAGATGGATCCCGCATCAAGTTCGAATTCCTCAGATTCCAACAGCTATTCCGATATGGAATTCGACCTGAGCTCCGAAAGCAGTGTAACCGGAATGGATCAACCAATTAGTCATCATCTATTCTGGATGAATTGGGGATGGGTTCGTAGCTTACTTAATCATTGGAGACAAGAAGAAGGTGATCCCTTCCATCCACCATATTTCCCTCTTGGCGAAGAACCTGAAGCACTTACCGGAGAACCTGTTTGAGGCACCATTTTCTCTCTCATTTCCAGAGTATCTCGTCACGATAATATACTATCTCAAATTCTGAATCTTATTCATCCACTCGTCCGAATCAACAATCATCCCGGTGTAATAGAAGAAGTCAACGAGCTTCGCACTCGAATAGTGGCTTTGGAGAATATGGTGTAAAGGTTACAAGCACCAGCAGCATCACCGGCATCAACAGTACCACCGACAACAACACCAACAGTACCATTACCACCACCAACAACAACCGCATCGCACACCTCAACATCACAATCTGTACCTCGAACATCAACGTCATACGCACCATAGATACCAAGGAATACCAACAACAACAAACGATGAAGTATTGATTCATAAATTCATCAAAGAAATATTCTGCAGAGAATATGTAGTTTCTAAAAGTTTTAGAGATTACTTATTCTAGTTCTAATTGTAAACCAGATGAGTGAGCGAATATAAATGATGAAATAAAACCCTGATCGGAATGGTGCACGATTTACAAGCTAGATCTGTTTTACCAGCAACATCAACAGTACCGTTAGCGTCATCAGCACCGTCAGCATCGTCAGCATCAGCAGCATCTACAACATCACAAGCTCCGCCTGATCCATAATCACCGCAAACATCATCACTAATCAACAACGCGTATATCGTATCAATGAGTTATGAAATATTAACTCATTCCCTCTGAAGAGATTATATGTATATTTTATATATATATGAATTTTGAGATCAAAATAAATCTTTTCGTACTAAGCTATTACATGTGAATCTTAGCTGGTAGATACTATTCAGTTAGTTAATATTACTAATATGCAAAGATGTACATCCTTCATTAACAACATAACCATCGTTAACTACAATCTCTGTTTCAAATTCAATGAATTCCTTTTCATAATAAACTGAGTGTATTATTCAATTACACGTTTGATTTTACACTTTCATTTTCGATGTACTCGAAACTTTCTAGAAAACATCATTCGTACCTTGCGAAGTTAGCAAGAGTTCCATGAGCACCAACATGATTCACTGAGGAAATATCAATAAAACTAAATAATGAAGTATTGATTACATTAGTGAAATACTCCGCGAAGATTATGAAAACTTTAATGTTTTAGAAATTATTCATTTCTAATCCAGCCGAAAATTAAATGAGCTTAATATGATATTAACTCATTAAATCTGTATTATATATGAAGAAAATATACATACATATATTTTCATAAAGACTGTAACAAAATTCTTTGATACAAAATATTACTTGTAAAACTTTTAACGGGTAGGTAATACCCGAGAGATATATAAATTCACAATTAATATGTTACATTCTTCGATTCTGATTCAGCAAATCAACTTCAATTTTTCATTCGAATAAGCCTTATTATAACGATTACCCCTTCATCATTGTTATCAGGAACCTTTTATATCTCACCACATTAGCAGAAAACTTACCAACAACTTCATTGATCTTTGACCTTTCAAAAAATCATTATACTCATTGAAACTCTACCATGTACTCATCCACATCTTGTAACAATAATTGTCATACCAACTACAGGGAATTAGCAATCAGTATTTTGAATCTCGCAGTGTTTCTACATCAACGGTTATATGCATACATATAACAATTATCTCTTAGAATTATGATCTTCCATTATGAAATTCTGAAAAGCGCTCAACCTACGAATCAGTTCTCGAAATTTTGAAAAATGCTGATGAAGCAGCAAAAACTGTAAACGACCTTAACAGCCAAAAGTTTGATGATAAAGAATAGTGTGTTGGCAAAGCTCAGAAAAAGAGAAGGTTTGGAACTGGAAAATGGATTGAGCAAACCATGAAGGAGGCTGTGGACAAATCACAAAGACTAAACCTGCCTTCAAGGAATCCAAATGATTCAGTATCTGCTGAAGTCATTAACGAATACCTTGCTCCTGACTCTAAACCTTTACGGACAAATCTTCTTTATCATCTTTCGATATTAGAAATTCTAAGATATCATCGTATCTTTCATTATAAATATCCTTGATATTTCTGAAGATATTTTCATAACTATTCTTATCTGAAATCATTTATCTCCTCGCGATATCAGAGTTACATCATAAAGGAAACTGTTTTAGTTTCTAGATTCTGAAAAATTCGAATTAAAATTTAAATGTTTTTGAAATAATGTTGGGAATTGAAGCATGAGTTAGTATAATATAACGACACTTGATCAATGTGATTATATTACAGTAAGTCATGCTGAGTTTCTAATGGAATGTGATAAAGGTTCACAGATCATACCCTCATCATGAACCATGTTACATAACTCTTTCATTCTATTTAACCTCTAAACTATCAAGAAAATATTTTTCTTGATGATTCGTTCTTTTTCGGATATTCTGGTAATTTGACCAATCAAGATCGTGTTATTACAATTTTTCTCTCAGAACATTAGTTATGTTCATTTCAAATTTCATACCTACGAATTCTGGACCATTAATTGATGTGCTTAATGACAAGAAGAGAAAACAAAAGCATGAAGCTCTTAAATAGAAATGGGAGTATAAATCGCAGCAAATAGGAGAAAGCATTAACCGTAGATGTCAATAATGATGGAAAGACAAATGCAAGGAAGGATTATGAAAACCACTACCCCAAGAGCGAAGTAGAAGTAAATTCCTCCGGTGGGAGTTGGAATAGAAGGATGATTGTGGTGATAGTTAGAATGAGATCAAGGATTAGAACTGGATGAAGCATTTTCACAATCTTTTGAAAGTATGAAATGAGGAAGAAGATGTAGGAGTAATGAAAATAATGGAACGGAAGAGGTCAATTTATAGCGAAATATCAGACATAGAAATCGAGGCAGATTACCGCATTTAATCAAAGAGGATCATAATTTCCTTGATTACCAGAGAATCGAATCTATTATAGATTTCAAAGATTATCTTTAAATTCCTTTAAATTCGGAAATCCACCATGACTACGTTAAATCTCTATCTCAACCTTTTGTGACAGCTTCATTCGTACGCTTCACATAATCGAATCGTTTTATCTATATTAGTCAATAATGATGAAACCCTATTTATCAACTCATATTCGTCATGAAAACATTTTTATTGTTAGCTATGACAATCTCTATCAAATTTCGAGACTAAATTTCTTTAACGGGTAGGTACTGTGACGACCCGGAAATTTTCGACCAAATTTAAACTTAATCTTTATATGTTTTCGACACGATAAGCAAAGTCTGTAATATTGATTCTCAAAATTTTTGAACTAATGTTATATATTCAGTTAACCTTTGACTATTGACCGACGATTCACGAACATCTATTTGTAAATATATATATATATATATATATATATATATATATATATATATATATATATATATATATATATATATATATATATATATATATATATATATATATATATATATATATATATATATATATATACAATAAGTTGGAATATTAATTATTAAAATTAATTATAATAACTTGTAATGTGTATTTAAAAACTGATTTATATATATATAATAAATAAATATACATATATATAATTTCAAGTTATTTAGTAAACGATAGTAACATTCATTTGTTGATTCGATTGATATTTAGATAAGTTAACTAAAACGTTTAAGATGAACAAGTAAAACACTAAATTGCTACAGTACCCGAAAAGCTACAGTGTTTTCGAAAACCACTATTTGCTACAATAAAAACGACTTTGCTACAGTAAAACACTATTTGCTACAGTAAAAATGACTTTGCTACAGCAAAACCACTATTTACTACAGTAAATACTATTTGCTACAGTAAAAACGACTTTGCTATAGTAAAACACTATTTGCTACAATAAAAACTATTTGCTATAGTAAACACTATTTTGCTACAGTGAATAATATGTCGACAAATAAGAAAACAAAACATATTGGGTGTGTACCAGCTGGCCATGCGATCGCATGGAAAATGGGCATGAAACCCATGCGATCGCATGGGGATCAATCTCAGCAAACATCTATAAAGCTCGCACATTTCTGCTTCAACACACACACACACATAAATTACTCTGTATTATATTTATATTTATATTTATATTATTATTATTATTATTATTATTATTATTAAGATTAATATTATTATTAATCTTATTATTATTATCAGTAGTATTAATATTATTATTATTATTAGTATTATACATAAAATACTACGACGAAGTACTGCTCAAATGATTTCAAACCGAGTTTTCAAATGAGTCAAAGCTAAGGAAACTATGGGTTATAGCTGTGGAGGTTATAGGTAATGTTCATGGGTATTGTTCGCAAGTCAAACCTAGTGTTTATCATCTCCGTTGCGTCTACGTACTTTTCTACGATATTGAATCACACTATTGATACGTGAGCATTCATATCTTATCTTTTATACATTAATAGTGTATCCAGGTCTAATGCTCGAGTATATATGTTTATACATGCTTGTATGCTTTAATTTTATCATTAGGTAGTTTATGATGAATCACGAATTTGATACATATGCTACTGATATAAAGTATATGATATGCATGTCGTTGGAAAGCTATCGAAAAATTAATAACTTTTCATTTGGAAATCGCGTGATTTCGATGAACGGATTAAAAGATATGGTCAACTGAATTATGTTTGACGTTAATTGAAATTGTGTTTGAAACTGTAAACTAATATTTAAACAACTTATCTATGAGATTGATAAATTGGATTTTTAGATATTACTAATCGAATAAATGAATTTCTATATAAGGCACGTCTTATTTTGTTGAACAATTGTCAAAGTTGACCGTTTTATCATGTTTTAAAGCTTTATAAATACTATGATCTGATTCTACAAGTATTGGAAAAACTATGTGAAATAATAAAATATTTTCGATTGCCATGATAATTCAAATATAATATAACTCCTGAAATAAGTAATATTTTAAGTTTGATAAACTATAAATTCGACTTATACTATGTTAATAAACATGTATAGATTTAAAGATCATATTGGGTCAGGTTGACTTTTGAGATGACTTTTGTTAACTTTTGCATGTCGGTCTCGAGCATTAGGATGGTGATACACTATGACCCGACCTAGCTTATTAGACATGTATTGACCAACATATGTTCTCTAGGTTGAGATCTACGGTTATTTTGCATTCCGAGTTTCGGTCACATTTCGGTGAATGACCTTTTGTGCTGCTAAGGTGAGTTTCATTTGCTCCCTTTTTAATTGCTTTTGCAATCTATGTTTTTGGGCTAAGAATACATGCACTTTATTTTAAACGCAAAGGATACAAGTACATAATAAATTCTACACCGAGTTTGAACCGAAAATCCCTTAGCTTTGGTAACTAGTAACTGTTAGTTATAGGAACTGGTGGGCGCGAATAGTTGTATATGGATTCATAGGGCTTGACATCCCCGTCTGTTCCAGGTATAGAAACCCTAGCCTGAACTATAAAACAGACGTATGCTATTTGAGTTTAGTACATGTTGGATTGCATGTATTGTACATGTTGGTTGCATGTATGTTAAAACAGGGGTACTTATAATAACGTTAAAGTTTAGTTACCAGGGTGCTCAATTTTGTAGAATATTTTGATAAACGTTTCTGGATGAAACAACTGAAATCTTGTGATCCACCTTTATATACAGATTATGCGTAACATTAAAACTATGAACTCACCAACCTTTTTGTTGACACTTTTAAGCATGTTTATTCTCAGGTTCCTAGAAGTCTTCCGCTGTTTGCTTATATGTGATACAAGCTATGTGCATGCAGTCATACATGCTTTATTTGAGAAAACGTTGCATTCACAAAATTATCACCATGTATCTTATTTTGACTGCATTATCAACAGATGTAGTATTGTAAACTATTATTTACGGTGATTGTCTATATGTAGAAATCATCAAACGTCAAAAACCTTGGAATTTGATATTCAATTATGGTGTGCCTTTTCAAAAGAATGCAATATTTACAAAACGTATCATGTAGAGGTCAGTACCTCACTGTGAAATCGATGAATGATGTATTCGTCCAAATGAATTTGGACGGGTCATCAATATATATATATATATATATATATATATATATATATATATATATATATATATATATATATATATATATATATATATATATATATATATATATATATATATATATATATATGTATATATATATATATATATGTATATATATATATATATATATATATATATATATTAGATTTGTATGTGATTTATATTATTGTTGTATACTATCTTTGGTGTTACTTTTACGTCGGTTATAGATTTTCGTCAATAATGTATTTGTTGTGTTTTTAATTATTTATTATTATTATTATATTTATTATTATTATTATTTTTAGGTTTCTTTTATTATTAATATGTAGTGATGTCAACATCTTACTCGAACAAGTTTCAGATATTACAACATTAAGGGACACAGCATTGCGGAGTATTTCCTATTGCAAATATGTACATATATTAGAGAACACAAATTGTTTCATTTTTATATTGGATTGTAAGTATGATTTATTTAATTTAGCTTTTCTCTTGATGTTCAATATTTTAACATTGTATTATTAAATATTTTCTTTAGCAATTATTTGCATCATATACTTATTTGATAATGGATAAAGAAATTATACCTTCTTTTTGTATCATATTTGTTATAGAAGTAGGTTACAAATATTAAAGAATGCAAATTTTTTTACTATTCTATTGAATTGTATGTACGTTTTGTTTAATTTGACTTTTATCTTGATTCTTAATATTTTTTATGTTTTATTATTAAACGTAATCTTTTAGCAATCATTTACATCATAGAGTTCTTTGATAGATAATATGATAAAAAAAAAAATTATGCCTTCTATACATGGATAATACTTACTTCATATGATGATGATTAACAATATAACATTATTATTATGATAAATTATAGTAAAATGATTATTAATGTAATTAACGATGGTAAAAAAAATTGATTCTTGAATAACAAAGATAATTTAACATGTATTGAATAAGTCAACCATATTATATGTTATGTTTGATCGAGTAGCTATTACGGAGTAGTTTAATTAGCATATAATTGTTACTTTTACTACATCAAGTTTAATATTAACTAGCTTATTATTAAATATTAAGTGAATACTTACTACGTATCAAATATCCGAGTTTTCATATAACTATAATTACTTAATTATTACTCATAATAGATGTGTTTAAGAAAATAAAAATATAAAGATGGTAAAAATAGTTGATTAATTAATCAGGATAAGACAATTTAGAACTAAAAAATTAATAATAAAATGTTGCGTATAAAGTCGTTCAGTTTGATTATTGATATTAAGTTATTATCATACATTTGATCCTAAATATTTTTAATCATAACTAAAATTGATGCATGTTATTCATAATAACAATAGTTTTAAACTTTTCATTTTTCCTAGACATTCATAATAACTTTATGTTATGTCATAAATAATAACAATAGTTTTAACCTTTTCACTTACCTTATATATAGTACCTAATTAAATTAATAGTCATTGTTGTCTTTAAATACTATTTTTCATTTTTCACCTCACTACACTTTTCAAATGAAATAATGACACTTTTCAAATGAAACAATTGATAGAGTTATATAAATACACGTTTTTATCATTATTTTTTAAGATGTTTGATCTTCTATATAGTATTTGGTTGTGATATATATATATATATATATATATATATATATATATATATATATATATATATATATATATATATATATATTCACAATAGACGACACAAATTAATTTACGTATGTTTATATTAAAATATTCCAGATTCGTATTGTTAACTGATATGCCACTAACGGACGGTTTTATTTCTGCGGTTTCGTTAGGTCGCAGGATGCCCGATTCGGTAGCACACAGTGTCTTCGTTTATTTATATTATGCGGGACCTAAATTTACTTTTACTTTCTAAGGTGTAGAAGGTGTAAACTAACCTAGTGTCGAATTTTATGCTGATTAACGAATTGAAGATCAAGTGGATAATTGTCTTTTAGTTAAATTACCTGGATAGAAGATAGTAGTTGATTTTAGCTAAAGGTCCTAAATGCAGAAAAGTAAATAAAGTGGGAGGATATCTGTAGTATGCAGATCAAGGAAATGTTAGCCAAGATATCAGTATTGGGTTAGGGAAAGGTAATTATGCTTATGTTAAGGCTATGCTTGGATTGTTGTAGATCTGGTTGGATGAGCCAATTACACAGACCTACTTATCTCTGAACTCTCGGAGTTCTCTTTGAGCAGTGAGAAGTATGTCACGTGGTCTTATAACTGAAGTGTAACAATACCTCGGAGGTTATCCTCAGTAAAGTACTAGGTTTATTAGTGAGTTAAGCTCTAATCCTAACCCTCGTTATCAGTTTAGATAACTGAATAACAATGTGCCGTGTTGATTGAACACTGATCACAAACGGAAGGAGTCCGTCGGTTTAAGTTGGCAAAACCTTAAATGAAAACTAACAACTATTTCATCATACTAGTGAGATCATAACAAGTCAAACATTATACAGCATCATAGTTAATATACTGATAGTAAAGCAGATAGAAACCTAATGAGTACCTGAACAGTTGATATGACTAAGACCTAGGGCAACAATCAGACAAGAACATGCAATAGGCTTGGGTCATACAGTAAAGGCACTAACTAGATCTTAACAGCTCCTAAGAGGTCTCTTCGGAACAGTCAATAGGCATACTAGGTCATTCATGTCTCAATTCCTAGGTTCCGTGTCCTAAAAGTGCATCAGATGCCTCTCGGGAACTCCGGCCATACCGAGTTCATAGAATCTTCAGATATAGTATAACCAGGGGTCTTAATCCTATGAAGTAGCTAATTTCATATAGGTGGACAAGTCCTGATCACAACCTAAGTTGGTCAATATTAAGATGCTAGCATACAAATCTATCAGACTTCCTAGTTCAGCATTATAACAGTAACCGTACTATATTAACATAATTACGCTAACCCAAACTTCTATCATGGAAACATACAGATAAATTAAGCTATCATGGCAATATCAGAACGCATTATTAAACATAAAAGATAAGAATACATGTTTAATACAAAAGACAAGCGTTTCGGATAAAAACTGAAAAAGCCGAACTAATCTGCCGGGGATTGCAGGGACTCGCCGGGATATCCTCCGAAAAATAAAAGCTAAGCTAACTACTAACTAAAAACTAACTAAAAATTGAAAATGTAAATTGAATTGTAAGTTGAGTGTGTCTTGGAATGAATGGAGAAGGCCCTTTAAATAGACCAGAATTTTGCCAAATACGCCTGGCAGGCCGTATGGTGGGGCGTATTTCGCAGCCCGTTTTGCTGGCAGGCCGTTTGGTGAAGGCACTTGGTGGGGCGTATTTGGCAGGCCGTACCCATACAGGCAGGCCGTATGGCAGGCCGGATTTGATGCTGGTCAGCCTTGATTCACTGGATCGTAACTTGATTTCTTGTCTTTCACCGTTTTCGCTCTAGAATCTTTGTTTTAGCTCCATTTTACTCGATTCTTTTTGCATCGCCTTTATAATTACTTAATCTATAAATTCAAATGAAAAAGTGATAATTTTTCTAACAAAGTTTTAATCTTTATTGTTTTAGGGATTAATTTAGGGGGTAAAAACGTGACTTTTTGCCCGATATCAAATACCCCACACTTAGCTTTGCTTGTCCTCAAGCAAGAAAGCGGGAATATCAGGATCTTTTTACTAGATTCTCCCTTGCCCCACCCGTAGATCTTTTTATTATGCCTTCATCAGAAGTCGGCACATCTTTCGAAAGTATTAGAAAAAGTTTCGAGCTTCGATGATTTGGCCGCTAGATTTCAATTGTGTCCATAGTGAAGAAGGCGTACTTTCCAACTCTCGGATGTAGAGTATACATGATCAGGCTCCTCACTGATGGATCACTCATATCACTCAACTGTTTAGGGTGTCCTATTCTAATTGTATTGTCGCTCAGAAGCCAGTCGTGTAACAGTTCTCATCATAGGCTTGGTAAAGCATCGATATCTCCACCGGTTAAGTAAGGACGGCACTGATCTTCTTCCTAAGCATTTTTTCAAGAGGAAGACATGTTATAGGGTTTGGATGGAAATTTATGAATTTGGTGAAAGGTATCCAGATCTTTTGATTTGAGAGAATTGATAGACTTTGATTCTTCAGTGTATCCATTTTGGATAGATAACGGCTGAGAATTCCGTAAAGGTTTTCTTCGGAAGAGGCGGATGTTGCTAAGACTTTGTCTAGAATTTTCTTTTGCTCTTCCAGCATTCTTCTTCAGGGCATCTTCTCGGGTTTCTTTTTGCCTTATTAGAGACTTTGCTCTTAGAGACTTTGCTCTTTCATAAACACATTTTTTTTTTAGCATACCCTTTCTTCATAACTTTTGTCTTTCGTTCCTGGTGCCCAGAGAGGAAGTGATAATCCACTGAAAATAGGTCTTTGACCTATCAAAAACAATCAGGGGTTCGGAATCTTTCGACTAGTGCTTTTGTAACATCCTGTTTTCTCAGTTAGTTGGGACGCAGTGCAAGAGCTTGGGACGCCATTCAACATTGAAGGACTGGATGCCGTCCAGATGAACTGACGGGCAACTATTTGGTTTTTATATATTTTAAAAGGGTATTTTGGTATTTTCACAATGGAACGAGTTTGGGGCCATTAGATCAGTTTTGGAGTGTGTCATAACTCCACTTTCAACAACCTCAACCCTACCACTTCAAGTTTAGAGAGAGAGAGAGAGAGAGAGATTTCTAGTGTAAGAAACCTCAAGCAAAGGAAGAAGAAGCTAGTTTCGGGTCTTACCTCGAGTGATAAAGTTGTTCGGCTAGTCGCTAGCTACGTGGTGATAGTAGTGGTAAGTCCTAATCTTCATTTCCTTAATTTAATTTGTTTAAGGGCTAGAACTTGGGTTAGTGATGAACATAAAACCTTTTGTTGGTGATTTTGGGGTTTTTGGGTAAGATTGAGTCAAAAGGACTCAAGAATGAATAACCTAGGATTTCAAAGTAATAATTGGTGTTATTGAGTCTAAAATGGTTAGTTGTTCACTAGCTCACTTGTGTTGCTAGTAAAATTGGTTCTAGGGTTTATGGTTGACTTGAAATGGGTCAAATGAGTGGGTTTGACCTAGCGGGATAAATTGAGTATGAAAACACCCTAGTTATGTGTTGATGGAAGTCTTAGAACCTTAGTCACTAGCTTTTAGTGATTAGTTGTGGGTCTCGACCTTTAATGTGTGATTCTAGTGCAAATGGGTCATAAATGCACTAGTGAGGTTAGTTGGTGGGTAGTCCAACTTATTATGTGAATTAATTGGGAATTAATTGTGTTAGGTGACTCGCTTTGAAGGTTACAAGTTATTGTTGGGAATCTCGCCATGTCGACAAGGTGAGTGGAATGATTATACATGTATGTATATAATGTATTTACTTGTACGAGATTCGATGTGGGTTTAAGTTTGGGCAGTCGATACCACATCGGGTCAATATATGATATGGGTTTAAGTTCGGGCGTTCGATGCCATGTTATGTATGTGTAGGCGTGTAGGGTGGGTTTAAAGTTCGGGCGATCGATACCACTCCGGGGTTAGTGTTATAATTCGTTGTGCGCTAACGGTTGTTGGGAACACCGATGGGAAATTTGAAGTACCATTCCTTTGTACTATTGGTTAACCATGGTTATGTGTTTGTAGTGTGGCACTTTATATTATTCGAGTTATATATGCTATTGTTTGTGCTAGCTTGTGGTCTTGGAGATTTAGTGTTATACCTTGCGTTGGTATGTCATTTAAATTGCTAGAATGTATGAGGTAATTGTGTATGTGATTGCAAGTAAGTAGGTTATATATGTATGTGTATAATTATTGCATTCACTAAGCGTTAGCTTACCCTCTCGTTGTTTACCTTTTTAGGATCCGGCTTGGATAAGGGCAAAGATATTCGCTTGGATTAGTGGCTCTCAGGGGTTATGACTTTTTGGAAGTTCGACCAAGATTTAGGTAGTTTAACCCCAAACACCATGCTCTAGTGACGTTTGGCAATTAAACTTTTTGTGGTTAAAACTCGTATTTCGTACTTAATGGTATTTGGGGCATATGTGGGCCCCGCGATGTAAAACTAGTTTTTATTGTGGAAATCTTTTAGTTTTACTTATATTGATATGTTGGGATAATTTACTTCGTTGGAATGTGTCGGGGAGCGGGTTTTTCGTTCACGTGTAAAAGAAAACTGATCAGTCCCCGTTAGTTAAATTGGACGCCATCCTAAATTGTTGGACGCCGTCCAAGGCTTCAATACTGGACGCCGTCCAGGAATCTGGACGCCGTCCAGATGTACAGGTTCAAATTTTTTTTTTGGGTCGTGTATTTAGTATAACGAGGGTTGGGTCGTTACAAGTGGTATCAGAGCATGGTCTCAGGGATTTAGGTGACTTGAGATAGGCGTCTAAACTTAGACTTTTGTGTTGTTGAATTATATGCGGGACTTGTAGGACTACGGGTCGGTAAGGGTTTTGATTAGTTCTTTGGTGCATAGGTGGACTAACTATGCTTATGTTATGACATACTAATCATGTGTTATTGTTTTGAACATCGAGCAAGATGGTTGTGATACGTTTGAGCATGGCACGGCATGTGAGCGTAATAGTGAGTCGCGACCACTATTACGGTTGCAAGTCAAGTCAAGCAAGGATGTGCGACAAGTATCGAGCTAGATGTGGTGTGTGTGCGGTCATATGCATAGGTACATATGTGTATTAAATTGTTGGGGATGTCTAATCTTTTTTTTTAATCTTTAGAATGAAGACGAGAAACGAAACGGATATGAATGGCAATGGTGGTCCCTCTCATGTGGAGGAAGATGAGATGACTACCAAGATTGAGACCGCTTTAGAAAACTATGTTTCAGTTTTCTCACGAAGGGTTAAACAAATATTCGAAGAGTCAGTTTCGGAACAAATTGTCGATATGATTCAAGAACGAATGACCAATACCATCAAAGAAGAAGTTGAAAGGAGGTTTCCTAGACCTCAAAATGGGAGCGAGTTAGAGTTTAGCTATAAGAACTTTTTGGCGACTAATCCTCCTCACTTTCACTGGGATCCCGACCCCATGAAAAGTGCGGCTTGGATCTCCGATGTTGAGGGTTGTTTTCGCACGACCGAGTGCCCACCCGAGAAGAAGACAAGGCTTGATACTAGTTTGTTGAGGGGCCATGCTAAAGATTGGCTCGATGGTAAAATTGATATGGTGGGTGATGCGGATTTTGTGGGGTTGTCTTGGGCGGAGTTCAAGAAGGAGTTTTTTCTCGAATATCGTACGCAAGTGGATCTTTCCAAATTGCGCAACGAGTTAAGGAACATGCGTCAAGGGTCTTTGGACCTAAACACTCTCAAAACCAACTTTCTCGCCAAGGCGCGTTTTTGCCCCGAGTATGTGGGGAACGATCAATTGTTAATGGAAGACTTTCATGCGACCCTTAGAGATGATTTGAAAGGTAAAATTAGTATTGGTCATGTTGAGACTTTTGCAAAGCTTTTGGCGGTGGCGAAGGGGTTTGAAGCGCAAGCTCCGAGTCCGGTTAGTTATGCGCCAAGTAAAAGAAAGTTTGAAGCTTCTAGTTTTTCGAACAAGAAGAGTAAGGGAGCAACCGAAAGTGTCGGTAGCGTGAAAAGGGGTGCTTCTAGTGGTCACATGGTCACATATTTTAATTGTGGGCAAAAGGGTCGCTACTCTCGTGATTGTCCAAACCGCCTACTAATACAATCACGTGTTTTAATTGTCAAAAAGAAGGGCACCGGAAGTCAGAGTGCCTCGATCTCCGAAATGATCAAGTAAAGAGAATGGAGAAGGCGGCGGGGTCGGCAAAGGGGCGTAATTATTTGATGACTAATGATGAAGCTAAGCAATCCAATGAAGTCGTCTCAGGTAAGGCGGCGGGGTCGGCAAGGGGGTGTAATTATTTGATGACTAATGTTGAAGCTAAGCAATCCAATGAAGTCGTCTCAGGTACTTTCATGGTTAACTCTAATCCGGCATAGGATTCTATTTGATAGCGGTGCAAGTTTGTCGTTTGTGTCTCCAAAATTTATGCCTAAACTTAATAAACCGTTAGCTAAGTTAAGTCATCCGGTAGAAGTCGAAATAGCGGATGGCAAGACGGTGCTAGTGGTTGATGTGTGTAAAAATTGTAATGTTGTGTTTGGTGCCGAAAACTTTAAAATTGATCTCATCCCGATGACTTTGGGTGATTTTGATATCGTGGTTGGTATGGATTGGCTCGATCATAATAGAGCCGATATTGCATGCCATGAAAAATCTATTCGTGTGAAAACCCCAACTGGAGGAGAGTTAATTATTCATGGCGATAAGCGTAGAAGACTTGTGCCGATATGCACTTTTGCACGGGCACGTCGTTTCCTTGTTAGTGGTGGCATGGCTTTTCTTGCCCATGTTGTTGGTACTCGTGATGATCCACCACCCATTCACGAGATTCCGGTGGTTAATGAATTTGAAGACGTTTTTCCGAACGAGTTACCGGGTGTTCCGGCGGAAAGACAAGTTGAATTTCGCATTGAGTTGGTTTCGGGAGCTACTCCCACTGCTAAAACTCCTTATCGTTTAGCGCCGACGGAAATGCAAGAATTGTTAAATCAAACTCAAGAGTTACTTGAGAAGGGTTTTATCCGACCGAGTGCTTCGCCATGGGGTGCTCCGGTCTTGTTCGTGAAAAAGAAAGATGGTAGTATGCGTATGTGCATTGATTATCGGGAGTTGAATAAAGTGACGATCAAGAATCGTTATCCATTGCCTAGGATTGACGATTTGTTTGACCAACTCCAAGGTGCGACATATTTCTCTAAAATTGACCTACGTTCCAACTATCATCAAATGCGGGTCCGCGAGGAAGATATTGAGAAAATGGCCTTTCGAACGCGTTACAGGCATTTTGAATTTGTGGTTATGCCTTTTGGTCTTACGAATGCACCGGCGGCATTCATGGATCTTATGAATCGAGTGTACCAACCTATGTTGGACAAGTCGGTAATTGTGTTCATTGACGACATACTTGTCTATTCGAGGAGTATGAAGGAACATGAACATCATTTGCGTAGTGTGTTGAAGACATTGCGGAAGAAGAAGTTGTATGCTAAGTTCTCAAAATGTGAATTTTGGCTAAGGGAGGTTCAATTCCTTGGCCATATTATGAACGAGAATGGTATTCAAGTAGATCCAGGGAAGATAGAGACGGTGAAGAGTTGAGGACAACCGACTACGCCTACGGAAATCCGAAGTTTTCTCGGATTGGCCGGTTATTATCGTCAGTTTATCCAAGACTTTTCAAAGATTGCTTCTCCATTAACTAAGTTGACAAGGAAGAATACGAGACTCAATTGGGAGAACGAGCAAGAAGTCGCTTTTCAATTGTTGAAAGAGAAATTGTGTCAAGCTCCGGTCTTGGTGTTGCCGGAAGGTGTAGATGATATGACGGTTTATTATGATGCTTCTTTGAATGGGCTCGGGTGTGTTCTAATGCAACGAGGTAAAGTCATCGCTTACGCCTCTCGCCAATTAAAGGAACATGAAAAGAGATACCCGACTCATGATCTCGAATTAGTGGCGGTGGTCCATGCTTTGAAAATTTGGCGCCATTACTTGTATGGTGTCAAGTGTACGATTTATTCAGATCACAAGAGTTTGAAACATCTTTTTGATCAACGGGATTTGAATTATCGTCAACATAGATGGATGGATGTGGTGAAGGATTATGATTGTGAGATACTTTATCATCCGGGCAAGGCGAATGTGGTCGCGGATGCGTTAAGCCCAAAAAGTCACCACCTGGCGTTACGATTGGGATTGTTACGTACGATTATTACTAACGATTTTCTTGAAAAGCTTGGTGTGATTCAAATAGAGGCTTACGTTCACAACAAGCATGCGGAACGAATTGTGGGGCAATCGGAATTCATTACTATGGGTTCGCGTGGTTTGTTGTCTTTTCAAGGAAGAGTGTGGGTGCCTAAGATGGGTGATTACCGGCGGGTGCTACTTGATGAAGCACATAAGTCAAAGTATTCCATTCATCCGAGCGCGACGAAAATGTATCTTGATTTGAGGAAAGATTATTGGTGGCCGAACATGAAACGCGACGTTGTTAAGTATGTAGAGCAATGCGTCACATGTTTGCAAGTTAAAGCCGAACACCAAAAGCCGTATGGTAAGTTGCAACCGCTAGAAATTCCGATGTGGAAGTGGGAGCATATTACCATGGATTTTATTACCAAGTTGCCGAAAACGGCAAGAACCCAATTTGATACTATTTGGATGATTTTTGATAGATTGACGAAAAGTGCATTGTTTCTTCCTATTAAAGAAGCAATTACATCGGAGGCAATTGCGAAGATGTTCATTAAAGAAGTGATATCGAGACATGGCATTCCCGTGTATATTGTTTCGGATCGGGACACGCGTTTTACTTCTCGATTTTGGAAAAAGTTTCATGAAGATATGGGAACGAGAGTGAATATGAGTACGGCGTATCATCCTCAAACGGACGATCAAACCGAACGTACGAATCAAACATTGGAGGATATGTTGCGAGCGTGTATTATTGATTTCGGTGGTAGTTGGGATGAACACTTGCCTTTGGTGGAATTCTCGTACAATAATAGTTTTCACTCTAGTATTAGAATGCCACCATATGAGATGTTATATGGTAGAAGGTGTCGAACCCCGATTTGTTGGGGCGAAGTGGGTCAAAGGGAAGTCGGGAGCATCGACTTGGTATTGGAGACAAATATTAAAATCGAAATGATTCGGGCTCGTTTAAAAGTGGCGCAAGATAGGCAAAAGTCTTATGTTGATAAACGTAGACGACCGATCGAGTTTCAAGAAGGTGACATGGTGATGCTTAAGGTTTCACCGTGGAAGGGTATTATTCGGTTTCGAAAACGAGGAAAGTTAGCTCCTCGATTTATTGGGCCATTTAAGATTTTAGCTCGTGTTGGCGAAGTTGCGTATCGTTTGGAATTACCCGAAGAGCTTGCGGGGATCCATAATACATTTCATGTTTCCCATCTCCGTAAGTGTCTTGCGGATGATTCGTCATGGATGCCACTAGATGAGATCGAGTTGAACAACAAACTAAAGTATGTTGAAGAGCCGATTGCTATACTTGATGAAAAGGTGAAGATGTTGCGTAACAAAGAGGTGAGGACTTTTAAGGTCCAATGGCGTCCTAGTAAAGGTTCCGAGTTTACATGAGAACCCGAAGAATTTGTGTTGGTTTATCTTCCTGCGTGTCATGCGGCGTGGATTGCGAGGACGCAATCCGGTTCAAGTGGGGGAGAGTTGTAACATCCTGTTTTCTCAGTTAGTTGGGACGCTGTCCAAAAGCTTGGGACGCCGTCCAACATTGAAGGACTGGACGCCGTCCAGATGAACTGATGGGCAGCTGTTTGGTTTTTAGATATTTTAGAAGGGTATTTTGGTATTTTCACAATGGAACAAGTTTGGGGCCATTATATCAGTTTTGGAGTGTGTCATTACTCCACTTTCAACAACCTTAACCCTACCACTTCAAGTTTAGAGAGAGAGAGATTTCTAGTGTAAGAAACCTCAAGCAAAGGAAGAAGAAGCTAGTTTCGGGTCTTACCTCGAGTGATAAAGTTGTTCATCTAGTCGCTAGCTACGTGGTGATAGTAGTGGTAAGTCCTAATCTTCATTTCCTTAATTTAATTCGTTTAAGGGTTAGAACTTGGGTTAGTGATGAACATAAAACCTTTTATTGGTGATTTTGGGGGTTTTGGGTAAGATTGAGTCAAGAGGACTCAAGAATGACTAACCTAGGGTTTCAAAGTAATAATTGGTGTTATTGAGTCAAAAATGGTTAGTTGTTCACTAGCTCACTTATGTTGCTAGTAAAATTGGTTCTAGGGTTTATGGTTGACTTGAAATGGGTCAAATGGGTGGGTTTGACCTAGCGGGATAAATTGAGTATGAAAACACCCTAGTTATGTGTTGATGGAAGTCTTAGAACCTTAGTCGCTAGCTTTTAGTGATTAGTTGTGGGTCTCGACCTTTAATGTGCGATTCTAGTGCAAATGGGTCATAAATGCACTAGTGAGGTTAGTTGGTGGGTAGTCCAACTTATTATGTAAATTAATTGGGAATTAATTGTGTTAGGTGACTTGCTTTGAAGGTTACAAGTTATTGTTGGGAATCTCGCCAAGTCGACAAGGTGAGTGGAATGATTATACATGTGTGTATATAATGTATTTACTTGTACGAGATTCGATGTGGGTTTAAGTTCGG
This sequence comes from Rutidosis leptorrhynchoides, assembly GCF_046630445.1. Lineage (NCBI taxonomy): Eukaryota > Viridiplantae > Streptophyta > Magnoliopsida > Asterales > Asteraceae > Rutidosis > Rutidosis leptorrhynchoides. The sequence goes on along the minus strand of NC_092341.1, from coordinate 357,165,809 downwards.
GCGATCGATACCACATCGGGTCAATATATGATATGGGTTTAAGTTCGGGCGTTCGATGCCATGTCATGTATGTGTGGGCGTGTAGGGTGGGTTTAAAGTTCGGGCGTTCGATACCACATTACACATGACGGGTGGGTTTAAAGTTCGGGCGATCGATACCACTCTGGGGTTAGTGTTATAATTCGTTGTGCGCTAACGGTTGTTGGGAACACCGTTGGGAAATTTGAAGTACCATTCCTTTGTACTATTGGTTAACCATGGTTATGTGTTTGTAGTGTGGCACTTTATATTATTCGAGTTATATATGCTATTGTTTGTGCTAGCTTGTGGTCTTGGAGATTTAGCGTTATATCTTGCGTTGGTATGTCATTTAAATTGCTAGCATGTATGAGGTAATTGTGTATGTGATTGCAAGTAAGTAGGTTATATATGTATGTGTATAATTATTGCATTCACTAAGCGTTAGCTTACCCTCTCGTTGTTTACCTTTTTAGGATCCGGCTTGGATAAGGGCAAAATTATTCGCTTGGATTAGTGGATCTCGGGGGTTATGGCTTTTTGGAAGTTCGACCAAGATTTGGGTAGTTTAACCCCAAACACCATGCTCTAGTGATGTTTGGCAATTAAACTTTTTGTGGTCGAAACTCGTATTTCGTACTTAATGGTATTTAGGGCATATGTGGGCCCCGCGATGTAAAACTAGTTTTTATTGTGGAAATCTTTTAGTTTTACTTATATTGATATGTTGGGATAAGTTACTTCGTTGGAATGTGTCGGGGAGTGGGTTTTTCGTTCACGTGTAAAAGAAAACTGATCAGTCGCCGTTAGTTAAATTGGACGTCGTCCTAAATTATTGGACGCCGTCCAAGGCTTCAATACTGGACGCCGTCCAGGAATCCAAGGCTTCAATACTGGTCGTGTTTTTAGTATAACGAGGGTTGGGTCGTTACAGCTTTTGAAGCGAATTTTGATCGATCTATCTCTTCATTTATCTCTGGATCTTTGGATGAATGGAAAGGGGAATGAATGGTGTATTTTGGAAGTGAATTTGGGGTGAATATTTCTGATTCATCAACTCTTTGATGTGAGTTGGTCGGTTTAAATTGCGTGGAGTGGAAACGGAAATGGATGGCTTTTTGTCTTCTCTATTCAGAATGATTTCGGAAGGAGTATTGCACCTGCACCACGTATGGCGCTTACTAACCATTGGTCTTGAAACGTATGACTGGAGAAAGTTCTAATTTGAACCGCACACCGGCACGCTCATCAATTGAAATAACAAAGTACTGTAGATTTGATGGGTCATACAGATACTTTGGGTCCAAGATTCCTCACTTTTTAGAGTAGGGGTCGTGCTTGATTATGCGTAGCCTTTAACATATTTTCTTAAAAGAAATCTTTTGACACAAAACATTAGTTTGAGCTTAATCGTTCCGTTCTAATAAATGTTCTGAAAATCGATTTCTAGCAATTTTATTAGATCTTTTGGGCAAAAACAAAGTAAGAATTTTTCAAAATTACCCAATATCCATTGCTTAATTACTTTTGGACAAAACAATTTTTCAAAACCTGGCATTTTATGGTTACTTGACTATTAAAACTTTCGACCTTTAAAAACCTTACCCATTACCCCACACTTAGAAGAACATTGTCCCTAATGTTCTCTAGAAAGAATATTTTGATACTATATAAACTAAGGACATGACTTCTAAAATTCTAAGTTAGTTGCGGGGGTTACCCCACACTTAGAGATTTTAGTGCGTTATAATTGAAATAGGTTTGAGGAAGGATTACTTCCCTATGGTCGTGTTACTTTCCTAGCGCTGGTCCTTCCTACGGTCAATCTCCTACGTACCATTCTCTTTTAATAATATTTTTGCATGAAGAACAAAAAGAGAAAGGCAGCAGTTCCACTATATATATTTTTACTTAAATGCTTCAAAAAGATAAAAACTAAAAATAAAATAAAATAAAGTAGTCTATGGGATACTATCCTGGTCAATGTGTGTCGACTCTGCGGAGTATCTGAAGATCTCGTCATCCTCTAGATTTGGCAGGTACTCGAGAGGCTGCCCTATATCCAACTCAGGGCCAAGTAATGAATCTAGACATAAGTCTGTCGGCATCTCCAGGTGGGATAAGTCTGTGAAAGGCTCCTCGTCAGGTATGCTCATAGTGATCTCAAATGCCTGGGCCATTGGCGGCTCCACTGAAATAGGAATAGTGACTAGGTGATAACCCTCTGGTAACTCAGTGACTGGAACTGGCTCTGTGACTGGGGCAGGCGGTGTGATGGGGATAGGAGTAGCGTGTGCAGGCATAGCAGCTGAGGCAACGGAGTGAACTGAAGCTGGTGTGGAGCGCCTGGGTGTAGCTCGTCATGTCGGATGAACACGGCGTGCTAGCCTAAATGAAGATGGGCCCAGAATGCTGCGTGGCATCCCTTCACACTGAAGGTATGCTCTCAGAGCCTTGTAAAGTCTCTGCTGATCTCTGAGTAGTGCCCATACAACATCAGGGTCACTCAACATAGCTCCGTAATGTATCAGTATCTCTGGCTCATGCGTATCTGGCAACTGTGTGTGCTCGACTGGTCTCCTAGCTAGACGTCTAGATCGTCGGACGGGAGGAGCTGGTGGTGTTGTGCCGATATCCTCCTCTACACTCTCTAATATCAATCGCCTTGGGCCTAATTGCCCTGTTGATGGCCTGTTCTGATCAGTACTGCTTCCGGATGAGTAAACTACGGAAGTCCTCCTCCTGCGAACTGGAATGTAAGCTGATGCTCCTGAACTTGGCATTTCGCCTAAACACATTCAACAAACTTGTAAGTACTAAGCGCAAGTATGGCGCTTAGTTGTTAGTACAGAAATAATATCTTAAGACTAAAAATAAAAGTAAAAATAAGTGATATAAAAGAATAAGCAAGGGGTGCCTCCCAAGAGCGCTTTGTTTATCAAGTCGTTACAGCTCAACTTTTACTTGTCAGATCTTCAGAATGGATTAAAGGAGAAGAGGTACTCCTCCTTATCGTGGTCTTTTAAATAAGCTTTCAACCGGTGACCATTGACCTTGAAATTACCAGTAGGTCCTTCCAATTCCATGGCTCCGTGTGAAAAAGCGTGTACAACTTTGTATGGGCCACTCCATCTTGATCTAAATTTTCCCGCGAACTTCTTGAACCGAGAATTGAAGAGAAGAACTTTATCTCCAGGGGCGAACTTTGTAGGGATTAATTTTGCATCATGCGTAAACTTCGTTCGTTCCTTGTAGATGTATGACGTTTCATATGCTTGGTCTCTCAATTCGGCGAGTTCGTTCATTTGCATTTTCCTATGTCTTCCGGTAATTGAGGGATCTAGGTTGCAGGTCTTCAGCACCCAGAGAGCTTTATATTCGAGTTCTAGTGGAAGGTGACAAGCTTTTCCATAGATCATTCGGTAGGGTGTAGTTCCTAGAGGATTTTTGTAAGCAGTTCGGAATGCCCACAGAGCATCATCTAGCTTCTCGGCCCATTTATTTCCATGATGGCCGACAGTTCATTCTAAGATTCTTTTAAGTGCTCTGTTCGTGACCTCTGCTTGTCCGTTGGTCTGCGGATGATAGGCAGTGGACATCTTGTGGGTAACTCCATATTGTTGCATCACCTTCATAAACTGAGTGTTACAGAAGTGTGTGCCTCTATCACTTATTATCGCACGGGGAGCTCCAAATCTGCAGAATAGTCTCTTCAGGAAGTTTATGACGACTTTGGCATCATTAGTTGGAAATGCTTGAGCTTCGACCCATCTGGAGACGTAATCTACTGCTACGAGGACATATTCTTTCCCGTTAGACTTCGGGAATGGGCCCATGAAGTCTAATCCCCATATATCGAAGATTTCGCAAGCTTGGATATTAGTCCGAGGCATCTCATTCTTCATAGAGATATTGCCTTGTCTTTGGCATATGTCGCAACACTTTACAAGCGTTTGCGCATCTCGAAATATAGACGGCCAATAAAATCCTGATTTGTAGACTTTCCTCGCGGTTAAGTTCGCTCCATGATGACCTCCAGTTGGTCCATGGTGACATTGGTGAAGAATCCCTGCTGCTTGCTTTTCATCTACGCATCTCCTGATTATCTGATTAAGGAAAATTCTAAACATGTAGGGATCTTCCAGTAGTAGTACTTGGCATCCCTGAAGAACTTCCTTCTTCAGGAGGTACTCATCCCCTTTTGTACTACTCCGGCAACTAGGTAGTTGGCCATGTTGGCATACCAAGGAGTGTCAGCAAACTGCGATCCTATGTGAGTTTGTCCTAAACTCATAAGCTGTTCTTCCAGAAATTTATCGCTGATATCTTGTTCTACAAGTTTTTCCATCGTTGGGTTCTCCAAACGACTAAGATGATCTACTGCGACGTTCTCTGCTCCTTTCTTGTCTTTAATCTCAATGTTGAATTCTTGAAGGAGTAAGATCCATCGTAGGAGTCTTGGCTTTGTGTCCTGCTTTGTGAATAGATATTTGAGGGCTGAATGATCTGTATAGACTGTAGTCTTGGACAGGATAAGATACGAACGGAATTTGTCAAAGGCGAATACTACGGCTAGCAGCTCCTTCTCTGTGGTAGTGTAATTCTCTTGAGCTCCGGTTAAGGTTTTGCTTGCGTAATAGATTAGATGAAAGTGTTTATCTACCCGTTGTCCAAGCACTGACCCAACTGCGAAATCGCTCGCATCACACATGATCTCAAAGGGTAGACTCCAATCAGCAGCTATCATGATCGGTCATGTGTTAGCTGCTCTTTTAAATTGTTGAATGCTTTTCGACATTCTTCATTGAAGACAAACGAGACTTCCTTTCCTAAGAGATGAGTGAGAGGTCGTGTGACCTTTGAAAAATCCTTAATGAAATGTCGGTAAAAACCGGCGTGTCCTAGGAAACTCCTTATTGCTCTTACTGTGGTAGGTTCTGGAAGTTTAGTGATAGTCTCAATCTTAGCCTTATCAACTTCTATTCCTGCTTTAGAGATCTTATGTCCTAAAACTATCCCTTCTTTTACCATGAAGTGACATTTTTTCCAATTTAGAACTAGATTTGACTCTTCACACCGGGTGAGCATCTTGTCAAGGTTTGAAAGGCACGAATCAAAGGTACTACCAAAGACTGAGAAGTCATCCATGAAGACTTCCATACAATGCTCAATCATGTCGTGGAATATTGCTACCATGCATCGCTGGAATGTAGCTGGTGCATTGCATAACCCAAAGGGCATGCGTCGATAGGTAAATGTTCCATAAGGACAGGTGAATGTTGTTTTCTCTTGGTCCTTTGGATCGAGGGGGATTTGAAAGTAGCCGGAAAAACCGTCTAGGAAACAGTAGTACTCATTTCCTGATAGACGTTCCAACATTTGATCAATGAAAGGTAATGGAAAATGATCCTTCCGGGTTGCATCATTTAATTTACGATAATCTATGCAAACCCTCCAACCGGTGACTTCCCGAGTTGGAATAAGCTCATTATTCTCATTTTGAATTACGGTCGCCCCTCTCTTTTTGGGTACCACTTGAACAGGACTGATCCATGGTGAATCAGAGATGAGATAGATCAGGCCGGCGTCCAGAAGTTTGATTACTTCTTTCTTGACGACTTCTTGAATCATAGGGTTGACCCTTCTTTGCCTCTGAACTGATGGTTTTAAATCATCCTCCATGAAGATCTTGTGGGTGCAATAGTTGGGGCTGATTCCTTTGATGTCGGAGATCTTCCGAGCAATTGCCTTCTTATGTGATTTCAAAACTTGAATCAATTTCACCTTCTCTTATGGCGCGAGGTCTTTCGATATGATCACAGGGAGTTGCGATTCTCCTTCTAAGAATGCATACTCCAGATTGTCGGGTAACTTCTTCAATTCTGACTCCGGAGGCTCCTCGATAGATGGTTTCATCCTAGCTATTTCCTTTCGGTTTAACGAGTCATACCTCTCCTGGAATTCTGATTCTTCAGTAACGGTCACTGATGCTATCTGTTCTTCATTTTTGGAAATTGTCCTTTTTAATGCTTCCTCTTCAGAAACGTCTTCTTTAGCTTTCGAAGGTAGGTTCGGGAAACTCCTCACAGTCTTCCCTTGACTGGGGTTCCTGATATACCGGAATGAAATCTGTTTCTTCATTCGGTCTTCTCCTTAATAGAGGTAAAGGAATGCCTTGTCCTAGCAGTACTATTTGAATAGTATTGCCAAGAAAGTTACTTTCAGAGAGGGGAGATATGGGATGACTAAGGTCTATGGCTGAATGGTTGTCGAGATTTCCTTCAGGAGGTGTAAAGAACAGATCCTTAAAAATTTGATCTTGACTGCAAATAGCCATAGTCTCTTTCAGGTATTCGTTGACGAGTTCTTGAAAAGAATCAGAGAGATTCACATCTTCTTCCGCAGGATGGTTCATGAGGCGATCAACATTGAATGTGATTTCTTCTCCTCCAACCCTTAACTTTAGAGATTTCTCGTGAACGTCGATTACGGCCTTGGCAGTATTTAGGAATGGTCTGCCAAGAATGAGTGGGACCTTCGTGTCTTCCTCAATATCCATAATGACGAAATCAACGGGAAACGCGAACTTATCCACTCTAACTAGGACATCCTCAGCTATTCTCCTAGGAATCTTAACTGATCTATCCACGAGTTGGATAGTCATTCTGGTTGGCCTTAAGTCATTTAATCCTAGCTTCTTGAATAATGAATAGGGCATTAGGTTTATACTGGCTCCTAAGTCTGCTAACGCATTGCTAATTTGGACATCTTGCAAGTAGCAAGGTACCGTAAATCTTCCTGTATCTCCTAACTTAGGGGGAATTCCATGCTGTAACATTAACGAGCATTCTTCACTTAAGGGAAAGATAACTATCTCTCTTAATCTCTCTTTGTTTCAAAGCAGTTCTTTGACAAATTTAGCGCAGTTTGGTATATCTACTAAAGCATCTACTAGACGTACATTCAAATGCAAATTCTTAATAATATCCCAATACTTAGCAAATTGTACTTCTTATTTTTCCTTCCTAAGCCTACCTGGGAAAGGTATGCGGGCACGCGGAATAATTTTCGGGGCCTTAGGAGAGATAGGTTCCGGTGGATTGACGACAGGGTCAATTGGCACAGGTTCCTTATCGGAAAAATCTTGTGTGGGTATGTTGACCGTTGTTTCTTTTCCTCCTCTAGTAATTACTAGGGCATTAAACTCACTACACTCTATATCAATTTTAGTGGTTAATCGTTTAAGCGTAAGCTGAAAATTAGTGATTAATTCTTCAAAAGTCTTTATCAAAGTGTCAAACTTGTTCTGGCATTCTATGACTTGAAGGTTTATCATATATTGCTTTTTCATAAATTCAGCTAAAATTTCCTTAGAGTGGAGAGTAGGTTTGTGCAATGGAAAAATTATATTATAATCCGAGCTATTTTGCTGTTTGTGTGCCCATCTAGGGTAAGGATACCTTAGATTGGTTCTAGTAGCATCAGAGTTATTAGGAATTTGTAAACATTGAAGAGTGAGGGTGAGATCTTGTAACCTGGTTTCTAGCATTTTTATCGTATGAGCGAAGACGTCATCCTTCTCAACAGCTTCATTGTTCCAATCCTCCTGTTATGCTGCTATCGTGTCCAAGAGATCCCATGCTTCATCCGCCGTTCGAGACATGAAATTTCCTTGCGAAGCCATGTCTAGGAGAGACTTATCATCCTTGGTCAAACCATTGTAAAGCGTACGGACTATGTCTGTCCGACTTAACAAATGATTCGGACATCTTTTAAGCATCATCTTTACTCTATTCCATGCTAGACACAATGACTCATTTTCTTTTTGAGAAAAGTTAGTGATGTCATTTCTTAAAGTGGTTTGCAGGGAGGGTGGATAAAATTTGTTTAGAAATTTAGTGGCTAAATCCTCCCATGTATGAATCAAATTTGGATTAAGTGCGTCAAACCATGCTGAAGCGTGTGCAGAAAGTGAATATTGAAAAAGATGAAGTTTTAAAATGTTTTTCTCATTTGATTCCTCTTTAAAAGAGTCGACCAGACTGATAAATTTGTTTATGTGAAAGTTAGGATCGTCAGTCGGTAATCCTTGAAATTGACAGATCATTCTGACTAGTTTAATCATGTGTGAACTGATTTCAGGAATCTCTTCGGTTCCTAAGGTGATTGGTCCTCATCTTTCCTCTAAGCATGACTTATGCATAGAAGCAAGGGCATCTTGTTGTTCCATTTTTTTTTTCTAGTTTTTTTGTTTATAAAAAGACTTAAAAGTAACTTTTAGAAAATATTAATTTACTAAAAGGATCGATAATTTAATAAAAATAATTATTCTTGAAATTCGATCGCTAACCAGATCGATATCTTAACTGATAGGACTTCTCACAGATTACTTGTATCTAGGTGGCCAGGCCGACTACGGAGAGGTAGGATCCTTTTTGTTCTAATATAATTGTAGACTGTTCGAAAAATCCAATAACCAAGTCCGTGTATAATTGTCTTTCTTAGACACCACCAAACAATACTTTGTCTGTTTAAAATCTTTCTCGATCAAAATATTCGATCCCCAGTAGCGGCACCAAAGAAGATAGAACAGCAATGATATGCCACTAATGGACGGTTTTATTTCTGCGGTGTCGTTAGGTCACAGGATGCCTGATTCGGTAGCACACAGTGTCTTCGTTTATTTATATTATGCGAGGCCTAAATTTACTTTTACTTTCTAAGGTGTAGAAGGTGTAAACTAACTTAGTGTCGAATTTTATGCTGATTAATGAATTGAAGATCAAGTGGATAATTGTCTTTTAGTTAAATTACTTGGATAAAAGATAGTAGTTGATTTTAGCTAAAGGTCCTAAATGCAGGAAAGTAAATAAAGTGGGAGGATATCTGGAGTATGCAGATCAAGGAAATGTTAGCCAAGATATCAGTATTGGGTTAGGGAAAGGTAATTATACTTATGTTAAGACTATGATTGGATTGTTGTAGATCTGGTTGGATGAGCCAATTACACAGACCTACTTATCTCTGAACTCTTGGAGTTCTCTTTGAGCAGTGAGAAGTATGTCACGTGGTCTTATAACTGAAGTGTAACAATACGTCGGAGGTTATCCTCAGTAAAGTACTAGGTTTATTAGTGAGTTAAGCTCTAATCCTAACCCTCGTTATCAGTTTAAATAACTGAATAACAATGTGCCGTGTTGATTGAACACTGATCACAAACGGAAGGAGTCCGTCGGTTTAAGTTGGCAAAACTTTAAATAAAAAATAACAACCATTTCATCATACTAGTGAGATCACAACAAGTCAAATATTTTACAGCATCACAGTTAATATACTGATAGTAAAGTAGATAGAAACCTAATGAGTACCTAAACAGTTGATATGACTAAGACCTAGGGCAACAATCAGACAAGAACATGCAATAGGCTTGGGTCATACAGTAAAGGCACTAACTAGATCTTAACAGCTCCTAAGAGGTCTCTTCGGAACAGTCAATAGGCATACTAGGTCATTCATGTCTCAATTCCTAGGTTCCGTGTCCTAAAAGTGCATCAGATGCCTCTCGGGAACTCCAGCCATACCGAGTTCATAGAATCTTCAGATACAGTATAACCAGGGGTCTTAATCCTATGAAGTAGCTAATTTCATATAGGTGGACAAGTCCTGATCACAACCTAAGTTGGTCAATCCTTAAGATGCTAGCATACAAATCTATCAGACTTCCTAGTTCAGCATTATAACAGTAACCGTACTATATTAACATAATTACGCTGACCCGAACTTCTATCATGGAAACATACAGATAAATTAAGCTATCATGGCAATATAGGAACGCATTATTAAACATAAAATATAAGAATACATGTTTAATACAAAAGACAAGCGTTTCGGATAAAAACCTGAAAAAGCCGAACTAATCTGCCCGGGATCGCAGGGACTCGTCGGGATATCCTCTTGAAAATAAAAGCTAAGCTAACTACTAACTAAAGACTAACTAAAAATTGAAAATGTAAATTGAATTTTAAGTTGAGTGTGTCTTGGAATGAATGGAGCAGGCCCTTTAAATAGACCAGCATTTTGCCAAATACGCCTGGCAGGCCGTATGGTAGGCCGTATGGTGGGGCGTATTTGGCAGCCCATTTTGCTGGCAGGCCGTTTGGTGAAGGCACTTGGTGGGGCGTATTTGGCACGCCGTACCCATACAGGTAGGCCGTATGGCAGGCTGTATGGCAGGCCGGATTTGATGCTGGTCAGCCTTGATTCACTAGATCGTAACTTGATTTCTTGTCTTTCACCGTTTTCGCTCTAGAATCTTCGTTTTAGCTCCGTTTTAATCGATTCTTTTTGCATCGCCTTTGTAATTACTTAATCTACAAAATCAAACGAAAAAGCAATAATTTTGCCGACAAAGTTTTAATCTTTATTGTTTTAGGGCTTAATTTAGGGGGTAAAAACGTGACTTTTTGCCCGATATCATTAACCATCGACATAAATCGCTTCACGTACCAACATTACAAGTGCGATGCAACAACGCTTACCATATTTGTGCAACGAACGGGCAATGCACCTAGTTAATTCTAAATAATAACTTAAATCCCTAATTTGATGTAGCCATTTAAAATTAATGCAGTGTGTAATACTTAAATTTTTTTTTTTGGGTATATATGTCTTTCAAGTAAGATGTCTAAAATTTATTAGTAATAAAAATTCGTTATGTGAATGGATGGATGGATGAGGGAGTTTTATCTTGATCTAATGGCTAAGATCTGATTTAAAGACTCAAAATGAAAAATTATTTCATAATTTTGCTCTTGCTTTAATAAGAAGAGAGATTCATTATTAATTAATAATACTTATGAAATGATTAAAAATTTATTATTAATTAATACTCCCTCCGTCCAATTACAAGTGTCCACTTACTTTTTGCACACAGTTTTAGAAAATCCCACTAACTTCATTTTCCACAAATCAGAAATCTTCTCTCTCCAGAATAACCTCTTCTCATTGGTTGAAACACAAAGTGGATACTTGTAATGGGACATCCCAAAATAGAAATGTGGACACTTCAAATGGGACGGATGGAGTAATACTTATGTTATGATTAATATTTAATTAATTAATTAAATACTTATGTTATATTAATTATATCATTTAAACTTATGTTAACTTATTAATTCAATTTAATTTAATTAAACTTATGATATGACATGATTATACATATATGACTTTAAATAACATTATGACTTATATTATAAATATAATATACACTTTAAAATTCAATGTTGACTATGTTTGACCAAGGTTGATTTTTGAGTTGACTTTAGGTGGACTTTGACTTTTAGTTGACTTTTGTTGACTTTCTAATTAAGGAAACTTTCCTAAGCTAAAAACTTTCTAAAAATAGAAACCTTCTAATTATAGAAACTTTCCTAATATAGTAACTTTTTAAAAATAGAAACTTTCCAAAAATAGAAACTTCCCAAAAATGGAAACCTGCTAAAAATAGAAACTTTCTAAAAATAGAAAGTACGTGTTATACGCTTTCCTGATCATACCGAAACATACTGAGTGTTGTTCTATGTTTACTTGCAACAAGTACTATAACTATCATACTAAGACTTGACCTAAGTTAGTTATTTATATCTACTTGCTTTATTTATAAGTCGGCGTTGTGATCATTCTTAATCACTATTTCATTTGAGGTTCACGTTTCTGTGTTATTACTTCGATTTCGTTAAGGTGAGTTATAGTTCCGTTTTTCATACTATTTTAAAGTATTTTTGGGATGTGATTACATGCACTTTATTTTACGTTTAGAGACAAGTGGCAATTAAATTTAAATTATTCATTATGAGTTGAAAGAAAATATTCTCTAGTCCGGTAACTGTAATCACTGGTTTCTACTGGTGAACGCGAATCCTATGGATAAATCTATCGGGCTTGACAGCCCCATTTCGAGCTAGTCGCGCTAGCAATTTATAATCGGAATGTATTAGTACTTCGTAATTATTTGAAGATACACCTATTTAGTGTATATTGTGTTTGGTAAGGGTATGGAAATGGTTAAGTGGTTACCAGATGACTCATGGATTAATGGAATAATAGTTTAATGTTTTCTAACATTTTAAATCTTGTGGTCTAAAGTTTATCGTTTATTTAAACCTATAATTCACTCAACATTTTTGTTGACAGTTTACTCGCATGTTTTCACAAGTACTTGATTATTTGGGCTTCCGCTGTGTTAGAGTGTCTGCATGCATTTGGGCAGATTTTATGAAACATTAAACTTGCATTCTTTTTTTGTTTATTTAAACTGTGGGTGTTGGTTGACATTGTTTTGGTCAACTTTGGATATTTTAATAAGTTGAGTTTGTTTAGAATTACTTATTTTGGTAAATTTCCTTTTTGGGAAACTTTTTGAATAAAGAATGCAATGTTGTTTAATAAATTCATTTAAAGTTCGATCAAGCTGTGGGACCAAGTGATGGAGCCGTTAAGGGTACTTGACGGGGCCATCACATTCTCGCCGCTAAAGCGCACAACTACTTTGTGCAGAATTTTTATATGGCCTTCAACTCAGCCTACGACATGATGGTCCGCCAAGAACAGTTTTTCCAAGTTCTTGAGGTTGAAAGAGCTAAATTCTTCGCTGAAAAGGCCAAACTTGCGGAGAGCGAAAAGCGCTGCACTGATTTGACCGCTGAACTCACTGTAGGAAAAAAAATGTTGTCGAAGATTTGAAACAACTTTTTTCTGCTGCGGCAGATAAAGAAAACAGCTTGCGAGCAACCAATAAAGCCTTAGCGAAAGATGCTGCGAAATTAGTGTTTGAGCGAGACAACGCTCTAGCCACTAAATCCTCCGCGGAGCTAGAATTTGCAAATCTCCGCATACATTTGCCTGAGTTTTCAAGAAAAGTTCTTAACTCCTTTCCTGTTTCGCAGAAATTTTCCACATATGCTGCCGCAATGCGACTGCGCGAAAGGGTGGAGTTCATGGATCAGGTTGCCACCAGCTGCAACTTAACAGAGCCGTTACCAACTGATGTAACGGATCGATTATGCTCCTTGGTAGACGCTCAAGCAGCGTTTGTGGTTGCCAAGGAAGCTATAGTCAAAATTACCATCCCCAAAATTATCACGATAAGCGAACAAGATGATGCCACTGCAGATGACATCATCAAACTCGACTTTTCTAAAGAATAGGGATGTAATTTTTATTATGTAATATTAGCGAGCAGCTACATCTGCGATTTAATAATAAAATTTCATTATCCTTTTGCAAGTACTTTTATTTATATAGCGTTGTATCATAATATTCATAATCTAGACTTGTCCTTTGCAATTTCCAACTTTTATTATCGTGCACATAATAAGTATGTACTTTTAAGAAACAATTTGCACTTGTATAAATTTATACATTATGAATCTTCCAAGTCCGCCGAAACGATCCTTAGGCAATTTGTTAGCATTGCGAAGCATCTAAGTATGGCAAAATCAAATACTTAGGAAATTAATACCCTTTCGCAATATTTAATTCCTGCATGAGCGGGCAATGTCATCACTACGCGATTTAGCCTTTGCGAAACATACCAATATGGTGAAATCAATTGTTTAGAAAAAAATTCATGAACTGTAATTATGCCGCAAAGTTTTATTAAGTTTAACAATATAAGTAGGCTTTACTATCACTTATGCAATTCGCGTGTTTATTCATTATATTTTCACAAGTGTGATCAAGACTTGCAAAAATAAAAAACACATAGAAGGATAGAAGTCACATTCTTTCACTTCATTTAGCCTTGTTAATACATAGATGCTTTATTTAATACATTTTACAAGAAATTTATGCATAATATCGCTTCAACAGAGCAGCATGCCACGCATTGGGAAGACTTTGCCCTTCTATGTTTAGCGACCCAACAAAATCGTCATTGACATCGTCGTCTACTTAGGTCCCGTTACGTGGTCATAAGTCTTTAAAATAACGTTTGACCAAAATATGTCGCATTCATTTCATATGTAAAGATGTTTCAAAGTTTACAAAGTAGTTCAACGACTAATACGATACAACATTTTTAAGTGCAATTGAAACTTATGCGACACGATTTAATGTAAAGTCAAAAGACGCTCCATGTAATGCAAGTATACTCGACATCCAGACAAGTATCAAAATAGAGTGCGGAATCCTGTAACACATATCGTTCAAGAACCTGAGAAAAACATAGAAAATCTGTCAGCGAAAATGTTGGTGAAATCATAGGTTTAGTAAGTGAGTACGTAAGTAAGTAAGTTGAATCACAAGATTTATAACGTTGAAGTAATAGTAAAATCATTCTAAAAATTGTTATCACGAGCACCCAATTATCAAGGCTTAACTAACGTTAGCCGATCACATAGTGTTAGAACCTACACTTATTCTCGAAAATATATTTCATCCGAATAACGGTAGCGAACCGTCCGAATGAGGGTTTGTCAAACCCATATGACCATACCACATAAGTTCTCGCTTACACCCGGCAAGTGTAACTAATGATAATCGAATTGAGGATTTTTGTTCTAACTCGTACGTAGAATGTTTGTTTCCGTACTTGTGTTCACTTTATAAAACGAAACGTTTGTGTTTTCTCATCCCAAATGTAAGTTTAAAAGAGTAAAAGTGAGACTATGATCTCACCTTGAGTGCACGGGTAAAATAGGTACTTCACAAAGTAAACATGTGCAAGAACAAATGCTAGTCTTGACCTAAACAAATAGGTTGTATCAATATCGGTAAACACGGTCGGTCAAAGTGTTCAATTAGTCCTATGACTCGTTACGACTCGATTAATATAGCATGTACGTCAAATTGTCAAGTTTCATGCAAGATTCAAGTATAAAAGCACATGAGAAAGATTGCATAAGTATTCGGTTAAGTTTGAATAAAAGTCAACTTTGGTCAAGTCAAAGTTAACGAAAAAGTCAACACGTTCGGGTCGGTTCTCGGACAATTTTTCTGAGTTTTATATTCATATATGAGCATGTTAAAACAAGTTACATGTTAATCGGATATGCGTAGCATAGTTAGAATTAAACGAAAAATGACCAAGTTGGACAGTCCCTGGCCGTTCAGTTGGAAGGCGTCCAAAAGTTCTGGACGGCGTCCAGCAATGAAGGACTGGACGGTGTCCAATGATTTGAACGGTGTCCAAATTGGTATACAGATCCTGCTTGCTGAAATTTCACAAGTGCACGAACCAAACTTCAAACAATCACAATTTATGATCCAAAAACAATCAAAACATGTATCTTATATCACCGGAAAGGTATTTTGATGAGGAACACAACTAAGCACATTTCATTAATCAATCCAACATTTACAACAACCAAAATCACATTAAATGTTCATCATTTCTTGTATTCAAGATCATAAATGCACATTAATGATTCGGGAATTAAATGCACACATATATTACGCCGTTTCGTAGATAATTATGCATACAATACAACTAAACATAGCATTCAATGCATCGAAAGTTCATATTTAAGTTTATCAAACCCTAACCTAAAATCACAAATTCAATAATCATGTTAATAAAGTTTCTTAATCAACCTACACATCAAAATGAAGCTAGTGATGCTAGTAACACATTTAATGCATGAACTTTATCATAACAACAACATTTAATCATCTAAAATTCAAGATTTAATACACACTTTGCAAGTTCAAGCTAGTTACACTAAATCAACAAGATCGAGCATACAAATCATATATTCATGTTAGACTGGAGCCATAGACACTAACTAACACTTTTATCAAAATCATCAAGAACATAAAATCTAGTGTTTTTAGAAAGTTACCCAAACGAGATGAAGTTGGTATGGATTCGAAGAGGAAGATGCAAGGATTCCGATTATGTAATTTGTTTTGAAGAACGCTTGTTAGATTCAAAATGGATGATGATTCTTTGAGTTGGTGTTTGAGAGAATAAAGTGGAAGTAGTAAAAGAGAAGATGAATGAATGAGTGGAGGTGGTGAGGTGGTTGACTAGTTGACCTAGTCACCACTTTGGCCACTTGACACGATTAGTCCCTCAAGTTTGTAGTCGGGTGCTGGAATTAACCGAACGAATATTTTAATTATGCTAGAGCAAACGAGAGATGTTATAATTAAACAACGTGAACATTTAAAACGTTAAGTAATGAAAGATATGAATCTAGATACGAAGAGTAGTATATAAAATAAAAAAGACGGGTCGTTACAATGATTCAACGGAAAAATGCGGGATGTTACATTACCCACACCTTAAAAGAAATTTTGTCCCGAAATTTAGTTGGAAGTAGTAGTCAATGTCTCTTCCTCGAGACCTCGCGTTGTCAATTCTATGAATAAGTGAAGGTACTTCCTTGGGCATTTTGACGAGCTTTGACAGTCGGGATTTTACGTTGTCTCAAGGTTTGGTTTCACGATCCATAATTTCAACCGGTTCTCCTATGAAGTGGAGTTTGTCATTAATAGTAAGCTCATCTAAAAGAGTAACAAGTTCTTGTTCCGCATGACACTTCTCTAAGTTTGATATCTGGAATGTAGGATAAAAGAAAACTTAATTGAGTCGGAAGATCTAAACGATATGTAGCGGGTCCAATACACCCTAAGCTTTCAAAAGGATCAATATATCGCGGAGTTAATTTTCCACGTTCCCGAAATGGATTACACCTTTCCAAGGTGCGATTTCTCAATATTACGTGATCACTCCCTTGGAGTTCAGGAGGTTTACGTCTAACATCGGCATAACTCTTTTGGCAACTACGGGCTGTCTTGAGCCTTTCTTGAATTGAATGATCCCAACGGTTATTTCTTGAATGAGTTCGGATCCAGTGGTTTACTTGTCACCTACTTCGGCCCAACGAATAGGAGAACGAAATTTGCGGCCATATAAAGTTTCGAAAAGGTGCGGCGTTAATACACGAGTGATGACTATCATTTTAAGAGGAATCGGCCAAAGGCGACAATACAAGTTCGTAACATGTCTTTCTAAGAATTGAATCATTCGTTTGCCTGGTCCGTCGGTTTGTGGATGATATACGGTACTCATATCTAAATGTGTTCCCAAAGCTTCTTGTAAATCTAGAAGTGAAACGGGCATTTCGATCCGAGGTAATTGACAATGGTACACCGTGTCGGAAAAGAATTTCCTTCAATGAACAGTTGTGCAAGTTTTTCCTATCTCGTCGGTTTCTGAATACGTTTAATAAGGTCATTCCCCTTCGTGGTGAAAGATGGGATTCTATGAGGGGTCCCTCCCCATTGAGAGATCGAATGATAAGATTTCCTTATACGGAAGTATGAGTGTAATGATAGGAGGAGTTTTCATTTTTGATATAGTTGCGTCGCGCATCTTGTGATCAAATGTCAAGACTTGGTGGAAACGAGATAGTACACATAGTTACATGTTTTGGTGTTAAATAGTAGTTGACCATATATCAGAAGCATAAGGACGATAAGTCGATGAAGAAGGGGGTATCCTTGGATTGTGTTTCATCTTGGGTTCCGGTACTATCAGACAACGACAGTGAAATTACAGAGTTATGTAACGTGGTACGTGGTGATGAGAAGGTTGATCGGGTCTATAATAAAGTACTCCAATTCTTCAGGCAAAATGACGAATTTCAGTTTCCTTGATTTCGAGTCGAGAGAAGAGGCCCTTCAGGTGCTCACTGAGAAATATTTTCATATTTAATGTTCCATTATGTGCTACACGAGTTTGGGTGGTAAGGTTGGCGTGGATAATCACGTTCAAGGTTCGATCACGGAGAGGCTTAATTTCTTCCTTTCGGCTCAAGGCATCGGCTACAACACTTGTCTTGCCCGGATGGTAACGAAGTTCACAATCTTAATCATTTAATGTTTCAGTCCACTGTCTTTGTCTCGTGTTGAGTTGTTTTTGATCGAAAATGTGTTGGAGGCTTTTTGGTGGTTGGTGAGGATGGTACCTTTGGTCCCATAAAGATAGTGTCTCCACATTTTAAGTGCAAAGACAACGGTTCTTAATTCAAGTTCGTGTGTCAAGTAGTTTCGTTCATGAGATTTCAATTGTCGAGAAGAGTAGGCAATAATGTTCCTTCGTGGTATTAACACATACCCAAAACCTTTTTTGGAGGCATCACAACATGCAACAAAATCATCAGTGCCTTCGGAAAGAGTTAGGATAAGTGCGGTGGTTAACTTCTTCTTAAAGAGATGAAATGTCGATTCTTGTTCGACGGACCAAACGAATTTCTTTCCTTTGTGAGTTAATGAGGTTAAATGACGAGAATACAGAAAAATCGAAAATGAATCTTCGGTATAACCGGCGAGATCCAAAAATTTACGAATATAAGTCGGAATCGTGAGGGTTTCCCAATTATGTATGGCTTTGATTTATGCGGGATCGACTTTAATACCTTGACTACTAATAACATGGTCTAAAATTTGGACTTCGTTAACTAAAATTCACACTGGGAGAATTTGGCATAGAGTTGTTCCTTCTCTAGAGTTCGAGCGTAAGACGGAGATGTTGTTCGTTTTCTTCCTCGCTTGAATAGTTTCAGACATCATCTATGAATATGATAACGGATTGGAGGTCAATTTTGAAATGTACACGAGATCCCTGTAATTGATCAAGAGGTTATTGATACGAGGAAAAGGATGTCGGTTCTTAACCGGAAATTTATTTAGTTCACGATAATTGATACACATGTAGGAAGTCATTTTCTTTTTAACGGATAGGATTGGAGCTCCTTAGTTATACAGTCATCAAGTCAAATTCAAACTCTTTACCTAATAAGTTTAACGTATAACCCCGATAAAATTTGTCGGCACGTAATAGTTTTCCGTTGGTCACTTGAATAGTATGCGTAGTATCTAGGGGGAGTGGTGAAACGCAAAAGGCACGAGTCAAAGCCTTGGATACGAAACTCTTATCGGCACCCGAATCGAATAAATAAGAAACATAAGAGTTGTTGAGGAGAAACGTACCCGTGACTAGTTCATTGTCATCTCGGGCACCCTTGGTGTCGATGTTGAGAGCTCGGTCGCGTGCACTGGGGTTGGCTTTCTTCTTTGGGAATGCATTCTTAAAATGACCCGGTTGGCCACACTCGAAACAAACACCCTTTCGGTGTGCGCTGGGCACCTTTGGAGCGACTGGGGCGGTACTTTTACAATATTTGGCCAAATGGCCACTCCTTCGACACTTGTTGCAAAATGGTTTGCCACACTCACCAAAGTGATGCTTGTGGCACTTGTCACAAAAAGGTAGATTTTTGGCATAACTATTCTTGCCGTCGGAGGTGAAAGGCTTCTTGGTGAAGTTGTTGTTGTAGTTGCTTGATGGGGAGGCTTCCCATTTTCTTTTGCTGCCGCCTGATTGATCCTCGGCCGTTGGTGTCGGTACTTCAATTTCATCCACCGTTTCTATAGATTTGCGGGCCATCATTAAAGCCTCTTGAAGGTTAGCAGGTTTGGATGACATTACCCCGTGTCGAATGCTCTTAGGGAGACCATCCATGTAAAGTTCAACTCTTAGGGACTTGGGAGTCATGAGGTTTGGACACATTAAGGCTAGTTCGGCAAACCGCTGATTGTAAGCTTCGAGGTCATTTCGGACCGTTTTTAAATTTCTTAGTCCCTTTTCTAGCCTTCGAGTCTCTGCGCGCGGGAAGTATTTGGTGATCATTCTTTCTCTTAATTCGGTCTAAGAGAGTGTGTGGGCTTCATCGGTACCCACAGATTGTACATACGTGTTCCACCATGAGAGAGCAATATCGGCGAAAGTGAGGGTGGAAAACTTGACCTTATCTTGGTCCCGACAACCGCTTATGTTAAAAACGGCCTCCGTTTGTTTAAACCATCGGGTGAGAGCAACCGGTCCCCCGGTTCCATCGAAAGTGGGAGGTTTGCACCCCATGAAGTTCTTGTAGGAGCACCCCTCGTTTGAAGTATTGGCTCCATGGTTAGTGTTGTTGTTATTATTGTTGGAGGAATGACCAGCCATGGCCGCATCCACGGCGGTGGCTACCATTCGTTGAAGAGCTCGTTTGAGAGTTTCACGAGGAGTGTTGTGTTGACCTCGGTGAGCCATTGTTCCTTGAAAACGTAAGAATATCGTTGATTAGTATTCTCAATAATACTAATTGTGATATGGAATAAAGATAGAAAGAAAATTTTTCCTTGACTCACCCTAAATTCTTCATGTTATAATGTCGGGACGTCCATATGATTCACCGTAATATAATCCCGGCAATTATATTACCCTAATTCATATGTGCATTCGACATTACCTCATAAGGTCAAGATGGCGTGTCAATCAAATTAAACAACGTGAGATTAAGACGAAATAAGAGTTAGATACGAATAAGAGAGTTCAAGCATAAATGCACAAGTAGTCAAGCAAGTCCAACTTCAAGTCTATATGCCGGTTGTAGTCTAGACTCACTAATGTACCCTATGACTCGGGGTTGACACCAATGAACTCTAAATCCCTACAACCAACGCTCTGATACCATCTGTAGCGACCCGACAAAATCGTCATTGACGGCGCCGTCTACTTAGGTCCCGTTACGTGGTCATAAGTCTTTAAAACAACGTTTGACCAAAATATGTCGCATTCATTTCATATGTAAAGATGTTTGAAAGTTTACAAAGTAGTTCAACGACTAATAAAATACAACGTTTTTAAGTACAATTAAAACTTATAAGACACGATTTAATGTAAAGTCAAAAGACGCTCCATGTAATGCAAGTATACTCGACATCCAGGCAAGTATCAAAATAGAGTGCGGAAGCATGTAACACATATCGTTCAAGGACCTGAGAAAAACTGATGTGCGCAGAGGTGTATACAAAATAGTTATATTTTTATTACGAAATACTATTAAATACGATACAATTTTACACAAGTTATTTATTTATTTATAGAGTGGATATACCTAAACCTTGCTACAATACTATAGGCAGTGTACCTAATCGTACAGTAGTGTAGTTTTTAGTAAGTCCGGTTCGTCCACAGGGAACTAGCCAAGTTTAACGCTATATTTTTAAACTATATTTTTATAAAGATTTATATATATATATATATATATATATATATATATATATATATATATATATATATATATATATATATATATATATATATATATATATATAAGTCGTATTATTATTATTATTATTATTATAAAAGGGGGGTTTTTACCGTTTAATGACCGGTTTGTCGATTTTATGTCTTAAGTCGCAGTTAAAGCCTAATGTAAAATATTAAAAATAAAAATAACTTAATTTAAGGCATAAAGTAAATAACGATAAATAAAATTGCGATAATTAAAAATGCGATAATTAAAAAGTGCGATAAATAAAATGACAGTAAATAAAAGTGAGATGAGATATAAAATAAAGGAATTATGCTTATTTAAACTTCCGTAATCAATGTGTTCGACGTGTTGATTTTAGTTTATTACCATGGGTTAATTGTCCTTTGTCCTGGATTATTCGATATGTCCATACGGTTTTGTCCATAATAGTTCATCAGTCATAAATATAAAGTGCGAGAGTCTTTGTCAAATTATCCTTATACCCGAAGTCAAATATTCCAACTAATTGGGGATTCGAACTGTAGCAAGGTCTTAATACTTTGTTTAATGAATACACCAGGTTATCGACTGCGTGTAATCCAAGGTTTCAATACTTTGTTAACAATTACACCAATTACCCTTGAATGTAATCCACCCCTGTTTCAACGAGTCCATTGACTATTAATCAATTCCCGTTTTCGGTAAAATGAACAATAATTCGTATTTATAGATATCCCGCCCACCGTACCCGATTAAGCGTATGTGGTTATATATAGATACGTCAAATTGTAATCTTTATATTAAATTAATGAGGCATCGTTTAGTTAATATAAAGTCCATTAATAACCCATAGTCCAATTTCCACAAGTGTCGTTCTTTTGTCCAAACCCCAATTATGGTACAAAGCCCAATTACCCCGTCTTTAATAATTAGCCCAACATCACGATTATTTCGGCTTAAATAAGCATAATAATAACTTAGCTACGAGACATTAATTTAAAAAGGTTGAACATAACTTACAATGATTAATAATAGCGTAGCTTTACACGGACAGAATTTCGACTTACACACTTACAACATTCGCTAACATAACCTTATTATTATTAATCTTAAATTAAAATTAAATTTAAATTTAAATATAATTATATATATATATATATATATATATATATATATATATATATATATATATATATATATATATATATATATATATATATATATATATATATATATATATATATATATATATATATATATATATATATATCAGAGAGTGAGAGATTGAATTGAAAAAGGTGTAAAAAATTCGGCCAAAACACGCGAACTTTATAGGACCTCAGCTGCTACAGTGATCCATGCGATCACATGGAGTTTCTTCTTTATGGCCATGCGATCGCATGGCTGCTTAGGACAGCTCATATTACTTTGTTTTCTTGTTTGCCAACGGTTTTAATATATAATATAATATATATCTAATTTTAAGAATTAATTATATATTATATTATATTCATGTGCATAGTTGACTTGTAATTTTTAGTCCGTTGTGTCGCGTGTTGAGAGTTGACTCTGGTCCCGGTTCTGGATTTTTGAACGTCCTTGCGTACAATTTAATATCTTGTACTTTGCGTTTTGCGGCTCGTACTCTTGTAACTTTTAGACATTTCTTATCAATAAATTGAACCTCTTGGATTGTACTTTGTACTTTTGAGCTTTTTGGTCGTTTGCGTCTTCAAATCGTCGAATCTGTCTTTTGTCTTCACCTTTTGTTATTTAAATGAATATCACTTGTAAATAGAACAATTGCTACTAAAAGCTTGTCTTTCTTGAGGGATAATGCTATGAAATATATGTTCGTTTTTAGCATTATCAAATATTCCCACACTTGAGCGTTGGTCAAGCAATATAGTCTTGAAATAAAAATACAAGAATCACTTCTTTATTCTTCACACTTTGTACATCAGTGATTTCGATTTGGCGGTATGAACAATGATAGTAACGTTGTGGTTTACAGTCCCACATGACTATGAAAATTTAGAAAGGAAATTGGATCTTTATGAAAATATTTGATCTTTTTGAAAATTCAATCTAGCTTTTACCCTAGATAAGTTTTCCGAAATATCCCTTCACCGGTGTTTGCAAATTGTTTGTGGGTTTTGTGGGTTTTAGATTTGAAAATTTTAGCTCAAAACTTATGGTTTTGTGTCACCCACTTGCTAACCTTGTATTAGGAAAGCAACACGTCCAGTGTACTTGCTCTGTATATTAACTTTCGGTAAACTACCATTCGGTTGTAAAGGAAAGCGTTGAACAAGCAACTGTTGAGGCAATGTCCCGTGACATGCTTTTGATTATGGTATATATCGTGTCGGATGCAATTACTATCCTTGGTAGGAGCAATAGTAAAGATCACCCTATAGTTTTTCGGTCTGGCACACGGTCCTGTCTTCGACCATGCTATGCAACCACCGTTCTTACGGTTGACACCCGATTTGGTTCAGGTGACCTAATGAATTCCAGGTGAATTCCTAGGATTTTACGTTCAATGGTAATGAACGCATTGAAAATAGGGTTTCAGAAAACAAATCGGATTGTAATTTTGATCAAAATATTTTCTCGTTCAAGCTCGAGTTTAGATATCATTGAATTCCATGAGTTTATAATTCTCAATCTTTAAGGTCAATCTTAAGGATTGAGTAATATCAGTCTTAAAAGATGATTTTTGATCTTTAAGGAGATTATCCTTTCTAGGGATCTGATTCATTAGTCTTATAAGCTAATTTTCACGGTGCCCCCCCCCCCCCAATGTACGAGACAGATTCTCTCATGGTTAGGATAAGTCTGACCACTTGGCGACCCTGTTTGATGCTGAGGTCCGTGGATTTCCAGCTGATTTTCGAGAAAACTTTTCAAAGTTTTTCGTAGTCTCTACAACTGGTCTGGACGACAACTTCCTGACCTAAATCAAGAAGCGCATGTCTTTTTCTCTCGGAAGACTTTACTTCCTTATAAATTCTATTTATATTACAATAAACTTTGGGTAAAACTGATTAATATTGTTCAAAACAAAAGTATCTTCAATTATTTGTACAAAAATATGTAATATATGTTTTAAATAACTTGGTAAATTTTTCTCACACTTGGCTTTTATGTTCCTTTCTTTGCCTTTTTATTTTCCTCTATTCCATTTTAAATGAATTCTAACATTTTGGGTTGTGTCTCAATTTATGTCCTTTCCGAGGTAACAATAATTTTGGTGTTAACATCTAGTTTTATCGTTCATAAATATGTATAAACATGATTTTGAATTCATTTATTTGAAAATTTTTAAAATTTTTACTAGAATTGGGTAGTTAGTATATAAGACTAGGGCTGTTCTTTATTATCAGAGAGCACTAGATTCTAATGCAACTACTGCGTTACTAGTATTTTTAATGGTAACCAAGTGTTTAAATTTAAAATTTTAAAAATTCGAAAGAATTTAACCCCTTTCCACACTTAAGATCTTGCACTGCCCTCATTTGCAAGAAATCAGTAACAATATAAATTATTGAGGGTGATTAGCGTAGAAAAATTATTAAATTTTACCAAAGTTTCCAAACATATTGGCGTTTGTTTGTCGAATGATAAATGGTGCACATCATTTGTTCATTCCGTCTTGTTGTTACATCACATTTGTTTTTCGTTTTGTCGTCAAAATTAGTAGATTTTGCTGAACTTAATGCCAGTCTTTGAAAGTTCGCTATTTTACCCTGTTGTGTACAATTGACAATATACATACATACAAATAATAACATGCATGGTAATTTGAAATGGGACTTAACATCCCACTTTCACATTATAAATACGAAATATTAGTAACAAAATAAAAAAAAATGTTAAAAGTTACATAAAAGTATCACAATATTATAAGTTTTAAACATAAGTAAATAAAAATAGTAAAAGATAAAAATCACCAACGGGAACTGTATCAATCTGGATAGGGGTTCCAGTTCATGTCGTCGTTCGGGTTCCACGGTTGGTTATAGGTGTACTGATAGGCCTGATTAGGGTCGTAGAGAGTAAATGGTGGTCGCATATCGGGCTGGTGTGGCTGATAGTAAGCAGGTCGGGTCAGTACGTAGTTATTTGGTACCTGAGGTGATAGCTGGCTCATGATCTGATGCTGATGATAGTGCCATCTATCATGCTATCGTTGCCTGGAATGCTCGTACACATTCTCAGCGTGCCACTGCTTGAACTGACTATGTCTAGCCTCGTTTGTCATTTCTACCTCATCTATACACTGGTAAACGTCAGTAACAGCCTCCCTAATGACATCCCTAATGTCATCCGGTTCCTCCATTTCCTCATCTGAACCTCTTTCTACCTGTGGATGACGGCCCTCATATGGTACTGCCTGATTGCGTCTGCTCTTTAATACCTTTGCACCCTGATAGACCCGCAATCCTAAAGTTTCAACATGTTCCCTACACACCATCAGTGGACCCCCTTGATCCCTATCTACACCTAAATACTCTCCAATGAGAGTAACAAAAATACCTCCTCCTATTATTCCCCATTCCTGTATTCCTTCCACCATTTTAGACAGATAAAAACCAACACAGTAGGGAATATTAGCAAAGCTTCTAGTGTTTCGAATTCACTTAAGGTAAAATAAATCGTGTTGAGTCACTTTCTCCTTATTGTTACCTCTTTGTGTAATCGAATTAGCTAAAAATCTATGTATAATACGAAGCTCTGCTTTGTTAATATCTAAATAGGAGTGTCTTCCTCCCCGCGTAAAAACATTATAATTTGACATACGCTTCCAGACGGCATCCGCGTCAAAATTCCTATCTACCCTTTCACCATGATAAATCAAATTTGTACAATTAGGTAGTAGTAATTCAGAAGGAGTGTAAATCTGTAAAGCTCTGGCCATGTCCAGAATGGACATTCTGTACATCCTACGGCCAAGTAAAAATCTAAGAAAATTCTTATCGTCTAACCTAACTACATCCGTATCTAACGCTATAGTACTCATAAGCTCAACACACCATTCCTTATACACAGGCCTACGAATGGTAAATAAACGTTCCCAATTGGGAAAATAAGAGTTCCCATACCTTTGAATCATATGCTGCCTAACTGAGTTAGCTAGTTGGACCCTATCTAAAGGCTCCTAATCGATTACCATCGGTACTTCTACATTTTTCGTTACGAGTTTAAATTTGTTACTTTGGTACGTCGGGTAATCTCTCCAACTTCAATCAAATCTCAAATTGGGATGCAACTGTTCTTCATGAATTGTTGGGTGTTCTATTATTGGATGAATCAGAAATTGTACGTAGGCATTAACATATTCTTGTTGCGGATTATAATATGGTATGTGTTGATCATTATGATATTGTTGTTCTTGTTGTTGTTCCTGTTCAGGTTCTGGTTCATATTGTGGCTCATATTACATTTCTGGCTGTGGTTCCAGAGTAGGTTGCCTAGATGATGATGTTGCACCACCAGATTCGGTTTATTTGTGCAAAACACATTAAACACAAAATTTGTGCATCCAAATATGCATTAGTGTTAGCAAAATAACAACTTGAAACAATTACAATAACATGTTTAATTCATATTAAACTTATACTCATTTTCATATTTTTATCAAATATACACTTTTTCAAATAAGTATATATGAAAATGTTTACAAAGTTCATAAGCATTCTACTCAAATAACATGTCAAAATAATCATTACTAGCAATTGAACAAGTTTCAAATGGCATTCATATCGAATAAATCAAGTTCATGAATTTTAGACTTGAAAAGTCCACTTTAATTCTTAAAAATCGTGTTTAGGATCAAAGTTTAGTTCATTTAGCTACCTAAACATGTTACACTACTTAATTTAGCAATAATTTATGACAAAAATCGACCATAACCTGTTTATATCAAAAAGCCCCAAATTGCTCAAGAACACAAACCCTAGATTTCTAAAAATTTTGAAGTTTTTGGCTTCAAATCATGTTAAATAGCATCAATCTAGGTTGTACATGCATAATATACTAACAATTTAACTCTAATTACACTAAAAATTATCAAACTAGTATTATTGCAAATAATTGAAATAATCACAAAAATTATAAAATTTATGAGTTTAGGGGTGAAATCTTTACCTTTCTGCTTTCCCATCTGAGAAAAGACATGAGTGTAGCGGATTATTGCAAGTAATTTCGTTGATTTTGGTGAAAAATTGGTGATTTTAGGGGTGTTTTGTAGGTATGTTCATGTATGTGTGTGTTGTTGTGTGAGACAGAACAGACGAGCTGCTCTTTTGTTTTTGACCAGGATTTTGCCTCCATGCGATCGCATGGATTGACAGTTCAAACCCTATGCGATCGCATGGGGTTCAGGTTTTTTTTTTTTTTTTTTTTAAATCTTTGACTAATAAAACAAATAATTAATAAATTTTTAAAATTTGTTTCTTTTAAGAATGAGGGCGTTTCGGATCGTTGTCCTAGTCCGTCTCTCGACAAAATTTTAAAATTTTTCACTTTTTAAGCGTCGTTTTAAAAGCAAAGATTTTTGGGTTTTTTAATATTTTTGGCATACTTTAATTCAATAAGATTAAAAATAATGATAATAAAATTTCTCGTCCCGCCCTCGGGTAAAGCAATTTCGGTTCAACTACCTAGTTTTCAACTCACGACGAATTTTTAGAAATCACATTTTTAACTTAATGAAATAAAGTACATTTTTGTTTTTTTAAATTCACACCAAACTTAAATTTAAAATGCATAAACTTAAAAATTCATATAAATATCATTAATATTTTTATACATTAATTTTACAAACTTATATTAAAAATATTAATTTTTAAAATATTTAAAAACTTAAATATATTGATTTTAAAAATTACAATAATAATTTAATATCAATTTAAAAACATGGTAAAGATAAAACTAAAAATCTTTTTGGTCTTTTATCCCACTTTAATCAATCAAATATTATCAAAAATATACGCCCCTCTTTTCGGTAAAGTAATTTCGGTTCCATAACCTAGTTTTACTCCTAACGAATTTCTGAAATATTTTTGGATTGATTGATTAAAGATATTTATACCTTAAGAATAAACGGTTAATTTCGCAGTGATGTAATAAATTTTTGTATGATATCAATAATTTCGGTTTCGCATACCTAATTTTATTGAATATCAATTTAATACTTTATAGCGAACGATTCAGCGTTTATTATCAAAAGGTTAAAAGCAATAAATAAAAACAAATAAAAACTGTACATGCTTACCTGTGAGAAAGAATTCTCAGAGACCTGCTTTAGCCGACTCATAGGAGAGTCGTGTGATTTGGTTTTCCATAGCTACGTAAGCGTAACCTCGATTCTTTAATAACTTTTCTTCTAAACATATGAACGGTCCTTCTCTGCATAAAGTAACAAATTCGGTATTTGAATATGTTTGATTGTTCGTACATTTACCTTCGTGTGACCATTTCCCGCATTTATGACATCTTTCAAGGTGTCGTGCTCTTCTTTTTGTTGCGGATTTTGATTTTCCTTTACCAAAATGTATCTTATGATGATCTTTCCTGAGTTCTTCCCTTACTTCGTCCATTTTGCTTCTTATGAATGATACCAGTTCACTCAGGAAGATGTTATTATTACGTTTAGTAATCATAGCGTGTAGTAGTAGACCATGGTTCAGATCAAAGGAATTCTTCATCACGTAAAACCTAAAAAAATAAAAATTTAGAATGGAGGGAGAAGACTAGTTCTTTAGGGTCTGCTAGGGAAAGACCATTCGGATTCCATTCTTGAGAACTACACGAAAACAAAATATCTATCTCTAACAGAAATATATATTTTCCTTAAAAAGACTTGATTCTCCCCACACTTAGTTAGCTGTGGTGTCGAAATTGTGATTAAATTCGTTTTCAATTAGACTATCAACAACTTGTATATCTCTGACTTTTGCTTCAAGCCAATTGTTGATTTCCTCTGTAACTTTCACAAATTCAACTAACATTGCCTTTTCTTTAGGCAACAAATTGGATACTAATCGGTTACATAACTTTAAGTTCCCCTTAATTCTAGCATCTTGAATCTGTTTATAAAGTTTCTTCGTTGAACTATTAAAAACGGGTTCATCTAATTTCGTATCAACAACGGGGTTCTTTGTTATCAGGTCATCATTGGTTGTTGCTTCATCTTCCCCACACTTAGGCGTTTTTATTGGTTCAACAGTTTTGGTTGGTGGAGATCTAAACTTTCGGTTCACAAAGGTGACCGATTTGTCACCATCCCTTAGTGTCATTCTACCTTCTCTTACATCAATGAACGCCTTGGTGGTTGCTAAAAATGGGCGACCTAAAATTAGAGGAATATCAAGGTCTTCCTCCATATTAATAACTATGAAATTTGTAACAAAGGTCAAACTTCCCACTTTAACAAGTAAATTGTTTGCTATTCCAACCGGGTGTTTAATGGTTTGATCAAATAATTGAACATCTATTTTAGTTGGTCTTAATTTACCCACACCTAATCTTTTATATAAGGAAAGAGGCATAACATTTGCACTTGCTCCTAAATCTGCGAGTCCATTATACATAGCACCATCATTAAGCAAGCAAGAAATGATAAATTCACCAGGGTCTCCTACTTTAGTAAGTAGAGTTGGGTTGTTAACCTTTTACGGGTGATCTTTTCTTGATTCTTTCACTTCTAGTTGAACTTCTTGTTCACATTTTTCTTCGTTTCTTAGAATGGGAGGTTTGTATAGGAATTCTTCTTCATCACTCCAATTTGAAGCATCCCCATCTTCCAATTTTGGTTTTTCATATGTTGTTGATAACATATTTATGCTTTTTATTCTGAGGGTTTTCTTGGGTGGTGAAATTTTGATTGACTTCATTGTTAACTTCCATTGGAACATGTATGTAATGTTTAACTCTGTGACCAATAACTTTAAATTCAATCCCATTTAAATTTATTAACTCTATTGTTCTATATGGGAAAACTCTTTTGACTATGAATGGTCCGGACCATCTTGATTTCAATTTTATAGGAAATAGCTTGAATCGTGAATTGAAAAGAAGAACTCGGTCTCCTTCCTTAAATTCTTTTGAACTTCTGATTCTTTTATCATGCCATTTCTTCATTCTTTCCTTATAGATTAATGAATTTTCGCATGCTTCATGTCTTAATTCTTCTAATTCATTTAATTGACTTAACCGTAGACGTCCGGCTTCATGTAAATCAAGATTACATGTCTTCAAAGCCCAAAATGCTTTGTGCTCAATTTCTACTGGAAGGTGACATGCTTTTCCATAAACGAGTTTAAAAGGTGTGGTTTCAATTGGAGTTTTGTAGGCTGTTCTAAAAGCCCAGAGTGTATCCTCTAATTTCATGGACCATTCCTTCGGATTTGATCCTACAGTTTTCTCTAGAATACGTTTTAAAGCTCGGTTGGTATTTTCAACTTGTCCACTTGTTTGTGGATGATAAGCAGTTGAGATTTTATGAGTTACTCCATATCTTTTAAGAATTTTCTCAAGTTGATTATTACAAAAATGAGTACCCCGATCACTTATTAAAGCTTTCGGTGTTCCGAACCTAGCAAAAATACGTTTTAAGAAGTTGACTACAACTCGTGCATCGTTAGTCAGGAGAGCATGTGCTTCCGCCCATTTAGATACATAATCAATAGCAACGAGAATGTAGAGATTATTATGAGATTTTGGAAATGGACCCATAAAGTCAATACCCCAAACGTCAAATACTTCACATACTTGAATGATATTTTGTGGCATTTCATCACGTTGACTTATTTTTTCGGCCCTTTGACAAGCATCACAAGATTTACAAAGAAGGTGTGCGTCTTTGAAAATTGTAGGCCAATAGAATACAGCATCGTAAAATTTTCTTGCTGTGAGTTGAGGCCCATAATGCCCTCCGATTGGTTCTGTGTGACAATGGTTTAAGATTTAACTGGCTTCATCCCCGAATACACATTGGTGTATTACTCCATCAGGACAACTTTTAAACAAATGTGGATCTTCCCAGAAATAGTGCTTTATATCACTAAAGAATTTCTTTCGTTTTTGGTACGACAACCCTTTTTCAAGGAATCCACATACTAAGTAGTTTGCATAGTCTGCAAACCATGGAATTTCATTATAATATATCTTTAATAGATATTCATCAGGAAAGTTATCTTGTATAGCCGATTCATTTAGAACTTCTAATTCAGGATTTTCAAGAAGCGAATGATGATCAGCGGCGAGATTTTCTGCTCCCTTTTTGTCTCGAATTTCAATATCGAACTCTTGTAAGAGTAAGATCCAACGGATTAATTATGATTTGACATCTTGTTTTGAAAATCGGTATCTAAGAGCATAATGGTCGGTGTATACCACCGTTTTAGCTACAACGAGATATGAACGAAATTTGTCAAAAGCAAAGACAATAGTAAGGAGTTCTTTTTTAGTAGTTGTGTAGTTCATTTGTGCTCCTTGTAACGTCTTACTAGCATAATAAATAGGTTGAAATCGTTTTTCAATCATTTGTCCTAAAACGGCTCCCATTGCAAAATCACTTGCATCGAACATAAGTTCAAATGGTAGATTCCAATTTGGAGTTATCATGATCGGCGCATTAGTGAGTTTTTCTTTAAGAATATTAAAAGATTTAATGCATTCATCTGAAAAGATGAATGGAGCATCCTTTTCTAGGAGTTTATTCATAGGAGTGGCAATTTTAGAAAAATCTTTTATGAAACGTCAGTAAAAACCGGCATGCCCTAGAAAACTCCTAACTCCTCTAACATTGGTGGGATGTAGAAGTTTAGCAATTACATCTACTTTAGCTCTATCCACTTCAATTCCTTCCTTTGAAATTTTATGACCAAGAACGATGCCTTCTTTAACCATGAAATGGCATTTCTCCCAATTAAGTATTAGATTTGATTGTTATCATCTAATAAGCATTCGTTCAAGATTAACTAGACATGATTCAAAAGTATCACCGAAGACTAAAAAGTCATCCATGAAAAGTTCCATGCATTCTTCTATCATGTCATGAAAAATTGCCATCATGCACCTTTGAAAGGTTGCAGGGGCGTTGCAAAGTCCAAATGGCATGCATTTGTAAGCAAAAATACCATAAGGGCACGTGAATGTGGTTTTCTCTTGGTCCTCGGGTGCTTTTGGAATTTGAAGATATCCGGAAAAACCGTCAAGAAAACAATAGTAACTGTTTCCGGCTAACCTTTCCAACATTTGATCAATGAAAGGTAAGGGAAAGTGATCTTTTCTGGTGGCGTCATTTAATTTTCTATAATCAATACAGACTCGCCATCCTGTTACAGTCCTAGTAGGAATAAGCTCATTTTTTTCATTTGTGATGACTGTCATGCCACCCTTCTTAGGTACGCATTGAACTGGGCTTACCCATGGACTATCAGAGATTGAATAAATTAAACCTGCATCTAGCAGTTTAATAATTTCTTTCTTAACAACATCTTGCATATTAGGATTTAGTCTTCATTGGCGTTGCACATAGGTTTTATGGCCCTCTTCCATAAGGATTTTATGTGTGCAATACGAAGGACTTATGCCTTTAATGTCATGAATCTTCCATGCAATAGCTGGTTTATGAGCTTTTAGCACAAAAATGAGTTGAGATTTTTCATTTTCAGTAAGAGAAGACGATATTATTACAGGTAATTCAGATTCACCATGTAAATAAGCGTATTCCAAATGGTTTGGAAGTGGCTTTAACTCTAATGTCGGTGGTT
The DNA here is from genome assembly GCF_046630445.1 of Rutidosis leptorrhynchoides. NCBI lineage: Eukaryota > Viridiplantae > Streptophyta > Magnoliopsida > Asterales > Asteraceae > Rutidosis > Rutidosis leptorrhynchoides. Next base: position 357,132,916 of record NC_092341.1, on the reverse strand, counting down.
CTTCTATCGATGATTTGTATCGATATCTGTCTTCCTCTTTTAGCATTTGAAGTTCTTCTGTTGTTGGTTCGTAATCATTAGCCATAAGTGTAGCTAACATTTCAGCTTCATTAATTGGTTCAGTTCCTTCTCCTAAAGAACATTCTCTTGTTCCTTGTAATTCTGGAAATTCTTCTAACAATTCTGCATGTGAATCTATAGTTTGAATATAATAACATGTATCATCTGCAGATTGTGGTTGTTGCATGGCTCTATCAACAGAAAAGGTAACACTCTCGTCCTCTATACTTAGGGTAAGTTTCTTACCAAACACGTCTATCATTGCTTTAGCCGTGTTTAAGAATGGTCTTTCTAATATGAGAGGAACTCGAGAATCTTCTTCCATGTCCAGAATAACAAAATCTACTGGAAATACTAAAGTACCAACTTTAACTAGCATGTTCTCCATTATTCCTCTAGGATATTTTACTGATCGATCGGCTAGTTGTATGCTTATTCGTGTTGGTTTCAATTCTCCGAGGTCTAGTTTAGCGTATAGTGAATATGGCATTAAATTTATACTAGCACCTAAACCTGCCAATGCTTCTATTGAACTAAGACTATCCAGAAAACATGGAATTGTGAAACTTCCTGGATCTGATAATTTTCCTGGTATCTTATTCAACAGCACTGCAGAACAATTAGCATTCATTGTAACAGCCGAGAGTTCTTCCATTTTCTTTCTATTTGTGATTAGATCTTTCAAGAATTTAGCATGTCTTGGCATTCCTGAAATCACATCAATGAAAGGAAGATTGATATTTATTTATTTAAATATATCCAAGAATTTGGATTGCTCGACTTCAAGTCTTTCTTTTCTCATTTTACTCGCGTAAGGAAGTGGTGGTTGGTATGGTTTAACATAAGGCTTTGCCTTAACTGTGTTATCTTCATTAACCTTTTCAACTACCGGTTCTGTTTCCTTCTCTTGCTCAGGTTGTAGTTCTTGTGTAGTAGGAATAGAGTCATCAGAATTTACAGGCATTTCAGGTGGTTTAAGTTTAATACCACTTCTTATAGTAATGGCTTTAGGTGCTTCATTCCGGGGGTTAGCATTTGTAACGCTAGGTAGACTTCCCGTTTTCTTTCACCTATCAACCTTGCTAGGTTGCTTACTTCTTGTTCCAGATTTTGGATTGAAGCTTGTTGATTTCTAAATGCTTGAGCATTTTGTTCATTGGTTTGTTTCTGAGATGTGAAAAACTGTGTTTGAGATTCAACTAGCTTCGACATCATATCTTCTAAATTTGGCTTTTTATCATCGGTTTGTGATGGTTTAATTGGAAAAATAGGTCTTTGCTGATTATAAGTATTGTTAGATACTTGTTAATTGCTAGGACCTTGTTGGTTGTTGTATGGAACATTTCGGTTATAATTCTGGTTTTGATTGTAGATTGGTCTTGGCGGTTGATAATTATTCTGATAATTATTTCCAGGCCTTTGGTTCATGTATGAAACATTCTCTCTCTGTTCCATTGTTTGTTCAATACTGAGACAATCTTTTGTCAAATGTGGTCCTCCACACTGCTCACAACTAATTCGTATTGAGTGAATATCTTTAGTCATCTTTTCCATTCGTCTCTCGACAGCATCTATCTTTGCGGAAATGGAATCAAAGTCATGGCTAGAATCAGCTCTAGCCGCTTTAGATGATCTAACGATATCTTTTTCTTGGTGCCACTCATGTGAGTGGGAAGCAGTGTTATCAATAATTTTGTAAGCTTCAGTTGCAGTTTTTTTCATAATGGAACCACCAGCTGCTATGTCGATGTCTTTTCTTGTAGTGATGTCACATCCTTGGTAGAATATTTGTACTATTTGATAAGTGTCTAAACCATATTGCGGACATCCTCTTAATAACTTTCCAACTCTTGTCCACGCCTCATATAGAGTTTCATTTGGCTTTTGTGTGAACGTAACAATTTCTCCTTAAAGTCTAACGGCTTTAGATGCCGGAAAGAATTGTTTAAGAAAATTTTCAACTAAAACATCCCATGTATCAATCGCCCCTTCAGGTAATGATTCTAACCAATCTTTGGCTTCTCCCTTTAAAGTCCAGGGAAATAACATGAGATAGATCTGTTCATCCTCCACTTCTCTGATTTTGAATAGAGTACAGATCCTATTAAAGGTTCGAAGATGTTCGTTTGTATCTTCCTTCGGCGCACCACTAAATTGGCATTGATTAGTTACCATGTGTAGGATTTGTCCTTTAATTTCATAATCTGGCGCATTAATGTCTGGTTGAGTAATTGCATGACCTTGGCCAGTGCGTTTAGCTCTCATTCGGTCTTCCATACTTAGAGGTTCCAAATTTTCCATGATTGAAATTGTTGAATCTGAATCACTAGAGGATTCTGACTACATGGTTTCTTCCTCGATAATCTCTGGATGAGTGATTTGTGGTTCAGGAGGAATGATTAGTGGTTCAGGATCTCCGAATTGTCCCTGAATATCCTCCAGATTCTCAATTGTGAGGTCTGGTTCAAAAAATGGATTATCGGAAATTTGAATTGGAGTACTTGGTCGACTTGATGACGATTCTAAAGAAAAATCAACGACGACAATATTGGCTAGATGTCTTGATCGAGTTACAGGTGGTGAACGTATGAAAGGTGGTGAACGTTTTGCTCGGTGCATTCACTGAATATCCTATTAGTTATAAAAGATAAAAGCTATATAAGCTATCAAATTAATACACTTTTCTGATTTTGCCCACGTTTCGAATAGCCAATAGATGCAGCAGGTAACTAGGACCCTTTAAATCGGAAGCCCACAACTCGCCACTAACAAATCCAACTATTACTACGAACCAGAAAATTTTGGATGTCTATCAATTTAACCTCTTAAAATAATTTTTCGTCGAAGTTTAAAGAAATTTTAGAGAAGAAATAGAAAATTCTATGTCCTAAAAACTAGAGCGTCGGGAAATAAGAAAGAAAAAGAGCGCGTCAAAAAATAAAAGGTCGAAAAATAAGCGTCGAAAAATAAATAGTCGAAAAATAAAAATAAGAAAATAAGCGTCGAAACTTAGTATTCTAAAAATAAAATATTAAAAGTTGCGTCTAAAGGTATTAAAGCTTAAAGGAATTCTATATCCAAAACGGTAATAACTTAAAAGTCACTAAAATCTATTAAATATTAAAGCGATGAGCGACGTCGTAAAATTCTAAAGCACTTAACTCTTAATCTAAAGAAAAAGCACTTAAGGGATTTTACGGCAAAGCCTAAAAATCTAGAAATAAAAAATAACTACGGCTAAAACTAATCTTAAAACTAATTACGAATGATAAAAATACAAATATTACGAATAAAAAGATATAAAATATAAAAATAAAACTTAAAGTTGTAAAAATACAATTTTTATAAAAATATTATTTTTATATTATTATTTTATAAAAGTATTAAGTTTATAAATTTAATAAAACTAATTATAACTTAAAAATACAAATTAAATAAAACTAAAACTAATTAATATTAAAACAAAACCCTAATCTAAATTAATTAATAATAATTATATATTAATCAAACCCTAATTCGATTTAGCTGATGTACCAGGCCTGTCAAATCAGCTCATACGATCGCATGAGCTGAGTGTTGTAAATCCATGCGGTCGCATGACACTCGGATCCAGGCCAGATGTTGGGCTGCTACAGTTGGGCCCGATTACTTTTACTCTTTTTTTTCTGTTTTTATATTTATATAAAATATTTATATAAATTAAATAAAACTTATATTTAAAAACTAAAATAGAAATAAAAATACTTTATAATTTTATATATTTTGAACAACTCTTAAAAATATATATATATTGTTTTTCTTTTTATATTTTTGTATTTTTAATATTTAAAACGTATTTTTACAAAAAGAAATTAAAACTTAATAAAAATCTTTTTATATATATATATATATATAGCGTTTCGCTTCCGGTGTTTAAGAAGTTCCCAGGCAGCGGCGCCAAAAATACTTGATGTGCGCAGAGGTGTATACGAAATAGTTATATTTTTATTACGAAATACTATTAAATACGATACAATTTTACACAAGTTATTTATTTATTTATAGAGTGGATATACCTAAACCTTGCTACAACACTATAGGCAGTGTACCTAATTGTACAGTAGTGTAGTTTTTAGTAAGTCCGGTTCGTCCACAGGGAACTAGCTAAGTTTAACGCTATATTTTTAAACTATATTTGTATAAAGATTTATATATATATATATATATATATATATATATATATATATATATATATATATATATATATATATATATATATATATATATAAGTCTTATTATTATTATTATTATTATTATTATTATTATAAAAGGGGGGATTTTTACCATTTAATGACCGGTTTGTCGATTTTATGTCTTAAGTCACAGTTAAAACCTAATGTAAAATATTAAAAATAAAAATAACTTAATTTAAAGCATAAAGTAAATAACGATAAATAAAATTGCGATAATTAAAAATGCGATAATTAAAAAGTGCGATAAATAAAATGACAGAAAATAAAAGTGCGATGAGATATAAAATAAAGGAATTATGCTTATTTAAACTTTCGTAATCATGATGTTCGACGTGTTGATTTTAGTTTATTACCATGGGTTAATTGTCCTTTGTCCTGGATTATTCGATATGTCCATACGGTTTTGTCCATAATAGTTCATCAATCATAAATATAAAGTGCGAGAGTCTTCGTCAAGTTATCCTTATACCCGAAGTCAAATATTCCAACTAATTGGGGATTCGAACTGTAACAAGGTCTTAATACTTTGTTTAATGAATACACCAGGTTATCGACTGCGTGTAATCCAAGGTTTCAATACTTTGTTAACAATTACACCAATTACCCTTGAATGTAATCCACCCCTGTTTCAACGAGTCCATTGACTATTAATCCATTCCCGCATCCGGTAAAATGAACGATAATTCGTATTTATAGATATCCCGCCCACCGTACCCGATTAAGCGTATGTGGTTATATATAGATACGTCAAATTGTAATCTTTATATTAAATTAACGAGGTATCGTTTAGTTAATATAAAGTCCATTAATAACCCATAGTCCAAGTTCCACAAGTGTCGTTCTTTTGTCCAAACCCCAATTATGGTACAAAGCCCAATTACCCCGTCTTTAATATTTAGCCCAACATCACGATTATTTCGGCTTAAATAAGCATAATAATAACTTAGCTACGAGACATTAATTTAAAAAGGTTGAACATAACTTACAATGATTAATAATAGCGTAGCTTTACACGGACAGAATTTCGACTTACACACTTACAACATTCGCTAACATAACCTTATTATTATTAATCTTAAATTAAAATTAAAATTAAAATATAAATATAATTATATATATATATATATATATATATATATATATATATATATATATATATATATATATATATATATATATATATATATATATATATCAGAGACTGAGAGATTGAATTGAAAAAGGTGTAAAAAATTCGGCCAAAACACGCGAACTTTATAGGACCTCAACTGCTACAGTGATCCATGCGATCACATGGAGTTTCTTCTTTATGGCCATGCGATCGCATGGCTGCTTAGGACAGCTCATATTACTTTGTTTTCTTGTTTGCCGACGGTTTTAATATATAATATATATATATATATATATATATATATATATATATATATATATATATATATATATATATATAATTTTAAGAATTAATTATATATATATTATATTCATGTGCATAGTTGACTTGTAATTTTTAGTCCGTTGCGTCGCGTGTTGAGAGTTGACTCTGGTCCCGGTTCCGGATTTTCGAACGTCCTTGCGTACAATTTAATATCTTGTACTTTGCGTTTTGTGGCTCGTACTCTTGTAACTTTTAGACGTTTCTTATCAATAAATTGAACCTCTTGGATTGTACTTTGTACTTTTGAGCTTTTTGGTCGTTTGCGTCTTCAAATCATCGAATCTGTCTTTTGTCTTCACCTTTTATTATTTAAATGAATATCACTTGTAAATAGAACAATTGCAACTAAAAGCTTATCTTTCTTGAGGGATAATGCTATGAAATATATGTTCATTTTTAGCATTATCAAAAACATAGAAAATCTGTCAACGAAAACGTTGGTGAAATCATAGGTTTAGTAAGTGAGTACGTAAGTAAGTAAGTTGAACCACTAGATTTATAACGTTGAAGTAATAGTAAAATCATTCTAAAAATTGTTATCACGAGCACCCAATTATCAAGGCTTAACTAACGTTACCCCATCACATAGTGTTAGAACCTACACTTATTATCGAAAATATATTTCATCCGAATAACGGTAGCGAACCGTCCGAATGAGGGTTTGTCAAACCCATATGGCCATACATCATAAGTTCTTGCTTACACCCGACAAGTGTAACTAATGATAATCGAATTAAGGATTTTGGTTCTAACTCGTACGTAGAATGTTTGTTTCCGTACTTGTGTTCACTTTGTAAAATGAAACGTTAATGTTTTCTCATCCCAAATGTAAGTTTAAAAGAGTAAAAGTGGGACTATGATCTCACCTTGAGTGCACGGGTAAAATAGGTACTTCACAAAGTAAACGTGTGCAAGAACAAATGCTAGTCTTGACCTAAACAAATAGGTTGTATCAATATCGGTAAACACGGTCGGTCAAAGTGTTCAGTTAGTCCTATGGCTCGTTACGACTCGATTAATATAGCATGTACGTCAAATTGTCAAGTTTCATGCAAGATTCAAGTATAAAAGCACGTGAGAACGATTGCATAAGTATTCGGTTAAGTTTGAATAAAAGTCAACTTTGGTCAAGTCAAAGTCAACGAAAAAGTCAACACATTCAGGTCGGGTCTCGGACAATTTTTCTAAGTTTTATATTCATATATGAGCATGTTAAAATAAGTTACATGTTAATCAGAGGTGCGTAGCATAGTTAGAATTAAATGAAAAATGACCAAGTTAGACAGTCCCTGACAGTTCATTTGGACGGCGTCCAAAAGTTCTGGACGGTGTCCAGTAATGAAGGACTGGACGGCGTCCAATGATTTGGACGGCGTCCAAATTGGTATACAGATCCTGCTTGCTGAAATTTCACAAGTGCACGAACCAAACTTCAAACAATCACAATTTATGATCCGCAAACAATCAAAACATGTATCTTATATCACCGGAAAGGTATTTTGACGAGGAAAGCAACTAAGTACATTTCATCAATCAATCCAACATTTACAACAACCAAAATCGCATTAAATGTTCATCATTTATTGCATTCAAGATCATAAATGCACATTGATGATTCGGGAATTAAATGCACGCATATATTACGCCGTTTCGTAGGTAATTACGCATACAATACAACTAAACACTTACCAATAACATTTCATAGCATTCAATGCATCGAAAGTTCATATTTAAGTCTATCAAACCCTAACCCAAAATCACAAATTCAATAATCATGTTAATGAAGTTTTCTTAATCAACCTACACATCAAAATGAAGCTAGTGATGCTAGTAACGCATTTAATGCATGAACTTTATCATAACAACAACATTTAATCATCCAAAATTCAAGATTTAATACACACTTTGCAAGTTCAAGCTAGTTACACTAAAACAACAAGATCGAGCATACAAATCATATATTCATGTTAGACTCGAGCCATAGACACTGACGAACACTTTTATAAGTCAAAATCATCAAGAACATAAAATCTAGTGTTTTTAGAAAGTTACCCAAATGAGATGAAGTTGGAATGGATTCGACGAGGAAGATGCAAGGATTCTGAATATGTAATTTGTTTTAAAGAAAGTTTGTTAGATTTAAAATAGATGATGATTCTTTGAGTTGGTGTTTGAGAGAATAAAGTGGAAGTAGTAAAAGAGAAGATGAATGAATGAGTGGAGGTGGTGAGGTGGTTGACTAGTTAACCTAGTCACCACTTTGGCCACTTGACACGATTAGTCCCTCAAGTTTGTAGTCGGGTGCGGTAATTAACCGAACGAATATTTTAATTACGCTAGAGCAAACGAGAGATGTTATAATTAGACAACGTGAACATTTGAAACTCTAAGTAACGGAAGATACGAATCTAGATACGAAGAGTAGTATATAAAATAAAAAGACGGGCGTTAAAATAATTTAACGGAAAAATGCGGGATGTTACACTATGTATGCGAGTTTGTATGAACCCGCTGCGTTAATAGCAACAACTTGATAAGGGCCCTCCCAATTAGGTCCTAGCTTACCAAGTTTTTCTGCTCGACTCGCGCCATTGTTCCGCAATACCCATTTGCTTACATCGAAGGACAATGCGTGCACTCTTTTGTTGTAATATTTATCGATTTGCTTTTTTTATTTGCTTCCTTAATAGCGGCCATTAACCTGCGATCTTCAATTAAATTCAAGTTTTCACATAAAGCCTCATTGTTCGCTTCTTCATCAAAGTTAGCGACTAGATGTGTTGGCACAAGAATTTCAGCGGGTATTATTTCCTAGGAACCAAATACCAAACTAAAAGGCGTTTCGCCCGTACTTTTCTTGAAAGTAGTATGATGCGCCCATAAAACATTGGGTAACTCATCCACCAAACCAGTGCATTTTTCATATAAGCACTTTTTGATTCCGCTTACAATGTCACGATTAGTTACTTCGCATAGGCCATTAGCTTGAGGATGCGCAACCGACGTAAATTTCTGGATTATATTTAAATCAGTACACCACGTTTTGAATGGGTCTTTCGCTATTTGATCCCCATTATCGCTAACCAACTCTCGCGGAATGCTGAATCTGCACACGATGTGCTCCCAAACAAAATTACGCACTTGCACTCCAGTGATAGTGCGAACTGCCTTCACCTCAACCCATTTTTTAAAATAGTCGATTGCTACAATTAAAAACTTTACATTGCCAGGACCTGTGGAAAATGGTCTCACAATGTCAATAGCCCAATTGCAAAATGGCCATGGCGAGTTAACATGGATCATATCATGTCTTGGCATCCTATTATGCGGCGCATAACTTTCGCAACTCATACAGCGTTTAACAATTTTTGCCACATCGCGGTATAAGGATGGCCAAAAGTAACCCATCCGCATAATCTTAGCCGCAATGGTTTTATAGCCTGAATGCAATGCGCAAGAACCATTGTGCACTTCACCAACTATCATCTCAGCTTCAATTGGGCCAACACACCGCATCATTGGGCCACAATAGGACTTATGATATAAAATATCATTTTGGATGATGTACATTGGTGTTCGCTCACGAACCAATCGAGCTTCGCGTTTGTCATCCGATAAAACATTATTGCGGATGTACTGCATGATTGGTTCCATCCAGTTTGGTTGTTCTTCTTCAATAGACGCAACCATTAGATCATCATCAATTGACTTGCTTGGCAACTCCTCAACCCAAACTTGCTTTTGAAAGTGTGAGAATGTTAACGCGGCAAACTTACTTAGCGCGTTCGCTTTCTTATTTTGGCTTCTTGGCACCTGTGCAAGTTCAAAATGCTCAAACCGCGTAGCCAAATCTTGCAATAACTTCAAATATTTTTGCATTGAGAGTTCATGCGCTTATAAGGAGCCATTGAACTGATTTGCCACTAACTGTGAATCTGTGTAAGCGCGCAGTTTTGTGACATGCATTTTATTTAAAATATTCAAACCAGCAAGTAGCGCTTCATATTCGACCTCATTATTTGTGACATAGAAATTAAAACGTAGTACGTACGTATGCTCCTCTCCACTTGGGGCTGTTAACACTAGACCTGCACGAGCACCCTCTGCACATGAGGCTCCATCTGTAAATAAATCTCATGTTTCTCCTTGCACCGGCTTTAGCTCTGTTCGCTCATGGATTACCTCCATCTCACCAGACATCTCTGCGAGGTAATTCGGTAAGACTTGCCCCTTTATAGCATTGCGCGGAAGATATCAGATTTCATAAGCACCTAACTCCACTGCCCATATCGCGAGCCTACCAGATATCTCTGGCTTTGTTAGAACCTGTTTTAGTGGCATATTGGTTAACAAATGAATTAGATGACCTTGAAAATATCTCCGAAATCTTCGCGATGTTAATATAAGCGCGTACACGAACTTTTCAATGGGGGCATAGTTTATTTCACTACCCGTAAGAGCTTCGATAACAAAATACACCGGCTTTTGTATTTTGTCTCTTTTCGCAACTAAAACTGAGCTAAAAGCCTCATTTGCGACTGATATGTAGAGGTAAAAGATTTCGCCTTCTATTGGTGCCAATAACGTTGGCAAACTTTTTAACAATTTCTTCATTTCTTGAAACGCGATTTCAGCCTCACTTATCCATACAAAGCTTTTTTGCTTTAAACAACCCTTCAAGGTTTTGAAAAATGGCAATTGCCTTTCTGCGGCCTTGGACAAAAATCTTGTTAATGCAGCCAACTTGCCCGTCAAACTTTGCACCTCTTTAACTGTCTTAGGCACAGTCATATTTTCGATAGCCGTTATTTTCTTCGGGTTAGCTTGAATACCCTGTTCAGTAAATAGATAGCCCAAAAACTTTCCTTCTGTCTCGCCAAAACTACATTTCAATGGGTTAAGCTTCATATTTATCTTGCGCAATGTATCAAATGTTTCCCGCATATCAATCATAATATGCGCTTGCGTTTTACTTTTGATTACTAAATCATCCACATAAGCTTCAAGGTTACGCCTAATTTGGGTTTCAAACGCAGTGTCAATTAGCCGCTGATACATTGCGCCCGCATTGATTAAACCAAAATGCATCATTATATAAGAAATTATACGCGGCATCTAAAAAACACTTGAACGGAAAGGCATGCAATGACTCCACCTTCAAATCAATTTCCGGAAGCGGGTAATTGTATTTAGGACATGCTTTATTGAGATCCTTGAAATCAATACACATCCGCCATGAGCCATCAGGCTTCTTTACTAGGACTGGGTTTGCGACCCATGATTGGTATTTGACTTCGCGTAAAATTCCTGCTGCGACTAACTTTGTTACCTCTTCGCATAACCATTTAATGCGATCTGGGGCCATACCCCTGCGTTTTTGGACTACAGGTTTTAAAGCAGGATTGACATTAAGCTTGTGTTCCGCTATATGACGCGGAACACCAGTCATATGTCTTTCACACCAAGCAAAAACGTCTATGTATTTCATGAGTAACTGTACAATTTGCGCTTTTTTATCCGCATTAATATTGAGACCAATTTTAATTTTTTGATCAGGATACTTAAGATTAACCACTACCATGTTATCCTCAGCATCAGCGCATTCTTTAACTGCGCCTTTCATGTTAACAGTTGCGCAAATAGGGATGATACTTGCAGAGTTCACCGTCGCAACGCCTTTACGCATTGTAAATTTAATCATGCCATGAATAGTAGATGGAACAATTCCAAATTTGCACAACGCAAATCTGCCTAATAACATATTGTAGCGGGAAGAAGTCCGCATAACATATAAGTCTAATTGTGCTTGGCGCACCAAGTTAGCATCATTTTCATCGACAAGCTCAATACTTAAAGATAATTGCCGAATAGGCAATGAAGATTCTTCCGCAAATCCAGTTAGCGTGGCTGCGGTGGGTTTTAAATTCGTCTTAATGCTCTCAGGCAACCGAACAAAATATTGCTCATAAACAATATCAACACTACTGCCATTATCAACATGGACCTTCATAATTGTGATTCCAGTCTGTGCAATTTTGCACGATATTACTATCGGCATTTTGGAGAAATCTTCGCTTTGCATTTCAGGGAAACTTATTGGTGCGAACTGCCATTTCTGAAGCATTTCTGCGGATTTTCATTTTCTTCTCCTCTTTTTAATATCTACTTGCATAGTAGCAAAATTATCACAAACATTGTTAACATTGCCTGTTATTCCGACGAATGATCAAATTGCCGTGAGTTTCAAACGTGTTTACCTGTAGATCATCAGAACAAATACACGGTTAAAATTAAATAAGCAATTTTACTATTCGATAGCAGAAATCAAAAATTTCAAATTCAATTTTGAACGTGTCCCACGGATGGTGCCAATTGATCAATCCTATATTAAAGTTACTTAATTAAGGATTGAGTGCAATGAGATTAGAGGGATGGAATGGGATGTTGATGATTGTTTTGGGCCCTGATGATCGTCTTTCACTTTAACAGTTAAGTGATCAACCACCCCGACCCGGTTTTGATTATTGATTAGCATAATTCACCTTAACACAATGTAAAAATTCCTTGGGCAAAGTCACAAGTGAAAATTACAAAGGCTAGAGTAAATGGTGGAGAATCAACAACCTATATATGAGAGGCCAAGCTCTCTATTTATAGTTTCTGAGATATTCGTGGTGTGTGGATTAACCATCATCCGCGTTGCCTTGGCGGAATGAATGCGCAATCTTTATTAGTGCGCAATCTGATTCGCAAAATTTAACTTCAGCGGATCTCCCTAATCCCTTAAGCATACTTTGCGCAATTGTTGTTTTCAGCCTTTTGCACTTAAAAATATACATATACAATGCTATGTATGATCATCGAACTCCTAACCTCCCATAAAGAAAGCAGGCCACCAACCGCTGGATCACATCACAACTTCACATCTTTACACTAAACTTTTTTTCAACATCATTTTTATGTAAGTATCAACTCATTTCACTTTTCTCACACTAACCCTTCGTTAGTAAAATGTTGGGTCCCACCCTCGGCGCCAAAAGCACGCCAAAAAATGATGGACACTTTGTTTAACGTTGAGCGTAATTAATGGTGAAAGGTTTGGTTGGCGCCAAATGTTTGAACGTCTACTTTTACTAAACATAGATAAGGATGAAGATAAGGATTGGTACAAAATATCAGGCGTACATTTGTGAAACTTATAGTACAGGAAAGTGTACACACTATGAAGACACATAAATCCCGTATGCATTTTGTAACCAATTAATGTATTAAAACAAATTATTAGTTGGTTTTACGAAATTATAATTGAATACACGAAGAAAAGCATGTTCCACGATATGGTTGTTCTTTAGAACGTACACTTCCTATTTTAACGCTACTTAACCGAGCTTCTCTTCTTCACATTAGTGTCACATCAGCACAACAAACTTTAACATTGCTTCAACTAAACATTCTCTATATTTCATCAAATAATAAAAGTATCAATATAATATAATATGTAAAATATATAAAGCATAAATTATACACAAAGAGAAAACTGTGGGTCCCATAATCTAAATGCCAGGGATCATTACGGTTGTGGCTGGCGAGCGATCTGATGAGATAGTCCCTATCTTGGTTAGCAACTTAGCGGAAACAAACTACCTTCTCTAAGACCATTCTCTACGGACAACAACGAAGAGCATCGTTGCCCCATAACAATTCACAACAGCCCCTATGCTGTCAGTGTGCATCAAATTGTGGTGTCATCGTGGGGGCGGACCACGGTACCGACAACGATGGGAGAGCCAATCAGGTTTTTTTCTTTTCTTTTTTATTTATTTCAATACGATATTAATTAACTCAATACTAATTATATTTTATCCAAAACATCACAACACCACAACAATATATTTTACCACAACACTCCCTTAATCTCACTACAATGCCACATTATCAAAAATCTCATCCACAACACAAGAACAATTTTCATTTGCGTAGTGAATGGTCTCACGAAGGTTGGGAATGATCTTATAGCTTCACGATATGAATTGCACTAATTAATACTTATATAACTAAAACCCGTGGGAAATTATGTCGTTTCATCCCCACCCCCTCACAAATTTGGTCAAAACGACATTGACCAAAAAAATGCCTCAAAAAATGCAAAAAAACCCCTCAACTTTTGGACCTTAACAAAAGATACCCTGTACTCTAAGGGGGTAAACTGTCAATTCCGAAACTTAAAATAAAAACTTCCCCCGTACCCTTCAACAGCCCGTATCTTCCTCCTCGCTCCGATTTAAACTTCACCGAGCACTCCATTAAACTCGAAATATTATTATGAACAAAACGAGACTAACTACGTTTGAAACGAACACTTTTTAAAAAAGCTAAAAACAACGACAGCCCGTATCTTCTCGCTCGCCGCAACTTAAATTTTTTCGACAATACCGTCAGACTCGAAATAATTTTATGAACAAAACGATACTAACTACATTCGAAACGAACACTTTTTAAAAAACACTAAACACAACGACAGACCGTATCTTTCTGCTCGCCAGGAGTTAAATTTTTCCGCCAGCACCGTCAGGCTCGGAATAATTTTCTCAGGAAAAAGAAACTAACTACGTTTAAACCGAACATATTTTAAATAACACTAAAGACGACGACACCAACAATAACGCATAACACATGAGCCGTTTTCCCTTCTGTAAATAAAACTGCATTAAACATGAATACGCGGACCGAAAGACCCCGTCGCATCGCGCGGGCTGAACCGAACTAGTTAAAACATAAAGGTAAAAATATAAAAATATAAATCCTTGGACGATAGTTGAATTTATCCGAATTGTTAATATTATATTTTAACAATCGTCTCCGAAATTGCACCATGCCTAACTTTTTAGAATCAAACCATTTTAGGTGTAATTCATGATATATTTTTGGTATAGTGTAAATCACTTTACAACAGAGGTGAAGTCTTTTAGAAGGAAGCCATCATTCCTTGAGTGCGTTCCAAGTTTGTTACTGAAAGTTGCATAAAGACCCATTCTTTTTAGCTAAATATAATTTACACATCACTCATAGACACACATATAAGAATGCCACTATTGATTCCTTATTATATCCAACTCTTGTCATGTTCTTTGTTATGTGAAATTCGTAATCACTTTATTCATCTCAAAACAAATGTCAACCTTTATAGAATAAATATTGTTATATGCTATGGTGAAGTAATCTATATACGAGTCTTGCTGATATCTACTCAAATAATACACACTAAAATGACTTTATTAATTCATAATAATATATAACATTTATTACATTTAACAAATATTTTTTTTTTAAAAAAACAAACAAACACACTTTTTATTTACGGCGAGATTCAAACTCATTACTCTAGATAGTTCCTTTAATACTGATCAGCAATAAGTAGGGGTGTTCATCGGTTCGGTTTTCGGTTTGTTCGGTTTATTCCGTTCGGTGTATTCGGTTTTAAATTTTTTTTTGGGCAAAACAGAAAACCGAACCAAAAACCAAATTCAAAGTTAAAATCAAACCGAACTGAAAACTGAATTCGAATTCGGATTCGGTTCGGTTTTCTGTTCAAACCGAATATTATGAAAAAACTAAGAATTATGGTAGTTTAATTGTGGCGTTACTGATGTCTTATTTATTTATATCCTAAAACAACGATGTACTATTAAATTATCAACAATTCGATGATTTATGAATATTTACAGCTTAATTATGCCATTTACTGCTTCTGTTATTAAGAAGAATAACATATTAATTTAAGTAACATAATTATAATATGAGCTACCAAATCCTCATATGAGTGAGAACATATTTTATTGATTGGATCCTAGATTATAATGACATTAAAACATATATATACAAATTAAATATATAAAAATTTTGAATTCGGTTTTGAATTCGGTTTTCGGTTAAACCGAATTCAGAATTTTCAAAACTGAAAACCGAATTCAAATTCGGTTTCAGTTTGACTCGATCCGAAAAACGTTTTTTAAATTCGGTTTGGGTTTTTTTCCGGTTTAGTTTTCAGGTTTCGCAGTTTCAAACCAAATACTAACCACCCCTAGCAATAAGGTCTTTGAAAATTGCATATGTTTATAAATGTACACATATTATTATATTATATATCTAAAAATCCCGGTGACATAATCATTTATAGTCACTCACTGGAGGTTTGAAACCCCAAGTATATCATTTGAAAAAATGGAAAGGCACTATGCACTACTCACTTAGTCGATAGAGCATGGTGTTGAGGAAAATATTAATATTACTTGTTTAGTTGTTTATTTATACCCTAAGTCAAACCTAAATTGATCAATTAACTTTATTGGGTATTCTTCCATTTTTAGCTATTTACCCTAAGTCATTTTGGTTGGAACACTGGATTGGGACGGACAAACTTTGCAACCTATTTCCAAGAATTTTTCGACTAGAATCAGAAAAGGAGGTCAGAATCGTAGATCGAGTAAAAGCTAGAGATACTGGTGTAGCGTTCGAGTGGTGTTGGATTAGAGAACCAAACGGTAGAACTAACAGTGAACTGCAGGTACTGATCGAACTTATTCTGGGTTTCCCTTCGTAAACAGCCCAACAGATAGATGGTCATGGTGTTTGGCCTCAAACGGTACGTTCACGGTTAAAAAATTATCTACTATTCTTGAGTCAAATATGTTGGCGCAATTTTCTTCTTAGGATTGTACTCTGGAAAATGCATTTGTACCCAAAAAAGTGGAAATTTTTATTTGGCGGGTGCAAAAAAGGAGAATACCGGTGCTACTCGAACTTGACAAACGGGGCATTGACCTTCATAGTGTGAGATGTCCCCTGTGTAATGATGATTTGGAATCAGTTGAGCATTGTTTATGAAAGGACCCGTTCATATACATTATAAACGATTCACAATAGTTGATTACATAGCGAGGTATTTGACCTCTATATGATACATTTTACAAACATTACATTCGTTTTTAAAAGACAAACTTTCTTTACAACGAAAGTTGACCGCATGCACACCATTTCATAATACATCCAACTATAATTGGTTTAATAATAATCTTGATGAACTCAATGACTCGAATGCAAAGTCTTTCAAAATATGCCATGAATGACTCCAAGTAATATCCTGAAAATGAGCTAATGCACAGCGGAAGATTTCTTTAATACCTGAGAATAAACATGCTTTAAAGTGTCAACCAAAAGGTTGGTGAGTTCATAGGTTTATCATAACAATCATTTCAATATATTAATAGACCACAAGATTTCCGTTTATAAATATATGTACACTCGCAAGTGTATAAAAGTATTCTATAAGTTGTAGGCACCCGGTAACAAGCCTTAACGTTCATGTTTTACCCTCTGAAGTACACCAGATCAGGTGTGTTTAAAATAACCTCGAAGTACTAAAGCATCCCATAGTCAGGATGGGGTTTGTCAGGCCCAATTGATCTATCTTTAGGATTCGCGCCTACCGTATAGACAAGTAGTTTAATGTTACCAAGCTAAGGGTATATTTCTGGTTTAAACCCACATAGAATTAGTTTTAGTATTTGTGCCTATTTCGTAAAACATTTATAAAACAGTGCATGTATTCTCAGCCCAGAAATATATATAAAAAGGGAGCAAATGAAACTCACCATACTGTATTTCATAGTAAAAATACATATAACGTCATTTAACAAGTGCAAGGTTGGCCTCGGATTCACGAACCTATATTAAGTATATATATTTATATGTTGGTCAATATCTGTCTAACAATTTAGGTCAAGTCGTAGTGTATCACAATCCTAATGCTCGAGACCGACATGCAAACGTCAACAAAAGTCAACTTGACCCAAAATGACTTCCAAAATCTATACATGTTTATTATATAACTTATATATAGTCGTTTTATATATTTAAATATATTTATCAGATCTTATTATACTAAATAATACCAGTCATTTATTAATAAATAAAAATTTATATTTAAATTTATATATGATAAAAATATACTTTTATATATCTCAAGTAATAAAATTTATAAAATTCACTTAATATCATAAAAATATAATGGTATGTATTATTAATGTAATTATATTACGTGTGGTAAAAATATCTTTGTACGCATATTTATTTGATTAAATAATATTGATAATAATAATAATGATAAAAATAATAAAATGATAGTTTCAATAAAAATATTAATTTTTAGTAATAAATATAATTTTAGTAATAACATCAACTGATAACAATTATAATAATCGTTTTAATAATAATATTAAAATTAATAATAATTCAATTGACCATATCTTTTAATCCGTTCATCGAACCCACACGATTTCTAAATGAAAAGTTATTAATTTTTCTTTAGCTTTTCAACGACATGCATATCATATATCTTATCTCAGTAGCATATGTATCAAATTTGTGATTTATCATAAACTATTTAACGACGAAACTAAGCATACAAACATGCATAATCATATATACTCGAGCACTAGTCAGGGATACACTATTAATATATAAAAGATAAGATATGAATGCTCACGTATCAATATTGTGATTCAATATTGCAGGAAAGTACGTAGACGCACTGAAAATGATAAACGTTAGGTTGACCTCACGAGCAATACCCTCGAACAATACCCATAACCTCCATAGTTATAACCCATAATTTCCTTAGCTCTATCCCGTTTGAAAACTTATTTTGAAATCGTCTGAATATAACTCCATCGTAGTATTTTATGTATACTAATAATATCTTGAAATAATACTAAGTAAATATATATATGTAATTTGATTAAGAGAGTTTAGAGAAATATATTTTCAAATTTCTATGAAATAATGAAACCTATTGAATTCTATTTATAATAGATTTTTGAATTATTAAAGTGAATTATTAAAGTATGAATTATTAAAGTAAATTATTAAAGTATGAATTATTAAAGTGAATTATTAAAGTATGAATTATTAAAGTGAATTATTAAAGTATGAATTATTAAAGTGAATTATTAAAGTTAAAGTAAAGTAAAAGTAAAGTAAAAGTAAAGTAAAGGTAAAGTTAAAGTATAGTAAAAGTATAAAACTATGTACGTATAATACGCGTATAAATATATTTAATATTAATTTAAATCGTTATATCATAAACATTTTAGAAAAGTAGAATTATATATATTCATAATAGGTTTCAAGTTTTTAAATTACAGTCTGTTGGTGAAGCATGGGATAAAGTCCAAAGGTTTAATAAACGTATGAAATCATCTTAATGAAAAATGTCGAGTTACTTAACTTGTCGATATCCAACATCTAAGTTATTTACACTCCACGTTCTTACTTATAGATCACTTTACCATTTTCCGAATATTGTCAAAAAGAATAGATTTCTTAAATCACAGTGGACCTCATAACATTGGCCCGTAATCATATCATAATGTATCTGATAATTCAATCATTTGATATTATCTCTTAATTCTGTCGATAGATATATCGAAACAAATACGTTCATGTAAAGTATCATATATATCAAATACTTTGTTAATGTTTTCAGTTATTATATATTATATATACATATCTATATACACATAATTGTTCGTGAATCGTCGAACACGGTCAAAGGGTAATTGATTACATGAATGTAGTTCCAAACTTTTTGAGATTCAACATTACAAATTATGCTTATCGTGTCGAAAACATATAAAGGTTAGGTTTAAATTTGGTCGGAAATTTCCGGGTCGTCACAGTACCTACCCGTTAAAGAAATTTCGTCCCGACATTTGATCGAGGTCGTCATGGCTAACTTTAAAAATGTTTTCATGACGAATATGAGTTGATAAATAGAGTTTTATCATCATTGAGTAATATAGATAAAATAATTTGATTACGCGAAGAGTATAAGTGAAGTTATCGCAAGAGAGTGAAATGAGTAAACGTATATTCGTTTTAACCGATGACGTAGTTATGATTGATTTTCGGAATTCATGGAATTTAAAGAAAATCTTTGCAATAAGATTTGGTTCTTCGGCGATTAAGGAAATCATGATCATATTTGATTAAATGCGATAATCTGTCTCGATTTCTCTGTCTGATATTTTACTATAAATCCACCCCTTCGTTTCTTTATTTCCACAGCTCACACCTTCTAGTATTTCTCCCCAATTCATACTTTAAAGCATTCGTTAATATGCTTCATCCAGTATTGATTCTTGATATACTCTTAACTTTCATATCTGTCATTCTTCTTTTTCATCTACCACCGGAGGAAGTTATTTTCTTCTACCATTACCTTGGGGTTATTGTGTTTTTCATTCTCCCGTGTCTTTATATTGCTATACACATTGATATACAAGGCTTGTAATTTCAGGGTTGTTATCGGGCTTTATATTCTCCATTATATTTCGGAGCTTCATGCTTTCGTTTTCTCTTCCCGACCTTAAGTCAAGTGGATAATGGTCCAGAATTTATAGATATGAATTTTTGGATGAACATAGTTAATGTTCCAAGAAGAAAATCGTAATGGCACGATCTTGATTTGGCAATTACCAGAATATCCGAAAATATAGAGCTATCAAGATGATATGTTCTTAATATGTTTGGAAATTGGGTAGAATGTAAGAGTCGTGTAAATAGTACATGATGACGGTATGTTCTGTGAATCATCACGTTCCATTAGAAACTCAGTATGACTTACTGTAATATAATCACATTGATTAAGTGTCATTATATTATACTAACTCATGCTTCAGTTCCCAACACTACTTCAAAAACATTCCTATTTTAAATTCGAATTTTTTCTTCTTCATAATTTAGAAACTAACACAGTTTCTTTTTATGTTGTAACGCAGATATTGTGAATAGATAGAATATTTTGGATAAGAATAGTTGTGAAAATATCTTCAGGAATATCGAAGATATTTATAATAAAAGATACGATGATATCTTAGAATTCTTAACATAGATGGATGATGAAGAAGATTTGTCTGTGAAGGTTTAGAATAAGAAGTAAGGTGTTTGCTAACGATTTCAGTAGACACTGAATCATTTGGATCCTTTGAAGGCAGGTTTAGTCTTTGTGATTTGTCCACAGCCTCCTTCATGGTCTGCTCAATCCGTTTTCCAGTATCAAACCTTCTCTTTTTCTCAGCTTTACCACCATACTATTCTTTATCATCAAATTTTTGACTGTTAAAGTCGTTACAGTTTTTGCTGCCTTATCAGCATTTTTCCAATTTCAGAGAACTAGTTCATAGTTTGGGATGTTTTTCAGAAAATTCACATTCGAAGTATGTAAGTCTAGGAGATAGACGTTATATGTATACATATAACTTTTGACGTAAAATTGTCGCGGAATTCAAAATACTGATTGCTAATTCCCAGTAGTTGGTGTGACAATTATTATTACAGGATGTAGGTGAGTACATGATGGGGTTTTAATGAATAAGTATAGTGGCTTTTCGGAGAGGCTTAAGTCGAAGATTAATGAAGTTGTTGATAAGTTTACTGCTAATGTGGCGAGATATGAAAGGTTCCCCGGTAACAATGATGAAGGGGTAATTGTTATAATAAGGTTTATTCGTATAAACAAATGAAGGTGATTTGTTGAAGCTATGACAAAACTGTCTATTTTGAAAAGAGATTGAAAAATTATATTTAGTAATAAATATCAAAGGATCTGACAAGGATACGTGTTAAACTATAACTTTGGTTTTGAGAGCTTTTCAGGTGCATGACAGTGGGTAATGTGTGGTTGGATCATCATTTCGCATGTCTTTAAGAATTTTGAAGTGTTTGAACACATATTGTAATTGTTAATATACATATGATGTTCTAAGATTTTGAATGATACAAATATTTTGTGAGTTCCATGAATAGAAATGAGGTTCTAGGACAGTTTTGAAGTCAAAGTATAGTTTTAAAAGATGTAGAAATCTAAGAGTGATGATTTCGGTTATATCTTGAATCGAATTCTGAGATTTCAAAATCAGAATATGTAATTAGATTTTGAATGAGTATGGTTGTTTTGATTTCTATAAAAGAATGTATATTGTTGTGAAAGAAGGGAGTATAATGGATGATTTGCTGAATCTGATTCGAAGAATGTAACATATTAATTGTGAATTTATATATCTCTCGGGTATTACCTACCTGTTAAAAAATATTTCACAATTAATATTTTGTACAAAAGAATTTTATTACAGTCTTTATGAAAATATATATGTGTATATTTCTTCAGATGTAATATAGATTTAATGAGTTAATATTAAATTAAACTCATTTGATTTATGGTTAAGGCTAGGATAGATAATTTCTAAACTTTAGAAATTACATAATCGTCGTAGAATGTTTTCCCAATGAAGTTATGAATCAATAATTCATCGTTGTGGTATTCCTTGGTATCTACATGGCGTATGACGTCGATGCTCGTGGGACAGATTATGAAGTTGAGGTTTGCGATGCGGTTGTTGTTGGTGGTGGTAATGGCACTGTTGATGTTGTTGATGGTGGTACTTGTTATGCTGCTGGTGCTGCTGCTGGTGTTTGTAACCTTTGCACCATATTCTCCAAAGCCACTACCCGAGCGCGAAGCTCGTTGACTTCTTCTATTACACTGGGGTGATTGTCGGTTCGGACGAGCGGATAGATAAGATCTAGAATTTGGTGTAGTATATAATCATGACGAGATACTCTGGAAATGAGAGAGAAAATGGTGTTTCGGACAGGTTCGCCGGTAAGTGCTTCAGGTTCATTGCCAAGAGGGCAATGTGGTGGATGAAAAGGATCACCTTCTTCTTGTCTCCAATGGTTAAGTAGATTACGAACCCATCCCCAATTCATCCAAAATAGATGATGGATAATTGGTTGATCCATTCCGGTCACACTGCTTTCGGAACTTGAGTGGAATTCCATTTCGGAATCCGAGGGACTTGAACTAATGACGAATTCCATTTCGTACGATTGAATAAAGAATTTTTTTCGATATGAAATGATTTTCCGGCTATCGGGTGGTATTCTAATTATATAGAGCAAAAGGTTTCGTAGATTACGGAGGAATTTACGAAATATGTCAGTCAAAGTTTACAGTAACAGATACGCTAAGATATGAATTAGCAGATACGCTAAGATATGAATTTTGTCTATACACTATTCATGCAATCAATGCAATAAGATGTGTCTAGACCAAGAATGATAAGCAGATAATTTCTGACAAAAATGATGAGCAAAACTTTTGACATGCAAACACGGTCGAAGTCCAGACTCACTAATGCATCCTAACGACTATCAGTTAGACACACTAATGCAGACCTGGTTCGCTAAGACCACCGCTCTTATACCAACTGAAAGGACCCGTTCATATACATTATAAACGATTCACAATAGTTGATTACATCGCGAGGTATTTGACCTCTATATGATACATTTTACAACATTACATTCGTTTTTAAAAGACAAACTTTCTTTACAACGAAAGTTGACGGCATGCACACCATTTCATAATACATCCAACTATAATTGGTTTAATAATAATCTTGATGAACTCAATGACTCGAATGCAAAGTCTTTCAAAATATGCCATGAATGACTCCAAGTAATATCCTGAAAATGAGCTAATGCACAGCGGAAGATTTCTTTAATACCTGAGAATAAACATGCTTTAAAGTGTCAACCAAAAGGTTGGTGAGTTCATAGATTTATCATAACAATCATTTCAATATATTAATAGACCACGAGATTTCCGTTTATAAATATATGTACACTCGCAAGTGTATAAAAGTATTCTATAAGTTGTAGGCACCCGGTAACAAGCCTTAACGTTCATGTTTTACCCTCTGAAGTACACCAGATCAGGTGTGTTTAAAATAACCTCGAAGTACTAAAGCATCCCATAGTCAGGATGGGGTTTGTCAGGCCCAATAGATCTATCTTTAGGATTCGCGCCTACCGTACATAGACAAGTAGTTTAATGTTACCAAGCTAAGGGTATATTTCTGGTTTAAACCCACATAGAATTAGTTTTAGTATTTGTGCCTATTTCGTAAAATATTTATAAAACAGCGCATGTATTCTCAGCCCAGAAATATATATAAAAAGGGAGCAAATAAAACTCACCATACTGTATTTCATAGTAAAAATACATATAACGTCATTTAACAAGTGCAAGGTTGGCCTCGGATTCACGAACCTATATTAAGTATATATATTTATATGTTGGTCAATATCTGTCTAACAATTTAGGTCAAGTCGTAGTGTATCACAATCCTAATGCTCGAGACCGACATGCAAACGTCAACAAAAGTCAACTTGACCCAAAATGACTTCCAAAATCTATACATGTTTATTATATAACTTATATATAGTCGTTTTATATATTTAAATATATTTATCAGATCTTATTATACTAAATAATACCAGTCATTTATTAATAAATAAAAATTTATATTTAAATTTATATATGATAAAAATATACTTTTATATATCTCAAGTAATAAAATTTATAAAATTCACTTAATATCATAAAAATATAATGGTATGTATTATTAATGTAATTATATTACGTGTGGTAAAAATATCTTTGTACGCATATTTATTTGATTAAATAATATTGATAATAATAATAATGATAAAAATAATAAAATGATAGTTTCAATAAAAATATTAATTTTTAGTAATAAAGATAATTTTAGTAATAACATCAACTGATAACAATTATAATAATCGTTTTAATAATAATATTAAAATTAATAATAATTCAGTTGACCATATCTTTTAATCCGTTCATCGAACCCACACGATTTCTAAATGAAAAGTTATTAATTTTTCTTTAGCTTTTCAACGACATGCATATCATATACCTTATCTCAGTAGCATATGTATCAAATTTGTGATTTATCATAAACTATTTAACGACGAAACTAAGCATACAAACATGCATAATCATATATACTCGAGCACTAGTCATGTGACGATCGCTCCAAATCCATATGGACGAACACGTCAACATCTGGTCCCATTGCGAGGTATTTGACCTCTATGTGATACATTTTGTAACATTGTATTCGTTTGAAAAGGTATTTCATAAATGAATATATAAATTCCAGGTTTTTAACATCTGATGATTTCTACGTATAGACAATCACCATTTAAATGGTTTACAATAATACATCTGTTGACAATACAGTCAAAATAAGATACATGGTAATGGTTTGGTGAATGCAAGTTTCTTGTATATAGCATGTATGACTCCAAGCACATATCTTGTATCACGTATAAGCAAACAGCGGAAGACTTCTAGAATCCTGAGAATAAACATGCTTCAAGTGTCAACACAAAGGTTGGTGAGTTCATAGTTTTAATATTACACATAATCCGTATATCAATGTGGATTACAAAAGTTCAGTTGTTTTATTCAAAACGTTTATCAATAGGTTTTACATAAAAGGTGGATCACAAGATTTCAGTTGTTTCATCCGAAACGTTTATCAATCGGTTCTACAAAATTGAGCACCCTGGTAACTAAACTTTAATGCTTATATTATTTGTACCCTTTGTATAATCATCTTAATAATACACGCAAACCAACGTGTACGCTTCTCAAATAGCATACGTCCGTTAAAAGGCTAGCGCTCTAGCTCGGACGGGGATATCAAGCCCTATGGATCCATATACCACTATTCGCGCCCACCAGTTCTTATAACCGGTAGTTACCAGTTACCAAAGCTAAGGGATTTTCGGTTCAAACTCAGTGTAGAATTAAGTATGTACTTGTATCCATTGCATTTAAAATAAAGTGCATGTATTCTCAGCCCAAAAATATAGATTGCAAAAGCAATTAAAAAGGGATCAATGAAACTCACACATATAAATATTATATATCGGTTAATAAAGCATTTGCATGTATTCTCAGCCCAAAAATGTAGAGAGTAAAAGGGATCTTATGAAACTCACAGTTAAATATTGATATACAATATTGTAGGAAAGCACGTAGACGCATTGGAGATAATAAGTACGAGGTTTGATTCACAAAAATACCCCCGAATATTACCCATAACCTCCTTGGCAATAACCCATATTTTCCTTAGCTCTAGCTTTCTCGGAAACTCGTTTTGAAAAATTACTTGGACAGCACTCCGTCGTAATATTTTATGTACATTATTATTTTTGTATCGCAAAAATAATAACACTAATAATAAAAATAATAAGATTAATAATAATCTTATTAATAATAATAATAATAATAATAATAATAATAAAATAAATAAATACGGAGTAAAAATAATATATATGTGTGTGTGATTTATCTGGCCAAAACTCGAGAATTTATAGCACTTGGCCTGAAATTTGGAGTCATGCGACTCGCATGGAAATGGCCTTCTGGCCATGCGACTCGCATGAGGACCAGGGACAGCTCACATTGTTTTGGCTCCTAGCTTGTCGACATAATATAAAATAAATATAAATATATAAATAATTAATATAATTATTTATATATTATATTTTATTCTTGTGCATAGTAGACTAGATATTTTTGGTCCGTTGCGTCGGGCGTTTCTTCTTGACTCGGGTCCCGGTTCCGGTTTCTCGAATGTCCTTTCGTACGCTGAGAAAACTTGCATTTTACATTTCGTGACTCGTACCTTTGTTAAAATATAGCCTTAAATTATTCCTAAACTATACCACTCAAAGTATATCTTAAACTTTCGAGTATTTTGGTCATTTACTTCTATAAATCATCGTCTCGCTATTTGCTAAAATACATTTTTAAAATAGCGTTTTACTGTAGCAAAGTTACTGTAGCAATTCACTGTAGCAAAGTCAATTTCACTATAGCAAATAGTGATTTTCGAAAACACTGTAGCATTTTGAGTAATGTGGCAATTTGAAAACACTGTAGCAAATTAGTGTTTAACTGGTTCATCTTAAACGCTTTAGTTAACTTATCTAAATATCAATTGAATCAATAAACGAATGTTACTATCGTTTATTATATATATGTATATATCTTTTTAATATACATAAATCAGTTTTTAAATACACATTGGACGTTATTTATAAATAAATTTTAATAATAAATATTTCAACTTATCATATACATTCAAATAGATATTTAAACCAATAAGTTTAATGTACGGTATCAAACAATTAATACATTGTTACCTTTTCATGTTATAGTATATATGTATCTTTTTACATATTATTGTTCGCGAATCGTTGAAAACAACCGAAGGTATTTAAATATATAAAAGTAATTCAAAAATTTTGAGATTCAGTTTTACAGACTTTGCTTATCGTGTCGAAAATGTTAATCATACAAAGATTAAGTTTAAATTTAGTCGAAATTTCTGGGTCATCACATAAATGGTGGGTGATTCATAGCTTTAGCCCTACCAATTTAAACGAGCTAATAGAAGGAAAAGCTACAATTTCGATGACGGATCGAGGTAAAAAGTTATGGCAGGCGATTGTTTGGATTTTGCTTTATCACATTTGGGGTCTGAGGAATGAAATCGTCTTCCAAAACAAAACTTGGAACATTCCGATGCCCTTAGTGTGCTGCAATCCAAAACGTTCGAGTGGATATCTTCTCGTGACCGGAACCATTCGTATGATTGGTTAGAGTGGATTTCGAACCCGAGTGTGCTATTAACCACTTTGTAATAAGCTGTTTCTTGTATTTTGGTTGTTGTGATGATGATTCGATAGGCTAGTTGTTGAATGTAGTAGATTGTATTCGGTTGCCCTCTCGCAACTGATCCTTTAGACGTTGTATCGTTTTGTTTTTTATATAAAATGCTTGCTTTTCAAAAAAAAAATAATAAATAAATAAATAACAAGCATCCAATTATTTTATGTTCAATCATGTTTATTTACTATCGATGAAATAGCTTCACGATTGAGACTAATTTGTTACTACAAAAATATAAGTTTAATCTATATAATCTTTAGCACATAGTTATTAGCTTGATGTTTGATGCGGTCAGGGCCCCTTATAAATGATATTTCTCGCCGTGCTATCATTCAAATTCGGCTCTAGGCTACTGCAAAGATCAGCGATTTGATTCTGGATAATTCGTGGGTATGGCTGAATTAGGGGATGCATATATATATATATATATATATATATATATATATATATATATATATATATATATATATATATATATATATATATATATATATCCTATATTGAATTCTATCAGTTTACCTACTTTTGTAGGTATGTGGGATATCGTTCAACTGAAGGATAGTGCGTGTGGAATTCACGATTATTCGGTTAAGATTGTTTGGGATACAATTCGAATTAAAGAGGCTCATGTTCCAAGGTTTAATGTCATGCATTTGTGTTATCGCTTTTTACTTGATAAAAACTACAAACACAAGATAGGTTTGAGACATTGGAAAGTTAGCTCAAATGCGCTACCATGCCCCTTGTGTCAACAGGTTTTGGATTCACAGTCATTTGTTCTTCGTATGTTCATTATCAGAGGAGGTTCTAAGGTTGGTTATAAAGCACATGGAGTTTCCCATTATTACTTATGATTGGAGCGATTTTATTACTATGCTAACTTCATTTGCGACTCGGAACTTAGCTCGAATTATTATTATTATGATTAAATTATTGTTTGAGGCGTTAGTGTACTTCATATGGCATGAGCAGAACAATCGGTTTTTCATGAAACATAGTAGATCAAGCAAACATGTATATGATGTTACCTACTCAATGGTTCTTCGACTGAAATCGAACTGGAAAATCTCTATATTCGTTTTGTTTTGTTTTATTTGTTCAAGCTAGTCTCGTTGGTTGTTTTTTGGTGCTTTGGTTTTTCATATTAGCCGCTTGTTCTTTATTGTATTATGTTATTTTAATATAATATATTCAGATCATGTTTACCCAATAACTTAAACGTGTAGGTTGAATGTTTTACATGGCTATTTTGTAATAAGTTGTCAATTCAATAAAAAGACAGTATCTTAAAAATACAATACAAATAAAGAAAGTATACGGAATATAATTACTCGTATAGTTTATAATTTAGAGTTAAACGAATGAATATAAGATTCACCTTTTTTTAATCTTAATGTAGAAGTTTTAATAATCTATCTATCTAGAAAAATGATATTAATCCCATAAATCATTCAACACGCTTTTAAATTTACTTGCTTTTTATCCTGTATCCTTAAAAACTCCATAACACTTTCCCACTCGCATAATCTAATTTCGACCAATCACATTCAACCTATGACGTTTCATTCTCCAAATTAAATCATGTGATTCGCTCGTACGCGTCACGCACTCAAACAAACCCGTGAAAACCATTATCCTCCGTACTAACTTACCTTAAAAAGAAACAAAGATAAAACTACGGCGGTTAAAACTTAGCCCTGTCCACGCGCTTTCAGTTACGTACTAAAATCACCCAATATATTTACTCCGTATTACTTTCATCATACGAAGTACATTTTTCATTTTGAATTATCTTGGTACTTTTAATTTTACTTCATCGAACTTGATACAAATCAAAAGGTACGTTAATTATTTTACAATTTTACTCACGTTATTATGATATTATATGTTTTCATTACTATTTTAACGTTTCTGAAACGTGAAACATTCGAGTTCTGCTAGTTAATTTATTACTAAATTTATCTACGTGACGTTTATAGTGTGAAATCAAGAGAAACTAGCGTTATGGTTATTCGGTCACGTATTCTTCACAAATACGTATTTAAAATGATTTTGATCAAAATACATAGAACGCTATCACTTTTACTACTCCGTATTATATGTATCAACAAGATCAAGATAAGGGCAGTCATGAATACAATGCATACATACAACTTGTAACGACCCGTCAAAATCGCTATTGACGCGGCACGTTAATCATTGATTTCACAGTGAGGTTTTGACCTCTATATGATACGTTTTGATAAAATATTGCATTCATTAAAATAAGTGACTTTCTAAACATAGAAAGTTATAAACATGTGGGCGAGTGCTTAGGTATAAGCAAAACCCCAAAATACATAAGTCTTTAATTTACAGGTTGACATCACAGTCCAATTATTTATTACACAACGCAGTTTTATTTTGAATGCAATAAACTTTGTACAAAGCATGAGAGACTCCATGCAGGCAACAAGCACATCACAGCGGAAGCATTCTAAGGACCTGAGAATAAAACATGCTAAAAAGTCAACACGAATGTTGGTGAGTTATAGGTTTAATTGCTCGAGTCATAAACATATATAAAGATAGACCACAAGATTTCATCAAAAGTTTATCAATAGATTCTACGTAACAGAGCACCCTGGTAACTAAACTTAACGCTATAGTGATAATTACCCCATTCGTTTTAATACACGCAAACCAACGTGTCTTAAACTCAAATAACATACGTCCGTTAAAAGGCTAGCGCTCTAGCTCGGACGGGGATGTCAAGCCCTATGGATCCATATACAATTATTCGCTCCCACCAGTCCATATCCTATGTACTGGCAGCTACTAGCTACCAAAGCTAAGGGATTTTCGGTTTAACTCAGTGTAGAATTTTGTATGTACTTGTGTCTTATTGCGTTTAAAATAAATTGCATGTATTCTCAGCCCAAAAATATTTAAAGTATTTAAAAAGGGGGACTATAAACTCACAGTTCAATATTGAGACTCAATATTGTAGGCAAATTGCGTAGACGTAATGATGGTAGACGACTGTATGGTTGGCCTTGGATTCAAGAACAATACCCCGAACAATACCCAATATTTCCTTAGCTTAAAGCGGTTTGAAACCCGAATTAAAACACCCTCAAATATACCTTATTTTTATTAAACTTAAATTAAAATTATAATTATAATTATAAATATAAATATAAATTTATAGAAGAAAGAAAAAGTGATTATATTTCGTCGAGTAAGCTGGCCTTTTATAGGCATGTTTCCTGATTTTGGTCCCCATGCGATCGCATGGATTTTCAGTGCTTTTGCCATGCGATCGCATGGCCGCCTGAACCCCTTTTGTTTGCTAGTTTGTCGACATCAAATAGTATTTTACTGTAGCAAATAGTGTTTACTGCAGCAAATAGTGTTTTACTGTAGCAAATAGTGTTTTACTGTAGCAAAGTCATTTTTACTTGTACATATATATATACATACATATAATTGTTCATGAATCGTCGAGAGTAGTCAAAGGTAATTGTATATATGTAACAGTTCTAAAATTTTGAGACTCAATCTAACAGACTTTGTTTAACGTGTTAAAATAATAAATCGTATAGAGAATTGGTCTAAATAAGTCAAAAATTTTCGGGTCATCACAGTACCTCCCCGTTAAAGAAAATTTCGTCCCGAAATTTTGAGTAGTACCTGTTTCATGAGCGATATCAGTGAACAATTGTGGATACTTTTGCTTCATCTGATCTTCACGTTCCCAAGTAAACTCGGGTCCTCGTCTTGCGTTCCAACGAACCCTAACTATCGGTATTTTGCTTTGTTTTAATTGTTTGACCTCACGGTCCATGATTTCAACAGGTTCTTCGATAAAATGGAGTTTATCATTGATTCGTATTTCGTCAAGAGGAATTACGACATCCTCTTCAGCTAAACATTTCTTCAAATTTGACACGTGAAATGTGTTGTGAACACTACTAAGTTCTTGCGGTAGCTTTAATCGATAAGCAACTGTTCCAATTCTTTCGGTGATTTCAAAGGGTCCTACGTACCTAGGACTTAGCTTTCCTCGTTTACCGAATCGTACAACGCCTTTCCAGGGTGACACTTTCAACATGAATTTGTCGCCCACTTGAATTTCTAGCGGTTTTCTTCTTACATCAGCATAACTCTTTTGGCGACTCATGGCCGTTTTCAATCGCTGTTGTATTTGAATGATCTTTTCGGTGGTTTCGTGAATAATTTCTGGTCCAGTAAGTTGTCTTTCTCCTACTTCACTCCAACAGATAGGAGATCTGCACTTTCTACCGTAAAGTGCTTCAAATGGTGCTGCGTTGATGCTCGTATGATAGCTGTTATTGTATGAAAATTCTGCCAACGGTAAGTGTCGATCCCAACTGGTTCCAAAGTCAATCACGCATGCCCGTAACATGTCTTCCAATGTTTGTATTGTTCTTTCACTTTGACCATCTGTCTGTGGGTGATAAGCGGTGCTCATATCTAATCGAGTTCCCAATGCTTTTTGTAATGATTGCCAAAAACGTGATGTGAATCGGGTGTCACGATCAGATATGATGGAGATGGGTACACCATGCCTGGAAATTACTTCCTTCAAATATAGGCGTACTAATTTATCCATACTGTCTGTCTCCTTTATTGGTAGGAAGTGAGCTGATTTAGTTAGACGATCAACTATCACCCAAATAGTATCATGACTACTTGCAGTCCTTGGCAATTTCGTAATGAAATCCATGGTTATTCTTTCCCATTTCCACTGCGGAATTTCTGGTTGTTGTAGTAATCCTGACGGCTTTTGGTGCTCAGCTTTGACCTTTGCACACGTCAAACATTTGCTTACATAAGTAGCAATTTCTGTCTTCATATTAGGCCACCAATAAAACTTCTTGAGATCGTGGTACATTTTCCCATTTCCTGGGTGAATTGAGTACCTCGTTTTGTGTGCTTCATCCAGTACTAGTTGTCTTAGGTTACCATGTTTTGGTACCCATATCCTACCAGCAAAATACAGGGTTCCATCGGCTTTTTCTTCAAGTTGTTTTTCTAACCCTTTGCTTATTTCGCCTTTTTCGTTTTCTTCTTTTAAAGCCTCTAACTGTGCTGCTTGAATTTGCTTTGTGAGATCAGTACGAATTGTAATATTCAAAGCTCGGACCCTAAGAGGTTTTACTCTTTCTTTTCGACTTAGGGCATCAGCTACAACATTAGCCTTTCCGGGGTGGTAACGGATTTCACAATCGTAATCGTTTAACAACTCTACCCAGCGACATTGCCTCATATTGAGTTGTTTTTGATCAAAAATATGCTGAAGACTCTTATGGTCGGTGTACACTGTACACTTGGTGCCATATAGATAGTGTCTCCATATTTTGAGTGCAAAAACTACTGCTCCAAGTTCTAAATCGTGCGTCGTATAGTTCTTTTCATGAATTTTTAGTTGTCGTGAGGCATATGCGATGACTTTTGTGCGTTGCATTAATACACATCCTAAACCTTGGCGTGAAGCATCACAATAGATCACGAAATCATCATTTCCTTCCGGTAATGACAAAATGGGTGCAGACGTTAACTTCTTCTTTAATAACTGGAATGAGGATTCCTGTTCTATGGACCAATCATACTTCTTTCCCTTTTGAGTCAATGCAGTTAAGGGTTTGGCGATTCTAGAGAAATCTTGAATGAATCTTCGGTAGTAACCAGCAAGACCTAAGAATTGGCGAATTTGTGTTGGAGTCTTCGGGGTTTCCCATTTACTAATGGCTTCGATCTTGGCGGGGTCAACTTTAATTCCATGTTTACTGACAACATGGCCCAAAAATTGTACTTCTTGTAACCAGAAATCACACTTTGAAAATTTTGCGTACAATTCTTCTTTCTTGAGTATCTCCAGTACCAGTCTTAAGTGTTGCTCATGTTCTTCCTTGTTCTTCGAGTAAATCAATATGTCGTCGATAAAAACAATGACAAATTTGTCTAAATACGGTCTACAGATGCGATTCATTAGATCCATGAATACTGCTGGAGCATTAGTTAATCCAAAAGGCATGACTAAAAATTCATAGTGACCGTAACGGGTTCTGAACGCGGTTTTAGGAACATCTTCTTCCTTTACTCTCAGCTGATGATATCCGGAGCGTAGATCAATCTTAGAATAAACACTTGATCCTTGCAATTGATCAAACAAATCATCAATCCTCGGTAATGGGTACTGATTCTTGATTGTTAATTTGTTTAATTCTCGGTAATCTATGCACATTCTCATAGATCCATCCTTCTTCTTGACGAACAGAATAGGAGCACCCCAAGGTGAAAAACTAGGACGAATAAATCCACGGTCCGATAATTCTTGCAACTGGTCTTGTAATTCTTGCATTTCTGAAGGTGCAAGTCTATATGGAGATCGGGCTACAGGTGCAGCTCCTGGTATGAGATCAATCTGGAATTCTACACATCTGTGTGGAGGTAGCCCCGGTAATTCTTCTGGAAATACTCCGGGATATTCTCTTACAACCGGCATGTCATCAATGCTTCTTTCTTCAGTATCGATCTTCTTTACGTGTGCCAGAATAGCATAACAACCTTTTCTTATAAGTTTCTGGGCCTTCATACAGCTGATAAGGTTCAGCTTCGAGTTACTCTTCTCCCCATAAATTATTAATGACGTTTCATCCTTACGAGGGATGCGGATTGCTTTCTCAGCGCAAACAACTTCCACTCTTGTTTTGGACATCCAGTCCATGCCAACGATTACATCAAAACTTCCTAATTCTACGGGTATCAAATCGATTTTAAAGGTTTCACCAGCGAGATTCATTTCGCAACCATGGCAAATTTTATCGGCTTTTATCAATTTACCATTAGCTAATTCAATAGTATATTTATCGTCTAGAGGTAATGATGCACATTTTAGTTTAGAACTAAAGTCTTTACACATATAACTTCTATCAGCACCCGTATCAAACATAATAGAAGCTAGTTGATTATTAACGGTAAACATACCCGTGACAAGATTAGGATCCTCACGTGCTTTACTGGCACTAACATTAAATGCCCTCCCACGTGCGGGTTCTTTGTTCTTCTCCTTATCAGGGCATTGATTTATAAAGTGACCAGACTTCCCGCATCCAAAACATTTCTTGACATCGGTCAGTTTTGTCTTTACTTCAGAAACGGTGGCATAACAATCTTTCGCCACATGTCCTTTCTTGTTGCACTTATCACAGACCACTTGACAATAACCTGCATGATGTGTGTAACATCTTTTGCAGAACGGATGGGGTCCCTTATAGTTTGGACTTGCAGTTGCCCCATCTTGTTTACCTTTAAAAGTTTCTTGTTTCTTCAGGTGAGTACTTTTGCCCTTATAGTCTTCCCATTTCCTCTTTCCTTCAGTTGTCTTGACTTCGGTAATTGGTGCCTTAATCGAACTCTCTGTGATCTGGTCCATGAGTTGGTGTGCCATTGTCATGGCTTCCTGCATCGTATTTGGTTTGGACGATGTAACATTTCCTTTGATATTGATCGATAAACCGTCAATATACATTTCTATCTTTCGTTTCTCGTTTGGCACCAATTCGGGACACAACAAGGCTAGTTCCATGAAACGCTTTTCATAGTTATTGAGATTCGCGCCGATAACCTTCAGATTACGTAACTCAGATTCCATTTTTCTGATCTCGTTTCGAGGACAGTACTCCTCGATTAGCATCTTTTTCAGTTCTTCCCAAGAGATATCATATGCCGTATCTATTCCCTCTGCTTTAGCATAATTGTTCCACCAAGTAAGTGCACCATCTTGCAACGTACACGAAGCATACTTTGACTTGTCTCCGTTCGCACAATTACTGATTTTGAAAACGGACTCCATCTTTTCAAACCATCGGGTTAAACCGACTGGTCCCTCGGTTCCACTAAACGTCTGTGGTTTGCATCCTTGAAAAGTTTTGTATGAACATCCGTTTCGTGAGTTTGTGTTTACGGCTGCTGCTTTGGCTGCTGCTTCGGCTGTTGCTTTTGCTGCCTCGGCTGCAGCAATTCTTTCATTCACACGTTTCTCGACTAGTTGCTCAAACTCAGCATCCGACATTTGAGACATGTTTCTTCAATAAACACAGCAGATATAATTTAATCATATAGAATATTATAGGTAAAATGAGTTGTCAATAGTTAATCGTAGCATATTAATAATATGAACCGATTATTATAAAAGCCTTTTCTTCTTATTAGCATTTTATAATTATTTCTAGGGTATTACCTACCCGTTAAGTTTATACATAATAGCTAGTACTAGGAATTAACTACTAAAATCCTAATAATATTCCACTATGAAAAATTATAGCGAGTTACTACGTTATTATGTAATAATAATAATAAGTATTAATAATACAAATAATCATTCCATGCATTTATTATTAATAAACCAAAATAATACAATACCATACAATACCGATATTTTACATATGATTATTCTACATAACAAGATAGAGTAGCACACATAAGCAATAGGATAGCGCATGGAAGATTTATGGTTGCGAGGTCGTTTACTCAGAACTATCAGAAACTTCTTCCCATTTGGTTCTCTCTGCCAATTGTTTGTGTGCACATGGTCCGACAGACATTCTGGCAGTGTATTTTATTTTTGGTTGGGGTTTTGAGGTACCCGTTGCCTCAGTGGGTTTAATACAATAAGGGTGGTTACGGATCGAATGGTCATGTTCCTTTTTAATAATTAAGGACTTTTTATTATTGTGGTTGTTTTTATTATCTATAGCAAGTTGGAATTTCTCCTTAGTGATCTCTTTTATTTCATTAGCGAAATCCTCCTCCTTACTGATTTCGTCTGATGACGAACTGTCTGAGTCATGTGTAGGAGAATATGATGACGAACTGCAAGAATATGTACCGGTGGTCATGAACCGAAATCTGCCAGGCGTAATCGGCACAACCCGCCCGTCGGCGGTATATCTGGACCAATGTCCATATTTGTTTAGAAATGGACGATCCTCGTTTACTCCAGGGATCATGGGTCCATGCCAACGATACTGTGGCTCCGAAAAACTAGAGTTGGGTGGAGCTGGAACCTCCTCTGGGTTTACCGGGAGTTGAGATTCCCCGGCTAACACAATTTCTTCTTTAATAGGTATTGGAACGCCCTTTTCAGTTATGGATAGAATAGATTCAGTGTCCGATTTCGAGTCGTACAAAATGATAGGATTAGAGGAAGTCATCTATCACATAATTGAAACAACAATTACGTTAGCATATAAATATATTACATATAATGTTTTTGACCAAATGATAAGCAAAAATCAGTAAAAACAAATATGGTCATAGTCCAGACTCACTAATGCATCCTAACAATTACCAGTTAAACACACTAATGTAATTTCTGGTTCCCTATGAACCTGGCTCTGATACCAACTGTAACGACCCGTCAAAATCGCTATTGACGCGGCACGTTAATCATTGATTTCACAGTGAGGTTTTGACCTCTATATGATACGTTTTGATAAAATATTGCATTCATTAAAATAAGTGACTTTCTAAACATAGAAAGTTATAAACATGTGGGCGAGTGCTTAGGTATAAGCAAAACCCCAAAATACATAAGTCTTTAATTTACAGGTTGACATCACAGTCCAATTATTTATTACACAACGCAGTTTTATTTTGAATGCAATAAACTTTGTACAAAGCATGAGAGACTCCATGCAGGCAACAAGCACATCACAGCGGAAGCATTCTAAGGACCTGAGAATAAAACATGCTAAAAAGTCAACACGAATGTTAGTGAGTTATAGGTTTAATTGCTCGAGTCATAAACATATATAAAGATAGACCACAAGATTTCATCAAAAGTTTATCAATAGATTCTACGTAACAGAGCACCCTGGTAACTAAACTTAACGCTATAGTGATAATTACCCCATTCGTTTTAATACACGCAAACCAACGTGTCTTAAACTCAAATAACATACGTCCGTTAAAAGGCTAGCGCTCTAGCTCGGACGGGGATGTCAAGCCCTATGGATCCATATACAATTATTCGCGCCCACCAGTCCATATCCTATGTACTGGCAGCTACTAGCTACCAAAGCTAAGGGATTTTCGGTTTAACTCAGTGTAGAATTTTGTATGTACTTGTGTCTTATTGCGTTTAAAATAAATTGCATGTATTCTCAGCCCAAAAATATTTAAAGTATTTAAAAAGGGGGACTATAAACTCACAGTTCAATATTGAGACTCAATATTGTAGGCAAATTGCGTAGACGTAATGATGGTAGACGACTGTATGGTTGGCCTTGTAGTGACCCGAACTTTTCCATGTTTATATATATTAATTGAGATTGATATTTACATGATTAAATGTTTCCAACATGTTAAGCAATCAAACTTGTTAAGACTTGATTAATTGAAATAGGTTTCATATAGACAATTGACCACCCAAGTTGACCGGTGATTCACGAACGTTAAAACTTGTAAAAAAAACTATATGATGACATATATATGGTTATATATATAGTTAACATGATATTATGATAAGTAAACATATCATTAATTATATTAACAATGAACTACATATGTAAAAACAAGACTACTAACTTAATGATTTTGAAACGAGACATATATGTAACGTTTATCGTTGTAACGACATTTAATGTATATATATCATATTAAGAGATATTCGTACATCATAATATCATGATAATATAATAATTTAAAATCTCTTTTGATATTATAAACATTGGGTTAACAACATTTAACAAGATCGTTAACCTAAAGGTTTCAAAACAACACTTACATGTAACGACTAACGATGACTTAACGACTCAGTTAAAATGTATATACATGTAGTGTTTTAATATGTATTTATACACTTTTGAAAGACTTCAATACACTTATCAAAATACTTCTACTTAACAAAAATGCTTAAAATTACATTCTCGTTCAGTTTCATCAACAATTCTACTCGTATGCACCCGTATTCGTACTCGTACAATACACAGCTTTTAGATGTATGTACTATTGGTATATACACTCCAATGATCAGCTCTTAGCAGCCCATGTGAGTCACCTAACACATGTGGGAACCATCATTTGGCAACTAGCATGAAATATCTCATAAGATTACAAAAATATGAGTAATCATTCATGACTTATTTACATGAAAACAAAATTACATATCCTTTATATCTAATCCATACACCAACGACCAAAAACACCTACAAACACTTTCATTCTTCAATTTTCTTCATCTAATTGAACTCTCTCAAGTTCTATCTTCAAGTTCTAAGTGTTCTTCATAAATTCCAAAAGTTCTAGTTTCATAAAATCAAGAATACTTTCAAGTTTGCTAGCTCACTTCCAATCTTGTAAGGTGATCATCCAACCTCAAGAAATCTTTGTTTCTTACAGTAGGTTATCATTCTAATACAAGGTAATAATCATATTCAAACTTTGGTTCAATTTCTATAACTATAACAATCTTATTTCAAGTGATGATCTTACTTGAACTTGTTTTCGTGTCATGATTTTGCTTCAAGAACTTTGAGCCATCCAAGGATCCATTGAAGCTAGATCCATTTTTCTCTTTTCCAGTAGGTTCATCCAAGGAACTTAAGGTAGTAATGATGTTCATAACATCATTCGATTCATACATATAAAGCTATCTTATTCGAAGGTTTAAACTTGTAATCACTAGAACATAGTTTAGTTAATTCTAAACTTGTTCGCAAACAAAAGTTAATCCTTCTAACTTGACTTTTAAAATCAACTAAACACATGTTCTATATCTATATGATATGCTAACTTAATGATTTAAAACCTGGAAACACGAAAAACACCGTAAAACCGGATTTACGCCGTCGTAGTAACACCGCGGGCTGTTTTGGGTTAGTTAATTAAAAACTATGATAAACTTTGATTTAAAAGTTGTTATTCTGAGAAAATGATTTTTATTATGAACATGAAACTATATCCAAAAATTATGGTTAAACTCAAAGTGGAAGTATGTTTTCTAAAATGGTCATCTAGACGTCGTTCTTTCGACTGAAATGACTACCTTTACAAAAACGACTTGTAACTTATTTTTCCGACTAGAAACCTATACTTTTTTTGTTTAGATTCATAAAATAGAGTTCAATATGAAACCATAGCAATTTGATTCACTCAAAACGGATTTAAAATGAAGAAGTTATGGGTAAAACAAGATTGGATAATTTTTCTCATTTTAGCTACGTGAAAATTGGTAACAAATCTATTCCAACCATAACTTAATCAACTTGTATTATATATTATGTAATCTTGAGATACCATAGACACGTATACAATGTTTCGATCTATCATGTCGACACATCTATATATATTTCGGAACAACCATAGACACTCTATATGTGAATGTTGGAGTTAGCTATACAGGGTTGAGGTTGATTCCAAAATATATATAGTTTGAGTTGTGATCAATACTGAGATACGTATACACTGGGTCGTGGATTGATTCAAGATAATATTTATCGATTTATTTCTGTACATCTAACTGTGGACAACTAGTTGTAGGTTACTAACGAGGACAGCTGACTTAATAAACTTAAAACATCAAAATATATTAAAAGTGTTGTAAATATATTTTGAACATACTTTGATATATATGTATATATTGTTATAGGTTCGTGAATCAACCAGTGGCCAAGTCTTACTTCCCGACGAAGTAAAAATCTGTGAAAGTGAGTTATAGTCCCACTTTTAAAATCTAATATTTTTGGGATGAGAATACATGCAGGTTTTATAAATGATTTACAAAATAGACACAAGTAAGTGAAACTACATTCTATGGTTGAATTATCGAAATCGAATATGCCCCTTTTTATTAAGTCTGGTAATCTAAGAATTAGGGAACAGACACCCTAATTGACGCGAATCCTAAAGATAGATCTATTGGGCCTAACAAACCCCATCCAAAGTACCGGATGCTTTAGTACTTCGAAATTTATATCATATTCGAAGGGTGTCCCGGAATGATGGGGATATTCTTATATATGCATCTTGTTATTGTCGGTTACCAGGTGTTCACCATATGAATGATTTTTATCTCTATGTATGGGATGTGTATTGAAATATGAAATCTTGTGGTCTATTATTATGATTTGATATATATAGGTTAAACCTATAACTCACCAACATTTTTGTTGACGTTTTAAGCATGTTTATTCTCAGGTGATTATTAAGAGCTTCCGCTGTCGCATACTTAAATAAGGACGAGATTTGGAGTCCATGCTTGTATGATATTGTGAAAAAACTGCATTCAAGAAACTTATTTTGTTGTAACATATTTGTATTGTAAACCATTATGTAATGGTCGTGTGTAAACAGGATATTTTAGATTATCATTATTTGATAATCTACGTAAAGCTTTTTAAACCTTTATTGATGAAATAAAGGTTATGGTTTGTTTTAAAATGAATGCAGTCTTTGAAAAACGTCTCATATAGAGGTCAAAACCTCGCAACGAAATCAATTAATATGGAACGTTTTTAATCAATAAGAACGGGACATTTCAGTTGGTATCAGAGCGTTGGTCTTAGAGAACCAGAAAATTTGCATTAGTGTGTCTTATCTAGTTTGTTAGGATGCATTAGTGAGTCTGGACTTCGACCGTGTTTACTTGAAAAATGATTGCTTAACAAATTTTGTTGGAAACTATATATTTTTAACATGTGAATATTATGTGATATATTAATCTCTTAACGCGTTTGATATTATGTGATAGATGTCTACCTCTAGAACAAGTCCCATTGACTCACCTAATAATAATGAAGAGTCAAATGTAAATTGGAATGATTCGTGGACTGATTCACAAGTTCCCGAAGAGGAACCGGAAGAAGAGTCGGAACCGGAAGAAGAATCGGAACCGGAAGAAGAATCGGAACCGGATGAAGAAATAGAACCGGTGGGGGAAATAATAAAACGGTTAAGTAAAAGAAAATCCTCAACCAACCGACCAAGGTTAATTATGGTCAATGGTGTTTCCGCCAAGGAAGCAAAATATTGGGAGGATTACCAATTCTCCGATGAATCAGATTCCGACGAGAATTCCGATGATGTTATAGAAATTACCCCAACTGAATTTAAAAAGGCAAAAGAAAATAATAAGGGAAAGGGCATAAAAATAGAGAAATCTAATTCCAACCCCGATGAACTGTATATGTATCGTCAACCCCCGAAGTCCTTAAGTTGTAACAATGACCCGGGAACCTCTAAACCACCAGGTTTTTCTAAACCAATGTGGACAACGACGGCTCGTATTAGGGGAACATCATATATCCCTAGAAACTTGGCAAAACGAACCAAAACCGAAGAAGAAGAAACGAGCGAGTCGGAATAAGATAGTTGTATTCGTGTGGTGTAATATATGGAATATAGTGTTCTTATGCTTTATGATATATGTAAAAATTGCTTGTATTAATAAGTATTTTTTTTTATGAATCTAACTCTTGTCTATTTTACAGTTTAAAAACACAAAATGGATAGACAACCCAATATTTTAAGAGACCTACCCGGAGACATGATTGATGAAATCTTGTCTAGAGTCGGCCAGAATTCTTCGGCACAACTATTTAAGGCGAGATCAGTTTGTAAGACATTCGAAGAACGTTCCAAGAATGTCTTGGTTTATAAGAGACTTTCGTTTAAAAGATGGGGGATATCACATTGGGAAACCCATAAGTTACGATGTGTTTACTTTGACGCATATATTGCGGGGAACCCAAATGCTATTTTACGCAACGGGTTAAGAAATTATTTTGACTCAATATATCCGAATATTGGACTTCGTGATTTAGAAAAAGCGGCTAACATGCAACATAAAGAAGCATGTTATGCTTACGGATTAGTAATGTTCGCTTCTCACCAAAGTGAGAACAAGAACATCGGGCTACAACTATTAAACAAAACGTTTCCACAAGTGACGGAGTCGGTAATTGGGGTAAGAAATGAGGTTTTTAGATTATTACGGGACTGTTGGACATTACGTAACCCTCGTCCCTTTGATGACGTTACAACACGCTGTCTTATCAACGGCCATAACGGTTATGTTGCACAAGACCAAGGATGGGAAGTAGTCCTAGTAAAACCAGAATGCATGACTTGTTTCTGGACGTATGAATTACGTGTCTTTATTGCCTTTGCTGAACGACTTGTGTACTAGCTAGAATTGTCTTCACAACTATCTTGTATCAAAGTTATTGTGTGCTATATTTCATGCTTTATGTAAAATAAGCGGTATTGTAAGTTTGTAAAATATTGTATAAAAGTTTGAACGCGAAATATTATTATAATCAGTTTTTCATATAGAATTGTAGTAGTTGAATTGTATATTAGCTACTAAGTATGAACTTAACGGGTAGGTACTACCCGAATTTAAACTTATAAAACGCTAATATGAAGAAAAAGCTTTTATAAATGAGTTCATATTATGCTACGAAATACTATTAACTACTCTTAATATTCTGTATGATTAACTTGTTCCATTTAACTATTTTGAAGGAAATGGCACCGACTACTCGACACACCGTGAATATGAATGAAGAGGAATTCCGTACTTTTCTAGCTTCAAACATAGCCGCAGTACAGGCTGCGCTACATACCAACAATAACCTTGGATCTAGTAGTACAGGAAATCGTGTAGGATGCACCTACAAAGAATTCACTGCCTGCAAACCTTTGGAATTTGATGGAACCGAAGGACCGATCGGATTGAAACGGTGGACCGAGAAGGTTGAATCGGTGTTTGCCATAAGTAAGTGTACTGAAGAGGACAAAGTGAAGTACGCTACGCATACCTTCACAGGTTCTGCGTTAACATGGTGGAATACCTATCTAGAGCAAGTGGGACAAGATGATGCGTACGCACTACCGTGGTCAGCATTCAAGCACTTGATGAACGAGAAGTACCGTCCCAGAACCGAGGTCAATAAGCTCAAGACAGAACTTAGAGGGTTACGAACCCAAGGATTTGATATTACCACGTACGAAAGACGATTCACAGAATTGTGCCTATTGTGTCCGGGAGCATTCGAAGATGAGGAAGAGAAGATCGACGCATTTGTGAAAGGATTACCAGAAAGAATCCAAGAAGATATAAGTTCACACGAGCCCGCCTCCATACAACAGGCATGTAGAATGGCTCACAAACTCGTGAACCAAATTGAAGAAAGAATTAAAGAACAGACTGCTGAAGAGGCCAATGTGAAGCAAGTCAAAAGAAAGTGGGAGGAAAACGGTGATAAGAATCACCAATACAACAACAACAACAGCAATTACAACAATAATCGCAACAATTATCCCAACAATCGCAACATCAATCGCAACTACAACAAACGGCCCAACAACAACAACAACAACAACAACAACAACTACAACAATCATCCCAACAAC
Organism: Rutidosis leptorrhynchoides; assembly: GCF_046630445.1. Lineage (NCBI taxonomy): Eukaryota > Viridiplantae > Streptophyta > Magnoliopsida > Asterales > Asteraceae > Rutidosis > Rutidosis leptorrhynchoides. The sequence continues at coordinate 357,089,091 of NC_092341.1, read as the reverse complement.
AATAATAACCGCAACAACAACAACAATCAGAAGCAGCTATGCCAAAGGTGTGAAAAGAATCACTCGGGGTTCTGCACCAAATTTTGCAACAAGTGTAAAAGAAATGGTCATAGCGCGGCGAAGTGTGAGGTCTACGGACCAGGGGTTAATAGAACGAAAGGAACAAATGGTGTCGGGACGAGTAATGGCGGAGCAAGTAGTGTCGGAGCAAGTTATGCCAATGTAGTTTGTTATAAATGTGGAAAACCAGGCCACATTATTAGAAATTGCAGGAACCAGGAGAACACGAATGGACAAGGCCGTGGAAGAGTTTTCAATATTAATGCGGTAGAGGCACAGGAAGACCCGGAGCTTGTTACGGGTACGTTTCTTATTGACAATAAATCTGCTTACGTTTTATTTGATTCGGGTGCGGATAGAAGCTATATGAGTAGAGATTTTTGTGCTAAATTAAGTTGTCCATTGACGCCTTTGGATAGTAAATTTTACTCGAATTAGCAAATGGTAAATTAATTTCAGCAGATAATATATGTCGGAATCGAGAAATTAAACTGGTTAGCGAAACATTTAAGATTGATTTGATACCAGTAGAGTTAGGGAGTTTTGATGTGATAATCGGTATGGACTGGTTGAAAGAAGTGAAAGCGGAGATCGTTTGTTACAAAAATGCAATTCGCATTATACGAGAAAAAGGAAAACCCTTAATGGTGTACGGAGAAAAGGGCAACACGAAGCTACATCTTATTAGTAATTTGAAGGCACAAAAACTAATAAGAAAAGGTTGCTATGCTGTTCTAGCACACGTCGAGAAAGTACAAACTGAAGAAAAGAGCATCAATGATGTTCCCATTGCAAAAGAATTTCCCGATGTATTTCCGAAAGAATTACCGGGATTACCCCCACATCGATCCGTTGAATTTCAAATAGATCTTGTACCAGGAGCTGCACCAATAGCTCGTGCTCCTTACAGACTCGCACCCAACGAGATGAAAGAACTAAAAAGCCAATTACAAGAACTTTTAGAGCGTGGTTTCATTCGACCAAGCACATCACCGTGGGGAGCTCCTGTTTTGTTTGTCAAGAAGAAAGATGGTACATTCAGGTTGTGTATCGACTACCGAGAGTTGAACAAACTTACCATCAAGAACCGCTACCCACTACCGAGAATCGACGACTTATTTGATCAACTACAAGGCTCGTCTGTTTATTCAAAGATTGACTTACGTTCCGGGTATCATCAAATGCGGGTGAAAGAAGATGATATTCCAAAGACTGCTTTCAGAACACGTTACGGTCATTACGAGTTTATGGTCATGCCGTTTGGTTTAACTAATGCACCAGCTGTGTTCATGGACCTTATGAACCGAGTGTGTGGACCATACCTTGACAAGTTTGTCATTGTTTTCATTGATGACATACTTATTTACTCAAAGAATGACCAAGAACACGGTGAACATTTGAGAAAGGTGTTAGAAGTATTGAGGAAGGAAGAATTGTACGCTAAGTTTTCAAAGTGTGCATTTTGGTTGGAAGAAGTTCAATTCCTCGGTCACATAGTGAACAAAGAAGGTATTAAGGTGGATCCGGCAAAGATAGAAACTGTTGAAAAGTGGGAAACCCCGAAAACTCCGAAACACATACGCCAGTTTTTAGGACTAGCTGGTTACTACAGAAGGTTCATCCAAGACTTTTCCAGAATAGCAAAACCCTTGACTGCATTAACGCATAAAGGGAAGAAATTTGAATGGAATGATGAACAAGAGAAAGCGTTTCAGTTATTGAAGAAAAAGCTAACTACGGCACCTATATTGTCATTGCCTGAAGGGAATGATGATTTTGTGATTTATTGTGATGCATCAAAGCAAGGTCTCGGTTGTGTATTAATGCAACGAACGAAGGTGATTGCTTATGCGTCTAGACAATTGAAGATTCACGAACAAAATTATACGACGCATGATTTGGAATTAGGCGCGGTTGTTTTTGCATTAAAGACTTGGAGGCACTACTTATATGGGGTCAAAAGTATTATATATACCGACCACAAAAGTCTTCAACACATATTTAATCAGAAACAACTGAATATGAGGCAGCGTAGGTGGATTGAATTATTGAATGATTACGATTTTGAGATTCGTTACCACCCGGGGAAGGCAAATGTGGTAGCCGATGCCTTGAGCAGGAAGGATAGAGAACCCATTCGAGTAAAATCTATGAATATAATGATTCATAATAACATTACTACTCAAATAAAGGAGGCGCAACAAGGAGTTTTAAAAGAGGGAAATTTAAAGGATGAAATACCCAAAGGATCGGAGAAGCATCTTAATATTCGGGAAGACGGAACCCGGTATAGGGCTGAAAGGATTTGGGTACCAAAATTTGGAGATATGAGAGAAATGGTACTTAGAGAAGCTCATAAAACCAGATACTCAATACATCCTGGAACGGGGAAGATGTACAAGGATCTCAAGAGACATTTTTGGTGGCCGGGTATGAAAGCCGATGTTGCTAAATACGTAGGAGAATGTTTGACGTGTTCTAAGGTCAAAGCTGAGCATCAGAAACCATCAGGTCTACTTCAACAACCCGAAATCCCGGAATGGAAATGGGAAAACATTACCATGGATTTCATCACTAAATTGCCAAGGACTGCAAGTGGTTTTGATACTATTTGGGTAATAGTTGATCGTCTCACCAAATCAGCACACTTCCTACCAATAAGAGAAGATGACAAGATGGAGAAGTTAGCACGACTGTATTTGAAGGAAGTCGTCTCCAGACATGGAATACCAATCTCTATTATCTCTGATAGGGATGGCAGATTTATTTCAAGATTCTGGCAGACATTACAGCAAGCATTAGGAACTCGTCTAGACATGAGTACTGCCTATCATCCACAAACTGATGGGCAGAGCGAAAGGACGATACAAACGCTTGAAGACATGCTACGAGCATGTGTTATTGATTTCGGAAACAGTTGGGATCGACATCTACCGTTAGCAGAATTTTCCTACAACAACAGCTACCATTCAAGCATTGAGATGGCGCCGTTTGAAGCACTTTATGGTAGAAAGTGCAGGTCTCCGATTTGTTGGAGTGAAGTGGGGGATAGACAGATTACGGGTCCGGAGATTATACAAGAAACTACCGAGAAGATCATCCAAATTCAACAACGGTTGAAAACTGCCCAAAGTCGACAAAAGAGCTACGCTGACATTAAAAGAAAAGATATAGAATTTGAAATTGGAGAGATGGTCATGCTTAAAGTTGCACCTTGGAAAGGCGTTGTTCGATTTGGTAAACGAGGGAAATTAAATCCAAGGTATATTGGACCATTCAAGATTATTGATCGTGTCGGACCAGTAGCTTACCGACTTGAGTTACCTCAACAACTCGCGGCTGTACATAACACTTTCCACGTCTCGAATTTGAAGAAATGTTTTGCTAAAGAAGATCTCACTATTCCGTTAGATGAAATCCAAATCAACGAAAAACTTCAATTCATCGAAGAACCCGTCGAAATAATGGATCGTGAGGTTAAAAGACTTAAGCAAAACAAGATACCAATTGTTAAGGTTCGATGGAATGCTCGTAGAGGACCCGAGTTCACCTGGGAGCGTGAAGATCAGATGAAGAAGAAATACCCGCATCTATTTCCAGAAGATTCATCAACACCTTCAACAGCTTAAAATTTCGGGACGAAATTTATTTAACGGGTAGGTACTGTAGTGACCCGAACTTTTCCATGTTTATATATATTAATTGAGATTGATATTTACATGATTAAATGTTTCCAACATGTTAAGCAATCAAACTTGTTAAGACTTGATTAATTGAAATAGGTTTCATATAGACAATTGACCACCCAAGTTGACCGGTGATTCACGAACGTTAAAACTTGTAAAAAAAACTATATGATGACATATATATGGTTATATATATAGTTAACATGATATTATGATAAGTAAACATATCATTAATTATATTAACAATGAACTACATATGTAAAAACAAGACTACTAACTTAATGATTTTGAAACGAGACATATATGTAACGTTTATCGTTGTAACGACATTTAATGTATATATATCATATTAAGAGATATTCGTACATCATAATATCATGATAATATAATAATTTAAAATCTCTTTTGATATTATAAACATTGGGTTAACAACATTTAACAAGATCGTTAACCTAAAGGTTTCAAAACAACACTTACATGTAACGACTAACGATGACTTAACGACTCAGTTAAAATGTATATACATGTAGTGTTTTAATATGTATTTATACACTTTTGAAAGACTTCAATACACTTATCAAAATACTTCTACTTAACAAAAATGCTTAAAATTACATTCTCGTTCAGTTTCATCAACAATTCTACTCGTATGCACCCGTATTCGTACTCGTACAATACACAGCTTTTAGATGTATGTACTATTGGTATATACACTCCAATGATCAGCTCTTAGCAGCCCATGTGAGTCACCTAACACATGTGGGAACCATCATTTGGCAACTAGCATGAAATATCTCATAAGATTACAAAAATATGAGTAATCATTCATGACTTATTTACATGAAAACAAAATTACATATCCTTTATATCTAATCCATACACCAACGACCAAAAACACCTACAAACACTTTCATTCTTCAATTTTCTTCATCTAATTGAACTCTCTCAAGTTCTATCTTCAAGTTCTAAGTGTTCTTCATAAATTCCAAAAGTTCTAGTTTCATAAAATCAAGAATACTTTCAAGTTTGCTAGCTCACTTCCAATCTTGTAAGGTGATCATCCAACCTCAAGAAATCTTTGTTTCTTACAGTAGGTTATCATTCTAATACAAGGTAATAATCATATTCAAACTTTGGTTCAATTTCTATAACTATAACAATCTTATTTCAAGTGATGATCTTACTTGAACTTGTTTTCGTGTCATGATTTTGCTTCAAGAACTTTGAGCCATCCAAGGATCCATTGAAGCTAGATCCATTTTTCTCTTTTCCAGTAGGTTCATCCAAGGAACTTAAGGTAGTAATGATGTTCATAACATCATTCGATTCATACATATAAAGCTATCTTATTCGAAGGTTTAAACTTGTAATCACTAGAACATAGTTTAGTTAATTCTAAACTTGTTCGCAAACAAAAGTTAATCCTTCTAACTTGACTTTTAAAATCAACTAAACACATGTTCTATATCTATATGATATGCTAACTTAATGATTTAAAACCTGGAAACACGAAAAACACCGTAAAACCGGATTTACGCCGTCGTAGTAACACCGCGGGCTGTTTTGGGTTAGTTAATTAAAAACTATGATAAACTTTGATTTAAAAGTTGTTATTCTGAGAAAATGATTTTTATTATGAACATGAAACTATATCCAAAAATTATGGTTAAACTCAAAGTGGAAGTATGTTTTCTAAAATGGTCATCTAGACGTCGTTCTTTCGACTGAAATGACTACCTTTACAAAAACGACTTGTAACTTATTTTTCCGACTAGAAACCTATACTTTTTTTGTTTAGATTCATAAAATAGAGTTCAATATGAAACCATAGCAATTTGATTCACTCAAAACGGATTTAAAATGAAGAAGTTATGGGTAAAACAAGATTGGATAATTTTTCTCATTTTAGCTACGTGAAAATTGGTAACAAATCTATTCCAACCATAACTTAATCAACTTGTATTATATATTATGTAATCTTGAGATACCATAGACACGTATACAATGTTTCGACCTATCATGTCGACACATCTATATATATTTCGGAACAACCATAGACACTCTATATGTGAATGTTGGAGTTAGCTATACAGGGTTGAGGTTGATTCCAAAATATATATAGTTTGAGTTGTGATCAATACTGAGATACGTATACACTGGGTCGTGGATTGATTCAAGATAATATTTATCGATTTATTTCTGTACATCTAACTGTGGACAACTAGTTGTAGGTTACTAACGAGGACAGCTGACTTAATAAACTTAAAACATCAAAATATATTAAAAGTGTTGTAAATATATTTTGAACATACTTTGATATATATGTATATATTGTTATAGGTTCGTGAATCAACCAGTGGCCAAGTCTTACTTCCCGACGAAGTAAAAATCTGTGAAAGTGAGTTATAGTCCCACTTTTAAAATCTAATATTTTTGGGATGAGAATACATGCAGGTTTTATAAATGATTTACAAAATAGACACAAGTAAGTGAAACTACATTCTATGGTTGAATTATCGAAATCGAATATGCCCCTTTTTATTAAGTCTGGTAATCTAAGAATTAGGGAACAGACACCCTAATTGACGCGAATCCTAAAGATAGATCTATTGGGCCTAACAAACCCCATCCAAAGTACCGGATGCTTTAGTACTTCGAAATTTATATCATATTCGAAGGGTGTCCCGGAATGATGGGGATATTCTTATATATGCATCTTGTTATTGTCGGTTACCAGGTGTTCACCATATGAATGATTTTTATCTCTATGTATGGGATGTGTATTGAAATATGAAATCTTGTGGTCTATTATTATGATTTGATATATATAGGTTAAACCTATAACTCACCAACATTTTTGTTGACGTTTTAAGCATGTTTATTCTCAGGTGATTATTAAGAGCTTCCGCTGTCGCATACTTAAATAAGGACGAGATTTGGAGTCCATGCTTGTATGATATTGTGAAAAAACTGCATTCAAGAAACTTATTTTGTTGTAACATATTTGTATTGTAAACCATTATGTAATGGTCGTGTGTAAACAGGATATTTTAGATTATCATTATTTGATAATCTACGTAAAGCTTTTTAAACCTTTATTGATGAAATAAAGGTTATGGTTTGTTTTAAAATGAATGCAGTCTTTGAAAAACGTCTCATATAGAGGTCAAAACCTCGCAACGAAATCAATTAATATGGAACGTTTTTAATCAATAAGAACGGGACATTTCAGGCCTTGGATTCAAGAACAATACCCCGAACAATACCCAATATTTCCTTAGCTTAAAGCGGTTTGAAACCCGAATTAAAACACCCTCAAATATACCTTATTTTTATTAAACTTAAATTAAAATTATAATTATAATTATAAATATAAATATAAATTTATAGAAGAAAGAAAAAGTGATTATATTTCGTCGAGTAAGCTGGCCTTTTATAGGCATGTTTCCTGATTTTGGTCCCCATGCGATAGCATGGATTTTCAGTGCTTTTGCCATGCGATCGCATGGCCGCCTGAACCCCTTTTGTTTGCTAGTTTGTCGACATCAAATAGTATTTACTGTAGCAAATAGTGTTTACTGTAGCAAATAGTGTTTTACTGTAGCAAAGTCATTTTTACTTGTACATATATATATACATACATATAATTGTTCATGAATCGTCGAGAGTAGTCAAAGGTAATTGTATATATGTAACAGTTCTAAAATTTTGAGACTCAATCTAACAGACTTTGTTTAACGTGTTAAAATAATAAATCGTATAGAGAATTGGTTTAAATAAGTCAAAAATTTTCGGGTCATCACACAACTCAACTTTTATAAGGTTATAACATAACATAATTAAATTACTCGCCCATGATGTATTATTAGATAAATTAATTATATTTAGTCGAAAAAACATACACCAGATTATAAGTTTTTTAGATTATGTAACATAATGTTCTATGCGACTCTGAATCAAAATTTATTTTGATGTTCAAGTTGATGTCGAGTAAATGCTTAATGCCTGAACGGTTGCTAACACAATCTGATATCAAGATCGACCCTGATTTATATATGTTACAATTCATATATTAAAACCTGTAAAGCTCTAACATTTTTAATTATTACTATAAACACATTCACATGTAAACTGTAATATTACATTACACGCATTTTTAATGCATTATTATTACTAATATTTAATATATGATTTGTTATATTGTAAAGTAAAGTGAATTTTATTTATATGTTGTAAAGTTTGTTAACGGGTTACTGATATTTTTAGATTTTTGTTTGTACATAATTTTTTTTGAAAAGCAAAACAGCTTATTGTAAAATGTGTTATTGGCTTGGCCAGATTATAATATTATCTTGCCTTTCAAAAAAAAAAAAACAGCTTATTGTAGAGAGTATTGAATTTGCTCCACTGTTATTTATTGTACAGAGTATTTAATTTTAATTAATACTAAATATTGAATACTTATATTATAAATTTAATGATTTTAAATATATACTGATACTGCACATTCTTGATGAATTTAATTAATAATAAATTTAATACTGAAAATATCATGGTAATGAAATTAATTAAAAAAAAAAGGGAGAGCGGTGGGAGGTACTGTGTGGGACCCACCGGAGTAATGAGAGAGAAGACTTCAACATCACGACAGTAGAAGGAGGTAAGAGACAGCTAAGCACTGAAGGAGGTGCTTCACCTACCATACATCCATATTCATATTCATTCCCTCCCTTTTTAACCTTTCTTCATCTTCTTCTCTCTTTTTCCCCCAATTCAAACAAAATCCTTTAAACCGGGTTCAATTTCATTTTCCGGTTTTTCGCATTGAGAGGAACTTTTTGTTAGCCTTTTTTGGCAGAGTTTAGGCTGAAATTAGGGTTTTATAGTACAGGTCTGAGTTTCTATATAACCTTCAATCTTTTCTTCAGAATTAATGTTAATTTTGTGTTTATTCATTTAATTAGCCGCTTAATTGAATTAGGTCTGTTAGTTTTACTCTCTGTTTGTACGGCATTTGCTTAGGGTTTTCACCGATTTTATAGCAATTTTCTGTTTTATTTTGGGAGAAAATAGGGGGAAATAAACCTAACAGTATAATTTTTCAAAAATTTAAACTTTTTTTTTTTTGTTTTTTTGTTTATTGTATAAGATTAAATTAAATTAAAAATAAGTTATTTCAGTAACTTATTGTTTCCCTTTTGTTTTGCAGGTAGTTCAGTTTCAAAAGCTAAAGTCGCTTATTTACATTTCTTAAGGTTTGCCTTCTCCCCTGCATTTGCTCTGTTTTTTCACTAAGATTGTAAAAGGGGAAAATGCTTTTTAATTTGAGAGTAACCAAAAAAAAATTACATACTTTTTGTTTATGTTTATTATTTTGTATTTAGTATATTAAGTATATTTAGTACTAGTACTAAATTGCGTGTATTTTGATAAGAATGAATTTTATATTCCTGTAAAAAAATACATTATTTTAAGAAAGAATCTCAGTACCTTGAAGTTAATTTTGGAATACTGGTCTATTTTTGGTTGTTTACGTATTCTTGTTGATAAAATTTACCAGATAAAAACAATGTGAGCTACCTCACCATAACTTGCATGTTATCATACACACACAAAAGGTCTTTCACTTTTATTTTAGAAAATATATCACCAATTTTTGTTAAAAATACATACACATTTTTACCCTATTTATTCTGTTTCACAAGATTAGGTAGAAGCTACATTACATACTACAATAGCCTTTTCTCCAGTTTAATTTTCACATTCTTATAAAAATCAAAGCTTTTTATACTTCTTTGTGAGTTTTTATTGCTTCAAAGAAGAATTCACCTCAATAATGAACTTTTTTATGACTTTATTTCTACATTTGTAGTTTTGTTGAAATATTGACTCATTGTATACTTTTTATTGCAATTTTTTTTTTCCAGAATCCGGAGTTGAAACTAAAATGGAGGGGCAAACATTCGCTGATGAAATCGATTGTGGAAGCTTTTTTGATCATATGGATGATTTGATTGAATTCCCTGCAGTGACCGACACTCTGCTCGATTCTGTCGATTGCAACGAATTCACCGACAGTTGGACCAACAATTCGGATAATTTACAAGTTTCTGATCCCATTTTTTCCGGTAGCAATAGCGCTTCGACACTGTCAGCCGAGCTAGCTGTTCCGGTGAGAAATCGATTTCTTAATTGGTACTAGTAATTAGTTTCAAAGAAAATGCAGTTTGATATGTTTTGGGATAATGATGATGTCATTTATCGGAATGTGATATCATTGGTGGTGTCGGTAGAACTAGTCACATGTATACTGTGTTTTATCAGTTTTTGCTAAAAAGTTAGAATCTTTTTTTTTGTTTGTCACATAATTTTATTTTTTTATATAAATATTATATTGAAAGTTGAAAAATTTTGAACTCATAAAACTGTCGGTGGGAATTATTTCTTGAATTTGGTAACGTATACTTTGTAAAATTCAAGGAGTTCTCTTTTCTTCTTTTTCTTAATATTTAAAAATAATTACAAAAAACGAGAATTATGTATTATTAATTTTGTAATTGGTCGACCCCATTTAAATTATTATTGTTACTTTGAAATCCCGCAAAGATTGTTTGAAAATCACGGTTAATTAATAATTACCTAAATGGTCAAAAGAGTTAAAAGGTCCCATTCAATAATCACCTCACCTTACTTCTAACAAACTTCGATGTGAAGTTTGATTCTTTAACCAACTATTGACTGTGAATATTGATGTATTACTGTATGTTTTATAAGTCGTACTTTTATTAAATTTAAATTTTAAAATATTATTTTTAATCAAAAAGTTTGTCCCCCCCTTAACTCATGTGTAAAGTGTGATTGTTGAGTAAAAAAAATCACGTGACATACTATATAATGAGTCATGTGACATACTATCAACCTTTAAAGTTTGTATCTTGTCTTAAAGTGTTTGCTACTTTAATAGTATATGAAGTTTATGGCCATTTTTAAACATTAAATGGGTAGTAAAAGTATTATTGTACAAAAACTGAATACCGTAATTTTCTTGTAATGTGCTGTATAATGTTCTCACATGAATCTTGATCCTTATACTTACAAAAACAATGATGTGTAATTTCAGTACGAAGATATCGTCCAACTCGAATGGCTTTCGACCTTTGTGGAAGAATCATTTTCCGGTGGCGGAATGACCATCAACAAAGACAGTATTCCGATAAAAAAGGAGCCATCAACGGTAACAAACTACCAGTTTCAGATGTCGAGCCCAGTTTCGGTTCTTGAGAGCAGTAGCAGCAGCTCCAGCTCATCCTCCAGCTCAGGTGGCAGCAAGATGATTCCATTGAGCACCACTCAACGTGGGCCACAGCGGGCACGCAGCAAACGTCCTCGGCCGCCAGCATTCAATCCTCGTGCTGCTATGGATCTCTTGTCACCATCAACCCTTGTGTCAGTCCCAGTTTCCTTAGAATCCGGGAATCTTTTTGTTTCTCATAACGGGCCGAAATCTGTCGGTGACGGTCCTGAACAGAAAAAGAGAAAGAAGAAGCCAAAGAAAGAGACTCAAAGTAATCCAGAAGACAAAAGCGAAAACCGAAATCATAATCTGGCAGGTCAAGGAGTGAGAAAGTGTATGCATTGTGAGATTACCAAAACGCCCCAGTGGCGTGCTGGTCCGATGGGTCCGAAAACGCTTTGCAATGCTTGTGGTGTTCGTTACAAATCAGGACGTCTGTTCCCAGAGTACCGTCCTGCTGCTAGTCCAACTTTTGTTCCAACGTTGCACTCGAATTCGCATAAAAAGGTTGTGGAGATGAGAACTAAATGCGCGCCAAACGAGCCAGAAACCGAGCTCATCCCAAATGTGAACCTACCAACCGATTACATTTGATCAAGAAAGAAAGTTCTTGTGGGTTCTCTCATCTTGTTAGTTTGATTTACTGTGTTTAGTACAATTAGTTTGTTTAATTGGTTGATTGTACAGGTGATGATGGGGGAAGAGGTGGAGCCTATATATAGATATTTTTACTATATAATAATAGTATTTAGAAGGTAAAGGAGGTTAATGAATGAATTTGAAGGGTTTAGAGGAGATTAGTGATGATGATGATGATGAGATGTTAGGTTTGTAAGATGAATAGCTGAAGAGATCTTTTGATTTCTTTTTTTTATGTGTTTGCTTATTTTTATGGTTTTATTATTATGGATATTCTTTTTTGTAGTTCTATATAATATATAATATATGATCATTCTTTGTAGGCATATTTTTGTTGACTAATCATGGTGTCTGTATCTATATTGTTTTATTAGGTTGCTAACTTGCCATCTATATTCATGTGTGATTTCCTCTGCTGGTTGGTTTGGATTTGTTTAGGTCTCTTCATGGCCTATAGTTGTGTTGTTGATGTTTGTAGTTTTATGGTTTGCTTTTGTTTTCTTAGTTCTTCGTTGTGGTTTGCTCCGGTTAGCCGGGTTAGCTCGGTTCTGCTCAAGGTAGCTTATATGCTAGTTTGGTGTTAGTTTTATTTTTGGATGCGACTTGCGAGGCATGCCTAGGTTTTATGTTTCTTTTGTATCTATTTTTGACGAAAGTGCTTGGTTTGATTTTAGTTATCATTTTTCCACTACATATATGTGTATGTGTGTGTAGTGATGAACCACCAAAGGCATCAGAACAAGGGCGTGTTGCTGTTGGGCCATTTTATTTGTTTTCTGGGTCATAGCAACAGAAAAGAAAAAAATTTACATCAGTCACATGATTTGCTATATATAGGATTTTGTCATCGACAGTTTTTAGGGATGTCGCTAACGTGCTTTAAATTGTTGTACATCATTATAATTGTCATTTTGAAAGTGAATGATAATCAATCACTATTCATAATGATTGAATGCGTTGCATATTGTTCACAAGTGCCTCGTAAAATCATATATCCGTATCATATTCATGGTTATCCGTTCTCAGACACTATAATCTCTGAAAGAATTAACATTTTCTAAAAGAAAATAAATAAGGAGCAAAAACCCTTTTTGACCTTCAAATGATATATAAACTAGTAGTTAAACAGTTAAAAAACAAATGGTCAGTAGTTTGTTGGTTCTAATGAGTAGGTTGTTTGATTCGTTCTGATTGTACTTGTAGTTGCATTGATCATATTGTGCGGATATACATCCTTTTAAGCTTAGTAAAGTTTATGATTGTTTTAAATATGGGGTAGTTTGCACCATTTAAAGAAACTTGTATCTTAAAACCTCAAGTGTTGGACCACTGAGCCTTTGGTTTGGTTGAGTGGTATAAAACATCAGTTGGTTCCGGGCATGTATCCTTGAAAGAATAGGTGCGAGTTCGAATCCTAAGAGAAGTTTTCTCCGAAGTTGTACCTCTGGCATCTTTAACTCTGTGCAGGTTAAGCAGTTAACCTAAAGTATTCCGAGTACGCTTTGCGCGATGGATGCATGAAGTTTCTTCCTAACACGTGTGTGGGTGGCAAATGAGAGTACTTGATGCCGAATTTGCTGCTAAAAAAAAAACCTTGTGTTGGAGAAAGTACATGATTAAAAATCGTAGTCCTATTGAATGGCACTAAAAGATTGTATTTTTTATGTCAATTGGTGTTTGCCGACAATTATGAATCCGCTTATTGATTTTTAATGACTACCTAACAAGCACATTTTACCCTTTTTGTAGTTACCAACCGAATAGTGAAAAAGATATGTCATTTGCTATATATCAAGTCATCACATTTTTTTTTTTTTTAAGAACGGCTTAATTGGCATCAGCGTATCATTTCTTTCAACGACACTCATCATTTACTTTTTACACACGCTAGGAGGAAACCCTTCACACCCTACAACAGGTGCTTTGGACCGAACCACAGATGGATCCCAACATGGAACTACAAACGGGCCACTGTACGAAGCCCAACATGAAACTGCGTACAGGGATCCTTGGGAAAACCTCCCCCCTCAAGGAATCGAACCCCAGCCTACACGTTTAAGGATAAGGGGCCCGCCCACACTGAGAGCTTCTACCACTCAGGCTATGCCTTGATGGTAAGTCATCACATTTATGTATCTATTGTCAAGGAAGTCATTTTCTTTAAAGTTTACGCGATTCCATCTTTTATTTTGTACTTTCAGTTCTACGGTTGTATATTTTGATTCAAATGAGACTGCTTGTCTATGTTAGTTTGCTTCAGTACCTGTTCATTACTAATTAGCAACTTTATATTTTGGTCAGGAACGGTCCTGAAAATTTGAATGCCCAGTACGAAATGGTCGAAAATATGACCCTGAACAAAAATTAAAATAACACAAAACAATATTTTAAAGGGTTTAAAAACTATTCGAGCTAATCGGCTCATTCCAACACCGATTTAGTGATAAAAGGAGGCTATGTATTTTTATACAGTATATTTGATATTTATAGTTAGATATATAGATACGGAGGAATAATAATGTAATAACAATAATAAAAATACTGTATGAAAAAAGACAATTTATTGAAATACTTCAGGGGGCGTGAACTATCATCCAATTTACATACTCTGTAGCACCAAAGAAAAGGTAATTAGATGGGCCCACATTTATATCTTTCCCTATACCCTTCTTCTTCTTCTTCGTCTCAACTACAACTCCTATTAAACTTCACAAAAAAAAATCAATTTTTCTTTTAAAAATCCAGAAAATTAATCTTAAAAATTTGATGCCCCTGGTTTTGTGATGCCCAGTGCCGTCGCACTTCCCGCCCTACCCTAGGTCCGGCCCTGGTTTTGGTACATCCTTTAACTCACCTTATTAATATTGTGTTATTGGTTTCATTAACAACCATTTCTTAAGTAAAGCTAAAAGAGTGAAATATGTTGCATCTTGTAAATAGGTCATGTTACCAACTATTGACTTTTGAACTATCATGAAAACTTCGCATTTATTATAAAAGTAATAAGTTAGTATGATACCTAACAAACTTGATCAGGTGACTTTGGAACCAAAGTCAAAAAGACCATGATGTCATTTATGGAAACTTGTTACGATTTTTTATAAATAAGAAAAATAACCACTCATTTGTTTATTTTCTTGAAATTAGTAACTAGAGATGGCAATGGCCACCCGATCCGGTGGATATCCACCCGATCCATCCGTTTTGTGATGGATATGGATGAACCTAAATGGATATAGATACGGATATGGATAACATAAATGGATATGGATATGGACATTGATGAAAAGTTTCATCCATGGATATATCCATTACCACCCGATTTTTTTTTTTGGTAAGCAAAGAAACCCTCCTATGAACGAGCACATTTGCTCCCCCATAGAAGGTAAAACCTCGAGTAATCAAACCCCCCGAGTGCGAGACCTGGTACCGGGTGAATTGCGCATTATGCGCACCCTCTAGTCACACTCCTTTTTTGAACAATTTGGCATCGCCGGTAATTGAACCCAGGTGGTGTGCTTCATTGGGCAACTCGGTGGACACTCAGGCAAGCCTGAATGATTTTACCACCCGAAATACGTTTACAAATACATAAATATAAATATATGCTTATATATTTACTATTACAAGTTAATTAACCGTTAGATTTACATTATGCTTTGAACCCTGTAATGAAATAAATATAATATATTACAATAAAACACGTATATCTAACAAAATAAACTTACAGATTCCATGTTATACTCCATATTCATTATTGTTATACTACGTTTTTATTTTAATCGCATATAAGAAAATATTATAACAAAATTTTAATATCCATTGGATATCAATTAACTCGCTTAATCCACTAGATGCGGATATGAATGGATGACCTGAAACTAAATGAATATGGATATGGATATGAATGAGGAAAAGCTACCTGATCCATATTCGATCCATTGTCATCCTATATAGTAACACATAAGTTAAAAAGATCAGCGGTGTGCATTTTACCAGTTCAAGCCCAATATATTCTTGTAGCCCATATCTTTATGGTCGTTATGAACAAGTAGGCCCAACTCCTAAGTACATTAACACCTTTTACCTAATGAAAATAGTTTTGAACTCAACCCAATTTTTTATTTTATCTTACTTATTACAGATTATAATGGTTATACTTGTGGATTTAAAATGACATGTCACATTATGAACTCGGATTATTGAAGTGCTTCAGTGCTTGTCTATTATGATGACAGATATGGAGAAGAAAAATACAAGGTAAAAACAAAACCAAAAGACATGATTGTAACTATACATTGAAAGTGTGTTGGGGTCCATAAACATTGTTGCGAGTATGGGCTCATATTCATTACCAAAATGGTCCACATTTACCACCACCATCACTAGCTTTGGTCCACCTCTTTGTCTTGGTTGTCACTTCAAAATGTTCTTAATTTTTTCTCTTTAAAATTACTCCCAACAAGCCTAGCCTTTAACTTGTCCTCACCCGCGCCTTCGAAGTCGCCAATGTCCATATCTTGCTCTCGGTTCGCCTTCACTTGCTCGCCCCCACTTTTATCATCAAATAATATAGCGAAGGAAAGAGGTTTAGAATAAAAGGTTTATACCTTGGGTTTGAACACTATAAATTGGTTTATTTAATAAATTTGGCGGGTCTATGTCCTAGTGAATAAGTATGTCACTGATGGAAGTATTCATATCTTGGGGAGGAAATGAGAAGAACATGCTAATGTGGCTCTGATGTGACGATTTGTCATGATAAGAAAATAAAGAATGACATTGTTGAAATTTTAAACGGAATAAGACTATGCATATCAGAATATGGATTTATTGTTCCTTCATTCACAATATGAGTTTCAAATCTAATAATTCTAATAATCTACGTTAAAGTACATGCGGTCTAGTGGTAAACCTAACACCTTGTGTGTTGGATGGGGTGGAAAATCTCGAGTTCGAGTCTCAACAACAACAACAAAACTCAATACCACATGAGTGGTATATAGGGGAGGTGAGATGTAAATAATCCTTCCCCTATCCGAGAATAAAAACAAATTATTTCTCAACCCAGAGTAACACTCTCAAAAGTAGAGAAAATCATGCCTCTCTCTATTCGACGGATAACGAGATTGCTTCCGAGTGGACCTCTGGCCAATAAGTAGGAGATCTTTTTAAAATAAATTAAAAAATAAAATTGAGACGCCATAAAAATGGTAGAATCGGATTTCCATGAGTTGTAAATCCTGCTTGGAATTCAATTTAGGCTCTAAACGGCAGTCAAGACGCCAATAAATCGACGCTTGTTGTTGACTTAATAAATAGATCCGAACAAGTTCGAGTCTCCTCCTTAAAAATATTTCAGGGTAATTAATCGATTTATGAATTTCGGCCCACTTCGTCTGCCCCTCGGCATGATTTAAGGATCGAGTTCATGTAATGCAGTTTGAATTTCCGTTCGAAAACGCACATGTGCGCGTGTAAAATGATCATCCATATGAATTTTATGAAATTAATAAAGTCATCCTTTCCTTATATTTAATATTAGCAATTAGCAATGATTGTACCTGACATGCTTAAAATTGCACGCTAATTATTAACAAACGTCAAATGTTTTGTTTAGTTTAATTTATCAGATCGTATCCTCCGTAAGGCCGGTCACTAGCGATCGTTACCTGTGACGACCCAAAAATTTTCGACCAAATTTAAACTTGATCTTATATGAATTCGACACGATAAGCAAAGTCTGTAATGTTGGAGTCTCAAAAATTTTAAATTTGTTTTCATGTATCCATTTGACTTCGACCATTTCGACGATTCACGAATAATTAATTGTATATAGATATGTGTGTGTGTATATATATATATATATATATATATATATATATATATATATATATATATATATATATATATAATAATTGAAAATATAATTTGAAATATTATATGTTGTTGTTATTAAAATTAATTAAGTAAAATAAAATAAAAATATGATATTATGATAGTTATTATTTAAAACATATCAATATATATAAATAAAGTATGTTAAATATATATTTGTGATTTTGAATCTATTTAACAAACAACTGTAACACTCAATTGCCATTCAATAGATATTAAACAAGTTAAAATCAAACTTATGTGATTTTAAAATAAACGGTGATCCGAAAATGAGTTCTATAAAATTTAGGCTTATTAAAAATGTATTTAGGATCTAGTTATTAAATTTTAACACTTTTTATATTTTACCCAGAATCGAGCGGGACAGTGATGTAATTTTTATTTAGTAGTTAATAACAAAATTTTATACCATAATGACCAAAATAAATAAATATAATTAATTTAAAAAATATGGGATTTTTTCAAATACTTCTATCCGCCATTATTTAACATTAGAGCACGAAATCCGTTCCGTGAAGAAATAGTAACAGGCGGCTAACAGATTACACGTTTTTATTCTTACTAATTATTCTTATATTATTTAATTATTATTCTTGTCTCCATCGTGAAATTTCCCAACAAAAACTCACATGCATACTACATCTGTTAGTGTAATTGTTAATGTAATTGTTTGATCCCATGTTTGTTTTATTGTGTTAGTCAAAGATCACAAATATATATATATATATATATATATATATATATATATATATATATATATATATATATATATATATATATATATATCCACAAACGTGCATCTTCCATCAACTTGCTTTCTTTATTAGGTGGAACCGCACAATCTCCTTTCACTGTATTTAATTGGAAACACTTGCTTTGTTTTAGAATATGCTATACGCTATTACTATTATTACAGTACATATAATTAAATGATATATGTATCATCATTCTTTCATCTATAACTAACACAAACATAACCACACTTAATCATCCACTATCAAAATGACCATCGAGGATCCATTAAACAACTGTTGTTACTCGATTTAAAGTTTCTGTTTTGATTAGTTGGAAAACAATCGTCATCGACCACTACTTCACCTCCACCGTAGCAACCGAGGACAACCACCACCTTAAACCCGTAATACACCAATACAACCCCACCATCTCCACTTCATTTTCACCATCACGTCACAACCTTCAATCACAAAATCACCATAACATCATCACCTTCGGGTTATAAAACATTAAAACCCGCCACATTTATCAACCCTATTATTCGATTACCACTTACAAACTAATAAGACAACCATCACAAATCATTTTGTATGATGTTACTGTTGCTACACCTTGTCTTCCTGTTTCCTTTCGAACACCACAACTCTCCATCACATCCACCACCCATCGTGAATCACCGGAACATCAATCACCTTACCACCATGATCATCACTTTCGTTTTCACCACATAACAGTACACGAATACCATCATTTGAATCAACTTTTTCTTCGAACCTGTAATCTGTTTACATCTTTCGTTTTCAATCAAACCCAAAATTTATAAAAAACACAATAAAAATGCTACAACCATTCGGTCTTCAACTGTTACTATCTGTTTCTGTCAATCCGTAACTCATCACCATCAACCCCATGAAACTATCATCACCTCTTAACACCATCACACAACCACCAAGACTTCCATCACCACGAACACTACCCTACCTCCACCTATCTCAATCTCGTTCTCTCTATCTTCACTTCCATCACTTCATGATTAACGAACCCACTTCCACTTTTTATCACCACTGTACCGTTGCCCACAACCATTAACCTTCACAGTTATTCCTGTATGCTCGATCCCTACAACCGCCAACTGTTGATTTTTTTTCTTGTTCCTATTACTGCTTCTGTACGAACCCTTTTCCTGTTTCTAAAATGGTGATGATATGCCGATGAAAATGAAGAGGATAATGGTGATAGCGATTGAAGATGCAGTTGTGTTTTTCTTTTTAATGCCAGGTGAACCCCACACCCACTAAACCGTAACAATTGATTTAAGTTATGTTGTTGGGCTTTTAAAACCATTAAACCAAATACTAAATTAAGCTATTAAGTGGGTTATGATCTTGGGCCAACAAATTTTCTTTTCGACATTGGATTGGGCTTAGGTTTCAAGACCAAGCTGTCACTGTTCGGATTACTACTCCGGGTCACCGAGACCACCTGTGGTTGTTGCTGTTTTGTTAATTCAAAAACCAAACACATTCAGTTTCATATCGTTTACAGTGATAGCAATTATAATGGAAGTTGACGATGATAAATCATGATTTATGAAGATCACGAAAATTGATAGCGAAGAAGGTAATGGAAATGTTGATGATGATTCTGTGATAATATTAATAAACGAATGATGATGATGATGGCGTTCATGATCATAATTAGGGTAACATTGAAATTGATGCGTGAATATTTTAGATGATGTTAAAATAAAGAAGAAGGAGACAGATGAATTGGTTATATAGATCTTGTGTACGATTTAAAACAAAAATGGGAGAGCAGAGAGATGGTTAACTATGTTGTGGGTTAAGCGGGAGGTCGCGGGTTCAAACCCGGACTTGGGCATTTTTTTTAGGGTTACTCCTTTGAGGTAGTTTACTTATTACTCATTATTTTTATTATTATTTTTATTATTATTATTATTATTATTATTATTATTATTATTATTATTATTATTATTATTATTATTATTATTATTATTATTATTATTATTATGATTATGATTATTATTATTATTATTATCATTATCATCATCATCATCATCATTATTATTATTATTATTATTATTATTATTATTATTATTATTATTATTATTATTATTATTATTATTATTATTATTATTATTATACATATACTAATAGAACACAGAATCTTGGTCGTTTCCTGAGTGAAAAAACGACAACAGTGGCACCCCACTTTCACACTTGATTAACCATTATTCCCCCTTAACTATAAACATCTTACAAAAAATACCCCAACCTTGGGGGGGGGGGGGGGGGGTAAACTGTCAATTGTCTAAATTAAAATAAAAATTCCACCCAAACACTTCGACAGCTCTTATCTTCCTCCTCGGCCCGTGTTAAATTCCACCAACCATACCGTTAAAATCGAAATACTTTTGCGAACAAAACGAAACTAAGTACGTTCGAAACGGACACTTTTAAAAAAACGCTAAACACAACGACATCCCGTATCTTCCCGCTCGCCGCGAGTTAAATTTTTTCGACAGTAACATCATACTCGAGAAAATTTTATGAACAAAACGAAAAAAATTGAGTTCGAAACGGACACTTTTTAAAAAACTCTAAACACAACGACAGCTAGGGGTGTTCATTTTCGGATATCCGAAATTCGGATATCCGAAAATTCGGATAGTGAAAAACCCCATCCGAAATTCGAATCCGAAATTTCGGATATCCGATTTTCGGATATCCGAAATTTCGGATTCGGATATCGGATTATCCGAATATCCGATATTTTTGAAGAACTTCGAATATTTTCGGATAATTTTTCGGATATTCGGATAATTTTCGGATATTTCGGATATTTTTCGGATATTTTTCGGATATTTTTCAGATATTTTTCGGATTTTTTAGAAATTTTCGATATTCGGATATCCGAATATCCGAAAATTTTAAAAACTCCATCCGGTATCCGAATCCGAAAAATCGGATATCTGATTTTCGGATATCCGATTTTTCGGATATTTTCGGATTCGGATTTCGGATAATTCGGATTCGGATATTTTGAACACCCCTAACGACAGCGCCGCGAGTTAAATTTTTTCGACAGCACCGTTAGACTCGAAATACTTTTACCAACAAAACGAAACTAACTACGTTCGAACCGGACCATGAGCTCCAGCCGCATCGCGCGGGCCGGACCCGGACTAGTTATTACTATTATTATTATTATTATTATTATTATTATTATTATTATTATTATTATTATTATTATTATAAGTATCAGTATTTTTATTAGTAGTATTATTATCATTGTAGTTATTAATATAAATAATAGTGTCATTATTATTATTAGTAAAAATCATTAATTTTAGAATTATTATTATTAGTATACATTATTATTAAAATTAACATTTTTATTAAAAGTATTATTTCTATTAAAGTTATCATTTTATCATTAATAATAAAAGTATCATTTTTAACTCTATTATCATTATTATTATTATTTTTTATCATTCTAATATTATTTTCATATTAATACAATTTTAACAAACAAAAGATATATATACATATATATATATACAAAAATGTATTAAATACATATAACATAACAAAATTAATATTTTTATTTATTTTAAATATATAAAATAAATATATGAAATATATAGGTTATTAATATAAAAATGATATAACTAATAAATTATTATATATATAAATTTGTTTGATTACAATTATGTGTGTTAATATATATATATATACATGATATAGATTCGTGAATCCGAGGCCAACCTTACACTTGTTCAATGTCGTCATATGTATTTTTACTACAAAATACAGTATGGTGAGTTTCATTTGCTCCCTTTTTAAATGCTTTTGCAATATATATTTTTGGGACTGGGAATACATGCGCTATTTTTATAACTGTTTTATGAAATAGACACAAGTAATTGAAACTACATTATATGGTTGAATGGATCGAAGCCGAATATGCCCCTTTTAGCTTGGTAGCCTAAGAATTAGGGAACAGACCCCTAAATTGACGCGAATCCTAAAGATAGATCTATCGGGCCCAACAAGCCCCATTCTGGAATTTGGAATGCTTTAGTACTTCGAAATTATCATGTCCGATGGGTGTCCCGGAATGATGGGGATATTCTATATGCATTTTGTTAATGTCGGTTACCAGGTGTTCAATCCATATGAATGATTTTTAAACACTTACTAGTGTATGATTATTGAATAAAAGAAATCTTGTGGTCTATTAAAATTATAGAAATGATTGGTTACGATAAACTAATGAACTCACCAACCTTTTGGTTGACACTTTAAAGCGTGTTTATTCTCAGGTATGAAAGAAATCTTCCGCTGTGCATTTGCTCATTTTAGAGATATTACTTGGAGTCATTCATGACATATTTCAAAAGACGTTGCATTCAAGTCGTTGAGTTCATCAAGATTATCATTAAATCAATTATAATTGGATATATTATGAAATGGTATGCATGCTGTCAACTTTCGATATAATGAAAGTTTATCTTTCAAAAACGAATGCAATGTTTGTAAAATGTATCATATAGAGGTCAAGTACCTCGCGATGTAACCAAATGTAATGTATTCGTCCAGATGGATTAGGACGAGTCATTAGAGGTGGTATCAGAGCGGTGGTCTTAGCGAACCAGGTCTTACATTAGTGTGTCTAACTGATAGTTGTTAAGATGCATTAGTGAGTCTGGACTTCGACCGTGTCTGCATGTCAAAAGTTTTGCTTATCATTTCGTGTCAAAAATTACCTGCTTATCATCCTTAGGAAATTACCTGCTTATCATTCTTAGTCTAGACACGTTTTACTGCATTGACTGCATAAATAGTGTATAGACAAAATTCATATCTTAGCGTATCTGATAATTCACATCTTAGCGCATCTGTTACTGTAGACTTGCCTGACATATGCTGTAAATTCCTCCGTAGTCTACGAAATCTTTAGTACTATATATATAGATGTTCTATGTAGTTAGAATATCATCCAATATTCGAAAATCATTTCATATCAAAAAATCCTTATTCAATCATACGAAATGGAACTCGTCACTAGTTCAAGTCCCTCGGATTCCGATATGGAGTTTCACTCGAGCTCCAAAAGCAGCGTCACCGGAATGAAACAAACCAATCATCCATCCCTAATTCATCTGATGGGTTCGTAATCGACTTAATCAATGAAGAATAAGAAGAAGATGATCCTTTTCACCAACCGAATTCACCTCTTGGTGAAGAACTTGAAGCACATACCGACGAACCTGTTCGAGACACCATTTTCAGCCTCATTTACAGGGTAGCTCATCACGATTATATTCTATCTACAATTCTAAACCTTATTCATCCGCTAGTTCCGACCGACAATCATCCCGGAATAATGGAAAAAGTCAACGAGCTTCGTGCTTGAATAATCAATTTGGAGAATATGGTGCAAAACTTACCAGCTTCAGCAACATCACCAGCACCAACAACCACACCAGTACCACCAACAACCTAAGTTTCAACATCACATGTCTCAATATCTCATTATGTACCTCGAGCATAATCATCGTTCTACGTATCGTTCTATCTATTTTATCTTCGTTCTACATGGCGATTATGTAATCTCTAATGTTTTAGAGATTATATATTCTAGTTCTAATGGTAAATCAAATGAGTTTAATATTATATTGACTCATTAAATTCATGATTACATTTGAAGAAAATATATATGTACGTATATTTTCATAAAGATGGTAATTAAAGGTTCTCTTGTACAAACTATTAATGATGAGAATATTTTAACGGGTAGGTAATACCCTAGAAATATATAGATCTCACATTAACATGTTACACTGTACATTCTTCAAATCCGATTCAACAGTTATTTACTATCCTACTTACAACCACATATATACGTTGTCTGTTCACCAAAGAACAACTATTTTCATTCAAATTCAACTTCATATTGGATTATGACCGATCAGAATCTAAGTCAAGATTTGACAAGTGGCATAATAAAGAAAATAATGGACAAAATAAAATGTATTAGTAACCAATTAATTAACTACGTAAAATTTTAAACCTATACTAACCAAATCCTAGCTGACTGTTCCTAGCTAACTATTTCTATATGACTATATCCTTATAATATACTAGTTTTGATTGAACTATTGGACTACTATCATGGACAATTAAAAAGTATTAAAAGAGTATGAAATATTAATTACAACACATTTTGACTTAAAAGATCGTAAATAAATTACATCTACTACAGTTAAATATTTCCTCAAATTTGCCACTTGATTTCATCTTAAACATCCCTTGTAACTTGATTTCATCTTAAACATCCTTTGTATCTTGACGATTACAATCAGCGTTTAATCATCTAAAAATGCATAATTCTCTTGAAACCTCTCGAATTGATAACCGATGATTCAGATATGGTAGCATTAAATGCAGAGGAAACAGCAAAAGTGTAGATGGTCTAAATGGCCAAAAGTTTGATAATAAAGAATGGAACGATGGGAACGCTCGATAGTAAATTTGGTACTGAAAAACGAATTGAGTTAACCATGAAGTAGACCAAAGATTAATACAAGGACCAAACCCTATATTCAAAGAATCCAGGTAATTCTGAATCCGATGAAATCCTTAGAGAATATCTTACTTCGAACTTAGAAATTCCAAAATATCATCATAAATATCTTCGATATTTCTGAGGATATTTTCATAAATATTCTTGTCCGAAATTATCTACCCCTTCGTGTTTTTTGTATTCCATTATATTGGAAACTTCTGTAAAACCTAAGTATAAATTATGAATGAATTCTAGAGAAGTGTTAAGAATTTGAGCATGAGTTAGTATAATATAATGACACTTGGCCAACGTGATTATATTACAGTAAGTCATGCTGAAAGTTCTAATGAAACATGATGATTCACAGATCATAACGTCATCATGTGCCACGTTACATAACTCTTTCATTCTAATTAACCTCTGAACATATCAAGAAATATATTCTTGATAGTTCTATCCTCAGTGATTCTGGTATTTTACTAAATCAAACCGTGTTATTACGTTCCTTCCTGCTTAGAACGTTATGAACGTTCGAAACTCTATACCTACGAATTCTGGACCATTATTTGCTTGACTTGAAGTCGGGAAGAGAAAACAAAAGCATGGAACTTCTAAATATAAGGGAAAATATAAAGCCCAACAACAACAAAGGAATTACAAACCGTGTATATCAATGTGTATAGCCATATAAAGACACGGGAGAATTAGAAATACTATAATCCCAAGGTAATAATAGAAGTGAATAGATTCCTCCGGTGGTAAATGGAAAAGAAGAATGACAGATACGATAGTCAGAATGAGAACAAGGATCAGAACTGGATTAAGCATTGTTACAATTTTTAGATGTATGGATTAGGGAAGAAGTATAGGAATGGTGAGAATAATAAAACGAAAGAGGCCAATTTATAATGAAATTACCTGACAGAGCAATCGAGACAGATCATCGCATTTAATTAAAGAGATCCTAATTTCCTCATCTACCGAAGAATCAGATCTTATAGATTTATAAGATTTTCTTTTAAATCCCTTGAATTCCGGAAATTCAATCGTGACTACGTCAAAAATTAAGACAAAACTTTATTTCCATTTCACTATTTTGTGATAGCTTCACTCGTACTCTTCGAATAATCGAATTGTCTTATTCATATTACCCTATGGTAATAAAACTTTATTTATCAACTCATATTCGTCACGAAAACATTCTTTTTGTTATCCATGACCATCCCACTCAAATTTCGGGACCACATTTCTTTAACGGGTAGGTACTGTGACGACCCGAAAATTTCCAACCAAATTTAAACTTGATCTTATATGAATTCGACACGATAAGAAAAGTCTGTAATGTTTGAGTCTCAAAAATTTTAAATTTGTTTTCATGTATCCATTTGACTTCGACTATTTTGACGATTCACGAATAATTAATTGTAAATAGATATGTGTGTATATATACATACATATATATATACATATATATATATATATATATATATATATAAATTAATTGAAAATATAATTTGAAATATTATATGTTGTTGTTATTAAAATTAATTAAGTAAAATAAAATAAAAATATGATATTATGATAGTTATTATTTAAAACATATCAATATATATAAATAAAGTATGTTAAATATATATTTTTGATTTTGAATCTATTTAACAAACAAATGTAACACTCAATTGCCATTCAATAGATATTAAACAAGTTAAAATCAAACTTATGTGATTTTAAAATAAACGGTGATCCGAAAATGAGTTCTATAAATTTTAGGCATACTAAAAATGTATTTAGGATCTAGTTATTAAATTTTAACACTTTTTATATTTTACCCAGAATCGAGAGGGACAGTGATGTAATTTTTATTTAGTAGTTAATAACTAAATTTTATACCATAATGACCAAAATAAATAAATAAATATAATTAATTTAAAAATATGGGATTTTTTCAAAGACTTCTATCAGCCATTATTTAACATTAGAGCACGAAATCCGTTCCGTGAAGAAATAGTAACAGGCGGCTAACAGATTACACGTTTTTATTCTTACTAATTATTATTATATTATTTAATTATTATTCTTGTCTCCATCGTGAAATTTCCCAACAAAAACTCACATGCATACTACATCTGTTAGTGTAATTGTTTGATCCCATGTTTGTTTTATTGTGTTAGTCAAAGATCACAAATAAATAAATAAATAAATAAATAAATAAATATATATATATATATATATATATATATATATATATATATATATATCCACAAACGTGCATTTTCCATCAACTTGCTTTCTTTATTAGGTGGAACCGCACAATCTCCTTTCACTGTATTTAATTGGAAACACTTGCTTTGTTTTAGAATATGCTATATGCTATTACTATTATTACAGTACATATAATTAGATGATATATGTATCATCATTCTTTCATCTATAACTAACCCAAACATAACCACACTTAATCATCCACTATCAAAATGACCATCGAGGATCCATTAAACAACTGTTGTTACTCGATTTAAAGTTTCTGTTTTGATTAGTTGGAAAACAATCGTCATCGACCACTACTTCACCTCCACCGTAGCAACCGAGGACAACCACCACCTTAAACCCGTAATACACCAATACAACCCCACCATCTCCACTTCATTTTCACCATCACGTCACAACCTTCAATCACAAAATCACCATAACATCATCACCTTCGGGTTATAAAACATTAAAACCCGCCACATTTATCAACCCTATTATTCGATTACCACTTACAAACCAATGAGACAACCATCACAAATCATTTTGTATGATGTTACTGTTGCTACACCTTGTCTTCCTGTTTCCTTTCGAACACCACAACTCTCCATCACATCCACCACCCATCGTGAATCACCGGAACATCAATCACCTTACCACCATGATCATCACTTTCGTTTTCACCACATAACAGTACACGAATACCATCATTTGAATCAACTCTTTCTTTGAACCTGTAATCTGTTTACATCTTTCATTTTCAATCAAACCCAAAATTTATAAAAAACACAATAAAAATGCTACAACCATTCGGTCTACAACTATTACTATCTGTTTCTGTCAATCCGTAACTCATCACCATCAACCCCATGAAACTATCATCACCTCTTAACACCATCACACAACCACCAAGACTTCCATCACCACGAACACTACCCTACCTCCACCTATCTCACTTTCGTTTGCTCTATCTTCACTTCCATCACTTCATGATTAACGAACCCACTTCCACTTTTTATCACCACTGTACCGTTGCCCACAACCATTAACCTTCGCAGTTATTCCTGTATGCTCGATCCTTACAACCGCCATCTGTTGATTTTTTTCTTGTTCCTATTACTGCTTCTGTACGAACCCTTTTCCAGTTTCTAAAATGATGATGATATGCCGATGAAAATGAAGAGGATAATGGTGATAGCGATTGAAGATGCAGTTGTGTTTTTCTTTTTGATACCAGGTGAACCCCACACCCACTAAACCGTAACAATTGATTTAAGTTATATTTTTGGGCTTTTAAAACCATTAAACCAAATACTAAATTAAGCTATTAAGTGGGTTATGATCTTGGGCCAACAAATTTACTTTTGGACATTGGATTGGGCTTAGGTTTCAAGACCAAGCTGTCACTGTTCGGATTACTACTCCGGGTCACCGAGACCACCTGTGGTTGTTGCTGTTTTGTTAATTCAAAAACCAAACACATTCAGTTTCATATCGTTTACAATGATAGCAATTATAATGGAAGTTGACAATGATAAATCATGATTTATGAAGATCATGAAAATTGATAGCGAAGAAGGTGATGGAAATGTTGATGATGATTCTGTGATAAAATTAATAAACGAATGATGATGATGATGACGTTCATGATCATAATTAGGGTAACATTGAAATTGATGCGTGAATATTTTAGATGATGTTAATATAAAGAAGAAGGAGACAGATGAATTGGTTATATAGATGTTGTGTACGATTTAAAACAAAAATGAGAGAGCAGAGAGATGGTTAACTATGTTGTGGGTTAAGCGGGAGGTTGCGGGTTCAAACCCGGACTTGGGCATTTTTTTTAGGGTTACTCCTTTGAGGTAGTTTACTTATTACTCATTATTTTTATTATTATTATTATTATGATTATTATTATTATTATTATTATTGTTATTATCATTATCATCATTATTATTATTATTATTATTATTATCATTATTATTATTATTATTATTATAATTACTATTATTATTATTATTATTATTATTATTATTATTATTATTATTATTATTATTATTATTATTATTATTATAAGTATCAGTATTTTTATTAGTAGTATTATTAACATTGTAGTTATTAATATAAATAATAGTGTCATTATTATTATTAGTAAAATCATTACTTTTAGAATTATTATTATTAGTATACATTATTATTAAAATTAACATTTTTATTAAAAGTATTATTTTTATTAAAGTTATCATTTTATCATTAATAATAAAAGTATCATTTTTAACTCTATTATCATTATTATTATTTTTATCATTCTAATATTTTTTTAGTATTAATATAATTTTAACAAACAAAAGATATATATATATATATATATATATATATATATATATATATATATATATATATATATATATATATATATATATATATATACAAAAATGTATTAAATACATATAACATAACAAAATTAATATTTTTATTTATTTTAAATATATAAAATAAATATATGAAATATATAGGTTATTAATATAAAAATGATATAACTAATAAATTATTATATATATAAATTTGTTTGATTACAATTATCTGTGTTAATATATATATATATACATGATATAGATTCGTGAAACCGAGGCCAACCTTACACTTGTTCAATGTCGTCATATGTATTTTTACTACAAAATACAGTATGGTGAGTTTCATTTGCTCCCTTTTTAAATGCTTTTGCAATATATATTTTTGGGACTGAGAATACATGCGCTATTTTTATAACTGTTTTACGAAATAGACACAAGTAATTAAAACTACATTATATGGTTGAATGGATCGAAGCCGAATATGCCCCTTTTAGCTTGGTAGTCTAGGAATTAGGGAACAGACCCCCAAATTGACGCGAATCCTAAAGATAGATCTATCGGGCCCAACAAGCCCCATTCTGGAATTTGGAATGCTTTAGTACTTCGAAATTATCATGTCCGATGGGTGTCCCGGAATGATGGGGATATTCTATATGCATTTTGTTAATGTCGGTTACCAGGTGTTCAATCCATATGAATGATTTTTAAACACTTGCGAGTGTATGATTATTGAATAAAGGAAATCTTGTGGTCTATTAAAATTATGGAAATGATTGATTACGATAAACTAATGAGCTCACCGACCTTTTGGTTGACACTTTAAAGCATGTTTATTCTCAGGTATGAAAGAAATCTTCCGCTGTGCATTTGCTCATTTTAGAGATATTACTTGGAATCATTCATGACATATTTTAAAAGACGTTGCATTCGAGTCGTTGAGTTCATCAAGATTATCATTAAATCAATTATAATTAGATATATTATGAAATGGTATGCATGCTGTCAACTTTCGATGTAATGAAAGTTTGTCTTTCAAAAACGAATGCAATATTTGTAAAATGTATCATATAGAGGTCAAGTACCTCGCGATGTAACCAAATGTAATGTATTCGTCCAGATGGATTAGGACGGGTCATTAGATTACCGAGCATGTGAAAGCAAGGTTGAAAAAGACGCGAGACGGGGTCGAAACGGTATCGACCTCAAAACGTCGCAACGGAGAAAAACGGGTCCGAGATGGGGTCGAAACGGATGTTGACTAATGTTCACTTATATATATATATATATAAATATATATTTACACATATTTTAGAGCTAAAAAACTTTCATTGATAAGTTTGTACCTATAATTGCTATTAGCGTTAATATAATACATAATGGAATATAAACTAAGTCAATTTTGATTGATTTGACCGACTTATGACCGATATTAACAGAATTTCTGACTTTTGACCGGCGTTGACCCAATTTTTCCTGCATTTGACCTGACTTTTGACTGTTGACCGGCTTATAAGAAAATGGGACGAGGTCGAAACGGTTTAGTCACCAGAACGCCGGCCGCAACGGGCGTTGCAACGGACGCCGTTTACAGCAGTGTGTGAAAGCTCGCCACCCATTAACAATGATAGGTAGTCACTAGTTAAAGTATATGTGAGTCACTACTGCAACGATCATTTGACGGAAAAGTTATGGAACCCACTGTTAATTTGTTTGTACTTTATGCTTTATATATTGTATATATTACTCATATTTTAGGGATATAATTTTGGGTAATATTTTAATGTATGATAGATAGCGATTAGTTAGATGAATGTTAAAGGGTTAAAGCCAAAAATAGGCTACAAACTTACACAAATGTACCGATGTCGCCTACAAACTTATAAAAAATGTGCTGATGTTAACATTTTGTTACCGGTTACCTACTGAACCGGTAAAGTTAATTATTTAACTTTTTTTATTCATTTTATATGTCCCGATGTCGCCCATATACTTTCAGTTGTGTTCCGATGTCGCCCATATACTTTCAGTTCTGTTCCGATGTCGCCCATATACTTTCAGCTATGTTTCGATGTATCACCGACGTGTCATGACTACTTAGAAGCCACGTATCAACCATTTTGGTTGACGGTTAAAAAAAGTATTTTGTTTATATTAGCACATTTTTTATAAGTTTGTAGGCGACAGTAGGACGAAAATGAGTTTGTAGGCGACATCGATACATTTGTGTAAGTTTGTAGCCTATTTTTGACTTTAACCCAATGTTAAAAGTTTTTGTGGTGTGATGTGGCGCTGATGTGGAAAGGAGAAGTTTTGTTAAATAAATATGGTTTAGGGTTTAAGGTTTATGGGTTATGATTTATGATTTATGGTTTAGAATTTATAGTTTAGGATTTGGGTTTAGGATTTAAGAATAGGGAGTGGTCTTAACGTGTAGTCACGTTCGTAAACTTTTATGTCAAAAGTTACATATTTTAATCAAAATTATAGTTACTTTCCAAGCTCAAAACACACAATAAGTAATTAGGGCTATTTAATACTCCGTACTCCGTAGTACAATAGTAGACAGTAGCCATAGCCCATAGGAAACACAAAAACTTTCTCACTAAAATTCCATGTCATCATAACTGTTGCATTGGATTAGGTAACTCTGAAATTGAAAACAAATGAAATTTTCTGTAGCCAATCACTGCATAAAATATCCACAGATTTTCAGATCCGTAAATTTAAAGAGGGAACTAAGAACACCAGGAGTCGTTAAGTGTTAAATCCCAGTGTTTAATTTAAAGCTGAATTTAACACCGAGGCTAAAATAGGAGAAATTGTTCAGTGTTAAATCTCAGTGTTAAATCATTAATTAATCGTTTTTTAACACTTTTAATAATATTATTTGTTATTAACGGTGATTTAACACCGGAGGGGAGTGGTGTGCACCGGTGTCCCCGGTGTTAAATCTCTAAACACACCGTTAGCCAGGTAACGTTGAAGCATTTAACGCAGATTTAACATTGATTTAACACCGGAGGGGAGTGGTGCGCACCGGTGTCCCCGGTGTTAAATCTCTTTAACGGTGGCAACGGAGTGCGACTCCTAGCGCTCTAATGATATAAAGACCCACAATTCAGAAATTTTTTGTTTTTGATTACATTGTACTTTTGCTTATTATCGGAGGTTTTCTGGGTTTTCTAAGAATAGAATCAACTTTTTTTTTTTTTTTTTTTTTGGCAAAATAACGAATACTAGTAAAATTAGGAAACCTTCATCAATAGAAGAAGGAACCTCGAAACCGATACATCCAAACTGACCAAAACGGCTCACTAAAATTAAACTTGCTAGAACATCCAACTAGACCTAGATAACTTTAACCGAGCCACATCTGAACCACAACACCTAAACCAAAGAAGCAAACTAAACGATCAAGACACCAAAGGGACAAGACCATTAAAAGCACAAACAAAACAAACACTAAAATTCTACAAACATCAAACGTATTCAAACAAGGCAATCGAATTAACCGGCTTTGGAGGTTCCTTTGCGATTCCTTTCATCCGGCCGTGATGTCATCCTATCAATTTTATCTATACGAACACCTTTGCCACCACGGTTTGGAAAAGAATACGTCAAGACTTTGGAGGATTTATCGCTAATAAGCGTACCCGATGACGGGGGATCAATCTTTTATCCGTCAAACCTTGAAAGAAGCCGTTATAATTTGAACCCGAAGACACCCCCACTTGCTCGTCTTGCACCTCAGGAGCAACCTTGGAAAACTTAACCTTAGTCGCCTTCGCTTCAATGCTCTTTGCTCTTCGTAATTTTTTTTTACTCTTACTAATTTTTTAATAAAATATTTTATGTCGTTAAAAAAAACTTATAATTGTAAAATATGTCACAAATCATGATAAGAATTACGAAGAAATTGTACCGAGAAAGAGAAAATGTGGACTTTGGTTACAGCCTAATAAAAACATGACACGTCCCCTTTGAAAAAAGACATGTTGCATGTTCCAAGTATTCATGCGACTCTTCAATTTTTGTTGTGAATACTTGTCGCAATTAAGGAATTATGCCCGTCGGGCTTTTATGTAAACAAGAGATGCGCCGCATCTAAGGCAGATGCGCCGCATCTAAGGCAGATGCGCCGCATTTGATACTGTTATTGGTAATTTTCCAATATGATGTTGTAGAGCTCTGAGTTACGGACGTCTGGGCTCCGGATTCACCCTTTTTCGAGTTCGTATGGCCGAGTTATGGCCAAAACAGTGCAGATGCGCAGAATCTTCTAAAATCAGCAATATTTTCCATAAATCTTCGCTTCAACACTCGAAATGGATTATACACACATTTTAACTTATTACAACACACAAGTACAACAATTACATACAAAATGATACAAAGTAAAAGGTAATTCGTAAATTATCATTTTATTTATTTTAGCAAGCGAGAAAACCCTAACACATTGGTTCCCTCATATAAGATAAAGCTTCTCGAGCGCGAGACCTGGTACCGAGCTTCAATTTTTATTTGTATACTATTAAATACGGAGTATGTTTCATGGTGTTATTAATTTATTATTATATATATTATAAATATAAATTATAATTATAATTTTTCAAAACAAGTATAGTAGCACTACAACAAAATTGTTGATTCTCCACACTTTTTAATTCACGCTTGATGAAAATGTGAACTCTTTTTCCACATTTATTAGAGCGTAGAAAAGCATATACATTTATAAGTGTTAAAATAGAAAACTGACTAATAAGTTCACGCTTATAGACGTCGTTATAAAAAACTTACATTCAAGAGTGTATGTAATATGTAATGTAATTTACACACATTTTTAAATGTCTTCAAATATGTATATTTTTCACGTTTTAAAGCATGAAAATTCGTTTACTTGTATTTAGCAAATGACCACGATTTTATGTGTATATCATAATCTTAATATAGGTTATTTAGTCCTTATTTTGAAGGAAATAAAGTACACGCTTCTGTATGTTGAATTTTGATTTTCTTTAAATCTAATTTAAGTAGAAAAAGCTCACGCTTTTAAACTTAAATTTCAGATTTCAGATTTCAATTTCAATTTTTGTAATAAGAAAATATATATATATAATATAATATAAAATACACTATTAATCCAATGTGAAATTCACGTGAGATTTTGAAGAGTATTTTATCAAACGGAATTTTCCTTTTTATGCTCTGTGTCTCTCAAATGGCACGTTTAAATCTCAAATCCTAGAAACCTAAATCAACTCAATCGCAATCCACATTCGCAATCGCAATTCTGCTGTAAGTTTTGATATCGCAATTTCTTTTCTCTTATCTAATCATCATAATTCGACGCTGCTCTTAATGATGTGTTAGGGTTTGACATCGAATATACGCTAACGCAATTGTACGATTGAGGTTTGAAATCGATTACACGCAAACACAATTGTCCTGTTGAAGTTTGGAAGCAACTATTAACTGTAAAACTGACGTAATTTTTAACTCAATTCACTTAATTAGGGATACGCAAAGTTCGAATGCATCTGAAAGTCGACTAGCTTGCTACAAGCTATCATTGAAACAGTAAGTTCAATAACTTTTGGTTGATTGCAACGCAATCTGACTTGATGAAATTAGTTAATTGCTTAGATTTTTAGGTGTTATTGACACAGTAGATAGTTAGATATATGGATGTGTATTTTAAGTAAATTAATGACACGTGTTACCTTCTGTTTTCTTCTATAGATTTTAAAGGATGGAGCTGCAAGAGCACAATATGATTATGCAGTTCAACATCATCTGGAGGAGGTATGCTACTATTTATATTTCATAATAGTTGATTAATTTGTCATAATAATCATTATGTAATAGAGCACAATAGGCGAATGATGGATGACGAACTCAATGGTTTAAGTTTATAAATCTACAAGGCATGGAGAACCAACTTTAATAGTTGATTATACATGTTTTAGTATATATGTTTTATTACTGTGTAAGAAGGTGAACCAAATTGATCCAAATACACTGACACCGGAAAAGAAGAGAGGGAGGCCTCGTGGTACTGGAAGGAAGCAACAGCGTGCTATTGTTGGTAAGTTGATGATTTTTAGTTACTCAATGTCTATTTTTGCAGTTTATATTAGTTTTCTTTGATTGTGCTAAGTGTATGGTGGGTATGCATGGTTGTTACAACTTTGGTTGTGCTAAATGGCTGTACACTATGTGTTGCATCTTATTCTACACGGGTCGGTACAACTTGAACCTTGTTGGGCCATTGGTGGTGAGTGATATCTCTCATGATTTTGGTTGGTTTGGACTTTGGAGTCAAGTATGTGGTAGTTGGAGTCAGAATGGTTTAAAATAATCAACAACAAATAGAATCGTAAATTTTTTGTGATATTAATTTCATTACGTTGAAAAAGGTTTTATGCACTAAGTATACATTTTTTGGTTAGGTTTTGCTGCATTCAATCCCTTTCCTTGCTAGAATTTTCAACCTTACCTGTTTGGGCTTTTAGAATTAAGCGTACAAAATCGAGCAAGATGGGACATATTTCCCACATAGAAAATTATATGGAGTATCATATCTTTGGGTCTAATAGTGTGGTTATAAACTTCAAGTCTGTAAGATACCTTGTAAGCAAGTGACCATCACAGAATAGCTTGATTTTAGATCATTTAGTCATGTGGCTTAGTGTATTGCTTTACGTTTGGGGTTCTAGAATCCTTGATTAATGTAGCGGGCGATCATAACGTATTAGTATGATTTTACAATGTATATAATGATTAAAATATAGCTGGGCAGGTGTGAAATTAAATGGGAAACAAGCAGTTTCCCAATATATACATTTCACACTGTGTAGATAGTTATAATAAGTTCAAATTGTCCTGATTTACAGTGCTTCTCATGATATTTTTATATGTTTCAGATATGCAGAAGAGAGTTTTAGATTTCAAGTGCAATGGCAAGTGGTTTAATGAGACTTGTAGATTTCAAGTTTGAATATCTAATAGATACATATGTATATGTAATAGAAGTGTAGGTATATGTAATAAATTTTGAACCGACTGCTTGTTTACTTTTAAATTATAAATTAACTTATGTTCCAACTGGTTGGATTACTTGTTTTATTTTATTATTATATAAATATAAATAAAAAATATAAAACTGTGCGTAACTGAAAGTAAATATACGTATATTCCATAAAAATCCTAATTCTAAAAATTCTGAACAAATGAAAACCTCACACTTATAAATGTGTGAAATTGTGAATGAATAACATAAAATGTCACAGTTGTTAGCGTGAAGTTTTTTATCACACTTGGTAGAGTGAACAACTTTGTTACAATTTCACGATCGTAAGTGTGAACAATTAACTCGTAAATCCACAATTACAAGTGTGAACAACTTTGTTGCAATTTCACAAATGTAAGTGTGAACAATTAACTCATATATTCACAACTAGAAGTGTGAACATTATTCAAGTAATCTCACACTTTAATGTGTCGGTACTTTTGTTGCGCTCAATTCCTCCACACTTTAATCGAGTGTGAACTTCATTTTTGTACATACTTTAAAATGTGACCAAATGCATTAATAAGTGTGTATAATTGCCTATTTTGTTGTAGTGTAGCTAGTGTATAGAAAAAAATTAATGATGTAAAGATAATAGCTATTTTATATTTTTTTGAAAAGCAAAACAAAAGATTATATAAGAAGATGTCACAGTACATGAGATACTTGGCTATTTTATATAATGTGATAATTTATATATTATGCTAATTACTAGGTTATACTCACAAATTTGCGGGGTTGAAACATGAATGATATACAATATTTGTACAATTGACATGTGGCTAAACAATTTGATATAACATATTTTAGCAATACATTCGTGCAATATCCAAACCTAAAACGTAACTATATTTCAACATAGACTATTTTAACAATCGTTAAAGTATGTGGATCTCTTTGGTCAAAGAATGTTTCACATGTAAAAGTATTGACTACTTGTCTTGCAATATGTTCAGAGCAACTTGAGATATTTTGTCTTGCAAGCTCTATTTTTTTAGTCAAATCGTTTGCTTCAAACACCAGGCTAGTCACTCTTTGTTCAGAAGTCGTCCCTAAAAAAAATCAACAGCCCATTTTATATTTTACAATTTAAATAAATAATATTTTAATTTTAATGTTTTTCTTTAAGGACGACAAAAGTCGCCCCTAAAAAATTAACAATTCATTCATTAATAAAGAGCGAAAATAAATAATATCTTAATATTATTCTTTTCGGGACGACTTGTCGTCTCGAAAAGGTCGTACCGAAAAGGGTCTCGAGCTGTCAGGCAGGAAAGTCAAAGTGGAACCCACGGGCGTCTCGGAAAAAAAAGGTTGTCGTCCTGAAAAACTTTCCGCGACGAGGCATTCGAGACGACTCTTTGGGGACAACTTCTCGTCCAGAAAGATCTTCTGGGACGACGTCGTCGCTAAAGGGTGATTTTCTAGTAGTGTAAGTTCAGTAAATACTGATCGTACTAAATTCGAATCGCGGATAAGAAACGAGTACAAATCAAAATCACGTTAACGGTGAGCGGTTTAAGTCCTTGAAAGCTATTCGAAATAACAATGATTACCGGAGTCAGAGTCAAACTGCGAATCCAGTCAAGGTCAAAATTGGTCAACTACTTTAGAGAGAGAAAGTTCTTCTGTAGAGAGAAAGTTATGCTCTGACAAAGTGATGCCATCTGCCTATCAATGATGTCGAGGTGGCATATTTATAGGCAAAAAAGTCAAAGGTTCATCTATGTGTCGTATTCTGATTGGTGGGTCAACTCTTATTTGATTGTTTTTTGATGTTCACGTTTATGGTGTCCGGTTCTTTTTAAAATGTGTTTTTCTGTACGCGAACCGAATAGCGTATCATTAATCCCCCCAGTTTGAGAATGATGACATTTTGAAAGTATCATTGTCAAACTTAAAAATGTATTTTCCCTCCGACGTCCGTTAATACATTAAATGCTTTCTGACATGCTGATTTGACTTTCTTAATCCCACAGATGGCGCCAAATGATCGTACCAAATCCAGATTGCGGATAAGATACGAGTGAAAATGTGACGATCGCTCCAAATTCATATGGACGAACACGTCATTCATCGATTTCATTGCGAGGTATTTGACCTCTGTATGATACGTCTTGTAAATATTGCATTCTTTTGAAAAGACACACCATAAATGAATATTTAAATCAAACGTTTTCGACATCTGATGATTTCTACATATAGACAATCACCGTAATATAATAGTTTACAATAGTACTTCCGTTGACATTGCAGTCAAAATAAGATACATGGTGATGATTTGGTGAATGCAACGTTTCCTTGAAAAAATATGCCATGTAAGACTCCATGCACATAGCTTGTCTAACATATAAGCAAACAGCGGAAGACTTCTAGGAACCTGAGAATAAACATGCTAACAAGTGTCAACACAAAAGTTGGTGAGTTCATAGTTTTAATGTTTTGCATAATCTTATAACAACCCTCACTTTTCGACTTCCGATTTTAATAAAATACCTAGAGTTATTATATACGAATAAATTTAACGTTGATCGAATAAATGTACGCTTAAAATAAATAATATAATTATAAATATTATAAATAAGGTTATGTTATATAATATAACATAATTACATCAATGAATATATATAATATTTATATTACTTTTGTTATTTAGTTAATAGAATATATAATTAACTAAATAATAAATAATATTATAACACTTATAAAATTAATAAAAACTATAAAGTAATAATCATAAATTTTAATTTTAATTATAAAAACGGAATATAATAATAATTTTTTTATATAAAATTCGTATTTAATAATTAAACAAAAATAGAAATAAAATGTTAAATGTTCTTAGAAATGTATTAAACGATTTTTAGAATTTTATAAAAAAAAAATCAAAACTATATCTACTTTTAATAAATAAATACAAAAATACAAACTACTTTTTCTTATTTTAACTTTTAAGATTTACTTTTAATAAAAATACAAACTACTTTTTCTTATTTTAACTTTTAAGATTTACTTTTAATAAAAATACAAACTACTTTTTCTTATTTTAACTTTTAAGATTTACTTTTAATAAAAATACAAACTACTTTTGCTCATAAATCTACTTTTAAAAAAAATAAAAATAAAAAGGTAAAACTAATTTTATTATTTTATGATTAATATGACTAGATGATATTACTTTTAATTTTTAAAACCCATTACCAAACCCACTAAGATTTAATATATTTTTTTCTTTTTATTTCTTTTACTTATTTTATTTTTTTACCTAATATTTTCAACTATAAATACCACATACAGAACATTTCAAACTTGCACCTTAATCTCTCATTTCTCTCTTGAAGAACTACTTCTAGTAAGTATTCTATTCTTTCTTTTATTTTTTTAATTTCATTTTTTTAATATATTTATAACCGAAAAAAATTAATTAATGATATAATCTATATATATAATTGTTATAAATATACATAACATGTTATAATTAGTATTAAATATTGCTGGAAGTTATAAAAATATTTTTATGAATTAATATTTTGGGATTATATTTATTTTGTAATTAATGAAAATGTATATGTATATATGATATATATATATGGAATAATTAGGGAAAAATCAAATAAAATAATCCTAAAGGTTTCTTAACCTTAATATGATACAATGCTGATCAAATATAATTTTTAAAATTTTTATAAATGTTAAATATGAATTTATAATTATTATTCATTTATTATTTCGGTATATAATGTATATAACATTTAATTCAAAATAGATATTTTTAACAATAATAAAAATATGTATAAAATTTTTATGGGATTATAAAACTCACATAAACAAGCGAAAATTATAAAAATAATTTTTTTAGTCGAATTGGTATTTTTATCTTTATTTAAAATTATTTATGATTAAAAATGAAGGTAAATACTAAATAAATATTAAACAGGAACAACAATATTTATAAAACATTTTTCTGAGTTTTTTAAACTTATAAAAGTCTGAGAAAATTATAAACTCAATTATTTAAGTCGATTTGGTATTTTATACATAATTAATTTTGATTTAATGCAAACCGAGAACAATATTCAAAATAAATACTAAAAAGTGATAAAAATATTTTATAAATTTTTTGTATGTTTACTATGATTAGTAGATACTGAGAAAAATATAAAATGTAATTTTAAACTCATTTACCTATTTTTTTTGTATTTTAAGTATTAAACGATTATTGAAAATAATAATTAATACATAAACAAATAGTAATATTGTATAGATTATTTTATAAAAAAATTTACAAATTATCTACTGATTTGAAGTCAATAAAATATTAATTAGAATTATTAGATGATTTATTGATATATAAATTTGAATTTAGATAATTTATATATATAAATTTCGATATATATAATAAATATATGATTTATATTAATCAAATAATAGTATATAAATTTAAGATCTGTAATAAATATGTAAGACATAATTATTATATATTTAACCTATCTACATTATTAAACTTATAATACTTTGTTATAAGATTAATTTTAAAATAAATTAATAATGATAATACATTAATAATATTAAATATATTCAAACTTAATATATATATATTTACTGTATAAGTAAATTATATCAATGTGTCGTATTTCTATACGCACATAACGTGAAGGTTATACTCTAAAGATAACGTGCACTATATACAAACTTCATCGCTACTTATAGTCGTAAGTGAATGATGTCTAGGTTGCCATTTATGAGTAAGCTTGTGGATCTCGAATGCCATGACTTAGATTCTGGTCAAGAGTCCTGGGCCCCCGGTTACATCTGGTCATTCCTGACTTATTTAATAGCAACGAAGTTTGAGTAAAGTAGTACAACGTCTTACTAATGAATATAACCTGAACTTATAAACTTTCCATAAGTTGAAACCTTCCTATTTTGGACTGTCACTATTAATATAATTCATTATATTAATAAACATACACTTGGTCTATTAGACATTTACTGATCGGACGTTATACCTCTAGGTTGATATCCCGGTCACTTACTTGCTTTACTTTCCTTTCTTGCGTGGAATACTTCAACTGCTATTTAAGGTGATTTTCATAGCCCCACTTTTACTGTTTATTAAACTGTTTATAACTTTTAGGGTGAGACACATGCTTGCTTTGTAACTATTTTACGTTTAGACACAAGTACTCAAATGTTATTATGCTGTCATGCTTTGATTCATGCAAATCCTCACCGTAATATCGTCAATTGCTGCGTATAAAAGGCAAACTTAATTATTGTGAATAGGCCTATTAAGAGTAACGTCTCTAACCATTTGACCGTTGGTCTTTGGTTACATAATAATGATTCAACAACACTGAATAACAAGGTGTCACGAGGTAACTTTTGTTTAGTCGCGATATTACAAACTTCAGCAACACTTTTAAATTGATATGTTTGGTATCAATCAACTTTAAACTAAATCTTGTGGTCTAATGCATATTATATAAACCTATGAATTTCACTCAACCTTTTTGGTTGACACTTTAAGCATGTTTTGTCTCAGGTGACGAATAAGATGATTTCCATGACTGCTACTTGATGAATTGAATGCTGCTACATGGATTCTTCATTTCATTACATTTACTTTACATTAAGACTACTATTATTATTTCAGTTTGAATTTGATGTAAAACTTTTAATGCTTCCGCTATTTTATTAATAAATGTTTTATTCAAAACGTCTCATTTAGAGTCGTTCTCGTTTATACAACTGTGATTTGATATAATTAGTCACAAATACCCCAGCCCCTATTTGGGGGTGTGACAGAGTGGTATCAGAGCAGAGTTGTTGTAGAGAACCAGGATTGCATTTTATGTGTGCCTTATACAATTAGGTACCTTAGTAATGTAGGACTACAACTTTCCTTGACCATAGTGCCTTTAATTATTGCCTTTAACTGTTAAATGCTACACTATACTTTAGAAACTTTACTTATCTTAGAATGCCAAGCCAATCTAAGAATTTTTCTAAGTACTATCCAATTACGCCACCACATTTAAATGCGACACCATGATTTCTGAAATTCTTGACATTCCTATGTCATCTATCATGGTTTTGTGTATTACATATGTATTACATGAAATATTATCCATGATTTTTGAAGCTCCTATATTTGTTACTACTCACACTCAAACGTATGTAACTCCCTGTTATATCACGTACCTATATGCCTTATGCCTTTATGCATCAGTTTGCGAACCGAAAAATGTCATTGGGTTATCACAGTATACGAATTGAAAGTCTTTAATCAAAAGATTATTAGATTACATACTTATCACTTTATGATCTCGACACATCATACTGCCATTATTAGAGTATAGACACATCATATCTTATTATATCTTATCGTATCTATCCCAATAGACTTTGTCTAACACTTTTCCTAAATTCTCTCCGTAAATTACGGAAATCTTTTTGCTATATACACGTATTCAAGGAGACAGATATATCATCCAGTATTCAACACTAATCTCATATTGAAACCCTTATCCGATCACATAATATGGATTTCTCATCTGATTCCTCAAGCTCCAATGGCAGCGTAACCGGAATGAACCAACCAATCAGCCATCATCTATTTTGGATGAATTGGGGATGGGTTCGTAGTAAACTTAATCAATGGAGACAAGAAGAAGGTGATCCCTTCCACCAACCGAATTCACCTCTTGGTGA
Source organism: Rutidosis leptorrhynchoides (assembly GCF_046630445.1). NCBI lineage: Eukaryota > Viridiplantae > Streptophyta > Magnoliopsida > Asterales > Asteraceae > Rutidosis > Rutidosis leptorrhynchoides. The sequence goes on along the minus strand of NC_092341.1, from coordinate 357,045,801 downwards.
AGAACCTGAAGCACTTACCGGCGAACCCGTTCCAAACACTATTTTCACCCTCATTTCCAGGATATCCAGTCACGAATATATAATATCTAAAATTCTAGATCTTATTCATCCCCTTGTCCGAACTGCCAATCATCCCCGAATAGTAGAAGAAGTCAATGAGCTTCGCGCTCGAGTGGTGGCTCTGGAGAATATGGTGCGAATTCTACAAGCATCAGCAGCACCAGCGGCATAACCAGCACCACCAGTACCATCAGCATCACCACCAACAACATCAGCTTCACCAACAACAACATCCGTATCTCACGCCTCAACATCACACTCAGTATCTCGGATATCAACATCATACGCCCCATAGATACCAAGGAATATTAGTAATAATGAGTTAAGATGTATTGACTCATTCTTCCTGAAGAATTATATATGTATACTTTATATATATATATATATATATATATATATATATATATATATATATATATATATATATATATATATATATATATAGTTTGAAACAATAATAAACCTTTTCATACTAAGCTATTACGTGTGAATCTTAACTAGTATGTACTACTTGGTTAATTCATATCACTAATATGCTATGATGTACCTCCTTCGTTAATGACTTAACAATCATTAATCACTGCTTCAGCACAATAAACTCCATTTCATAATAAAGTAAATGTATTATTCAAATACATGTTTGATTGTATACTTTCATTTTCGATGTACTCGAAACCTTTTAGAAAACATCATTCGTGTCTTTCGAATTTCACAAGAATTCCACGAGCACCAACTTCATATACCGAAGTATATCAACAATAATGAACGATGAAGTATTGATTCATAACTTCATTAGTGAAATATTCCGCGACAAATATGAAATCTCTAAGGTTTTGGAGATTATTTATTCTCGTTTCAACCGTAAATCAAATGAGTTTAATCTTATATTAACTCATTAAACCCATGATGACATCTGAAGAATATATATATGATCGTATATCTTTATAAAGATTGTAATTCTTTTGTACAAACTGTTAATTGTGAAAATATTTTAACGGGTAGGTAAAACCCGAGAAATATTTATATCTCACTTTCATATGTTACATTGTACATTCTCCAATTCCGATTCAATAATCAGTAACTATACTACTTACATCTACATATGTATCCGTTCACATTTTGCATACAAATTCAATTACATATTCTGACATATCAGAATCCAAGAAAAACTTTAGCAGATGTTATCTTCCTAAAGATCACTACATTCATGAATTATATTCATTCGAATTCTATGATGAATTATCACATCAACCCACCGAAATTATCATCAACAACGCCTATTCATTAACCATTAGATCCGTTGACGATCACAATCAGCGTTTAATCATCTAAAAATGAAATTTCTTAAAACCATCTCGGATTGATAACTGATGATTCAAATATGGCTGCATTAAATGCAGAGGAAACAGCAAAATTGTAGAAGGTCTTAATGGCCAAAAGTTTGATAATAAAGAATGGTACGTTGGAAAAGCAAAAAAATAAATAAATTTGGAACTGAAAAACGGATTGAGCTAACCATGGAGGAGACCAAGGACAAATACAAGGACCAAACCCTATATTCAAAGAATCCAGGTAATTCTGGATCCGATGAAATCTTTAGAGAATATCTTGCTCCGAAGTCATGTTAAAAGCTTGCGGAAAATTTTTCTTCATCAACTTTCGAACTTAGAAATTCTAAAATATCATCATAAATATCCTCTATATTTCTGAAGATATCTTCATAACGATTCTTGTCCGCAATTAAGTATCTATTTGCGATATATTTATAAAGGAAAACTGTTTTAGTTTCTATATTCTGTAAAATCCAAGTTTAACTTATAAATGTTTTGAAGAAGTGTTGGGAATTGAAGCATGAGTTAGTATAGTATAATGACGTCAGGCCAACGTGATTATATTACAATAAGTCATGCTAAATTTTTAATGGAAGATGATGATTCATAGACTGTATAAATCACCATTCGCCATGTTACACGACTCTTACATTCTATTTAACCACTAAACATATCAAGAAAATATTTTTCTTGATGATTCGGTCTTTTCTGAATATTCTGGTAATTTGACAAATCAAATCGTGCTATTACCTTTCCTTTCTACTTTATAAATTATGATCATTCGAAACTTCATACCTACGAGTTCTGGACCATTATTCGCTTGACTTGAAGTCGGGAAGAAGAAACAAAAGCATAAAGCTCCGACATATAAGGGAAAATATAAAGCCCGATAACGACTCCGAAACTACAAACCGTGTATATCAATGCGTATAGCAACATAAAGACACGGGATAATTAAAAACACTATAACCCCAAGGGCATAGTAGAAGTAAACAGATTCCTCTGGTGGTAAAAGAAAAAGAAGAATGACTGCATATATGGTCAATATAATAACAAGTATCAATACGGGATTGAGCATATTAGCAAATCTTTTGGAAGTATGAATTTAGGAAGAAAGTATAGAAGTGGTGAAGATAATGAAACGGAAGAAGCTAATTTATAGCAAAATTCCAAACATAGCAATTGAAGCAATTCACCGCATTTAATCAAAGAAAATTTCAAATTTCTTAATTACCGAAGAATCAAATCTTATGGATTACGAAGATTTCCTTTAATCCCTTGAATTTCAGAAATCAATCGTGACTATGTCAAAAGTTAAGGCGAACATTTAATTTTCTCATTCACTCTTTTACAATAGCTTCATTTATACGCTTCCTATAATCAAATCGTTTTATCCATATTATTCAGTAGTGATAAAACTTTATTTTTTTCAACTTATATTCATCGTTACAATATTCTTGTTGTAAACAATGATGATCTCTATCAAACTTCATGACTATAATTTTCTTGAACTACTCTCTATTTTGTCTACCCTAATATTGTGGCATAAACACTCAAAGTTTTAAATAAGCTCAATACTATTCATAACACATTTCATGTGTTCAGTTTACTAAAATGCTCGTATAGCACCATCATCCCTTTTGAAGATAACCAAGTCAAATGACACTCTTGTTAATCCTTTAGATAACCTCCACATTAATGATAAAATGCACTTCATAGAGGAACCCATAGAGGTCATGGACCGATCTGCTAAACGCTTAAAACAAAGCACCATACCTATTGTTAAAATCCGTTGGAATTCACGACGTGGCCCTGTGTATACCTGGGAACGTGAAGACCAGATGAAACTAAAATATCCCCATCTCTTCTCAATCGTTGATGCATCCGAGAAGTCTACCTAAAACTTCGGGACGAAGTTTTTAATAACGGGGAGGTACTATAACAACCCTCACTTTTCGACTTCCGATTTTAATAAAATACCTAGAGTTATTATATACGAATAAATTTAACGTTGATCGAATAAACGTACGCTTAAAATAAATAATATAATTATAAATATTATAAATAAGGTTATGTTATATAATATAACATAATTACATCAATGAATATATATAATATTTATATTACTTTTGTTATTTAGTTAATAGAATATATAATTAACTAAATAATAAATAATATTATAACACTTATAAAACTAATAAAAACTATAAAGTAATAATCATAAATTTTAATTTTAATTATAAAAACTGAATATAATAATAATTTTTTATATAAAATTCGTATTTAATAATTAAACAAAAATAGAAATAAAATGTTAAATGTTCTTAGAAATGTATTAAACAATTTTTAGAATTTAAAAAAAAAATCAAAACTATATCTACTTTTAATAAATAAATACAAAAATACAAACTACTTTTTCTTATTTTAACTTTTAAGATTTACTTTTAATAAAAATACAAACTACTTTTTCTTATTTTAACTTTTAAGATTTACTTTTAATAAAAATACAAACTACTTTTTCTTATTTTAACTTTTAAGATTTACTTTTAATAAAAATACAAACTACTTTTTCTTATTTTAACTTTTAAGATTTACTTTTAATAAAAATACAAACTACTTTTTCTTTTTTTAACTTTTAAGATTTACTTTTAATAAAAATACAGACTACTTTTTCTTATTTTAACTTTTAAGATTTACTTTTAATAAAAATACAAAATATTTTTGCTCATAAATCTACTTTTAAAAAAATAAAAATAAAAAGGTAAAAACTACTTTTATTATTTTATGATTAATATGACTAGATGATATTACTTTTAATTTTTAAAACCCATTATCAAACCCACTAAGATTTAATATATTTTTTTCTTTTTATTTCTTTTACTTATTTTATTTTCTTATCTAATATTTTCAGCTATAAATACCACATACATTTCTCATTTCAAACTTGCACCTTAATTTCTCATTTCTCTCTTGAAGAACTACTTCTAGTAAGTATTCTATTCTTTCTTTTATTTTTTTAATTTTATTTTTTATATATTTATAACCGAAAAAAATTAATTAATGATATAATCTATATATATAATTGTTATAAATATACATAACATGTTATAATTAGTATTAAATATTGCTGGAAGTTATAAAAATATTTTTATAAATTAATATTTCGGAATTATATTTATTTTGTAATTAATGAAAATGTATATGCATATACGATATATATATGGAATAATTAGGGAAAAATCAAATAAAATGATCCTAAAGGTTTCTTAACCTTAATATGATACAATAATGATCAAATATAATTTTTAAAATTTTTATAAATGTTAAATACGAATTTATAATTATTATTCATTTATTATTTCGGTATATGATGTATATAACATTTAATTCATAATAAATATTTTTAACAACAATAAAATTATATATAAAATTTTTATGGGATTATAAAACTCACATAAACAAGCGAAAATTATAAAAATAATTTTTTTAGTCGAATTGTTATTTTATCTTTATTTAAACTTATTTATGATTAAAAATGAAGGTAAATACTAAATAAATATTAAATAGTAACAAAAATATTTATAAAACATTTTTCTGAGTTTTTTAAACTTATTAAAGTCTGAGAAAATTATAAACTCAATTATTTAAGTCGATTTGGTATTTTATACATAATTAATTTTGATTTAATGCAAACCGAGAACAATATTCGAAATAAATACTAAAAAGTGATAAAAATATTTTATAAAATTTTCATATGTTTACTATGATTAGTAGATACTGATAAAAATATAAAATGTAATTTTAAACTCATTTACCTATTTTTTTGTATTTTAAGTATTAAACGATTATTAAAAATAATAAGTAATACATAAACATTTAGTAATATTGTATAGATTATTTTATAAAATTTTGTACAAATTATCTACTGATTTGAAGTCAATAAAATATTAATTAGAATTATTAGATGATTTATTGATATATAAATTTGAATTTAGATAATTTATATATATAAATTTTGATATATATAATAAATATAAGATTTATATTAATCAAATAATAGTATATAAATTTAAAATCTGTAATAAATATGTAAGACATAACTATTATATATTTAACCTATCTACATAATTGAACTTATAATACTTTGTTATAAGATTAATTTTAAAATAAATTAATAATGATAATACATTAATAATATTAAATATATTCAAACTTAATATATATATTTACTGTATAAGTAAATTATATCAATGTGTCATATTTCTATACGCACATAATGTGAAGGTTATACTCTAAAGATAACGTGCACTATATACAAACTTCATCGCTACTTACAGTCGTAAGTTAATGATGTCTAGGTTGTCATTTATGGATAAGCTTGTGGATCTCGAATGCCATGACTTAGATTCTGGTCAAGAGTCCTGGGCCTCCGGTTATATCTGGTCATTCCTGACTTATTTGATAGCAACGAAGTTTGAGTAAAGTAGTACAACGTCTTACTAATGAATATAACCTGAACTTATAAACTTTCCATAAGTTGAAACCTTCCTATTTTAGACTGTCACTATTAATATAATTCATTATATTAATAAACATACACTTGGTCTATTAGACATTTACTGATCGAACGTTATACCTCTAGGTTGATATCCCTGTCACTTACTTGCTTTACTTTCCTTTCTTGCGTGGAATACTTCAACTGCTATTTAAGGTGATTTTCATAACCCCACTTTTACTGTTTATTAAACTGTTTATAACTTTTGGGGTGAGACACATGCTTGCTTTATAACTATTTTATGTTTAGACACAAGTACTCAAATGTTATTATGCTATCATGCTTTGATTCATGCAAATCCTCATCGTAATATCGTCAATTGCTGTGTATAAAAGGCAAACTTAATTATTGTAAATAGGCCTATTGAGAGTAACGTCTCTAACCATTTGACCGTTGGTCTTTGGTTACATAATAATGATTCAACGACACTGAATAACAAGGTGTCACGAGATAACTTTTGTTTAGTCGCGATATTACAAACTTCAGCAACACTTTTAAATTGATATGTTTGGTATCAATCAACTTTAAACTAAATCTTGTGGTCTAATGCATATTATATAAACTTATGAATTTCGCTCAACCTTTTTGGTTGACACTTTAAGCATGTTTTGTCTCAGGTGATGAATAAGATGATTGCCATGACTGCTACTTGATGAATTGAATGCTACTACATGGAGTCTTCATTTCATTACATTTACTTTACATTAAGACTACTATTATTATTTCAGTTTGAATTTGATGTAAAACTTTTAATTCTTCCGCTATTTTATTAATAAATGTTTTATTCAAAACGTCTCATTTAGAGTTGTTCTCGTTTATACAACTGTGATTTGATATAATTAGTCACAAATACCCCATGCCCTATTTGGTACATAAAGGTGGATCACAAGATTTCAGTTGTTTCATCCAGAAACGTTTATCAAAATATTCTACAAGATTGAGCACCCTGGTAACTAAGCTTTAACGTTATAATAAGTACCCCTGTTTTAACATACATGCAACCAATATGTACAATACACACAAACCAACGTGTACTAAACTCAAATAGCATACATCTGTTTAATAGTTCAGGCTAGGGTTTCTAAACCTGGAACAGACGGGGATGTCAAGCCCTATGGATCCATATATAACTACTCGCGCCCACCAGTTCTTATAACCGGCAGTTACTAGTTACCAAAGCTAAGGGGTCTTCGGTTCAAACTCAGTATAGAATTAAGTATGTGCTTGTGTCCATTGTTTAAAATAAAGTGCATGTATTCTCAGCCCAAAAATATAGATTGCAAAAGCAATTAAAAAGGGAGCAATGAAACTCACCTTAGCAGCACATAAAGTCATTCACCGAAATGTGATCGAAACTTGAAATACCAAATAACCGTAGATCTCAACCTAGAGAACATATGTTGGTCAATAATTGTCTATCAAGCTAGGTCAGGTCATAGTGTATCACAATCCTAATGCTCGAGATCGACATACAAAAGTTATCAAAAGTCATTTCAAAAAGTCAATCTGACTCAATACAATAGTTGAATGATCATGTCAATCGAAATATTTTAACATTTCACATAGTTTTCTAATTTTTGTAAAATTAAACTATAGTTTTTATAAGGCTTTAAAATATGATAAAACAATCAATTTTGACAATTGTTCAACAAAACGAGACGTGCCTTATATAAGAATTCATTTACTCCGCTGGTAATATTTAAAAATTCAATTTATCAATCTTATAAACAAGTTATTTAAATATTAATTGCAGATTCAAAAGCAATTTCAATTAACGTCAATCATAATTCAGTTGATCATATCTTTTAATTCATTCATCGAAATCATACGATATCTAAATGAAAAGTTATTGTTTTTTTGCCAGCTTTCCAAAAACATACATATCATATAACTTTTATTAGTAATATATGTATTTAATTTGTGATTCATCATAAACTTTTTAACAACGAAATTTAGCATACTAGCATGCATAAACATATATACTCGAGCACTAGACATGTATACACTATTAATATATAAAAAATAAGATATGAATGCTCACATATCAATATTGTGATTCAATATTGCAGGAAAGTACGTAGACGCAACAGAGATGATAAACACTAGGTTTGACTTGCGAGCAATACCCATGAACATTACCCACAACCTCCATAGCTATAACCCATATTTTCCTTAGCTCTATCCCGCTTGAAAACCCATTTTGAAAGTGACACGCTCATGACTTCATCGTAGTATTTTATGTATAATACTACTAATAAAAATAATAAGATTAATAATAATAATAATAATATTAATCTTAATAATAATAATTATAATAATAATAATAATAATAATAATAATAATAATAATATAATAAAAATATATATACGAGTGTAATATGTATGTGTGCAAACAAAATGGAACGAATTCGATTGAATTTATAGATCATGACATGTTCTAGCCCTCCATGCGATCGCATGGTTTATGGGCATCATGGCCATGCGATCGCATGGCCCTATGATCCAGCTCACAATTGTTTGTCTCGTTGTTTGTCAACATAATATTTAATTATATTTATAATATAATTAATTTATATAATTATTTATATATTATATTAAATTCTCGTGCATAGTTGATTTGTAATTTTTGTTTCGATAAGTCGTACGTCGTCACTTGACTTATGTCCCGCTTCCGGTTTCTCGAATGCATTTTCGTACGCTTAGAAAACTAGTACTTTTCGTTACGCGACGTGTACCTTTATCAAAAATTAAACTTAATCATTGATAAACTATGTCACTCGAAGTGTAGCTTTAATCAATTAAGTGTTTTGGTTATTTGCTTCTATAAATCATCGTCTCGTAGTATATACATATACACATTTTCTTTTTAAAATAGTATTTTACTGTAGCAAAGTTACTGTAGCAAATAGTGATTTTACTGTAGCAAATAGTGATTTTCGAAAACACTGTAGCATTTCGGGTACTGTAGCAATTCGAAAATACTGTAGCAAATTAGTGTTTTACTGGTTCATCTTAAACGTTTTAGTTAACTTATCTAAATATCAATCGAATCAATAATCGAATGTTACTATCGTTTACTAAATAACTTGAAATCATATATATATATATATATATATATATATATATATATATATATATATATATATATATATATATATATATATATATATATATATAACTTAATGTGCATATATATATATATATATATATATATATTGTTCATGAATCTTCGAGAATAGTCAAAGAATAATTGATTACGTGAATATAGTTCCAAAACTTTCGTGACTCAACATTACAGGCTTTGCTTATCGTGTCGAAAGTATTAAATCATTTAAAGATAAAGTTTAAATTTGGTCAAAAATTTCCGGGTTGTCAAGTACCTACCCGTTAAAGAAATTTCGTCCCAAAATTTGGTTGGGATGGTCATGGATGACAATAAGTATGTTTTCATGACTCATACGAGTTGAAAATTAGAGTTTTATCATCATTGAGTAATATGGATAAAACAATTTATTTATGTGAAGTGTACGAGTGAAGTTATCACAAAAGAGTGAAATGAGAAAAAGTAAGTTTCGTCATATCTTTTGATATAGATGGGTTGATTTTCGGAGTTCAAGAGATTTGGAGAAAATCTTCGTAATAAGATTTGATTCTTCGGTAATTAAGGAAATTATGATTCTTTTCGATTTAATGCGATGATCTGTCTTGATTTTTCTGTCTGATATTATACTATAAATCTACCCCATTTGTTTCCTTATTTTCCACCGCTCATACCTTTTATTCTTTCTCCCTCAATTCTTATTTTAAAGCATTCGTCAATATGCTCCATCCAGTTCTGATTCTTGATATACTTCTAACCTTCATATTCGTCATTCTTCTTTTCCATCTGCCACCAGAAGAATCTATTCACTTCTACTATATTCTTGGTTTTATAGTGTTTTTAGTCCTCCCTTGTCTTTATATTGCTATATTCATCGATATATACGGCTTATAATTTTTGGGTGGTTGTTGGGTTTTATATCTTCCCTTATATTTCGATGTCTCTGCTTCTGTCTTTTCATAATCATTCACATCCACAGTTAATACTCTCTCCAATTTACTGTGATTTATATATACTCCCATTGATATTTTGAAGCTTCATGTTTTTGTTTTATCTTCCCGACTTTATATCAAGCGAATAATGGTCCAGAATTCGTAGGTTATTAATTTCGGAATGAACATAATTAATGTTCTAAGAAAGAAACGGTAATAGCACAATCTGACTTGTCAAATTATCAGAATACCTCGAAAAAGACCGAATCATCAAGAAAAATATTTTCTTGATATATTTAGAGGTTAAATAGAATGAAAGAGTTATGTAACATGGTTCATGATGAGGGTATAATCCGTGAATCTTTATCACGTTCTATTAGAAACTCAGCTAGACTTACTGTAATATAATCACGTTGATCAAGTGTCATTATATTATACTAACTCATGCTTCAATTCCCAACATTACTTCAAACATCCATTTTTCGAATTTTTCAGATTTTTGAAACTAAAATAGTTTATTTTATGATGTAACACAGATAGCGCGAAGAGATGAATGATTTCAGATAAGAATAGTTATGAAGATATCTCCAGAAATATCGAGGATATTTATAATGAAAGATACGATGATATCTTAGAATTTCTAATATCGAAGGATGATGAAGAAGATTTGTTCGTAATGGATTTTGAGTCAGGAGCAAGGTATTCGTTAATGACTTCAGCAGATACTGAATCATTTGTATTCTTTGAAGGCAGGTTTAGTCTTTGTGATTTGTCCACAGTCTCCTTCATGATTTGCTCAATCCGTTTTTCAGTACCAGACTTTCTCTTTTTCTGTGCTTTTCCAACACACTACTCTTTATCATCAAACTTTTGACTGTTAAAGTCGTTTACAGTTTTTGCTGCTTCATCAGCATTTTTCCAAAATTCGGAGAACTAGTTTCGCAGTTTGGGGTGTTTTTCAGAAACTTCACATTCGGAGTAAGTGAGTCTAGGAAATAGACATTATATGTATATATATATAACTGTTGGCGTAGAATTGCTGCGAGATTTAAAATACTGACCCGGTAGTTGGTATGGCAATTATTGTTACAAGATGTGGATGAGTACATGATAGGGTTTCAATGAGTATAATGATTTTTCAGAAGGTCAAGGATTAATGAAGTTGTTGGCAAATTAACTGCTAATATGGTGGGACATGAAAGGTTCCCCGGTAACAAAAACGTGTATATCAAGGTTACAATAAGGGTTAATCTGAAAAGTCGAAGTTGACTGGTTGGAAGTGTGGTAAAACTGGATACTTTGAAAAGGGATTGCAAGATTATTTTCGGTAAAAACAACGCTAAAGGATCTTGCACAGTTTTGAAGTCAAAGTATAGCTTTGAAAGATGTAGAGATCTAATAATGATGTCACTTGTTAAAACTTGACTTGGATTCCGTTCTGTCAGAATATATAATTGAATTTGTATGAAAACGATTGTATATCGCTGTGAGTATAGTTAATAATTTTTGAATCAAAGTTGAAGAATGTACAGTGTAACATATTAATTGCGAACTTATATACTTCCCGAGTATTACCTACCCGTTAAAGATTTCATAAGTAATATTTTATACAAAAGAATTTTCATTACAATCTTTATGAAAATATATATATGTATATTTTCTTCAGATGTAATACAGATTTCATGAGTTAATATCATATTAAGCTCATTTGATTTTTGGCTTGAATTAGAAATGAAAAATCTCTAAAATATTAGAGATCATATAATCTTCGCGGAATATTTCACTTAATGAAATCAATACTTCATTATTTATTCTTATTGATATTCCTTGGTGAAGGATGTTGTTGCTTGTGGAATTTTTTTTTTTGAACCTTACAAGGCACAGATGATGTTTTCTGGAAAGTTTCAAGTACATCGAAAATGAAAGTGTAAAATCAATCATGTATTTTAATAATACACTTTGTGACGACCCGGAGATTTCTGACCAAATTTAAACTTAATCTTTATAAGTTTCCAACACGATAAGCAAAGTTTGTAAAGTTGAGTCTCAAGAATTTCTGAACTATTCTTATGAATTCATATGACCTTTGACTATTCCCGACGATTCACGAATATTGATGTATAAATAAATAGGTAATATATATAAATATATGAAATTTGATATGTACAAGTATTATTAATAATACTATAGAAACATGTAACTTATTATATCTTTAGTATTATTATTACTAAAATATATAAATGTTAATACTCAATATTTAATGTATAAAATATAGTTATATTATATAACCTATAATATGTAATACTAATATAATAAATATAGTTGTTATATTATTATTATTATTATTATTACTTTCACTATTAATATCAATATTAATGTTAATATTAATATTGATATCAGTATTAGTAGTATTATTATTTTCAGTATATAATAAAAATAGATGCATGTAAATTGTTATATTACTATTATTATTACTAATGATATTAACATCATTATTATTATAATTAATAGTAAAATTATAAAATTAGTTATTTAATTAATATTAACATTATTATTATTAGATATTATTATTACTATTATCATTTATAGGTTGTTAATATTATTATCATTATTAATATAATTATTAGAAAATAAAACAATTTATTATCTTAAATAATACTATTATTAGGAACATCAGTATTATAATAATTATTATTAATATAATTATTATTATTATTAATATTATTATTAATATTATTATTATTATTGTTATTACACTTATTTATTTAATAATATTAATTAAATATGTATTTATAATAAAGGGGGACTCAAAACCAGTTCTTGTTGCTTTCATACTGTGATAAATTGGTCCTTCTGTCTCTAATTATGTACGAATCATAATCTGATCAGGAGTACACTCCAAATTCTGTTATCCGTCTGTGTCATTATTTTTTTTATTTTTATTATTTCATGTCTGACTTGATTAATGTCGATTGAATCATTTATAAGCCAATCAATTCTAGTAGTAATGAGCTCACTCGAACTTCTTTTCATTATTAATATCAAGTACAACAAATCAATTAATATTGAATCAGATTAATTCATTGATTATTTTTATTACAGTCAATACCCTGTTCTTCCTCAATTTTATCCAAAACCCGATTTTGTATTGATTTCTAAAATGTATTAATGCAATTGTACTTGTAATCTCTATTTAAAACTATCTGCAAAGTTTGATCTTCCAATTTTTCTTAACGAATTCGAATTTTAGAAGTCAAACATAATTTCTAAAAAGTAAAACTAGGTGTTCATGATGAAATTCGAATTTGTTTCAAAGTTTTAAGTTTAATTGATGCTTCAGATAGTTTGTAATAACCATTTAGAACCTTTTTCATTTAGGAGTCATGATCTAAAACGTTTTAGAAATTCCAATTTGATATTGAGTTCATAGTCACGATACTCGTTATCTGCTACTGTTTTTTTTTTAATTTTTATTTTTCTTTTCCACTTGTTCTGTCACTAGGATATCGCAACAAGTCTTTGGGTTTTCAATTTAAATTCATAAATCAAGATTTTTTATTAAACTGTGTGGATTAAAAACAATTTCAGTCGAATGGGAAGGTGAAGAAAAAAGGAGAATCAGAGAGATGGATTATATAATTATTCATGTGAGGTTAATTAGAAAAATGGAATTGGTTCAGTGGTTAAGGGCGTTTGCGGTTTAGCGAGTGGTCCTGGGTTCGAGCCCCGTTTGAGGCAGTTTTTTTTAAAAACCTATTGTTTGAGGTATAATTTCCATTATTATTATTATTATTATTATTATTATTATTATTATTATTATTATTATTATTATTATTATTATTATTATTATTATTATTATTATTATAATACTTATTACAATTGAGCAAATTTTTCTTACTGTTGCTCAACAGTAAGGTCATTTCCGTCCTTTCACACTAAATTTATATTTTATATTTGTATCTGATTAAAAAAACACCTAGCATCCACTCTTTCACCGCTTCTTCTTCCTACCCTTTCTTCCCAATTAACAAGCAGCGGTGTCGTACTTCTTCTTCCTACCCTTTCTTCACAATTAACAACCAGAGGTGTCGTTCTTGAAGGTCGACGACGGTGGTGGCGTGGCTGGAGGTCAGCGGAGATCGACGAGGCGGCGGCAACGTCGATGGTGGAAGAAATAAGCGGCGATAGTGAGGTTAAAACAAACAAGAAGAAAACCCAAAATTAAAATCGTTGGTTTTTTTCTTCACCTGTTATCAGTGCGACGACTATCTATTAGTTCTTATTTTTTCTAATTTAGGGTTTCATGAATCGTCCTAGGGTTAGGGTTAAATCGGTTAATTAAGATTATTTCGTTCTTTGTTTTATAGAATTAACTGAATATCTGGATTAAAAGTTAGGGTTTGTTCACATAATCAGTTAATGAATTAGTTGTTACTTTTTTCTACGACGATGCTCTTTTACAATAACAGTGGGTCAATTTTTTGTTTAGTGTCGATTTTGATTTTGTTATACTTAGGTTTGCATTTTTTATAAATACTAAAACTTTCTTAGTTTATGCAGTGTATTTATCGTATGTTGTTTACTTTGTTGATATAGATATTGTTGTAGTTGGAAGCATGTTACATCTACAGTTGCTGAATGTTCATTATGTAATTGTTATTGTGTTAGTTAGTTTATATTTTAGCATCTTAGCTTGGATTTGAATCTGCTATTCTATGTAGTCTCTTTTATTTATTAAAAAAATAAATATTTATCAGTATTTGTTGAGATGGTTTTGTTTTTTGTTTTTTGTATCTGTAAATTGATGTTGTGGCTGATTATGTTGTTGTTTTCAGTGTGCTCAAGCAATGTGTTACAAGTTGAAGTAAAAAGTTGGTTTATAGCTCTCATTAAGGTAATGTGTTTCCCTATAGTTGATGTTTTTAGATAATTGATTTTTTTAATTTTTTGATTTGTTGTTGCACATTTGGTTTTCATGTTCTTGATTATTAGTTGTGGCACAACAGTTTAAAATAGTAGATTCCTGATTAGCGGCATGATAGACCTTTATCGTCTCAGCTACGTTATGTGCCGTCTTCGGACTTGGCTTCCAATCCACAGACGTTGACTTTGGTTTTTGTTTAATTTTTTTTTAATTAACTGGAACTATCTTCTTCTTCATCACGCTCTTGCGCGCTTAGCAGCTTCCAAGTTTTTTTTTTTTTTTTTTTTTTTTTAAGGTTTATGATAGTAGTGATCGTTACTTGCATCGTTATAGTACATGGCTAATATCAACATGTTGTTTGGTGTTGTTTCTAAACTTATAATTACTGTCTTTAACACTACTTCAATGTAGATATGCTTGGTGTAATTTTGCATTTATTGCTGGAGTTGCGATTCACTATCTGATTGTAGTGATTGTCAATACCTCTTGAACGAGGATTCCATCTAATATGTGCGTGTTTAGAACTCTAAATACAACTTAAGATCAGAATATGCATGTATGAATTGTGTGAAAAATGGTCTCATACATATATTTTATCCTCTCAAGATAGAGGTAGATATACATCACTAGCTACATTGTGGGCATTGTGGTCCATGTCAACCATCAATACCAACCCGACAGAATATTGTTGTGTTAGGATTTATGTTAGGATTTCTTGCAGTATCGTAATTGTATTGTAAGTCACAGCTCTTCTCACTCATCTTCTCTTGATGGTGCAACTGGAGCTTCAATTTCTGATGGACATTATGTTCAACTTTTATTCGATGATAACACACCCGATCAAAACAATGGCCCCGTTCAAAACAGGTAAACTGACTTTTTGATGAAACATGACTAGGAACTTCGAGATCAACAGGTTTAATTCACACAAAGGCGGAATTAGTGAATCAAACCAATCAAAGTGAATATGGGTAGCTTTTTGGGATTAAATTAGTCAAACCACAACAAAGATTGTGATTAGATTAATGCCTAGAGCTATTATTCAATACCAGGAGTGATTTAGGTTGAGAGAGAATCGGATCAGGTGAACCAGATCTGAGTGATTGTGTGTGAGAGAGGCTTAACCCAAAAATGAAAAACATAAGACTTTATATACCCCTGTTGTTGACTCACCCGTACGAGTTATCCATCACTCGTACGAGTTGGCTTCATCAGCCGTACGGGTGATCACTCACTCGTGTCTTCTCATTCAGGTTATAATTATGACTTAGCTCAGCATCAACCGTGCGTATGAGCCTGTCAGCCGTACGAGTGATGCTTCACTCGTACGTCTGACTAAGTTTAACATAGTCAAACATCGGTATCGCATTCCTGCAGTACCTGTAACTACATACAAACACAGATAGGATAATAACGAGCGATCATGGTATCTCATAAACTGAAGTACCTGCAATGGACGTAGGTTAGATGTCTAGGGACTTACATAAAATGCATCATCAACTCCCCCTAGGACCTAGACCATCGATTACAATAAAGTAAACGTCCATGAAATACATATAACTCCAAAAGTAGCATCAGTCTAATATCAATTACATTTCCAGATTCTCTCTCTCTCCAAAATACATCATCATCAAAAACAAAAACAAACAAACAAACAAAAATTATAACTAGCATCACAGTATCCGACACACATCAGCTGGCTTGAACTTGGTTTAAGCTTTGAGCATCATTTTCTCTGTTGAGGTATGCATAGAGGACATCGATCACACGTTGATATCTCATAGCTTCCTCCTTTCGATCGTCTCTGAATGTAATGTGATGGCGGCGAAGAGTCTCCACATCAAATCTCGACAAGTTCCTCAGCCACATAGGATCTAGAATCCTCACATTGTCGAACTGTATGCTTCCATCATCCTTCTCAATTGCAGTCAAGATCACTGCTTCTTCCGACAACTCATCATAGAACCACCATCTGAAATTCTTACAGATATCCTTGGGTAATGGCATCAAGGGAGATTGTTTCAAATACTTAGCTGGACGAAACTTACCAACACGGATAGGTCCTCCCTTAGAATTTTTCTTTGTCGGGTGTATGGAAAACCTAGCGGCCGTTGACTTAAAGATGTCCCATTTCCCTGTCTTATATTCATATCTGAGTTTTCTCTGAAATAATCTAGAAAGGTCACAATCTTCAGCATTCAACATCTTCAGCTTCGCAAGCTGCATGATCTCGAAGTACGATAGAGTTTTGAAGTGACTTGGACGTGCCATATAATCAACTCCTCCTTCCCTCTTGATCGCAAAACAATTGATCTCCTTGAAATAGCCCCAACTTAAAATTTTACCCTTGGAGTACTTCTTGGTTCTTTTTCCTTTCTCATAGAAACTGACAAACTGCGGCTCGAGCACTGGCTTATCTACTTGATCAGGGTTAACAACGTTCTGTCTCCACCAACTCTGACGGATCTCGTCTTCTACAACGTTTCTGTTCACTTTAACCCTATCACGTTTGAACCATTCATTAATCTCATTCCATGTCTCGGCTTTAGCTTGTTCGGCTCGGAGTTTCTTATCTTTCAATTCAGTTTCTTTTCTTTCTTTCTCAACGAGCAGTTTCTCATGTCGGATCTTCTTGTTCCTTTCTAACATAACATCCACTTCTTTCACTTGTTCTTTGTATACCTTCCTCGCCTTTTCTAACTCAATTAAGTTCTTCCTTTTCTCCTCACAACTCAGATTGAAGAAGTCACTTAAGGTGTTGAGTGACGGATGCAAGTATGGCTCAAGCGAAGGCATAACAATCTCAACTTCTTCTTCTTCTTCTTCTTCTTCATCAGATTCTGTTACAAATTCGTCTTCGGACTCAATAATAACATCCTCTTTCAAACTTTCTTTACCAACAGAATCTTCACTCTTCTCATCTTCGAACAGATCAAAATCACTTAAGTTGATATTTTGGATTGATTCGGGAGGGATACTTAACAATGACTCTTCTTGTGGAGCCTTGTTTTCAGCTTCAGCTGTCTCTCCATTCTCCGTATCATTTTCGCTATCGTATGCCAGAGCAGCAAGCTGTTCCATTGGAAACTCACTTGGTGGAACGTCCCCCTTTTCTGCATCATTAAAAACATTTGAATAATTCATATAATATTCAGCAGTAAAGACCTCATGATAGTGCTCCAAATGAACATATATTTAGTAGCAATATCCTCCCAATATGTAAATTATTTAGTTGTAATTGTCCTATTTTAAGTTATAATCATTTATATTAAATAAGTGCGAAGACAAAAGGCGAAAACGACAATTTGAAGACGCAAATGACCAAAAAGCTCAAATGTACAAGATACAATCCAAGTGGTTCAATTTATTGATGAGAAACATCTAAAAATGACAAAAGTACAAGTTGCGGAACGCAAAGTACAAGATATTAAATTATACGAAAGGACGTTCGAAAATCCGGAACCGGGACCTGAGACAACTATCAACGCCCGACGCAACGGACCAAAAATTACAAGTCAACTATGCACAAGAATATAATATAATATTTAAATAATTATATAAATTATTTATATATTATATATATTTAAATAAAACGTCGACAAGCAAGGAAACAAATCAAATGTGGCTGGATCCAGCTGGCCATGCGATCGCATGGCCTGGAAGGCAAAAATCCATGCGATCGCTTGGGGCCAAAATCCTGGCCACATCTATAAATAAGCAACGAGTTTGGCCAGAATAATTACACCAAAAATGTATATTACTCCCTCTGTTTATGTATAATATATATATATATATATATATATATATATATATATATATATATATATATATATATATATATATATATATATATATATATATATATATATATATATAGTATAGGTTAGTTTTATATTAGATTAGTTTGGGTAATGTATATGTTATTTTACGGGTTTTGAAGTCGAAGCTCTGTCCATGTAACACTACGCGATAAATAATCAATGTAAGCTATTGATAATGCTGAAAACGAACATATATTTCATAGCATTATCCCTCAAGAAAGACAAGCTTTTAGTTGCAATTGTTCTATTTACAAGTGATATTCGTTTAAATAATAAAAGGTGAAGACAAAAGATAGGTTCGACGAATTGAAGACGCAAACGACCAAAAAGCTAAAAAGTACAAAGTACAATCAAAGTGGTTCAAATTATTGATGAGAAACGTCTCAAAATTACAAGAGTACAAGACGCAAAACGCAAAGTACAAGATATTAAATAGTACGCAAGGATGTTCGAAAATCCGGAACCGAGACATGAACCAACTTTCAGCGCGCGACGCAAAGGAGCTAAAATTACAAGTCAACGGAGTACAAGAATATAATATAATATATATATAATTATATATATTATATTATATAATAAATAAATAAGCAGCCCACATTTTTAAAGACTTTTGAGCTCTCCCAGCTGGCCATGCGATTGCATGGCCTGGAAGAACAAAAACCATGCGATCGCATGGCCCTGAAATCCAGGCATGGTCCTATGAATTCATGTGTTTTGGCTCAGTTTATATATCATATATCCATCTCTCTATCTATACGTAAATAAATAAATATATATATATATATATATATATATATATATATATATATATATATTATAATTTTAATTTTAATTTTAAATTCTAATAATAAGGGTATGTTAGCGAATGTTGTAAGGGTGTAAGTCGAAATTCTATCCGTGTAACGCTACGCTATTTTTAATCACTGTAAGTTATGGTTAATGTTATTTTTAAATTAATGTCTCGTAGCTAAATTATTATTATGCTTATTTAAGACGAAGTAATCATGATGTTGGGCTAAAAATATTAAGATTGGGTAATTGGGCTTTGTACCATAAATGGGGATTCGAATTGTAACAAGGTTTTACTTGATGTGTGCGAGGTGTACTAGGAAATAGTATTATTTTTACAACGAAATACTATTAAATACGATACAATTTTACACAAGATATTTATTTATTTATAGAATGGATATACCTAAACCTTGCTACAACACTTACAGGCAGTGTACCTAATCATACAGTAGTGTAGTTTTTAGTAAGTCCGGTTCGTTCCACAGGGATCTCTTTTAAACAAGCTTAACTCTATATTAGTTTTAACTTATAAAAATACAAATATATATATAAGTAATATTATTATTATAAAAGAGGGTTTTTACCGTTTAATGACCGGTTTGTCGATTTTAAAACTTTAGTCGCAGTTAAAACCTAATGTAAAATATTAAAAATAAATACAACTTAATTTAAAGCGTAAAGTAAATAACGATAATGAAATTGCGATAAATAAAAGTGCGATAAAATAAAATTGCGATAATTAAAGAGTACAATAATTAAAAGTGCAATTAAATACAATGACAATAAATAAAAGTGCGATAATTAAAAGTGCAATTAAATATAAAATAAAGGAAATTAAATATGAAATAAAGGAATTATGCTTATTTAAACTTCTGTAATCATGATGTTTGACGTGTTGATTTTTAGTTTATTCCCATGGGTTAATTGTCCTTTGTCCTGGATTATTCGATATGTCCATACGGATTTGTCCATAATAGTCCATCAGGCATAAATATAAAGTGCGAAAGTCTTCGTCAAATTATTCTTATTCCCGAAGTCAAATATTCCAACTAATTGGGCATTCGAATTGTAACAAGGTTTGTTTTATGAATACACCAGGTTATCGACTGCGTGTAAACCAAGGTTTTACTACTTTATTAACAATTACACCAATTACCCTTGAATGTAATCCACCCCTGTTTCAACAAGTCTATTAACTATTAATCCAGTTCCGTATCCGGTAAAATGAACAATTATTGGTATTTATAGATATCCCGCCCACCGTGCCCAGTCAAGCGTATGTGGTTATATATAAATACGTCAAATTATAAGTCTATATATTAAATTAACGAGGTATCATTAAGTTAATATAAAGCCCATTAATAGCCCATAGTCTAATTTCCACAAGTGTCGTTCTTTTGTCCAAACCTCAATTATGGTACAAAGCCCAATTACCCAATCTTAATATTTTAGCCCAACATCATGATTACTTCGTCTTAAATAAGCATAATAATAACTTAGCTATGAGACATTAAATTAAAAATAACATTAATCATAACTTACAGTGATTAAAAATAGCGTAGCGTTACACGGACAGAATTTCGACTTACACCCTTACAACATTCGCTAACATACCCTTATTATTAGAATTAAAAATTAAAATTAAAATATAATATATATATATATATATATATATATATATATATATATATATATATATATATATATAGATTATTACGTTCAGAGAAAGGAAAGAAAAAGATGTTAAATTTCGTCCAAAACTCGCGAACTTTATAGGACCAGGCCTGGATTTCAGGGCCATGCGATCGCATAGTTTTTGTTCTTCCAGGCCATGCGATCGCATGGCCAGCTGGGAGAGCTCAAAAGTCTTTAAAAACGTGGGCTGCTTATTTATTTATTATATAATATAATATATATAATTAAATATAATTATATATATATATATATTATATTATATTCTTGTACTCCGTTGACTTGTAATTTTAGCTCCGTTGCGTCGCGCACTGAAAGTTGGTTCATCTCTCGGTTCCGGATTTTCGAACGTCCTTACGTACTATTTAATATCTTGTACTTTGCGTTTTGCATCTTGTACTCTTGTAATTTTGAGACGTTTCTCATCAATAATTTGAACCACTTTGATTGTACTTTGTACTTTTTAGCTTTTTGGTCGTTTGCATCTTCAATTCGTCGAATCTTTCTTTTGTCTTCACCTTTTATTATTTAAACGGATATCACTTGTAAATAGAACAATTGCAACTAAAAACTTGTCTTTCTTGAGGGATAATGCTATGAAATATATGTTCGTTTTCAGCATTTATCAAATATTCCCACACTTGAGCGTTGCTTGTCCTCAAGCAATATAGTCTTGAAATAAAAATACTAGAATCACTTCTTTATTCTTCACACTTTGTACATCAGTGATTTCTATACGGCAGTATAAACAATGGTAGTAACGTTGTGGTTTACAGTCTCACATGACTATGAAAATTTAGATCCATTAAGGAAATTGGATCTTTATGAAAATATTTGATCTTTTGAAAATTGAATCTAGCTTTTACCCTAGATAAGATTTCCAGAATAACCCTTCACCGGTGTCTGCAAAATATTTTTGTGGGTTTGGTGGGTTTCAGATTTGGAAACTTTAGCTCAAAACTTGTGGTTTTATGTCACCCATTTTCTAACCTTGTATTAGGAAAGCAACACGTCCAGTATACTTGCTCCGTATATTACCTTTCGGTAAACTACCGTCCGGTTGTAAAGGAAAGCGTTGAACAAGCAACTGTTAAGGCAATGTCCCCTGACATGCTTTTAATTATGGTCTATAACGTGTCGGATGCAATTACTATCCTTGGTATGAGCAATAGTAAAGCTCACCCTTATAATTTTTCAGTCTGGCACAAGGTCCTGTCTTCGACCATACTATGCAACCACCGTTCTTACGGTTGACACCCGATTTGGTTCAGGTGACCTAATGAATTCCAGATGAATTCCTAGGATTTTACGTTCAATAGTAATGAACGCATTGAAAATGGGTTTTCAAAAAACAAATCGGTTTGTAATTTTGATCAAAATATTTTCTCGTTCAAGCTCGAGTTTAGATATCATCGAATTCCATGAATTTGTAATTCTCAATCTTTAAAAGTCAATCTCTAGGATTGAGTAATATCAGTCTTAAAAGCTGATTTTTGATCTTTTAAGGAGATTATCCTTTCTGGGGATCTGATTCATTAGTCTTATCCAGCTAATTTGCACGGCGTCCTCCCCATTTTACAAGACATATCCTCTCATGGTTAGGATAAGTCTGACCACTTGGCGACCCTGTTTGATGCTGAGGTCCGTGGATTTCCTGCTGATTTTAGTGATGACTTTTATAGATTTTTCGTCAACCTACAGCTGGTCTGGACGACAACTTCATGACCTAAATCAAGAAGCGCGTGTCTTTTTCGGAAGACTTTACTTCCTTTTAATAATGGAATTGATTCATCGTGTAGATCCATCTTTCTTTCAAATGTATTACAGTAAATTGGGTAAAACTGTTTAGATTAGTCTAAAGCAAAAGTATCTTTAGTTATTTGTTACAAAAATATGTGACTTATGTTTTAAATAACTTGGTAAAGTTTTCCCACACTTGGCTTTTATTTTCCTTTTTTTGCCTTTTTATTGTCCTCTATTCCATTTTAAATGAATTCTAATATTTTGGTTTGTTTCTCAATTTATGTCCTTTCCGAGGTAACAATAATTTTGGTGTTTAACACCTAGTTTTATTGTTCATAAATATGTATAAACATGATTTTGAGTTCATTTAATTGAAAATTTTGAAAATTTTTACTAGAATTGGGTAGTCAGTATATAAGACTAGGGCTGTTCTTTATTATCAAAGAGCACTAGATTCTAATACAACTACTGCTTTACTAGTATTTTTAATGGTAACCAAGTGTATAAATTAAATTTTATTTTATTTTAATTTTTTTGTTTAAATTTCGAAAGAATTTAACCTCTTCCCACACTTAAGATCTTGCAATGCCCTCATTTGACAAGAAATCAGTAACAATTTAAATTATTGAGGGTGATTAGCGTAGAAAATTGATTAAATTTTACCAAAGTTTCCAAACATATTGGAGTTTGTTTTAAACGGACAAAATTAAATGTTTTTGGCATACTTTAATTCAATAAGGCTAAAAATAATAATAATAAAAGTTCTCGCCCCTCCCTTGGGTAAAGCAATTTCGGTTCAACGACCTAGTCTTCAACTTACGACGAATTTTAAAAATCATATTTTTAACTTAGCGAAATAAAGTAAATTTTTGTTTTTAAATTCACACAAAACATAAATTTAAAATGCATTAAATTAAAAATTCATATTATTAAAATTATAAATTCACACCAAACTTAAATTATATTTTTACATACAAACTTATATTAAAAATATTAATTTTTCAAATATTTACAAACTTAAATATATTTATTTATTTATTATTTTTAAAAAAAAAAGAAGTTTACAATATTAATTTAATATTAATTTTAAAAACAAAGTAAAAATAAAAATAAAAATCTTTTTGGTCTTTTATCCCACTTTAATCAATCAAATATTATCAAAAATATACGCCCCTCTTTTCGGTAAAGTAATTTCGGTTACATAACCTAGTTTAACTCATGACGAATTTTTGAAATATTTTGGGTTGATTGATTAAAGATATTTATACCTTAAGAATAAACGGTAAATTTCGCAGTGATGTAGTAAATTTTTGTATGATATCAATAATTTCGGTCGCAAGACCTAATTTTATTGAATACCAATTTAATACTTTATAGCGAACGATTTAGCGTTTATTATCAAATGGTTAAAAGCAATAAAAATAAAAATAAAAACTGTACATACTTACCTGTGAAATAGAATTCTTAGTGACCTGCTTTAGCCCACTCATAAGATAGTCGGACTAATTGGTTTTCCATAGCTACATAGGCGTAACCTCGAGCATTTAATGTTTTTTCTTCTAAACATATGAATGGTCCGTCTCTGCATAAAGTAACAAATTCGGTATTGGAATATGTCTGATTCGTCGAACATTTTCCTCCGTGTGACCATTTTCCGCATTTGTGACATCTTTCAAGGTGTCGAGCTCTCCTTTTCGCCGCGGATTTTGATTTTCCTTTACCAAATTGTAACTTATTATTTTCGTTCCTGGATTCTTTTCTTACTCCGTCCAATTTGCCTCTGATTAATGATACTATTTCACTTGGAAGGGTGTCATTATTACGTTTAGTGATCAAAGCGTGTAGCATTAGACCATGGTTTAGTTCACAGGAAGTCTTCATCTCGTAAAACCTAAAAAAAATAAAAATTCAGAATGGGGGGAGAAGACTAGTTCTTTAGGGTCTGCTAGGGAAAGACCATTCGGATTCCATTCTCGAAAACTACACGAAAACAGAACATCTAACTCTAACAGAAATTCATATTATCCTTTAAAGACTTGATTCTCCCCATACTTAGTTAGCTGTGGTGTTGAAATTATGATTTACTTCGTTGTCTACTTCCATCGGACTATCTATGTAATGTTTAACTCTGTGACCATTAACCTTAAATTCAATCCCATTTGAATTTATTAATTCGACTGTTCCGTATGGGAAAACTCTTTTGACTATGAATAGTCCAGACCATCTTGATTTCAATTTTCCAGGAAATAGCTTGAATCGTGAATTGAAAAGAAGAACTCTTTCTCCTTCTTTAAATTCTTTTGAACTTCTGATTCTTTTATCATGCCATTTCTTCATTCTTTCCTTATAGATTAACGAATTTTCGTATGCTTCATGTCTTAATTCTTCTAATTCGTTTAGTTGACTTAATCGTAGACGTCCGGCTTCATGTAAATCAAGATTACATGTCTTCAAAGCCCAAAATACTTTGTGTTCAATTTCTACTGGAAGATGACATGCTTTTCCGTAAACGAGTTTAAAAGGTGTGATTCCAATTGGAGTTTTGTAGGTTGTTCTAAAAGCCCAGAGTGCATCCTCCAATTTAATGGACCATTCCTTCGGATTTGATCCTACGGTTTTCTCTAAAATACGTTTCAAAGCTCGGTTGGTATTTTTAACTTGTCCACTTATTTTTGGATGATAAGTGGTGGAGATTTTATGAGTTACTCCATATCTTTTGAGAACTTTCTCAAGTTGATTATTACAAAAATGAGTACCCCGATCACCTATTAAAGCTTTCGGTGTTCCAAACCTAGCAAAAAGACGTTTTAAAAAGTTGACTACAACTCGTGCATCGTTAGTTGGGAGAGCTTGTGCTTCCGCCCATTTAGATACATAATCAATGGCAACGAGAATGTAGAGATTATTATGAGATTTTGGAAATGGACCCATAAAGTCAATACCCCAAATGTCAAATACTTCACATACTTGAATGACATTTTTGTGGCATTTCATCACGTTGACTTATCTTTCCGGCCCTTTGACAAGCATCACAGGATTTGCAAAGAAGGTGTGCATCTTTGAAAATTGTAGGCCAATAGAATCCAGCATCATAAACTTTTCTTGCTGTAAGTTGAGGCCCATAATGCCCTCCTGTTGGTCCTGTGTGACAATGGTTTAAGATTTGACTAGCTTCGTCTCCGAATACACATCGGCGTATTATTCCATTGGGACAACTTTTAAACAAATGTGGATCTTCCCAGAAATAGTGTTTTATATCACTAAAGAATTTCTTTCGTTTTTGGTACGATAATCCTTTTTCAAGGAATCCACATACTAAGTAGTTTGCATAGTCTGCAAACCATGGAATTTCATTATAATCTATCTTCAATAGATATTCATCAGGAAAGTTGTCTTGTATGGCTGATTCATTTAGAACTTCTAATTCGAGATTTTCAAGACGAGAAAGATGATCACCGGCGAGATTTTCTGCTCCCTTTTTATCTCGAATTTCAATATCAAACTCTTGTAAGAGTAAGATCCAATGGATTAATCTTGGTTTGGAATCTTGTTTTGAAAATAGGTATCTAAGAGCAGAATGGTCGATATAGACCACCGTTTTAGCTAGAACGAGATATGACCAAAATTTGTCAAAAGCAAAGACAATGGCAAGGAGTTCTTTTTTAGTAGTTGTATAATTCGTTTTTGCTCCTAGTAGGAATAAGCTCATTTTTCTCATTTGTAATGACAGTCATGCACCTTTCTTAGGTACGGATTGAAATGGGCTTACCCATGGACTATCAGAGTTTGGATAAATTAAACCTGCATCAAGCAGTTTAATAATTTTTTTCTTAACAACATCTTGCATATTAGGATTTAGTCTTCATTGGCGTTGCACATACCTTTTATTACCTTCTTCCATAAGAATTTTATGTGTGCAATACGAAGGACTTATTCCTTTAATATCATGAATTTTCCATGCAATAGCTGGTTTATGAGCTTTTAGCACAGAAATGAGTTGTGATTTTTCATTTTCAGTAAGAGAAGACGATATTATTACAGGTAATTCAGATTCACCATGTAAATAAGCATATTCCAAATGGTTTGGAAGTGGCTTTAACTCTAATGTCGGTGGTTCTTCTATCGATGATTTATATCGATATCTGTCTTCTTCTTTTAGCATTTGAATTTCTTCTGTTGTTGGTTCATATCCATTAGCCATAAGTGTAGCTAACATTTCAGTTTCATCAATTGGTTCAGTTCCTTCTCCTAAAGAACATTCTCCTGTTCCTTGTAATTCTGGAAATTCTTTTAACAATTCTGCATGTAATTCTATAGTTTGAATATAATAACATGTATCATCTGCAGATTGCGGTTGTTGCATGGCTCTATCAACTGAAAAGGTAACACTCTCGTCCTCTATACTTAGGTTCAGTTTCTTACCAAACACGTCTATTATTGCTTTAGCCGTGTTTAAGAATGGTCTTCTTAATATGAGAGGTACTCGAGAATCTTCTTTCATGTCCAGAATAACAAAATCTACTGGAAATACTAAAGTTCCAACTTTAACTAGCATATTCTCCATTATCTCTCTAGGATATTTTACTGATCGATCGGCTAGTTGTATACTTATTCTTGTTGGATTCAATTCTCTAAGGTCTAGTTTAGTGTATAATGAATACGGCATTAAATTTATACTAGCACCTAAGTCTGCCAATGCTTCTATTGAACTAAGACTACCCAGAAAACATGGAATTGTGAAACTTCCTGGATCTGATAATTTTTCTGGTATCTTATTCAACAGCACTGCAGGACAATTAGCATTCATAGTAACAGCCGAGAGTTCTTCCATTTTCTTTCTATTTGTGATTAGATCTTTCAAAAATTTAGCATATCTAGGCATTCCTGAAATCACATCAATGAAAGGAAGATTGACATTTATCTGTTTTAACATATCCAAAAATTTGGATTGCTCGGCTTCAAGTCTCTCTTGTCTCATTTTACTTGGGTAAGGAAGTGGTGGTTGGTATGGTTTAACATAAGGTTTAGCCTTAACTGTGTTATCTTCATTAACCTTTTCAACTACCGGTTCTTTTTCCTTATCTTGATCAGATTGTTGTTCTTGTGGAGTAGGAATAGCCTCATCAGAAATTTCAGGTATTTCAGGTGGTTTAAGTGTAATACCACTTCTTGTGGTAATGGCTTTAGCTGTTTCATTTCGGGGGTTAGCATTTGTATCACTAGGTAGACTTTCCGGTTTTCTTTCACCTATCAACCTTGCAAGGTTACTTACTTCTTGTTCCAAATTTTGAATAGAAGCTTGTTGATTTCTAAATGCTTGAGCATTTTGTTCATTGATTTGTTTCTGAGATGTGAAAAACTCTGTTTGAGAATCAACTAGCTTCGACATCATATTTTCTAAATTTGGCTTTTTATCTTCGGTTTGTGGTGGTTTGTTTTGAAAAACAGGTCTTTGCTGATTGTAAGTATTATTAGATACTTGTTGATTACTAGGACCTTGTTGGTTGTTGTATGGAACATTTCGGTTATAATTCTGATTTTGATTGTAGTTTGGTCTTGGCGGTTGATAATTATTCTGATAATTATTTCCAGGCCTTTGGTTTATGTATGAAACATTCTCTCTTTGTTCCATTGTTAGTTCAATACTGAGACAATCTTTTGTCAAATGTGGTCCTCCACACTGCTCACAACTAATTCGTATTGAGTGGATATCTTTAGTCATCTTTTCCATTCGTCTCTCGACAGCAGCTGATGTCAAAGCAGAGGGGTATAAAATACTATTAATTTTTAGCAGAAAATACTATTAAATACGATACAATTTTACACAAGATATTTATTTATTTATAGAATGGATATACTTAAACCTTGCTACAACACTTATAGGCAGTGTACCTAATCGTACAGTAGTGTAGTTTTTAGTAAGTCCGGTTCGTTCCACAGGGAAATCTTTAAACAAAGCTCAACGCTATATTAGTTAACTTTTATAAAAATACAAATATAAGTAATATTATTATTATAAAGGGGGGTTTTTACCGTTTAATGACCGGTTTGTCGATTTTAAAACTTTAGTCGCAGTTAAAACCTAATGTAAAATATAAAATAAATACAAGACTTTAAATTAAAGCGTAAAGTAAATAACGATAATGAAATTGCGAATAATAAAAATGCGATAAAAATTAAATTGCGATAATTAAAAAGTACGATAATTAAAAGTGCAATTAAATATAAAATAAAAGAAATTAAATATGATATAAAAGAATTATGCTTATTTAAACTTCCGTAATCATGATGTTTGACGTGTTGATTTTAGTTTTATGCCCATGGGTTAATTGTCCTTTGTCCTGGATTATTCAATATGTCCGTCTGGTTTTTGTCCATAACAGTCCATCAGTCATAAATATAAATTGCAAGTGTCCTTGTCAAATTATTATTATACCCGAAGATAAATATTCCAACTAATTGGGGATTCGAATTGTAACAAGGTTTTAATACTTTGTTTAATGAATACACCAGGTTATCGACTGCGTGTAAACCAAGGTTTTACTACTTTGTTAACAATTACACCAATTACCCTTGAATGTAATTTCACCCCTGTTTTAATTATTCTAGTGGCTATTAATCCATTCCCGTGTCCGGTTAAATGAACGATTATTCGTACATATAAATACCCCGCCCATCGTGTCCGATCGAGTGTATATGGTAATTTATAGGGACGCCCAATTGTAAATCTTTATATTAACATTAACAAACTTTCATTTAGTTAAACAAATATAAAGCCCATTAATAGCCCATAGTCTAGTTTCCACAAGTGTCGTTCTTTTGTCCAAACCCCAATTATGGTACAAAGCCCAATTACCCAATTTTAGTAATTAGCCCAACATCATGATTACTTCGTTTTAAATAAGCATAATAATAACTTAGCTACGAGACATTAATGTAAAAAGGTTGAACATAACTTACAATGATTAAAAATAGCGTAGCGTTACACGGACAGAATTTCGACTTACACCCTTACAACATTCGCTAACATACCCTTATTATTAGAATTAAAATTAAAATATAAATTATAAATATAAATATATTACGTATATGAAGAGGAAGAGAAAAAAGATGTGTAAAACTCGTCAGAAAACTGGCTATTTATAGGACCTGACCAGCAATCTCACACCATGCGACTCGCATGGTTTTGTGCTTCTGGCCATGCGAGTCGCATGGCCACCCTGGATTCAGCCATCTACTTTTGTTTTCTTCTTGCCGACGTAATATAATAATAATAATATATATAATATATAATTATATATAATTATATATATATTATATTATATTCTTGTGCATAGTAGACTAGATATTTTTGGTCCGTTGCGTCGGGCGTTTCTTCTTGGCTCAGGTCCCGGTTCCGGATTTTCGGACGTCCTCGCGTATTATTTTAAATCGCGTACTTTGCGTTCCGCAACTTGTACTCTTGTCATTTTGAGACGTTCCTCATCAATATTTTGAACCTTTTTAGTTGTATCTTGTACTTTATAGCTCTTTGGACCTTTTTGTCTACAATTTGTCGAATCTGTCTTTTGTCTTCACCTTTTATTATTTAAACAAATATCACTTATAAATAGAACAATTGCAACTAAAAGCTTGTCTTTCTTGAGGAATAATGCTATGAAATATATGTTCGTTTTTAGCATTATCAAATATTCCCACACTTGAGCGTTGCTTGTCCTCAAGCAATATTGTCTTGAAATACTAGAATCACTTCTTTATTCTTCACACTTTGTACATCAGTGATTTCTATACGGCGGTATAAACAATGGTAGTAACGATATGGTTTACAGTCTCACATGACTATAAAAATTTAGATTCATTAAGGAAATTGGATCTTTATGAAAACATTTGATCTTTTGAAAATTAAATCTAGTTTTTCCCCTAGATAAGTTTTCCGGAATAACCCTTTACCGGTGTTTGCAAAATATTTTTGTGGGTTTGGTGGGTTTCAGATTTGAAAATTTTAGCTCAAAACTTGCGGTTTTGTGTCACCCACTTGCTAACCTTGTATTTGGAAAGCAACACGTCCAGTTTACTTGTTCCGTATATTACCTTTCGGCAAACTACCGTCCGGTTGTAAAGGAAAGCGTTGAACAAGCAACTGTTTAAGGCAATGTCCCGTGACATGCTTTTGATTATGGTCTATAACGTGTCGGACGCAATTACTATCCTTGGTAGGAGCAATAGTAAAGCTCACCCTTATAATTTTTCGGTCTGGCACAAGGTCCTGTCTTTGACCATGCTATGCAACCACCGTTCTTACGGTTGACACCCGATTTAGTTCAGGTGACCTAATGAATTCCAGGTGAATTCCTAGGATTTTACGTTCAATGGTAATGAACGCATTGAAAATGGGTTTTTCAGAAAATAAATCGGTTTATAATTTTGATCAAAATATTTTCTCGTTCAAGCTCGAGTTTAGATATCATCGAATTCCATGAGTTTATAATTCTCAATCTTTAAGGTCAATCTCTAGGATTGAGTAATATCAGTCTTAAAAGCTGATTTTTAATCTTTAAGGAGATTATCCTTTCTGGGGATCTGATTCATTAGTCTTATCCAGCTAATTTGCACGGTGCCTCCCCATTGTACGAGATAAATCCTTCTCATGGTTAGGATAAATCTGACCACTTGGCGACCCTGTTTAATGCTGAGGTCCGTGGATTTCCTGCTGATTTTAGTGATGACTTTTCTAGATTTTTCGTCAACCTACAGCTGGTCTGAACGACAACTTCATGACCTAAATCAAGAAGCGCGTGTCTTTTTCGAAAGACTTTACTTCCTTTTAATGATGGAATTGATTCATCGTGTAGATCCATCTCTTCTTTTCTTTCATCGGGTAAAACAGTTTAGTTTAGTCCAAAGCAAAAGTATTTTCAGTTATTTGTTACAAATATATGTGACATATGTTTAAAATAACTTGGTAAATTTTCCCACACTTGGCTTTTATTTTCCTTTTTATCGTCCTCTATTCCATTTTAAATGAATTTTAACATTTTAGTTTGTTTCTCAATTTATGTCCTTTCCGAGGTAACAATAATTTCGGTGTTAAAACCTAGTTTTATCGTTCATAAATATGTATAAACATGATTTTGAATTCATTTAATTGAAAATTTTAAAAAATTTTACTAGAATTGGGTAGTCAGTATATAAGACTAGGGCTGTTCTTTTTTATCAGAGAGCACTAGATTCTAATACAACTACTGCTTTACTAGTATTTTTAATGGTAACCAAGTGTTTAATATAAAAATTTTAAAATCCGAAAGAATTTAACCCCTTCCCACACTTAAGATCTTGCAATGCCCTCATTTGCAAGAAATCAGTAACAATTTAAATTATTGAGGGTGATTTGTGTGAAAATGATTAAATTTTTACCAAAGTTTCCAAATATATTGGCGTTTGTTTGCTGAATGATAAATGGTGCACGTCATTTGTTCATTCCGTCTTGTTGTTATTTCACATACATTTTGCATCATTGTCGTCAAAATTACTTGCTTTTGCTGAACTTAATGCCAGTCTTTGAAAACGCGTTGTTTTACCCTGTTTTGTGCATAAAATAGAATACATACAATACAAATATAATCATACATGCAATTTGAAATGGAACTTTGGCATCCCACTTTCAAACTATAAGAAAAATATTAGTACACAATAATAATAGAAATATCAAACATTACATAAACGTAATAGAAATGTTAAGTGTTTTTTAAAAAAAAATTAAAATAAAAATTACCAACTTATCTCTACTGATCAGGAGGTGGGTTAGGAGGATAATTAGGATAGGGATCCCAATTCATGTTCGCGTCCGGGTTCCATGGCTGATTATAGGTGTACTGGTATGCTGCGTCATAATCATATGAATCATAGGGTGGTCTCATCTCTGGCTGATGTGCGGGATAGTATGCGGGTCGGGTCGGATAATACATCTCACCAGGCTGCAACTGGCTTATAATTTGGCGCTGATGATAATCCCATCGGCCATGCTCTCGTTGCCGGGAATGCTCGTAGTCATTCCGGCGTTGCCATGCCTCGTACTGCATATGCCTATCATAGTTCGTCATGTATTCATCCTCCATACGAATACCTAAATCAAGAGCAGTCTCCCGAACAACTCCTATAATGTTATTCGCCTCCTCCATCTCGTCATCCGAACCTCTCTCTACCTGTCGCTGAGGTCCCTCGTATCGATGTACCCGACCACGTCTCATCAATAATACCCTTGCACCGTGATAAAGGTTTGAACTTATAGTTTCACCTCCGTCCTCTATTTCGTGCATTGGACCCCCTTGGTGCTTATCTACACCTAAATACTCTCCAATGAGAGTAATGAAAATACCACCACCTATAATACTCCCCGATTTCATCCCCGAAACTACATTAGCGAGATAATAACCAACACAATAGGGAATGTTAACGAAACTCCTCGGGTCTCTAATACACTTAAGGTAGAACAAATCGTTTACGGTCAATTTCTCCTTATTCCTACCCCTTTGTGTAATTGTGTTTGCTAAGAATCTATGAATCACCCGGAGTTCAGCTCTGTCTATATCTAAGTATGTATGATTTCCACTGGCGTGAAATTCATTAAAGTGTGACATACGCCTCCAGACAGCGTTAACATCAAATTCCCTATCTACCCTTTCTCCTTGGGCAATCAGGCTATTACAGTCGGGGCTCAAAAGTTCAGCAGGGGTGTAAATCTGTAAGGCCCTGGCTAAATCTATCATGGACATTCTGTACATGCGTCCACCTAAAAGAAATCTAATAAAGCTTCTATCATCTATCCTCCTAACATCACTGTTTAACTTAATAGTACTAAGTAATTCTATACACCATTCCCTATATATGGTTCTACGAATGGAAAATAGGCGCATCCAATCGTTAAACTGAGAATTACCATACCTTTGCACCAATAATTGCCGAATCGGTTCGGCAAGGTCAACTGTTTCCAAAGGTACCCAGTCAATTGCCCTTGGCATTTCAACAACCTTAAAGTAGAGAATGTGCATGTTCTTTTGATAGTCTGGATACTCTATCCAACATCTATCAAATCTCAGATTTGGGTGTAACTGATCTTCATTAATGTCTAAACTCAGAATCCTTTGATGTGGAGCGAATTGACGAAACTGATTCACGAATAATTGATCTTGATCGTGATAAGGAATATGTTGCTCCTCCTGTTCTTCTTCTTCTTGTTGCATATGTTGTTCTTGTTCATGAAACATTTGCGGTTCGGGCTCTGGTTGCCTGGATGATGATGCTCCTGAACCTCCAGTATCGGCTTTCTGCAAAACACATTAAACACAAAATTTTTGCATCCAAATATGCATTAGTGTTAGCAAAATAATAACTTGAAACAATTATGATGACATGTTCAATTCATAACATATTTTATACATATTTTCCTAAAAATAACAATTATATACTTTTACATACGAAAATGTGTACAATGTTTTATCACATTTAAACTCTTAAACATGTCAACAATAATTATTATAACAATTAAACACTTGTTACATGGCATTCAAATCAAACTAGTGCTCATTTTCATATTTTTGTCAAGTCTACACTTTGTCAAATAAGCCTATACGAAAAATGTACATCAAGTTCATAAGCATTTATCTCAAATAACATGCCAAAATAATCACTACTAGCAATGAGACAAGTTTCAAATGGCCTTTATATCAAATTATCCAAGTTCATGAATTTTTAGACTTAAAAAGTCTACTTTAATTCTCAAAAACATGTTTAGGCTCAAAGTTTGGATCAATTAACTACCTAAACATGTTACACTACTTAATTTAGCAACAATTCATGACAAAAATCGGCCATAACCTGTTTATATCAAAAAGCCCCAAATTGCTCAAGAACACAAACCCTAGATTCTTTAAAAATTTGAAGTTTTTAGCTTCAATTCATGTTAAATAGCTTCTATCTAGGATATACATGCATAATATAACAACAATTTAGCTCTAATTACACCTAAATTTAACAAAATCAAAATATATATTTTCTAGCTCAAGAACACAAAAATTCGAATTTAAAGAGATTAGGGGTGAAATCTTTACCTTTCTCCTGAAGGGGTTGAGACTACTGAATCTAGGCATGATTATTGTGAAGTTTTGCAAGAAATTTGGTGAAAATTGGTGAAAAATTGAGAGGGTTTTGGAGATGGTTCGTGTATATGTGTGTGTAATGTGAGAGACAGAGCAGCTCGCTGCCTTTTTGATCCTGTCCAGTATTTTATGGCCATGCGAGTCGCATGGCCTTCTGCCCATCCCCATGCGACTCGCATGGGGGTCAATTCCCAGGTATTTTTTTTTTTTTTTTTTTTTTTTTTTTTTTTTTTTTTTTATAAACCTTAAACTTTTTAGAACATAAAATTTAATAAAATTTTAAAAATTTTGTTTCTTTTTAAGACGAGGTCGTTTCGGGACTATGCCCTAGTCCGTCCCTCGACAAAATTTTAAAATTTGTCTTTTTGTAGCGATTGTTTTAAAAGCTTAGATTTTTGGATTTTTTAATTTTTTTGGCATACTTTAAATCAAAAAGATTAAAAATAATGATAATAAAAGTTCTCGTCCCTCCCTCGGGTAAAGCAATTTCGGTTCAAAGACCTAGTCTTCAACTTACGACGAATTTTAAAAATCATATTTTTAACTTAATGAGATAAAGTAAATTTTTGTTTTTAAATTCACACAACTTAAATATAAAATTCAAAATTAAAAAATTAAAAATTAAAAATTCACACCAAACTTAAAATTTGAAATGCATAAAATTAAAATTCATATTTTAAAAATTAAAAATTCACACCAAACTTAATTTAAAAATTCATAAATTCATATCAAACTTATATTAATTTTTCAAATATTTATAATTTAAATATATTGTTTTTACAAAGTTTACAATATTAATTTAAGATTTAAATATTAATTTTTAAAAATATGGTAAAAATAAAATTAAAAATCTTTTTGTCTTTTTATCCCACTTTAATCAATCAAATATTATCAAAAATATGCGCCCCTCTTTTCGGTAAAGTAATTTCGGTTCCAAGACCTAATTTAACTCATGACGAATTTTTGAAATATTTTGGGTTGATTGATTAAAGATATTTATACCTTAAGAATAAACGTTAAATTTCGCAGTGATGTAATAAATTTTTGAACAATATCAATAATTTCGGTCGCCAAACCTAATTTTATTTAATACCAATTTAATACTTTTTAGCGAACAAATTAGCGTTTATTATCAAAAGGTTAAAAATAAAAATAAAAATAAAAACTGTACAGACATACCTGTGAAATAGATTTCTTAGTTATATGATCTATTATATTCATAAGATAGTCGGTTTAATTGGTCTTCCATGGCTGCATAGGCGTAACCTCGAGCATTCATTGTCTTTTCTTCTAAACATATGAACGGTCTGTCTCTGCATAAAGTAACAAATTCGGTATTTGAATAGGTTTGATTATTTGAACATTTACCTCCATGTGACCATTTTCCGCATTTGTGACATCGTTCTAGGTGTCGTGCTCTTCTTTTCGCTGCGGATTTTGATTTTCCTTTACCAAATTGTAACTTATTATCTTCGCATCTGGATCCTTTTCTAACTCCGTCCATTCTTTCTCTGATTACTGATACTAATTCACTCGGTAGTATGTCATTATTTCTTTTAGTGATCAAAGCGTGTAGCATTAGACCATGGTTTAGTTCACAGGCAGTCTTCATTTCGTAAAAACCTAAAAAAATAAAAATTCAGAATGGGGGGAGAAGACTAGTTCTTTAGGGTCTGCTAGGGAAAGACCATACGTGTTCCATTTTCGAGAACTACATGAAAACAGACAATCTAACTCTAACAGAAATACATATTATCCTTTAAAGACTTGATTCTCCCCACACTTAGTTAGCTGTGGTGTCGAAATTGTGATTAACTTCGTTGTCGACTTCCATCGGACCCTGTATGTAATGTTTAACTCTGTGACCATTAACTTTAAATTCAATCCCATTTGAATTTATTAATTCTATTGTTCCGTAAGGGAAAACTCTTTTGACTATGAATGGTCCAGACCATCTTGATTTCAATTTTCCAGGAAATAGCTTGAATCGTGAATTGAAAAGAAGAACTCTGTCTCCTTCTTTATATTCTTTTGAACTTCTGATTCTTTTATCATGCCATTTCTTCGTTCTTTCTTTATAGATTAACGAATTTTCGTATGCTTCATGTCTTAATTCTTCTAATTCGTTTAGTTGACTTAATCGTAGACGTCCGGCTTCATGTAAATCAAGATTACATGTCTTCAAAGCCCAAAATGCTTTGTGTTCAATTTCTACTGGAAGATGACATGCTTTTCCATAAACAAGTCTAAAAGGTGTGGTTCCAATTGGAGTTTTGTAGGCTGTTCTAAAAGCCCAGAGTGCATCCTCCAATTTAATGGACCATTCCTTCGGATTTGATCCTACGGTTTTCTCTAGAATACGTTTTAAGGCTCGGTTGGTATTTTCAACTTGTCCACTTGTTTGTGGATGATATGCAGTGGAGATTTTATGAGTTACTCCATATCTTTTAAGAACTTTCTCAAGTTGATTATTACAGAAATGAGTACCCCGATCACTTATTAAAGCTTTCGGTGTTCCAAACCTTGCAAAAAGACGTTTCAAAAAGTTGACTACAACTCGTGCATCGTTAGTTGGGAGAGCTTGTGCTTCCGCCCATTTAGATACATAATCAATGGCTACGAGTATATATAGATTATTATGAGATTTTGGAAATGGACCCATAAAGTCAATACCCCAAATGTCAAATACTTCACATACTTGGATGACATTTTGTGGCATTTCATCACGTTGACTTATTCTTCCGGCCCTTTGACATGCATCACAGGATTTGCAAAGAAGGTGTGCGTCTTTGTAAATTGTAGGCCAATAGAATCCAGCTTCATAAACTTTTCTTGCTGTTAGTTGAGGCCCATAATGCCCTCCTGTTGGTCCTGTGTGACAATGGTTTAATATTTTACTAGCTTCATCTCCAAATACACATCGGCGTATTATTCCATCGGGACAACTTTTAAACAGATGTGGATCTTCCCAGAAATAGTGTTTTATATCACTGAAGAATTTCTTTCGTCTTTGGTACGATAATCCTTTTTCAAGGAATCCACAAACTAAGTAGTTTGCATAGTCTGCAAACCATGGGATTTCTTTATAATCTATCTTCAATAGATATTCATCAGGAAAGTTGTCTTGTATGGCCGATTCATTCAGAACTTCTAATTCGGGATTTTCAAGACGAGAAAGATGATCAGCGGCGAGATTTTCTGCTCCTTTTTTATCTCGGATTTCAATATCAAACTCTTGTAAGAGTAAGATCCAACGGATTAATCTTGGTTTAGCATCTTGTTTTGAAAATAGGTATCTAAGAGCAGAATGGTCGGTATAGACCACCGTTTTTGCTAGAACGAGATATGATCGAAATTTGTCAAAAGCAAAGACAATAGCAAGGAGTTCTTTTTCAGTAGTTGTATAGTTCGTTTGTGCTCCTTGTAATGTCTTACTAGCATAATATATAGGTTGAAATCGTTTTTCAATCCTTTGTCCTAAAACGGCTCCCATTGCAAAATCACTTGCATCGCACATTAGTTCAAATGGTAGATTCCAATTTGGTGTTATCATGATCGGTGCATTAGTGAGTTTTTCTTTAAGAATATTAAAAGATTTGATACATTCATCTGAAAAGATGAATGGCGCATCCTTTTCTAGGAGTTTATTCATAGGAGTGGCAATTTTAGAAAAATCTTTTATGAAACGTCGGTAAAAACCGGCATGCCCTAGAAAACTCCTAACTCCTCTAACATTGGTGGGATGTGGAAGTTTAGCAATTACAT
Source organism: Rutidosis leptorrhynchoides (assembly GCF_046630445.1). Lineage (NCBI taxonomy): Eukaryota > Viridiplantae > Streptophyta > Magnoliopsida > Asterales > Asteraceae > Rutidosis > Rutidosis leptorrhynchoides. Next base: position 357,006,932 of record NC_092341.1, on the reverse strand, counting down.
CTACTTTAGCTCTATCCACTTCAATTCCTTCTTTTGAAATTTTATGTCCAAGAACGATGCCTTCTTTAACCATGAAATGGCATTTCTCCCAATTAAGTACTAGATTTGATTTTTCGCATCTAATTAGCATTCGTTCTAGATTAACTAGACATGATTTAAATGTATCACCGAAGACTGAAAAGTCATCCATGAATACTTCCATGCATTCTTCTATCATGTCATGAAAAATCGCCATCATACACCTTTGAAAGGTTGCAGGGGCGTTGCAAAGTCCAAATGGCATGCGTTTGTAAGCAAAAGTACCATAAGGGCACGTGAATGTGGTTTTCTCTTGATCTTCGGGTGCTATTGGAATTTGAAAATATCCGGAAAATCCATCTAGAAAACAATAGTAACTATTTCCGGCTAATCTTTCCAACATTTGATCTATGAAAGGTAATGGAAAGTGATCTTTTCTGGTGGCGTCATTTAATTTTCTATAATCAATACATACACGCCATCCTGTTACAGTCCTAGTAGGAATAAGCTCATTTTTCTCATTTGTAATGACAGTCATGCCACCCTTCTTAGGTACGCATTGAACTGGGCTTACCCATGGACTATCAGAAATTGGATATATCAAACCTGCATCTAGCAGCTTAATAATCTCTTTCTTAACTACATCTTGCATATTAGGATTTAGTCTTCGTTGGCGTTGCACATACGTTTTATGACCTTCTTCCATAAGGATTTTATGTGTGCAATACGAAGGACTTATTCCTTTAATATCATGAATCTTCCATGCAATGGCTGGTTTATGAGCTTTCAACACAGAAATGAGTTGTGATTTCTCATTTTTAGTAAGAGAAGACGATATTATTACAGGTAATTCAGATTCACCATGTAAATAAGCGTATTCCAAATGGTTTGGAAGTGGCTTTAACTCTAATTTCGGAGGTTCTTCTATCGATGATTTATATCGATATCTGTCTTCTTCTTTTAGCATTTGAATTTCTTCTGTTGTTGGTTCATATCCATTAGCTATAAGTGTAGCTAACATTTCAGCTTCATCAATTGGTTCATTTCCTTCTCCTAAAGAACATTCTCCCGTTCCTTGTAATTCTGGAAATTCTTCTAATAATTCTGCATGTGCATCTATAGTTTGAATATAATAACATGTATCATCTGCAGATTGTGGTTGTTGCATGGCTCTATCAACTGAAAAGGTAACACTCTCATCCTCTATACTTAGGGTCAGTTTCTTACCGAACACGTCTATCATTGCTTTAGCCGTGTTTAAAAATGGTCTTCCTAATATGAGAGGAACTTGAGAATCTTCTTCCATGTCCAAAACAACAAAATCTACTGGAAATACTAAAGTACCAACTTTAACTAGCATGTTCTCCATTATCCCTCTAGGATATTTTATTGATCTATCGGCTAGTTGTATGCTTATTCTGGTTGGTTTCAATTCTCCAAGGTCTAGTTTAGCGTATAGTGAATACGGCATTAGATTTATACTAGCACCTAAGTCTGCCAATGCTTCTATTGAACTAAGACTACCCAGAAAACATGGAATTGTGAAACTTCCTGGATCAGATAGTTTTTCTGGTATCTTATTCAACAGCACTGCTGAACAATTAGCATTCATAGTAACAGCCGAGAGTTCTTCCATTTTCTTTCTATTCGTGATTAGATCTTTCAAAAATTTAGCATATCTTGGCATTCCTGAAATCACATCAATGAAAGGAAGATTTACATTTATCTGTTTAAACATATCCAAGAATTTGGATTGCTCGGCTTCAAGTTTTTCCTTCTTCATTTTACTCGGGTAAGGAAGTGGTGGTTGATATGGTTTAACATAAGGTTTATCCTTAACTGTGTTATCTTCATTAACCTTTTCAACTACCGGTTCTTTTTCCTTATCTTGATCAGGTTGTGGTTCTTGTGGAGTAGGAATAGTTTCATCAGAAGTTACAGGTATTTCAGGTGGTTTAAGTGTTGTACCACTTCTTGTGGTAATAGCTTTAGCTGTTTCATTCCGGGGGTTAGCATTTGTATTGCTAGGTAGACTTCCCGGTTTTCTTTCACCTATTAACCTTGCTAGGTTACTTACTTCTTGTTCCAGATTTTGAATAGAAGCTTGTTGATTTCTAAATGCTTGAGCATTTTGTTCATTGGTTTGTTTTTGAGATGTGAAAAACTGCGTTTGAGTTTCAACTAGCTTCGTCATCATATCTTCTAAATTCGGCTTTTTATCATCGGTTTGTTGTGGTGGTTTGTTTTGAAAATTTGGTCTTTGCTGATTATAAGTATTATTGGATACTTGTTGATTGCTAGGACCTTGTTGGTTGTTGTATGGAATATTTCGGTTATAATTCTGGTTTTGATTGTAAATCGGTCTTGGCGGTTGATAATTATTCTGATAATTATTTCCAGGCCTTTGGTTTATGTATGAAATATTCTCTCTTTGTTCCATTGTTAATTCAATGCTGAGACAATCTTTTGTCAAATGTGGTCCTCCACACTGCTCACAACTAATTCGTATTGAGTGAATATCCTTAGTCATCTTTTCCATTCGTCTCTCCACAGCATCTATCTTTGCCGAAATGGAATCTAAGTCATGGCTAGAATCGGCTCTAGCTGCTTTAGATGATCTAATGATATCTTTTTCTTGGTGCCACTCATGCGAGTGGGAAGCAGTGTTATCAATAATTTTGTAAGCATCAGTTTCGGTTTTCTTCATAATAGAACCACCAGCTGCTATATCTATGTCTTTTCTTGTAGTGATGTCGCATCCTTGGTAGAATATTTGTACTATTTGACAAGTGTCTAAACCATGTTGCGGACATCCTCTTAGTAACTTTCCATATCTTGTCCACGCCTCATATAGAGTTTCATTTGGCTTCTGTGTGAACGTAACAATTTCTGCTTGAAGTCTTACTGCTTTAGATGCAGGAAAAAATTGTTTAAGAAATTTATCAATTAAAACGTCCCATGTATCGATCGCTCCTTCAGGTAACGATTCCAACCAATCTTTGGCTTCTCCCTTTAAAGTCCAGGGAAATAACATGAGATATATCTGTTCATCCTCCACTTCTCGTATTTTAAATAGTGTGCAGATCCTATTAAAGGTACGTAGATGTTCATTTGGATCTTCCTTCGGCGCACCACTAAATTGGCATTGATTAGTCACCATGTGTAGAATTTGTCCTTTGATTTCATAATCTGGCGCATTAATGTCTGGATGAGTAATTGCGTGACCTTGGCCAGTGCGTTTAGCTCTCATTCGGTCTTCCATACTTAAAGGTTCCAGATTCTCCATAATTGAATTTGTTGAATCGGTATCACTGAATGATTCTGATTTAATAGTTCGTTCCTCAACAATCTCTGTTTGAATGATTGGTGGTTCCGGAGGAAAGTTTAATGGTTCAGGATCTACGAACCGTTCCTGAATATTTTCTGGATTCTCAATTGTGAGGTTTGTTTCAAAAACTGGATTATCGGAAATTTGAACTGAAGTACTTGGTCGACTGGATGACGATTCTAAAGAAAAATCAACGGCGGTTATATTTGTTAAACGATGTCTTGATCTAGTTACAGGTGGTGAACGTACAAAAGGTGATGAACGTCTTGCTCGGTGCATTCACTGAATATCTTATTAGTTTTAAAAAGGAAAGAAAAATTATAATAAGTTATCCAATCAATAGACTTTTCTGATTTTGCCCACGTTTCGAATAGCCAAAAGATGCAGCAGAGGGGCAGGATTCGTTTGGTCTCAATATAATTGAGGACTGTTTGGCTCCAATAACCCGGTCCACGTACAAATCCAACTATTACTACGAACCAGAAAATTTTGATGTCTATCAATTTAACCACTTAAAATAAATTTTCGTAATTTTAAGAAATTTAGATAAGAAGTAGAAAAAATTCTAAGTCCTAAAAACTAGAATAGCGAGAAATAAGAAAGAAAAAGAGTTCGTCGCAAAAGGTCGAAAAAGAAAAATGGTTGAAAAATAAAAGGTGACGGAAAAATAAAAGAAACTTATAAAAACTTAAAAATACTTAACTAATTTAACCTTATTACTACAACTAACTTAAAATTATAATCGCAAATTGAAATTACTAATTGGAATGATAATTGATACATAGTAAAAGGTCTAAAAATATTAAAGCTTACAAGGAAAAACTAAATCCCAAATGGAAATAACTTAAAAAGAAACTAAAACTTAAAAAGGCGTCGCAAAATTCTAAAGCACCTAAATCTTAGTCTAAAGAAAAAAAACACTTAAGGAATTCTATGGCAAAGCCTAAAAATCTAGGAGTAAAAATAACTATAGCAAAAACTAAGTTTAAAATTAATTATGAGCTAAAAAAAAATACAAAAGTTACGCTACAACGATTAAAAAGGTACAAAATATTAAAAGTTATTAAAAGTTATAAAAATATTAGATTTTATAAAAATATTATTTTTATATTTTATAATTTAAAGTATTAAGTATTATATAATTAAAACTAGTTAAAAGTAATAATTAATTTAAATAACTAAAACTTAATTAATAATAATAAATAAAACTAGGGTTTAAATAATAATAATAAATAATATCCGTAATTATTACGAAATTAGGGTTCAGATGTGGTCCTGTCAGACCCCTCATGCGACTCGCATGGGGTTTAGTTGAAATGCCATGCGACTCGCATGGTGTTCGGATCCAGGCCAAAAGTTGGGCTGCTACAGTACCTTGGCCCGATTATTATTATTATTATTTTTTTTTTTTTTTTTTTCTATTTAATATAAAATATTTATATAGTTTAAATAAAAACTTATATTTTTATAAAACTAAAAATAGAAATATTTGATAATTTTGTAAATAAAAATCTTAAAAATATATATAAGTATATTTTTTTTTTCTTTTCGGTTTTTAAAAGCTCTTTTTTTTTTTTTTTTTTTATTTAAACAAAAATATAAATTTTACAAAAACTAATTATAACTTAAAAATTAAAAATATGGCGTTTCGCTTCGAGCGATCCCCGGCAGCGGCGCCAAAAATACTTGATGTCAAAGCAGAGGGGTATAAAATACTATTAATTTTTAGCAGAAAATACTATTAAATACGATACAATTTTACACAAGATATTTATTTATTTATAGAATGGATATACTTAAACCTTGCTACAACACTTATAGGCAGTGTACCTAATCGTACAGTAGTGTAGTTTTTAGTAAGTCCGGTTCGTTCCACAGGGAAATCTTTAAACAAAGCTCAACGCTATATTAGTTAACTTTTATAAAAATACAAATATAAGTAATATTATTATTATAAAGGGGGGTTTTTACCGTTTAATGACCGGTTTGTCGATTTTAAAACTTTAGTCGCAGTTAAAACCTAATGTAAAATATAAAATAAATACAAGACTTTAAATTAAAGCGTAAAGTAAATAACGATAATGAAATTGCGAATAATAAAAATGCGATAAAAATTAAATTGCGATAATTAAAAAGTACGATAATTAAAAGTGCAATTAAATATAAAATAAAAGAAATTAAATATGATATAAAAGAATTATGCTTATTTAAACTTCCGTAATCATGATGTTTGACGTGTTGATTTTAGTTTTATGCCCATGGGTTAATTGTCCTTTGTCCTGGATTATTCAATATGTCCGTCTGGTTTTTGTCCATAACAGTCCATCAGTCATAAATATAAATTGCAAGTGTCCTTGTCAAATTATTATTATACCCGAAGATAAATATTCCAACTAATTGGGGATTCGAATTGTAACAAGGTTTTAATACTTTGTTTAATGAATACACCAGGTTATCGACTGCGTGTAAACCAAGGTTTTACTACTTTGTTAACAATTACACCAATTACCCTTGAATGTAATTTCACCCCTGTTTTAATTATTCTAGTGGCTATTAATCCATTCCCGTGTCCGGTTAAATGAACGATTATTCGTACATATAAATACCCCGCCCATCGTGTCCGATCGAGTGTATATGGTAATTTATAGGGACGCCCAATTGTAAATCTTTATATTAACATTAACAAACTTTCATTTAGTTAAACAAATATAAAGCCCATTAATAGCCCATAGTCTAGTTTCCACAAGTGTCGTTCTTTTGTCCAAACCCCAATTATGGTACAAAGCCCAATTACCCAATTTTAGTAATTAGCCCAACATCATGATTACTTTGTTTTAAATAAGCATAATAATAACTTAGCTACGAGACATTAATGTAAAAAGGTTGAACATAACTTACAATGATTAAAAATAGCGTAGCGTTACACGGACAGAATTTCGACTTACACCCTTACAACATTCGCTAACATACCCTTATTATTAGAATTAAAATTAAAATATAAATTATAAATATAAATATATTACGTATATGAAGAGGAAGAGAAAAAAGATGTGTAAAACTCGTCAGAAAACTGGCTATTTATAGGACCTGACCAGCAATCTCACACCATGCGACTCGCATGGTTTTGTGCTTCTGGCCATGCGAGTCGCATGGCCACCCTGGATTCAGCCATCTACTTTTGTTTTCTTCTTGCCGACGTAATATAATAATAATAATATATATAATATATAATTATATATAATTATATATATATTATATTATATTCTTGTGCATAGTAGACTAGATATTTTTGGTCCGTTGCGTCGGGCGTTTCTTCTTGGCTCAGGTCCCGGTTCCGGATTTTCGGACGTCCTCGCGTATTATTTTAAATCGCGTACTTTGCGTTCCGCAACTTGTACTCTTGTCATTTTGAGACGTTCCTCATCAATATTTTGAACCTTTTTAGTTGTATCTTGTACTTTATAGCTCTTTGGACCTTTTTGTCTACAATTTGTCGAATCTGTCTTTTGTCTTCACCTTTTATTATTTAAACAAATATCACTTATAAATAGAACAATTGCAACTAAAAGCTTGTCTTTCTTGAGGAATAATGCTATGAAATATATGTTCGTTTTTAGCATTATCAGCAGCTATTTTTGCGGAAATGAAATCTAAGTCATGGCTAGAATCGGCTCTAGCTGCTTTAGATGATCTAACGATATCTTTTTCTTGGTGCCACTCATGTGAGTGGGAAGCAGTGTTATCAATAATTTTGTAAGTATCAGTTGCTGTTTTCTTCATAATGGAACCACCAGCTGCTATATCGATGTCTTTTCTTGTAGTGATGTCGCATCCTTGGTAGAATATTTGTACTATTTGACAAGTGTCTAAACCATGTTGCGGACATCCTCTTAATAACTTTCCAAATCTTGTCCACACCTCATATAGAGTTTCATTTGGCTTTTGTGTGAACGTAACAATTTCTCCTTGAAGTCTCACGGCTTTAGATACCGGAAAGAATTGTTTGAGAAATTTTTCAACTAAAACGTCCCATGTATCAATCGCCCCTTCAGGTAACGATTCCAACCAATCTTTGGCTTCTCCCTTTAAAGTCCAGGGAAATAACATGAGATATATCTGTTCATCCTCCACTTCTCTGATTTTAAATAGAGTGCAGATCCTATTAAAGGTACGAAGATGTTCATTTGGATCTTCCTTCGGTGCACCACTAAATTGGCATTGATTAGTTACCATATGTAGGATTTGTCCCTTGATTTCATAATCTGGCGCATTAATGTCAGGTTGAGTAATTGCGTGACCTTGGCCAGTGCGTTTAGCTCGCATTCGGTCTTCCATACTTAAAGGTTCCAGATTTTCTATAATTGAATTTGTTGAATCTGAATCACTAGAGGATTCTGATTTAATGGTTGGTTCCTCAACAATCTCTGTTTGAATGATTGGTGGTTCCGGAGGAAAGATTAATGGTTCAGGATCTATGAATTGTCCCTGAATATTCTCCGGATTCTCAATTGTGAGGTCGGGTTCAAAAAATGGATTATCAGAAATTTGAATTGGAGTACTTGGTCGACTGTATGACAATTCTAAAGAAAAATCAACGGCGACAATATTTGCTAGATGTCTTGATCGAGTTACAGGTGGTGAACGTACAAAAGGTGGTGAACGTTTTGCTCGGTGCATTCACTAAATATCCTATTAGTTATATAAATAAGAAAAATTATATAAGTTATCAAATTAATAGACTTTTCTGATTTTGCTCACGTTTCGAATAGCCAAAAGATGCAGCAGAGGGGCAGGATTCGTTTGGTCTCAATATAATTGAGTACTGTTTGGCTCCAATAACCCGGTCCACGTACAAATCCAACTATTACTACGAACCAGAAAATTTTGATGTCTATTAATTTAACCGCTTAAAATAATTTTTCGTTAAAGTTTAAAGAAATTTTAGAGAAGAAATAGAAAAAAAATCTAAGTCCTAAACCTAGAATGTCGAGAAATAAGAAAGAAAAAGAACGCGTCGAAAAAGGTCGAAAAATAAAAGGTCGAAAAATAATAGGCGTCGAAAAATAAAAATAAGAAAGTAGCGCGTCGTAACTTAAAAGGCACTAAAAACTAAGAATTAAAAGTTGCGTCTAAAAATATTAAAGCTTAAAAGAAATTCTATATCCCAAATGACAATAACTTAAAAAGGTACTAAAATATAAAAACGACGTCGCAAAATTCTAAAGCACTTAAATCTTAGTCTAAAGAAAAAGCACTTAAGGGATTTTACGGCAAAGCCTAAAAATCTAGAAATAAAAATAACTATGGTAAAAACTATGACTTGAAACTAAAAACGAGCGAAAAATACAAATATTACGCTAAAACGAATAAAAAGGAACAAAATATAAAAATATACTTAAAGTTGTAAAAAGTACAATTTTTATAAAAATATTATTTTTATATTATTTATTTATTAAAACTATTAATTTATAATTAATTAAACTAATTAAACTAAATATATAAATTAAATACTAAAACTAACTTAATTAATTAAATAACAAAACCCTAATTAGGGTTTTATAATAATAATAATTAAATATACTCCGTAATTAATGCGAAACTAGGTCAAATGTGGCGTGTCTGACAGGGCTATGCGATCGCATGGTCCTCACGTTAAAAATCCATGCGATCGCATGGAGTAGATTGTCGGGCCTGATATTGGGCTGCTACAGTGATCGGGCCGAGTAGTTTTACTATTTTTTTTTCTGTTTTAAATTTCTGTTTTAAAATATTTATATTAAGTAAATAAAACTTATATTTTTACAAAATAAAATAAAAATAAAGAAACTTTATAAAACTTGTATATTTAACAATCTCTTAAAAATATTTAAATTTTGTTTTTCTTTTTATATTTTCGATTTTTAAAATTTAAAACTTATATTTTTTTACAAAAGCGTATTTTTATAAAAGTAAACTAAAAATTAATAAAAATCTTTTTTTTCTATAGCGTTGCGCTTCCGGCATTTAAGCAGAATTGTCCCCGGCAGCGGTGCCAAAAATACTTGATGTGTGCGAGGTGTACTAGGAAATAGTATTATTTTTACAAAGAAATACTAATAAATACGATACAATTTTACACAAGATATTTATTTATTTATAGAATGGATATACCTAAACCTTGCTACAACACTTATAGGCAGTGTACCTAATCGTACAGTAGTGTAGTTTTTAGTAAGTCCGGTTCGTTCCACAGGGATCTCTTTTAAACAAGCTTAACGCTATATTAGTTTTAACTTATAAAAATACAAATATATATAAGTAATATTATTATTATAAAAGAGGGTTTTTACCGTTTAATGACCGGTTTGTCGATTTTAAAACTTTAGTCGCAGTTAAAACCTAATGTAAAATATTAAAAATAAATACAACTTAATTTAAAGCGTAAAGTAAATAACGATAATGAAATTGCGATAAATAAAAGTGCGATAAAATAAAATTGCGATAATTAAAGAGTACGATAATTAAAAGTGCAATTAAATACAATGACAATAAATAAAAGTGCGATAATTAAAAGTGCAATTAAATATAAAATAAAAGAAATTAAATATGAAATAAAGGAATTATGCTTATTTAAACTTCCGTAATCATGATGTTTGACGTGTTGATTTTTAGTTTATTCCCATGGGTTAATTTTCCTTTGTCCTGGATTATTCGATATGTCCATATGGATTTGTCCATAATAGTCCATCAGGCATAAATATAAAGTACGAAAGTCTTCGTCAAATTATTCTTATTCCCGAAGTCAAATATTCCAACTAATTGGGGATTCGAATTGTAACAAGGTTTTAATACTTTGTTTAAAAAATACACCAGGTTATCGACTGCGTGTAAACCAAGGTTTTACTACTTTGTTAACAATTACACCAATTACCATTGAATGTAATCCACCCCTGTTTCAACAAGTCTATTAACTATTAATCCAGTTCCGTGTCCGGTAAAATGAACAATTATTGGTATTTATAGATATCCCACCCACCGTGCCCAGTCAAGCGTACGTGGTTATATATAAATACATCAAATTATAAGTCTGTATATTAAATTAACGACGTATCATTTAGTTAATATAAAGCCCATTAATAGCCCATAGTCTAATTTCCACAAGTGTCGTTCTTTTGTCCAAACCCCAATTATGGTACAAAGCCCAATTACCCAATCTTAATATTTTTAACCCAACATCATGATTACTTCGTCTTAAATAAGCATAATAATAACTTAGCTATGAGACATTAAATTAAAAATAACATTAATCATAACTTACAGTGATTAAAAATAGCGTAGCGTTACACGGACAGAATTTCGACTTACACCCTTACAACATTCGCTAACATACCCTTATTATTAGAATTAAAAATTAAAATTAAAATTAAAATATAATATATATATATATATATATATATATATATATATATATATTATTACGTTCAGAGAAAGGAAAGAAAAAGATGTTAAATTTCGTCCAAAACTCACGAACTTTATAGGACCAGGCCTGGATTTCAGGGCCATGCGATCGCATGGTTTTTGTTCTTCCAGGCCATGCGATCGCATGGCCAGCTGGGAGAGCTCAAAAGACTTTAAAAACGTGGGCTGCTTATTTATTTATTATATAATATAATATATATAATTAAATATAATTATATATATATTATATTATATTCTTGTACTCCGTTGACTTGTAATTTTAGCTCCGTTGCTTCGCGCACTGAAAGTTGGTTCATGTCTCGGTTCCGGATTTTCGAACGTCCTTGCGTACTATTTAATATCTTGTACTTTGTGTTTTGCATCTTGTACTCTTGTAATTATGCCTGATGGACTATTATGGACAAATCCGTATGGACATATCGAATAATCCAGGACAAAGGACAATTAACCCATGGGAATTAACTAAAAATCAACACGTCAACCATCATGATTACAGAAGTTTTAAATAAGCATAATTCCTTTATTTCATATTTAATTTCTTTTATTTCATATTTAATTGCACTTTTAATTATCGCACTTTTATTTATTGTCATTGTATTTAATTGCACTTTTAATTATCGTACTCTTTAATTATCGCAATTTTATTTTATCGCACTTTTATTTATCGCAATTTCATTATCGATATTTACTTTACGCTTTAAATTAAGTTATATTTATTTTTAATATTTTACATTAGGTTTTAACTGCGACTAAAGTTTTAAAAATCGACAAACCGGTCATTAAACGGTAAAAACCCCCTTTTATAATAATAATATCACTTATATATATATTTGAATTTTTATAAATTTAAAACTAATATAGCGTTAAGCTTGTTTAAGAGTTCCCTGTGGACGAACCAGACTTACTAAAAACTATACTACTGTACGATTAGGTACACTGCCTATAAGTGTTGTAGCAAGGTTTAGGTATATCCATTCTATAAATAAATAAATATCTTGTGTAAAATTGTATCGTATTTAATAGTTATTTCGTTGTAAAAATAGTACTATTTCCTAGTACACCTCGCACACATCAAGTATTTTTACACAATATATGTATACAAATATATATATAAGTATACAAAAATATATTTAAATTAAAAATAGTTGATGTGTGCGAGGTGTACTAGGATATAGTATTATTTTTATAACGAAATACTATTAAATATGATACAATTTTACACAAGATATTTATTTATTTATAGAATGGATATACCTAAACCTTGCTACAACACTTATAGGCAGTGTACCTAATCGTACAGTAGTGTAGTTTTTAGTAAGTCCGGTTCGTTCCACAGGGATACACTTAAACAAGCTTAACGCTATATTAGTTTTAATTTATAAAAAAACAAATATATATATATAAGTAATATTATTATTATAAAAAGGGGGTTTTTACCGTTTAATGACCGGTTTATCGATTTTAAAACTTTAGTCGCAGTTAAAACCTAATGTAAAATATTAAATATAAATAAAAGACTTAATTTAAAGAGTAAAGTAAATAACGATAATGAAATTGCGATAATTAAATACGATAAATAAAAAGTACGACAATTAAAGAGTACGATAATTAAAAGTGCAATTAAATACAATGACAATAAATAAAAGTGCGATAATTAAAAGTGCAATTAAATATAAAATAAAGAAAATTAAATATGAAATAAAGGAATTATGCTTATTTAAACTTCCGTAATCATGATGTTTGACGTGTTGTTTTTAGTTTATTCCCATGGGTTAATTGTCCTTTGTCCTGGATTATTTGATATGTCTATACGGATTTGTCCATAATATTCCATCAGTCATAAATATAAAGTGCGAAAGTCTTCGTCAAATTATTCTTATTCCCAAAGTCAAATATTCCAACTAATTGGGGCTTCAAATTGTAACAAGGTCTTAATACTTTGTTTAATGAATACACCAGGTTATCGACTGCGTGTAAACCAAGGTTTTACTACTTTGTTAACAATTACACCAATTACCCTTGAATGTAATCCACCCCTGTTTCAACAAGTCTATTAACTATTAATCCAGTTCCGTGTCCGGTAAAATGAACAATTATTGGTATTTATAGATATCCCGCCCATCGTGTCCGTTCGAGCGTATATGGTTATATATAAATACGTCAAATTATAAGTCTATATATTAAATTAAGGAGGTATCATTTAGTTAATATAAAGCCCATTAATAGCCCATGGTCTAATTTCCACAAGTGTCGTTCTTTTGTCCAAACTCCAATTATGGTACAAAGCCCAATTACCCAATCTTAATATTTTTAGCCCAACATCATGATTACTTCGTCTTAAATAAGCATAATAATAACTTAGCTACGAGACATTAAATTAAAAATAACATTAACCATAACTTACAGTGATTAAAAATAGCGTAGCGTTACACGGACAGAATTTCGACTTACACCCTTACAACATTCGCTAACATACCCTTATTATTAGAATTAAAATTAAAATTAAAATTAAAATTAAAATTATAATATATATATATTATATTATTATTTATAAACGTCGGCAAGAAAGAAAACAAAGACATGTGACTTTTGATGTGTGCGAGGTGTACTAGAAAATAGTATTATTTTTACAACGAAATACTATTAAATACGATACAATTTTACACGAGATATTTATTTATTTATAGAATGGATATACCTAAACCTTGCTACAACACTTATAGGCAGTGTACCTAATCGTACAGTAGTATAGTTTTTAGTAAGTCCGATTCGTCCACAGGGAACTCTTAAACAAGCTTAACGCTATATTAGTTTTAAATTTATAAAAATACAAATATATATATATATATATATATATATATATATATATATATATATATATATATATAAAAGTGATATTATTATTATAAAAGGGGGTTTTTACCGTTTAATGACCGGTTTATCGATTTTTAAAACTTTAGTCGCAGTTAAAACCTAATGTAAAATATTAAAAATAAATATAACTTAATTTAAAGCGTAAAGTAAATAACGATAATGAAATTGCGATAAATAAAAGTGCGATAAAATAAAATTACGATAATTAAAGAGTACGATAATTAAAAGTGCAATTAAATACAATGACAATAAATAAAAGTGCGATAATTAAAAGTGCAATTAAATATGAAATAAAAGAATTATGCTTATTTAAACTTCCGTAATCATGATGTTTGACGTGTTGATTTTAGTTTATTCCCATGGGTTAATTGTCCTTTGTCCTGGATTATTCAATATGTCCGTCTGGTTTTTGTCCATAACAGTCCATCAGTCATAAATATAAAGTGCGAGTATCCTCGTCAAATTATCCTTATATCCGAAGTCAAATATTCCAACTAATTGGGGACTTAAACTGTAACAAGGTCTTAATAGTTTATTTAATAATTACACCAGGATATCGACTGCGTGTACCCCAAGGTTTTAATACTTTGTTATCAATTATGCCAAGTGTCCTTGTACATAATTTCACCCCTGTTTTAATAATTCCATAGACTATTAATCCATTCCCGTGTCCGGTTAAATGAACGATTATTCGTACATATAAATATCCCGTCCATCGTGTCCGATCGAGCGTATATAGTTATTTATAGGTACGTCCAATTGTAAATCTTTATATTAAAATTAACAAACTATCATTTAGTTAAACAAATATAAAGCCCATTAATAGCCCATAGTCTAATTTCCACAAGTGTCGTTCTTTTGTCCAAACCCCAGTTATGGTACAAAGCCCAATTACCCAATCTTAATATTTTTAGCCCAACATCATGATTACTTCGTCTTAAATAAGCATAATAATAATTTAGCTACGAGACATTAATTTAAAAATAACATTAACCATAACTTACAGTGATTAAAAATAGCGTAGCGTTACACGGACAGAATTTCGACTTACACCCTTACAACATTCGCTAACATACCCTTATTATTAGAATTTAAAATTAAAATTAAAATTAAAATATAAATATAAATATATTTACGTATAGATAGAGAGATGGATATATGATATATAAACTGAGCCAAACACGCGAATTTATCGGCCTGTGGGCTGAAAAACGCCTCCATGCGATCGCATGAAGATTACTCTTCAAGGCCATGCGATCGCATGGCCAGCTGGTGAAGTTCACATGCCTTTGTTTTCTTTCTTGCCGACGTTTATAAATAATAATATAGTATATAAATAATTATAAGAATTATTTAAATATTATATTTTATTTATGTGCATAGTTAACTTGTAATTTTTAGTCCGTTGCGTCGAGCGTTGAGAGTTGACTTTGGTCCCGGTTCCAGATTTTCGAACGTCCTTGCGTACAATTTAATATCTTGTACTTTGTGTTTTGCGTCTTGTACTCTTGTAATTTTGAGACGTTTCTTATCAATAATTGGAACCACTTTGATTGTATTTTGTACTTTTGAGCTTTTTGGTCGTTTGCGTCTTCAATTCGTCGAATCTGTCTGTTGTCTTCACCTTTTATTATTTAAACGAATATCACTTATAAATAGAACAGTTGCAACTAAAAGTTAGTCTTTCTTGAGGAATAATGCTATGAAATATATGTTCGTTTTTAGCATTATCAAATATTCCCACACTTGAGCGTCGCTTGTCCTCAAGCAATATAGTCTAAAAATACTAGAATCACTTCTTTATTCTTCACACTTTGTACATCAGTGATTTTTATATGGCGGTATAAACAATGGTAGTAACGTTGTGGTTTACAGTCTCACATGACTATGAAAATTTAGATCCATTAAGGAAATTGGATCTTTAAGAAAATATTTGATCTTTTGAAAATTGAATCTAGCTTTTACCCTAGATAGGTTTTCCAGAATAACCCGTCATCGGTGTTTGCAAAATATTTTTGTGGGTTTGGTGGGTTTCAGATTTGGAAACTTTAGCTCAAAACTTGTGGTTTTGTGTCACCCATTTGCTAACCTTGTATTAGGAAAACAACACGTCCAGTATACTTGCTCCGTATATTACCTTTCGGTAAACTGCCGTCCGGTTGTAAAGGAAAGCATTGAACAAGCAACTGTTAAGGCAATGTCCCCTGACATGCTTTTAATTATGGCCTATAACGTGTCGGATGCAATTACTATCCTTGGTAGGAGCAATAGTAAAGCTCACCCTTATAATTTTTCGGTCTGGCACAAGGTCCTGTCTTTGACCATGCTATGCAACCACCATTCTTACGGTTGACACCCGATTTGGTTCAGGTGACCTAATGAATTCCAGGTGAATTCCTAGGATTTTATGTTCAATGGTAATGAACGCATTGAAAATGGGTTTTCAGAAAATAAATTGGTTTGTAATTTTGATCAAAATATTTTCTCGTTCAAGCTCGAGTTTAGATATCATCGAATTCCAGGAATTTGTAATTCTCAATCTTTAAAAGTCAATCTCTAGGATTGAGTAATATCAGTCTTAAAAGCTGATTTTTGATCTTTTAAGGAGATTATCCTTTCTGGAGATCTGATTCATTAGTCTTATCCAGCTAATTTGCACGGCGTCCTCCCCATTTTACAAGACAGATCCTCTCATGGTTAGGATAAGTCTGACCACTTGGCGACCCTGTTTGATGTTGAGGTCCGTGGATTTCCTGCTGATTTTAGTGATGACTTTTCTAGATTTTTCGTCAACCTACAGCTGGTCTGGACGACAACTTCATGACCTAAATCAAGAAGCGCGTGTCTTTTTCAGAAGACTTTACTTCCTTTTAATGATGGAATTGATTCATCGTGTAGATCCATATTTCTTACAGTAAATCAGGTAAAAATGTTTAGTTTAGTCTAAAGCAAAAGTATCTTCAATTATTTGTTACAGAAATATGTGATATATGTTTAAAATATCTTGGTAAATTTTCTCACACTTGGCTTTTATTTTCCTTTTTATTGTCCTCTATTCCATTTTAAATTAATTCTAACATTTTGGGTTGTTTCTCAATTTATGTCCTTTCCGAGGTAACAATAATTTCGGTGTTTAACACCTAGTTTTATCGTTCATAAATATGTATAAACATGATTTTGAATTCATTTAATTGAAAATTTTGAAATTTTTTACTAGAATTGGGTAGTCAGTATATAAGACTAGGGCTGTAATTTATTATCATAGAGCACTAGATTCTAATACAACTACTGCGTTACTAGTATTTTTAATGGTAACCAAGTGTATAAATTAATTTTTTTTTTCTTTTTTAAATTCTGAAAGAATTTAACCTCTTCCCACACTTAAGATCTTGCAATACCCTCATTTGCAAGAAATCAATAACAATTTAAATTATTGAGGGTGATTAGCGTAGAAAATTGATTAAATTTTACCAAAGTTTCCAAACATATTGGAGTTTGTTTTAAACGGACAAAATTAAATGTTTTTGGCATACTTTAATTCAATAAGGCTAAAAATAATGATAATAAAAGTTCTCGCCCCTCCCTTGGGTAAAGCAATTTCGGTTCAACGACCTAGTCTTCAACTTACGAAGAATTTTAAAAATCATATTTTTAACTTAGCGAAATAAAGTAAATTTTTGTTTTTTAAATTCACACCAAACTTAAATTTAAAATGCATAAAATTAAAAATTCATATTAAAAATTCACACCAAACTTAAATTATATTTTTACATACAAACTTATATTAAAAATATTAATTTTTCAAATATTTACAAACTTAAATATATTTATTTATTTATTTATTATTATTTTTTAAAAAGAAGTTTACAATATTAATTTAATATTAATTTTAAAAACAAATTAAAAATAAAAATAAAAATCTTTTTGGTCTTTTATCCCACTTTAATCAATCAAATATTATCAAAAATATACGCCCCTCTTTTCGGTAAAGTAATTTCAGTTACATAACCTAGTTTAACTCATGATGAATTTTTGAAATATTTTGGGTTGATTGATTAAAGATATTTATACCTTAAGAATAAACGGTAAATTTCGCAGTGATGTAGTAAATTTTTGTATGATATCAATAATTTCGGTCGCAAGACCTAATTTTATTGAATACCAATTTAATACTTTATAGCGAATGATTTAGCGTTTATTATCAAAAGGTTAAAAGCAATAAAAATAAAAATAAAAACTGTACATACTTACATGTGAAATAGAATTCTTAGTGACCTGCTTTAGCCCACTCATAAGATAGTCGGACTAATTGGTTTTCCATAAGATAGTCGGCCTGATCCTATAAATTCGCGTGTTTTGGCTCAGTTTATATATCATATATCCATCTCTCTATCTATACGTAAATATATATATATATATATATATATATATATATATATATATATATATATATATATAT
The DNA here is from genome assembly GCF_046630445.1 of Rutidosis leptorrhynchoides. Taxonomy (NCBI): domain Eukaryota; kingdom Viridiplantae; phylum Streptophyta; class Magnoliopsida; order Asterales; family Asteraceae; genus Rutidosis; species Rutidosis leptorrhynchoides. Next base: position 356,988,795 of record NC_092341.1, on the reverse strand, counting down.
ATATATATATATTTATATTATAATTTTAATTTTAATTTTAAATTCTAATAATAAGGGTATGTTAGCGAATGTTGTAAGGGTGTAAGTCGAAATTCTGTCCGTGTAACGCTACACTATTTTTAATCACTGTAAGTTATGGTTAATGTTATTTTTAAATTAATGTCTCGTAGCTAAATTATTATTATGCTTATTTAAGACGAAGTGATCATGATGTTGGGCTAAAAATATTAAGATTGGGTAATTGGGCTTTGTACCATAATTGAGGTTTGGACAAAAGAACGACACTTGTGGAAATTAGACTATGGGCTATTAATGGGCTTTATATTAACTAAATGATACCTCGTTAATTTAATATATAGACTTATAATTTGACGTATTTATATATAACCAGATACGCTTGACTGGGCACGGTGGGCGGGATATCTATAAATACCTATAATTGTTCATTTTACCAGACACGGAACTGGATTAATAGTTAGTAGACTTGTTGAAACAGGGGTGGATTACATTCAAGGGTAATTGGTGTAATTGTTAACAAAGTAGTAAAACCTTGGTTTACACGCATTCGATAACCTGGTGTATTCATTAAACAAAGTATTAAAACCTTGTTGCAATTCGAATCCCCAATTAGTTGGAATATTTGACTTCGGGAATAAGAATAATTTGACGAAGACTTTCGCACTTTATATTTATGACTGATGGACTATTATGGACAAATCCGTATGGACATATCGAATAATCCAGGACAAAGAATAATTAACCCATGGGAATAAACTAAAAATCAACACGTCAAACATCATGATTATGGAAGTTTAAATAAGCATAATTCTTTTATTTCATATTTAATTGCACTTTTAATTATCGCACTTTTATTTATTGTTATTGTATTTAATTGCACTTTTAATTATAGTACTCTTTAATTCTCGCAATTTTATTTTATCGCACTTTTATTTATTGCAATTTCATTATCGTTATTTACTTTACGCTTTAAATTAAGTTATATTTATTTTTAATATTTTACATTAGGTTTTAACTGCGACTAAAGTTTTAAAAATCGACAAACCTGTCATTAAACGGTAAAAACCCCCTTTTATAATAATAATATCACTTATATATATATTTGTATTTTTATAAATTTAAAACTAGACTTACTAAAAACTACACTACTGTACGATTAGGTACACTGCCTATAAGTGTTGTAGCAAGGTTTAGGTATATCCATTCTATAAATAAATAAATATCTTGTGTAAAATTGTATCGTATTTAATAGTATTTCGTTGTAAAAATAATACTATTTCCTAGTACACCTAGCACACATCAAGTATTTTTGGCGCCACTGCCGGGGACATTCTTGCTTAAACGCCGGAAGCGCAACGCTATATATATAAAAAAAGATTTTTATTAATTTTTAGTTTACTTTTATAAAACTACGCTTTTTATAAAAATATGTTTTAAATATTCGAAAATATAAAAAGAAAAACAAAAATTATATATTTTTAATAGTTTGTTAAATATATAAGTTTTATAAATTTTCTCTATTTCTATTTTTAGTTTGTAAAAATATAAGTTTTATTTAATTTATATAAAAAAAATTTTATTTATTAAAACAGCAAAACAGAAAAAGAAAAAAATAATATAAAAGTATCGGGCCTGGTACTGTAGCAGCCCAAAGTCTGGCCTGAATTCACAGACCATGCGATCGCATGGTATTACAACGTTCAGCTCATGCGATCGCATGAGCTGATTTGACAGGACTGGTAACCTCAGCCGCCGAGTTTAGGGTTTAATTAATTAATAATTATTATTATAAAAACCCTAATTAGGGTTTTGTATTTAATTAATATAGTTTAGTTTTTAATTAATTTGTTTTAATTAGTTTAATTAGTTTTAATAAATTATAAAATTAATAGTTTTATTAAATAAATAATACAAAAATAATATTTTTATAAAATTGTACTTTTTACAACTTTAAGTTAATCTTTTTATATTTTGTTTCTTTTTATTCCTTTTAGCGTAATATTTGTATTTTTTGCTCGTATTTAGTTTTAAGTCATAGTTTTTGCCATAGTTATTTTTACTTCTAGATTTTTAGACTTTGCCGTAAAATCCCTTAAGTGCTTTTTCTTTAGACTAAGATTTAGGTGCTTTAAAATTTTGCGACGCCGTTTTTATATTTTAGTACCTTTTTAAGTTATTGCCGTTTTGGGATATAGTATTCTTTTAAGCTTTAATATTTTTAGACGCAACTTTTAATTCTTAGTTTTTAGTGCCTTTTAAGTTACGACGCGCTACTTTCTTATTTTTATTTTTCGACGCCTATTATTTTTCGACCTTTTATTTTTCGACGCGTTCTTTTTCTTTCTTATTTCTCGACATTCTAGGTTTAAGACTTAGATTTTTTTTCTATTTCTTCTCTAAAATTTCTTTAAATTACGAAAAATTATTTTAAGCGGTTAAATTGATAGACATCAAAATTTTCTGGTTCGTAGTAATAGTTGGATTTGTACGTGGACCGGGTTATTGGAGCCAAACAGTACTCAATTATATTGAGACCAAACGAATCCTGCCCCTCTGCTGCATCTTTTGGCTATTCGAAACGTGGGCAAAATCAGAAAAGTCTATTAATTTGATAACTTATATAATTTTTCTTATTTTTATAACTAATAGGATATTCAGTGAATGCACAGAGCAAAACGATCACCACCTTTTGTATGTTCACCACCTGTAACCAGATCAATACATCTAGCAAATATTGTCGCCGTTGATTTTTCTTTAGAATCGTCATCCAGTCGACCAAGTACTCCAATTCAAATTTCCGATAATCCATTTTTTGAACCCGACCTCACAATTGAGAATCCGGAGAATATTCAGGGATGATTCCGAGATCCTGAACCATTAATCTTTCCTCCGGAACCACCAATCATTCAAACAGAGATTGTTGAGGAACCAACCATTAAATCAGAATCCTCTAGTGATTCAGATTCAACAAATTCAATTATGGAGAATCTGGAACCTCTAAGTATGGAAGACCGAATGCGAGCTAAATGCACTGGCCAATGTCACGCAATTACTCAACCTGACATAAATGCGCCAGATTATGAAATCAAGGGACAAATCCTACACATGGTAACAAATCAATGCCAATTTAGTGGTGCGCCGAAGGAAGATCCAAATGAACATCTTCGTACCTTTAATAGGATCTGCACTCTATTTAAAATCAGAAAAGTGGAGGATGAACAGATATATCTCATGTTATTTCCCTGGACTTTAAAGGGAGAAGCCAAAGATTGGTTGGAATCGTTACCTGAAGGAGCGATTGATACATGGGACGTTTTAGTTTAAAAATTTCTTAAACAATTCTTTCCGGCATCTAAAGCCGTGAGACTTCAAGGAGAAATTGTTACGTTCACACAGAAGCCAAATGAAACTCTATATGAGACTTGGACAAGATTTGGAAAGTTATTAAGAGGATGTCCGCAACATGGTTTAGACACCTGTCAAATAGTACAAATATTCTACCAAGGATGCGACATCACTACAAGAAAAGATATCGATATAGCAGCTGGTGGTTCCATTATGAAGAAAACAGCAACTGATGCTTACAAAATTATTGATAACACTGCTTCCCACTCACATGAGTGGCACCAAGAAAAAGATATCGTTAGATCATCTAAAGCAGCTAGAGCCGATTCTAGCCATGACTTAGATTCCATTTTCGCAAAAATAGATGCTGTCGAGAGATGAATGGAAAAGATGACTAAAGATATCCACTCAATACGAATTAGTTGTGAGCAGTGTGGAGGACCACATTTGACAAAAGATTGTCTTAGTATTGAACTAACAATGGAACAAAGAGAGAATGTTTCATACATAAACCAAAGGCCTGGAAATAATTATCAGAATAATTATCAACCGCCAAGACCGATCTACAATCAAAATCAGAATTATAACCGAAATGTTCCATACAACATACAACAAGGTCCAAGTAATCAACAAGTATCCAATAATACTTACAACCAGCAAAGACCTAATTTTCAAAACAAACCACCACAAACCGATGATAAAAAGCCAAATTTAGAAGACATGATGTCGAAGCTAGTTGATTCTCAAACTCAATTTTTCACATCTCAGAAACAAATGAATGAACAAAATGCTCAAGCATTTAGAAATCAACAAGCTTCTATTCAAAATCTGGAACAAGAAGTAAGCAACCTAGCAAGGTTGATAGGTGAAAGAAAACCGGGAAGTCTACCTAGTGATACAAATGCTAACCCCCGGAATGAAACAGCTAAAGCTATTACCACAAGAAGTGGTATTACACTTAAACCACCTAAAATACCTGTAATTTCTGATGAAGCTATTCCTACTCCACAAGAACCATAATCTGAACAAGATAAGGAAAAAGAACCGGTAGTTGAAAAGGTTAATGAAGATAACACAGTTAAGGCTAAACCTTATGTTAAACCATACCAACCACCACTTCCTTACCCGAGTAAAATGAGAAAAGAGAGACTTGAAGCCGAGCAATCCAAATTCTTCGATATGTTTAAACAGATAAATGTCAATCTTCCTTTCATTGATGTGATTTCAGGAATGCCTAGATATACTAAATTTTTGAAAGATCTAATCACAAATAGAAAGAAAATGGAAGAACTCTCGGCTGTTACTATGAATGCAAATTGTTCAGCAGTGCTGTTGAATAAGATACCAGAAAAATTATCAGATCCAGGAAGTTTCACAATTCCATGTTTTCTGGGTAGTCTTAGTTCAATAGAAGCATTGGCAGACTTAGGTGCTAGTATAAATTTAATGCCATATTCATTATACGCTAAACTAGAACTTGGAGAATTAAAACCAACACGAATAAGCATACAACTAGCCGATCGATTAGTAAAATATCCTAGAGGGATAATGAAGAACATGCTAGTTAAAGTTGGTACTTTAGTATTTCCAGTAGATTTTGTTATTCTGGACATGGAAGAAGATTCTCGAGTACCTCTCATATTAGGAAGACCATTCTTAAACACGGCTAAAGCAATAATAGACGTGTTTGGTAAAAAACTGACCTTAAGTATAGAGGACGAGAGTGTTACTTTTTCAGTTGATAGAGCAATGCAACAACCGCAATCTGCAGATGATACATGTAATTATATTCAAACTATAGATTCACATGCAGAATTGTTAGAAGAATTTCCAGAATTACAAGGAACAGGAGAATGTTCTTTAGGAGAAGGACCTGAACCAAATGATGAAACTGAAATGTTAGCTACACTAATGGCTAATGGATATGAACCAACAACAGAAGAAATTCAAATGCTAAAAGAGGAAGACAGATATTAATATAAATCATCGATAGAAGAACCACTGACATTAGAGTTAAAGCCACTTCCAAACCATTTGGAATATGCTTATTTATATGGTGAATCTGAATTACCTGTAATAATATCGTCTTCTCTTACTAAAAATGAAAAATCTAAACTCATTTCTGTGCTAAAAGCTCATAAACCAGCTATTGAATGGAAAATTCATGATATTAAAGGAATAAGTCCTTCGTATTGCACACATAAAATCCTTATGGAAGAAGGTCATAAAACGTATGTGTAACGCCAACGAAGACTAAATCCTAATATGCAAGATGTTGTTAAGAAAGAAATTATTAAACTGCTTGATGCAGGTTTAATTTATCCAATCTCTGATAGTCCATGGGTAAGCCCAGTTCAATGCGTGCCTTAGAAGGGTGGCATGACTGTCATCACAAATGAAAAAAATGAGCTTATTCATACTAGGACTGTAACAGGATGGACTGTTTGTATTGATTATAGAAAATTAAATGACGCCACCAGAAAAGATCACTTTCCCTTACCTTTCATTGATCAAATGTTGGAAAGATTAGCCTGAAATAGTTACTATTGTTTTCTTGATGGTTTTTCCGGATATTTTCAAATTCCAATAGCACCCGAGGACCAAGAGAAAACCACGTTCACGTACCCTTATGGTACTTTTGCTTACAAACGCATGCCATTTGGACTTTGCAACGCCCCTGCAACCTTTCAAAGGTGCATGATGGCGATTTTTCACGACATGATAGAAGAATGCACGGAAGTTTTAATGGATGACTTTTCAGTCTTCGGTGATACTTTTGAAACATGTCTAGTTAATCTTGAACGAATGCTTATTAGATGCAAACAATCAAATCTAGTACTTAATTGGGAGAAATGCCATTTCATGGTCAAAGAAGGCATCGTTCTTGGACATAAAATCTCAAAGGAAGGAATTGAAGTGGATAGAGCTAAAGTAGATGTAATTGCTAAACTTCCACATCCCACCAATGTTAGAGGAGTTAGGAGTTTTCTAGGGCATGCCGGTTTTTACCGACGTTTCATAAAAGATTTTTCTAAAATTGCCACTCCTATGAATAAACTTCTAGAAAAGGATGCTCCATTCATCTTTTCAGATGAATGCATCAAATCTTTTAATATACTTAAAGAGAAACTCACTAATGCGCCGATTATGATAACTCCAAATTTGAATCTACCGTTTGAACTTATGTGCGATGCAAGTGATTTTGCAATGGGAGCCGTTTTAGGACAAAGGATTGAAAAATGATTTTAACCTATATATTATGCTAGTAAGACGTTACAAGGAGCACAAACGAATTATACAACTACTGAAAAATAACTCCTTGCTATTGTCTTTGTTTTTGACAAATTTTGATCATATCTCGTTCTAGCTAAAACGGTGGTCTATACCGACCATTCTGCTCTTAGATACCTATTTTCAAAACAAGATGCCAAACCAAGATTAATCCGTTGGATCTTACTCTTACAAGAGTTTGATATTGAAATCCGAGATAAAAAGGGAGCAGAAAATCTCGCCGCTGATCATCTTTCTCGTCTAGAAAATCCCGAATTAGAAGTTCTAAATGAATCGGCTATACAAGACAATTTTCCTGATGAATATCTATTGAAGATAGATTATAATGAAATTCCATGGTTCGCAGACTATGTAAACTATTTAGTATATGGATTCCTTGAAAAAGGATTATCTTACCAAAAACGAAAGAAATTCTTTAGTGATATAAAACACTATTTTTGGAAAGATCCACATTTGTTTAAAAGTTGTCCTGATGGAATAATACGCCGATGTGTATTCGGAGATGAAGCTAGAAAAAATCTTAAACCATTGTCACACAGGACCAACAGGAGGGCATTATGGGCCTCAACTTACAGCAAGAAAAGTTTATGATGCTGGATTCTATTGGCCTGCAATTTTCAAAGACGCACACCTTCTTTGCAAATCCTGTGATGCTTGTCAAAGGGCCGGAAAGATAAGTCAACGTGATGAAACGACACAAAATGTCATTCAAGTATGTGAAGTATTTGACATTTGGGGTATTGACTTTATGGGTCCATTTCCAAAATCTCATAATAATCTCTACATTCTCGTTGCCATTGATTATGTATCTAAATGGGCAGAAGCACAAGCTCTCCCAACTAACGATGCACGAGTTGTAGTCACCTTTTTAAAACGTCTTTTTGCAAGGTTCGGAACACCGAAAGCTTTAATAAGTGATCGGGGTACTCATTTTTGTAATAATCAACTTGAAAAAGTTCTCAAAAGATATGGAGTAACTCATAAAATCTCCACTGCTTATTGATAATGCTAAAAATGAACATATATTTCATAGCATTATTCCTCAAGAAAGACAAGCTTTTAGTTGCAATTGTCCTATTTACAAGTGATATTCGTTTAAATAATTAAAGGTGAAGACAAAAGGCAGATTCGACGAATTGAAGACGCAAACGACCAAAAAGCTCAAAAGTACAAAAGACAATCAAAGAGGTTCCAATTATTGATAAGAAACGTCTCAAAATTACAAGAGTACAAGATTCAAAACGCAAAGTACAAGATATTAAATTGTACGCAAGGACGTTTGAAAATCCGGAACCGGGACCAGAGTCAACTCTCAAACGCTTGATGCAACGGACTAAAAATTACAAGTCAACTATGCACATGAATATAATATAATATATAATTAATTCTTAAAATTAATATATATATATATATATATATATATATATATATATATATATATTATATTATATTTAAAAACCGTCGGCATAAAAAAAACAAAGACTTTTGAGTCTCCCCAGCTGGCCATGCGATTGCATGGCCTGGAGGAAGAAACTCCATGCGATCGCATGGTGCACAGTTCCAGCCCACATGCCTATAAAAATCGAGCTTTAGTGTAACACAAAACACATATTTTTCTTCTTCACTCAAACGTAGTATATGTATATATAATTTATATTTTAATTTTAATTTTAATTTTAAATCCTAATAATAAGGGTGTGTTAGCGAATGTTGTAAGGGTGTAAGTCGAAATTCTGTCCGTGTAACGCTACGCTATTTTTAATCATTGTAAGTTATGTTCAACCTTTTTACATTAATGTCTCGTAGCTAAGTTATTATTATGCTTATTTAATCTGAAGTAATCATGATGTTGGGCTAAAAATATTAAAATTGAGTAATTGGGCTTTGTACCATAATTGGGGTATGGACAAAAGAACGACACTTGTGGAAATTAGACTATGGGCTATTAATGGGCTTTATATTTGTTTAACTAAATGATAGTTTGTTAATTTTAATATAAAGATTTACAATTGAACGTCCCTATAAATAACCATATACACTCGATCGGATACGATGGGCAGGGTATTTATATGTACGAATAATCGTTCATTTAACTGGACACGGGAATGGATTAATAGTCACTAGAATTATTAAAACAGGGGTGAAATTATGTACAAGGACACTTGGCATAATTGATAACAAAGTATTAAAACCTTGGGTTACACTCAGTCGACATCCTGGTGTAATTATTAAACAAAGTAATAAAACCTTGTTACAGTTTAAGTCCCCAATTAGTTGGAATATTTGACTTCGGGTATAAGGATAATTTGACGAGGACACTCGCACTTTATATTTATGACTGATGGACTGTTATGGACAAAAACCAGACGGACATATTAAATAATCCAGGACAAAGGACAATTAACCCATGGGCATAAAACTAAAATCAACACGTCAAACATCATGATTACGGAAGTTTAAATAAGCATAATTCTTTTATTTCATATTTAATTTCCTTTATTTTATATTTAATTGCACTTCTAATTATCGCATTTTTATTTATTGTTATTGTATTTAATTGCACTTTTAATTATCGTACTTTTTAATTATCGCAAGTTTATTTTATCACACTTTTATTATTCGCAATTTCATTATCGTTATTTACTTTACGCTTTAAATTAAGTCTTTTATTTATTTAATATTTTACATTTTGTTTTAACTGCAACTAAAGTTTTAAAATCGACAAACCGATCATTAAACGGTAAAAACCCCCCTTTATAATAATAATATTACTTATATATATATTTGTATTTTTATAAATTTAAACTAATATAGCGTTAAGCTTTGTGAAAAAGATTCCCTGTGGAACGAACCGGACTTACTAAAAACTACACTACTGTATGATTAGGTACACTGCCTATAAGTGTTGTAGCAAGGTTTAAGTATATCCATTCAATAAATAAATAAATATCTTGTGTAAAATTGTATCGTATTTAATAGTATTTCCTTGTAAAATTTAATAGTATTTTATACCCCTTAGCTCTAACCATCACTTATCATCCACAAACAAGTGGACAAGTTGAAAATATCAACCGAGCTTTAAAACGTATTCTAGAGAAAATCGTAGGATCAAATCCGAAGGAATGGTCCATTAAATTGGAGGATGCACTCTGGGCTTTTAGAACAGCCTACAAAACTCCAATTGGAACCACACCTTTTAAACTCGTTTACGGAAAAGCATGTCATCTTCCAGTAGAAATTGAACACAAAGCATTTTGGGCTTTAAAGACATGTAATCTTGATTTACATGAAGCCGGACGTCTACGATTAAGTCAACTAAATGAATTAGAAGAATTAAGACTTGAGGCATACGAAAATTCGTTAATCTATAAAGAAAGAACGAAGAAATGGCATGATAAAAGAATCAGAAGTTCAAAAGAATTTAAAGAAGGAGATAGAGTTCTTCTTTTCAATTCAAGATTCAAGCTATTTCTTGGAAAATTGAAATCAAGATGGTATGGACCATTCATAGTCAAAAGAGTTTTCCCGTACGGAACAATAGAATTAATAAATTCAAATGGGATTAAATTTAAGGTTAATGGTCACAGAGTTAAACATTACATAGATAGTCCGATGGAAGTTGACAACGAAGTAAATCACAATTCCAACACCACAGCTAACTAAGTGTGGGGAGAATCAAGTCTTTAAAGGATAATATGAATTTTTGTTAGAGTTAGATGTTCTGTTTTCGTGTAGTTTTCGAGAATAGAATCCGAATGGCCTTTCCCTAGCAGACCCTAAAGAACTAGTCTTCTCCCCCCATTCAGAATTTTTATTTTTTTTAGGTTTTACGAGATGAAGACTTCCTGTGAACTAAACCATGGTCTAATGCTACACGATTTGATCACTAAACGTAATAATGACACCCTTCCAAGTGAAATAGTATCATTAATCAGAGGCAAATTGGACGGAGTAAGAAAAGAATCCAGGAACGAAAAAAATAAGTTACCATTTGGTAAAGGAAAATCAAAATCCACAGCGAAAAGGAGAGCTCGACACCTTGAAAGATGTCACAAATGCGGAAAATGGTCACACGAAGGTAAATGTTCAAATAATCAAACCTATTCAAATACCGAATTCGTTACTTTATGCAGAGATGGACCGTTCATATGTTTAGAAGAAAAAACGTTGAATGCTCGAGGTTACGCCTATGTAGCTATGGAAAACCAATTAGTCTGACTATCTTATGAGTGGGCTAAAGCAGGTCACTAAGAATTCTATTTCACAGGTAAGTATGTACAGTTTTTATTTTTATTTTTATTATTATTTTTAATCTTTTGATAATAAACGCTAAATCGTTCGCTATAAAGTATTAAATTGGTATTCAATAAAATTAGGTTTTGCGACCGAAATTATTGATATCATACAAAAATTTATTACATCACTGCGAAATTTACCGTTTATTCTTAAGGTATAAATATCTTTAATCATTCAACCCAAAATAATTCAAAAATTCGCCATGAGTTAAACTAGGTTATGAAACCGAAATTACTTTACCGAAAAGAGGGGCGTATGTTTTTGATAATATTTGATTGATTAAAGTGGGATAAAAGACCAAAAAGATTTTTATTTTTATTTTTACTTTGTTTTTAAAATTAATATTAAATTAATATTGTAAACTTCTTTTAAAAAAAATATATTTAAGTTTGTAAATATTTAAAAAATTAATATTTTTAATATAAGTTTGTATGTAAAAATATAATTTAAGTTTGGTGTGAATTTATAATTTTAATAATATGAATTTTTAATTTTATGCATTTTAAATTTATTTTTTGTGTGAATTTAAAAACAAAAATTTACTTTATTTCGCTAAATTAAAATATGATTTTTAAAATTCGTCGTAAGTTGAAGACAAGGTCGTTGAACCGAAATTGCTTTACCCAAGGGAGGGGCGAGAACTTTTATTATCATTATTTTTAGCCTTATTGAATTAAAGTATGCCAAAAACATTTAATTTTGTCCGTTTAAAACAAACTCCAATATGTTTGGAAACTTTGATAAAATTTAATCAATTTTCTACGCTAATCACCCTCAATAATTTAAATTGTTACTGATTTCTTGCAAATGAGGGCATTGCAAGATCTTAAGTGTGGGAAGAGGTTAAATTCTTTCGGAATTTAAAAAAAAAAAATTTAATTTATACACTTGGTTACCATTAAAAATACTAGTAACGCAGTAGTTGTATTAGAATCTAGTGCTCTCTGATAATAAAGAACAACCCTAGTCTTATATACTGACTACTTAATTCTAGTAAAATTTTTCAAAATTTTCAATTAAATGAATTCAAAATCATGTTTATACATATTTATGAACGATAAAACTAGGTGGTAAACACCGAAATTATTGTTACCTCGGAAAGGACATAAATTGAGAAACAACCTAAGATGTTAGAATTCATTTAAAATGGAATAGAGGACAATAAAAAGGAAAATAAAAGCCAAGTGTTGGAAACTTTACCAAGTTATTTAAAACATAAGTCACATATTTTTGTAACAAATAACTAAAGATACTTTTGCTTTAGACTAATCTAAACAGTTTTACCCAATTTACTGTAATACATTTGAAAGAAAGATGGATCTACACGATGAATCAATTCCATCATTAAAAGGAAGTAAAGTCTTCCAAAAAAGAAACGTGCTTCTTGATTTAGGTCATGAAGTTGTCGTCCAGACTAGCTGTAGGTTGACAAAAAATCTAGAAAAGTCATCTCTAAAATCAGCAGGAAATCCACGGACCTCAGCATCAAATAGGGTCGCCAAGTGGTCAGACTTATCCTAACCATGAGAGGATCTGTCTTGTAAAATGGGGAGGACGCCGTGCAAATTACCTGGATAAGACTAATGAATCAGATCCCCAAAAAGGATAATCTCCTTAAAAGATCAAAAATCAGCTTTTAAGACTGATATTACTCAATCCTAGAGATTGAATTTTAAAGATTGAGAATTACAAATTCATGAAATTCGATGATATCTAAACTCGAGCTTGAACGAGAAAATATTTTGATCAAAATTACAAACCGATTTGTTTTCTGAAAACCCATTTTCAATGCGTTCATTACTATTGAACGTAAAATCCTAGGAATTCACCTGGAATTCATTAGGTCACCTGAACTAAATCGGGTGTCAACCGTAAGAACGGTGGTTGCATAGTATGGTCGAAGACAGGACCTTGTGCCAGACCAAAAAATTATAAGGGTGAGCTTTACTATTGCTCCTACCAAGGATAGTAATTGCATCCGACACGTTATAGACCATAATTAAAAGCATGTCAGGGGACATTGCCTTAACAGTTGCTTGTTCAACGCTTTCCTTTACAACCGGACGGTAGTTTACCGAAAGGTAATATATGGAGCAAGTATACTGGACATGTTGCTTTCTTAATACAAGGTTAGCAAATGGGTGACACAAAACCACAAGTTTTGAGCTAAAGTTTCCACATCTGAAACCCACCAAACCCACAAAAATATTTTGCAAACACCGGTGAAGGGTTATTCCGAAAAACCTATCTAGGGTAAAACCTAGATTCAATTTTCAAAAGATCAAATATTTTCATAAAAATCCAATTTCCTTAATGGATCTAAATTTTCATAGTCATGTGAGACTGTAAACCACAACGTTACTACCATTGTTTATACCACCGTATAGAAATCACTGATGTACAAAGTGTGAAGAATAAAGAAGTAATTCTAGTATTTTTATTTCAAGACTATATTGCTTGAGGACAAGCAACGCTCAAGTGTGGAAATATTTGATAATGCTGAAAACGAACATATATTTCATAGCATTATCCCTCAAGAAAGACAAGCTTTTAGTTGCAATTGTTCTATTTACAAGTGATATTCGTTTAAATAATAAAAGGTGAAGACAAAATACAGATTCGAAGAATTGAAGACGCAAACGACCAAAAAGCTAAAAAGTACAAAGTACAATCAAAGTGGTTCAAATTATTGATGAGAAACGTCTCAAAATTACAAGAGTACAAGACGCGAAACGCAAAGTACAAGATATTAAATAGTACGCAAGGACGTTCGAAAATCCGGAACCGAGACATGAACCAACTTTCAGTGCGCGACGCAACGGAGCTAAAATTACAAGTCAACGGAGTATAAGAATATAATATAATATATATATAATTATATTTAATTATATATATTATATTATATAATAAATAAATAAGCAGCCCACGTTTTTAAAGACTTTTGAGCTCTCCCAGCTGGCCATGCGATCGCATGGCCTGGAAGAACAAAAACCATGCGATTGCATGGCCCTGAAATCTAGGCCTGGTCCTATAAATTCGCGTGTTTTGGCTCAGTTTATATATCATATATCCATCTCTCTATCTATACGTAAATATATATATATATATTTATATTATAATTTTAATTTTAATTTTAAATTCTAATAATAAGGGTATGTTAGCGAATGTTGTAAGGGTGTAAGTCGAAATTCTGTCCGTGTAACGCTACGCTATTTTTAATCACTGTAAGTTATGGTTAATGTTATTTTTAAATTAATGTCTCGTAGCTAAATTATCATTATGCTTATTTAAGACGAAGTAATCATGATGTTGGGCTAAAAATGTTAAGATTGGGTAATTGGACTTTGTACCATAATTGGGGTTTGGACAAAAGAACGACACTTGTAGAAATTAGACTATGGGCTATTAATAGGCTTTATATTAACTAAATGATACCTCGTTAATTTAATATATAGACTTATAATTTGACGTATTTATATATAACCACATACGCTTGACTGGGCACGGTGGGTGGGATATCTATAAATACCAATAATTGTTCATTTTACCGGACATGGAACTGGATTAATAGTTAGTAGACTTGTTGAAACAGGGGTGGATTACATTCAAGGGTAATTGGTGTAATTGTTAACAAAGTAGTAAAACCTTGGTTTACACACAGTCGATAACCTGGTGTATTCATTAAACAAAGTATTAAAACCTTGTTACAATTCGAATCCCCAATTAGTTGGAATATTTGACTTCGGGAATAAGAATAATTTGATGAAGACTTTCGCACTTTATATTTATGACTGATGGACTATTATGGACAAATCTGTATGGACATATCGAATAATCCAGGACAAAGGATAATTAACCCATGGAAATAAACTAAAAATCAACACGTCAAACATCATGATTATGGAAGTTTAAATAAGCATAATTCTTTTATTTCATATTTAATTTCACTTTTAATTATCGCACTTTTATTTATTGTCATTGTATTTAATTGCACTTTTAATTATCGTACTCTTTAATTATAGCAATTTTATTTTATCGCACTTTTATTTATCGCAATTTCATTATCGTTATTTACTTTACGCTTTAAATTAAGTTATATTTATTTTTAATATTTTACATTAGGTTTTAACTGCGACTAAAGTTTTAAAAATCGACAAACCGGTCATTCAACGGTAAAAACCCCCTTTTATAATAATAATATCACTTATATATATATATATATTTGTATTTTTATAAATTTAAAACTAATATAGCGTTAAGCTTGTTTAAGAGTTCCCTGTGGACGAACTGGACTTACTAAAAACTACACTACTGTACGATTAGGAACACTGCCTATAAGTGTTGTAGCAAGGTTTAGGTATATCCATTCTATAAATAAATAAATATCTTGTGTAAAATTGTATCGTATTTAATAGTATTTCGTTGTAAAAATAATACTATTTCCTAGTACACCTCGCACACATCAGCTATGTTCTCCTTTTTAAATTAATTTCTCGTACTTAAGTTATGCTTATTTGAGCCGAAGTAATCGTGATGTTGGGCTAAATATTAAGATGGGGTAATTGGGCTTTGGACCATAATTGGGGTTTGGACAAAAGAACGACACTTGTGGAAATTAGACTATGGGCTATTAATGAGCTTTATATTAAATTAACGATACCTCGTTAATTTAATATAAAGGTTACAATTTGACGTATCTATATATAACCACATTCGCTTAATCAGATACGATGGGCGGGATATTTATAAATACAAATTATTGTTCATTTGACCGGACACGGGGATGAATTAATAGTCAATGGACTCATTAAAATAGGGGTGGATTACATTCAAGGGTAATTAGTGTAATTGTTAACAAAGTATTAAACCTTGGTTTACACACAGTCGATAACCTGGTGTATTCATTAAACAAAGTATTAAGACCTTGTTACAGTTCGAATCCCCAATTAGTTGGAATATTTGACTTCGGGTATAAGGTTAAATTTGCCGAGCATTTTATAATTATGACCGATGAACTATTATGGACAAAAACCAGATAGGTTTCAAATACATCCAGGACAAAGGACAATTAACCCAGGATAATAAATTATAATCAAAACGTCAAACATCATGATTACGGAAGTTTAAATAAGCATAATACTTTTATCTTATTTCTTATCGCATTTTATTTTACGCACTTAGATTATCGTCATTTATATTTTGCATTAGGTTTTAATTGTGACTTAAAATATAAAATCGACAAACCGGTCATTAAACGGTAAACCTCCTTTTATATATTATTAATATATATAATATATTTTGTACAAATATAATTGTTTAAAAATATAGTGTAAAATAAGCCAGCTCCCTGTGGAACGAACCGGACTTACTAAAAACTATACTACTCTACGATTAGGTACACTGCCTATAGTGTTGTAGCAAGGTTTAGGTATATCCCATTTGTAAATAAATAATTAAAACTTGTGTAAATTGTAACGTATTTCGTAGTAAAAAATAATAGTATTTTCGTATACACGACATCACCTCACCATATTCATTAAAACTTCGAATAGGTATCACTAACGGTATATCAAAAGAGGGTCCTCCAGTTCCAGCATCTTCTTCATCATCTTTTTCATCACCTTCTCCCAAATCAGAAGAATACTCTTCTTCTCTCTCCTTAATCAACTTTGTTTTACCAGAGGTAAGCTGTTCAATCTTTTCATTTAACTTCTTCATCTTCTCCCTGTTCGTACTCTTAATCGCCAAAAACTTCTTCTTTAACTTATCTGTCCTTACCTTCTGACTGTCCAGTCTATCAGATAACCTCTTGTTCTCTTCCACCAACGATTCAATCTTAGCGTTACTGATCTTCTTCTCCTCAGTAGCTTGATTCTCCAAATTGGTTATTTTTGTGACCAAAGACATCAACAGATTTTGCTGAGTCTTATATTCATCTGATGTGACCTAAGGTGTTGTTGTGGCAGGTTTTGGTGAGGTAACAGCAGCCCTTGCATCCTTCATGAAACCGGATGGGTTTCTCTGAGCTTGTTGCCTTGAACCTCCTTGTGATGATCTCTGAGGTGACTCATAAGAATACTTCGTTCTTTTCTCCTTCTTCTTTAGTTGCTCTGTAGTCATAGGATCCTTTCCTTTTCTCTTCCTTTGAATCAAACTGGCATCCTCCTCTGTCGCTTCATCATCACTTTCGATAATCTCATCATCAACACTACCTCCTCCTTGGACATTACCAGCAGCTTTCTGATTATCACCCTCACCTTCCTCATCTGTAACTTCATAGTTAGAGTCTGAATCCTCATTCCTCGAAGTATTACCTGCTGGACATCGATAGTTCTCCTTGATAAGATGATAAATGAGCTTTCTATTAAAGTCAGGCTTTAACTCAGCAATCCTTGTCTCTTCCATTCTGCGGAAAGTAATCGAATTCATCGGCTTCAGGTGGATAATATCCTCTTCAAGCTTAGATAGATCAGGTACATCGTCATTAATGATTAATTGTAGAAAACGGGCATAGATCAGATACTTCTGGGAAGAACTGAAGTGGTTTGCCTTGAAATAGTAGAAAACAAAACCCGAAAAATCATATGGAGCCTTGAGAACAAGTGCCACAAACATACTTTGCACTTTCTCATTCAGCTTGTCAAAACCATATTTGCGTCCACTCAAACAATGCATGATTACATGAGCAAGATATCTAAACTGCGGTGGCAGACATGTCTTCACCAGCTCAGATTTGCCAACAAGGTAACCAGAATATGCACATCTTCTGAAACAGCCATGGATTCGTTCTCTACTGATAGTCATATGGGAGCAGTTCTCGTCATTGAACCCCAAAATCCTTCTAATCACATTCTTAGAAACAGTAATATCATGACCTTGAATCTTACTAACAAGCTTATCTTCATCAACATCCAACACAGCATTTCTCCAGAACTCTCTCTGATGACTGTAGTATGCAGTGCATTCAGTAGAAATAGCAGTGTGTATCCTTGATCTCTTAAGAAATTCGATAATCTCCTTAAAGTGAGAACCTCTCTCTAAAGTAGTGTCATAGAGAGCGACTTGATTGTTCAGTTCACCCATCTCTAGAGGAATCTCTTGCTGAGCAGGTGAGATGACTGGATTCACTTGAGGATTCGCTTGTGGATTAACTTTTTGCTCCCCCTGTCCTTCAACGTTATCAACTGGAACGTTTACTTGTTGTTCTGCCATCTGATGATATCTAAACAGAAACTGAAACATTAACAGAGAAGTTAGATATATAAATCAATCAGCATACATCATCATAGCATTTGCATCAAAGTGTCATAAATATGTTAAACAGGATGAACCGTGCGAGTGATCATGTCACACGTGCGGCTGAGAGATCAACCATGTGAGTGATATAGTCACTCGTGTCACTGTTGACACGTTTGAGCAGTAATATGGTTTCAGTCAGGGTACACGGCTAATGCAAAAATTATAAACGAGTGAATCAACCGTGTGGTGACTCGTGCGGTTAATCACACGTGTCAGCTCTTGCAGACGAGTGATAAACAAAATCAAGACAAACGAGTGAGCTCAAATGGTCCACACGGTTGATCATCAACCGTGCACTGACTCGTGCGAGTCATGTCTCACGCGTGCGAGTGATGTCACTCGTGCATGTCTGATGAAACCTGATATTAAATGCCTTTTTAAATCATCAAAAACACATAATCGAACGTTTTATGGACCGATTTAAATCACAATAGCATAATAAGGTTCCGATTAACACAAAACAATAGCAAACTCAGTTCAAAACAAGCTCAAATTACACAAAATTTGATTTATAACCGTAAGGGTTTCGAATCACACAAACAACAAATTAAGCAGCTAAAACTTGATGAAATTGTACCTAATAGGTGGCGCTGGGTTCGTCTAATGATGCTTAACGTTCATTGCAAAAGAATGCTTGATCGGTGATGATCAAAAATAGAGAGAGAAAAAATATTGGGTGCACAAGTGTGAGCTGTTAAGCTCATCATCCCTATTTATACTCTCTTGATCAACCGTGCGGTTGATCACACGATCCACCATCAAACGCGCGTTTCACCTAGATCACACGTGCGTGTGACCCAATTGTCTTAGGACAAGTTGATCAGGGTCATCCGTACGGTTAACCTCAAATGTGTGGTCAATCGTACGGTTCACACATCAAACGTGCGAGTGAGCACTTAGGCAATTTCAAAACTTCAAAATTTTCAACCTTAGGATTTCGACTCGTTCGGCAATCTTAGATCTAACAAGCACTTTCAACTTGAATCGAAAATCACTAAACCTTCAAGAAATGATCATTAACACTTAGGCAGATAAAATCCTAACCTAAACAAGGTTATTACTCTAATCATTCTTTGTTCCAAGAGTAAATCCTACAGTGTAATGTCAACTTAAGTTCATTAGCAATCTAAATCATCAATGCCCTTCAAACAGTCATAAGCTCTACAAACTTCTATCTCATGGATTTGGTGGCCCAATATCTTGATCTCAACAAAGTTCTTTCAGATGTCGTTATGCACTCAGAGGATAATCAGAAAAACAAGGAAATGGTAAAATCTTTATGGATTTTCTGATGCAAAATGTCATGCAACTAACATTATGCAAATGAAAGACATTCTATCATGAAATGCAATAACATGCAAACCAAAATCTTTTTGTTGTTTTATCGATTACAATGCAAACAAAATAACAGAACAGATATATAAGACATACAAATCCACATTCTTTTTGTGAGCAAGATGATTAACTATTTTAAAAATGGATCAGAACTGACATATTGAATCAATTTCTGTTGTTTGTTCCTAATTATCCAGTCTATGTCTATTATCATGCAATTACTGATATCAATCCTCATTAAACATGAACATATTCATTCTGGACACTTCGACAATCATGTTGGCAGTAATTACTTGAACACTATAGAGCAATGATTTTTGAGATCATGCTAAGTTCATTAATCCTTGATTCTTCCATCACTTATGATTGTGTGTTTTTATTAGGTTGTCAATTCATTACAAGTAACTTTCCGTTATCTCTTTCCATGTACTTCATTCAAATTGAACAGGATGGTTCTCACGGCATTTTGAATAACCCTGTCAGCCTTTGGGTTCTACCAATGTGTTGACAATCTTCAATCTAGTTGGCTCGGCTGATCTCAGAGTATATTGGATTATCCGAATAGGCGCACTATTTACCGCGAGAATTGGTCTACAGTTAAAGCAGACTTTCCTGATGACCAGTCGTCACACGAAATAAATCTCGAGGCCCTTAACTTCTTTATGTTCAAGTTATCATGGAAAACGGAATCGAAAGTTAAAATTTCATAACTAAGTATTAGAGTATATCTAGGTAAGTATCTTTCCAACTTACAGTCTTAATGGATATAACTCTATATTGCAGACGACAAGAATCTTGATAGTTCTGTGTGAACGTCGTGATTAAACAATTCAAGCTGCGCGGGGGTGTCACACTAAGAATGATCTGAGTTCTTTATGAACACATCATAAATCAACATTCTTCATACTTTCAGGACTTTGCCATCTTGATATGCCAATTTTATTGACATTGAATTTCTTTTGATATTTTGATTTTTCAGCATAGCACTATCTTTTGATATATTGATTTTGAACGCCATCATGAATGGATTTTCCATTTTTATGCATGAACTCATGTTTGTTTGTTATGTGCTCAGATCACTCGAAGGTGTTCTCCCTTAAATGCTTAAACGGTCCGCAATAAGGAGTTATACTTTTCGACCTTAAGTGAGAAGGGATACTTACTTTCGACATAAACTAATTTTCTCTGTATTTTCAGGGTTTAGTTTCGATTATTAAGTCTCAGGCCCGTGACAACGTGGTATGCACCAGCCAAACAGATAATCCTCAACCCCTTAAATGAACTATTGAATGTCCCATTCATAGCTGTGAAGCTGAATTGGTAGAGCAACGTTGAATATTGCTTGGGGATATCCAACACCAACTTTCTCTAACGATTATCAATTATGATAGGGGATACCCTCAACTGACTGTTGAGTTCCTCAACAACTATCATTTCATACAGTTTCAGAGATAATTAGGTGATTACCTTCAAACGCTATAGATCGTCCATGACTTCTGAATCTTAGATGATCGTTATTCTTATTATGATTGTCTAATGCCAAGAATTCATAAGTCACGTCTATCCGTACATCACACAACAGATAGACATAAATGTTCAAATCAGTCATTACTAATCAAATATATCAATTCTCAGTATAGTAATTTCTTCATCTCCAACATATTAACCAAAACAAGCTCATTTTCGGATTTTTTTAACTTTTTAAGATTTTCTGGTGAGGCATTTTTCACTTTTTAGGTATTTTCTGATAACATATACTCCACCTAAAATGCTTAAATATAAAATCTTTATGTGTTTAAGCATTTTAACCAAACAGAAAATAACTACAGACTAGCATGCAAACATGAAATAAATCATGCAAAGGAATGCAAACAGAAAGCAAAAATATGCAACATAGATAATTAAACAATTAAAAATCTACATGTCATGCATCCTACATGCAAAGTCTAAAAGCTTGACTAACCCTCATACACAACATCCGAAATTACTTTGTCTCGATCAACAATGTCATTCATCTCTAGTAGGAGTAAGAACCTAGGTTTATCAAAAGCCTTAGTGAATAGGTCAGCCCTTTGGTCCTTAGTACCTATTCTCTTAACCTCAATAATCTTCTTCTCATGACAATCCCTAAGAAAATGATATTTAACACCTATGTGTTTGGTCTTAGAATGTTGCACAGGATTCTTAGTAATTGCTATAGCATTAGTATTATCGATATAAAGAGGAGAGAAAGAGATTCTTAGCCCGTAATTGTGAAGTTGTTGTTGGATCCAAACAACTTGCGAACAACAACTAGCAGTAGCTATATATTCAGCTTCACACGTGGAAAGAGCAACTGCAGTTTGTTTCTTGCACTGCCAGGTCACCAGCCTTTCACCTAGAAATTGACATCCTCCTGATGTAGACTTGTTGTTGATTTTGCAACCAGCATAATCTGAATCGCTGTAAGCCACAAGATCAAACTTCTCATCGTTCGAATACCAGATACCGAGATTTGGTGAATGCAACAGATAACGTAGAATTCTTTTGGAAGCTGTAAGATGAACTGTATTCGGATTAACTTGATAACGAGTACACAGACATGTTGCGAACATAATATCTGGCCTTGTCGCAGTGAGATACATGAGCGATCCGATGATTGCTCGATAATATGTAGGATCAACAGGTTCTCCTTCGCACTCTAGCGAAATACCATGATTCACAGCTAACGGAGTTGACACAGGACGTTCTTGAGTCATACCGAATCGTTCGAGTATATCATTTACATACTTTGCTTGATGAAGAAAAATACCATTACTAGTCTGTTCGACTTGTAAACCAAGAAAGTAGTGTAACAGACCCTATTTACTCATTTCGAACTCATCCTTCATCACCTGTTCGAACTCATCAACGAGTTCCTGCTTAGTAGCACCGAAGATAATATCGTCAACATAAATATGGACTAAAATAATGTCGTCATCTTGAACTTTCGTGAACAGAGTACAGTCTACCGTGCCCATTTGGTATCCTTTTTCAATCAGATAACTCGATAACCGTCCGTATCAAGCTCTAGGAGCTTGATGTAAACCATAAAGGGCTCGACGTAATCGGTAAACTTTGTCAGGATGAAGATGATCTTCAAAACCCGGAGGTTGACTGACATATACTCTTTCATTTAGCTTTCCATAAATAAATGACCTCTTAACATCCATTTGATAAACTTTAAACTTCATAAAAGATGCGAAAGTCAAGAAAATGCAAATCGCTTCCAATCTGGCAACAGGAGTGAAAACCTCATCGTAATCAAATTCAGGATCTTGCTGATAACCTTTAGTAACTAATCTTGCTTTGTTACGGGTAACATTTCCATCTTCGTCGAATTTGCACTTCCAAACCCATTTGAGGTCGATTACTTTCACACCATGCGGCTTAGTAACTAACTTCCAAATATCTAGACGATGGAATTGCTGAATTTCTTCTTGCATAGCCATCACCCAATCAACATGCTTCAAAGCTTCTTTTGTTGTCTTTGGCTCTATTCTAGAAATATGACATGAGTACTCGTAATATGCAGCAGCGGCTGTCATATGAGAATCAACTTGACCATTAAACTGAACTTGTCTTCTTGTCCTAACACATGCATTTGGATCTCCAATTATATTTTCTCTAGGATGAGCAGCTGTAGTTCTAGGATCTGGATGTGCAGGAATAGGTATTTCTTGATGTAGATTCGTGGTATCTCCATCTTCAGGATTATCAGAATTGTCACTCGAAATATCAGATCCGCAGGTATCGTACACTGGATCAACATCTTGATCTGAATCTTGTGCTGGTTTAACGACAGTAGGTAATGGAGTTGGAGTAGGTGCAGACACTTCTGGCTCGTTCTGTAAATCAAACAGCATTTGTAACTCTACTTCATTCTCCGTCTGATCTGGAGCAAGATTAAATGAATCAATCAGCTCATCATAGTTGTAGATCCAAGGATGACTTTTGGTAGCAGTCTTTGTGAAATTCCGTTGGACGTCAACTTCATACCATTCTTCAACACATCTCGTTTCATTGTTGAAAACTCTCTTGTTAGGAGAACTGTAACCGAGAAATACTCCAGTAACCACTTTTGAATCAAACTTACTTCCTTGTTTTCTCTTCAAAATGGTACACGGGGCACCAAATGGTTCTAGATGCTTCAATGATGGTTTTCTCCCATGTAATAACTCATAGCATGTTTTACCCAGTCGTTTAACAGTTAATACCCGATTAATAGTGTAACAAGCATTTGCAACAGCTTCACCCCAAAAATGAACAGGTAAAGATGAATCAGCTAGCATAGTTCTAGCAGTCTCAATCAAAACTCTATTCTTTCTTTCAGCAACACCATTCATCTGTGGAGCGTATGCAGAACTGAACTGCATATTGATACCTTTTTCGATACAAAAACCTGCAAGAAACTGATTCTTGAATTCTGTACCGTTGTCGCAATGAATCTTTCTAACTCTCAAATTAAAACCTGTCTCTAATCGATTGATTAGCACTTTTAAGTTCTCAAACGTATCAGATTTCTCTTTCAAGAACATTACCCAAGAGAATCTTGAATAATCATCAATTACCACCAGAAAATACTTACTTCCATCAATGCTTTCAAAAAGGATTGGACCGAAAAGATCCATATGTAACAATTTAAGTGGAGCAGAGATAGGATTGTACTTCACCAACTTATGAGCTTTCTTGCTCTCCTTACCCTTCTTACACAGAACACATGTTCCTGGGATCTGAAAAGATCGAAGATCAACACCTTCTACAAGATTGTTGTGAACTAGATGGTTCATCTTTCGAAAACTTAAATGACCCATGCGTTTGTGCCGTGTAATAGAATCTTGTTCAGTCGCTTTAGAAACAAAAGCTTGATGATGTTCAGCAGTTGAAGTAGTAACATTCATATCTAGCATGTATAAATCAGCTTGTCTAGGAGCCTTCATCAAAATCATTTCTGGAGGAATCACAAACTCTGGTTTCAAAATGTAGCTAAAATTGTCATCAAATGCTACTTTGAAGGATTTTTCTCAGATTTGTGAAACCAACAACAAATTATTTGCAAGCTCTTGACAATAGTTTACATTGTCGAAACTAACTTTATCATTCTTCAATAAACCTTGAGCTGAAATGTGACCTCCTTTATCTCCAGCAAATGCAATATAACCTCCCTTAATTATGTGTACATCCGAGAGAAGAGATAGCTGTCCAGTCATATGTCTCAAAGCGCTGCTATCCACTATCCAGATGTTGTTTGCAGGTAGCCTGGTTCCCTGCATATCACATTAAAAGAATTAATTGATAATGGGAACCCACGCCCGAACGGCAGTAGGTTGTCCATTAATACCCATAGCTTGAACTTCCATCCATTTCCCATTTGAGTCAGGTGGAACCTCATCGCCTGAAACCATAAACTTAGACAGTTTAGAAGAAGCAACATTTCTCTTCTGGTTTTTCACATTCTGCTCATCTTCAGAGCGATTTGCTCGTGGTCTGGTACGAGAAAAATATTTCCTACGACTAGCCTTTTGCGAAGGTGATCGTGCCTTAAATTCATAGGCTTTACCTCGATCACTTAATTCGGCATCTCTTGCCTCGGTATCCTTCTTAGGAACCTTCATCTTCACAGGGGAAATTGACCTATTGAAGTTCTTTCTCTTATAGTCTCCATAGACAACATTTGTCTTATGTCTTCTAGTTCGAACTTCATCACGAACAGGTGAACCTGTTCTGTGAGTATGAGGTGATCAGTGATCATCATATGTGAGGTCAATCTTACGTCTCGGTGTTCTATACCTTGTAGGACAGTTAGCAGCAATGTGTCCAAACACACCACAACTAAAACATTGTCTAAATTCTCTATATCCTCTAGATTGATATTGATTATTAGAGTTAGAGGAAGAGGGATCTTGTGTTTTTGCAGACACAGGAGAAACGTTTGACCTCTTTCTAGGAACAGATTTAGATACAGGTTTAGGTGTAACCGGTGGAACCACTCTATTAGCAAACTTTGGATTTTTCATAATCCGAATTGGCTCATCAGGTGTTATCACCTTCCTTTTCTCCGACTTATCTCCTAGGCCAGTTTTCTTATCTTCCTCATGATCTAAAGATCCTTCAGTGGTATCATCAGAAGGTGCATTCTCAGTTGAGCTACACTTTTTGTTCTTCTCAACATAGTCCTCATAACTAGGTGGAATACAGTCTTCTGGTCGTCCATCAACAACATTTGCATTAACAAATTTGTTCTGAAATGGTGGAGCTGCGGCCTTTAATCCAATACCCTTTCCCTTGGTGCCATTTAATTCCACCATTAATGCATTCCATTGTGATGCACTTGCCCAACATTTCATCTTAATTGACATAGCTTCTAAATCGGCTTTAACACATTCATTTTCTTTCTTCAATTCATTTATTGTGTCAACACGTTTAACTAAAGCTTGATTTATATCAAAGTTATAACATTTCAGATCGTGAAGTTGTTTTTTATAAACTTTGATTTGCTCTTTCAACTCATTTTCAACCTTAGTGGTCACATGGTCAGCATGCCATTTTTCTTTCATTTCCGCATATGCCTTAGTTAAATTATCTATTGTTACCTTAGATTCAGCACATTTAACACATTCAACAACAGTAGATGGATCAGAAAATGCATGTTAAGCATTATTTGATGAGGAAGTCTCAGTCATAAATGCAAAGAAATCTGTCTTCTTCCTATCATCGAGCTCATCTTCTGATTCTGACGAGTCTGTAAGAAACTCTGAATTATCAGTATCTTTTCCCAAATAAATCTGCTCAAGTTTATCCCATATATCCTTAGCTCTTGTCAAACCGGAAACCTTTTCAAGATCACTAGCTGATAAGCACATCTTTAATAATTCAACTGCTTGATTGTTCAATGCTTCAAAATCAGTTTGATCTACCCCAGTATGATCAGCTTTATCTTCAATCTCTGATTCTGACGTCTTGTCTGAATCATCAATTTCTGAATTTACACTCTCGAGATCTGAACCTTCACCCAAAAGAACTAACATCTCCAATTCAACAACAATCATTCTACCCCATTCGTCTAATTCCTTATCAGCATCAACCAATATTTCTTCACTATGATCTGCTTCTAGACTGTCTTCAAACACTGAGGTATCACCATACTTATCCTTCCAACTGTTAAAGTAGTAGTCCTCTGATGATGTCGGTGAAACACTTCCAGATTCAGGTGTACGAGGAACTGAATCACGTGCCGTTTTGAATTTGCTCACAACTTGCTTCTGAACCTTCTCTCTTCGAATGGTTCTTGACAATTCTTTAGCTCTTTCAGCACGAGCAGTCAGCTTCTCAATTATGTTTTGACTAGTGACGCAGTCTTCTTCTACTTCGGTGATCTTTTCCATGTTGGCTTTAGGTTGCTGGTCAGCCACATTTAACTTCATAGACCAATCATCATCGTCTCCATGAATAACAACCAAAGCTTTGTTCGGACTTTCAGTTGCATCAGCTTCATTTACTTTATCAGTAATGTAGATCTCACGTTTAGTTGAATGACTCTGAGAACTGTAGTTCTGATTCTTGAACGGATTACGATTACCCTGCTTCTTCTGTTTTGTGCACTGTCTTGAAAAATGACCTAGTTCTCTACAGTTGTAACAAGTAACAGAATTCATATCAAAACCCAGTTTTGTATCTTTGGTCAGACTGATCGGTTTCCCAGTTCGCTCTTCATAATCTCTAGCACGTCTCACAAGATTTGCCATACCCCACATAATATCCATCTTCTCGGCTTCGTTCTTATCAAGTTGATGGTAATCTTCAGTTGTTAGATGAATATTACCTACGCGACCATCAAGATAACTATCATAAGAATTAACAAGGCTTGATAGCAAAGCTATATCTTCACTAATCTTTTCTTTCCCGGCTTTCCTCATGTTTTCGATCTTAAGTGCAGAAAGAACATCTGATGCAGTCGGTGTAGATGACTCAGTAGTATTCGAAGTAGGCTGTGATTGATTGTTGAGTGAACATGGTGAAACTTGTGGTGGATACGAAGTTTGTTGAATAGGAGCACTGCTAACATTCAAACCATACATATTCTGATTGTTAGTGGCAAAAGCTGTTTGAAATGGTGCATGAGCCGACTTGGGCGGTGTGTAATCATTTGGACAGTACATTTTGGTGTCTGGAACTTGTTTAGACCTCTTGACTTTGTTTAACAACTCTAGTTCTTCTTCCTGAAGTCTTACGATAAACGAGTTCACTGTAGCAGTAGCTAATTCTCCACTAGTTTTCATAGTTAATACAAAACCATTCCATTCTAACGGTAATGCTCCAGCTAGACATGTCACTTTGTCTTTCTCTTCAATAGTTACATCATGCTTATGTATTTCAGCTAGCAAAAGACGATATCTTTCAACCAATTCTGTAATAGACTCTCCAACTTGCCAGTGAAAACGATCAAACTCAGCTTTCAGCTCTAAACCTTTTCTCGTTCTGTAAGATGAATTTCCTTCATTAAAAGTACGAAGTGCTTCCCATATCTTGAATGAATTATCATGACACAGAAATTGATGGAAAATCGGACCATCAAGAGCACTTGTCAAATTACAGTACATCTTTTTCTCCAAGTTATACTCCTCACGTTCTTCAGAAGGCATGTTGTGTAATGTATACAACTCATTCGTAACTGGTAAACGTGGCCATTGAAATTCGGTTTCAATGTACTTCCAAAGCTTCGTGTCCTGACCATCAGACCAAATCTTAAACCTTGACTTCCAAGTAGAATAATTATCCATATTCAGTAACCTCAGACATTTCGTACCACTTCTTGATTCACTCTCAGCAAGGAGTAATCGTTGAGTCATATTCGTAATGCTCTGAACTAACGGTGCGGCCAACGGGTAATCATTTGAATTAAACATCTTGAAAACTTTACCAAAGGCAGCGTCGATGGATCGAGACACTCAACGACTATGATTGTGAACTCCGTTATCACCCGGGCAAGGCCAATGTTGTAGCTGACGCTTTAAGCCGGAAGGAGAGGACGGCACCTCTTCATGTTAGGGCTCTGAACATCACCATCCATTCGAACCTCAACAACCAGATCAGAGTAGCCCAAGATGAGGCTCTCAAGAAGGAGAATATATCTCACGAACATTTGAACATACTTGTCTCTCGATTCGAGGTTAGGGAGTCTGGACTCCGATGTTATGCCGGAAGAATTTGGGTACCTCTTTATGGAGATCTACGAAACCTGATACTTGATGAAGCACACAAATCGAGATATTCAATTCATCCTGGAGCGGGCAAAATGTACCACGACCTTAAAGAACAATATTGGTGGCCGAATCTTAAGAAGGACGTTGCAACTTATGTTGGTAAGTGTTTGACTTGCTCGAAGGTTAAAGCCGAGCATCAGAGACCTTCTGGGTTGCTTCAACAACTGGAAATCCCACAATGGAAGTGGGAAAGGATAACGATGGATTTCATTACTAAGCTGCCAAAGATGGTGGACGGATACGATACTATTTGGGTTATTGTTGACCGCCTTACCAAATCTGCACACTTCCAAGCGATGAAGGAAACTGATACGATGGAAAGACTTGCTCAATTATACATTAAAGAGGTTGTATCTCGTCACGATGTACCTTTATCGATCATCTCCGATCGCGATCCCTGTTTTGCCTCTAGATTTTGGCGCTCTTTACAAGAAGCCATGGGAACTCGTCTCGATATGAGTACTGCTTATCACCCTCAGACTGACGGACAAAGTGAGCGAACGATTCAGACCTTGGAGGACATGCTGCGTGCATGTGTCATTGATTTCAGAAAGGCCTGGGAAAGGCATTTGCCACTCGCCGAATTCTCGTACAACAACAGTTATCACTCGAGCATTAATGCTGCACTATTTGAAGCGTTGTATGGCCGTAAGTGCCGATCTCCTATTTGTTGGGCTGAAGTAGGCGAAAAGCAAATCACCGGACCCGAGGTAGTCCACGAAACGACGGAGAAGATTGCTCAGATTCAAGCTAGACTTAAGACTGCCCGCGATCGTCAAAAGAGTTATGCCAATCTTAAACGTAAAGACTTTGAATTCAACGTTGGTGATCGTGTTATGTTGAAAGTTGCACCTTGGAAAGGTGTGATTCGTTTTGGAAAACGTGGAAAGTTGAACCCACGATACATTGGTCCTTTTGAAATCTTGGAACGTGTTGGACCCGTTGCATACCGTTTGAATCTACCAGCACAATTGAGCTCAGTTCATCCTACCTTCCACGTGTCAAACTTGAAGAAGTGCCTTGCGGCACCGGAACTTATCATACCAATGGAAGAACTTACAATTGATGACAAACTCCACTTTGTGGAAGAACCTGTTGAAATTATGGATCGTGAGATCAAAACTTTAAAACGCAACAAGATTCCGATCGTCCGAGTACGATGGAATGCCAAACAAGGACCTGAGTTTACTTGGGAGCGAGAGGATCAAATGATGCGGAAGTATCCTCACCTTTTCCCGACTCCTCCATCTACCTCAGCTTAAATTTCGGGACGAAATTTTCTTCAACAGGTGGGTAATGTAACGACCCTGGATTTTCCAACGTTTATTTATTAATAATTATTATTATTAATACGTGTGATTAAACGAATGTATGTAATTACATTTACATGTTGCCATGATTGCCCGTACTTGACTTTTAAGTGTCCGAAACATCCTTGTGACACACGAAACTTCACGAATAATATTTTTAGATATTATTTACATTCATGATTAAGTTTATTAATCATTTTAATTAACTAAAGTTGTTAGTTAGTTACTTGGGCTTTTAATTGGATTTATTTGTTAATTATTTGAACTTGGGCTTTATTAGTGTAATGGACTCATGACTTTGGACTTATAAGCCCACCCTACATTATTAGTGGACTAGTTAGCCCATACATACATGTAAGTATCATTTTAAGAATGAACTAGTTTGATTAAGGAAGATTGGAATCTAGTTACTTGCCATTCTCATGTAAACACACCCATTAACCACCTTTATGAAGCTTTACATTCTAGTGACCACAAAACTAATCCATCCCCCCTCCTTGAAGGCCAAAACCGTCGGCCTACTCCCTCCAACAAGGGAGTTTGGTTTCTTTTTTTTTTTACTACTTCATTCATGCTTCTTTCATTCATCTCTCACACTTCAAACTTGCACTTCATTTTTCTCTCACTTTTCTCTCTAACTTGTAAGTAACAAGTTATTTCTTCTCTTCTTTTTTTCTTACAAAAACCGCCACCTATACACATGTATCATCATCATCTTTTGATCTTTAATGTTGTTTAATTACTTGTATTTAATAGTTGTTGTTGTTACCTTGTTACTTTGTTACTTACTTACATATACAAGAATCAAACTCATTAGTTTCATTCTTCATAATATCTTGTATTTATCAAGAACATTCAAGAGAACTAAACTCTCTAGTTTAGGTTCTACATATACTTTCTTTAAAGATTGCAAGTTTATGTGTTGATTAAAATCATACTTGTGATTCATAAAGTAAACTTCAAGTTTACTTTCTTAAAGATCAAACTTTGGTTTGAATCTTTAAAGTATGAACAACCATGAACAAATTACTTGTTTACTTAGCTATTTACTTCATTTACTTGCACTTTAATTTCATGATTTATGTTATTATTGGTCAAATGTTACTAGCTAACTTTGATCTCATTGATCTTGAACTAAAAGTTAATTTGAAGGTTCAAGAACACACAAATAAGTTTTCTTTAAATATAACTTTGTATACTTATGCTTGATCTAGACTTTTGAGTCTTGGATCTTCAAGATCTAACTAAAAACTATGTTCTACATTTTAAGATCTTGATTAGTTAGTTTACTTTCAAGTTTGTAACTTGTTATTAGCTTTAAAGTTCATGTATGTGTTAGATCTAAGACTTTGATGTAACTTGGGTTCATCAAACTTCATGCAACTCTTAAGTGAGTTGTGCTCCATGTCTTAGACTTGCACTTGGGTTATGATGGTCAAATCTTGGTCATGATGATGCAAACACATCAACGAGTTATACACTTGAAGCTATATGCATCAAGGATGAGAACCATGATGAACATCAAGCACCAAGACCACCGAAACTCACTTAAACTTACTGTTTCTGTCCAAACCCTATTGACCTGCTGTTTCCGTAACATACCAGTAGACCTGGGCTACTGAGACCATGATTTTTAGATAGAACTTTTCGAGTAGATAAATTTTCATATAGGACTCGTCTTAATCCGAGTTACATTTTAGGATTTATGGCCCTCCGATCGTCACTATGTCCTTTTAACGTTGTGCAGAAATTTCTGACCTACTCGCACTTAGACCGTCACCACGGTCAAATGAAGATGAGTTTGCTTCAGTAAATTTTACCACACTTAAAAAACTCATAGACGGAGCCATGGCCACTGGTCTCACCTTATTTCAGTAGGTGTAGAGGTCGTGGTGACTGATCGAAGTCAGCTTTTGTTTTAAACTACTTTCATGAAC
Organism: Rutidosis leptorrhynchoides; assembly: GCF_046630445.1. Lineage (NCBI taxonomy): Eukaryota > Viridiplantae > Streptophyta > Magnoliopsida > Asterales > Asteraceae > Rutidosis > Rutidosis leptorrhynchoides. Next base: position 356,956,683 of record NC_092341.1, on the reverse strand, counting down.
GAAACCTACTTTACACCTTTTGTTAAATGATGAATGATGATGACCCTTAAGACCTTATTTACATACTTTTAAACCTATTAAGACGATTTACTGACTTAGTACTATTTGCCTTAGGTTGAGGACCTTCGAACCAATTACTTGCACACCTTTTCCGAACCGACTTTACGACTACATTATCATTGTGAGTTATAGCATTCCCTTTTTACTTTAACTTATTTTGGGAACTGAGAATACATGCGGATTTTATGTTTTACATACTAGGCACGAGTACTTAAACTTATATATGTGTGGGTTATACAACGGCATAAACATTCCCTTTAGCTCGATAACATTTAATCATTGGTTTTTGAACCGTGTACGCGAATCTTAGATATGGATCCATAGGGTTTAACATCCCCACTCGGGCTAGTCGCGCTAGCATTTAACGAGTGTTTAATACTTCGTAGACATACGCACTTGTCAAGTGTACTTTCAGGGGGTATAAACGTTAAGTTAGTTACCAAGTGCCCACGGTTAACATATACTTTATCATACTGTTTTGAAACGCTCTTGTAGCACTGAAATCTCGTGACCTACCTTACATACTGTTATACTTAAACTATAGCTCACCAACCTTTGTGTTGACGTTTTTAAGCATGTTTTTCTCAGGTGCTTGAGGTTTGCTTCCGCTGTGTACTAGTCGTGCTGTAGACACCCGCTGCTTAGAGTTGTCGTCGCATGAACTACTTTATCTTGCATTCATACTTTAGTACTTTTGAACTATGACTTGTAACGACCGTTGTGGTCATGTACACTTATTATTTGCTTCTACTTAGTGAAGCATGCTTTTGAATTGTAAAACATTCGATGTTGGTTTAGACATCACTTTATTAATGAATGCAAACTCTTTTGAAAATGCATATAGTACTTAACCTTATAATGATCATGTTGTTGATGATTCGTACACGATGGTTTTGTACGGGGCATCACAAACACACTCTCTAATTACAATTACACACGTAAAAATGATTCCTTTTTTAATTAAAATCACTTTTATCTCAAAAACCCAAATAATAAACCCTCATAATCACCAAAAATCACTTGATGATGTTGAAATCACAACCAATGCTCTGATACCAATGATGAAACATGACTAGGAACTTCGAGATCAACAGGTTTAATTCACACAAAGGCAGAATTAGTGAATCAAACCAATCAAAGTGAATATGGGTAGTTTTTTGAGATTAAATTAGTCAAACCACAACAAGGATTGTGATTAGATTATTGCCTAGAGCTATTATTCACTACCAGGAGTGATTTGGGTTGAGAGAGAATCGGATCAGGTGAACCAGATCTGAGAGATTGTGTGTGAGAGAGGCTTAACCTAAAATGAAGAACATAATACTTTATATACCCCTGCTGTTGACTCACCCGTACGAGTCATCCATCACTCGTACGAGTTGGCTTCATCAGCTGTACGGGTGATCACTCACTCGTGTCTTCTCATTCAGGTTATAATTATGACTTAGCTCAGCATCAACCGTGCGTATGAGCCTGTCAGCCGTACAAATGATACTTCACTCGTACGTCTGACTAAGTCTATCAAAGTCAAACATCCGTATCGCGTTCCTGCAGTACCTGTAACCACATACAAACACAGATAGGATAATAACGAGCAATCATGGTATCCTATAAACCGAAGTACCTGCAATGGATGTAGGTTAGATGTCTAGGGACTTACATAAAATGCATCAATACTTTTTTATACAATATTTTTTGTTATTGTATTCATGTTATATTGTTTATTTTTTTTTATTTTTTTTTGGTTATGATTACTGATTTCATGTTGATTTTGTTTCTTGGTAGCTGTCAACAAAACAGCATTTGTTACAACCATCTGCTCGCAACAATCAGATATACCAAACTCCCTTTTTCGTACAGTATTATGGAAGCTCATTTAGGCATCTCAAATTCAAGAGTTCTTTTGTCACTAAAAAGAGTTAATAGAGAGTTTATCCTCCTCTAATTAGAAGAGATATAATAATATAATTTCCATTATTCTACATAGTGAAAATGTCAAATGTCCAATTACAAGAGATCACTAATGATTTTTTTTTTGTTCTTTTGATTTTCACTTTCGGTTAGTTACTATTCCCATTTCTTAATTTACATATATTTATGCATGTATACATGTTTTGTTTATCAATGAATAATTAATTAGTTTCATTCTCATAACAGATATTCTTATGAATTTTGTTGTTTTCTCAAATGCAACAGAATGTCACACGGCTGCTGATTGTGAAATTCTAAATTGCCCTGGCGATTCAGTAGAATGCACTTATAACAGATGTTGGTGTAATGGTCGTAATGGATAATCGTTGGTAAATTTTATACTTGATTACCTAATAATAATAATATAATAGAAATGGTCATGTTTAGTTGGTGTTTATGAGGCTGTTTTGTAGCCAAGTAATGGGTTCGTTTTTGGTAAAGCGAGGTTTTTTCGTCAAGGTTGTTGGGTTTTTTGGTGGTTTGATGTGTGCAAATATAGTATTATTATCGGGATAATAAACAAAACGTAGCATGGCGTGGATGGTTACTGTTGTTGGATAGTTAACGGATCACCCGGGTTCGAGCTCTATTTTTTTTCAAGCAACCTCATCTAATCTACCACCCATAACTCTAATTCAATTTTATCTTCCTTTTTTTACATATCTCTTACTCCGTATTCTTATATCTTTTACACCGTATGTGCTTTTTCACACATTTATTTAATGGACACTGTTTCTTTTTTACTGTGTGTTTATTTTGCTTGATGTGGTTTCATTTCTTTCTAATAAGCTATATTGGTGTTGGTTTTTTGTTAAGCAGGTGTGTCAAACTTTTATCAACAGTTGCTATGCACAATTACTCCCCACAAAAGGAAGCTAGATGGTTCGAGCAAAAGCAATTCTTACTTTAACTAAAAAGTCATGAAACCTTACAATACATATAAGGTATAACATCATTAAAGAATATTGATTTGCACTCAACTCAATAAAGGGCCCAGTTTTCGCCGTATTGGTTTGAGATAGCTGGCGAGCATGTTTATCGGAGTGTGGTGAGTATTTTGTGGGGATTAACCTTTTCAGGTGTAAAAATGTAATATTTATTCTTAACATTAAATAAAAAAACCTGATTTAGTTCTAGCAAAACCTTCCTGTTGGTTTAGCCATGTTTTGTGTTTGACTATTGAATGTCGTTTCAGGGTCAGTAATGATATTGAGGTTGTTGCAGTTGCATATGGATTTGGAAATGCAATTGGTAATAAGGTAACTGTTCTCGGGATTTGATTATTCTAATTTTCTTGCATTTATGAAGATTCGATTTTATAACTGATTAACTGCTGTGTATAGGGAGCAATTGGTTTGAGGATGAGATTCTATAGGGAGGATTATATGCTTTGTGAATTGTCACTTTGACACTTGGAGGTTGTTAGTCGTCATAATGCTGATTTCAAAAACATATACAAGACTATGACCTTCAGCCATCCACAAATGTTGTGACCTTCAGCAGTTTCTCCAATTTCCTATGTGTTAAGAATTCACCTTCTGCAGTTTCTCATATGGCTACCGAACGTTTGGACCAAAGATGGCACTAGACAAATTGTCGTTTTTCAGATATTGATTTTTTAAGATAATGGCTACCTTTTGTTTGTAAATATTTTAATACTGGAAGAACACCTTTCACTTGCCTTTTGTAACTGAAACAACGCTCAATTTTAATCGTATATTAGCCACGAACTATGTGTAATTACACTTTAATGTGCAAGTCCATTACGATGCAACCAAGGAAATAGATTACAAAAGGTAGCCAATTGTACGTACATATATCTTTTAATACGGTATACGTATAAACATCTAAGCCAACTGAACATGAATGTCTTTCAAGGTGGCCGCGGCAACGCGCGGTTGGCCACCTGCTTGTTATTATTATTATTATTATTATTATTATTATTATTATTATTATTATTATTATTATTATTATCATTTTTATTATGATTATGATTGATATTATTGTTATGTTACTAGTATTATTGGTAATTGTTATTATTACTACAAGTATTATTATTACTATCATTATTATTATTATTATTATTATTATTATTATTATTATTATTATTATTATTATTATTATTATTATTATTATTATTATTATTATCATTATGATTATTATTATTAGTAGTATTATTAATATTATTATGATTAATATTATTAGTAGTATTATTATTATGATCAAAAATCAGCTTTTAAGCCTGATATTACTCAATCCTTGAGATTGACCTTAAAGATTGAGAATTCAAACTCATGGAATTCAATGATATCTAAACTCGAGCTTGAACGAGAAAAATATTTTGATCAAATTACAAACCGATTTGTTTTCTGAAAACCTATTTTCAATGCGTCCATTACCATTGAACGTAAAATCCTAGGAATTCACCTGGAATTCATTAGGTCACCTGAACCAAATCAGGTGTCAACCGTAAGAACGGTGGTTGCATAGCATGGTCAAAGACAGGACCTTGTGTCAGACCGATAAATTATAAGGGTGAGCTTTACTATTGCTCCTACAAAGGATAGTAATTGCGTCTGACACGTTATAGACCATAATTAAAAGCATGTCAGGGGACATTGCCTTAACAGTTGCTTGTTCAACGTTTTCCTTTACAACCGGATGGTAGTTTATCGAAAGGTAATATACGGAGCAAGTAACTGGACGTGTTGCTTTCCTAATACAAGGTTAGCAAGTGGGTGACACAAAACCACAAGTTTTGAGCTAAATTTTCAAATATGAAACCCACCAAACCCACAAAAAGAATTTGCAAACACCGGTGAAGGGTTATTCCGGAAAACTTATCTAGGGTAAAAGCTAGATTGAATTTTCAAAAAGATCAAATGTTTTCATAAAGATCCAATTTCCTTAAAGGATCTAAATTTTATAGTCATGTGGGACTGTAAACCACATCGTTACTACCATTGTTTATACCGCCGTAAAGAAATCACTGATTTACAAAGTGTGAAGAATAAAGAAGTGATTCTAGTATTTCAAGACTATATTGCTTGAGGACAAGCAACGCTCAAGTGTGAGAATATTTGATAATGCTAAAAAGGAACATATATTTCATAGAAATATCCCTCCTAAATAATAGGTTTTCATATGTAATTGTATTATATTTTCATTGTAATTGTTTAAATAAATAAGTGCGAAGACAAAAGACAGATTCGACGAATTGAAGACGCAAACGACCAAAAAGCTCAAAAGTACAAAAGACAATCAAAGAGGTTCCAATTATTGATAAGAAACGTCTCGAAATTACAAGAGTACAAGATTCAAAACGCAAAGTACAAGATATTAAATTGTACGCAAGGACGTTCGAAAATCCAGAACCGGGACCAGAGTCAACTCTCAACGCTCGACGCAACGGACTAAAAATTACAAGTCAACTATGCACATAAATATAATATAATATTTAAATAATTCTTATAATTATTTATATATCATATTTATATTTAAATCCGTCGGCAAGCTAGGAGCCAAGGCTTTGTGAGCTGGATTTGATATCTCCGCGACTCGCGGAGTTTGAGGAACGAGAGGGCCGCGACTCGCGGAGCCCCAAAAAAATGAAAATGCCTATAAAAGCAAACGCAGTTTGATCGTAAAAATATCAATATATATCCATCCATCTATCTATACGTAATATTTATATTTATAATTTATATTTTAATTTTAATTTTAATTTTAATTTTAATTCTAATAATAAGGGTATGTTAGCGAATGTTGTAAGGGTGTAAGTCGAAATTCTGTCCGTGTAACGCTACGCTATTTTAATCATTGTAAGTTATGTTCAACCTTTTTACATTAATGTCTCGTAGCTAAGTTATTATTATGCTTATTTAATTCGAAGTAATCATGATGTTGGGCTAATTACTAAAATTGGGTAATTGGGCTTTGTACCATAATTGGGGTTTGGACAAAAGAACGACACTTGTGGAAATTAGACTATGGGCTATTAATGGGCTTTATATTTGTTTAACTAAATGATAGTTTGTTAATTTTAATATAAAGATTTACAATTGGGCGTCCCTATAAATAACCATATACACTCGATCGGACACGATGGGCGGGGTATTTATATGTACGAATAATCGTTCGTTTAACCGGACACGGGAATGAATTAATAGTCTATGGAATTATTAAAACAGGGGTGAAATTATGTACAAGGACACTTGGCATAATTGATAACAAAGTATTAAAATCTTAGGTTTCACTCAGTCGACATCCTGGTGTAATTATTAAACAAAGTATTAAAATCTTGTTACAGTTTAAGTCCCCAATTAGTTGGAATATTTAACTTCGGGTATAAGGATAATTTGACGAGGATACTCGCACTTTATATTTATGACTGATGGACTGTTATGGACAAAAACCAGACGAACATATTAAATAATCCAGGACAAAGGACAATTAACCCATGGGCATAAAACTAAAATCAACACGTCAAACATCATGATTACGGAAGTTTAAATAAGCATATTCTTTTATTTCATATTTAATTTCCTTTATTTTGTATTTAATTGCACTTTTAATTATCGTACTTTTTAATTATCGCAAGTTTATTTTATCGCACTTTTATTTATCGCAATTTCATTATCGTTATTTACTTTACGCTTTAAATTAAGTCTTGTATTTATTTTTAATTTTGGTTTTAACTGCGACTAAAGTTTTAAAATCGACAAACCGGTCATTAAACGGTAAAAACCCCCCTTTATAATAATAATATTACTTTTATATATATTTGTATTTTTATAAATTAAAACTAATATAGCGTTAAGCTTTGATTAAAAGATTCCCTGTGGAACGAACCGGACTTACTAAAAACTACACTACTGTACGATTAGGTACACTGCCTATAGTGTTGTAGCAAGGTTTAGGTATATCCATTCAATAAATAAATAAATATCTTGTGTAAAATTGTATCGTATTTAATAGTATTTTATACCCCCTAGCGAAAACATCAAGTATTTTTGGCGCCGCTGCCGGGGAACTCAATTTCTTGCTTAAACGCCGGAAGCGCAACGCTAAATATAAAAAAAAAGATTTTTTTTATTTTTAGTTTACTTTTATAAAAATACGCTTTTGTAAAAATACGTTTTAAATATTCAAAAATATAAAAAGAAAACAAAAATATAAATATTTTTAAGAGTTTGTTAAATATTTAAGTTTTATAAAGTTTCTTTATTTTTATTTTATAAAAATATAAGTTTTATTTAAATATTTTGTTTTTATTTAAAACATAAAATTAAAACCGAAAAAAAACACATATATATAAATCTAGTTTTAAGATTTTTATTTATAAAATTATAAAGTATTTCTATTTTAGTTTTTAGATATAAGTTTTTATTATATAAATACTTTTATTAAAACAGAAAATATAAAACAATTAAATAAAAAAAAAACACAAAAACGCGTCGAATTTAAATCAGCCTGTCATCTGAAATTTTGAATCCCGCGACTCGCGGCGTTTATTACCACCTGGTACCGCAACTCGCGGAGTTGTCCATGACGCGCCTGACAGAACCCTAATCTGCATTTAATACGGGGTAATTATTATTTTTATTAACTTTAAACCTAATTAGGTTATTTATATTATATTAATTAGTTTAGTTATTTTATTATTTGTATTATTTAGTTAAATTAGTTTAAATAAAATATAAAATTAATAGTTTTATAAAATAAATAATATAAAAATAATATTTTTATAAAAATTGTACTTTTTACAACTTTTAGTATATTTTTATATTTTGTCCCTTTTTATTTATTTTTAGCGTAACTTTTGTATTTTCCATTCATATTTAGTTTTAAGACATAGTTTTTTGCCATAGTTATTTTTACTTCTAGATTTTTAGGCTTTGCCGTAAAATTCCTTAAGTGCTTTTTCTTTAGACTAAGATTTAGGTGCTTTAGAATTTTGTGACATCTTTTTAAGTTTTAGTACCTTTTTAAGATATTGCCATTTGGGATATAGTTTTACCTGTAAGCTTTAATATTTTTAGACGCCTTTTACCTATGTATCAATTATCATTCCAATTAGTAATCTCAATTTGCGATTATAATGTTAAGTTAGTGGTAGTAATAAGGTTGGGTTAGTCGAGTGTTTTTAAGTTTTATAGTCATTCTCTGTTTCTTTCATTTTTCGACGCCTTTTTCAATCTTTTTCTTTTTTGACCTTTTTCGACGCACTCTTTTTCTTTCTTATTTCTCGCTATTCTAGTTTCTAGGACATAGATTTTTATTCTACTTCTTATCTAAATTTCTTAAAATTATGAAAATTTATTTTAAGTGGTTAAATTGATAGACATCAAAATTTTCTGGTTCGTAGTAATAGTTGGATTTGTACGTGGACCGGGTTATTGGAGCCAAACAGTCCTCAATTACATTGAGACCAAACAATTCCTGCCCCTCTGCTGCATCTTTTGGCTATTCAAAACGTGGGCAAAATCAGAAAAGTCTATTAAATGGATAACTTATATAATTTTTCTTTCCTTTTAAAAACTAATAGGATATTCAGTGAATGCACCGAGCAAGACGTTCACCACCTTTTGTACATTCACCACCTGTAACTAGATCAAGACATTTAGCAAATATTACCGCCGTTAATTTTTCTTTAGAATCGTCATCCAGTCGACCAAGTACTCCAATTCAAATTTCCGATAATCCATTTTTTGAATCCGATCTCACAATTGAGAATCCGGAGAATATTCAGGGACGATTCATAGATCCTGAACCATTAATTTTTCCTCCGGAACCACCAATCATTCAAACAGAGATTGTTGAGGAACGAACCATTAAATCAGAATCCTCTAGTGATTCCGATTCAACAAATTCAATTATGGAGAATCTGGAACCTTTAAGTATGGAAGACCGAATGAGAGCTAAACGCACTGGCCAAGGTCACGCAATTACTCATCCAGACATTAATGCGCCAGATTATGAAATTAAAGGACAAATTCTACACATGGTGACTAATCAATGCCAATTTAGTGGTGCGCCGAAGGAAGATCCAAATGAATATCTTCGTACCTTTAATAGGATCTGCACACTATTTAAAATAAGAGAAGTGGAGGATGAACAGATATATCTCATGTTATTTCCCTGGACTTTAAAGGGAGAAGCCAAAGATTGGTTGGAATAGTTACCTGAAGGGGCGATTGATACATGGGATGTTTTAGTTGAAAAATTTCTTAAACAATTCTTTCCGGCATCTAAAGCCGTAAGACTTCAAGGAGAAATTGTTACGTTCACACAGAAACCGAATGAAAATCTATATGAGGCGTGGACAAGATTTGGAAAATTATTAAGAGGATGTCCGCAACATGGTTTAGACACCTGTCAAATAGTACAAATATTCTACCAAGGATGCGACATCACTACAAGGAAAGACATCGATATAACAGCTGGTGGTTCTATTATGAAGAAAACCGAAACTGATGCTTACAAAATTATTGATAACACTGCTTCCCACTCACATGAGTGGCACCAAGAAAAAGATATCGTTAGATCATCTAAAGCAGCTAGAGCCGATTCTAGCCATGACTTAGATTCCATTTCTGCGAAGATAGATGCTGTCGAGAGACGAATGGAAAAGATGACTAAAGATATCCACTCAATACGAATTAGTTGTGAGCAGTATGGAGGACCACATTTTGACAAAAGATTGTCTTAGTATTGAGCTAACAATGGAACAAAGACAGAATATTTCATACATAAACCAAAGGCCTGGAAATAATTATCAGAATAATTATCAACCGCCAAGACCGATCTACAATCAAAACCAGAATTATAACCGAAATGTTCCATACAACAACCAACAAGGTCCTAGCAATCAACAAGTATCCAACAATACTTACAACCAGCAAAGACCTAATTTTCAAAACAAACCACCACAAACCGATGATAAAAAGCCGAATTTAGAAGATATGATGACGAAGCTAGTTGAAACTCAAACGCAGTTTTTCACATCTCAGAAACAAACTAATGAACAAAATGCTCAAGCATTTAGAAATCAACAAGCTTCTATTCAAAATTTGGAACAAGAAGTAAGTAACCTAGCAAGGTTAATAGGTGAAAGAAAACCAGGAAGTTTACCTAGTGATACAAATGCAAACTCCCGGAATGAAACAGCTAAAGCCATTACCACAAGAAGTGGTACAACACTTAAACCACCTGAAATACCTGTAAATTCTGAAGAAGCTATTCCTACTCCACAAGAACCACACCTGATCAAGATAAGAAAAAAGAACCGGTAGTTGAAAATGTTAATGAAGATAACACAGTTAAGGCTAAACCTTATGTTAAACCATACCAACCACCACTTCCTTACCCGAGTAAAATGAAAAAAGAGAAACTTGAAGCCGAGCAATCCAAATTCTTGGATATGTTTAAACAGATAAATGTAAATCTTCCTTTCATTGATGTGATTTCAGGAATGCCTAGATATGCTAAATTCTTGAAAGATCTAATCACAAATAGAAAGAAAATGGAAGAACTCTCGGCCGTTATTATGAATGCTAATTGTTCAGCAGTGCTGTTGAATAAGATACCAGAAAAATTATCTGATCCAGGAAGTTTCACAATTCCATGTTTTCTGGGTAGTCTTAGTTCAATAGAAGCATTGGCAGACTTAGGTGCTAGTATAAATTTAATGCCGTATTCAATATACGCTAAACTAGACCTTAGAGAATTGAAACCAACAAGAATAAGCATACAGCTAGCCGATCGATCAATAAAATATCCTAGAGGGATAATGGAGAACATGCTAGTTAAAGTTGGTACTTTAGTATGTCTAGTAGATTTTGTTGTTCTGGACATGGAAGAAGATTCTCAAGTTCCTCTCATATTAGGAAGACCATTCTTAAACACGGCTAAAGCAATGATAGACGTGTTCGGTAAGAAATTGACCCTAAGTATAGAGGACGAGAGTGTTACCTTTTCAGTTGATAGAGCAATGCAACAACCGCAACCTGCAGATGATACATGTTATTATATTCAAACTATAGATTCACATGCAGAATTGTTGGAAGAATTTCCAGAATTACAAGGAACAGGAGAATGTTCTTTAGGAGAAGATAATGAACCAATTGATGAAGCTAAAATGTTAGCTACACTTATAGCTAATGGATATGAACCAACAACAGAAGAAATTCAAATGTTAAAAGAAGAAGACAGATATCGATACAAATCATCGATAGAAGAACCTTCGAAATTAGAGTTAAAGCCACTTCCAAACCATTTGGAATACGCTTATTTACATGGTGAATCTGAATTACCTGTAATAATATCGTCTTCTCTTACTGAAAATGAGAAATCACAACTCATTTCTGTGTTGAAAGCTCATAAACCAGCCATTGCATGGAAGATTCATGATATTAATGGAATAAGTCCTTCGTATTGCACACATAAAATCCTTATGGAAGAAGGTCATAAAACGTATGTGCAACGCCAACGAAGACTAAATCCGAATATGCAAGATGTAGTTAAAAAGAAATTATTAAACTGCTAGATGCAGGTTTAATTTATCCAATTTCTGATAGTCCATGGGTAAGCCCAGTTCAATGCGTGCCTAAGAAGGGTGGCATGACTGTCATTACAAATGAGAAAAATGAGCTTATTCCTACTAGGACTGTAACAGGATGGCGTGTGTGTATTGATTATAGAAAATTAAATGACGCCACCAGAAAAGATCACTTTCCCTTACCTTTCATTGATCAAATGTTGGAAAGGCTAGCCGGAAACAATTACTATTGTTTTCTAGATGGTTTTTCTGGATATTTTCAAATTCCAATAGCACCCGAGGACCAAGAGAAAACCACATTCACGTGCCCTTATGGTACTTTTGCTTACAAACGCATGCCATTTGGACTTTGCAACGCCCCTGCAACCTTTCAAAGGTGTATGATGGCGATTTTTCACGACATGATAGAAGAATGCATGGAAGTTTTTATGGATGACTTTTCAGTCTTCGGTGATACATTTGAATCATGTCTAGCTAATCTTGAACGAATGCTGATTAGATGCGAACAATCAAATCTAGTACTTAATTGGGAGAAATGCCATTTCATGGTTAAAGAAGGCATTGTTCTTGGACATAAAATCTCAAAGGAAGGAATTGAAGTGGATAGAGCTAAAGTAGATGTAATTGCTAAACTTCCACATCCCACCAATGTTAGAGGAGTTAGGAGTTTTCTAGGGCATGCCGGTTTTTACCGACGTTTCATAAAAGATTTTTCAAAAATTGCCACTCCTATGAATAAACTCCTAGAAAAGGATGCTCCATTCATCTTTTCAGATGAATGCATCAAATCTTTTAATATTCTTAAAGAGAAACTCACTAATGCGCCGATCATGATAACACCAAATTGGAATCTACCATTTGAACTAATGTGCGATGCAAGTGATTTTGCAATGGGAGCCGTTTTAGGATAAAGGATTGAAAAATGATTTCAACCTATATATTATGCTAGTAAGACTTTACAAGGAGCACAAATAAATTACACAACTACTGAAAAAGACCTCCTTGCTATTGTCTTTGCTTTTGATAAATTTCGTTCATATCTCGTTCTAGCAAAAACGGTGGTCTATACCGACCATCTTGCTCTTAGATACCTATTTTCAAAACAAGATGCCAAACCAAGACTAATCCGTTGGATCTTACTCTTACAAGAGTTCAATATTGAAATCCGAGATAAAAGAGGAGCAGAAAATCTCGCCGCTGATCATCTTTCTCGTCTTGAAAATCCTGAATTAGAAGTTCTAAATGAATCGGCCATACAAGACAACTTTCCTGATGAATATCTATTGAAGATAGATTATAATGAAATTCCATGGTTTGCAGACTATGCAAACTATTTAGTATGTGGATTCCTTGAAAAAGGATTATCGTACCAAAAACGAAAGAAATTTTTCAGTGATATAAAACACTATTTCTGGGAAGATCCACATTTGTTTAAAAGTTGTCCCGATGGAATAATACGCCGATGTGTATTCGGAGATGAAGCTAGTAAAATTTTAAACCATTGTCACACAGGACCAACAGGAGGGCATTATGGGCCTCAACTAACAGCAAGAAAAATTTATGATGCTGGATTCTATTGGCCTACAATTTACAAAGACGCACACCTTCTTTGCAAATCCTGTGATGCTTGTCAAAGGGCCGGAAAAATAAGTCAACGTGATGAAATGCCACAAAATGTCATTCAAGTATGTGAAGTATTTGACATTTGGGGTATTGACTTTATGGGTCCATTTCCAAAATCTCATAATAATCTCTACATTCTCGTAGCCATTGATTATGTATCTAAATGGGCGGAAGCACAAGCTCTCCCAACTAACGATGCGCGAGTTGTAGTCAATTTTTTAAGACGTCTTTTTGCAAGGTTTGGAACATCGAAAGCTTTAATAAGTGATCGGGGTACTCATTTCTGTAATAATCAACTTGAGAAAGTTCTCAAAAGATATGGAGTAACTCATAAAATCTCCACCGCATATCATCCACAAACAAGTGGACAAGTTGAAAATACCAACCGAGCTTTAAAACGAATTCTAGAGAAAACCGTAGGATCAAATCCGAAGGAATGGTCCATTAAATTGGAGGATGCACTCTGGGCTTTTAGAACAGCCTACAAAACTCCAATTGGAACCACACCTTTTAAACTCGTTTACGGAAAAGCATGTCATCTTCCAGTAGAAATTGAACACAAAGCATTTTGGGCTTTGAAGACATGTAATCTTGATTTACATGAAGCTGGACGTCTACGGTTAAGTCAACTAAACGAATTAGAAGAATTAAGACATGAAGCATACGAAAATTCATTAATCCATAAAGAAAGAACAAAGAAATGGCATGATAAAAGAATCAGAAGTTCAAAAGAATTTAAAGAAGGAGACAGAGTTCTTCTTTTCAATTCACGATTCAAGCTATTTCCTGGAAAATTGAAATCAAGATGGTCTGGACCATTCATAGTCAAAAGAGTTTTCCCATACGGAACGATAGAATTAATAAATTTAAATGGAATTGAATTTAAAGTTAATGGTCACAGAGTTAAACATTACATAGATAGTCCAATGGAAGTTGACAACGAAGTTAATCACAATTTCGATACCACAGCTAACTAAGTGTGGGGAGAATCAAGTCTTTAAAGGATAATATGTATTTCTGTTAGAGTTAGATTTTATGTTTTCGTGTAGTTCTCGAAAATGGAACCCAAATGGTCTTTCCCTAGCAGACCCTAAAGAACTATTCTTCTCCCCCCATTCTGAATTTTTATTTTTTTAGAAAATGAAGACTTCCTGTGAACTAAACCATGGTCTAATGCTACACGCTTTGATCACTAAACGTAATAATGATACACTTCTGAGTGAAATAGTATCAGTAATCAGAGAAAGATTGGACGGAGTAAGAAAAGAATCCAGATGCGAAGATAATAAGTTACAATTTAGTAAAGGAAAATCAAAATCCGCAGCGAAAAGAAGAGCACGACACCTTGAAAGATGTCACAAATGCGGAAAATGGTCACATGGAGGTAAATGTTCAAATAATCAAACCTATTCAAACACCGAATTTGTTACTTTATGCATAGACGGACCGTTCATATGTTTACAAGAAAAAACACTGAATGGTCGAGGTTACGCCTATGTAGCCATGGAAAATCAATTAAACCGACTATCTTATGAATGAGATAGATCATATCACTAAGAATACTATCTCACAGGTAAGTCTGTACAGTTTTTTTTTTATTTTTATTTTTAACCTTTTGATAATAAACGCTAATTTGTTCGCTATAAAGTATTAAATTGGTATTGAATAAAATTAGGTTTGGCGACCGAAATTATTGATATTATTCAAAAATTTATTACATCACGGCGAAATTTAACGTTTATTCTTAAGGTATAAATATCTTTCATCAATCAACCCAAAATATTTCAAAAATTCGTCATGAGTTAAATTAGGTCATGGAACCGAAATTACTTTACCGAAAAGAGGGGCGTATATTTTTGATAATATTTGATTGATTAAAGTGGGATAAAAGCCAAAAAGATTTTTAATTTAATATTGTAAACTTTTTAAATTAATATATTTAAAATTGTAAATATTTGCACAATTAATATTTTTAATATAAGTTTGTATAAAAACAAAAATATAATATAAGTTTGGTGTGAATTTATAATATGAATTTTTAAATTAAGTTTGGTGTGAATTTTTAATTTTTAAAATATGAATTTTTAATTTTATGCATTTTTAATTTAAGTTTGGTGTGAATTTAAAAACAAAAATTTACTTTATTTCGCTAAGTTAAAAATATGATTTTTAAAATTCGTCGTAAGTTGAAGACTAGGTCTTTGAACCGAAATTGCTTTA